>NC_137352.1:23455803-24711656 GCF_965287045.1 Carcharhinus amblyrhynchos
GGATAATCAGGGAAAGAGTAGGGCCCATTAGGGACCAAGGGGGCAATATGTGGGTGGAGCTAAAGGACATTGGTAGAGTGTTGAATGAATTCTTCACATCCATCTTCACCCAAGATGATGATGATATGGAACTCAGGGAGAGAGACTGCAATGTTTTTGAGTAAATCGACATTGAGAGTAACAAGGTATTGGTGTTACTAGAGGTGTTGGCAGGCTTAAAAGTGGACAAATTTCCAGTTCTGGATAAATTATGCCCCAGGCTGTTGTGGTAGGCAAGGGAAGAGATTGCAGGGGCTCTGACACACATTTTTAATTCCTCTCTAGCCATGGGGTCTCGTCTGGAGGCAGCTGATGTCATTCCACTATCTAAGAGGGGTTGTAAAGATAAGCAAGCGAGCTTCACATAAGTGGTGGGGAAACAGTTGGAGAAAATTCTGAAGGAGAGAATCTACCTCCATTTAGAGAGGCAAGATTTGATCAAGGATAATCAGCATGGCTTTGTCAGAGGGAGGTTATGCCTAACAAATTTGATTGAATTTTTTGAGGAGGTGACCAGGTGCGTAGATGAGGTTAGTGCAATTGATGTAGTTTATATCGATTTCAGCAAAGCCTTTGACAAGTTTCCACATGGGAGAATGCCCATGTAAAGAACGCAAATGCACATGGGATACAGGGTAATTTGATTAGGTGGATTCAGAATTGGCTTAGTTGTCGAAGACAGACAGAGAGTGATGGCAGAAGGCTGCTTTAGTGACTAGAAGGCAGTGTCCAGTGGCATACCACAGTAATCTGTATTAGTCCCTTATTATTTATAATTTTATATAGATGACATTCAACCTCACCTTTAACAATCCAGCCAATTTTTCTGTCATCTGCAAACTTACTAATCCTACCTCCCACATAGCAAATTTGCAGATGACAAAAAAATTGGTCAGGTGGTACAATAGTGAAGCAGAGCGTCATCGCCTCCAGGAAGATATCAATGAAATGGTCAAGTTTATCAGCAGGTGGAATTTAACCTGGAAAGTGTGAGCAGGTACACTTTGTAAGCAGTACTTTGACAAGGAAGTATTCAGTCAATGTCATGACACGAGGAAGTTCTGAGGGCCAAAGGGACCTCGGTGTGTTTGTCCATAGACCTCTGGAGGTGGAAGGGCATGTTAGTGAGGTAGTGAAAAAGGAAAATGGAACACATATCTTTATCAATCGAGGCATAGATTACAAAAGCAGGGAGGTCATGCTGGAGTTGTATAGAATTTTAGTGAGGCCATAGCTAGGGTACTGTATAATCAGAGTAATGTGGTCGCCACGTTATAGGAAGGATATGATTGCACTGGATAAGGTGCAGAGAAGATTGACCAGGAAGTGGCCTGAGATGAAATATTTAACTAATGAAGAGAGGTTCGATAGGCTTGTGTTGTTTTCGTTAGAGCAGAGAAGGCTGAGAGGCAACCTGATCGAGGTATGCAAAATTATGAGGAACGTGGACTGAGTGCATAAGGAGCAGTTGTTCCCCTTAACTGAAGAATTAGTCACGCGGGGGACATAGGTTCAAGGTGAAGGGCAGGAGATTTAGGGGAGATGAGGAAAAATCATGTTACGCAAACGATGGTGACAGTCTGGAATGTGCTGCCGGGGAGGGTGGTAGAGGCGGGTTGTCTCACATCCTTTAAAAAGTATTTGGATGAGTACTTGGCACATCATGACATTCAGAGCTATGGGCCAAGTGCTGATGAATTGGATTAGGTAGATGGGTCAGGTATTTCTCACGTATTGGTGCAGACTCACTGGGCCAATGGGACATCTTCTGCATGGTGTGATTCTGTGGTCATGAGCCACTTACACCATTGTGCACTGCTGAAACTTTGAGTAGGTGAAACCTCAGAAAGCAGAAGACCACATCAGTTTAACATGCAGGCTGCAGCATAATAAACTGACGTATGTTAATCACAGACCGTGATCCCTATGCCCATTTTAAGGAAACTAGGCAACTCAATTCCCTCTCCCTGTATAGGAACTGGCCCAATTCCAGCAGTAAGTTAAATGTAAAGGTAAAGTTTAATTATTAGTCACAAGTAAGGCTTAAATTAACACTGCAATGAAGTTACTGTGAAGTTCCCCTAATCTCCACACTCCAGCACCTGTTCGGGTCAATGCACCAAACTAGCACAGACTTTCAGGCTGTGGGAGGAAACCAGAGCACCCAGAGGAAATCCACGCAGTCACGGGGAGAACATGCAAACTCCACACAGACAGTGACCCAAGCCAGGAATCAAACCTGGGTCCCTGGCGCTGTGAGGCAGCAATGCTAACTACCGTGCCACTGGGTGGAAAACTGGACGTGAACTTTTGCAGCACTCTACCTGACTTTTTAATTCACGGGATTGTGTTTTCGGGACAGAAGGAAAATCTCACTTGAAAGGACCTCGAATGTTTTCTCAGCTGTTTCCCAGAGCCTGAAGACTTAACCTTCTCCGTTTTCTGTTTTATTTTCTCACACACTGGGCGACCCCACTCATCCCGAAGCCATAAAATCCCACCCAAGGTCAACGGATTTTCTCATGGTGCGCCCCCTCGCCCGCTCCGATTCCCATGGCGGGTGGGACGGTAAAATTCCAACCACCATCTGCGTTCCATTGTCTCTGATCACTGTGGCTATTTTTTCACTTTCGTTTCTTCCCAGTCTGGAGTTGCCATCTGTCTGGTTTTGAAGACGACTGTTATTTGAATTGGCTAGCTAAAAGTCTGCTGCATGTAAACCAGACACCGGCTCTCTGATTCTTCAATAAAATGGCTTTTCCAACTCTCACCGTTGTAAGAGGCTTGAATTATTCAGCGTTTTGTTTATATTATTAATTTTTAGCAGCAGGAAACCAAACTTCAGAGAGTAGATGTTTTTTTGATCAGCTACTGGAGAATGATTGGAAAACTGGCTGAGCAGACTTTTAGTCTTTCATCAATTCCTTTGCACATCGTTTTTCCATGTGTCTTTATGTTGTATCCGGGTCCAATTGCATGTTGGTAATCTCATTAAGATCACAGAACGAATGGAGTAAATGGTGCAGTTTTCCTCAGGATTGTGCCTTTAGCTTTCAAAGCTCATTTTGAGTGGTACAAAGGGGAAGGGGTGGTTTGGTGATGGGGAAAAACATGTGTGATAGAGCTCCTACAGGGAAGATAACTTTATAAAGTTTATTTCTGTTTGCAATACCTACAGTCCCTGTTTGACATCATTTGCATCAATCAGATTTTGGGGGCCATTTTCCAGCCCGTACTGCCTGTGAGATCTTCCAGTCCTTCCAGAGATGACACCACCCCCCCCAGTCCCTCCCTCACAGCAGAACTGTAAGATCCTACTGGCAGCCAATGGCAAGCCACCCCAACACCAGTGAACATGCCACGAGGGGGGGGGGGACGGAGACAGAAAATCCCACCCTTTGTCAACAGTTCTGCAACAATTATTAAGAATATTATTTTTGAATGGACAATTTTTATTTATTAACTAAGTTTGTTTGGATATGTTGCTGGAAAAAAGAGTCAATTGTTGCCCACTAATTCATAAGAAATGAGAAAATAAGTGAAGCATTTACAAGGCCTCAGAGCAACAGGAATAGATGAAAACATCTCTCCCAGCCTTCACTGTGTGTGTGTGTGAGAAAAATTCTCCCTCAGTGTACCTAAACACTGGCATCAGTGTGTGATGACTAGCAGATTTTCACAGTAACTTCATTGCAGTGTTAATGTAAGCCTACTTGTGACACCAATAAATAAACTTAAAAAACAGTTGTAGGGAACCTTGTGCCTCATGCATGCACACTTGCAAATTACAAGTTCAATGTTTCGATACTTATTGTTATTGGGCACGTTTTAGATGATGCAACCACAGGCACAAATAATTACTGCCAGTGCACCACTAGGTTCTTCCTGTCTATCTATCTATCTGTCTATGTATCTATCTATCGATCTATCTGTATCTGTTTTTGATGAAACTTCTTTTTTTCAATTTGTTTTACCCATTCATAGGATGTGAGCATCACTGGTTGGGCCAGCATCTTTTGCCCATTCCTAATTGCCCTGCTGGGCCATTTTCAGATGGCATTTAAGAGTCAACCACATGGCTGTGAGTCTGGAGTCACACGTAAGGCTGACTAGGTAAAGATGGCAGGTTTCCTTCCTTGAAGGACATTCGTGGACCAAATGCGTTTTTAAGACAACTGACAATAACTTTGTTGTCATCCTTAGGTTTTTAATTCCAGATTTTTACCCAGTTCAAATTTCATTATCTGCTGTGGTGGGATTTGAATCCGGGGTCCCACAGAACACTATCCTGGCTGTCTGAGTTATGAGTCCAGTGACGATACCAGTATACCACAGCCTCTCCACACTGTGTTCATCACTGCACTTGCTTCAAGCACAAAATTATCTCCAAATTTTCCACTATGCTTTTTTTATTCTCAAACCTGTCAGTAGATTCTGGGATTGGTAAAATAGGCCTCTGATGCACTGTTGTTCTATTGTTTGGTTGAGAGAGGACTTCAAGCTTTACGTAAAATGTAGAGGTTTCGAAGGGCTAAAAGTTAAATGCCAGTGAATCAAATGAATTAGAACATAGGTAGAGACCTCTCAGCCCGTCATATCTGCTTCACAACTACCTGCTCAATAAGAGCTATCTACTGCATCTAATTTTGCTGCCTTCTATCATTTTCTGTTCTTTTAAAATTACTAATCCATTCAAAGGAAACGATATTCCAACTTTTGCCAAAATGGCCACCTGCATCAAAGAACTCATTATTCTAATAACCATTTGTGAAAAATTTCTCCTTGTTGCCTTTTTTTTTAATCTAATGTTCCTTCAGGATTGAGGCTACCCCAACCTGATTACCACTTTTCCAGCTGTTGGAAGCAATCTTTCACAATTTTCCCTCTCCGTCTCTTTCAGAAAGTGAAAATCTCCATCACGGACTTGCTTAATCTTTTCTATTTCAGTGAAAGTAGTGTTTTTTTTTTCTCCCTTCATAACTATAACTTCTCATTTCTACTCTAATGGTGCTGCATTTGTAGCTGTCCCCTTTCTATATCTTTAATATCCATCCTATAATGGGGTCACTCAATGTTAATCAATAATTGCAGCATTAGTTGAGACAAACATTTCTAGCTCCTGCTGTCCCACTTTTTGACCTAATTTCCAGGTTCCTTAGCTCCCTTTCCATCTATTGTGTTTTGCGTACCTATTCTCAATGTTCTGATCACAATCAATTGAATTTCAATGGTTTTCCAAACCCCAAGCATTAGCATCAATGGTGCATTTGTGCCTCACGTATCTAACTTCAACAGTCTGGTATTCTTCAGTGGGAGCTATCTGCATCTTCCTTTCTTCATGATTAAAATCTTCCATTCATAAAAGAACCCACAAAAAAAAATTACCGAAGACAAGCTCGATATAAGTGCTGGTAACGTGGAAAAGATATCATTGCACTTCAATTTGTGAAAGAAAGTCGGCACTGACTGAACTGAAGCCGAGAGACTAAGCGTAACATGTCTCCTGTGTCTTCTCAGTTACATACGTTTTTGGCTGGAGGATCACTTTGCACTAATCAGACAATGTTGTGTCTGTTTTTCTGATTGTCAGGGTGCTTAGTGTTATTCGAGGAGAACAGCTTCAATTTCACGACACGACTTTTAGGGGAGTTAAACTTTTCTTAAAAAAATCAGGTCTCTTTCTTGAATTCCCTTTGAATGTTCTTTGGGTTGATTTTAGGCTTCTCAAATGTTGTAACTCTGACGTTTAAATTTTGTCTGAATTGACGCATGGCACATATTATCCACAAATAAACTTTGCAAGGTGGCTCAGTTGGAAAACCCAGTGTGTTGTACTGAGCCAGGCAAACAAAGATGCCTATATCAACCACAGCTGAGTTGCTTGCTCTATTGTGGGTTCAAGTCTCAATCCAGAGACCCACACATTTAATCTAGGCTCACATGCTAGCACTGTACCAACAGAATATTGCACTGTGGGAGGTGTTGCCTTTTGGATAAGATGTTTGTAATATGCTGTTTGTAATTTTCATAAATTACCTGGATGAGGAAGCGGGGGGATGGGTTGGTAAGTTTGCTGATGACATGAAGGTTGGTGGTGTTGTAAATACTTTGGAGGGACGTCAGAGGTTGCAGCGTGACATAGATAGGATGCAAGGCTGGGCAGAGAAGTGGCAGATGGACTTCAACCTGAATAAATGTGTAGTGGTCCATTTTGGCAAGTCAAATGGGTTGAAGGAGTATAATATCAAGGGTAAGACTCTTAGCAGTGTTGAGGATCAGAAGGACCTTGGGGTCCGGGTCCATAGGACTCTTAAATTGGCCTCACAGGTAGAGGATGTGGTTAAGAAGGCGTATAGTGTACTGGCCTTCATCAATCAAGGGATTGAGTTTAGGATTCAGGAGATAATGTTGCAGCTTTATAAGACCTTAGTCAGACCTCTCTTGGAATATTGTGCTCAGTTCTGGTCGCCTCATTATGGGAAGGACGTGGAAGCCATTGAAAGGGTGCAGAGGAGATTTACAAGGATGTTGCCTGGATTGGGTGGCATACCTTATGAGGATAGGAGAAAAGACCGAGCTCCCTCAACCTAAGAGAGACAAAGGATGAGAGGCGACCTAATAGAAGTGAATAAGATGTTGAGAGGTATTGATCGGGTGTATTCTCAGAGGCTTTTTCCAAGGGCTGGAAAGGTTGCTATGAGAGGACACAGGTTTAAGGTGCTGGGGAGTAGGTACAGAGAAGATATCAAGGGTAAGTTTTTCACTCAGAGGGTGGTGGGCGAGTGGAATTGGCTGCCGTCAGTGGTGGTGGAGGCAAATTTGATAGGATCTTTCAAGAGACTTCTGGATGAGTACATGGAACTTAATAGAATTGAGGGTTACAGGTAAGTTTAGTAGGTATGGATATCATCGGTGCAACTTGTGGGCTGAAGGGCCTGATTGTGCTGTAGTTTTTCTATGTTCTTTTCTATGTTAAACTGTGGCCCTTTCAGGTGGATGCAAGAGATCCCATGACTGGAGAAGAGTAGGAGGTTTGAGAAAAGTAGGGGTCTTGGAAAAGAGTAGGGGAGTTCACTTTGTTCTCCTAGCCCTCAACTAACATCAGTAAAAACAGATTATCAAATCATTCACCAGAATTCTACCGTCCCACCCGCCATGGGAATTGGAGTGGGCGAGGGGTGGACAGTGGGAAAGTCCGTTGACCTCGGGCGGGAATTTCCTATCTCGGGTGAAGCGAGGCTGTAAAATCCCATTATTTCAGTGCTGTCTGTGGGATCTTGCTGCACACAATTGAGCCACCTGCAGTTGTTTCCTAAATTACAAGAGTGATTACTCCTCCAGAAGTACTTTACTGGCAGCAACACACCTCGCACACCCTGAAATTGTGAAAAGTACTATGTAAAGACAAGTTTCTTTTGTTTGCTTTGGTAGTTAAGCTTAACCTGATCATCCCAGGAGTCAGGAGGAGAACAATCAGTCAAAGCCCTGATTCCTGATCATTAGCCATTGATCCTGTGTTGACAGGTACAACATTGAGTGACAAGACTCAGCGTGGCTGCAATTTAATTAATTGTAGAATGTCTGCCTTGCTGTCACACATGGAGGGTGGCAACTTAGTTCGGGCAGCAGCATCCATGGTACCATATCCCAGAATGAGACAGGACCTCCCAGAGAGAAGTTGAGAGAATGCTATCAGCACGGATCAGCAAAGGGAAAAATTAAGTGTCCGTCGCCTGGGGACGCTTGAACATTTGGTGGCACGGAGGCACCCAAGTGGTTGGCACTGCTGCTTTACAGCACCTGGGACCTGGGTTCAATTCCCACCTTGGGTCATTGTGTGGAGTCTGTTAATTCTCCCCGTGCCTGTGTGGTTTCTTCTGGGTGCTCCAGTTTCCTCCCACAGTCCAAAGATGTGCAGGTTAGGTGCATTGGCCATGCTAAATTCTCCTTCCGTGTACCCGAACAGGCGGTGGGGTGTGACGACTCCCGATTTTTAAAAATTCATTCGTGGGCATGGGTGTCGCTGGCTGGCCAGCATTTATTGCCCATCCCTAGTTGCTGTTGGAAGACAGTTAAGAGTCAACCACATTGCTGTGGCTCTGGGGTCATACGTAGGCCAAACCAGATAAAGACAGCATATTTCCTTCCCTAAAAGACATCAGTAAACCAGATGGGTTTTTCTGACAATTGACAATGGTTTCATAGTAATCAGTGGATTCTTAATTACTGATATTTTTATGGAATTCAAATTCCACCATCTGCTGGGGATTTGAACTTGGGCTGAACCCAGGATTTTCACAGTAACTTCATTGCTATGTTAGATACACAGGCAATAAAGAAGGCAAGTGGTATGTTGGCCTTCATAGCAAGCCTCGCTGGCCTTTATAGCGAGGGGGGTAGAATATAAAAGCAGGGAGGTCTTGCTGCAACTGTACAGGGTACTGGCAAGGCCACAGCTGGAGTACTGTGTGCAGTTTTGATCGCTGTACTTGCGCAAGGATATTTTGGCCTTGGAGGGAGTGCAGCGGAGGTTCACTAGGCTGATACCAGAGATGACGGGGTTGGACTATGAAGAGAGACTAAATAGACTGGGTCTGTACTCGTTGGAGTTTAGAAGGATGAGGGGGGATCTTATAGAGACGTATAAGATAATGAACGGGATGGATAGGGTAGAGGTAGAGAGATTCTTCCTGCTCAGAAAGGACAGCAGGACCAGAGGGCACAGCCTCAAGATAAGAGGGTAGCAGTTTAGAACGCAGTTGAGGAGGAACTTCTTCACTCAAAGGGTGGTGAATCTCTGGAATTCTCTGCCCATTGAAGTGGTGGAGGCTACCTCGCTAAATATATTTAAGACACGGGTAGATAGGTTTTTGATAGGCAAGGGAATTAAGGGTTATGAGGAGAAAGCAGGAAAGTGAAACTGAGCCACTTCAGATCAGCCATGATCTTATTGAATGACGGGGCAGGCTCGAAGGGCTAGATGGCCTACTCCTGCTCCTACTTCTTATGTTCTTATTAAGAGGATTTGAGTATAGGAATAGGGATCTTTTGCTGCAATTGTACAAGACATTTATGAGGCCACAGCTGGAGTATTATGTACGGTTTTGGTGTCCTTATCTGAGGAAGGGTGTCCTTGTTATAGAGGGAATACAGTGAAGGTTTACCAGGTAGATTCCTGGGATGATAGGTCTGTCACATGAGAGATTAAGTCAGTTAGGATTGTATTCATTGGAGTTCAGAGGAGATCTCATAGAAACTTAGAAAAGTCTAACAGCATTAGATGGGTAGATTCAGAAAGAATGTTCCTGATGGTGGGGGAGTCCAGAACTAGCGGATCATAGTTTGAGGATAAGGGGTAAAGCTTTTTGGACTGAGGTGAGGAGAAATTTCTTCACCATTCAGTGGTGAATTTGTGAAATTCACTACCGCAGGAAATAGTTGAGGCCAAAATATTGTATGATTTCAAGAAGAAATTAGATATAGTTCTTGGGACTAAAGGGATCCGGGGATACAGGGGGAAACATGGGAACAGGATATTGAATTTGATGATTGGCCATGATCAAGATGAATGGTGGAGCAGGCTCAAAGGGCCAAATGGCCTATCCGTGCTTCTATTTTCTATGTTTCTGAGTTTCTGTGAACATTCATCAATCCCATCCTTCCAATGTGGAGCTTTGGCGTGGAGAGTTTTAGATTCACTGTAAGGTTTGTAACCCTACCTGTGGTGTGTTCTTCCATTGAGCAGTCTTCAGCTAGGAGTGCAAAATTGGTGAATTGTGTCTGTATGGTGTTTAGGAATCCTGTAAAACATGGTGAGATAAATGTGGAAAATATAGAAAATACAAAAAATATATTGCTTTTTTAATGAGGTAATCAAAATTCAGACCTGAGCAAAAATGTATCTAAATTCATTTAAAAGGTCAGCCAATTCCATTCAATTTGTCACACAATCTACAATGCATGACTGAGAGCAGAAATATTTCATATTATCTCAAACTGTATTCTAATTATCGTTTTCATCTTGAGTGCATTGTGAAAAAAATTATTTTGTATCTTCAGTACTTTGGTCTCACTCTGTTCCTTTAATAGTCAGTCGACTTTTTTTTTAATCATTTGTCAAGGTTGGAAAATCATTGAGGAACCCACGATGTTATCTGCTGTATATCACGTTTGAGTGTTGGATACTTGATAAGTGAACTCCAGGTCTGAATCTCAATCTCAACTGGCATTAAGCAAGCGTAGGAAACTGCCTCGTGGAAAGCTTGACCAGATCTCTGAGCTTGAAGCTTCCTGATCCACACGAGAGCAGTGGTACTTGTTAGATGATAATTGCACCATATCATAGAATACTAGAACCCAGACACTGCAGAAGAGGCCATTCGGCCCATCGAGTCTGCACCAAATCTCTGTCAGAGCATCTCTCCCTCAGCCCTTTCTCTGTGACCCCACACATCTCCTATGGCTAATCCACCAAGCCTACACATCTTTGGAGTGTGGGAGGAAACTGGAGCGCCTGGAGGAAACCCACACAGACATGGACAGAATGTGCAAACTCCACACAGCCAGTCACCCAAGGCTGGAATCGAAACTAGGTCTCTGGAGCTGCGAGGCAGCAGTGCTAACCACTGTGCTACTTAGCCACCCATTCAGATGAGTGAAAAAAATAGCCCCTGTGCTTCCAATTCCTACAGGGAGTAGATTTTCTCTTCCTGTAATTTCTACTGCTTTCCCACATTACCACTTCCTAAACCTAGGAATAAAGGGATCAATGGAATTACCCGAGAAGTTTTTCAAATAATGGAAGCATACCATTGACTGAGACAGATGTCCCATAAAAGCATGGATTCTAAGATGGGTCTAATAGATGGTTTAAATGGTCATGAAAGATATACATATTGTCAGGGACTAAGATCTCTCGCAAACATATTGCTATTTCTGAAACTTTCAAACAGGATAAAGATCTAAAATGACTGAATAAATGTCTGTCTGTGACCCTTAACAAAAGAAGGTATCTAACATTATCGGGGAAACCTATATCATTATCCCTGTGGGATCACTAATGATCCCCTGTGGACTGACGGGGTAAATTCAAACTGTATTTCGTAATCCAGTCTGCTTGGCTGCTCAGAGGAGGGGCCCCGCAATGTTCCTTTCTATTCTTAACAGTTGAGACATTGGTTAACAGCCTCGGGAACCCAGATCAGGGATACACATACTTTGTCAAAGACAGCGTGGAGAGGCAGGAGTTAAGTAACATGGGTCTCTGGCTTGTGGAACCAAGAATGTTGCCTTGCTGAATTGCCTTGTCTCAGTCTGCTGTTTTACTATCTGACTAGCAGCATCGCAGACTAGTGGCTCTGCTCCTGGTTGGACAGCTGGCCCATTCTACATGCGTTCTACTGGAAATTCTGTAACATGCGATTGATTCATCCCCACATGCCAACTTCATTGTGTGAAATCAATGCCAATGGAAAAGAAATTATTCAGCAGCAGTTTTCAACCTCCATGAAAAGATACCTCATTGGACATTGATTCACGGCTCTGGAACCACATGAATCAATATTTATTTTCTCTGTGGTCTCTGCACTGTAAATCTTTTGTTTCTCAATCCCTCTTCAACTGTATGAATGCAAAGGAAGCAACACTGCAAACCTCCTCCTGCATACAGAATCTGTGCAAATAAACTAACCCTTTGAGCTCAGCCTATCCACCAAGTTTGCCGTGAGCCGATGAATAGAAAATCGAATCACACTAAAACTGGGAGCAAATGCCACCACTTATAAAAGGGAGGGAACAAATCAAAAACTCCTTTCTGTTGATGGATGGGTGGTAAGAGGGAAATTAGTGCTATTAATCAATCGCCCTCCTGCCCATGACAACACGGTGGGCTGAATAATATGTGTTGGTGCCCGGGCCATGCACCTGGAAACAACTGGCACTTAGACTTCCAGGCCCACCGTCCAGGCACAGGATAAACTGTCAATTGGGTTAAGAGTCTGGACTAGTTTCGGTCTGAAGACTGCCCAATCAGAGCAGTAGGGTGGGATGTCCGGCATTGGAGCTCGTCAGACATCATCTAAATTGGTGCATGGTGGCATTGTAGTTAACACTGCTGGCTCACAGCGCCAGAGACCTGGGTTCGATTCCTGGCACAGGTGAATGTCTGTGTGTAGTTTGCATGTTCACCCTGTGTCTATGTGGGTTTCCTCCAGGTGCTCCGGTTTCCTCTCACAATCCAAAGATGTGTGGGTTAGGCGGAATGGCCATGATAAATTGCCCCTTTGCATCAGGGGGACTAGCTAAGGTAAATGCATGGGGTTATGGGGATAGGGCCTGGCTGGGATTGTGGTCGGTGCAGATTTGATGGGCCAAATGCATTGTAGGGATTTTATGATTCTATAAATCAAGGTTACGGTTACGGCGTGTGATTTGAAAGAGTCAATTTAGCAGAAATGGGCCACTCTACGTGAGATCCCAGGTTCCTAAACCCTGAATGGAAGTCAGCGTACATCTACTTCCTCCACTGAGTACATCCTCCAGCCAAAAAACGCAGCACAGCCGAGGTTCAACTCTACCCTCGGAAAAATCACTATTACAGCCTGCCAGAGAAACAAAATAGGAAACAGGGCTGGTGTCAATCTGATAGCATTTTATTCCATTCTGCACATGTTATGGCAGTCAATTTCCTTTTTAATGAGCAAAATGAGCCAATTACTTCCAATTTACATAGCGCAGCCAGTGCTCTGATTCCCAGAGCCCCCTCTGTTAACCATATTATCCCAGATAGGTGGAATGATGCCAGGAATCCAACCTGGGGTCCTTGCGCCTGATATCAGGTTGTTGAGTGTGCATTTTGCTCCTTTTTTGGGAACAAATTATTCAGGCCTGTCGAATTAATTTGACAATATTTGACATGTTATTAAAGAGAGTGCAAGTAACTGCTCTTTGTCTCTTTTTCCATATCCACCACCTTCCTTTATTTCCAAGCCATATATCCATTATATAATTGCCTGAGGTTGACAGTTCATGGATATCTTAGAACAATTAAACGTTCGTGAATAGCCAAAGTTTTCCAGCTGTTCCCACCAGAGGGTTCTTCCAGTCCCGCCAATGGCAAACCCCTGCCAGGGGTTTTTCTGGCAATGCTGGGGGGGTGGGGGGCGGGGGGGGCGGTGTGCATAAAATGGAAAAGCTTGTTGACAGCAGTGGGACCAATAAATCCCACCACTGGCCAATGGCAGGCCACTTCCACTACAAAGCACATGGAGAGAGGCATGTAAAATAATTGGAGGCCATCAATGTAAGATAGTCACCAAAAGGTCCAGTAGGCGTGTAAAATCACACCCCGTGTCTCTGAGCTCAGTCATACATGTAAGATTTTTCTTTTCATTCACTCATGTTGACATGAGTGTCACTGGTTGGCCAGCATTTATTCTAAGAAGTCTCGCAACATCAGATTAAAGTCCAACAGGTTTATTTGGTAGCACAAGCCACTAGCTTTCAGAGCGCTGCTCCTTCATCAGGCAAGTGGGAGTTCTGTTCACAAACAGGGCATATAAAGACACAAACTCAACTTGCAAAATAATGGTTGGAATGCAACTCTTTACAAGTAATCAAGTCTTAAAGGTATAGACAATGTGAGGGGAGACAGCATTAAGCACAAATTAAAGAGACGTGTATTGTCTCCAGACAGGACAGTTAGTGAGATTTTGCAAGCCCAGGCAAGTTGTGGGGGTTACAGTTAGCGTGACATGAACCCAAGATCCCAGTTGAGGCCATCCTCATGTGTGTGGAACTTGGCTATCAGTCTCTGCTCAGCGACTCTGTGCTGTTGCATGTCTTGAAGGCTGCCTTGGAAAACACTTACCCATTCTCTTACCTGGGCTTGCAAAATCTCACATACTGTGTGTTGTCTCCAGACAGGACATCTCTTTAACTGGTGCTTACTGCTCTCTCCACTCACATTGTGAGTCACTGTGTGGACTTGGGGATTAAGCCTAAGCTTGGGGAGAGGAGGTATTAGTTCAAATCTGGGCACTCCCAATGTATACCTTACATGATGAATACCTATATGGTGTATAACTCTCGAATATGTAGTACCCATGCTCTGTATCAGTAATGTAGCGCTTCTTGCCTTTTCCATTCTAACCGTGTTTCGCATTGAATTTTTGTCACAATATGTATAAGAAACCTAAGCCTTTTATTCATCATATTTTTGTTAAACAGAAAGTAATCTTCAATGCTGAAGAAGAAACTTTCTAAAGCTATATCATGATGTTTGAATTTGCCTGGCTCCTGCTAATTTCTGTAGTATTAAAGATGTGCTGTACGATTGTTATATATTTAAAAGGGTTGCAGGTTGCTTTAAGAGCTAATCATGTAATTAGGGTGTTTGCAGATGCTGCTGCCTTATGTTCAGTTTGTATTCCATACAGGCAAGACATCCTGGAATAAATCTGTTACTGTTCATTTGAATTTAGATTTACAAACTAGCATTGCTTACTTTTTCTTAAAATCCACAACCCCAAACAGGCATATATACTCAGGGCACACAATTTATTAATAAAATAGATTATTGCATTTCTAAGTCTTGTGACGTGTGCAGCCTAATTGGTGCCCATTAGCGTATTATTCTTAGATTGAATAGTTTAAACTGATTCAAACTGATTTAGATTTCAAATTCTTCAACCATTACTATCTCAAAGTCATGAATGATCTTTTAATTAGAATTAACTGATTTGGCTGAGGACTCCCACTGTGCTTGTAATAAATTGGAAATAACTTTCCATTTGTGTGAAATCATTCGCTCAATGTTGGGTCTCCAATTTTGTCACCTGGCCTTCACCATAATATTATGGCCTAAAATCTTCCGATTAGCGTCAGAACAGATCTGACTGATCTTAATCACAGAAAACATACACACTTACCACCTGCACCTTTCCAATGTTGGCTGTTCTCTGAAGCCCTCAATGCAGAAAGTCAGACAGGCTTCGCCTCAGTGCAGGAGATGTCAAGACACACCCCCTTTCCAATGTATTCTCGTAAATAATAGTTTAAATGCCCCAAAGCTTGTGTTATTGTGTTATTTCCAGCCCTGTTTCGCTGTAGAAAATGTGATTTTTCAGTATCTGTAGTTAGTAAATACGCTGTGACTAGTATTTCTAATTTTTTTTAATTCCTTCATGGAACGTGAACGTCGTTGGCTGGACCAGCATTCATTGCCATTTACTCTGGGAATAGTTTTACAATCTTGCATTGTTAGTAGAACGGTCATATATTTTTGGACAGGGTTTTTCCCAGTGTGTTTAAGGTTTCATTTTAGTTCTAAGTGGCAGTCTTGTTACTCTCAGCACAGTTGGGTTTTAATAGGGATAGCAAGCTGAACAGAAGTCTCTTTCTCCCTGTTTTATTTGGAAGTTCTGCTGGCAATCTTAAAGATTTTAGCCTTCTGAAGAAAAAATAATGTTATTAGTAGTTTGTCTAAAGTCCGTGATATTCTGGGAAGCTGTTCTCAGTATGTTAAGATTGAGAATTTTTAATCCTCCAACCAAAGGACTCAATTTCCAGTATCATGTGAGCATTAGACTGTGCTGGATTAAATCTGTGAAAGTGGTGTTTTGACCATAGGATTGGTTTGATTGGAACATTATAAATACCTGTGTTAAGGATTATACATTATCGTGATTGTTTGTTTCTTGTTTGTAATTGATAAAAGTCCTTAATAATTTACTTACTATACATGTTAACTATATTCTTAAATAAACTTTGTTTGATAAAAGCTCCCTAGTGGGTCATTTGAAGTGAAACATATCATGCTTATCCTAGCCAAACTCAAGACACAAAACTTATGATCCAAGCAGGCTCCATAAACACTTTGGAGTTTCTGACCTGAACCATAACAGGGATGACATGGCGGGGACGGGTAGAGATCTGGCCATGGGGGAGGGGAGTGAACATTGCTGTGGGGCCTAGAGTACTTTGACTTTCACTGATGTGAAAGCTGCTCTGAATAATTTTGAAGTATAAAAGCCAAGGTAAGGATGACATAGCTAGCCCAAGTCTCTGGGCTCTGGCTAATCATCAAGCAATCCAAGTAAAATAAAACAGGCAATCAGAAGTTTAATCAGAGTTTCCCCATCCCATCGTCATAGTGGGCAGGACACGGACCAGGCAAGGTCTGTTGACCTCAGGCGGGATTTTCTGGCCTTGAGACGAGCGAAGCCAGAAAGTCCCAGACTATGTTTAAGTGCCAGGTATGCATGCAAGTCAGATTTCCAAGGGATCCTGACACATCTTCAGGGTATGCCTGGTCTCTGGCTAACAGGAGGAGACCGTAAGACCCGAGCATCTGAATACTTAAATCATTAGCTAATATTTAACTCAAAATACATAAAGTAATTAAATAGGCCTTTGCTTTTCAAGCTTTTGACTACAGTTGTTTTCTTTCACTGGTCTGAATTTTCTGCGTTGCCACACAACTAACTTGTTAATAGTTGGTAGTCTTATTTTTCTGCAAGTTTTTTTGTGAAAACCTACACTCCATAAGAGCTAGAAAAGATAAAACTGTCGCTGTGGGGTCAAAGCAGAGGTCCAGGTATAAGGGCAAATACTATTTTGTCAGGATTCTGTCTCGACAAAGTCCTAGAATTTCTGGGTTTCCCCAGGTGGTATGGAGGAGACCTAGAGGTACAAGTGTCTGAGGTTTGTTAATTAATAGAAACTAGAAAAGGAAGAGCATTTCTGTCATGCAGCTCTAATTTCACACCTCCAACCCATTGAGTGTCCATTTTCAAGAGCAGCCAAAGAAAGTAGCGTCACTAGGTGGCACGGTGGGACAGCAGTTAGCACTGCTGCCTCATGGCACCAGGGAGCCAGGCTCAATTCAATCCTTGGCTCACAGTCTGGTGTGGCGTTTGTGCATTCACCCTGTATCTGCATAGGTTTTTCTCCAAATATTCCAGTTTCCTCCCACAATCCTAAAATGTATAGATTATGTGGATTGGCCATGCTAAATTGCCCCTTAGTGTCCCAGGATGCTTAGGTTAGATGGATTAGCTATGGGAAATGTGTGGGGTTACAGGGTTGGTTGGGGAGTGGAGGGAGAGAATCTGGGTTAGAGAAATCAGTACAGGGGAGCGATGGCCTAGTGGTATTATTTCTATTAATCCAGAAACTCAGCTGACATTCCGGAGGACCTGGGTTCGAATCCCAGGTGGTAGAATTTGAATTCAATACAAAAAATCTGGAATTAAGAATCTACTGATGACCATGAACCTATTGTTGGAAAAATCTATTTGGTTGACTAATGTCCTGTGGGAAGGAAATCTGCTGTCCTTGTGGTCTACCTGTGACTCCAGAGTCGCAGCAATATGACTGACTCTTAACTGCCCTCTAAAGGCAACTAGAGATGGGCAATAACTGCTGGCCAATGGTGACGGTCATGCCCCACAAATGAATATAAAAAAGATCTGATGGCCAAATTGTCACTTCTGCACTGTCAGGATTCTACCAAGGTGGTTTACCACCTGCTTTGGGAAAATCAGTGATAGGCAAGAAGTGAGGCATACAGCCTAACGATTAATCTTTTAAAAATTGGTGCCTAGATCCTGCTGGATAAATGGAGATCCTGGCATTGCCTAAATACAAACTCCCTGAATAGGTGGAGAGAGTTTCCTTTCTGGATGGTTATTCAGCCTCAGGGTCACTGGCTCTTATTAGAACAAAGAAAAGTACAGCACAGGAACAGGCCCTTTGGTCCTCCAAGCCAATCATGATACCCAAAAAAAAACTTTTACCCTTACTCGGTCCGTATCCTTCTATTTCCTCCCTATTCATGTATCCATTCAGATGCCTCTAATGTGCCTGCTTCCACCACCTCCTTTGGCAGCACGTTCCAGACACCCACCATTCTCTGCATGAAAAACGTCCCCCGCACATCTCCCTTAAACTCCCCCCCCCCGCCTCACCTCGAACCTGTGACCAACAATTCTCTGAAAATTGTTAGAAGGTTCAATCCTGGTGTCCAAGGACTTGTTTGTGCCGAGTAATAGGCTTCTCTTTGCTATCCTGTTTCTCTCAGCCAGTCCTGGAAATGGGCCGACACCAGAGGTGTTCCTGAGCTATGGCAATGATTCAAGGCAGGAAATTTGCAAATTGTGGGTCATTGCTAAAATATAAGGTGATGTACAAGCACAATTTGATGAGGTAATTGTTGAGAAACCTTGTCTATTCTCCTAATTTATCACAGAGGAAGGAATCGTACAATGAGTTGAGCCTCTTGATTGCTTTAGTATTAGTGCGTATGCACAGGAATCAATACTAATCCTCTGATCCGATCAGGCCCTTGTCTAAGGGTTAGTTGCCTCATATCGATTGCTGAATTAAGGTGAAAGTGCACGACAGATATAGTTATTAAGACACTAGTGCTCAAACTCTCTGCAACCATGTGTATTCCTTTAAATACCTCCGATCTACACACAGCATCCATATTTATGCAGAATTCAGTCACATTCTAAGCGTTGGTGTTGTAATGAGTTCCAGGAGGAAGAAAACATCCTCAAACATTTAGATTTAAAATGCCAGAAGTAGTAAGCTGTTCTTTGATCAAAGTGAGAGGTGGGGGAAAGCAAAATAGGATGAATGGTTTACAGTATTTGTCCTTAATCCCTGTTTGTTTAGCTAAATGGTATTCATAAGTTTTACAGAGAGGGGTGAGTGCCACTAGCAGCATTACTTGACAGAAATTTATTTGTGTGCAGAATCTTGTGGTTTATGTTATCTGGCATCAAAATCATGGGAAGGGAAGAATTTAAGAGGGAACCCAAGTGGCCAACAGAGCATTGTTGCTTCATCAATAGATGCCACGTTAAGACAGTCAGCATTTTGTTTAAGTGGGACATTTACTTCCTCTCAAACAGAAGAGACCTTTGAGAAAAATGTCAGCACCTGAAATTAAATGCATGAGTAAAAGGAACTAGCCCAGGTGAACAGTTACAACATTCAGGAACTGTCTTTGTGAAGAAGACCTGCTTAAAACACTTACTCAATTGGCAGAGACACCCTTGGTAGTGCTGCCCTGAAGCACGATGCAAAAACTGTGGTTAAACTAAGGTCTATTATATGGCCTCTCCATTAGTGAAGGAGCTGTAAATAAATGCAGAAAAATAAGAGGGTTGTGAGGGAGTTATTAAATGGTAATTCAATTGAGCTGTTCAGAGGGCTTTCTAAATTGAGGTTTACAATCAACAGTGGAACTGTGAAAGATTAAATTATTGCTTTGAACATTTCTTCATTTTATATAGCCCAATGATTTTTCTTTCAAAGGCTCTTAAGTAACTTCTGAGCGCATGTGTATTCATAATACAGAAGTATTCTGGTTGGGTGTTAATTACAATAAAATTGTTAATTGTTTAAACAGACCTAATTACGATCAAGGGGGGAATTTTCTTGTCCTGTCCACCACAGGAATGGCAGCGGACGGAGGGCAGACTATGTAAATGTCCATTGATCTCAGCTGGGATTTTCCAGTTTTAGGGCAAGAAAATCCCACCCCAAGTATCAGATCAAGCCCAAGCTGTCTCATCTTGTCAGCTTGGATCTTGTTTGTCTCACACTTATGGGAACCTTGAATTGGATTTTGAATTTTTTTTTGGAGCAAGCAAACTTGGGTTTGCCCTGGTCCATTCTGAGTATTGGCTTTACAACTTTAAGGATGGGGTAAAATATTTAAATAAACCAGACCAGTTAAATGATCCATGAGAAATGGAGACATTCACACATGGCAGAGATGCTTTCAGAGATAGCATGGGATGCCACTCATAAGAATATAATTTAACCTTGGCAACATTGATTGCCTGATGTTCCTTTCTGTTGAAATTAATGATAAAAAAACATGCAGCATGGATAACAAGTGTCTGATTCACTTCTGACAGTTTTCCACCCCCATAGCAATTGAATTTTATTCCTATTTAATACACATTTCTGTAATTCATACAGATTTCTTGGCTGTCAATAATGACATTTTTGGGGCTGCGACCTCAGATTCATCCACTAATGAGTCATCAAATCAGTCTTTCTGAATCCAACTAAACTCTCAAATTCCAACAGGACCAACCAATAAATTTATGTAAGAGCAAATAGAATTGAATTTCCTGGCTTCAAGTGTCATTCCTACCACTTAATGCCAATGAATAAATACACAGATTTTAAACTTGATTAGTGGCTCCCAGGGCACTAAGTGAGAAGCTCGGACATCCCTGTTCTGTATGAAAAGGGTTTTTCATTTTGCAAGCCAGTCTTCCTTTTAATCTCAAGTGGGTGAATTATTGTGCTGTCATTCACAGTTTTGGTAGTTTTGTAATAGAGATAATTGCATAGAATTTGCAGAAAAGGACTATTCGACCCAAATGGTTAATGCCATTGTTTATGTGCCTTCTCTTGGCCGACTTTGTCCAGCCCTATCAGCGTGACCTATTGTTCTTTGCTCCCTCTTACACTAACCTAGCTATCTCTTAAACGCACCTATTGATTATTGCATGTGTGAGCAAGTTCCATAATCTAACCTCTGATGAAGGAGATATTACAGTGCTGGACAGAAAGGATGTCCTGGAAGGATCAAAGGTAGGGTCTATTTGATTAGACACAAGAAACAGTAATGGTATCATTACAATACTGATGTATTCTATACATACCATATAATGAGAATAGAGAAGCAAATTTGCAGGGAAATTAAAGCGAGGTGAAAAAAACTGTAGGATGATGGTAATGGGAAACTGTATTTCTCTGAATATTGACTGGGATAGTAATTGTCTAAAGGACAGAGAAGGTTTCTGAAACTGTTCAGGAAGATTTTCTTGATTGTTTTTTTTTCCAGTCTGTTAAGAAAGGTGGCATTTCTGTATCTGCTCTGAACTGCTTTCTTTAATTATTGGCATCAGAAGTAGGCTTACATTAACACTGCAATGAAGTTACTGTGAAAATCCCCTAGTCACCACACTCCAACACCTGCTCAAGTACCCTGAGGGATAACCTAGCATGCCCAATGCACCTAACCAGCACGCCTTTCCAACTGTGGGAGGAAACCAAGCACCTGGAGGAAACCCACGCAGACATGGGGAGAACATGCAGACTCTGCACAGACAGCGACCCAAGCTGGGATTCGAATCTGGATCCCTGGTGCCAGTGAGGCAGCAGTGCAAACCACCATGGTGGCACAGGGCCCATCATGTGGATCGAGTGTCAGTACGGAAATATTTAGGAGATAGCCATAGCATAATAAGGTTAGCCATGGAAAAGGACAAGGAGCTAACCAGGATTAAAAGAAATCTCAACTGGAGGAGAGCCTATTTTAGTGAAGTAAAGCCTCAGATCTGTTGATATCGAGGATTGGCGGGCAAAACTGTAACAGAGCAATGGGCTACCTTTAAAGAGATGTTTTGGGTACAGCTAAATTGATTTCCCACAAGGGAGAGAGTTCCCTGGATCAGGAAAGCAATAAAGTATAGAATGGAACAGAAAACAGGGCCTTAATGACGGATGATAAGTGAGAACAAATTTCAATATAGAAAGTTCAGAGGGGAAATGAGAAAGGAAATGAGAGACAATGAAGAAGTATGAGAAGAGACTGGCAGCCAACAGAAAATAGAATTCAGAAATCTTCTACAAACATAGAAACTAAAAGGGTTGTAAGACAAATGAATTATAGACCATGATGAAATCTACACTGCAGAAGACGACATGGCTGAGACGGTATGGATGAGGTAATAAATGAGTACTTTGCATTCGTTTTTAAGTCAAGGAAGACCATCACTGTCAGAGGATAGCTTGGAGAAACTGAGGTTGTTCTCCTTCAACAAGGAAAGGCTGAGATGAGCTTTGCTGGAAGTGTTCAGAATGACGAGGGATCTTGACAGAGTAGATAGGGAGAAAGTGTTCCTACTGGAGGAAAGGATGAGAACCAGAGTCAACCAATTTAAGGTGAATGGCAAAGGAAACAATGGCAACAGGAAGAAATATGCAGAAAGTGGCCTGCACTGCCTGAGAGTATGATGGAGACAGATTCAGTTACGTCTTTCAAAAAGGAATCGGATAAACATCTGAACAGGAAGAATGTCCAGAGTTGGCAGTGGGGCTGTTCTTGCAGAAAGAACAGGTCAAATTTCCTCCTTCTGTGCTGCGACTATTCTAAAGTTTATTTAGATTTATTAATGTAAGGCTTACATTAACACTACAATGAAGTTACTGTGAAATTCCCCTGGTTGCCACAGTCCAGCACCTGTTCAGGTCAATGCACATTTTTAAGAATGTGGGAGGAAACTGGAGCACTTGAAGGAAACCCATGCAGACACAGGGAGAATGTACAAACTCCACATAGACAGTGGCCCAAGCTAGGAATTGAACCTGGGTCCCTGGCACTGGGAAGCAGCAGTGCTAACCACTGTGCTATAACGCCACCCTGAGCCTATGATTCTACCCTAATGGTCTGGGCTGAAGGAAAGTTTCCCCTGAATTCACCACATATACCTTTGCTGTGAAGTATATTCTACTAAAGCTTGGATTAGCCCTGTAACTGGAACAGAGTAAGGAAACTTTACTTTGAACACTATGGCTAACTTGACAATGCTCTGTGGGAATCCTGGATAACAAATTGAAAAAATAATTCTGCTGACAACACAGATGTCCTTCACCTATATGAGCACAAAATTCACTCTCTAATACAGGAAAGTGTATTGGATGCTATAAAAAGAGTTGATTTTCTAAATCCACACAACCCATGCAAAGATTTGTAACATAATTGCCGATTTCTAAATATGTATCAGAAGTGATGGTATTTTGGCAGCATATCAGGAAGAATTATAGAGACAAATACACATGGCTAAAATTTTCTAGCTGTCCCACCGACAACCACTGCCCACCACAGTTTCCCCAGCTGTGAAGGATGTGAACAATACAAAAACTGACAGAGGATCCTGCTACCACCCATGCTATGAATGAAAGTGATGTGAGAGTGCCAGCGTTGGACTGGGGTGGGCACAGTAAGACTCACAACACTAGGCTAAAGTCCAACAGGTTTATTTGGAATCATGAGCTTTCGGAGCGCTGCTCCTTCCTCAGGTGATTCGCTTGATGAAGGAGCAGTGCTCCGAAAGCTCGTGATTCCAAATAAACCTGTTGAACTTTAACTTGGTGTTGTGAGACTTCTTACTCTGAATGACAGTGAGCAACGACACAATAATTCAAATTCAGTATTGAAAAAGAATGGATTGTTTTTAATGGGTAGCTATTGCACGCTATTCATAATAGTCAAATAAGTGAATTTTGGTTTTTTAAATAAATGTTATTTGTCAAATCGAGTTTGTTTATAAGAATTTATTCAATGGCAGGTTCAATTCAGTACTAAATATTTAATTGTTATAGTGAGAAAAAGGCTGAACAAGGCCCTGGTACATCATGGGGGCAAGAACCAAACAGAGAAACAGGAAGAAAAACAAGACATTGTGAATAACGTGCCTTCCACTGACTGGACTTCAGAGGCTGAGCATTATGGAGAAAAAGTCAATTGTCTTTTTGTTAATTGTCATGTAGATTGACTTTGGACACAGCTTGCCATTGTCGGGCATATGCAATGTATGAACTCTTTCAGGACTAAGACTCAGCACTTTGGAAAATAGATGCTGGTTAAATGCAGCACTGCCATTTTTACCTTCTTCTCAAAAGGCAGAACCTGCCCGCAGCATCACCAAGATAAAGGCAAAATACTGCGAATGCTGCAATCGGAAACAAAAACAGAAAATACTGGAAAATCTGTCAGGTTTTCTAGCATTTTCTGTTTTTGCCACAACCTCTGCCATTGGTAGGGCTTGAAGGTAGGTCCTGAACCCATCCCAGCTGGAACAGGGATAGAACCCTGTGCTGTCAGTAATAACCTGACCTACACCAGTCATACTAAGCCCCCCCACCGCCAACCCCTAATTCTAAGTTGCCATGTCAATGCATTCTTTAACATACATATAATCTGGAGCTATGCACAATGAGATAGAGGCTTCAATTTCTTTTCACCACGTAGGTAACCTGGGATCTCTCCCACTCTTACCTCCAGGCATATGTTGCAAGTATTTACAAGTTCATATTAAATGTGTTCGGCCATGTTATGAATGCACTTTGACGGGTTATTAATTCTTTGAACCCAGAGTTTCTACCTCAAAGGCCAGGACAACATTGATTGTGTCAGAAGATCACCTTGTGATTTTTCTCATCATTAACTAAATACATTTGAATTATTACATCAGCTGACCATATAAAAAACAAACACATTTAATCACTTTATTGCCATCATTAAAAATAACTCTGAATTATGGCAGGAAACACAGGGGGCAAAATATTTGCTGTAATAGAGAAAATGCATCTCCTTTAACCTGTAAAATGCAATCTTTCTAAAAACTGATATGCGAATTGAGTTGCCATAAAACTGCTGTTCTACTTCTGAAGGTCTTAGGCAATGACACATCCAAAATGTAGTAAAAATCTCAGGCCTTGTGATTGTGACAGATTACCGTATATAGGTTAATCAATATTTATAATATGCTTTTTTTCTTATTTGTAACACTGTATTACACAGTTTTGCTGCTTGGTGTGACATTGAATGCAAGTCAAGCAAGGAGGGGCAGGTTATGAGGGATTAGGTCAAAATGCTTGATTTAGCGATTTCTAGTTCCAAGTTTATCAATATCTTAATGACTAATTCTCAGCACTGTAATAAGTCTCCGCAGGCAGAAGTCCCTCCACCAAAATTCCTTTATTTACAAATTCTAACAGTAGTACACAGAGTGCTAGCAGTTAGCAGTGTACCCACAGGAATGTCAGAATAAATGACACTCCCAATTAAGTGCAAGGCAAAGACTCCTTGATTGGCCCATCAATTGGATCCTTAGTCAGGGACATCTTTTTGTGTCCAACCAAATGAACAAAATCAAATTAATTTCGGAGATCTTTAATCAGGGAGTTCATACTCCCATAGGCCAACCTCAATAGCTCTGTTGAAGTCATTACAGGCATCACAAGAACTGACCAGCATGTCTCACGGTGGCACAACTGCTCAAATGAATGTTTGTGAATTTGAGAAAAATATCACAGTTAAACTACAAAAGTCAAAGAGAGAAAGGTATAGTGGTATATGTCTTAAAAATCTTTTACGATTTACAAAAATAAAATTCAGCTAATGGAAGTTACAGAGCATCATCAATACTAATATCCAGCAAGGACTAGGTAAAGTGGAGTGCAGGGACCCTTGGAAAGTATGAAACATTTCAGAAAGAGGCAAATCATTTTCAAATCCCTCCATGAAGTGACCCAGTCAATCTTGACAAGCTCCTCCAGCTTTCCACCCCCTTCAGCCCTCTAACTGTAGTCAAAGATTTTTATATTTGTAACTCGATCGCTCAGGGAATCAAGGGATACCAGAAATGGATGAGAAAGTGAGAATTGAGAAAGATGACCAGCCCTGTGTTGAATGCAAGAATAGGCCATCTGGTCTATTCCTGCTCCTACTTTTTACATGATCCTGTTGTATAGACAGATTATTATTTGAATGGGTGTAAATTGAGAGAGGTGGATACTCAGCGAGACCTTGGAGTCCTCATGCATCAGTCACTGAAAGTAAGTGTGCAGGTACAGCAGGCAGTAAAGAAGGCAAATAGTACATTGGCCTTTATAGTGAGAGGATTTGGGTGGAGGGATAGGAATTTCACTGCAAATATATAGGGTGTTGTTGAGGCCACATCTGGAATATTTTGTGCAGTTTTGGTCTCCTTATCTGAGGAAGGATGCCCTTGCTATAGAGGGAGTAGAGCAAAGGTTTACCAGGCTGATTGCTGGGATAGCAGGTCTGTCACTTGAGGAGAGATTAAATCCATTAGGATTATTATTCACTGGAGTTTAGAAGAGTGAGAGGGGATCTCATAGAAACTTATAAAATTGTAACAGGGTTAAAAGAGGGAGATTCAAAAAGAATGTTCCCAGTGGTGGGGGAGTCCAGAACTAGCAGCCATAGTTTGCGGATGAGAGGTAAACTTTTTAGAACTGAGGTGAGAAGAAATTTCTTCACCCAGAGGGTGGTGAATGTGTGGAATTCACTACCACAAAATGTTGTTGAGGCCAAAACATTGTCTGCTTTCAAGCAGAAATTAGATATGGCTCTTGGGGCTAAAGGAGGAAGGTGGCGGGGGGGTCAAGATATTGAATTTGATGATCAGCCATGGTCTAAACAAATGGTGGGGCAGGCTCAAAGGCCTACTCCTGCTTCTAGTTTCTTTATGTTTCTATATTTTTTGGATTACTTTTTTAATCTTCTGGTTAAAACAATAAGAGTAATGATTGTTATGGGCAGGGCACATTCTTTTTCTCTATCAGCCCCCTTTCCCTGAGATAACAGGTGTAGACAACCCACTCACTTCCTGACCTCTCGTGTTCCACTGTGAGCAGGTGCTGGAGCTGTAGTGAAGAGCACGAGGTTTGTTTTCAACCATGGGATATGGGTGTCACTGGTTGGCTAGTATTTATTGCCATGCAGGGATGGCGGGACTGATGTATGAGGAGAGATTGACTAGAGTAGGAATTGTTTTTGGTGGAGTTCAGACGAATGAGGTGGGGAGCTCTTGGAGACTTATAAAATTCTAACAGGATTAGACAGGCTAGATGCAGGGAGGATGTTCCCAATGGTGGGAGAGTCCAGAACCAGGGGTCACAGTTTGAGGATTCAGGGTAGACCATTTCGGATGAGGAGGCATTTCTTCACCCAAGGAGTTGAGAGCCTGTGGAATTCATTACCACAGGAAGTAATGGATGCCAAAACATTGAATATATTCAAGCGGCAGCTAGATATAGCACTTGGGGGTGAATGGGATCAAAGGTTATGGGGAGAAAGCAGAATTAGGCTATTGAATTGGACGATCATTCATGATTGTGATGAATGATGGAACAGACTTGAAGGGCAAAATGGCCTCTTCCTGTTCCTACTTTCTACATTTCTATGTTTCTATCTCTAGTTGACCTTGAGAAGCAAAAGACGTGCTGGTTAGGTTCACTGGCCGTGCTAAATTCTCCCTTAGTGTACCCAAAAAGGCACCAGAGTGTGGCAACTCGGGGATTTTCACAGTAACTTTATTGCAATGTTAACGTAAGCTGACTTGTAAATAAAATAAATAATAAATAAACTATTAAAAAAAGAGTTGATAGTGAGTTGCCTTCTCGAAGTTCTGAAGTCCACACACTATGGGTTGATGCTGTTAAGGAGGGAATTCCAGGAGTTTGACCTGGTGACTGTGAAGGACCGCCAATGTATTTCAATGGTTTAACTGTCACTTAATTGAGAAGAGAGTTAGATTCTTTCAGGCGGTGGGTTCGATCATCATATGACCTACGAGCACAAAGCCATCTGATAGATGTTAGGTTCTTGAAGTATTTTTCGCTGTTTGACATTGTAATGCACGCTTAATGGAATGCGTGGAAGAACTTTCTTCCTTGTTTCTGATTTCAGTCAGTTTCAGTGGCTGCTTTCCAAAATGAAATTGTACAGGGAGGTGTTGGGGGTAATAATAATATCCAGTTCACAATTTATAATTCAGGTCTTGGTGATGTGGAAAGAGAGTTGATGGTTGACCCATATCATACCTGTTCCTAAAGACAATGCCACTGATCTAATGAATGTAAATTTTGTCTCCTATTGCACTGTTGAATTTCTCCTCCCCCTCTGGGGCTTTCTCGATTAAAACGAATTACCATTTTCCTGATAGGAGGTACGTTTGCATGATTAATGGATTTCGAAGACAAAAAAAAAGAAATAGAAAGGTCAGACGGATGGCGAGGCAGTTTCTGGGGGTGAAGCCAGTCAGCAGCAGCTGTACAAAACAGGTTCTTAGCAAATTGCTGGCTGACTTTTCACCGCAGCCATTTTTAATTTTCTGTTGGCTTGAATGACATTGCCAGGATTTTTTAATTTCAAACTCAAGTAATTTGACAGCGAGACCAGGAAACCGGCCTTCAAGCAGTGTCATTCCGCGAACTCAGGCGTGGTGACAAATCGATTACTAATTTTCTACAAGCCCATTCTACGCACCAACAGTTTACTATTTCATCTCCTTCTATGTCCATTCTCATATTATTAGCTTTAAAACTGAGAAGGCCAATACAAAATTAATTTTATATTAGAATATATATCTTCTTTTAAATCAGGAGGAACTCTCCTTTAAGGGTGGCACAGTGATTAGCACTGCTGCCTCAGTGCCAGGGACCCAAGTCTAATCCCAGCCTAGGCCACCATTTGTGCTGAGTCTACATCCTCTCCCCATGTCAGCATAGGTTTTCTCCCACAGTCTGAAAGAGGTGCTGCTCAGATGCATTGGCCATGCTACATTCTCCCATATTGTACCTGAGCAGGTGGCAGTAATCTTATTGCAATGTAAATATAAGCCTACTTGTGACACTAATAAATAAACTTAAAACTTAAGTATAGATCTGTTTAGATATTACCACATCATATTGAAGTGCTTGTTAAAGTTTCAATTAAAGTAGTATTCAAAGGAATTTTATGTATTCTGTAATTCAAATAAAAATGGAACTTGCATTTATTTATTTAGCACCTTTCACAACCTCACAATGTTCTACAGCACTTAACAGCAATTGAATTACTTTGGGAATGCATTCATTTTTGTTTTGTAGGCATTAAACATTTACTAATTTATACACATTAAAAGGTACTAAAAATAATAATAGGATTAATGTCCAGTAATTGTGTTGTGATGTGCAAGATAAGAGAAGAATGTTGGCCAGGACTCCAGGAGGGCTCCCTCTCTTACTCAAATCATGGCATAGGAACTTCTGACACTCGCATCAACAGATAGGCAGGCATTCGGTTTAGCAAAAGATGGCACCTCCTAGAGTGAAACATTCCCTCAATTCTGTACTGGATTTATCATCAATTCCTTGGGGCAGGCTCTAACGTGATAAAGATGTGTGAGTTAGGCGGATTGGCCATGCTAAATTGCATCTTAGTGTCAGGGCACTATCTAAGGTAAATGCATGGGATTGTGGGGATAGGGCCTGGGTGGGATTGTGGTCAGTGGGCCGAATGGCCCCTCTCACTGTAGGGATTCTATGATTCTACACAAATCTCTGAGTCCAGCTAATACTTGGGGAGGGGGTGGGTTAACTTCAGCCATCCAACAGAATCCAAATATTGTTGTTTCCCTTCCAGCACCTAGGCAGATTTTTATCTATATCCAAAGCAAGGCTTTTCCTAGAATGGGTCACTACCCTGTTGCTGGAGGCTTATAGCTTGAGGGGCACCATTCCATATCAAGCATGGCTGACCAGAAGTCTCTTCAGCTCTTACTACCTGGCCATTGGTCTATGTTGGAAGTATTTTGTGTGCCGAATCTCAACGTGTTGGCCACATTATAAACAAACCTATCTTGGCCATCAAGTCCTGGGGTGAGGTTCAAATGGGGAGCTTCTGGCTCAGAGAGAGGGACCCTGCCATAAGATCTCCTATAATCCAGATAAGGGAACCATTGAAGAAAGAACTGGCTAATTGTCCACCCTGGCTGTATTTTAGCAAACTAGTAGATGAGACCCTCATCTAAATCAGGGAGGAACCTTATATGTCAATACGATGCTGCTTTTAACTGAGATGAGTGGAAAACTCATTCCATTCCAAGAGAGCCACTCTTAAACTGAAGAAAGCAAAAAGAAGAGGGTGATTAGCTTTGTGGAGACATGATGAGCAACTACTGAGATCAGCAAAGTACATTGGAGCGTCTATTAGCTCTTGTTCTCTACCCTCTTTAGCCACATGTTCACATTTGGGATAGCCTGCTGAAGCCCCCTGCCTGTCATATACCTCCCAGCTAAGGGGGAATCTCCAGCCCACTCAATTTTAGCCAACAGGCCTCTAGTCATCAGCCTCCAGCTATAGTTTTCAGGCAGGCAGATTCACATCCATGACATGTTACTTGAAGGCCTTTATACCTCTCCACATATCCACAAACATCTGTGGCCCATCTGGCGCAGTCTCCGTGTTACTACAGTAAGAGAAGAGTTCAAAAATCAGTCCAGGAGAAGGATAAGCTATATCCTGTCCTGTCAGTAGACTTTGGATTGGTCATAGAGATGTTACCTTTGCTGCCGTGGCCACTCAGGCCACCAGTGCCAGCAGAATGCAGGGCATAGATAGAGGGCTCCTGACATCAGCATTTGCCAGATTTCCATGAAGATAAGCCAGCAAAGAGCAGAGTTCCAGTAGAGCACAGTTGATATGTCCAGGTTCACTGAGTACAGATTGCTGCTGTGGTGGAGTGGTGGCATGCTACCTCTTTGTAAAGCCATCTTATGGCTGGGCATGCCAACCTTTTGACTGAAAATTATCATTAATATTAAAACGTAGTATGCACATCTTTAATCTTTTCTGATAAAAGACGTGCATTTGCAATTTGGACCTGCAACATTGATCAAGAATCTCTTTGGGTCCTCCCTTGATCCCTAGAGGCTCATTTTTACCTTTCAATAGCAGAGGATCTCACACTGACCCCCCCAGACATTAACAGGGATTAGGGTGAACATCCTTATTGGGCCCCTCTGACCCCTCAGTCAATCCCCCATTGATTTATTGAGCTGTGAATTTGCACTTTAAGACTTAACATGAGAACAACTTTCATTTATTTTTAAAATTGCTGTTTTGACTCAGAGTAAATTTACAGTTAAGAGTTGAAAGAAATTATTAAAGAGGAGGGTAGAAAACTAGAGGGAAAACACTTGTGTTTTCCTTAGGAGCAGGCAGAGCATTACTTGCAAGGTCTGTCTGATACCTGAACGTTAGAGGTTGAAAGGCGAAGCATAGGTCACATAAGAGAAAGTAAAATCCATCACACTAATTTACTAATAGACAAAGCACCAGCGTAAAATAGTCTGATGCAAATCTGCTCATCACCATTTGAACACAAGCAGTGGGGTGATCCTCTGAACAAGTTAAAACTCAGTCCTGGGTTAGAGATGTGCAGCACAATGCTTAGCACTGCTGCCTCACATCACCAGGGTCCAGGTTCGATTCCCAGCTTGGGTCACTGTTTGTGCAGAGTCTGCACATCCTCCCCATGCTGCCGTGGATTTCCTCCGGATGCTCAATGCAGTGTTAATGTAAGCCTACTTGTGACACTAATAAATAAACTTTAAAAACATGTTGAAGGAAACCTGGACTCGAATCAAATGTCGTGATGTCTGGTATTTACAGGTGAATGAGGAGCCATCTGTCAAACAGAATGTTATTCAAACTTATTTTAAAATACCCAAAACTCATTGTGAAATTAAAATTAACAATTTGATTTTTTTTACCATAACATCCTTGCAATATTCATTCCGAGCGTTGCTTTGAGAATCTTAATTACCTCCTCCACATAGATCTCGTGTGTCTGCAACAAAATCATCACTTTAAGTTAATGCTGAAAATTGTAAATTAATGTGTGCATGTTAGAGGAGCAAAAAGGTTAGTTTCATTAAAAGCATGTAGACTGACCCTTCCTCTGAAGGGTGCGTCACTAGATTGAGTTCATTAATCCTTGCTGTGTCCAATTCTTTCATGTAAAACAGCCAGCGTGCATTCTGTTCAGCCACTAACCTTTTCCCTTTGTTGTTTGCAGCTTTCTTTTTAATATTTCCTGCTTGAGTTTGTGTCCTTTCACCCCTCCTCGCTGTCTGACAGTGACTCAGGTGGCGGTGCAGGTCTGGAGCTCCTTTGGTACTTGCCCTACTTGTCACGTTAACAGCGAGTTGTAGCTGATGTGTTTGACTGCGATTGACTGCACAGCTGAACCTTATCCCGTTCTCACCTGATGTCTGCACATGTTTCCCCGCCAAGAGTCAAGGGAAAGCAATCAGAAATCCTGGCCAATATTTTCTCTTCCTGTCAGAGAGAGAGAGACCTGGGAGGTTTCCTGGATCGAAAACTGGGGAAAAGCAAACTGAATTTGGCAGCAGTGTTCTGCGCCAGTAAGCTGCACAAAACACCACTTTTGTCCAAGTTCCCGATGGATATCCCTATAGCAACATGAGTTAAATATGATAATAAGGCCCCTGCACCTGAATCAGGCCTTTTGCTAAAATTGGTAGTTATATACACCTGAAATGTCATTTCCTCAACAGATCCACAACAAAATTCCAGTGAGAACAAAGCACATAGTTCGTATAAGCTGTGTACTTTTCACAGGTTAAGGACACAAGCTGGATAAATGAGTGATATGCCACCTCTAGTACACAGCCATTTGCATTATTAGTCAGCACACTGGTTAGCACTGCTGCCTCACAGTGCCAGGAAACCTGTTTTGATTCCTGGTGTGGGTCACTGTCTGTGTGGTGTTTGCACATTCTCCCCATGTCTGAGTGGGTTTTCTCCAGGTGCTCCAGTTTCCTCCCACACAGAGGTTAGGTGGATTGACCATGCTAAATTGCCCCTTAGTGCCAAGGGGACTATCTAGGGTAAATGCATGGGGTTATGGGGATATGGCCTGGGTGGGATTGTGATCGGTGCAGACTTGATAGGCTGAATGGCCTCCTTCTGCACTGTAGGAATTCTATAGTCTGTTCTAACAATCGGCTAACACCATTAAGCTACTGCGAGTCTGTACGTTAGTCATTCTAGTTTTATTATCTGAAGCCAAGGTTTTGACAAGTGAATGTTTAATTAGATAGTCACCTGCAGGGGGAGTTTGTGAATTGTATCGGGGGAATTGCCTTGTTCTGGGTATGCTTCGGAGTTTATTGCTATGGCACAGGAGGTGGAGCAGCAGGAAGGAGGGTGGCAATGACCAGCCCTGGAGGGTGATGGAGGCAAGAGTGAGGAAGCTTTATGCTCTGTGAGTCTTCAAGAATGATGTATCTCACCTGAACCGCACAGCGGAGCAGTGTGTGTCTATCACATTATCCTCTGTCATGTGTTGCAGCGAGAGTTCAGAGAAGAGAAACATAGAACCCCTACAGTACAGAAGGAGGCCATTTGGCCTGTTGAATCTGTACCAACCGCAATCCCACCCAGGCCCTGTTCCCATAACCCCACACACCCCCCAATACTGGGGTCAATTTAGTAGGAGTTGGAGCAAGAGTTGGGGGCGGTGGCACAGTGGTCAACACTACTGCCTCACAACACCAAAGACCTGGATTCAATTGTCCAGGTTGAACCCTCAATTCAGGCGTTAACCTGATTACCAACCTGTCAGCAGCTCTCCAGGGTCATTGAAGTGAGTGTAGAGCTGGAAGAGTTTCTTCAGTGAAACTGATCAGTTTTGATCAGTTATATCGAAGAGCTGCAGCCATGGCCAGGTGAAAGATTGCTACTCTCAACATTTCGTCTGCTAGAGACTGCTTCTGTTGCTTGACAAGTAACTGCCACTTCTCCACGTCACTCACCTTCAGCTGTCCTTCCCTGCTACCAAACTTCAACAGGGCAGTTAATACATCTTCACCTTCCAACTCTGAGGCACAGTGGTTAGACTGCTGCTTCACAACGCCGGGGTCCCAGGTTCAATTCCGGCCTCAGGCCACTATTAGTGCGGAGTTTGCACTTTCTCCCTGTGTCTGCATGGGTTTCCTTCAATTTTCCCTCACAGTCCAAAGATGTGCAGGTTAGGTTGATTGGCCATGCTAAATTGACCCTTAGTGTCAGGGGGATTAGCTGGGTAAATGTATGGGGTTACAGGACTAGGGGCTGTGTGGGACTGTGGTCAGTGCAGACTCGATGGGACGAATGGCCTCCTTCTGCACTGTAGGGATTCTATGATTCTCTTGAGTAGCAGCAGCGCCACTAACAACAGCTGCCTCCTCCCCTCAGCCATATGGCACTGGAAATGAATGTGGATCCAACAGGACAAAGGCGAGGCCCCTATAGCAACAGCATCTACAGCTTGAGGATTGCTGTCCCAATATGACAACTAGGGCCTTGGGATGGGTTGACATTTGCAGCATTTTGGAAGAAGACCTATTTCCCAGTGCAGCAAGTGGACCCAATGGCGAACAAGATGCCTGTCACTGGAGGGCCATCTTGCTACCTCACACTGAGCTTGTGTGTTCTCCTCTCCTGCAAGGAGAGAATGCAGAGAGTTAGGGTGTTAGAAATGATAGACTCCCTACAGTGCAGAAAGAGGCCATTCAGCCCATCGAGCCTGCACTGACCACAATCCCACCCAGGGCCTATCCCCATAACCACATGCATTTACCCTAGCTAGTCCCCCCTGACACTAAGTGGCTATTTAGCATGGCCAATCAATTTAATCTGCATATCTTTGGACTATGGGAAGAAACCCGCACCCAGAGGAAACCCACGCAGACACAGGGAGAACATGCAAACTCCACATAGACAGTGACCCAAGCTAGGAATCGAATCTGGGCCTCTGGCGCTGTGAGGCAGCAGTGCCAACTATTGTGCCACTGTGCCGCCCCACAAAGTAAAGATTTTAAAGTTTATTTATTAGTCACAAGTAAGGCTTACATTAACACTGCAATGAAGTTACTGTTAACTTCCCTGAGTCACCACATCCCGGCACCTATTCGGGTCAGTGCACCTAACCAGCACAGCTTTCAGATAAATGGCTACGTGGAGAGGAGAAAAGGGTGCCACTTGTGAGGGGTGACTGTGAGGTAATGGGTGCAAGCAGGCAGTAGGATGAGGTTGAGTGTGAGCTGGTTGGTTGGGGATGTGAGCTGCCTGCAGAGAAAGGAATGAGTGGAGCAGTAAGGTGTGTCGCTCAGACAAGTGGTGTAGAACAGAATGCTGCGTAAGCCAAAGTGGTACCTGGAAACCTTATGGAAAGCTCCTTTCCTGTTCTCCTTTCCTAGTTCACTGTCCTCGGGTGATACTCCTGCTGACTTCCTCAGCCACTTGGGAGAGTTCACTCCTTGTTTTGCTGAGTAGGGCTTCCAGGTAATAGTGAGGGACCTGGGAGAAGCTTTCCCAGCTCTCCTCATCTTCCTCACTGCTTGGAGTGACCTCAAAACTGCAACTGATGAGCCATGCTGTGGTCCTTCTAAATAGAAACCGCCCCTTTATTGACAAATCTCATGCTCATCCCACCCGCACTCCCTGATTGATTAGGGAATCCAGGGCTGGGATGTTGTTAACACAACAGTTCAGTTGAAGAGCCACAGGAAAATTCACCCATCAACTGACCCACAAACACTCCTGTCGTTACAGGGTTAGATAAGTCTGATATGTTTGCAATCTCTGTATTTCTATTGATGTGTTAATGTAGGGTAGGAATCTATTGTGCAAGTTGCTGCCTTGTATTTTTAGTTCATTTTTAAACTTTATTTCTTTCTCCTGTTTGTTGTGTTCCGTTAATTCACAAAACCTGACCTCGACACAAGGCCCTAAAATACCTGCAGCCAATCCCCACAATAGAGGGAACGGAGAGAGAACGGGGATTGGCCGCATCTGTGTTTCAAGATGGCGCTGGAGCATGGCGAGTTTTTGTGAGCTACGTATGGTATGATTTGTATGGACAGCACACAAAACAAAACTTCTCACTGTATCTCAGTACGGGTGATAATAATCAATCAAACCAAATCAAAGTGTTGGAAATTCTGCCCAGTGATTCTGCTATCTGGACTGTCTGGGAGGGATATTTCAGTACAGCCTAGCATGGGTGTCAAACTTCATTAACATTTGCAGTATGTACCACAACTTTACAGTCGAAAGGAGAGTGGAGCTTCCTGAGAAGGAAGATATGGAGGAAGGAGGCGATAAATAATGTGGTGACTAGGGGAATTTAACAGTAACTTCATTGCAGTGTTAATGTAAGCCTTACTTGTGACTAATAAATAAACTTTAAAAAGCTTTACTTTACGGGGCAGCACAGTAGTGGCACTGCTGCCTCACAGCGCCAGAGGCCCAGATTCGATTCCCAGCTTGGGTCACTGTCTATGTGGAGTTTGCATGTTCTCCCTGTGTCTCCGTGGGTTTCCTTTGGGTTCTCCGGTTTCTTCCCACAGTCCAAAGATATGCAGATTAAATGGAATGGCCATGCTAAATAGCCACTTAGTGTCAGGGGAGGCTAGCTAGGGTAAATGCATGGGGTTATGGGTATAGGCCCTGGGTGGGATTGTAGTCGGTGCAGGCTTGATGGGCCGAATGGCCTCTTTCTGCACTGTAGGGAGTCTATCATTCTATGATTTCTGAGGAATGAGGAAGCAGACAATATGAAAGAAGAGAATGGCTGAGCAGTACAGAAGGCTGAAGGAGATGTTAAGGCAGCAAATTATTGCAGAGAGAGGCTCCTGAATAATCCATTTCCTGCCCAGAGGGCCACCATTTTCTCTTTCCATTTGATAGCCACTCCAGCAATGCCCTCAAACAGTACAGCGAGGCACTAAAAGCAATTTCTACCTCATCGTTCTCATAACCTGCTCAATTGTGATCAGCTAATTTGGTATACAATGGGCTGAAGCAGGGATCTCTGGCCCCTACCCTCTCTGAATCATGGCATGCGGTATATCTCGCACGGTCAACTCTAATCTCAAGGTAAACCTAAAAGCTTCATATGATGATCCACAGCCCTAGCACCCTATTGAAACCAAAATAAAAGCAGTTCACAGCATAAATGCCAGATCATAGAATCATACAGTGCAGAAGAGGCCCTTTTGCAGTACAAAGTTTGCACTGACAGATTAGAAACACCTGAACTCCCACCTAATCCCATCTGCCAGCACTTGGCCTGAATGTTATAACGTGCCAAGTGTTCATCCAGATACTTTTTAACGGGTGTGAGGCAACCTGCCCCTACCACCTTCCCAGGCAGCACGTTCCACACTCACCACTCCCTTGGTAAAAAAGTCTTCCCTCACATCCCCCCTAAACCTCCTGCCCCTCCTTCAACCTGTGTCCCTCGTGACTGACCCTTCACCTAAGCGGAACAAAATCACCAAATCAGCACATAAATCAAAGATTTTTTGAAATGCTTCAGTGCAGCATACAATAACTAAAACACAGGCCTGTGTGGTGATCTCTCTCTAATGAATCATTAATGTGTCTGAACCCAGATGTATAATTTGGAAAATAATGAATTAAAATCAGATCAAAGTAGGTACGGAAAGTGAAACAAAGAAGGGAAAGAAAGACTGAATTAAGAAGAGGAGAGATAAAAGAGAGGGAAATACTTTTTTTTCCCAAAAAAATGTGTCCTAAATCTTTAACATCATTAGAATCCACACTGGTGGAAGTTAATTTTCAATACTAAAGCACTAAAGAAGTGCTTTCCAGCATTTAAGGATTATCACATTGTTAAAAAGATTACCTGGGTTGAAATCTTATGTAGTCTGCATTACAATGTCATTATATTTGAGGGGGCAGCATGGAGCATGAAACGATTTTCACATAGCTTGTAATGGACTGGCATATCTTGAACAACAGTGTCCAAATTATCTGCCTGTATAAGCTTACAAGAAGATGCCTGATTTATGGGTAAATAATTATGCATGATGTTAGCCATTACTCTCACCATTACTGTTGCAGTCCCAATTCTGTCCCATTAATTTTAGAATCATAGAATCCCTACAGCGCTTACAAGGCCATTCAGCCTATGGGGTCTGCACCGGCTTTTAGACAGATCATCTTACCCAGGCCCTCTTCCCCCTGCCCTATCCCTGTAACCCCGCACATTTACCATGGCTGATCCCATCTAACCTGCAAGTCTAAGCGGCAATGTTTTTTAGCACGTCCAATCCAGTTAACCCACGCACCTTTGGAGTGTGGAAGGAAACCTTAGCCCCTGGAAGAAACCCACAGACAGACACAGGGAGAATGCGCAAACTCTGCACAGTCACCCAAGGCGGCAATTGAACCCAGGTCCCTGGGCAGTAGGGCTAACTACTGTGCCACTGTGCCACCCACTTTAGCTAAGCACTTACACCAAAGGTTAGAAAGGAGAACTTTTGAATGAAAAAAGAGATATTTAAAACTTCTTAGAAAACTTTGGACTAGTTGCAGGCTGAAAGCTACATGAAGACTTGAAGTATGTCATGCTTATTTATGCTTGGTGGTACGTTTATGCTTTATGACATTTTAGAATCCCTTTTAGTTCTGTTAGAATTATGTTTAATCCAGTACTTTTGAAATGGAACAAGTTTTCATAGAATAAAGAACTTAACAGAAAATACAATGACCACTGTAGTCTATTAAAGGCCAAATGCAACAGTTTGCACGTACAGTAGGATTTTTGTATTAGAAATAGCTTCAGTAGCATGCTCAAAATTCTGCTTTATCATTCCTGCAGTTATTGTGTTGCATATTTCTCTCAAGAAGCTACTATATTATTTGGCACTAACGACCCCCTGCCCTCCAAACCCACCCTGATGCACGCAGTGCCAATCAAAGCGTGCTGATGTGAAGATTTTCAACTCTCATTAGTTCCAACGCAGAGGAGAGGGATTGAATTTTAGACTTCAATCCGACTCTTAGCTGGTAATCGATCTGAAACTCTGTGGCCCACTTTAATATGTTTCAGCTCCTAATCTGCTCTGTCAGGCATTAAGACAACAGATGCTTTGCAATGATTCTGGGAGGGATGGCAGCTTTTCATGGTGCACGAGGACCATAAATCTTCCTTTGTGTTGTGAAAGGCTAGCTGTTTGCACATGTTAATATCGCCAGGAAAATGAAGCAGCAGCGAAAGCAGATTTGACGGCAAGCTGAGGCGAAGCTGGAACGGTGCCGCACGTCACTTGAAAGTGGTTAGCAGTATTTTGGTGACAATATTTTGGGCGGAGTAAGGGGGAACGGTCGTTCTTTCAGAGGGACACTCTGGCCCTGCCCTCAGGCTGTTGTTTGGCTGGATCATAATGCACAGCACACACCACCAACCTGTATTTGATGGCAGGGACTCTTTCTTTTCCATCACTTACACGGGGGTAAGACAAGCATTGATGCAAAATCTTTTCAGCCTCATCACTGAAAGCAATTGCGACACCAGTGTCTGGTGACATGTATCAGCCAATAATCTCTCCGTGGCAATCAATGGCTGTGACCAAAGACTGTCAGGCAGCCACTTTAAAACTTCTTTTCTCTCTCAGTACAGATGAGGTGACACAAGCAAATTGATTTAAGGATTGAAGCAATTCCTTTCCTTCAGGTCCCCAGGCAGCTGAGGAGAGCAAAGGGTCATAAGTGATGCTATTGGTTGGTGATACTATCCCGCTGGGTGGAATGTCCTCTTGCCACAATACTGTGCAATCAGAAGTTTCAATGGCTTCATCAAACATAACGCTTGAATATAAACTCTAGAAAATATTAGATTTATTCGAAAATGAATTGATGCTGGCCTCAAGGACTGCATTAAGTAGCACTGCTGCTGCAATTCTGTAATTCCCCTTTCAAAGGAGTTATTTGAATAAAGAGGTCAGTAAATCATCTTTGTGTGAATGGAAACTGGTCATCAGAATGAATAAACTAAACAATAATGGTAACAAGAAATGAATAGGCAAGAAATGAATGTTGCTGCAGTATTTTCCAATCTACCTCGTCTGCTGTTTTCAATAATGTCAGTTTAACTTGACAGGCAGGGCTTAGCTTTCCCACACAGTTGTGTAAGAAGAAAAGATGGATTTGGCGTGTGAAATTAATAGAGAGATTTTTGCCCGAGAACGAGGAGGGGGTCATTCAGCTGCCAGCTGCCCCAGACTTGCCTGAGAAACAGACAGGAAGCTCAGGTGATGATCTTTGACACCTGTTTGCCCACCTAATTTGATTTTTAAGTTTTCAGATTTTTTTAAAGTTTATTTATCAGTGACATAAGCAAACTGGCATTAACACTGCAATGAAGTTACATAGTCGCCACATTCCGGCGCCTTTATGGGTACACCGAGGGAGGATTTAGCATGGCACCTCTCCAGCATGTCTACCCAGACTGTGCGAGGAAACCAGAGCACCCAGAACAAACCCATGCAGACACAGGGAGAATAGACTCTGCACAGACAGTGACCCAAGCCAGGAATCGAATCCTGGCTCTTGGCGCTGTGAGGCAGCCATGCTATCGACTGTGCCATTTTCAGATGGGCCACTAAATAAACATCCAACCCTCCCAAAAACAGTTTGAATATATATAACTTGCTGTCCATTGCTGGTTGTAATTGCCACGGAGAATTGGGTTAAGCATACAATGTTGCTTATTGGTCTCCTCCAGGCATTGAGAGGCAGTGACAAGTGATTGCAAAGGTACCACTAGCAGTCCAAAACCCGAAACATTTCACTTGTTTCAGGGGTTTTTGTGTTACCTCAAGCAAGGATCACGCTCATCCTTGGTCCCTTCAAATTCATCTGGCCTGCCTGCTGCTTTCTCTTTCCTCCCACCACCTATCCCTCCACCCACCAATTTAGCTCACTGCAAATATTTAAATGACGCTCAAATCAAAATGCTCCAAGTCTCCCTGATTTGGCCCTGTGCAGGCAACACATGGGCAGACCAGTACATGTTTTGGACCCACACTAAATATCTCCGCACCCCCCCGCCCCCCGCCTCAGCCCCCAACCCCCACCTGATCCTCCCCCCCCCTCACTCCCCCAGGTCTCCCCCTTGATTTGAAAAGTGGGACCATTGGTGAAAGGCTAAACCAACATTCAAAACAGGAAGAGAGAAAATATTGTAATTAAATAATCCCTGCTTAGGTGGCACCAGGTTTTGAGTTTTGAAAGTCTGTAGATGATAAAGGTTGAAGGCAGGACTTTACTGCCTCACTCGAGCGAGACTGGAAATTCCCACACAAGGTCAAAGGACATTTTTGTTATCTGCCCTCCGCCTGCTCTGATTTTGTAGTGGGCGTGGGGTAGAGTTCCGGCATCAGTGTCCAATTCAACATTTAAGAGCTTCATCCAATTTTTGCCAGAATACAAAGTACTCAATGTTACTGGTCCCAGGATTTCTTGAATGTGGCTTATTGAATACAATAGAACATTATACACCACAATACAATAGAATAGAACAGCAACATATGACCTAACCACCTTCCGCAGCACTTTGTGATTCAGATTGATGGAGATCCTTGGGTTTTTATAACTGCTTTTTATTCTTATATGTGTCACTCGTTGGTCAGCATTTATTGCCCATCTCTAGAACCATAGAAACCCTACAGTGCAGGAAGAGGCCCTTTGGCCCATTGAGTCTGCACCAACCACAATCCGACCCAGGCCCTACCCCCATATCCCTACATATTTTACCCGTAATCCCTCTAACCTACGCATCTCAAGACACAAAGGGGCAATTTTTTATCTTGGCCAATCAACCTAACCCGCACATCTTTGAACTGTGGGAGGAAACTGGAGCACCCAGAGGAAACCCACGCAGACATGAGGAGAATGTGCAAACTCCACACAGAGAGTGAACCGAGCTGGGAATCAAACCCAGGTCCCTGGAGCTGTGAAGCAGCAGTGCTAACCACTGTGCTACCGTGCCTCCCTAGTTGCCCTTGAGAAGGTGGTGGTGAGCCAACTTCTTGATCACACCAGAGCCCTCTCTCAGGCAATTTCTTTCTGAAACTATGGGGTTCTGCCCCAAGGCAGCCTTTGTGCTGCATAAACCGCCTGTAACTAAGTTTCTCTTACCAATAAACGCCTTTTGTTCTTAACAAAGTCTGAAATCTCTTAATGACCCTATAACAGCCACAACACAACATAATGGAGACAAGGATAGGATCGATTGACCAGCACAGTCTATGTCTTATTCGGTTTAATTCAGGTTGGAAGAAGTGGAATATCCTTGGGCGAATAGAGTCAGTGAATGATGCTGAGGTAGTGCCAGGTCCTTTTACGGGTAGTCAAAGAAACCAAAACCACTGTGGCCAAATGAGTAAAAGGATTTGGAAATCAATAAAATAAAATTGGAATGAGGGCAATGAGATAACCTTTAGGGACCTTAGGAGTAAAAGCAACTTAAAAAAAAACACAAACAGGACAGTATGTAAAGAAAGATGCACCCACCTAGAAGCTGTGTTTCAGATTAACCAATAATCTGGAAATAAGAACATAAGAAATAGGAGCAGGAGTAGGCCATCTAGCCCTTCGAGCCTGCCCCGCCATTCAATAAGATCATGGCTGATCTGTCATGGCTCAGTTCCACATTCCCGCCCTCTCCCCATAACCCTTAATCCCCTCTCTTATCAAAAATGAAAGGCAGAGACTTGTCTCAGTTAAACAAGTTCAAATATAGAAGAAAAACACATTCCCAGAGAGCCGTCGGACCTCTCCCCAAGTGCAGGAAAATGTAAAGACTGAGATTCCCAGGGGGCAATCTTACCAAAAAATTCTAAGTGCCAAACAGGTGTGAAAATGGGAGAGAATCACACCCATTTTTCTGTGAAGGAGAAAAAAAATCAAATCTTACCGCACTTAGAGAAAAAGAATTAGGCAAAATATGATTCTTTCCAGTAGAGGGAGTGGGGGGGTCTATTCATGCCAAGAAGCCGGCTGATGACTGCTAGAGGGCGCTATTATGCATGCACCTGATCTCCTAGTGCACAGTGCACTATGTAGCACTTACACAGATGTATTGGACACAGGAATTGGAAGTATGGTGTCAAAATTTGCAGATGATACAGGTGGTGGCAAAACTAGTAATGCAATGGACTACCACAAAATTCAAGAAGAAAGAAATAGGCTTCTTAATTCAAATCTGGTGTGTTTCATTTTAAAGGAGGATTAAAGCCATCACTTACTCCTAGGTCAGCAAGATCATAAATGGTTCAGAGATGTTTGAGATAACAGCTAGATACATCACTAAAAGTCCACAACACTCATATCTTAGACTATAAATAATGCAAACAGGGGATTGTTATTTATTTTGAGAGAAAAAGAATATAAAACATAGGAAGGTAATTTTAAGCTGATAAAAAAATCATTGTTAGACATCACTTGGAATGCTGAGTGCAGTTCTATTCTACAAAAAGAAAGACATTGAAGCACCAGAGAAAGTGTAGAAAATAATTTATAAGAATTTGCTTGAATTAAGAGGGTGCAATTATCATTAAAAATTGAGCAGGCTGGCATTATTTTCTCTGTAAAAGAAAAATCTAAGAGGAGACCCGATGGGAGTGCTTAAAATAGTGGAGCAATTCATTAGGCTGGATGTGGAGAAGCTGCTTCCGCTTGTTGGTGAGCCTAGAACATGGGGCATAAATATCAAGGTTTTAATTAATTCCTGGGTGCAGGCACTGCTGGCAAAGGTTAGCATTTATTGTCCATTCCTAGTTCAGCTTCTAGAGGTGGACAATAAATGCTTTCCTGAGCCTTTTTCATCCAAAGATGTGTGGGTTAGGTTGATTGGCCATGCTAAAATTGTCCCTTAGCGTCCTGAGATCTGTAGGTTAGAGGGATTATGGTAAATGTGTAGGGATATGAGGGTAGGGCCTGGGTGGGATTGGGGTCAGTGCAGACACGATGGACCAAATGGCCTCCTTCTGTGCTGAAGAGTTTCTATGATTGTATGATTCTATAACCATTGCAACCCATGTGATAGAAGTGCTGAGTGGCTTGATGCAACTGAATGGCTTCCTGAGCCACTTCACAGCATGGTTAAGAGTCTGGACATGTTGTGGGACCAGAGTTACATAAAAGTCAGATTGATCAAGCCAGGCTCACTTCTACTTCTAAGGATATTGGTAAATCTGTTGAATTTTTGCAACAATCCAACATTTTTCTGGCCACATTTACTCGTAGCGGAATTTTACGCCCAGATATTTTAAAGACTGAATTCAAGTCCTCAAGCCGCCATGGTGGAATTTGAAGTTAAATTCTCTAGATTGCTGGGTTTTCTCCAGATGTTCCAGTTTCCTCCCACAGTCTAAAGACATGTGGGCTAGACTGATTGGCCATGATAAATTGCCCCTTAGGATTAGGAGGATTAGGAGGTTAAATATGTTGGGTTACGGGAATAGAACTTGGGGGAATTGTTGTCAGTGCAGGCTCGATGGGCCAAATGTCCTCCTTCTGCACTGTAGGGATTCTATGATTCTATGATTACTCGTGCTGTAAAATAACCACTACACTAGAAAACTCCACATTAATAGCCACTAACCACTTAAATAAAGAATTTAGGAATTTCTTTATACAGAGAGTGATGAGGATGTATAACTCACTGCTACAAGGCAGAAACTGAATGCATTGGTGCATGTAAGGGGGATACTGATGTAGAAATGAAGGATAAGTAGATAGAAGGAGGGTGAGAGGAGGCAGTTATAGGGTAAGAGAAATCTATGTAGTGCATAAAGACTGGAAAGTTTACGGGAAGGCAATGATGAAGTGATATTGTTGAGAGACAAGGAACCCAGAGACTCAGGGTAGTGCTCTCGAGCCCCAGGTTCAAATCCCACCATAGCAGATAGTGGAATTTGAATAATAAAAACAAAATATCTGGAACTAAAAGCCTAATGAGGACTGTGAAAACAGTGTTCATTGTTGTAAAAACCCATCTGGTTCACTGATGTTCTTTAGGGAAGAAAATCTGTCGTCCTCACCTGGTCTTACCTACATGAGATTGCAGATGCACAGCAGTGTGGTGGATTCTTAAATGTCCTCAGGGATGGGCCATAAATGTTTGCCCAGCTAGGGACGCTCACCTCGCACGAATGATAAATAAAAAGCCCAGTTGGGTTAGATGGCCTGCTCCTGTGTTCAGTGTAACTCCAAGGAAGATAAGAAACCAGGATGGGGACTTTGCAACCCCTCCCGCCCAGCAGGATGTTATGATCCCGCCGAACCGAATGGCATGTCACATCTGCTGGGGGAGAGACCATAAAATCTCGGCCTAGGTTTAGTAGCTTCCAGCAAGTTTTTTACACAGAGGGTGGTGGGTACCTAGAACTCGCTGCCAGGGAGGGTAGTGAAAGCAGACACAAAAGTGACTTTTAAGGGACGTCGTGACAAATACATGAATAGGATGGGAATAGAGAGACACGGTCCCCGGAAAGGTAGGGGGTTTTAGTTCAGTCAGGCTGTGTGGTCGGTGCAGATTTGGAGGGCTGAAGGGTCTGTTCCTGTCTCTATGCTGTACTTTTCTATGATCTTTGGTCTTATTTACATACAAAGTGGGAGCATTGTCGATGTCTCACACCATTCACAGGCGTGAACCGTGGCCACTTCAGAATATCAAAGGTGGTTACGATTTTTGTAATCAAATTCATATACCTTTTTCTGAACAGTTTCAAATACACAATATCCCCATAAAAACATTTTTACTGAGGTTTCCTTGCAGCTTGTGACAGGATTGATTTGATGAATGCTACCCTCCTTGAATAGATGTTGGTAAAAGGTCTCCTGCTTTCCCAGCCCCTGGCTTTGTTAATTATTCTTGGCCCCAGGATAAAGAACAGCGTTATCTTTCTACTTCCCCATTGTTTGATCTTCATTATATAACCCTTCAGGGAGAGGACAAATTAAGATCAAGCCACTTCCAAAATGTCAGAATGGAATTGGCATTCACTGAGTGACAATGAGGAGTATTTGACCTCAGTGATTTAGTATGATTTCTGCCTGACTCTGAATCAATAAAGAAAAATGGAACTGATGGCATTAAAATTACACAGCTAAACTGAAATATCTAGAGTTTGTCAAGTTCAATAATTGTGGCAAAAGAAAAATGTCATATGCCAATTACCTGTCAAGAACTGGTGTCATTTGTTTCAGTACAAACACTTGCACTTAAGGGCATTAAAAGCCTGGTAATTTTCTTAGTTAAATTTTCAAATAATTTATTCAATGGTACAAAATTGATGGAGTCACTGTCCCTTTAGTTAAGCAAAGATTTGAGCTGGAATTCTCTGGCCATTCACGCCGGTGGGATTCTCCAGTCCCGCCAGCAGTGCACCCCACCGCCACCCCCCCCCCCCCCCCTCCGCCGCCAATGGGTTTCTAGTCAGCATGGGGTGACGTCAATGGGAATTCCCACTGACAGCGGTGGGACCAGAGAATCCTACCGCTAGCAAACAACGTGCCACCTCCCGTCAGTGGAAAACAAGCAGCTGCTAGGTCGGAGAATCTCGCCCCTGTTTGGGTATCATCCATCTATTGACTTTTGAAATATTCTGTCTCCATTTGTATTTTTACCCCCTCCTCTGAACTTCTGTGATTCTGATGATAATAATTCTGTGCACGTGTAGCAGCCATCTTTCAATAGATTCAATTGTCAACCTTTGTGTGAGAGTATAGTCCCGTCAGACTGGTCAACTGTGGGGCATAATATCTTTTTTTATTTATTAATTCATGGGACATGGGCATTGCTGGCCAACATTTTTTATTGGCCATCCCTAGTAGCCCATATTCAGAGGGCAGTTGAGAGTCAACCACATTGCTGAGGCTCTGGAGTCACATGTAGGCCAGACCAGGGTAAGGATGGCAAATTTCCTTTTCTAAAGGACAGTAGATGGGTTTTTCTGACAATTCACAATGGTTTCACGGTCATTAGTAAATTCTTATTCCAGATTTTTTATTGAATTCAAATTCCACCAGCTACCGTAGCAAGATTCAAACTCGGGACACCAGAACATTAGATGAGTTTCTAGATTAATAATCTAGAGATAATACCACTAGGCCATCGCTTCCCCTATGAGTACAATCCCGCCCTCACTTGATAACCACAAAGAGCAGGAATTACAGGAGAACACTGAGAGTGTGAGTCTTTACCCAGAGATATTTACCTTCAATATCTTTTGCTGAGGTCTCTTAATTCAAGGCTTCTCATAATTATCTTCTGGCCTGTGCTGTACAATTCCACAGGGAGCAGTATGTTTACTCATTAAACCAACAAGGGAGATAAATATCTTAAATTTGAGGTATTCTGCATTGTCTCATCCGAGAGTCTGCCCCACCACTGATCCATGGAGGGAATCTTCAGCTTCTGTTTAACACGCCCATCAGCAGAGGAGGAATCAGGTTGTGATGGGCTGAATAGCTTCAGTGCATTTTTCAAACAGCAGTACACTGGAACTTTGGTTAATTTGACGGTGGCACAGTGGTTAACACCGTAGCCTCACAGCGCTCGGAACCTGATCTCAATTCCAGCCTCAAGTAACTATCTGTGTGGAGTTTGTACATTCTTTCCGTAAATGCATTGGTTTCCTCTGGGTGCTCCAGTTTCTTCCCACAGAGCAGAGATGTGCAGGTTAAGTTGATTGGCCATACTAAATTGTCCCTTAGTGCCAGGGGGACTAGCTAGGGTAAATATGTAGGGTTACAGGGATAGCGTTTCGATGGGATTGTTGGCGGTGCAAGCTCAATGGGCTGAATGGCCTCTTTCTTCACTGTAGGGATTCCATGATTCTACGACACTCAATGACTTCCTTTGGATTAGTTTACCGACATCTTATGGCTGGCTTCAGAAGGAGGAAATGCGATTCGCTTCTGAAAATTAACAGGATGGAATGTTTTGAAACTCATTCATTTTGGGACTCCCCCCTCCAACCCCACCACACCACCCCTGCCCCATCACCTTCACCACCAACACATCCACGCGGATCATGTGGGTGTGTTTCATTGTAAATCTACAGCTGCAGACGGGAATTGAAAATTGGCACCGTTGTAACCAAATAAAATGATAGCGGGCTAATTAATAGATCCATAAACAATTTTCTTTAAAAGAAAGAAAACAGCTGATGTTTCAAGTCCCGATGACCCTTTGTCAAAGCTGGAGTCCAAACGTCAGCTCTGTTCTCTCTCCTTACAGATGCTGCCAGGCCTGCTGAGATTTTCCCGCATTTTCTCTTTTAGTTTCAGACTCCAGCATCCGCAGTAATTTGCTTTCATTTTCTGACAATCTTCTTTGTGTTTTTTAGAAATATATTACAATATGATCCATGGTACAACTGTCAGGAACTATTGTATCATCACAATAAGTATTAATATTAATTGAAAGTATGAATGCTTTGTTTATGTATGCTGATCAGACTTCTTCTAGAATTATTAATGGGTTCCTCTGAGTTTATGATCAAAGGTAATAATTAGCTAATGTAATGTTTTACTTCAATCACACACAGCTATGTGGAATTATTTTTCCCATGCTGTGCGTAAGTATCACCTCCATAATTTAAAACATTTGGCATTTTTCAGTGATACAAGTATCTCTATTTACTTCAAAATATTTTTTCAGGCCAAACTGCGAGGCAAAGCTCAACTAAAAATCATACAGACAGTTCGTGTTACTATAGGTTTACTGATAAATGTTGTCACTGTGGGATAATTAGACATGACAGTGTACTGGGACTACAGAATCATTTGTTTTAAATGCATAGAGTGCTTCATACAGAAAACCCTCCAGTCTTTCTGTTTGTTTTTAACTTGGGAAGAGACAAAGCTAAGATGATTCAAAGAGTGAATTGAAAAGTAACCCTGAACCTGGATTGTAGAAGTGAGAGAAATATAGCAAGAAATGTATGAACGAAGGCGACGGAATTGCTCAGTTTGAGTGGCTTGAGGAAGAATGAAGTCAGAAAGTGGAATGAGGGCAAAGAATGAAATATTTACAGCTCATGACAAATGACAGAATGTCCCATGGCAACATTTATCACCAGAGTTGTCGGGCTGGCATGGGTGACATACCCATTGGATATTTGGCACCTAACCTCTCATTGATGTTGAAATAGTACACTTTACATGGGTGAGCACTGCTGCTTCACAGCGCCAGGGACCTAGGTTCGATTCCCGGCTTGGGTCACTGTCTGTGTAGAATTTGCACGTTCTCCCTCTGTCTGCATGGATTTCCTCCAGGTGGTCCGGTTTCCTCCCACAGTCCAAAGATGTGCAGGTTAGGTAAATTGGCCATGCTAAATTGTCCCTTAGTGTCAGGGGGATTAGCTAGGGTAAATGTATGGGGTTATGGGGTTAGGGCTTGGATGGGATTGTCATTGGTATAGAATCGATGGTCCGAAAGGCCTCCTTCTGCGCTGGAGGATTCCGTGATTCTATATTTAAGGAAGCAGTGAGGCTTCTCTGTAATCAGGCAGGAAATTATAGCTCATGTGAATGCACTAATAGAAGTCTAACGTGTGCAAACACTCCAAAGATGTAATGTCCCAACTATGTTAGGGGTTGTAGGTTTTAACAGAAAAAGAAAAGATTTGGTTTGCACACATAGATTCAAATAACACATGGCAGCTTTTATTGAGAGATGTACTGTGCTCTGCACAGATACAAAACTGAAAGTGAAACAACAACCTGAGCAAGCACCCTAATGACATCACCATCACATCAGTCCTTATAGCAACCAGCAACCCTTTTAAATATATAACAAAAGGGAAAACTAAGCAGAAGTTGAACTGTGGTTCATGAAAATTTAATTCCTGTTGTTATCAATGGAAAATATTTTACTCACAGCACTGCAATCCAATTGCTTTTAAGTAAGTTGCCTTGTATGGTACTGGCATAAATCTTTCTACAACATCAATAAGAGAGTTTTTAAGCAAGGGCAGCAGTCATACGAAGACAATCTAAGATTAATGAAGTAAGCAGAGGCTTCAGAAAATAAACTGTCTCTTTGTGAGGCAGTTTTATCTTTAGGAATCATAGAATAGAATCATAGAATCATTACAGTGCAGAAGGAGGCCATTTGGTCCATCAAGTACTCCCACTCTCTGATAGAGTACCTTAACCTTCTCCCTCCTGCCTTATCCCTATAACACCACACATTTATCCTACTAATCCCTCAATACACAGCTTTGGACACTAAGGGCCACATCTGGGCTGATGTGGAGATGCCGGCATTGTACTGGGGTGGGCACATTAAGGAGTCTCACAGGGTTAAAATCCAACAGGTTTGTTTGGAATCACAGCTTTCGGAGCGCTGCTCCTACATCAGGTGAGTGGAGACGTTGGACTGTGGGAGGAAACCAGTGCACCCGGAGGAAATCAACACTGACATAGGGAGAATGTGCAGACTCCGCAGAGACAATCACCCGAGGAAAAGTAAAGGTATTTGAGAAAGTCATTAAAAAATCAATCGACTGTGAGATGAGAAAATTAGAACGTGGAGAGAATTGTTTGTTTTAAATGCAGAGAGCGCTTCACCAGTCTTTCTGGTTGTTTTTTTAACATGAGAAGAGACAAAGTTAAAGTGGCTCAAAGAGTGAATCGAAAACAAACCCTGAACCTGGGTTATAGAAGGGAGAGAAATATAACATGAAAGGCATGAATGAAGATGAAACTGCTCAGTTTGAGCGGCTTGGGAAAGAATGTAGTTGGAAAGTGGAATGAGGATGAGGAATTAAATATTTACAGCTCATGACAAATGAGACAATGTCCCATGGCAACATTTATTAGAAATTAGAAAGATTTCCACTGCTCTGTGGACACAGGTAATGGAGGGGAAAATCCTTGGTATGGCGACCTGAAAAAATATAATTCATCACAAAAATAAAAATAACTCCTGGTGTGAGTGTCGACCACAAATTAGCTGCTGAAGGATTTCCTTTGATGAAGACCACATACTTGAAACCCAACAACTGATGCGTTCATCATATTAATACACAATTGCAAATGGTTGCCAGATTTTGCTTGATGTCACATTCATTTCCCGAAATGTGAAGATTGCCATGTCTGCTTGCCATCCTTCAACAACAAGATAAATACTGCCTGCTAGTTTTTAGTGCTTCCATTAAAAAATGTTCTTCAAGAATTTTTAAGCAATAAATAAGGAAAAAGCTCATCTGATCCTTAACATCAATCTTTTTGTCTGTGAGGTCGATTTTGCTGGCAAGTTCAGCATTTCATACCCAAGAGAAGATGGTGGTGGGCTGACTGCTTGAATACAACTGACTTGCTTACTCAGCCAATTTGGAAAGGAATATCAGTCAACCACATTACTGTGGGCCTGGATCATTTATTCCGGCCAGGTAAAGACAGTAAATTTCCTTCTCTCTGTGTCACTGATGAATTAGATGGGTTTTACAGCAATCTAATAGTTTCACAATCACTGTTATCAGCTTTTTAGTCCAGATTTATTTCATTCGGCATGGTGGCACAGTGGTTAACATTGCTGCCTTACAGTATCAGGGACCCAGGTTCAATTCAGCCTGTGTAGAGTTTGCATGTTCTCCCCATGTCAGCATAGGTTTCCACCGGATTCTCCAGTTTCCTCTCACACTCCAAAGATGTGTAGGTTAGGTTGATTGGCCATGGAAAATTGTTCCTTCGTGTCAGAGGGACTAGCAGGGTAGATGTGTGGGGTTATGGGGATAGGGTCTGGGTAGGATTGTGGTTGGTGCAGACTCAAAAGGCCAAATGCCCTCTTTCTGTACTGCAGGGATTCTGTGATTCATTCCCTGAATTGAAATTCTCCAGCTGTGACAGTGGGATTATGAACTTGTATTCCAAGGTTATTAGACAATGGTTTCAGGATTACCAGTCCAATAACATAATGCACTTTTTCCAAGGAGTGATGTGGAATACTTATGGGGCAATATTCTGGAACTCTATACTTCTTAGACAATCCCTCAGGATCACAATGACTTGCTTCAACTCCAGTTCAATGGATTCCGAGATGGCTGGTAAGCACAACAGCTGACCTACAGATGCTGCCGCATGTGGGGCAAGTGATGCCAGAAGGGTTGGGTGAATGAGGTGTTTGAAGGTTTGTGCGTTCTTTGTGAGACCTCTGCATGATCCCAATGAAGTCGGATATGTGAACAACATATTCCACTCAGCGGCATTGGTTTTGAATGATTAGCATCTCAATACTGGCTTGGGAGAAGACTCTTCTTTTGGGCCACTTTACTTATCACCAGTGGTACCTCATGTGTACTTTGAGATGTCTCCTGTTGGTTCTCGAAGTCTCTGAGACATAAACGAGCATAAGTGTATACTAACTTCTTGTGGACAGATTCCAGTTCTTTCATTAACGTATTGTGCTATTTGGGATCTTTCTTTTAAGTTCTTTGAAATACTTTTTGATTGCCAAACAAAAACAATCAGTTGTTTATTCCAAACAATGCGGTCCCTTGCTGTGATATTTCTCATTTACTGATTTGGCAGAAGACAGCAGTGTTTACCAGATTGGGGTTAATTGTTGGGCCTGGCCTATGGTAACTCAGTAGAACAAAAGAATAAGTAGGTTGTAGATAGTGCAGATTGTTTACACAAACTGACAGGCTGCTTCCATTATGAAATGATGCTAACAAATAAAGTTTCAACACAAGCTCATTAATAACGTTGAATGATATCAACAATATTCTCCCTTGCTAAAGAATCGCAACAAATAAAAGAAATGCCTTTCTTGAATATTGTTTATTTTCTAACCTTTTATGAATAAATATTTCCATCGTTTTTAATATTGTTATCTTTTTAGGATGAATTTCGGTTCCAATTTTGCTTATGGTGCTATAATGATGAATATGGCATCATATTCCAGCAATTAAAAGAAAAAGAAATACTTAAAGCACCATATAATGTAAGGTTTAAATCTTCTTCAAAAACAGTTCAGGGAATAGAGTGGCCTGGTTTGAACTCTTCGCTTATACGTTGGGTGGCATGGTGGCACAGTGGTTAGCACTGCTGCCTCACAGCGCCAAAGACCCAGGTTCAATTCCAGCCCATTCTCCCCGTGTCTGCGTGGGTTTCATCCAGATGCTCTGGTTTCCTCCCACAGTCCAAAGATATATGGGTTAGGTTCATTGGCCATGTGAAATTGACTCTTAGGTTGCGATTCTCCCATTGCGGCCTGCCACTTTTCTGGCGGATCCAGCCAGGAGACCCGTATCTGCAGCCTTGAACAGGGATTTGCGCATGCACTGCGAATGCAAGTGCATCTCCCAGAGCCGCTCAACAGTTGCCGGTTAGACCATCCTGGAAACCGGCGGGAAGGCAGATAAGTAATTTAAATCCATTTTTAATCTATTTTAAATATGTATATATGTTAATTATCAGGACCTTTCAGATCACGATCGAATTTCTCACCCTGCCAGGAGTACTTAATTCCAGCGGGGTTAAGACCTGCTCCCCACACTCGGGGAACTAGCAGGAGTCCCCGCCAGAATGAAGCAATTGGGGCCCCTCAGAAGGTCGGGTGGTGGAGTGGAAGTGCCCCCCTGGGCATGGACACCCTGGCAGTGCCAGCCTGTGCCCCCTGGCACTGCCCAAGGGGCAAAATGCCCATGCCCAGGGATGGGGCCTATTATGGGTGGCACATAGGTGAGATTGGTAGAGGTGAAGGGGTCCCGCTGCCACTCTGCATTGGGATCGGTCTGGGATGGAGAGAGGGCAGCGATTGAGGCAGGTTGGGCGGTTGGCCTGCCGGTGGTGCGGGGGAGGGGGGGGGGGCGTCTGACCCTGGGGGGGGACGGAGGCCAGCAAGGGGGGGGGGAATCTACCAAGGTGTGGGGGGTGGGGGGATTGCCACTGCTGGGGGGTGAGGCCTGGGCATCGGGCATTCCGATGTGGAGGGGGTCAGGGATAGCCCAGGAATTGTTATGCAGGCTGGGATTGGGCCATGTGGGGGTGGGGAGGCTGGAGGGGAAGGTCCTGGGCTATGGGAGTCCAACAGTTTGGGGCCACTGTGCATGCGCAGAGCTCCAGAATGTCAAACTCCGGCACGAATAGACTCCAACCACCCCCGGGCTTTTAATGAGATTCACGACTGGGACCTCTGCAGTGCACAGAGTGCGGAGATTCAGGTAAGGAGCTGAACTGTCAGAACAGTCAGCATTGAGAACAGTTTTCCCACCAAATTCAGCACTTTTGGGAGAATTGCTCCCTTTAGTATCAGGGGGATTAGCAAGGTAAATACATGGGTTATGGAGATTGTGGGTGGGATTCTTGTCAGTGCAGGCTTGATGGGCCGACTGGCCTCTATCTGCACTGAAGGGATACAATGGTTCGAGATGCCAGTGTTAGACTGGGGTAAACACAGTAAGAAGTCTCACAACACCAGGTTAAAGTCCAACAGGTTTATTTGATAGCACAAGCTTTCAGAGTGTCGTTCCTTCTTCAGGTGAGTGGAGAGTTATGTTCACAAACAGGGCGTATATAGACAGAAACTCAATTACAAGATAATGGTTGGAATGCGAGTCTCAACAGGTTGATTATCTATTCAAACTCACCTACACAACTCTTCACTCACCTGAAGAAGGAACAAGACTCTGAAAGCTTGTGCTGCCAAATAAACCTATTGGACTTTAACCTGGTGTTGTGAGACTTCTTACTGTATTAAAATCAAGGCAGCTCACTAAAAGCTAAATGTGTGAATGCTTCCACAAGCAGGGCATGGCGGCAGGATTTCAATGCTGACAAAATTTCTTTCAACGTTCTTGAATTGTTGCTTGTTGCAGGCTTTCTATGTCCAGTGACAGGGTTAACCGCGCCTAATTTGTGCTCTCCAGGCACCTACCAGCCAGATCCTGCTATCACCACTCATATTGTAGGCACCTTTAAGACTTGATTAGCTGTAAAGACTCACATTCTAATCAGTATTCTGTAAACTGAGTGTGTGCCTTTATATATGCACTGTTTGTAATCAGAACTCCCCATTCACCTGACGAAGGGGCAAAGCCCCAAAAGCTAGTGGCGTTTACTACCAAATAAACCTGTTGGACTTTAACCTGGTTTTCTGAGATTCCTTGCTCTATCTATAGGAACCAGGCTGCCCAAGTCTCAGTAAAGGGATGCATTGAGTTTTTTCTATCAATGAAGGGCGGAAGGAAAGCCTTCTAAGTATTTATTATATTTGATTTTGTATTATGGTCATAAACATACAGCGAACATTTTAATGACACTGTTTTCCCTTGAGGAATATCAGGATCTGTTCAGAATTTGGATGAGTTTACTACAATAGAATAATTCCTTTCAGCAACCATTTAAGGATGTAGAGCAACACATTTTACTGTGACGTCCACTGTCAAAAGAGAGAACTCCCAAGTTGGATTGCCTTATAGCTCAATATTTCTCGAAGCATTTCATCAGCTCAGGAAGGATTGTCTCAGAGCAATGACACATCACCTTGTTTCATGAATTAAGTTGTGTTTCTTTATTTCAAATCTTGTCAGCATTTACAGAGTTTTGATGATTAGCAATGGAGGAGGCGCAAATATGTGGGGTTATGGGATAGGATCTGGGTGAGATTGTTGTCACTGCAGGCCCAATGGGCCGAATGGTCTCCTTTTTCACTGTAGATTCTATAACCTAATCTGGGATCAAAAAGGCTCACCTATATTTTTAAATTACATTAAAACAGGAAAATTCACGCATTCGAATCATTGAGAGAGAAGTCAGTAATCAGTGTAAATGAAGTCCCATTTTGCATTTTAATTTGCATTGCACAAGGTTGAAAGACAAAATTGTTTGCATGGAAAACCAGAATTAAAACTAAATAACAATAGCAATTATATGTATAAATTATTGCGTTAGTGTTTTAGACAGTGCATAGCTTTGTCAAGTGCTGTGATTGTTAAAGAATGAATTTACATTCATAAGGCATGTTTCACAACCTCAAATCAAGGGTAACTAATGGAGTACTGTTAGAATATAAACATCAATGCAATGTGTGAAAACATGGTATCCAATACACACACACAGCAAGGTCACACAAAGAGAAATCAGATAAACAACATTTGTGTGTCTACATAATGGGCACTGCCCACGGGCAAAAACTGGAATTATTTTAAACCAACATCAAATCAAAGAAGTAAAAATCATTGCTTTCTTTTGCCTGGAAGCCAAATTGAAGTTGGTATTGGAAGAAAAACAATGACTGCCGTTAAGTATTCAACAAGTACAAATTGCCCCAAATTCCTGAGGCTGGCATAACACAATCTTCCACTGATATCTTTTTATTTGTTCGTGGGATGTGGATGTTGCTGGCTGGGCCAGCATCTTTTGTCCATCCCAGAGGGCAATTTAAGAATCAACCACATTGCTGGGGATCTGGAGTTACATGTAGTCCAGACCAGGTAAGGATGGCAGATTTCCTTCCATAAAGAACCAGATGGGTTTATTTTTATGACAATCAACAATGGTTTCATGGTCATCATTAGACTCTTAGGTGCGAATTTTACCATCCTGCCTGTCATAGTAATCATTGCGGGCGATGGGGGTGGGGAGGGGGGCGTTGGTGGGGGGTAGGGGGGCAGACCATGCAAAGGTCCATTGACCTTGGATATGTTTTTCCAGTCTTGGGGCAAGCGTATCCAGAACATCCCACCCTTTATTCCAGATTTTTATTGAATTCAAATTACATGATCTGCCACGGTGGGATTCGGCATTACTCTGGGTTTACTAGTCCAGTGACAATACCACTACGCCACTGCCTCTCTTTACACGGGAACAAAGATTTGCAGAGTTCCACCTTGCTATTCCAGGAGATCCAAAAATACAAGAGAAGTCTTCCTTAAGATAAAAGTAAAATACTGCAGATGCTGGAATCTGATACAAGAACAGAAAATGCTGGAAAATCTCAGCAGGTCTAACAGAGAGCAGAGCCAATGTTTTGAGTCAGAGCTCTGATGAAGAGTCATCCAGACTCGAAACATTGGCTCTATTCTCTCTCCACAGATGCTGTCAGATCTGCTGAAATTTTCCAGTAGACACGACTCACAGTTGAAATCATAGAAATCTTACAGTGCAAAAGGAGGCCATTTGGCCCATCAAGTTTGCACCAAAAACAGTCCCATCTCAGGCCCTATCCCTACACATCTACCTCCCTAATCCCTCTCACCTACACATCCTGGGACAATGTTGGCAATCTTAGCATGGCCAATCAATCTAACCTGCATATCTTTGGACTGTGAGAGGGAACCCAAGCAGACACAAGGGGAATGTGCAAACTCCACACAAACAATGACCCAAGCCGGGAATCAATCCCAGGTCCCTGGTGCTGTGAGGCAGCAATGCTAACCACAGTATCACCATGCCAATACATACTAACTTCATTGCAGTGTTAATGTAAGCCTACTTGTGCCGCTAATAAATAAATTTTAAACTTACCTGTTGGGTTGGCTGAAAACATATTACCAGTGCCGTCACATGTCCAGCGTTGTGTTCGGTATTGTTGGATTTATTTCATTACTGTTAGAACTCTCCCTAACAACAAGTCTTTAGTCAAATCAAATAATCTATGATATATTTTTAATACTGTAATTTTCCTTTATATTAATAGCATTTGATAATTAAATACTGCTTGTGTAAACTATTCAGAAGTTAATTCAAAATGACAAAATACAAGACAGGCAGGAAGATTGCAATTATTCTATAAACTTCAGTAATTCAAATAATTAGGTTCAATTTATTTTTCATTTAATGGTTCTCCGTGGGTTGTATATTTTGTCAATGTGCAAACCCATTTTCTCATAATCTACCATGAAAATGAGGTTTATTTTTAATCTGTTGATTATCAAACACCTTGCCAGTATCAAATATGCAATTTACATGCTCTCGGGTTTCACCTGCTGCAAGCATTTCTTGCTTCGAATAATTCCTATTATTAAAATGGAGCTCACCAATAGCGCGCTTGGCCAATTAACCAGATAGTTTGATAATGTATTACCAAAAGAGAAAATACTAGAAAATCTCAGCACGTCTGACTGCATCCGTATGGAGAGAAAAGAGTCCAGATTATCCTTTGTCAAAGCTAAAAGGCTTTGAAAGTGGGAGATATTTACACTGCAGGGTGAGGGGCTGTATCATAGAATCTCTACAGTGCAGAAAGAGGCCATTCAGCCCATCGAACCCGCACCAACAACAATGCCACCCAGGCCTTATCCCCATAACCCCATGCATTTACCCTGCTAATCCCCCCAGCACTAAAGCTCAATTTGGCATAGTCAATCCACCTAACCCGCACATGAAAAATGAGTCATAGCCACAAAAACCAAGGAAAAGGCTGCTAATGGCAGTCCATAGAGGGAATAGGAGGTGTGAATGGCCAAACGGCAGAAAAGCTAAAATCAGACGGTAAACTGTGACAGATGAAGATGTGGGGGGATGTGGCAGACCTGCTGAGATTTTCCAATTTCAAATTCCAATGACTTGGATTGAAGATCACACTGTGTCTTCAGAAGAACAGGAATCTTTAAGCAAAATAGGTAGCTAGAGACACTGGTAAGTAATCCAATCAAGTAATCGAGTTGATGACCTCTAGTCAATGTGACAATCATTTTAATTGTCTTGCCCTCTACAGCGACTCTACATTGAATTGACTGGCAGGGTTTATTGTTATCATTTTAATTTATATTGTACAGTGAATTGACGTTGAATCTCCCATTTCATGCCTTGGCAGTGGGTCATCCCTTTGATGTGAAGGTTTTGTGCCTTGTGATGTAAGGCAACAGGCCTAAGGGTATTATTGATTTTATGACGCATGAAATTAAGTTAGATTGGATCAGATGGCAACTTCTGCTACATCGTTGGTTTTTCCACAATGTCATTTGTCTTGTAAAAGGTATTTCCCATTGTGCAGGATAGCATAGCACATTTGAGCCTAAATATCCATGAATCTCAAAATAACATGCTTTACGGTCTCGGCTGTGCTGTCAGAGTCAAGCATTGCGTGAACTTGTAGAGCTTTCTAAGTTTGGTGGGAAATTATAGGACCAGTCACAAAGGACTGCTCTTGACCACCTCCTTGTGGCCTGTCAAGGATCAACATCAAGAAGAAACTAGGAAAGATGTCAGCCATGTACAGTTGGGTTGGAAAGGGGCAGAAATTCTTTATAGAATCCCTACAGTGGAGAAGGAGGCCCTTTAGCCCATCGAGCCTGCACCGCCAACATTTATAACACTGCAGATTCAGGCAGTTCAGTTGCATATCCAAGCACCTGTTAAATGGGATGAGGTTTTCGGCATCTGTCCCCCTTTCAAGTAGTGCGTTCCAGATTAAATCATAATCTGGGTGAAAAATGTTTTCCTCATCCCCCTTCTAATCTATTCACTAATCACTTTAAATCTATGCTACTTAATCACTGACTAATCAATTGTATAATCTTTTGCCTTGTTTGACCTCTCCATTGCATCTCCTCACACTTCTCTAGATTGAATCTCCCCGGGGAGGGAATTTTTCCTGTCCGGCCTGCCATAGGAATCATAGTGGGTGAGGGGCAGACCATGCAAATTTCCCATGATCTCAGGCGGGATTTGGGGCGAGCACGACCAGAAAATCCCACAGCTGCAGTCCATATCAATCTTCCTTGCTCTCCACCTCATGGACAATTTTTGTTTAATCCGCAAATGCCTTGATTATTACCCTAACATTTACATCCAAATCTTTAATATATATCACAAAAAGCAGGGGGTCTAATATTAAGCCCTGCAGAACTGCACTGGAAACAGCTTTCCTGTTTCGCAAACACCCATTAATAATTACTCTTTGTTTCCTGCCATTGAGCTGAATTTGTATCCAGCTTACCACATTCCCCTGGATCCCACAGGATTTTATTTTTTTAACCAGTCTGTTTTTTTTTAACCAGTCTGTCATTGTAGAAATCCAGGTAGACCACATCAACTGCACTACCCTCATCAATCCTTTTGCTCAAAAAATTCAATCAAGTTGTTCAGACATATCCTTGCTTTAACCAATCCATGCTGTCTATTCTTGATTGACTGGTGCCTTTCTAAGTGACAGTTTATTCTAACTATCAGGATTGACTGCAATATTTTGCTCAGTATCGAGATTAGACTCACCAACTACTGGAGGCTATAAAAGGTATAAGAAGAAAGGAGTATTTCCTTCCCTTCTACGCTGAACCCAAAACTCCCAACTTGTCACTCTGCATTACATGGTATTTAGAGCACAGAAATCAGGCCATTCAGCCCAACAGTCCCATGCCAGTGTTTGTACTCTGCACAAGCCTTGTCTCACCCATCTTCATCTAACCCTATCAATATGTCCCCCATATTTATCCAGCTTCCCCTTAAATATAATCTATATGGTATACCTCAACTAATCCTTGTGGTAGCAAGTGTTGTAGGGAATTTATTTAATGGTGGCCAGATTCTCTTAAAAATTAAGAAAATTAAAATTAATTTCACACAGGCAATATTTTTTAATTTTAAAAAATAAAATTTTGATTATAAAATTTTGAAACAGATAAGACATACAAAATATTGACCTCAGTCTCGGGAGTCCTTCGAAAGGTCAAGTGACACCTGCTAGAGCTAAAGACCAGTCCAATACATGACAAACACCTCAACCAAATTTTTATTCACAGCTTGACCTAATGGTCTTTCATTTATGACCTCAAAAAACCGGATACCTCTCCCCCCAGCTCTTCCCCCACCCCCGCTTCCCCCTGCCCCCGACATGGGTAACTTCGTCAATGCTATGTTTCTAAGGACACTTTTAACCTTTCCCACTGGCAGTATGACAAAACGTTAGATAGAGTCACTTCTTGGGCCCTAGAGTTGATACTTTCCATGTCCTGACAATGAGCCTTTACATTTTAAATATTAAATGTTTCATTAATTGTTTTAACATTTGTTCTGATGTCAGTCCCCCATTGTATTTTTCTGCTGACTGAATATCTTCTGCTTATGAACTTTTGAACTTCTTGGATTCCGCAGTATTCACATTGACTGTAAAACTTTCATATTAATATTTCATATTAATGTGTTATTATTTTTATCAATATCAATGCGTTATTATTATCATACATACATTTAGCAATATATTAAAATCATCTTCCATATCATTTTAATAATGTTAAACATTCACATATGAGTATTCTGCCATCATGATCTGGTTAGGTATAAATATATTTTAACTCTTTCTTTCCCATCTATCACTAAACCTAGAAATCTGCCTAAAACTCTGTCTATTGATACAGAATCCCCTTCTTCAGCAACTTACACATTCCAATTGCTCTTTGGATTAGAATTCAACTGAATTCTTTACTCAATTTATTAGTTATGAGCTTATATTTATTGTGCCAATTCTGGTCTTTCCTGCAAGTAGAAACAGCATTTCTGTGTCTTTTCTTCTGATTGTTTCATAGGATGTGGACATCGTTGTCATAGCCAGTGTTCATTGTCCATCCCTAATTTCCCTTCAACTGAATATTTCAAAAGAATCAACTGATTGGTTTTACCAAATTGACACTATTCTCCCCTGAATCTGGCTAAGTCAGGGGTTCTATTTGTAGATACGCAGGGTAGAATAGGTGTAGGGTGATGCGGCGGCGCGGGCTTGTTGGGCCGAAGGGCCTGTTTCCCGTGCTGGGTTGTTCTTTGTTCTTTGTTCTTTGTACAATGCTGTGGGTCTGGAATTACATGTAAGCCAGATCAAACCGGGGAAGGACATCAGTGAACCAAGTGGGTTTTTATGAAAACTCATGCTAGTTTCATGGTCAGACTAGCTTCATATGCCAGATTTGTTCATTCAATTTAAATTGCACCAGCTGCCGTGGTAGAATTGCACCTATGCCCCCAAGACATTAGCCTGCATCTCTGGATTACTGGTACAGTGTCATTATCACTATGCCAGCATGTCCACCCGAGTAAACACGTCCATAATCTTCAAGATCTCTATCAGGTCACTCTTCAATCTTGCTTTTGCCAATGTTTGTTAAATCTCTTAAATTATTATTGCCCAGATACAATCCATCTACCAGGGATTTTGTCCTTTCTGAGACTGATTATTTTATCAAATATCTCTCTCCTTCCCAACTTAAGTGTCTTTATATCTTTTTGACCACTTGTTCTAATAACATGTCCATTTTGTTTCTATGGTAAATATCCAAGAAAGATAATTATTTAATATTTTTGCCTTTTTATTGTTATTAGTTATGAATTTATTGTTTTTAATCTTTCCTGATTCAACTCCCAACTAGTTTCAGTTTAGTTAGTTATATGTTATAGAATATTTGGCTTCTTTTTTGTATCCCTGATAATTTTATTTCATAGCTTATCCTTGTCCTCCAAATTCAGCCTCTTTTCTGAACATTCTATTTTTCGCTTTTCCATCCTCATAATGTATACCCTTTTCTTTGATTTCAGTGTTGTTCTTTATCTACCCATGGTGTGTCATTACTGGCTAGTCTGTCCTTGCAGTTTAGTCAGATATATTTCTCGCAGATGCCATTGGTCCTCATTTCAAATGTTTCCCACTTCTCTATTTCTAAGGCAGTATTTCTTTCAAGTTTATTTTTCTCTAGATTCATTCAGATTCCCTTAAAATTGGCTTGAATCCATCTTAATCCTTGATTGTTTTCATACATTTTTTTCAACCTTTAACTTAAACATTTATTATGTAATGATTGCTATTGCCTGGATGTTCCCCTATGCTTACTCCTCTTATCTATCATGTTTCATTTCCTATTGCTCCCTCTTTTGCTGAGCTTTTTTCACAAAAAGCATAAGGAAGGAGTCTTACACACATCATATTATGAGTTTACTTGTTATACTTAATAAGTACAATAACCCCTTTTTCTTCCCTACCCCTTCTATTTATGTTTATGTATTTAGTTGTCAGTCCTGTACTTTATATTGTTAGGGTACCAAATCAGAAATCCCAAAGTATAGTATGAAGCAGACTAGACTCCGATAATTTGTGATTTTGGCATTCATGTGAGGATATGATGATTCATGCCTGATGTGATTCTATTGACACATGGGGAAGCTTTTTATCAAAACAAACTTTATTTAAATGTACAGTTTAATGATAATAAATGAAATAGCTTAATTGTTAACAATTGAACAATACTTAAACATGACAAGATACAAGCCTTAACTGTTAGTCTATCACTATGAGTTCCAATCATGGTGATATTTTGCTTTTAAACATAAACCTCTTTTTAAATTAGTTAGTAAAAGACAAGCATAATTGCTATGATTTTGGTTACCTGGCTTGGAACTTTCAGATAACCTCTAGGAAGAGAGAGACAGAGAGACACCTGTTTCTTCTAGCAGGTCCAGACAGCAACTGCTTGTATTTTAAAATGAAACTGAAACTGGGCTTTCCTGCAAACTTAGCTCCTCCCATTAACCATGTGACTCTGTCCTTGTCAATCAACCTAATCGTAACTCAGGAGACTCTGGATATTTAGTCTAAAATCCTAACATAGCTTAAATAAACAAAAGGTCCATTAACTTTACAAATTAACATATCCCAAGCTAAAATCAGTTATTATCCTGCATTCTTAGCATCTGTTCAGACAAATTTCTCAGACAAATTGACTCCTGTAACAAAATACTGCCTCTTAAAGTACTCTACAGAAACATAAAATATATCAAAAAGTACAGTTTCATCACAATCTAGTCAAGTTTCAATTATTCCTTCTGCATTATGTGTTTGTCATAGATTAAACAATGAATTGGAAGTGAGGGCTTTAAGAAAATTATGTGACATATTCCTTTCCTTTCTTAGCCACCTAGTATCTCTAGGAATACTGCAACATGTAATTTGTACCTAAGTCGGAGAAAAACCTTCATTGCTATTACTGAAGAAATTATTTGATTTAGCACAAAGTTTTTCATGATGGGAGCAAGTATCAGGAATTTTAGCGTGGAGGGCAGCAAGCCCAGTTTGTGACCTGCACCTCCAAACTTTTGTATCTAGTTTAGCTTTTCTATTTTCTATGAAGTGGTTTCTGCAATTGACAGTGGATTAGCTCCATATGTGAGCCACTGTCAGACTGTACACTAGATTGCTCAGACCCTCCAGAGTGCCATCAATAGTAATAAAAACTGGCACAGCGCTGCATTGCACTAGTTCATCAACACAGATGTTGCCATGGATACAGGAGGACATCTCTGACTTCCCCATTTCTGATCTAAGTCACCGAGTTGTTAAGAGATGCCTGTCTCCTCTCTGCGGCAGAGCCAATTAAATCAGTATGATATTCTTCCCACGGCCACCTTTACACAGTTACTTGTCATCAGTTCAGAGATACAAAGACAGACATCAGAGAGATAGAGAGAAAGGAATGCTAAGAAAGAAAATTTAATTTTCTTAAAATCTCTATGAAAACTTCAAGTGCTGAAGAAATGAGACTTTGCCGCTGTAATAGCAACTTTCACTTCCAGGGAGGTTGATTGGAGTAATTAACAATGATCACATCATTAAAAAAACAGTTACATGAATAAATACTAGCTGTAATTATTTGTGGCAACTGTCTTTCCATGTACGAGTACAGCAACTTTACGACATTCAAATGAATGGCATCTCAGAAAGTAACTTTTTGTTATAACTCATAGTTAACCCACTCCGCACCTGAATCTGTTCTACCATTTACACATAAATAATGAGTGCCATTAGCCTCATGTTCTTTTGGCAACAAATTTTTGGCCCTATTTTCTTATAGAATCCCTACAGTGGAGAAGGAGACCATTTGGCCCATCAAGTCTGAACCCAACCACAATTCCTCACAAGCTCTCTTCCTGTAACCTCACCTAGTTACCCTGCCAATCCCACCAGGGCCCTATCTCTGCAACCCCACTTATTCATCCTTCTAATCCCCCTGATATTTGGGTCAAATTAGCAAGGCCAATGCATTTTTGGACCGTGAGAGGAAACTCACGCAGACACAGGGAGAACATGCAAACTCAACACAGACAGGGACCCGAGGCTGGAATTGAACCCGGGTCCTTGGCGCTGTGAGGCAGCAGCGCTAACCACTGTGCCACAGTGCCACCCGTTATCACACAGCTTCAATTTTTTGAGAAGTTTTAGGCTACCTATAAATAATTGGCAAACTGCGGAGGCTATGACCTAGTGATATTGTCACTGGACTAGTAATCCAGAGACTCAAGTTTGGAAACCATCATGGCAAATGGTGAAATTTGATTCCAATAAAACTCTGGAACTAAAATCCTAATGATGACTATGAACCATTGTCGATTATCATCACAATCTATCTGGCTCACTGATATTTTTTAAGAAAGGAAATCTGCCGTCCTCACCCGCTCTGGTCCACTTGTGACTCCAGATCCACAACAATGTGATTGACTCTTCAAATGTGCCCTGAAATAGTTTTGTCAAGTCATTCAGTTCAAGAGTAATTAGGGATGAGCAATAAATGCTGGCCTAGCCAGTAGTGCCCATGTCCCATAAATGTATAAAAGAAAAAGATTTAAGGTTTTTCAGTGCTGCAGGAAACGTTTTTGCTTCATTAATTAAAAGGACATCATATTCAATGAATTGTTACTGCAGATTAAATGTTATAAAGGGAGACATCTGTACGTTTAATGATTTTCATTTATTTTTTGTTCCTGTGGTTGATGGCTATGCAGGAACAAGACATGTGTCTGAGTAATTTGCTTTAGCTGGGTTGAATCTTTCTGTGGGCATCAGGAAAGCAATCTCAGGCTCCTTAGGATAATTTCTGAGTTCTGAACCCATGCATTGGAATAGTGGGTCTATCAGTCTAGTTTTACTGGAAGTCACTAATCAGGAGGCTGCCTCTGCAATTGTCATTCATTTGGGGAAGACAAGTGGCATAAGAGCTTGTGAAGGCCCTTCAGACTGCCCAGAGGAAGAGATCCTCTTGGGAAAGCTAACGCAGATGGAGAATGAAGGTGCTCACTTAAATGTCCAAAAAGCATCTTTTAAATAGAGGTCAGAGCTATCTCGGGGATCTGTGTGCAGCAGAAATGGTTCCAAATGCTGAAAATGTGCTGATTCCAATTTTCTACTTCTTATTACCTGACTCTGCAAAACCACATGCAGCAGCTCTGACCTCCCACCATGGAGCCTACTCCAATGAGTTACTTAGCACTTGACACAGCAGGGGACCAAAATGCATTCACAAAATTTCATTTTCGTGCCAGAATTGGGCTGATAGCACTTTTCATAAAATCCCCACAGTGTAGAAGGAGGCCATTGAGCCCATTGACCCTGCACTGACAGCAATCCCACCCAAGCCCTATCCTCATAACCTCATGTATTTACCCTGCAAATCCCCTGACATTAAGGGGCAATTTAGCATGGTCAATCAACCTAACCCACACATCTTTGGACTGTGGGAGAGAACCGGAGCACCCAGAGAAAACACACACAGAGAACGTGGAAACTCCACACAGACAGTCACCCCATGCTGGAATTGAACCTGGATCCTTGGCACCGTGATACAGAAGTGTTAACTGCTGTGCCGTGGTGCCACTTGTAATTCGCCATCTACCACTACGAGGTAGGTAACTTTTGGCACATGGTATAGTGCATGGAATTGGAAACAAATTGGAAACCAACACAATACAATACATTCTAAATTTCTAGGACCCACACTCTGCCTCCAAAGCCACTTCCACTTGGCTGGTCAAATTCCAAACAATATCATTACGTTTTTCTCCACTGGATGAGTAATATTGGATGAACTGTGCTGCTTCCCTAGTGTTGAATTTTGCTCACCATTCATGACCTTCTTGCCATGGAAGTTTGTAAACACGTCAGTGATAATTCACTGCAAAAGATATAAGCAGAATTACTGCTAAGCATTCAAAATCTTGTGTTCTGAGCTCAGAGCTTTGCAAATATGTAAGGAGATTACAGACAGCTCCAAGAAAAGTAGGGTGATAATAGCCGGAGATTTTAATTTTCCCAACATTGGCTGGGGCAGCCACAGTATTAGAGAGTTGGATGGAAAGAAATTTGCTGAGTGTATTCAGGAGGAATTTCTCATTCAGTATGTGGATGGCCCGACTAGAGACGGGGCAAACCTTGACCTCTTCTTGGGAAATAAGGAAGGGCAGGTGACAGAAGTGTTAGTGAGGGATCACTTTGGGACCAGTGACCATAATTCTATTAGTTTTAAGATAATTTTGGAGTCTGTCCCAAAAGTTAAAATTCTAAATTGGGGCAAGGCCAATTTTGATGGCATCAGGCAGAAACTTTCAAAAGTTAATTGGGAGAGTCTGTGGAAAGGCAAAGGGATGTCTGGTAAGTGGCATGATTTCACATTCCTCTTAGAGCAAAGGGGAAGGCTGGCAGAAGTCGGGAGCCCTAGATGACTTGGAATATTGAGGCCCCGGTCAAGAAGAAGAAAGAGGCACATGACGTGCATAGGCAGCTGGGATCAAGTGAATCTTTTGAAGAGTATAGGGAGTGTAGGAGTAGAGTTAAGAGAGAAATCAGGAGGGCAAAAAGGGGACACAAAATTGTTGTGGCAGATAAGGCAAAGGAGAATCCAAAGAGCTTCTACAAATATATAAAGGGCAAAAGAGTAACAAGGGAGAGAGTGGGGCCTCTTAAGGATCAACAAGTTCATCTATGTGCGGATCCACAAGAGATGGGTGAGATCCTAAATGAATATTTCTCATCTCACTGTTGAGAAAAGCAGGGAACTTGGGGAAGTAAATAGCAATGTCTTGAGGAGTGTACATCTTACTGACAAGGAGGTGCTGGAAGTCTTAAAGCGCATCAAGGTGGATAAGTCCCCGGGACCTGATGAAGTCTATCCCAGGATAGTGTGGGAGGCTAGGGAGGAAATTGCGGGTCCCCTAGTCGACATATTTGAATCATCAATAGTCACGGTGAGGTGCCTGAAGATTGGAGAGTGGCAAATGTTGTGCCTTTGTTTAAAAAGGCTGCAGAGAAAAGCCTGGGAACTATAGGCCAGTGAGCCTCACATCTATGGTGGGTAAATTGTTGGAAGATACTTTGAGAGACAGGATCTACAGGCATTTAGAGATGCAAGGACTGATTAGGGACCGTCAGCATGGCTTTGTGAAAGGAAAATCGTGTCTCACAGATTTAATTGAGTTTTTTCAAGGGGTAACCAAGAAGGTAGATGAAGGCAGTGCCGTTGATGTTGTCTTCATGGACTTTAGCAAGGCCTTTGACAAGGTACCGCATGGTAGGTTGTTGCAAAATGTTAAATCTCACAGGATCCAGGCTGAGGTATCTAAATGGATACAAAATTGGCTTCTTGACAGAAGCCAGTGGATGGTTGTAGAAAGTTGTTTTTCAAACTGTAGGCCTGTGACCAACAATGTGCCTCAGGAATCAGTGATAGGCCCACTGTTATTTGCAATTTATATTAATGATTTGGATGAGAACATAGGGGGCATGCTCAGTAAGTTTGCAGATGACATCAAGATTGGTAGCATAGTGGACAGTGAAGAAAGTTATCTCCAATTGCAGCAGGATCTTGATCATTTGGGCCAGTGGGCTGATGAATGGCAGATGGAGTTTAATTTAGACAAATGCAAGATGATGCATTTTGGTAAATTGAACCACGGCAGGACTTACTCAGTTAATGGTAGGGTGTTGGGGAGAGTTACAGAACAATGAGATCTAGGAGTGCATGTCCATAGCTTCTTGAAAGTGGAGTCACAGGTGGACAGAGTGGTGAAGAAGGTATTCAGCATGCTTGGTTTCATCAGTCAGCACATTGAATACAGGAGTTGGGCGTCTTGTTGAAGTTGTACAAGACATTGGTAAGGCCACACTTGGAATACTGTGTGCAATTCTGGTCACCCTATTATAGAAAGGATATTATTAAACGAGAAAGAGGGCACAAAAGATTTACTAGGATGCTAGTGGGACTTGATGGATTGAGTTGTAAGGCAAGGCTGGATAGACTGGGACTTTTTTCTCTGGAGCGTAGGAGGCTGAGGGGTGACCGTATAGAGGTCCATAAAGTAATAAGAGGCATAAGCAAGGTATTTAGTCAATATTTTTTTCCAAAGGTAGGGGAGTCTAAAACTGGAGAGCATAGGTTTAAGGTGAGAAGGGAGGGATACAAAAGTGTCCAGGGGTGCAACTTTTTCACACAGAGGGTGGTGAGTGTCTGGAACAAGCTGCCAGAGGTAGTAGTAGAGGTGGGTACAATTTTACCTTTTAAAAAGCATTTTGATAGCTACATGGATAAGATGGGTATAGAGAAATCATAGAGTCATAGAATCCTACAGTGCAGAAAGAGGCCCTTCGACCCATCGAGTCTGCACCAAACATAATCCCACCCAGGACCTACCCCCATATCTCAACATATTATACCCACTAATCCCTCTAACCTACACACCTCTGGACACTAAGGGGCAATTTCTTAGCATGGCCAATCAATCTAACCCACACATCTTTGGGCTGTGGGAGGAAACCGGAGCACCCGGAGGAAACCCATGCAAACACGAGGAGAATGTGCAAACTCCACACAGACAGTGACCCGAGCCGGGAATCGAACCCAGGACCCTGGCGCTGTGAAGCAGCAGCGCTAACCACTGTGCTACCATGCTGCCAAATATGGGCCAAATGCAGGCAGTTCTCGCTGGCAGTGAGACAGAGCGTCCAACATTGGAAAATTCTGACAAGTGAGTTCTAGAATTATTAATTAATTGAATTTAAGTTCGACTAGTTGCTGCGGGGGGATTTGAACCCATGTCCACAAGAGCATTAATTTGGGTCGCTGGATTACTAATGCAATCACATAACATTGAACCAGTATTTTTGCCCTCTGAAAGGGTAGGCAGAACCTTAGTTTAAAATCTCAGCACAAAAACACCTCCGGCATTGCAGCGCTTCTTAACACTGCACTGAAGTGGCAGCCTAGATTATTTGGACAAGTCTCTAGTTTGAACCCTTGGCCTTCTGACTCAGAAACAAGAGTACTACTAACTGGAATAAGGGATAATGATTTGACACCAGGAACTGCAATGGTCATAGGCAGATAGACATTATCTTGTTTATATTTCTTAAGATTTTTGTAAGTTTATTAATTTCATAAGTAGGCTTACATTAACACTGCAATGAAGTTACTATGAAAATCACTAGTGGCCACATTCCGCCACCTGTTCGAGTACACTGAGGGAGAAGTTAGCATGGCCAATATGCCTAACTGGCACGTCTTTCAAACTGTGGGAGGAAACTGGAGCACCCAGAGGAAACCGATGCAAACATGGGGAGAACATGCAGACTCCGCACTGACAGTGACCCAAACCAGGAATCGAACCGGGATTGTTGTGCTGTGAGGCATTAATGCTAACCACTGTGCCACCCACCTGGCAATGGCTGGGATTCTCCTTCCCCAGTGAATTGCTTTGTGCATTTATGATCCCTGAGTAAATTAACATGTTGTAACCTCCTACATTTCAGGTGTTCAATTGGTTTTCTAAGTGTCGCTAAAACCCTTCAATAGCAGAATAATTAAATAAAACAATGGATAATTGATAAGGATTCCCATCGGGAAAGAGTGAGAGAGAAAGAGATAAGGATCAGAGTTCCTCATCAGGTCCTTAGATCTCGTCTGTATCTATTTCCAATAAAGTCTCAAATTGAAATCCTCTGTTAGTTTTAAATGGGTTGAGAAACTCTTCGTACCATTTAATGCCCCATAATTTATATGGCAAGATAATTTATAAGAAAATGCTGAAGGCTACAAAATCCAAAGGCTGATGATACTGCTAGGAATTATATTGCTGACGCATTACAAATACTCGCACTGTTTAAATTCAATATAATTACTCGTGGCAGTGCAGGGTACACAACTCTCTGGAGACCTGCTACACTGATGCTAAAATAAATCGTAAGTTGTGTTTGAGAAGTAAAAATAAGTGTATTTGATCTCACCAACATTTATAATGTAATTTTAAACGTACTTTAGGACTTTGGAAAAATATGAAGTGCTGGACTAAAATCAAATGAATGTTCAATTCTCTGCATTTTGTCTTGTATGTTAAGATGTTACCTTCTCTGTTGTGTGGTTTGGGACTGTTAACTAAAAGCTTTTGCATTATATTAACTGTATGAAAGCACTGGGCAACATTCAGGCTTGGGCTGATAAGTGGCAAATAATATTTATGCCACATAACTGTCAGGCAATGACCTTCTCCAACAGGAGAGAAACCAGCCATCTCCCTTTAACATTCAGTGGCATTACCATCGCTGAATCCCCCGCTATTAACTTCCAGGAGGTTATCATTGATCAGAAACTGAGCTGAACTAGCTATATAAATACTGTGGTGACAAGAGCAGGTCAGAGACTAGGAAGTCTACAGAGAGTAACTCACCCTCCTGACAACACAAACTTGTCCAGAATTTACAGAGCACAAGTCAGGAGTGCAATGCTCTACACTTGCCTGGATGAGTGCAACTCCAACAGCGCTCAAGAAGCTTGACACCATTCAGGACAAAGCTTGATTGGCACCCTATACATCATCTTCAATGTTTATTCCCTCCAACACCTACACACTGGCAGCAATGTGTACCATCTGCAAGGTGCACTGTTGCAGCTCACTAAGGCTTCTTTGACAGCATCTTCCAATCCCAAAATGTCTGCCAACTGGAAGAACAAGGGAAACAGGTATATGAGAACACCACCTTCCACCTACAGGTTCCCTTACAAGACACATATCATTCTGATTTGGATATCTATTACCATTACTTCACTGTCTCTGGGTCAAAATCCCTGGAACTACCTTCGTAACAGCACTGTGCGTGTACCAACACCACATGACTGCTATGATTGATTTGATTTGATTTATTACTGTCACATGTATTACATACAGTGAAACGTATTGTTTCTTGCATGCTATAAGACAGAGCATACCACTCACAGAGAAGGGAACAAGAGATTGGAGAATGTAGTGTTACAGTCATAGCTAGGGTGTAGAGAAAGATTAACTTAATGCAGGCTAAGTCCATTCAAAAGTCTGACAACAGAACAAGAAGAAGCTGTTCTTGATTCGGGGTTGGTACGTGACCTCAGACTTTTGTATCTTTTTCCCGATGGAAGAAGGTGGAAGAGAGAATGTCTGGGTTGTGTAGGGTCCTTAATTATGCAGACTGCTTTGCCGAGGCAATGGGAAGTGTAGACAGAGTTAATGGATGGGAGGCTGCTTTGCATGATAGATTGGGCTGCATTCATGACCTTTTGCAGTTACTTGTGGTCTTGTGCAGAGCAGGAGCCATACCAAACAGTGATACAACCAAAAAGAATGCCTTCTATGTTGTGTCTGTAAAAGTTGGTGAGAGCTGACATGCCAAATTTCCTTAGTCTTCTGAGAAAGTAGAGGTGTTGGTGGGCTTTCTTAACTGTAGTGTCGGTGTGGGGGGACCAGGATGGGTTTTTGGTGATCTGGACACTTAAAAACTTGAAGCTCTTGACCCTTTCGCTACTCGTTCCCATTGATGTAGACATAGACAGGGACATGTTCAAGATAGCGACTCATTACCATCTGCTCAATGGCAGTTGGGGATGGGCAATAAATGCTGGCCTAGCCAGAGATGCCCACAGCCCACAGACAGAGCAAAGATACAGAAACGCTTCTGCCTGCTGGTTAGAATATTGAAATATTTTGAAATGTTATGAAGAAGACAATTCACCTATTCTAATTAACATCAGAAAGGTTAACATCATGGAGTTACTTGGCATTAGAGGCAATTGTTCTGTACAACTGTATTGCAAGTGTCAGCAATTATACTATAGTTGCTATCAGTTACCTACCCAAAGGTGACCTCCTTCTCAAAGTTGGCTGCCACTATTTGTCAAAGTTCAGTTCTCATTGAGATTAGGAACGTGAAACTAGAATCATAATGTGTTGCATTGACAGATAAATGACAGTATAATTGACTCACACAATTCCAATCCTCAACTGGTCTTATGTTCCTGTCCTTGAACTTTCATTCATCTGCCTTTGTGCTCTGCCTTAAAGCAGGTCTTTAGCTTGTTGTCCGCAGATGCTTCAACTTGGCTGTTTCTTCAGCAGCTGTCTTCTACTCTCAGGGCCACGGTAAAACGACAGGCCCCGAGTCTACCTCACCCAGAATAGGAACCAAGCCTGCGCTGCTGGTGGTACAGTATTCTGAACCATGCACAAGCTATCTCACGAACTGAACTAACCTGGTCCATCCCTTACAGTTTATGCACTTGGAATTGATTTGAGGGGAAGGAACGATGAATTTTCTATTTGTTGAGCTGAGAACCTTTATCCAGGCAGAACAAAAAATATTTTGCCATTTTATACGAGCAGTCTATGTCAATCTCTGACTGGTTTAGATGCATCACAAGTACAAGTCCTCTTGTTCTGTGTCAAAACGTATCTCAACCCAAAATTATTCAAGTAACTTTATTTGTTGTTTATAACGTTGGCTTTAATTGACATTTTGCTACAGGAAATCAGTATCTTCTGTGTCATACTTTAGTTCTTTACAAGCCACGTGTCACATAGATAACAGTATTGATGTTTAAAGATATTGAGCTGAAATGTCTTCGTAAGTGATTCTTTAACCCTTACATTGTTTGTGTAATTTGTGCCTTTACGCAGTGCCTTTTTTGACCTTTGGAAGTTCCAATGATCTTCACAGCCAATGAAGCGCTTTTGAAGTGTAGTCATTGTTGTAATGTTGGAAAGGTGGCAGTAACTGCTGGCAGAGCCCTCTCCACCAATAGCAGCCTGTAATTATCAGATAACTTAGACATTGGATGGTTCACTGGGACAAATTTCCTCACTCACTGCCTTTGGATCTTTTTCATCCAAATATCTTAACAGAAGGATGGCAGTTCCAACAGTGCCGTTCTCTTCGTCTCATTCTCAGTACTGCACAGGAGTGTCAATCTATATCATGTGCTTAAGTCTGCAGAGAGACCCGTATCCTTTGGCCCAGAAGCAAGAGAACCACTGAGGCATAGCTGGCACTGTAAAAGGGGCAATCTTATGAATGCATGTATGTGTGAGTTCTTGTGTGTGTGTGTATTTGGGCGTGTGTGTATGTGTTTATGTATGGATGGGTGGCTTTATAAGTTTGTGTGTGTGTGTGTGTGTGTGTGTAATACAAATGACAGATCCCCAGTTGAAGTAAATCAATCTTGACTGTTAGAAAACTGCCATAAAATTAATGTGACCTTAGAACAAAGAACAAAATTAATAAGTGACCTTAGAAAAAAGAACCAAAGGGCAAAGAACAAAGAACAAAATTAATAAGTAAGCATATTTTAACTCGCTTATAAGTGATGCTTTTGATAAGGGGCCAGAGTATCCGACCTTACTCGCAACTAGGATTCTCCAGTACTGCTGCAGTGAACAGAGATTTAGCTGAGCGCCAAGTTCTCCATTTACACTGGAAGGGCATAAACGGCCAGAGAATCCCTGCCAAGGTCTTTTCTGACTTGAAAACATTGGTTCTAGTCTCTCTCCACAGATGCTGATTTTCCAGCATTTTCTGTTTTTGTGTCTTTCCCGTTTATTCCACTATTAATTTGTGGCAGGAGCCTTCAGGACCTGAAAGCATTTATTATTTAAAATTCAGTATGTTTTGTTTTGGAAATCAATTACGATTGTTGTGATATAAGCCAGACTTTGAAACATTGATCTCCTTCCCTCTCCAATTTTCTCTGTTTCTTTAACCAGAAGTGCTGAATCTTTTTACTTGGGTCTGCGCCCAAGTAACCAAGTAACTTCACGTCTGGAGAAAGAAATGATCCCAGGCAAGATGATGACCCTCTGAATCTATCAAACGTAAATTTTTACCCTATCGTCACCAGCTTTCCACACATGTACACAGAACTGCGAAACTAAGCTGATTGTCCCATTTGATTATTCTGGGCGATGGAAGCCAATTTGAGCATGCTTGACATGGGCTGGCCTCCCATCAGTTTACTCACTACACACCGAGGATCTGGCATGGATTTCCCTGATCTGTGGAGCTGAGTACCACAGCGGGTGCTGACTCTTTCTCCAGTGAAACAGGAAAGCAGTGAAGCATCAGGTCAGAGGACAGCCATTGCAGTCTTGGCTTTAATCTCTTGCTGCTATGGTTTTTGTTTAGAAATTGAATCAGCTTTCAGCTTCAAGATTGTTTCATGAATTCAAATTAAGAACAACTGATATACCAGCAATCAGAATGTTCTGATTAACACAAAATATGTTGGCTGATTGCTTCTACAGTTTATTGTTCAAGGATTATCCATCATATAGTTTGGTTGTGACTTGAGCTACATCATCTTAGTGGAATTGGATCTGCCTGTTCCATTTAAACAAATGTACCAACATGCAGATGTATCCAAACAAGCTGTAAGATTTTCCATGAATGTATCTCATTGTTAACTCTTATATTTAGTGATAAGACGGAGAAAAAGAGTACAATATCGACTAAAATGTTTCACATCATTTACTATAAATGAATAAATTTTGCACTAAATTTTTCAAAATTCATTTACAGAATTTGGGCATCGCTGGCTAGGCCAACTTTTATTGTCCAGCCCTAACTTAGAAGATATTGATGAGCTGCCTTCTTGAAAGGCTGCAGTCCCTGAGCTGTAGGTGCATTCACAGGGACTTGGGGTACAACACATTATTGTTAAAATCCCTCACTGATGTTACATGGAGTATCATCACTGCGGGGACTTTAGCAGTCAAAGAAAAAGGCAGCAAGGTGGCACAGTGGTTAGCAATGCTGCCTCATAGTGCCAGGGATCCAGGTTCAACTCCTGGCTTGGGTCACTGTCTGTGTGGAGTTTACGTGTTCTCCTCATGTCTTCAAGGGTTTCCTCCGGGTGCTCCAGTTTCCTCCCAGAGTCTGAAAGTGCTGGCTAAATGCATTGGCCATGCTAAATTGTTCTTTATTTTCCAAAGATGCGTAGGTTGGGTGGATTAGCCATGGTAAATGTGCTGGGTTATGGGGATAGGTAGGGGGAGAGATCCTGGATGGGATGCTGTTACAGAGAGTCTTGCAGACTCAATGGGCTGAATGGCCTCTTTCTGTACTGTAGGGATTCTATGGTTCTAAGAAAGCTCATCACCACTTCTTCTGTTGGCTGCCTGAAGGCAGTTCTGACCCAGATTGCTGCAGTCACCACGAGAGGTAGAGCTGGAAGGCTGGTCCCAAATTTGTCACAGCCAGAATGGAATTGAACTCCATGCTGTTGGCACCAATCTGATCCACACCAGCAGACCAGCCAGCTTAACCGATAACACAAGGAGTCCAAGTTGCTGTGGCAAGATACACTTATACATACATGTTGTAGCTTGGAGCTATAGATAGTGATGGTAGAGGTCCAATTTGTTTCCATCACATAGAATGTCTACCACTTTGACCACCAGCCATCGGCCTGTTGTGGATAAAAAATGATTTGATTTGATTTGATTCAGTATTGTCACATACATTGGTATACAATGAAAAGTATTGTTCCTCGTGCACTACACAATCAAAGCATACCATTCATAGAGTACATAGAGGAGAAGAAAAGGAGAGGATGCAGAATGTAGAGTTGCAGTCGTAGATAGGGTGTGGGGAAAGATCAACTTAATATAAGGTAGATCCATTCAAGATTTTGAAGGCAGTAGGGAAGAAGCTGTTCTTAAGTCAGTTGGTACATGATCTCAGAGTCAATGGATGGGAGGCTGGTTTGTTTGATGGACTGGGCTACATTCACGACCCTTTGTAGTTTCTTGCAGTCTTGGGCAAAGCAAGAGCCATACCAAGCTGTGATACATCTGGAAAGGATGCTTTCTATAGTTCATCTGTAAAAATTGGTGAGTCATATAGTGGACAAGCCAAACTTGAGTTCCAGTGGTGAAAGGACTTTATTCAACATACGTTGGAGATCAATCCTCTGCTGCCCTTACAAGGACTTCACCTGCAGCACAAGATTTGCAACACAGGTTATATCGCAGAGTTAAGTAAATCAGTTAAAGCATAAACACTATGTGCTGCAGTTTACCCAGTATGTCTGAACGGTTCCCATAGCTAACTTTTACTCTTCTATTCTAAACTATTACTATTCAAATATACATTTGCCTATTTCCAAAACTGTAAAATGTACATCGAAATATAAATTTAATATCAAATGGATTCATGCATATGTTAGAAGGATTATTAAGCTTGTTTGGCTGTGTCATGAATCCATCTTCCTTTGGCCATCCTGGAGTGAGATTTTTAAAATATATTTCATGGAATGTTAGCATTGCTGGCAAGGCCAGCCTTTATTGTCCATCTCCAGTTACCCTTGAACTCAGCGATTTATGGTTAGGCCACTTCAAAGGCCAGTTAAGAGTCAGCCACATTGCAATCAGCTGATTTCTCTCCCTAAAGGTCATTACTGGACCTGATGGGGCTTTTACAACAACCAAAGATAGGTAATTATCACTGAGACTAGCTTCCAATTCCAGATTTGTTGCTGACTGAATTTGAATGACGCCAGCTGCCATGGTGGGATTTGAACCAGAGAATTAGCCTGGGACTCTGGATGGTTGGATTGGTGATGTTACCATCTCCTCACTTGAACATGAAGTTAGCCAACATAGCACAAGACTTCTCCCACCATCACAAAATAATAAAGAAAAGTAGCTTTACCAACACTGGGCTAGGAATGAACTAGAAACAAGTCATTAAGTTGTGTCCACCTTTCAAAGGCAAATGTTTGTGTTTGTCCCATTATATTGAATGAAGAGGTGAATCTCATAAATTCTTAAAGTAGGAACAGATGTCAACAGCAGACTAAAAGCAGTCCCGCTTTAAGAGCTCGCAGACAGGAGAATTCTTTATCACCGAACATAAACACTGCAGGCTGGTCTCAGAAGAAGAATCCATCCAGTAACAGTTCCTAAATAGCTAAAAGAAACTCTGTCAAAAACTTCCTTCACTGTTTGCCTTCATTTTAGAAGCCCTGCAGCTATTTTCCAACCAAATTGATTGTTTTGTGAGCTGAGCTTAGAGTCAACAGGGAAATATCAGAAACTGCATCACTGTTAAAGCCACGCAGTAACCTGTGATCAGCTAAAGAAGAGCTGCTAAAGATACTGCAGTTCAGAACGATATTAACTCGAAAGGAGCTGCTAAAGTTTATTAGTCACAAGTAGGCTTATACTAACACTGCAATGAAGTTACTGTGAAAATCCCCGAGTCGCCACAATCCAGCATATGTTCAGGCACACTGAGGGAGAATTTAGCACGGCCAATGCACCTAACCAGCACGTCTTTCAGACTGTGGGAGGAAACCGGAGCACCCAGAGGAAACCCACGTAGACACGTAGAGAATTTGCAAATTCCACAAGATAGTGACCAAGGTCAGAATCGATTCCAAATCTGTGGCGCTGTAAGGCAGCAATGCAAGCCATTGTGCCACCATGCCACCGTAATAGCTCCAGACAGCATTAAAAACACATTAGCATGGTGGCACAGTGGCTAGCACTGCAGCCTCACAGCTCCAGTGACCCAGGTGCAATTCCGGCTTTGGGAAACTGTGTGAGGTTTGCACAGTCTCACTGGCCGGAACTTTACTGCCATGCTTGCTCCGGAATCTGGGCGGGCACGGCTCGCAGAGCGGACTTCTCCATTGGCCTCAGGCGGGGTGTTACGAGCCTTGCCTGAGCAAGGTCATAAAATAACGGCCACTATATCTGTGTGGGTTTCCTCCAGGTGTTCCACTTTCCTCCCACACTCCAAACGTGTGCGGGTTTGGCCATGTTGAATTGCCCCTTAGTGTCCCATTAGCCATGGGAAATGTGTGGGGTTATAGGGATAGGGCAGAGTAGAGGAACTAGGTAAGCTACTCTGTCAGAGAGTCAGTGCAAACTCGAGGACCCGAATGGCTACCTCTGACCTGCAGGGGTTTTATGATTCTATTCTATGAAAAAAGTAAGGGTGACCACAAAATTTCCAGACCTCAAAAGGCAGCTGATATCTGAATTTACACTATTCTGACAGTGCATCAAATTGTGTTTTCTGGACATCAGTAGTTCTGAAGCAGAAAACAAGCCATTAAAATTTAAACTGCCACAGGTAACAAAGGCCTCCACAGACTGAACAGGTCAGGTCTGTCTGACAATCATCTGGACTCGGATACAATGGGCTAAACAGCCTCCTTCAATGCTGTAACTATTCTGTAATTCACAGTGACACAGTGGTTAGCACTGCTGCCTCACGGTGCCAGGGACCCAAATTCGATTGGGTCACTATCTATGCAGAGTTTGCACATTCTCCTGTGTCTTCATGGGTTTCGTCTGGGTGCTCCGGTTTCCTCCCACAGTCCAAAAGATGTGCTGGTTAGGTGCATTGGCCATGCTGAATTCTCCTTCAGTGTACCTGAACAGGCGCAGGAGTGTGACGAGCAGGAAATTTTCACAACTTCATTGCAATGTTAATGTAAGCTCCCTTGTGACACTAATAAATAAACTTTAAACTTAAAACTCTGGCCGCCATCTAAAATGCTTGTTGTGGCAAAGTGCATGGTGTAGAATGGTTTTGGTGAGTGATCCAAATGCAATCTACATTTTAGGAGAGAGGTGTATCAGTCTGTCATTGTGAGGGCGGAGGGCATTTATTCTGCTCCTGCAAACCCAAAATATAATCCTTTTATTATCCAGCTCATTCTGATCCTGATGCTATACTCAGATTATGACTTTCATGTTCTTTCCCCGTTGCCTGCAACATTTTTCCGTCAAGTAGCATCCGATTTCCTTATGAAAGTTATAACTGAATCTGATCTCAATGCCCTTTCAAGCAAAGCATTCCAAGTCATAACTCACTGAGCAAAAAACATTCTCTTCATCTCGCCTCTGGTTCTTTGGCCAATTACCTTAAAAAAATGGAGGTTTAGGCACATTCCCAAGAAGATAAAACCAGAAAAGACCATTTGTGAGTCTGTAGCATGCAGTATAATATTATTCAGGGGTTTTAATGAACTCTTACCCAATTTTCCAATGCCCATCTAACCTAAGTTAAGGTCGAATACCCTCAGAAGATGTACCCCCAGTTCTAAATAAGATTTTCTAGATGAAAAGCATAGAAAAGAAAAGGCAGATGTGAGAAACTAAAAGAAAAATTACTGCAATAACTCAGAAATCAGTCAGTTTTATTGAGAGTGCAGACAAGTTGAACCTGCAAGGTATGAATTTTTATGGAGTGAGGTTATTGTGAAATAATCATTCATCTTTCACAGAAGGAATACTGTTTTTTTTTGGTGACTAAACTTTCTCCCTGAAAAATTAAACAGAATTTAGGGTTTTAGGATCTCAGGGGCAAGGGTTGGATTTTATAAGCATGGTGTTGCAATGACTTGTCAGGAAAAGGTTCAGAAATGAGGGCCTGGCAAGAGGTTTATGACCAAGTTGGTTCTCATGAGACATCAGGGATTTGGCTGTCATGTTGGAGCTGTCAGTCTCACCATATCAGGCAGTACTTTGATTTTGATTTGATTTGATTTATTATTGTCACATGCATTAACATACAGTGAAAAGTATTGTTTCTTGCATGTTATAAAGACAAAGCATACCGTTTCTAGAAAAGGAAACAAGAGAGTGCAGAATGTAGTGTTACAGTCATAGCTAGGGTGTAGAGAAAGATCAACTTAATGCAAGGTAGGTCCATTCAAAAGTTTGACGACAGCAGGGAAGAAGTTGTTCTTGAGTTGGTTGGTACGTGACCTCAGAGTTTTGTATCTTTTTCCCAATGGAAGAAAATGGAAGAGAGAATGTCCGGAGTGTGTGGGTCCTTAATTACACTGGCTGCTTTGCCGAGGCAGTGGGAAGTGTAGACAGAGTCAATGGATGGGAGGCTGGTTTGCGTGATGGATTGGGCTACATTCACAATCTTTTGTAATTCCTTGTGGTCGCGGGCAGAGCAGGAGCCATACCAAGCTGTGATACAACCAGAAAGAATGCTTTCTATGGTGCATCTGTAAAAGTTGGTGAGAGTCGTAGTGGACATGCCAAATTTCCTTAGTCTTCTGAGAAAGTAGAGGCATTGGTGGGCTACCTATAGTGTCAGCATGGGGGAATTGGGACAGGTTGTTGGTGATCTGAACACTTAAAAACTTGAGGCTCTCAACCTTTTCTATTTCGTCCCCGTTGATGTAGACAGCTGCATGTTCTCCTCTACGTGTCCTAAAGTCGATGAAAATCTCCTCCATTTTGTTGGCATTGACTTTGTGTGTGAAGAGGAAGAAAGGCCATTGTCACTGGGCCAGTGAGTCCAGAACATGAAGGAGACTGGGATATGCTAGAAGAAGAAGGTGATGGCCTAATGATATTATCGCTAGACTATTGATCCAGAAACTCAGCTAATGTTCTGGAGATCTGGGTTCAAATCTCGCCATGGCAGTTTGTGGAATTTGAGTTCGATATTAAAAAATATCTAGAATTAAGAATCTACTGATGACTGTTGGAGAAACCCATCTGGTTCACTCATGCCCTTTGGGGAAGGAAATCTGCCATCCTTTCCTGGTCTGACCTACATGTGACTCTAGAGCCACAGCAATGTGGTTGACTCTCAACTAAGGATGGGCAATAAATGATGGCCAGCCTGGAATACTCATATCCAACAAATGAATATAAAAAAAAGAGAATTGCAGAATGAGACTTCTTTTTTAATGACCTTTTCTTATGGCAGCCTCCTGTGGGTTGGTGCTGTGGTCAAGTGCAATCCAATGTACAAGCGAGGCCCTTGGACTTGCTTGGAAATGGGCTTTCAGCTGTGCTCCTGGATGATGTTGTCAGGATGGGGTCCTTCCTAACTTGGCACACATCATTCCCCTGGTGCAGAATGAGTGCGTGCTGATTGGGACATCTCACTTCCGTCCTAACTCCGTGAAATAGGTACGGTGCGATCCAATTTCTAGGCCAAGGTATTCAAAGAAACTTTAAGATAGCAGAGTCCAGTTGTACGAGAGGATGGTGAGAGAGAGAGAATTGTGAAGTTGATTAACAGCAGGAGACTGGAGATGAATGAATTTCAAAATTCCTGAGTCAGTGATTGAAGTTTGCTGAACTGTATTTTGGAATATATTACACAGGTTATTATGCGTTGGCTGAAAAGTGCCAAAGCAAACAATAACTCATTTGATATTTTGAAAACGCGATAGGAATAATCCTATTACAGTAATAAAAGAAACGGCTTCACATTAAACCTGCAGTAGACTGCTTCACTTTGGCCTGTCGTAACAAGAGTGATTCTACTCCTGTACAGAGGGAAGGTAATGGAATGCAAGGGAATGTACACTAGTTTGGTACTATGAGACATTGTTGGGTGGCAACATGCTTTTGTGTAGGCGTATAAATTAACACTGGTGCCGAAGCTTTTCTGTAAATTTTGCTTGGGGACAGTTGTGGCATTAGAAAACTGGAACATAGCCAATGCTATTCCACATTGAACAATGTGTGGGGAAATGATAGATGAGTTGCATTTGCCTGCGGGTGGTACTCTGTACCTCTGTGCATTGCCACAAGCCTGTTTGTATTATTGATTGCTGAAGTTGTTATAATTTTTATTCAAAGTTCGTCATTTAATGTTGGGCAGTGAAGTGGTAGGCATGTACATGGTTGTTACTGATAAATTCAGTGAACAAGCTGTTCATTGACTTCAACACAAATTGTTAATTAATCCTTTGTAGACCACCATCAACAGTAATGCTCTCAATGTTTTCTCAGGTTCAGCATTTCCAGTCACTCCCATTAGTTACTTACAATATGGCCTAGCCTTTACTGAAAATTTACTGTCTACTGTCTGTAATAAGTTCACAGAGGCAGAAGTTTCTTCACCAGAATCCCTTTATTTACAATTCCAACAGCAGTTCACTAAATGCTGTCAGCCAACAGTCCACCTTCAGGACTGCCAGAGGAATTGATACACCCGGTTATATACAAAGTAAAGTCTTCTAATTAGCCCATCAATTGGTCCCTTGATCAGGGATTTTGTATTCCAATAGGCTAACCTCAATGGCCTAATTAAACTCACCATACTATCTAGTCAGAAAATAGCATGACTCAACAATAACTTACATTTATATAGCACCTGGAATCATGGAATCCCTACAGTGCAGAAGGATACCATTTGACTCATCAAACCTGCACTGACAACAATCCCACCCAGGCCCTATCCCCTTAATCCCATGAATTTACCCTAACTAGTCCCCTGACATTAAAAGCCAACTTAGCACAGCCAACCAAACTAACTTGCACATCTTTGGAGCGTGGGAGGAAACCGGAGCACCCGGAGGAAACCCACACAGACACGAGGAGAATGTACAAATTCCACACAGACAGTCACCTGAGGCCAGAATTGAACCTGGGTCCCTGGCGCTGTAAGGCAGCAGTGCTAACCACTGTGCCTCCGTGCCTCTTATAAATATAGCAAAAACATCTACGCTTCACAGAAGTGTAATTGGACAAAATTTGGTACTGATGGACTACTTTACATTTCCTTGTGTAATGCTATTGCCATTTTCTGCAGGCAGGTTTTAGACATATGGTCATAAGTCTATGATTGACAATTGTATCATCAATCCTTTTGACTCATTTGACATCTGTGTGTGTCACTTAATGTTTCTACTGCAAAAAGCGCTGGAAGCACAGGCCATTACTTAAAGACTACACACATTGTAGTAATGGAAAGACCTAGTGATTTTTTTTATTCAGTTCTTTGGCTGTGCCAGCTCTTCCATTAGTTTTGTCACAAAAAAATGGCAAGGTTCAGTGGGAGTACATAATGAAGTAATTGGAACTCTTTGAATTGTTTGTTGTGTTTGCTTGGGAGAAGGTGCCTTTTTCTGGATGGATTTTTACATGACACAAGAATGTTGCCATGGTGACCAGTACAGCTAACGCTTTTAGCCAAGTTACATAAAGAGTCATTTCTCTGGCAGGATGAAAAGTAATATGCTATCACTTGCTTCATACTCAGGGAAGTTAGAAGTGGCCGCATAACCCAGTTTTAGCTCACAAGCCACAGAAAGGATTTCCTTTTGGGAATCAAAGCTTTGGACAGAATTCCTGCAGAGGCCATTGCGCCAGGCATTGGTTGGCAGAACTGTTCTGTTGGCTGCCGAAAATGATGTGAACTAACAGGCGATTAAGGAAAGAAAGTTACTTTCTTAAGAGGTTTCCTTTGAGCATCACAGAGAGTTCCGGCCCACGTTCTAGTTCCTAGTCTCAAGCGATAAATGTACATTTGAATAAAATGACCCTTGGGGAGGAAGAGGTAGAATTTCTCTGTGCATTGTATCTAATAAAGGAGTAAAATTGCTTATACAAGAACAGAATCGTAATTGCATCGCAGAGTGTAGTGGGGAAATGGTACACAGAGGAAAGGTAGCAATTTGAAATTGTGCTGCTCCTGTTGTTTGAGGGAGCCACTATCATTTCTGACCTGCGAAAGCTTCTGAGAATGAGGGATGCTTTGAGACTGAACACTGAAGGAAGAGAGGCTTAGGCTCCAGCTGTGATAGCCTCAGTGATTGACTATCTCTCTGATGTTCAGTGTCAGAACATCATGAAGGAGGAAGCAAAGCTGCAATGCAATTCATTGGGAGAGTGGAGGAGAGGGGAAAGCAGACCGTCTGAAAGGAAATTATTTGCAGGTGTTTGTACAATTGATTATCCACTTGTTTTATTTGGCCTTGGCTCCTGCAGAATAGTTAAGTGTATGGTTGAGACTGTAGGGATAGTGGGGGAGAAGGAAAGATTGTAGCCAGAATTCTCCCAAGTTTCATACGAAGGAATCGCGGATTTGTTCTCTCTCAGAGTTACTCTTCTTTACTCTGGTGATGCTTGCCAGCAAACCCAACTCAGTCACTACTTCATGGGTGGCACGGTAGCACAGTGGTCAGCACTGCAGCTTCACAGCTTCAGGGACCTGGGTTTGATTTCCAGTTTGGGTCACTGTCTGTGTGTGGAGTTTGCACATTCTGCTCGTGTCTGCATGGGTTTCCTCCGGGTGCTCCAGTTTCCTCCCACAGTCCAAAGATGTGCGGGCTAGGTTGATTGGCCATGCTTAAAAAAATTGCACTTAGAGTCGTGAGCTGTGTAGGTTAGAAGGATTAGCGGGTAAATATGCAGGGATATGGGGGGTAGGGTCTGGGTGGGATAGTGGGCGGTGCACACTCGATGGGCCGAATGGCCTCCTTCTGCACTGTAGGGTTTCTATGATTCTCCCGTTCCGCCCACCATAGGAATTGTAGCATGCAAGGGGGTGAAACATGCAAAAGTCCACTGACCTTGGGCGGGATTCTTCGGGTTTGAGGCGAGCGTGGCTGGAAATTGCTGCCCTACAAGTGACCATGTCAGTGGGAATTTTCCTCCTTTCAGTGCCAGTGTACCGCTTACTGTGTTGAATGCCGAGTGAGTCTTTAAGAATGGACCTTAGATGCTTGCTATGTGTCCACTTCCACACTGATGTGGAAACTCAATCATTTTAGTTGGATTATGTCCCACGTTTGCCATGGAACCACACGCTTGCTGAGGGGTGGCTGTATCTCACTCCAGTGGGGAAACATCGACAAATATGCAAGACTGTTCTTTCCAATGGAATCCTGGAGAAAGAGTTTTACAGGAGCCAGCCAGATTGAGTTAACGTATCCCATGGGCAAAAATTATAGCCTTCCACCATACAGCGTTTCAAATTTCCACCCTGCTTGTGAGACTTTCTCAGATTTAGCATTTCCAATCACTCCCGTTGGTGATTCCCATATCACTTACAATGAGCTTTACTGCTGAACTTCTAACCAGAAACCTGCATTACATCTGTATCTTTAGCAGAGGTGTGACAGAAATGGAATCAAACAAAGTTTGATACCGATCCACATGAAACAGCAGTGCTAACCACTATGCCACCGTGTTGCCCCATAGTTATTTATCATCTCACAGTGCACTTCTCCTCTCAGAGACAGACTGATTCACACTTCAGTGTGACAAGATCAAATATAACTCACCAAATCATTCAGCAGAGAAGGAGGCCATTCAGCTCAAAGTACCTAAGCCAGCTCTTTTAAAGCTAGCCAATGAGCCCCACTACCTGGCTGTGTTCAAATCAATATCAGTAAATTTGTTTGGTTTGCAATTAAGTGAGCATACAGTGAGCATTTCCACTTTCTCATTGCACTTAGCCCTGATGATAACAACAACCACAAACAATATGCCACCACGTCCCAATGCGTATGCTAAAGATCTACTTTTCCACTCGACCATTTCTCTGAATCAGACAGAACCTATCTTGGTCTGGCTGTTTCTGTCTTGTAGCATATCTCCTGAACCTGACACCAGGCCATGTGTTGATCATACTTTGTTCTGAGCTGGAGAACAAGCATGCGGTTTGACTGCTTATTCTCTCTCTGGCTCCACATTGGCCAGTAGGCTGCCAATTAAACTAGTTACAGGGCCAACATAATGAGTAAGGGTAGCAGAGATCATTCAGATATGACCCACCCAATCTCTTATCTGCAATGAGTTAATGACTCTGTAGCACCAGGCCATACACTGGGTCCTCTAGTTTTACGTATCTCCCAGACTTCCTGGATAGAACTTTTAGCTACTTGAGAACAACATTTCAACAAAAAGTAATATTTTAATATAAACCAAACCAAAGGGTGGCACGGTGATTAGCACTCCTGCCTCACAGTGCCAGGGACCAGTCTTGGGTCACTGTCTGTGTGAAGTTCTCGTGGGTCTGCATGTGTTTCCTCCAGGCGCTCCAATTTCCTCCCACAGTCTGAAAGATGTGCTAGTTAGGTGCATTGAGATGGCGGGAGAAATAGCAAATGCCCTAGTGGTAATATTCCACATTAGTGATTCTCCTGTGGTAAAAATAGTCAGACATAACAAATTAGAGTAATGCCCATCTCAAGCAATCATTGCTCTTGTTTGCACCGGACTAAATCATCAAACCCTTCAATGTTGATTGAGCTGTTTTGCCTATTGACTCAATATTCCATCAGCACAGAAAATGGCTGCACTATTTAACATAACTACGGTAAACAGGATCTGTCCTGGAAAACAACCCATCTCTTTAGCACAGAGTGAAGTGACATGATAACGTGAAGGACGATTTATGAAATTAGACGTCAATTGAAATGAGAGAGTTGATTTTCTGACTTGGCACACACCTGGTAGAGAGACTTGATTACAGCAAGAGAGCTTGGAACCTAAATGATTGAGAACTAATAGGCACTACATATCTGAATTTGTAACACTTGCAGAGGCAAGACTCCCCGCCAGCCGCAGCATCAGAAAATGTACCTGGAAGTTTGTACTTTAAAAGTGCGAGGTGAATCTTCACAGTACAGCATCTATTGCTGTGTAATAGTCTTTGAGCTGGTTAACTATTCATGACTCTTCTGGGGGACTGAAAATAAAATCTTGCTTTTATAACCAAAATTTCCCCAGTGAGATGACAATCTCTCTTCACGACACCTCAAAATTACTTTCTCATTAAAAATGAGTCAAAGTCAATTAAAACCATCACTTGCAGCGCACAGTCTAATCACGGGGGAACCTTGTTATGGCAAAGCCTATCAAGTACACCTCCCAAGTAACAAACAATTTCCTTCATCTCCATTACAGACAGTGGGAAGATTTGAATTTCAATAAGCCAACTTAAAGCTGATTTACCAGTCCCCAGAGCTCATAATAATCCCGTTTCAATGTGATGTAACAAATAGCACTCACTATTAATTGATGTCACCTTGGTTCCTCGGCAGACCCGGGTAAATAAATGTGACACTACAGAGTGCTGCATTGTCAGAGGTGCAAGGGGTGATACACTCTACCTGCTTTGCTGTCTCAGGTGACTATGAAATATTCCATTAACTCGGCTTCCCTTAAAAACATCACCAAACATAAAATGGATGATTTTAACATAAGGGCACAAGCAATAGAAGGAGGAATAGCCATGCAGCGACCTAACACTGCTCCATCACACAGCATGACTTTTTATTTATTCATTCAGTTGTGGAACATGGGCATTGTTGGCTGGTCAGCATTTATTGCCCATCACTAGTTGCCCCTGAGAAGGGGGTGGTGAGCTGCCTTCTTGAATTGCTCTAGTCCGCATGCTGAGGGTTGACCCACAATGCCAATAGGGAGGGAATTCCAGGATTCTTACCCAGCAACTGCAAAGGAACAGCGATATAATTCAAGTTATGACGGTGAGAGGTTTGGGGGGAGGGTGGGTGGATCTTGCAAGTGGCGGTATTCCCATGTATCTGCTGCCCTTGTCCTAGATGGAAGTGGTCATGGGTTTGGAATGTGCTGCCTAAGGAACTTTGGTGAATTGCTGCAGTGCATCTTGTAGATAGTACACACTGCTGCGACTGAGCATTGGTGGTGGAGGGAGTAGATATTTGTGCCAATCAAGCAGGCTGTTTGGTCCCAGATGTTGAAAAGCTTCTTAAATGTTGTTGGAGCTGCACCCATGTAGGCAAGGGGACAAGTATCCATCACTGTCCTGTCTTGTGCCTTGTAGAGGGTGGGCAGGCTTTGGGGCGTCAGGAGCTGAGTTATGCAGCCTCTGACTTGTTCTTGTAGCCATTGTATTTATGTGGTGAATCCAGTTGAGTTTCTGGTTGACCTTCTATCTCAACTCCATTTTCTCACTTTTTCCCTATCCCTTCATTCTTTTAGTGCCTAAGAACCAAATTGTTTGGCCATTCATGTTACGTTTAAGGCTCTCACTGACCTCAATTTGCTGTCACTTTTACTTACACCAAATGGTAAAGGGTCTGGCATTGATGCCTTTCCAGCAAATGATGTGAAAGGACAAGTGGCCACATTCCGTTTTGTACATTCAGCTACACTTGTAATAACAGTAACTCAATGCAGGATGAGAGAGCAGTAATTGAGCCAATCTTTCCTCTCCTTAACTGTGAATATATTTCCGAAAGGTTTGTCCAGAGAAAAATTGCTTTTGCCATTTTCAGAGAACAAGGTTGTATAAAACACTGGCAATACTGAGAGAAGGGTGGAAATCTATTTCTGAGATGGGCTTGGTTGAGGTTAATTAGCGTGAGTTTTCTCTTTCCTCATTAATCATTACAGATGGGATAGGGTAGAAGGTTAGCGCTGGTGCAACAGTGTTTTATGAAAATAGTTTGAAGCACTGATTAATCACTGCAGCCTGATCAGAATTTCCTGGCCAAGCTCACCCCAAAATGGGAAAATCCCACCCGAGGTCAACGAACCTTTCATGTTCAATCCCTCCCCTCTCCCCATACCTGCTACGATTCCCACGGCCAGCCATTTGGAATATTCAACGCTTCATAAGCTTTGCAGTTAGAAATCTAGAATCATGCACATTCTATAATGTTACCTTCTTTTGAATAAATGGACTGTGGTTAAAAAGGTTCACTTCTGCAGATGAGTAATGTGATTCCACAGTGTAGTGGCATTTTTGTCTGTCCTCTGTGTAAACTGCAGTCTGAGATGCTGAGACTGAGAAATAGGTGTAAGCAGTGCCATGGAGAGTGGAAAACAGGGTTAAGCCTTTGGGTCAATGATCTCGTGTCAGGATTCAGTTTTCTTCCTCAACCGAAGCTGCCAGGCCCACTGAGGTTTTTCAACATTTTGAGCAGAATTTCGCTGTCCCGCTCACTGCAGGGATCGCAACGGGCAGGGGCCGGACCGTGCAAAGATTCATTGACTGCGGAAGGGATTTCCTGGTCTTGGTGCGAGTGTGGCCAGAAAATCCCGCCTTTTGTGTTTTTATTTAAAAATTCCAGCTTCCACACAATATCCTTGCTTTTGCATTATGTTATACCTATTGTGTAAGTGTTAACCCACTGAAGCAATTCAGGGAAATAACATCCAGGTACTCTTAATAAAAAATTTATTTATAATCATGTCAAGAAAATCTAAGATGAGATATAATTGTCACCTAAATGCTTGAGATTAACTGTCCCTTTAGATACACACTCTCCTGATTCCCGCACTGATTAAAGTTTATTTATTTGTCATAAGTAAAGCTTAAATTAATATTGCCAAGAAGTTACTATGAAATTCCCCTAGTTGCCACATTCTGGCACCTGTTCGGGTCAATGCACCTAACCCCAGCCTGTGGGAGGAAACCGGAGCAGCCAGAGGAAACCCACGTGGACACGGGGAGAAAGAACAGCCTCCACACAGACAGTGACCCAAGCCGGGAATTGAACCTGGTGCTGTGAGGCAGCCGTGTCACCATGTGAGGCCACTGTGCCGTCATGCTGCCCGTGAACTTGGCATTTATAGAGGGTGTACCTCCACTTCCCTCCACCAGCAGCCTCCTCACCTAAGGTATTGTCTCCAGATTGAAACAAAGTGATCAAGAGAGTAACCATCTCCTAAAGCGCTGTCACTGCCTTGCTGAAGTGACCAATGGGAAGTACTTCTTCCTCTGATCTCCCTTTAGCTCAAACTCTCAGCTTATTGGAGTCAGCATAGCTGAAACCAGCATTTAGAAAGCAGAGATGAAAAACTATGCCCCAGCATTCTGGATGCTGCATGACGCTTCCATTCTTTGTCCCAAAACTAGTTAAGTAACATCTCACTATCTATGTTCAAGGGAAGCCGGCAGCATTTGTTGCCCATTCCCAAGTAGGTTTACATTAACATTGCAATGAAATTACTGTGAAAATCCCCAAGTCACCACACTCCAGCACTTGTTCAGGAACACTGAGGAAGAATTTATCATGAACAATGCAACTAACTAGCACATCTTTCGTGCTGTGGGAGGAAACTGGAGCACCCGGAGGAAACCCACACAGACGCAGGGAGAACGTGCAGACTCCTCACAGATAGTGACCCAAGTTGGGAATCAAGCCTAGGTCCTAGTGGAGTGAAGCAGCAGTGCTAACCACTGTGCCGCCCACAGCACATCACGTTCCCACAACATATTTGCTTCATTTGCTAAGCAGTTTAAATCTGTGCCCTCTCGTCGCTGTAATAAAGGTCTTATGGTAAGGAGTGTGTAAAGTAGGAATGTCTTGTGTGCCTTGTGTAGAATATTTTGAACTCTACTGTCTGTTGAATGTACTGTAGTTCTGAACCTTATGGGGTTTGTGGTAGGTGATGAAGAAATGTAGGACCAACCCTGGAGATGCCGAAGAGACGAGACATCCTCGCAATTGTATTGATTGTTTTACCCTGGACACTGCTCATTACAGTTTGGCACCAAAACACCATCTCACCTCTGCTGGCCCTGAGAAAGGGTAAGTGACGACCAGGCTGAGTGACTCCCCACAATGTTCATTGTTTTAAGTTTAAGTTATTATTGTCACAAGTAGGCTTACATTTACACTGCAATGAAGTTACTGTGAAAATCCCCTAGCCGCCACACTCCGGCACCTGTTCGGGTACACGGAGGGGTAATTTAGCATGGCCAATGCACCTAACCAGCACATCTTTGGACTGTGGGAGAAAACCGGAGTGCCCAGAGGAGACCCACACAGAAATTGGGAGAATGTGCAGATTCTGCGCAGACCGTGGCCCAAGCTAGGAATCAAACCCGGGTCCTTGATGCAAGGAGGCAACAGTACCACTATGTCACTGTACCGCCTTATTTTTAAAATGATTCTTGAAAGAATCTTGAGGAATGATATTCCATTGTGTCCTCTCGATGTAGAAATCTAGGAATCTGGAAAATATAAATTAAGAGATGCAAAAATGAAAATATAAACAGTTTCAGTGTTCACATCACATTCCTCTATTTGCTATGTTAAAGGAGAAACTAACTACGTATCTTAACCCATCTATTAAAATAGCACATATTGTCCTGTAAATAGTAATATTGCAATATTGTTTCTAGGTAATCGAGAAGTGTCCACAACCATTATTTTCTGTTTAGATTGAAACGGGTGGCATGGTGGCACAATGATTAGCATTGTTGCCTCACAGTACCAGGGACCTGGGTTCAATCCTGGCCTTGGGTGACAGTTTGCACATTCTCCCTGTGTCTGTGTGGGTTTCCTGTGGGTTTCCTCTGACAGCTCTAGTTCCCTCCCACATTGCAAAGATGTGCAGATTAGGTTGATTGGCCAAGCTAAATTGCCCCTTAGTGTCAGGATAAATACGTGGGGTTATGGGGATAGGGCCTAGGTGGGATTGTGGTCGGCGCAGACTCAGTGGGCCGAATGGCCTCCTTCTGCCCCATAGGGATTCTGTGAACAGATGACAGAACATTTATAAATTAGAACCATTCCAGAAATGTTGAACTTTGTGTGGATTTGTTATGTTAAATTATCTTTTTTCAATTGTTCTGAACTCCACCAATTGTACATTACACTGCAGCCTCACAGCGCCAGGGACCCGGGTTCAATTCCAACCTCAGGTGCACATTTTCCCCATGCTTGTGTGGGTTTCCTCTGGGTGCTCCAGTTTCTTCTCGCAGTTCACAGATGTGTAGGTTAGGTGGATTGGCCATACTAAATTGCCCCTTAGTATCCAATGATGTGCAGGGTAAATGCATGGGGTTTAAGGGGTGGGATTGTTGTTGGTGCAAGCTCGATGGGTCGAATTTTCTCCTTCTGCATTGTAGGCATTCTATGATAATCTAATGAACAAATTTTTGCCTCTACCAGCCTGCCCCGATTATTCGGGAAACTTGGTCACATTCCACTCAAATTATTGTACGAAGGCAGCATGGTGGCACAGTGGTTAGCAATGCTGCCTCACAGCACCAGGGGCCCGAGTTTGTTTCCCAGCTTGGATCACTGTCTGAGTGGAGTTTACAAGTTCTTTCCATATCTGCGTGGGTTTCCTCCAGGTGCTCTAGTTTCCTCCCACAGTCATGTGTGGGTTAGGTGCATTGGCCATGTCAAATTGCTCCTTAGTGTCCCAGGATGGGTAGGTTGGAGGGATTAGCGGGGTAAATATATGGGGTTACTGGGATTGGGCATGGCTGAGATTGTTGTCAGTGCAGACTCACTGGGCTGAATGGTCTCCTTCTGCACTGTAGCGATTCTATGATTCTATCAATGTCAGAGAGGAGCGGTAACTAGTGTGAGACCTTTCCTGTTGGGCTTCCCTCACTGTGTTCCATCCAAGATATAGGAAAAGCTGTAAGTATCAGGCCAATGACTAGTCACTAAAATGAAAGATTGAGGTGAACATGAATAAGGAAACAATGACTGAACAGGGACAAGGCTGTACAATTAGAGAACGAATGCAACAACAAAAAACATTGGAATATAAATGACAGATCAATCAGTTGTGCAGCAGAGTTAATTAGAAAATCAATCAGAACCAGTCAAGCATTCACAGCTGAAAGAAAGGGGACAGCAGGGTGGCCAAAACTCTGGTAGCATTTTAAAACATACAAGGGTGGCACAGTGGTTAGCACTGCTGCCTCATAGCACCAGGCACCCAGGCTCGATTCCGTCCTTGGGTCACTGTCTGTGTGGAGTTTGCACATTCTCCCCGTGTCTGCATGGGTTTCCTCCGAGTGCTCTGGTTTCCGTCCAGAGTCCAAAGATAGTTGGGTTAGGTTGACTGGCCATGCTAAATTGCCCCTTAGTGTCAGGGGGAACTAGCTAGGGTAAATGCATGGAGTTATGGGGACAGGGCCTGGGTGGGATTGTGGTTGGTGCAGACTTGATGGGCTGAATGGCCTCATTCTGCACTGTAGGGATTCTGTGACACAGATGAAAGGAGCCTGATCCATCGTCCTGAACTATGTTGCCATACAGTGTAACTTCACTTCAATATCATCCTCATTCCTGCCAGGCCTTTCCAACAATCAGTGAGTCTCAGAGCAGAAGCAAAATCAGATCCTAGAGGAACTCAGGGAGTTACGGCAGATGATTGCCTTGTGGAAATTCAACCTCAGTGTTCTAGGTAAGGCCAGACCAAGATGGTATACAGGGAACAGAATGGTATTTCCTGGCATTTATTTAATTACCTTGGAAATATTTTCCACCATTCCATTTGCTTTCACAATGCCCTCACAGTATTGGTCAGGAATCTTCAAAAAGTCAGGCAATGTGACATCTATTGTGCTCCCAACATCAGTTTCACATTCCCCCAAGTTACAACATTTATCTAACTTGATCAACACCTGCCAGATATGGGCCCATTCACCTACTGTGTCTAGAAATGCCATCAGTCATTTTTTCTCATCTAAGGTCCCAACACCTGCTCAAAACTAGGTGTATCTGCAAATTTGTGAGCAGGTCTCCTGATGCTGTCGTCCAGATCATCGATAAAGATGGTGACAAGCATCAGCCCTCATGATAATCATCGTGGGACTCCCTAAATAACCAATCCTCACGGTAGCATAGTGATTAGCACTGCTGCTTCCCAGCTCCAGGAACCTGGGTTCGATTCCTGGCTTGGGTCACTGTCTGTGTGGAGTTTGCACATTCTCCTTGTGTCTGTGTGGGTTTCCTCTGGGTGCTCCGGTTTCCTCTCACAGTCCAAAGATCTGTGGGTTAGATTGATTGGCCATGCTAATATTGCCCCTTAATGTCCTGAGATGTGTAGGTGAGGGGGATTAGCGGGTAAATATGTAGGGATAAGAGGTTAGGGCCTGAGTGGGATTGTGGTTGGTGCAGACTTGATGGGCCAAATGGCCGCTTTCTGCACTGTAGGATTTCTATGATTCTATGAGAATCACCAATATTGATAGCTACTCTTCTGTCCATGACAATCCCATTGGTTCTTATCCAAACCAAAACCTGCCTGTTAACCCCATATGACTCAATCTTATTTAGTAGCCTTAACATAATGAAGACTATCCTGGTCCATGAAGATACATTCCAATGAATTTATAGAATGTACAGAGGAGACGGTGACGCAGTAGGATTATTACTGGACTAATCCAAAGATCCAGGGTAATGCCCTGGGGACCTAGGTTTGAATCCTATCATGGCAAAATTTGAATTAAATTAAGATCTGGAATTAAAAGTTTAATAATGACCATTGTTGCAAAAACCCACCTCGTTCACTAATGTCCTTTAGTGAAGGAAATGTGCCGTCCTTACCTGATCTGGCCTACATGTGACTCCGGACCTACAGCAATGTGGTTGGCTCTGAAAAATGCCCTCTGAAATGACCCACTCAGTTCAAGGGCAATTAGGGATGGGCAATAAATATTAGCACAGCCAGCAACGCCCAGATCCCATGAACAAGTAAAAAAAATCTTAACTTCATCCTGAGCGCAGTTTATATATTATGAGGTTCAAATGTACACATAACATTTTCAGCCAATCTTTGACTCTTCAGTTGCTGCTATTCGATGTTCTGGGTTGTTCATGTTATGCCTTTTTGGTACAGATGTTCATTGTCATTCAGTGTATGGCTTGCCTGAAGGAGCTCATTAGCTCATTGTCTGTTAATATTTCACCCTCAGCTATTTTTTCTTCGCATTTTTTTTGGTTTGTCATTGCTTTCCACGGTGAGGAGGCAGGTCCCAAGTTTTCCTCAGCCATACTGGGAATCAAACTTGTGCCATTGGTGTCATTCTGAACCACATGCTTGCCATTTGCCAACTAAACCAGCCGGTGCACCAAGCATAAATCCACGGGCTGAATAAATAAATCATATTTAATTCCTCAGTTAATCTCAGGCTACCTGCCCTGGAATTGTATGAAATTTAATTAGACAATTCTGTCTAATTGTCCGACAGAAAAAAAACAGGTGGAATCTGGCCTCCGCGTAGCAATTGATTTTGCTGCCACATGACTCACCGATTTTGCAATTTTCTTTGAGGATATTAATTAGGTCACAGATAAAACCAAAGTATTTACACTTTAGTCAGCCTCTTGATTGGAAATCAAATCTAATTTCTGTTAATCTATCTTCAAGCCTATTTTCTAAATGAATGGATGTCCAGTACTCAAAATTAAGTATGAGAAATGAAGAATTTAAAATACTCGTGAAGAAGTTTGTTGGCGATGCATAAATTAGTTGGGTAGTTAATAAGAACATAAGAAATAGGAGCAGGAGTAGGCCGTCTAGCCCTTCGAGCCTGCCCCGCCATTCAATAAGATCATGGCTGATCTGTCGTGGCTCAGTTCCACATTCCCACCCTCTCCCCATAACCTTTAATCCCCCTGCCTATCAAAAACCTATCAACCCGCGTCTTAAAAATATTGAGTGAGGCAGCCTCCACCACTTCAACGGGCAGAGAATTCCAGAGATTCACCACCCTTTGAGTGAAGAAGTTCCTCCTCAACTCCGTTCTAAACCGCCCCCCCTTTATCCTGAGGCTGTGCCCTCTCGTCCTACTGTCCTTTCTGAGCGGGAAGAGCCTCTCCACCTCTATCCTATCCATCCCATTCAACATCTTATACGACTCAATGAGATCTCCCCTCATTCTTCTAAACTCTAACGAGTACAAGCCTAGTTTATTCAGCCTCTCCTCATAGTTCAACCCCCTCAACTCCGGAATCAGCCTAGTAAACCTCCTCCTTTTTGATAGCAAAAAGGATTGCTGTTGACTGCAAGAAGGTATAAATGGCCAGGTCAGGTGGGCAGAAAAGTGGTAAATGGAGTTCACCAAGCCTCATGTCAAAAGGTCAAATTACGCAAATGTCTACACAATAAACCGAAGGATACTTTGAGATATAGTGGAAGGGAGGGACCTTGGAGTGAACATCTACAGATTCCTGAAGATAGCGGGAGAGGTTGATAAGTTGCTTAAAAAGTGATATGAAATCCTTTCATTTATTTGCTGAGGCATAGATATAGTAACAGGGTGGCCCAGTGGGTTAGCGTTACTGGCTCACAGCGCCAAGGACCCAGGTTCCATTCCGGCCTTGAGTGACTGTGTGAAGTTTGTACATTTTCCCTGCGTCTGCGTGGGTGCTCCAATTTCCTTCCACAGTCCAAAGCTGTGGAGGGTAAATGATTGCTAAATTGTCCATTAGAAAAGGGGGATTTGTGGGGTAGTTATATGGAGTTACAGGGATAGAGCCTGGGTGCAGACTCAATGAGCCAAATGGCCTTCTTCTGCACTTTAGGGATTCTATGAGGGAGGGTTAATTGGAACTATATAAAACATTAGTTAGGCCACAGCACTCTTATGGTCACCTTATTACAGAAAGTATGTGATTGCTTTAGAGAAGAGGAGAGGAGATTTACAAGGACGTTCCAGAACTGGAAAATTGAAGCAATGAGGAAAGTTTGAATAGGCTGGTGAAACAGAGGTAGCCGAAGGGAAATTTGATTGAAATGTACGAAGTTGTGAGAGGACTGGATAGGAAGGGCCTACTTACTTCAGCAGAAAGGTCAGTGACTAGGAGAAAAAGACTTAAAGTGATTGGCTGAAAGATTAGAGGGAAGATGAGGAAATGTTTTTTCACCCAGAGTTTGAGGGAGTTTGGAACGCACTGCCTGAAAGGGTAGCAGAGACAGAAACCCTCAATCATTTAAAAGGCGTGCACCTCAAGTGCCGTGACCTGCAAGGATGTGGGCCAGATGCTGGAAAGAGGGATTAGATTGAGTGGCTTGTTTCACAATTGGTGCAGACACAATGCCACACACATGGGGTCTTTCTCTGCAGGGATCTCTGATTGTCTGATATTTATTTAAATTAAATGTAATTAAATATTACACCACTATGGCAAACATTGCATTGCTAGATAATGGACCTGTTCTGGTCAATCACATCCTTCCAGGTTGGAAACACAAGTCCCATTAGCAGATAACACATATGAGGTAAAATGTGGGAATTCATACCTGCCTGGGAGAGTACGGCTCAGATATGAACCAATGGAAGTTCCCATGCATGTAGTTTTAATGATTATATAGCAGTTGATACATAAGTGCAGATTAGCAGTGTTAGTAATAGAGGAAATGCAACATGATCTTGTATGATTAGTTGAACACATATTGTGTAAACAAAAGTATTAACTTGCCTCTGTAAATGGGTTACTCCATATATTTACACAAATTAAACATATGTGCTCTAACAATCAATATATTTGTTCTGCCCTCTTTCCAATACATCCAAATCATCCACAGCCCTTGATAAAGGAGATCAGAACTTGGCCATTAGCAGCTGCTAATGGTGTTCTGTAATTATAGACTCCAGACACACAAAGCCCAGTTTTTAAAGTTTAAAGTTAAAGCTTATTTATTAGTGCCACAAGTGGGTTTACATTACCACTGCAATGAAGTTATCGTGAAAAGCCCCTCATTGTACACTCCAGTGCCTGTTTGGGTTCCCTGAGAGAGAATTTAGCACGGCCAATGCACCTAACCAGCACATCTGTAACACTGCAGCAGGAAAACAGAGCACCCAGAGAGAACACTTGTAGACGTAGGCCGAGAACGCAAGCTCTGCACAGACATTGACCCAAGTCAGGAATCAAACCTGGATCCCTAGCGTTGTGAGATAGCAGTGCTAACCATTACGCCACTGTGCCACCCAGGTTGTCTTATCATCATTGTTTTATCACCTATTTCATTTGGTCTGGCACTCAATATCCAGTCAGTCCCCTTTGAAGTGAAAATGAAGTCTGACATTAGCTAGATGCAGAATTGTGATCATGCAAACTCTGTGGTGCCAAAAGTTATCTTTTACACTTAAGAACTGTATTGGACACATCACTGTGTGTGCCATCTTGGCTTTGTCGGGTCAGAAGGTGATGCCTTCAGCCCCATACTGGGGCACAGCACACAAAATGAGCTGTGCAGTACAAAACTGAGTGCCACACTGTCTGGGGTGCCATCCTCTGGATGAATCAATGAGGCACAGCCCAATCTGAATGGTTGGGTAGATGCTAAAGATCCTACAGTATTATTAAAATAAGAGTATTGAATTCTCCTGATACACAGGTCAATGTGACCAAAAAAAAAGTGCTATTCATTTCATTTCAAGCATCCCTTTGTGCAAAACAGCTACAGCTATTAGTAGTTGCATTGCAAAAGTAATTCCTTTGCTAAAGTGCTTTGATTTGTTTTAACCTGATAATATACTTCATAAATGCAAGTGTAATCATTATATATTATGTCGTATTGCACAGAAACATGATATAAGCACACAACGCAATCAGTGGATTGTGTAATGTAGAGTGCCATCTAGTGATGGCGTCTGAGCTACTCTTTACAGTTAGTAACAGACATAAGGCAATTGCCAAGAAGAAATCTTAGAGCATTGAACAGTACAGCACAGTGACAGGCCCTTTGGCCCACGATGTTGTGCTGAACATGGCACCAAATTAAACTAATCCTTTCTGCCTGCCCTTGGTCCATATCCTTCTATCCTTGCATATTATCTAAAAGCCCCTTAAATGCCCCTATCGTATCTGCCTCCACCACCACCCCTGGCAGCGCGTTCCAGGCACCTACCACTCGCTGTATACAAAAACTTGCCTCCTTTGAACTTTCCCACCTCATTCACCCTAATATCCCTCCTAATATTAGACATGTCAACTCCGGGAAGAAGATTCTAACTGTCAACCCTATTTATATCTCTCATAATCTTATAGACTTTGAAGTCAAGAATGTCCTCAGTCAGTGTAAAGTTTACAAACTTAAGATTTGTCTTTTTTTTCAGATGACGGGAGTGAGAATGGCAACCGCCGGGATCTTGGTCAGTCATCAGGCTCCAAGGAATATTGTCCGTCAGATAAGGATATTGTGGAGGTGATCAGGACAGAGTATGTTTATACGCGGCCCCCTCCCTGGTCAGATATCCTCCCCACCATTCACGTCATCACTCCAACTTACAGCAGGCCTGTACAGAAGGCAGAACTGACGAGGGTCGCTAACACCCTACTTCACGTGCCCAACCTCCACTGGATAGTGGTGGAGGACGCGCAGAGGAGAACAACACTGGTGACCCGGCTCCTCAAGGAGACGGGCCTTAACTACACGCACTTGAATGTAGAAACTCCACGCAGTTACAAGCTGAGAGGGGACATTCGGGATCCTCGTTTCCCACGTGGCACAATGCAAAGGAACCTGGCACTGAGATGGCTTCGGGAAATGTTCAATTTAAACAACACACAGCAAGGCATCATATATTTTGCAGATGACGACAACACATACAGCTTAGAGTTGTTTGAAGAGGTAAGGTCGGTTTCATAACAATGGCTATTAGAGCACGTGATGTGTTTGGTCTGAGCAAAAGATTCAGATAGTGTCTAAATCCACGGCAGGAATCATTTTGTTCAAAATCATTATCTGAATCCTCAGGCTGCAGACTTTAACTCCCTTCTGTCTGTTCCCTTGTGATATTGGGCCATTAAGATATGACTTGATTTGATTTATTATTGTCATAAGTATTAGCATAAAGTATTGTTTCTTGCACACTATATAGGCAAAGCATAACGTTCATAGACAAGGAAAGGAGAAGGTGCAGAATGTAGTATTACAGTCATAGCTAGGGTGATTCAAAAGTCTGATGGCAGCAGGGGAGAAGCTGTTATTGAGCTGGTTGTACGAGTCCACTTGTTATAACAATCCCATAGAGGGGACAAATTTCCTCTCCTGACCGCCATTGAATAGAATGGGATTTTCCAGCCTCATTCGTCCCGAAACCAAAGAATTCCATCTGAGCTCAACAGACTTTTCCATGTTCCACCCCTCGGCCACTCCAATTCCCATGGCAGACAGAACGGTAAAATTCCAGCCATAGTGTTTGTATAAATAAGATTTCTGGGTCAAATAGCCTCTGGTCAATCAGAGTCTTTTACATCCTAGAATCATAGAATCCCTACAGTGAAGAAGGAGGCCATTTAGCCCATCAAGCCTGCATCAACCCACCCAAGCCTAACTCTGTAACCCCATGCATTTAATACTGAGGGAAAATTTAGCATGGACAATCCACCTAACCTGCACATCTTTTGACTGTGGGAGGAAACAGGAGCACCCAGAGGAAACCCACACAGACACAGGGGGAATCAGCAGACTCCACACAGACAGTCACCTGAGGCCAGAATTGAACCCAGGTCTCTGGCACTGTGAGGCAGCAGCACTAACCGCTGTGCCACCACATCCTCATGTAAAATGTATGTTTTTTTTTGTCTAGGAAAGTGTCCATTTCTTCTTATTAGCTTTATGGAATAACATGTATACCTAGGAAACACAAACTCAAAGTGATTGGAAAGAGTTGCAAGCATTAAATTTAACTTTGTACCTCAGGTGATTATAATGCACCTGTTCCTTAAAGAATGACATCTGAAATCCAATTTTAGTTAGCCAGATCTTTCCTGTCAATATCTCACTGCATAAATAAGTATTCACACATTTGACACTTTCACATTCTTGCTGTTTGTCCGGCTAAGTATTATATTCCGCTGTGACCTTTATGACTCCCTGGTGGTAGTGACAGCAATGGAAGAAGGAGTCATGTCTAAAAGGAGTGGGTAATTTAGGGTTTGGAGATAGAGGAAGGTGAAGTTATTCTGTTTGATACAGGGCACTGAAGTTAAGGAGTCTTCAATATGCTCCACTGAGGGCCAAAGAGGGAAGAGTTTTGCTCTTCACTCTTCAAGTAAAGCCTCATTCGGATCAATCTGCATCCAGTTTCAAGAGCATCTCAGGAAGGATATACTGATCTTACAGAGGGTTCAGTATCAGTTCAGCAGAATTACTCAGGAAGTTAGAAGATTAAATGTCAGTGACAGGTTACAGAATGTTTACTGGTATTCCACTGGGTACAGAAGATTGATGGGTAAGGTGATCAAGGAGTTCAAGATGTTAAAGACTACATTATGAAGCACAAAAGGTAGTAGAAAACTGAAATTGTACTCCCTCAAAGTGGATCCTATGACAATTGGAGCTTCCAAGACTGAGATCGATTGGATTTTGTTAGGTAAAGGTATCAGGAAGATGGAACTAAAAGAACAAAATGTATTTTTTTCTATAACAGCAGTATGTGGTCTACATAGAAACTCTTTGTGGAAAAAACTATGGATCGTAGAATCCCTACAGTGTAGAAGGAGGCCATTTAGCCCATCGAGTCTGCAATGACAACAATCCCACAGAGACCCTATCCCTGTAACCCCACGTATTTACCCTGCTGACCCCTCTGACACTAAGGGGAAATTTAGCATGACCAGGTCAACCCTACCTGCATATTTTTGGAGTGTGGGAGGAAACAGGAGTGCCAGAGGAAACACACACAGACACAGGGAGAACGTGCAAACTCCACACAGACAGTGACCCAAGGCTGGAATTGAACCCAGATCCCTGGCACTGTGAGGCAGCAGCACGAATCACTGTGCCACCGTGCCCAATCTACTGACTTTAATGCCCAATTCCTGATATGTGCTCCCAGCACACTAAGCTACATTGAATCAATCTGCACTGAGTCCACTCGAAAATCTGCCAGCAACCTCGCCATTCAAATGTTAAAATCCCATCAGTGTATTTTCCGCAAAAATGATTGTGCTTTGGCCCATTACGGATGGCTTTAACTTTACTATGATACGCAGAAATGTTTTACCTCAGAACGAGCAGAGCAAGCGAGTGGTAATGCTGCAGGGCCAGTATTTGCAAATCTGACCACTCTTGCAGCAGTACATGGACCATTGTGCCTCAACTTGAGAAACAATGTTCAGCCCATTAGGATTGTAACAATATGTAATGTAGCTTGCATAAATTGCAATGCTTTATACCCACAGTGCCAGTGTAATGATAAATATGGTAATAAGACATTGACAAATGAAAGATAATTCCTATCATTTACTTTTCACTAATATTGCACTTAACTTTGCATCTTTGACATTTATCGTGTCCTTTCAAGCGTTATTAAGAGTCTGGTTATCAAAGCTGAACCTTTCGACACTTCCAATTTATTTTTTGACAATATATCTTCACATGACATATTCACTGATACAAGGAATCCTTCACAACAACAAAATTGAGTCTCTTTGTGCCCGATTTTAACTTCTGTGTGAGTGCAAATCTATACCCTACACTAAATAACTAGTCTATGAAATTCCGGTCAGTTGCATCAAGTTCTTGAAGCAGAATATCACTCGAGTGGTTAGAGTAAAATCGCTAGAAGATAACACAAAATGTCGGGTGAGATTTTATGGCCTTACTCATCCCAAAATCGCAAAATCTCGCCCAAGGTCAACAGATCTTTCCATGGTCCACCCCTTATCTGCCCCAATTGCCACGTGGGTAGGGCAATAAAATTCCAGCCATCATGTCTGTTATGGTGCAAGTGGAGAGGGCAGTTTACTTACACACTGCAAATTTCACAAACAGGTCCATTGCATCTGCACCGACTCTCCAATGTAACGCAGCATATTTACTCCACTAATCCCACTAACCTACATATCTTCTGACACAAGGGGCAATTTACCCAACCTGCACACCTTTGGACTGTGGGAGGAAACCAGGGCACCCAAAGGAAACCCACGCAAACACAGCAGAATGAGAAGATAAAAATAATTTGTTGACACCTTAAGCTCCCATTGTTACTCCAGTAATGAACCAAGTTGATTCAATACTACTCTTGTGATTTTTTAAAAAAAATATACTAATTACACGCATATTTCATTTGAAACTACTCAATGGATTCTAAAACTATTAATGTATTCTTCTGTGCTTGGGTGGGGCGGCACGGTGGCATAACGTTGAGCACTATTGCCTCGCAGCACCGGGGACCTAGGTTCGATTCCCAGCTTAGGTCACTGTCTGTGTGGTGTTTGCACATTCTTCCCATGTCTGTGTGGGTTTCCTTTGGGTGCTCTGGTTTCCTCTCACAGCCCAAAGAGATGCAAGTAAGGTGAATTGGCCATGCCAAATTCTCCCTGAGTGTACCCGAACAGGTGCCAGAGTGTGGCAACTAGGGAAGTTTCATAGTAACTTCACTGTAGTGTTAATGTAAGACTACTTGTGACTAATAAATCAACTTTATTTTAGGGAAAAACACAAGAACCTGTGATCTGTCCAAAGTCCCAAAACAACAATGCAGAAATCTGTTCTTAATCTTCCAGTATGCCAGCCATGATAGCTTTATGCTGAGTGTGGTTTCTGCTTAATCATCCGTGTGAAGTTAATCAAAATATCCATTAAGGCTTCTTTCTTTCTGTAAATGTTCCTGACATGGTCACATTTTGCAGTATGGTATCTTTAAGAGATGTCCCCTACATGCTTTGCTGGATCTTTAGAAATTCCACGCTGGATCTTAGTTAATTAGCATTTAAGTCGATAACTGCAGTAAAGGCAAACCAAGAATCTCTTCTAGACTTCATTTTCTGCTGGAATGGGAAAGGTTTCTTCCCAAAACTCGGGCAGGGTATGTGAGAAGGCGGCCTCAGCTGAAAAGACAGATGATTCCTGCAGCGAGTAGAACATTCCAAACTGGACAATTAAATATTGGCTCTGCAAACTGATGATCCCTTTACATGGCAGTAAAATTATGTTAATATATTCACTTGTTAATTTGAAAAGCCGCATTGGTTTAAAATGAGGTTTTAAAGCCATCAGCTGTTATCAGTCAACACAGTATTGGGGACATCTGTATTACCCAACACATTGCTGATTAAAATGGAATACAGCTGTAACGAAGGAGGCATCCAGACTTGAAACGTTGGCTTGAATCTCTCTCCACAGATGCTGTCAGACCTGCTGAAATTTTCCAGCATTTTCTGTTTTTGGTTGAGAAAGGAATACAAGCCGAGTGAGGTCTCACTCTCCTGATTACTGTGCATTGGTTACTATGTGCATATATGGGGGGACATTCTGTGAGGGGAGTTTAGTCACAAACCTCCCAAAGTCAATAAAACTTACCATCTCACTCATCAAGCTGGCCACTTAGATCATATCATCAACACTTCAGCAAGGATCAACACCTTCAATGTAACACCTCAGTGAGATTCAGCATCTTTAGATCTGATTAGTCATGAAGAGATGGGAATATTAAATATTGAAAATTGATTAAAATGTGTGTTTAGGTTGGGAATAATCAATTGTGGTCACATTTTAGTAGATTCCCATATAAATTTAGACAAAGGATGTCTTTATTGAGGCCAAAATGTCTGATTTCAAAAAGCAATTGGGCGTAGTTTTTCAACCTAAAGGAATCAATAGATATGGGGGTGGTGGAAATAGGGGATCAGGATATTGAATTTGCTGATCAGCCATGTTCATAATGAATGGCAGAGCAGGCTCAATGGGCCAAATAACCTAATCCTACTTCTAGTTACTATATTGCTATGTTATTCTTTCATGGGATGTGGGCATCATTGACAACCATTTGTTGCCCATCCTTAGTTGCCTTGATGAGTGACTTGTTAGGCCATTTCAGAGAGGTAGTTAAGAGTCAGCCACATTGCTGTGGATCTGGAGTCACGTGTAGGCCTGATCAGGTAAAGATGCAGATTTCCTTCCCGCAAGGACATTAGTGAACCAGACGTGTTTTTACGTTAATTGATGATATTGTCATGGTCACAATTACTGAGACTAGCTTCATGTTTCAGACTTTATTAATTGAATTTTGATTCCACCATCTGCCGTGGTGGGATTTGAACTATGCTGCTGTCTGCTCTGAACTGCTAGTCCAGTGGCATTGCCACCATCTCTCCTGCAATTTAGCTTTTCAAGACTGAGGGAGCAGTAATGCTGTGGCCTCTAGGAAGTTTGAAATATGTATGATCTAGTTCTTCATAAATGAAAAAAAGGATACTAAAAAATACCAACTTGACTGCTTTGCATAGCAACATTTACCTTAAGAATATTACGCTATTGCTGACAATGCCCAAATGGCCACCGACATATTACTTGAAGTAGACGCTTAATTTTGTTCCCTGGTTAGAGAAGCCAGAAATTTTGAATGTGCACCATTCACATAGAACTGAGATATTGGACGGCTGATGAACAGTAAAATTGAAAACCTTTACTGAGATTATGGGCAGGATTTTATGACCTTGCTTGGACAAGGCTTGTAAAATCCCTCCTGAGGCCAATGGAGAATTCCAAATCTGCGGGCCTCGCCCACCCTGGAATTGGGGCAGGCAAGGCGGTAAAATCTTTATGTCTGGGAAACTGTCTCCAATCACACAAATAGGCACAACATATCCACAGTGAGAATGTTCTGACCTCTGGTCTACATCTTCCAGTAAAAAGTCTGACAACACCAGGTTTTAGTCCAACCTATTTATTTGATAATATACTCACAAGCTTTCGAGGGACACCCTCTTCGTCAGGTGAATGGAGAGTTCTGGCCTCAGACAGAGCATATAAAGCACAGACAGTTTAGAGATTACTGATTAGAATGCGAATCTTTACACCTAACCTGCTGTTCAAGACCTGAAGTGGCTGATAATGTGAGTGGAAGGAGCACTGATCACAGTTTAAAGAGATGTGTATTGTCTCCAGACAGTACAGTAAGTGAGGTTTTGCAAACCCAGGCAAGTCACGGGGGTTACAGATAGTGCGACATGAACCCAAGATCCCTGTTGAGAGCCTCTGACCTTCGGGTAAGCATTCTCCAAGGCGGCCTTCATGACACACGACAGCGCAGAGTCGCTGAACAGAGACTGATAGCCAAGTTCCGCACACATGAGGACGGTCTCAACAGGGATCTTGGGTTCATGTCGCACTATCTGTAACCCCCGTGACTTGCCTGGGTTTGCAAAACCTCACTTACTGTACTGTCTGGAGACAATACACATCTCTTTAAACTGTGATCAGTGCTCCTTCCACTCACATTATCAGCCACTTCAGGTCTTGAACAGCAGGTTAGGTGTAAAGATTCGCATTCTAATCAGTAATCTCTAAACTGTCTGTGCTTTATATGCTCTGTCTGAGGCCAGAACTCTCCATTCACCTGACGAAGAGGGTGTCCCTCGAAAGCTTGTGAGTATATTATCAAATAAATAGGTTGGACTAAAACCTGGTGTTGTCAGACTTTTTACTGTGTTTACGCCAGTCCAACGCCGGCATACCCACATCATGACTACATCTTCCATCCAGGCTGATTAACAGGTGATTTTTAATTTGACTGAGGTCTTTGATAGCATGTGATTCAAGTACACAAAGGGACTAATCCTCTAAATGCATCTGTATGGTAATTCTGTTGACTTGATTTCAATGAACAGAAAATGCTGCCACTCTTTCCTTTTCCACTTTCCATTAGATGCGTGCCACGAGGAAAGTCTCAGTCTGGCCCGTTGCCTTTGTGGGCGGACTCCGATACGAATCTCCAAAAGTGAATGCGGTGGGAAAAGTTTACGGATGGAAAACAGTGTTTGATCCGCACAGACCGTTCGCCATAGATATGGCAGGGTTTGCAATAAACCTCCGGTTAATCCTGCAGAGACCTCAAGCTTACTTCAAGCTGCGTGGAGTAAAGGGCGGCTATCAAGAAAGTAGTCTTCTACGAGAGTTAGTGACACTTAATGACCTGGAACCTAAAGCAGCCAATTGCACTAAGGTAGATCATATATATAAATCCTGCCTACTGCAGGAAGTTGGAAATAAAAAAGATATAGGGCGGGATTTTTCGGCCTCGCTTGACCTGAGACCGGAAAATCATAATGTCTGCCTCTTGCCTGCTTTGATTCCTGTGGCTGGCAGGGCTTGGAATTCCGGTGATATTTAAAACGAAAGAGCTTCATTTATATAGCAACTTTTACGCTCTCAATGCATTTTACAAATAAGTTAATTACTTTTTGAAGTATGGTCACTGCTGTGTAGAAGGCTAACATAGTGTCCAATTTGGACACAGCCGGATCCATCAAATGGTAATGTGATAATTGACCAGTTAATTTGATTTTTGAAATCTACAAAATTAGGAGGGGCATGGACAGAATGGATAAGGAGCAGCTGTTCCCCTTAGTTGAAGGGTCAGTAATGAGGGGACACAAGTTCAAGGTGAGGGGCAGAAGGTTTAAGGGGGATGTAAGAGAAAAATGATTTTACCAGAGGGTGGTGACGGTCTGGAATGCACTGCCTGAGAGGGTGGTGGAGGCAGGTTAATTCACAACTTTTAAAAAGTACCTGAATGAGCACTTGGCTCGTCATAACATTCAGGGCTATGGGGCAGATGCTGGTAAATGGGATTATGTGGGAGGTCAGATATTTCACATGTGGCAGTGCAAACTCGATGGGCCGAAGGGCCTCTTCAGCATTGTATGATAATTCTATCTGAGTGATAAATGTTGGACAGGACACTGGCAGAATTCCCCTGCTATTCTTCAAATGTTGACGTGGGATTTTTACATCCAACTGAGAGAGGAGACTGATCCTTAGTTTCACATCTTAGCCATAACATTGTGGGGTTGAGTTTCTGCCTTGGACAGAATCAATGATCTTGGCCCAAACTGCATCCAAAATTCCACTAGTTTTGAGATGTGTTTTGTTTCTCGTTTCCTCTTAATTCCACTTGCTCACCGCCAGACTTAAAATTTGCCAGAAAACAGCACGATTGGGCAGTTTATTAGACTGAAGATTTTTTTAAAATGTAATTTTAAAATTATTGCATGATATTTAAGAGTGGTAACTTGTCCAGTTTGATTTTTACTGTTGGAAATCCATCTTTCAAAAAAATAAGTATTTTTAATCCAAGTGCCTGGTTGACCAGTGATCTGCTTTTAAACAATGGATGGGATCTTGAACCCACACTCGCCACTGGTGAGATTGTCGATGGGGGCTCAAAATGTGGTGAAACCTGGAAGCCACAGGTTTCACCAGTGAAATTGCAACTTCTGATTTTTTTATGGTTATTGCCGGCAGCGTAATCAAGTTCGTGTGGGTGTGAACCTGATTTATATGCATTTAAATTAATTTTTATGTAATTAAACACCATACGTTCTCACGTCAGCGCAGTTTACAGCCTAGATGTGAACCTGTCATGGGGACTCCCCTGGGGCGTAAAGATGAGGAATATGGACAGGCAGCGACCTGGCAATGCCCCCTGAAACAGATTGGCACTGACAGGTTGACACCATGCACTAGTTGGCACCATGGTCCTTGCCAACAGGGCAGTGCCAAATTGTGTTCGTGTGCTGTGTCTAGCACATTCTGACTCTACAGAGAAGTGACACATTGGAGGAGACGGAGGAGGTGGAGGCTGACCGGCTGGGCAGTGCTGGGGAGGATGACCAACAGGAGGAGGAGGAGGAAGTGGAAGAGGAGGAAGATGAGGAGGAGCATGCTGTGGAATACCGACCAGGGCTGGAGGGTTGGCAGCCCAAACGATGCATGGAAGTGCAGCAAGGAAAACCCTGATCACCAGGCGGTTCAGTCGCTAGGGGTACATGTCTATGGATTCCATCCTCCACCCCCCCAAAACTCCTTCTATCTCCTGCAACATTGTCACACCAGAGTGGTGCACCTGAGTATTCCATGTTAGTGAGTTTTTTAGCAGGCAGGAGGGTGATGACAAGTCACTAAGCGCCATTATAATGATGCGCTGGTGCCACTAGTCTGACTCCAATCTGAGCTCCATGTCTGTGTAGTGAGTAAGGATCTGAAATCCCCATACGGGACGAGTGGGGTGGGGGATGGGAGGAAATCGCTCGTGGGGTCTGGGTAACCAATGACTTCCTTTGTTCAGTGACACAGCATTGAGGGGACTCCCCAACTGACATCAACATGAAACTTCATTCTGGTAATCATCAATGAAAGAGGATTCTTATTCGTGACAAATCTGAAGCAAATTAGTCACAGGTGGGTGGTGCAAAAACATTTAGTTGCAATAAAGATGTTTAAATCAGATATTTTAACATTAAAAAAACTTGTGAACAGAAACCGTTAAGGTGCTAAGATAACTTTCTAACTATCGCAGCCCTTTACCCGAACCATCTCAGTGCAACTACAACTTCTTAACCTTATGTGGCCTACCACTACATCTCAGTGACTCTCCAGGCTGTACATTGGAGGTGGAGGGGGCTAGCTGCCTACGTTGCCTGTGGTGTGCATGGCAAGCATCCTCTGGAGGCCTTGGACCTTGAGGGCCCTGGCCTGCTTCCAGGTGTCTGGGATGTTTCCATGACACCCTCTTCATCCATTGCCCCTGAGATGTCCCACTGTCAGGAGGGGGGTGGGGGATGTGTCAGAAGTTGTAGCCACAGCCACAGTCTCCTGGCTGGAAGGCCTTGGCATAGGCTCGAGCCCTTCCTCCTCCTGTGGGGATCCGGTGGCCCCTGGGTCACTCTATGGGGTGGTGGTGCTTCTGGAGTGAGCTCCCAAAGCCCCGGTGTCACCTTGCCCTCCTAGTCCTGGAGAACCACCTGTGTCCCCTACCCATGGTGGCTGAGACTTCTGCGATGGCCACGTGAGTCAGGGGCCATCTCTCAATGGCCGCAGCAAGTGCCCTCTGAGACTGAGCCATGTTCTACAACCCCTCAGCTGTGACCCTTTGCGACTGGACCTGTTCTCAAGGACTGCAGCTATAGCCTATTGTGTCTCAGCACTGTCCCACTGGGTCTCCTACAAGCTCTTGAGCTCTCATCCATGGGTGGCTGAATCTTGAGAATCCTGTTCAGTCCCTCTGCTATGGCCCACTATGCTGTGGCCTTTGGGACTCAGCTTTAGCCTGTTGTGACTCGGCCGTCGTTTAGAGCCTGTCACACATGGTGAGGCTTCCCCTGCCCTAGGCTTCCTGTAGTAGATGCCACCCTTGCAGAGTTGGCCTGGGAAGCACACCAGACAGGCAATAGCTGATCCACCTGAAAGCTTTGGGACTCCTCCCAACAGCCTCACAGTGGGGCCATCAGCCCTTCTTACATTCCCTGGTTCTGATGCTGCATCTCCAGCAGGTGAGGGAGAAGTGATCTCAGAGGCCCAGCATGTAGCCTGGGGCCAGCTGAGTCCTCGCCTTCAGCAGGCCCCCACGTGCCAGAGGCCTCGGATGTTCCCTCCTCCACCCAATGTACACTATCAGATGTGTCGCGGTCACCAGAGAGTGACCCAGATGCCTCACCACTAACTGGACCCACCGACATGTCAGTATTTGGGCTGGTGAGTTATGAGGTGGCAACTGACACCTAAACTGTGCCACCCTTGAACGTACCTTTATTCATATCCTCCAAGGACTTGCCCAAGCTGTCTGGACCAGGATGGATGGGAGCTGCAGTACAGGACTGGAGTCCAGAAGGCCCTGGGATGTCCAGATGTGTCCCTGCAACACAGGACACAAGGTTAAGTGCAAGGGAAGGAGAGGAATCTGGGACGCCAAGCACATAATTCACATTTCACCACTGAACATTCAGTAGCACAGTGGTTAGCACTGCTGCTTCACAGCTCCAAGGTCCTGGGTTTGATTCCCGGCTTGGGTCACTGTCTGTGTGGAGTTTGCACATTCTCTGCGTGGGTTTCCTCCGGGTACTCCAGTTTCCACCCACAGACCAAAGATGTGTGGGTTAGGTTGATTGGCCATGCTAAGAAATTGCCCATTAGGATCCAGGGATGCGTAGGTTAGAGGGATTAGTGAGTATAATATATGGGGATAGGGTCTGGGTGGGATTATGTTCAGTGCAGACTCAATGGGCCAAAGGGCCTCTTTCTGCACTGTAGGGTTCTATGGTTCTAACAAAAAACCAAGAAAATTACATCACAGGAATTGGCCCTTCAAGCCTGTAGCATCCAGGTTGCTGATTTGATTTGTAACTATATGCCTCTTTTCCCATCCCATTCACATAGCTGTAAAGCTGCCCCTTAAAGGTCACTATTGTATCTGTGTCCGTGACCTCCCCCAGCAGCGAGTTCCAGGCTCCCACTACCTTCTCTGTGCAAATAAGCATGCCTCATACATCTCATTTAAACCTTGCCCCTTGCACCTGAAACTCATGGCCCCAAGAAGTTACCTCAAAGTGAGTGCAGGAATAACAGTTGCTCACATCTTGATGGCAGCCAGACTTTGCTGTCACTGACAGCCCACATCTCCTCTTCCCTTGAGAGCTCCAGCACCCGCTCCTCAAAGGGGGTGAGGACCTGGAGGTCTGGCTCACCGCCCCTTGTCTTCACCCTCTGATAGGTGCTGTGTTCGATCTTCTTCTGTGGAGACAGAAGGAACCATGGAAGAAATGGTGGCGTGACTCCTGCAGAGTACCAGGTGGTGGCTCTTAGAGAGGAAGCGCAGTGGGGCTCTTGCGGGGGAAAGGAAGAAGCTGCTTGGGGGTCAGGAAGCAGGCAGGATGATGGGGATGAGACGATCTGGGGGAGATTTCGAGGAAGATGCAAGATGGGGTTCAGCACTCACCCTTGCTGCATGGATGGGATTTTTTCTCCAGTTCGGGGGGGCCACTGCCCTGGCACTGACCGAGGCAGTGACTTCCTCCCAGGCCACATTTCCATCAGCTCCCATGGGTCTGCATCGTCCTGGGGGAAAGTGGGAGTCCAGCCTCACCTCTGCTGCATCCAGCAGCCTCCCCAGGTCGCCCTCAGTAAATCGAGGGGCTGATTGGGCGCACATTTTGTGCAGGAATGCCTGCCTGCCTATCCATTCTTGAGTTTTTAATGGAGCTGCCCCTCATTAGGGCAGATCAGCTGCCGGCAGGACATTCCAGCAAGTTCCATGCAGTTTGCTTTTTAGCATTGAGGGGAAGGCAAGTGAGCACTTGCAGGTGTGCTGATGGGGAGGGGGGGGGTGTGTGGGTGCTGGATCAGCGCATCAATGTTTGGGGACATGGGAAAAGAGAGAGAGGAAGGTGTCACGCAGCCATCCGAGGGTGAAAGAGATGAGGGCCTTGTGCGGGAGGGTCCAAGGTGGGGGTGAGGGAGATCACCCTGACTGATATCTGTAGGGTGGAGGGCGGAGGATGGATCTCTCTGCCTGAGATCAGTTGGAGGGGGTGTCCGCTGCCACTCTGCCTGATTTCAGTGAGCGGAAAGGGGAGTCTGCTGCCAATCTGCCTGATATCAGTGGGAGGGGGGAGGCCGAGGAGCCTGCAATTAGTCTGGGTTGTGGGGGGTGGGGGGATAAGGGGGTCAGTAATGTTTTTGGGTGGGGCAATGTCTGTGGGTGCTCAGGGAGGCATTGTCCAGTCTGGGAGGGATGTGGCAGGGGAGCCGCATCCTATCATTTTTTTCTTCACATGCGTAATTGGAGGTGCCAATCGGAGCTGCAGGGTTTTGGGCACGTTAAGCCCCACCCACAGGTTTGTGCAGAGCAATTCGGAATCACTCATATTTTTTCAGACAGAGTACTTACAGGGGCACCTGAGAACAGGTTAAAAGTTGGATCTGAAACATGCCCAGTTTCAAGTCCACCCAGCACTTAGAATCAAAATGGTAAAATAGGGCCTTAGGCATCAACTTAGCATGGCCAATCAACCTAACCTGCGCATTTTTGGAGTGTGGGAGGAGCACCCAAAGGAAACCCCCGCAGACACAGGGAGAACATGCAAACTCCACACAGACAGTGACTCAAGGCTAGAATTGGGGCCCTGGCACTGTGACACAACAGTGCTAACCACTGTACCACCGTATATGTTGAAAAAAATTTCAAACTCTTTTAAAATATATCCAGGTGCCCAAAAGAATCAGTTAAATATTATAGAATCATATAATCCCTACAGTGCAGAAGGAGGCCATTCAGTCCATTGTGTCTGCAACAACAATCCCACCCAGACCCTATTCCGGTAACCCCACATATTCACCCTGCTAATCCCCTGATACTAGGGTCAATTTACCATGGCTAATCGACCTAAGCCGCACATCTTTAAACATTATGAGCCCTTCAAATGTCCAAAGGACACGATCATGTTGATAAAGTTTTGGAAATGAGTGCAAAAAAGGCAGAGACCAATTTGCAACAAATATGATCTCTTGTACGTGGGTCTTTTGGATGAACTGTGCTGAAATATGTGGCACTAACTATTGGAAAGTCCAGAGCAATGCCTTGAATAATACTCTCTCAACATGATGTATCAGTTAAATTGTGGCGTGGAATTTAAATTCATGACCATCTGACTTAAAGATAAGTGTGCCACCATTGAGTCAAGGAAGAATCAACAACACACTCTCTTTGATACTGAAAGCAGCAAAATTTTCTTTTATTATTCATTCTTGGGACATGGACGTCGCTGGCTGGCTATCATTTATTGCCCATCTCTAGTTGCCCTTGGGGGCAATTGAGAGTCAACCACCTTGCTGTGGCTCTGGAATCACATTAGGCCTGACTAGAAAAGGACAGCAGATTTCCTTCCCTAAAGGACATTAGTGAACCAGGTGGGTTTTTGCTGACAATCGACAATGGTTTCATCATTATCAGTAGGTTCTTAATTCCAGATGTTTTTCATTGAATTCAAACTCCACCACCTGCTGTGGTGGGATTCGAACCTAGTTCCCCTGAATGTTAGCTGAGCTTCAAGATTAATAGTCTTGCAATAATACTACTAGGACGATGCTTTCCCTTGAGAGTGTATTTAGAACATGCGAGAGGTTTACAGAGATAGTAATTCTCATGATTACTCCATAAGTTAACTAGTGTGTTATAATTGGATTGCAATTAATGGACCTCAGATATAATCTTTATAGTATTAGAATATTTCCCATATGATGTTATCTAATAAAGCTTTCATAAAAATTATAGGTAATCTTATGTAATTATATAAAAACACCACTGCCAAGTAAGCTAAAGAAAATTAATTATCAAGGTACTTGCCCTCACCATGTGGCTCCTTTGAGTACAGAAGGGTATTTCTAGTTATAATTTTAAAAAAGTAGCATATCTTCTATATATAAAATCCATAACGGTGAACATTTCTTTTTTTAACCCTATTTTCTCTCCTTTTTGAATTGTCTGCCAAATGGTAGAAAGAAATGTGAGATGGTTCACATTCTGATCCCTTCCCTCTGCAATTCAATAATGAACAGCAAAGAGTCAAAGAGCTGGCTTTTAGTCACGTTATGATTTATTGCCATTTATCTCAGAATAGCATAAAGGAAAAGTAGAATGATAGTTTTGTGGCATTTTGACATAACGTGAGTTCTATTAAAAAAAGGTGGGGGCATCCATACAACATTAGTGCAAATTTCAAAATTTCTGGAATTAAACAAAATAGGATCATAGTTGTTCAGACATTCAGAATTTGAGTATTGTTGAAGAAAGGGGCATGCCATCAAAACTTTTCATTTTGCACTCATCAGAACAGATGCAAGAATGCCAAATTTGAAGAGCAGCAGCAATTTATACTGAACGAAAATGGTCATGATTGATTGGCAAGTTGACTCTGATTGGTTATGATGTTGCCATGGCAAATATATTAGGGAGCTATTGTCCCCAGCTCTTCTGTTTATTTCAAAAAAGTTACACTATGCTCCTTCTGTTTATGGAGGACAGATCCCTCTATATGTAGCTTCTATGTTGAAGTGTGACCCTGGCTGATTAAATTGTTGCTATGGCTATCATTGCACACTCAGGATTAGTCAGGAAGAGTTGTCCAATTACTGAATCACATATTGGCTGGAAGTTTACTGCCACAGGAATTGAAGCAGCCAAGGGTGGAGCATGGGAAGGTCCATTGACCTCGGACAGGATTTTATGGTTTTGGGACCAGTAAGGCGATAAAATCTTGCTCATAATATTAGACATTGTTTCCTAAGTTTTTTAAGCATGGGCTAATACGGCTGGTACTCTGCCTATTGTGAACAGCTGAAGAGGATGTGCTGTTTGACAAGATTCACCAGTCTTTAGGAAGTACTGTCTACATACCCAACATCACAATCCCACTGAAATTCATACACCATATTATTCATTTATGTGGTAGACAGAACCACTTCTTGTCTTGACGGCAGCAACGTATTAGTGGAAAATACCACTAATTGCTACTGCATATTAAGAACTTGAAACACTCACGACACTTGTTGCTCATTTTTTCATATTCCCACAGAAATGATGAATGTGTTGTATGAAGTTCAGTGCCAATGCAATGCTAGATATGTAGGCTGTACATCCCAATGACTGGAAGATTGTAGAAACAGCATACCCTTTGGCTGTTTGCAATAAGTAAAGTACTGATCGTACTCAACCGGCCTTTACTTGGAAAACTCAGAACATCATATCTAATTGTTAAATCTAATTCCGCAATTGAATAGCACTTGCTAAAAATCCCATGTGTGCTCAGAAGTACACCAACAATCAATCTAAGATTATTAGTCAGGCTCACAATGTAGTCTGCCTTCTAGAAGCTACATATATACATATGTAGAGATCTGTTTTCTGTAAGAAAAAGGAACTTGTCCAAACACTGCACATTTTTTGAACTAACCAAATAGGTAGAGGACAATAATTTTCTGATGCATCCATCAAGCCAGAACCTAAACCAATCAAATTTGATGTGCCAACCAATCAGAACTCTTGTCTCATGCACTATAAGTTGTTGCTGTGTTTGAAATCTGCATTCTTGTTTCTGTCCTGCTGAGTGCAAGATAAAAAGCTTTGACAGCATGTCCATTTCTTCTCATCAATAGCAGGATAATGTCATCTTCTAATGATGCAGAAATGCTATGGCAGTTGGTAAGGTGAATAAGAAGTATGTTATGATTCCAGTTGATGTCATAACTGGATGGGAAGATCCCAGAATGGAACCCTGGCTCAAAAGACCATATCTTGTACTTTTTTTTTGCAAAACGTGGTGGAATCAAGTCAGGGGACCGCTAATTTGTCTCAACAACAAAAAAAGAACATTTATTAAACATTAAACATTGGATTATGATACAATACTCCTTTACTCCCCCTTAGCCTAACAAATGCACACAGATTTTATGATTAACAAGAATTAAAATGTACGTCATGAGCTACAATAGTCTCAGTAATACAAAGTCTGTTCAAGCACACAGATTGGCTATGGTCAAATGCACACACTCACTCTAAACCCTGTGTGAATGTCTATGGGCTTCTCCTCAGAAACCCAGATGATTGTTACATAAGAGTTTCCAAATGCACTCCCAAAAACATGCTATAAATTCTTCTTTCACAATAAGGCTTTCCATTAGCGGTTTGCATTCCAAAATCCAGTTCAGGTTTTCCAAATGATTCTTTTAAAGGATCCAATCCATTTCTGACAATGAATCCAGGTTTTGCATCAGCCCCTTTAGAGTTTCTTTGTCTTGACTGCTAGACAAACTGTTGTCAATTGCTTTAACGCTTGATTCCCAGACTCCAATGGAATAGTATCAAACCTTTGATTTACCTCTGAAGTCTGGTTACTGCAATTGTCTCTTTAACTCAGAACACTTTGTTTTCTATTCCTTGAATTTATCTGAATAATACCTTGGTTTCCGTTCACTTAGTTTTACTTGTCTTTCATTCTTTCTGTCCAATTCACTGGTTAGTTGGGCAGAAACTGTTTCTTTGGGAAGCCTGCCGCTTTGCAACTCCCATCCTGTCCAATCCATTTCCAGGCAGAGTTGAGCGATGTTCATTCTCTGGTATCTTTCTTAAACTGCAATAAAAATAGCTAAAAGTAAAACTTAAAAGCTGTTTTATCTTACAAGCCCCCACTTGCCAAAGAATCACTGCTAGTTTATTTATTCTTCACACCATAGCCTTCTCTAAGCACAATCGAAACATTGTTGGAACTTGGCCAACTCCACACATACAAATACATTTATCCAGCATGAACTTAACTATAGATTTTACCCTTTCAGACACAGAAACATTAAAGTAAACTCTCTTAAAACTATACCTCATTTGTAATATTTACCCATACAAATATAAACCCCTTAAAATTACTTAATACTAACATCAATTTTGATGTTACAACCTCAAAGCACTTTACGAGAGGTGAGTTGCAGGGCCAAAACAATTTTTTTTTTCAGAAAATGCAATAGGAAAATTGGTGTTTTTAAATCAATCACTGGAAGACCCATCAATTGTTCCATCATTTTCCTCAAACTAAACAGAGGATTGCAGACAAACTCTGGGGTGCTTTAAAGTTCTGCAGTGAATTACATGGTTCAATCCCTTCACCATTGCATTGTATTTATTGAAAAAACTCTTGTTGCGGCCCTAAGTGGCTGCGGTCAAGTCAAGCTAAAAGCTTAGTTGCTAATGATTTGATTTTTTTTTCCTGCAATGATTTTTTTATAGCTTATATCCTGCTATGTCTGACAGGCAATTTTTTACCATCTTATTTACGGCGATTGTGTTCAAAATGATATTTATACCTTACCAGATGACAGTGTACTCTAATATTACTTGTAGAGTGTGTGTGTGTGTGTCTGTGTGTATGTGTGTCTGTGTGTGTCCCATAAAACATGCTACAGTTAAGCCACAACAAGCTGGAAAGGGCAACCACTAAGTCACTAAACAGTGGTGAAAAATGGCATCTGGCTCTACTTCTGAGACACCAGCAAAGGCCTTGGCCCATATTCTCCCATCCCGCCCACCAAGGGAATAGTAGTGAGTGGGGGCAGACCATATAAAGCTCCATTAACCACGGGCAGGATTCTCCAGCTTTGAAGCGAGCACGGCCAGAGAATCCCATCCAAACTTGAAAGCAGAAGAGATTCAATTACTGATGTTATCCCAGCCCTGCTTCAGCTCAATAACAATGGTTCAAGCTTTCTACTGGGTCAGCGTAGAAAGTTTCGCAGCACAAATAACATCCAAGTGAAGACTCAAGGTCCATTGTGTAACACAAGATGGAAAAGAGCAACATTTGTGCAATATCTATCGAAACTGAAGTCCATATGAAACAAACGGTGGTAGCCCAACAACACAAGATCCATTGAAAGTAGCAACATTTTGTTTCATGTGGAAATGTAGCGTAACAAGCACATATTAATGATCTCCAACATGCAGTTGAAAAGCGATCATTCGTACTTCAAGAATTTCCACTTCTGACGCCATGCTTTAGAATTTCAGTAAGTTATTGGAAGTTGTCCACACATGGAGAACTATACTCAGAGAGAATAATCAATCCACGCTTGTGAGCATTCAAGGTGATAGAAGGGCAATCCCACGCTATCTATGACTGTGATATCAACTGAAGAGTTATCGCTGAAAGTAATTAAAGCATATTTTTCAGATTAAGGCAACAAGTAACTGAGTGTACAGAGAAGGCAGGTCATCAACCTGTATTATGTTAGCTAATCCTATCTATAGATATAGGGGGAAGCTATGGTGTAGTGATATTGTCAGTGGTCAAATAATCTAGAGACCCAGGGTAATGCTCTGGGGACATGGGTTTGAATCGCACCATGGCAAATGGTTAAAATTTCAATTCAACAAAAATAATCTGGAATTACAAAATTCTAATGATAACCATGAAACCATTGTCGATTGTTGTAAAAACCCGTATGATTCACTAACATTCTTTCAGGAAGGAAATCTGCTGTCTTTACCTGGTCTGGCCTACGTGTGATTCCAGATCTGCAGCAATGTGCTTGACTCTTAAATGTCCTCAGGAATGGGCAATAAATGCTGTCCCGCCAGCGGCACCCACATCCCATGAACGAATAATAAAAAAATTAACAATTGGTTCATGGAGAGGGAGATTTCCATTCCTAATTGCCAACACCAGTTGATGGAAGCACACTTTTAAGATCATTTGGTGAGGTGTAGCGTCCCGTAGCTAATGTTCACAGCATTTGGGGTGAGGGTGACTACCTAGAGTGTTCCAGCACAACATTAGAATGAAATAGAGGTGAAAACCGATTGGGAAAAAAACAGAGCAGGAAAATGGAAATATTGTATTGTGGTCCTGTATTGCCCCATTGCAGGCAGCCTTACATAGTCATCATTGGGTGAACCTTCACTCTTATAGCTCCCTACGTAGTCAGTTCAGCCAGAAAGCTGCTTGCTTTGGTGTTTTTTTTTACTGGTTTCATTCCAACTTGCCTCTCAACTCTCAATGCATAAATACAGAGCAGAATCACTGAAGACAGGAAAATAAGTGATTATGATAGCTTCAGAGAAAGATGAACTATGGAAAATAAGTTATCTATTTTAAAGATTTATGTAAAACACTGTGAGGCAAAATTCCATTTTTGTTTACAGTTCATATCCATGTTCTAATATCTAACAGAATGCTGCAGTGATGCATGCTGCCACTTTAAAGCATTAAGTGCACAACATAAATCACAGCAACAAGGCCTCAGTATAACAGCAATCTCTTCCCCTATCAAACACTACCTTCTTCCTAGCTCAATTTTCTACCGAAACAATTCCTTCAAAATTTGTGTCACTTTTTTTCCGATTCTCAGCTTAGCAACTTCTCAAAGCATCCAGATTCTGGATTCGGACAGAGGTTGGTATGGAAAGTATGAGGGCAATTGTGGTGGGTGCAGGGATAAGGGTTGGCATGGAGCATATCAGGAGCCTTTGGGGTGGGTGGGACGTCATAGTTTGGCATGGGAGGCATTGGTGAGACATTCTGAACTTGCCTTTCAAAAGCTTCCCTCATCCAGATTATGGTTCATGACACGTTGGAAAGGCCATGAACCATAATCACTTGACAAGTTGGCCCAATCCACAAAAACTGCTGGGGGAATAGGAGTTTCATTTTTATTTACAAAAAATTGTGAACATAAGCAGCTTTCAGAAAGACAAAGACATTTTTTGGGGGACTTCATTTACTCATATTGTTCTGATGAAGGATTCCCTCAAATTGTCAACTTGACTTTTTTCTTTCTGACCAATCTGTCATGCATTTAGCGAATGTTTCTCATATGCTTAACAACTCCATTCTTTCTCATTTTAAGCTTTACCCTCTTTAAAATGCCCATTTTGGCAATCTCAGACTTTGTCCCAGTTGTTTTATTTAATATCAGGCCCTCTAGCCTTTGCCCCTCATATCCCTTCACTTTACCCTTCACATCACACACCCTAACACATATGCTCCCCATGCCCCATTCATGCAAACTCACACCTTTCTGCCCATTTCTATGGTCCATCATACTTTGCCTGCCAACTTATGCCCGTCCACCTATGCCCAATGTTCCCTCTTACCCTCCATACCAATCTTTCCCCCTCCACACAAACCTAATGGCATCTAATACCTCCATACCAAACTGTGGCATTTTTGTGACCATTCACTCAGCTGTTTCAACAGCATAATTGATGTCTCGGTTCTCAGTCAAGAATGAGACTTGGCTGAGGGCCCAGATATCCATTAAGTTGTTGAAACAACTGGGCCTAAAGGAAAACATTGCTTGTTTGACAGTTCTTTCCTCTTAGATCTATTTTGTCAGTGATATGTTTATTTACATAATACAAAGAGGTTTCAAGTATCTGTAGTTTTTGCTACTGATACACTAAATATATCGCAATTTAGACTTTTATAGAGCTTTAGTAAAAGTCATATATTAATTCATGTATGAATGACTGTTTTTAAGCATTTCCATACATGCCACTATTACTATAGGATGCTTAGTCCTGTAGAATATATATTAGTTGAATGGTAATGGAAGTGCCATAGTTTGGCATGAAGGGCATGAGTGACCACTGAGAGTGGGTGGAGGTGCATGGCTTGGCACGAAGCATATGAAGGAGTGATGTAGGGACATAGGTTAGCATGTCAGGTAGGGGGCTATGGCGGGGGGAAGAGACAAATGTCGGTATGGAAGGTATGAAGGGCAATTGTGGTGGGTGTAGCGATAGAGGTTGGCATGGAGCATATGAGGAGCCATTGAGGTGGTTGGAAGGTCATGGCTTGGCACCAGAAGTATTGTTGAGACATTCTGAACTTGCTTTTCAAACGGTTTCCTTGTCAATGGTTCATGACATATTGGAGGGGATCATGAACCACGACTCCTTGACAAGTTAACCCTACTCCAAAAGAATTGCTGGGGGTTAGGAGATGACTGTCCATGCATTGGAGCCAATTAGGTCAGGAATGTAGGGTGCATGCAGACTTATAACGCATTCCAGCCTCCACCCTTATCCCATACTAATGAGAAGTTGGGATGCCTGTAATAGGATCGGAGTCCCGAAATCAGCTCCCACTCATCAGCCGGAATTCTCTGTATCTGTTTTCAGCAGGCAGGAAAGCTGTGAGGATGGGAATCCAATGGGAGTCCCCATACGGATTTTACGCCAGCAGGATTTCCCATTCTGATTACTCTCACCCTCCACCAGTGATGAAATGGGATTCCCACCATGAAAGGTCGGAAACTCCATTAGTTTATATTTACATCTCATTAGCATTTTTCTGATCATCTTTAAAGGGCCGGAGAATCTTCCAGCCCATAGTCACTGTTGTAAAGGAGGAAAATGGCAGCCAATTTACGCACTCCAAACTCCGACAATCAGCAAGTGATAACCTGTTTTTGCGATATTTGATTGAGGCGTAAATATTGGCCGGGGAGAGCTCCCTTCTTTCAGAACATCATCTGGGGACCTTCTACATCCACTCAAACAGACAGATGGGGGCCATAGTTTAACGTTTCATTCAAAAGACCAGTTCGTTTAGTAATTGCAGTTCATCAAACTTTGCTGCCCACCATTTGCTAAATCTTTCAAATGAAGTGAGCAATGTTGCAAGTTAGCATTCCATAGTCACCCAGATCACATTAAAGATTGAGACATGAGGAAGCAATTGGGGTCAGCAAACCGCCAGAACAAGAATTGCCTCTGCCCACTAAAAAAATAAAGCCTAACCCAACAAATTATCAGTTCAGATAACAATTTGGTTATTTTGTTGAACATCTGATGTGCTATGGTGACCACCAATTTATAGAGTTACAAGAAGAATTACGAGTAAAGCACAAGTGTAATCTGTTAAATATGAATCATGGACATAATCCTTTAACAATCAGTGTCTGGTAATTAATTTAAAAAACTGTTTGAAGCAGGCTCTTGCAGACAGATGATTGTAAGGTGTCTTTTTTTTTCATATAACAAAGGCTAGGAGCCACAGGATGTTTCTGCAAGATGTTTCACTAATACAGTTACTCCCTTTGCATGGACTGAATGAATTTGCTTTCTCACTGCCCATGTTCAATGTGTTTTGTGTGGAAAGAGGTGTGCAGTTTTGTACCATCAGAGTGTGCATTCCAATGAAATAATTCAGTAGCAAGCTTTTGTGATTTTAAAATATATACCTAGCCCAAACTGACACAGTGTTGCGCGCACACACACACACACACACTGGATACAGGCAATGATGATGCACTTTCACAGATTACAGTTCCTTCAGTCCCTGCTTTATGGTTTCCAGCTTCCCATGTGGCAAATCTGTGTGTTTTTGATTAATTAAATGATTTAAAGTTGAAGTGAGGGTAAAGCAAAGAGTTCATAGCAGGCTGTGTACTTTTTTGTAGTTGAATATCTCAGAGGTTTGTTCTCAGATGAATTTGAGACTGGAACAGGTTAGGTATTTTGGCTGCTTGGTGACTTGCTTCAGTCTCATTCTCAGAATAGCTGCTAATTCATAATATTAAAGGATCTGCTGGGTACTCGGCTGATATAGATTCTGCAAACAGTTTTGCTCACATGATGACTGGATTAACACTTATGAGGCCCACTTCACACCTTCCTGTGGATCTTTCATTTTACACCCGCTCCCCCCCTCCCCCCCCCAAACCCCGCAATTTGGATTGGGGGTGGACCACTGTTCTGCAATGGGAAATTGATAGTGGCCATTGAGTTTAGATCTTCCATTTTGTCCAATATAAAGCATTAAGGCTAGCAGTATAGAAACTCCACAGTCTTCAGCTGTTGGCCTATCCTTAAACAATGGGACATGTGAATTCTACAATAGCTGTGAGGTACACTTATCCGTATCCATATTTAATTACATATTTGATATGGTCTGTTGCACAAATGCTAAAAGTCACATGATTTGTGGCAGTCATCCTAAAAGTTCATTAGTGTCCCTTTAAAACAAACAAAAGGCATCCAGAAGCTTCCCCATGAGCATGGTCCTTGTTTAAACTTGTAAACATGAAGTTTTCACTGGATATGACACTTTATATTGAATTAGAAAGTTTGCTGAAATCAGTTTGAAACGAAAAGTTCAGAGGAAAGGTTGATAATCTCCTATAGGCCTCTGCATGCAGCCTTTTGTTACCAACTGCAAGTAGATCACAAGGATTTGTATCTCTGTCCCTGCAGGGATACAGAGGAAAGAGCTGGTCTATAAAATGACAACCCTTCTGATGGTCTAGTCAAGTATGAGAACCAATTCCCCACCATTGCATAGCATATTGTATCAGTATAGCAGTTCACTGTACCAACCCTTTGATAAAAGTCTGGGAAGCAATTTGCCTTATTTGATCTCTCTAAGCAGAGTGCAGGTCCTAATAATGCCAGGTTATTGAACAACTTACATGCTATGAAGACATCATAACATTGGTAACCAGCAGACACAGGCTTCAGATAATTGGCAACAATTCCAAAGGGAGAAAAGTGAGGCAACAAATAAATTATGCAGCAAGTTGTTATGCTCTAGAATGCATTGCCTGAAGAGGTTGTGGAAGCATCTTCAGTAATAACTTCCAAAAGGGAATTAGATATAGACTTGAAAAGGAGAAATCATCAGAGCTGTAGAAAAAAAGTGGGGAAATGAGACTAATTGGACAGATCTTTCAAACAGCCATCACTGGTACGATCAGAGCACAATTTTCTGACTCTATTGCCTTTGCTTTTTTAATACAAATGAAAATTAATTTTCAATGGATGCCCAGAAACTTGCACAATATATCATTGGGAAATGTCTATAATCTGCACAGTTGGCACATCTTCACTGCTTTGAATAGGAACAGGTATCAAACTCAGTGCTTTGAAGATAGAATTCCTACTGAGTATTATGTTTTTCTTACCTTCGCCCTTTCTTTTCTGAACAGATACTAGTTTGGCACACACGGACCGAGAAACCTGTGCTGGTGAATGAAGGCAAAAAAGGCTTCACAGATCCCAATGTGGAAATATAACACACAGGTAAATATGAAGAAAGTCAAAAGGGTCTGGGGAGTGCCCATCCACAGGTCTTTGATAGAGGCAGGGCAAGATGGTAAGGCAGGTTAAAAAAAATGTACTGAATCGTTGGACTCGGAAATTAAAAGCAAGTCAAGGGAGCCATGTTAAACCTTTAAGATTACTGGTTAACCCTCAGTTGGTTATTGTGTACAGTTCTTCAGCACCTCACTTTAGGAAGAGTTGCAAGACCCGGAACAGGGTACAAAGGATGTTTACCAGGATGATACCAGGAATAATGGGATTCAGATACATAGAAAGATTGGAGAAGCTCGGATTGTTCTCCTGAAAACCAAAGATTAAGGGGATACCGACTGAGGTATTCAAATTCATGAGGGGCCCAGATAGAGCAAGTAGTTGTAGAATCATAGAATCCTACAGTGCAGAAAGAAGCCATTTGGCCCATCGAGTCTGCACTGATCACAATCCCCCCCTGGCCCTACCCCCATAACCCTACACATTCACCTGCTATCCCTCTAATCTACGCCTCTCAGGACACTAAAGGGTAATTCTTTTAGCATGGCCAATCAACCTAACTCACGTATCTTTGGACTGTGGGAGGAAACCAGAGCACCTGGAGGAAACCCACACAGACATGGGGAGAATGTGCAGACTCTGCACAGACAGCAACTCAAGCTGGGAATCAAACCCAGGTCCCTGGCACTTTGAGGCAGTAGCGCTAACCACTGTGCTACTGTGGTGCCCCGGAGTAGTACTTTGGGTCTCCTTCAACAGGGATATACTTGCATTGGTGGCAGTTCCGAGACTGTTAGCTGGGTTCATTCCTAGGATGAAGGGGCTGTCTTTTGAGGAAAGGTTGGGTTTATAATCATTGGAGTTTAGAACAAAGAAAGGTGGTCTTATTGAAACATAAGATTCTGAGATAGCTTGATAGGGTAGATGCTGGGAGGATGGTTTTCTCTAATGGGGGAAATATAGAGCAATAGGACACAGTTTTAAAATATGGGCCTTACTATTTCAGACAAAGAGAAGAAGGAACTCCTTCTCTCAGAGGGATGTTAACCTTTAGAATTCTGTACCTCAGAGAGGAGTGAAAGCTGGGCCATTGAATATATTCAAATTAGATATATTCAAGTTAGATTTTTATCTGCAAGGGAGTCAAAGATTATACTGGGAGGGCAGGCAGCAAAATGGCCAACTTCTGCTCCAATTTATGCTCTTAGGCAAATGGGTCACTAAACAGAGGTCATAGATCTAAAATAATTGGCAAAAGAACTGGAGGGGAAACAAAAGACTTATTTACAGAGGGTTGGTAAGATCTGGAATGATCAGAAAATGGAATGGAATCACAAAGTTACAAAATACTTACAGCACAGATGGTAGAAGGCAAGTCAAGAAGGAAGATAGTTGACCAAAGCTAAGGTTGAAGAAAATGTTTTGAGAAAAGCTTTAAAAAGGAAGAAGTGGGAAGGAAAAGTTTAAGCAGGGGAATTCCAGAGAGTTGGAACCTGGCTGTTGAAGACTCCTGACATCGGTTTGCAGATGAATAAAGTGGGGGAATGCACAAAGAGCCAAAGTCGGGAAAGCAGCTATGCAGGAGACTGAAATCTAGAGGTGAAGGAGCGGTGATTGAGTGAGGCAAGACCATGTAAGGAGTTAAAAAGAGACATGAGGGGTTTAAGTTTGATGCATCAAAGGAAGCAATGATAGATCAATGAAAACAGGGCTAATGGCAGAGTGGGACACCAAGAATAGGATCATAAGGACGTTGCAATACAAAAGGATGCAATTCTGCTTGACACTAAATGAACTTTCTGTTGTCCTATTGCAACAACTGTCTGCTTGTGCTACATCTTTTAAGGTATCTCAGGATTTACCCTTTTGTTCATTTAGATTTACTCTGTGTTAAAAATGTCTACATACTATATACAAGAATTAAAGCAAGTTCACAAGCATTTGTGTTCAACCCATCCGCCATTTCTTTTCTTTCAGACTAATTGAACTTAAACCTGGCTACAAGCTGATTGCTGCGTTCTCTCACCAACACGTACAATGGATAAAATGGTAGTGGTTTTATTTTTAGCAAAAGCAAAAATTTCAGATTATGTACCTAAGGGTGACAGGACCAAGAATGGGTCACTTTCACCAGATAATTAAATGGACAAAGCACAGAAGAGATTCCCGAGAAATGAACAATTGTGATGGAAGAGTGTGTTCTGTGACTTCAATTAGCAAGGCTCTGTGATGTGTGATTGGGGAAGATAGGGTTCCCTTGTATGTGTGAGAAAGGTGACTCTGTTGCAATGCATTCTGTCGCATGGTTAATGAAGGATGCATGCACTCTGTGTGAATACCAAACCAGAAATAAATACTGACCTTAAAAAGCTTCCTACAAGATACAGGGAAGCAGTGAAGATTGAGCTGTAATAGTGAGTTACCACAATGAACCTTTTCTACTATGAAGACCTAAGGAATGGAATGTTCTGGTTTACATACCTCGTGAGCCCTGCACTTATTTGTTTATTCTTTACATGTGTGCGCATTCACTTATACCACATGGATATCGATTCCAGCTTACCACAAAGTGTGTAACACTCTCAACTTGTAGTGTTCATTCCCATTTTTGGCAAGGGCTCCTTCTGACACTTGATAATTCATCAGTTGGTACATCCTAAGTGAACAAGGCTCATATCTCTTTAGCTTGGTTCAAGTAATACATATTCATACATAGAAGATCACTGCAGTTTGAGAGGTATCCGTGTGACCCTTGCTAGTTTAGCTCACTGGGCCCGATTAACAAAAAGTAATACACGAAGATGATTTTAAGATATCAAGGAAGGCTACATTCAAAAGTAATGCTACGTTTATAGATGAAAGCCATACTTACTGGAGGTATTGCAAGTTAACAACGGAGCAAGGCTATATATTAATTGGACCTAACCAGTGTTAAATAACCACATTTCACTGCTAATTGTGAGCTACCATTTCAATAAGAAAATTAGGGGCCACGTGGATAATCCGTTTCTAGTTCTTTGTAGGTTTAGGTGCTCCAGGCAAGATATCAGCATTAGTCAGATTGTATCTCTTGTATGTATGAAAGGACGGGTGATAATAGGAATGGCAAAGCTCACTCTGTTTCCGTACCATATGAGCATGATCGGAGGTTATTATACATGCATTGCTCAGAGTGGGACACCCACTTACCGTGAACCCATGATTAAAAGATCATTTTAAAAATGCTGGAAATAGAAAGGCAATCAGAAACAGGAACAAAGGGTTAAAGCTTGAAGTATGATCCACTTCTGGGACTGGATCAGAAGTCCCAGTGCAGTGTTGACCCTTTCATTTCTTCTTAGACACTAATTGATGAGCTAGATAATGCAGCAATTGCTGGTTTTATCTTAGCTTTCTGTTACTCATGGTTTTTTTCTTTTGTCTCTAATTTGTGACACACCTGGGGTGGGGAGTCAGATTCTGACAATAGAATCATAGAATCCATACAGTGCAGAAGGAGGCCCTTCGGCCCATCGAGTCTGCATCGACCACAATCCCACCCAGGCCCAACCCCCATAACCTCATGCATTTACCCTAGCTAGCCCCCCTGCCTCCCCAACACGAAAGGGCAATTTAGCACGACCAATGCATCTAACCTGCATATATCTGGAGTGTGGGAGGAAACCATGCCGACACAGGGAGAATGTGCAAACTCCACACAGATGGTGACCCAAGCCGGGATTGAACCCGGGACCCAGACGCTGTGAGTCAGCAGGGCTAACCACTGTGTCACCGTGCCGCCCTAAAGCAATAGAGGGTCAGCTTTTCATTCCTCTGACACCAATTCTCTGACTTTTATGAGCACAAGTTGCATCAACGTTATGTTGTGTTCATTTCAAAGTTAAGTCCCCTCCAGCCCCAGTACAGCCAATGGAGAACATCTCCTTCAACTTACCTTAGGTTGCGATGCTATTACATCTGCCGATAAGTAATGTTTCCCAACTAGGCAGGATTAGCCTAGCAAGGCTTAGATTATAAAGTTCACCTAGGGTATGTCAGAATTGTTCATGTTGGTGATGTATTTCTGCATTTTTGTGTGCTTTTGTCTAACAGTATTAGAGAATCTAACCATACAAAAGATGCCCTGGCTGTAAGGATGAGTCCAAGGTCAGAATTAATGCAAATCTGGTTGCTTCAAACACTTCTGTGAAAATTCAATTTGAGGCTCGGAACTTTAATCACCATCCAAGTGCATGGAAATCTGAAGAATGGATTCTGTATGCAATGAGGAATTCTGAGCACAGGAGATAAGGCCCTTCAGACAACTGGACACCAAGTGTGGTATTAGTAATAAACATGTGGCATGAGATTTTGCTGTCTTTTATAGTGGTCAGTGTGATAACTTTTTAGCAGTTGCGCAGTATGATTCTAGCCCTGCATGTGATTTGCGTATGTGACCATGAATTTGGTGGGTTCTCCCTCCATTCCGAAATTCATCCCATCTCAGTAACCCTGGAACACCAGATGTGGGAATTCCACATAAAGGAAAGATCCCTCATTAAATACTTCCAACAAAGACAGCAATTTCTCTGCCCCCAGCCAGCATCCAAAATAAACCATTCCCAGTACACCATGTGCGGCAGTGTGACTGAGTACAAAAAACCCAGCAGAGTGAATGAGTTCAGATGTAAAATTGTTCCCACTCACATCTCCATGAGTTCAGGAATCCTTTTCAGCATACAGAAGCTAAAGACATCTTGCGGTGTCAGCTTGGCTCAGTTGGCAGCGTGACAGGGCAGTTATCAAGTACATGTAAGGGGTCATTTCAACCTCGTGTGTTAGAAATCTGTACATCAAGTTCCATTCCTGGATCAAAGCACTTAAGTTAGACTGACACTTCATTGCAATCCTGAAGGAGTGTTGCACAGTTGAAGGTGCTGGTTATTGGATGACGTGTCAATCCATTGCCCCTTCTTCCCATTCCGGTGGCTCAGATAGATGTTAACAATCCTATGCCATCATTCCAGGGAGAGAAGTCTGCTCTCCCAGTCAATATTTCCCTTCAACTAGTGCCACCAACGCTACTTTATTATTATTTATTGTTTCGTGGGACACGCGTTGATGACATCCCTAGTTGCCCGAGGACAGTTGAGAGCCAACCACATTGCAGTGGCTCTGGTGTCACAGATAGGCAGACCAGGTAAGGAAGGCAGATTTCCTTCTCTAAAAGGCCATTAGTGAACCAGATGGGTTTTTTCTGAAAATCGTCAATGGTTTCATGGTCATCAGTAGGTTTCTTAATTCCAAATTCCACCATCTGCTGTGACAGGATTGGAACTCAGGTTCCCGGAACTTTAGTTCAGTTTCTGGATTACTAGTCTAGCGATAATATCACAATGCCATCAGTTCCCTTAGATTAATTGGTTATGCATATCATTGCCACTTGTAAAATGAGTGCAACCTTCACTGACCTAATAAAGCACTTCACCGATTCCTGGTGTTTGGAGATGTTTCCAAGGGATGTGATCAGGCTCTCAACAGAAATTATTTCACATTTTTTTTTACAGTGTTTAAGGGACAATTTCAATCTTGTGCTGCCAGTGTGGACCCTCACCGGGTGACAGGGCCCATCAGAAATAGCCTCATGGTTTTCAGACCATGGATTTCAAGTCAGATAATCTCATTCTGTATGCACTTATACAATTCCAAACCACATACCCGACAGGCCAGGGCACCCACTGGGAGTGCAGAATTGGGAAAGGGTCCCTTACACAGTCACTGAGCCCATTCCCTTTTGCAGTGATACACTATGTGTACCTGCATTCGTTCAGCTTCAAGGTGAAATCCATTGCTCAGGCTTGCACTGGACTGTGATTACAAATGTTATATTAGTACACGGCTGTTCACCAGCATTAAGATATTCATCCTTAATTCCTTTTCAGTGAGCATAACTTCATCCAGGAAGGACCTTCCTCCTAATAACACTGTCATGTTAAAAAGGAGCACTTTTAAAACTATGCCACTGGGTTGTGCAGTTAAAATAGGGCATACCGGAGGACATCAGCACACAAAAATGTTTCATAATGACCATTCAGAAATATGGCTATTATAGCACATTACAAAGTTCAAAGATTATTTTCCTGAAAAACAGGACACCATAGCCCATTCAGTCAAAGTAATAAAATAATAAGGAAAGGTAATGGATCCTCAAACCTCAGATTGTTTCACTGGTCTTGGAGATTTGAGTTTCTCGAACATCCAGTTGTGTCCTTCCAGGGTCAGCTACAGAAAAGCCTTTTTCATTGTCATCACTGGGAATGCCACAAGAAATGGGTTATACACATTATGCAGGTTGTCGTAGTCAATACCCATTATATGAGACCAACTTACATTGTATTTCAAGATCCTGTTGAATGAAGGAGGTCTTATCAAGGTTCAACAGTGTATGTTCAGTCACTTACGTTTAAGCAATAACAGGTAACAGGGAAGATATTTGCCCTGACACATTCCTTTGTGGAATCTATGCAGAGTTTCCCCACTGCTACATTAAATGCTGTCATACTGTGGCTTTTTCATAAGACTTTTACTAGTTTGGAGAGAATAAACTCTCATGTACAGAAATCAAAGATAAATTTCACTCCCACAGAATAACATTCAGGGAAGTAAAATTGGGAAAAATTGCTTCCCTTCCCCCATCCACTTGCTGGTGAGTCAGTCAATAAATGCATTACATGCTAGAGCCTGTGTTGACTAGGAAAGTTGAAGGGTCCATCCTTGGTACATTACCTAATGTAGGTCAGGATAGCAATGGAAGCATCACAGTGGACTCTGGGGCCTTCTGCCAACAGAAAAGCACATCCAGCCACAATTCCTATTTCCCATCTGGACTCTGATCCAATGGATGTTGAGGGCAGGATTGCTTTTGGCACTGAAGGCCCCAATTAAAATTTCTGAGTCCTCATGCATAGGAACTGACATTTGGGCAAGACAATACAGGACTGCCAACTTTGAAAGCTAGCAGGAGATCATTCCTTCATTGCAGGAAGGATAACAGAATAAAATATTGAAAGGGTGAAAGGCATCTGTGCAGGAGATAGTGGAAATTCATGGAATAGAACTGTTTACAAGCGTTGATTATAATAATTTCAACACTGGGAGAATGATCAGTTATACCATCTTAAAATTAGGAATCCTTCAGAATGAACAGGGAAGGAGATCTGCTAAGCTCACCAAGTCTGGCATATGTGTGGTGCTACACTTTCTTAATAACGTGACTGATTAACTGAAGTGATCTAGCAAGCTACTTAGCTGACCCACCACCAACTTCTCATGGTAACCGGAACAGCAATAAACGTTCGCCTTATCACAACACCCACCTTCCGAGTTTGTTTTTAAATCCAGCGCTTACCCATTGTTAATCCCACTGGAACAATGTATTATTCTGTTTGGATGATTTTCATTACAAATTTAATTTTACACTCCAAAAAGCAAAATTCAGAGTAGGACACAGTGTCAAGAACTGCTATGTTTCGCACGAATAAACAAATAGCTGACTGCAAAGAGAGAGAGGAGACCTAAATCAGTACCTCATTTCCACTAGTCAAGATAGTGTCATTCTTGGCCAGTGATTTATTATTTGTGCCAAATAGTCCCTAGCTGTGTACACCATTTTCAGAAATAATCATGCAAGTGACGTGTAACATACTAACTGGTGGAGAATCGTTTAGTCTATTACATTGACTGAAGGGGCTGTGGGTGAAAAAAAAATAAATACATAGGGCTGCACGATCTAGGAATTATATAAATAATTAGGACAGGCAAACATCTTGAGTGCTAAATGAAATCTGTACGTTGTTACAGTAGAGCTTCAGGATGACATTACAGGGACTGATGTTTACACGTGGAGAGTTAGAGCAGCATCTGGACAAACCAGAACATGCTGCAGGTACTCTGGCATCAAAGTTGAAAATGTGAAGCACAATTTTACTAGTCGTAATCCTCAGCACTTGACAAATTACAGCTTTCTCTTCTATCCTCTTAGCGTAGCTGATCAATTCCTTTTCGTTTGACACGCTTTTTTTTAAGAATTAACTGAAGTTATCTAACACAACTGTTCGCTAACATCTGCTGTTTAATTTATTTCTATTTATAATTTAAGAAAATTGTTTAATGAAATCCTTTTGTTTAAAAAAGAGAAAATCTCTTGATTAATACCATATTTTAGCTTGTGATTCAAATCCTGCGCTTGAAAGCGTACGCAATCCCTGTGACAAGGGCAGAGATGACTAAGTTACTGTCCATGTTGTGCCATTATATAGACAAATTCCAGAGGAATTGAATCAAGTATAATTGAGACATGTACCAAAGCCAACGGTTAGCCATTCTTCTACATTGTTTCAATGCCCCTATCAAAAAACAGCACATAAGGAGACGTCACTAGACAACGACCTTCCAAGCAAAAGGCTCAGTACTACCTAACCTGTTAATGTTTCACCAAAATAATCAACAGGAAGAATGCACAGAGGCGTTAGCGGCTTCTAAAAGATATTTCTTTCCATTCGATTGGAAACTTTTTCTGTATTAAGAGAACCTGAAGAGTTTTCGAATACTCCTGTTCTGGTAAATATTTAAAACAGCCTTCAAGTTTATGGTTTTCTTGATGAAAGTTGATGTCTTTTCGAAAGCACCAAAATTGTTGTACCGTGTTGCTAATTGGATTTGGCAGTCTGTCAAAGAACAAAGGTGGCATTCCCTTTTACCAGGAACAGAACTGACCCAGCCACAGTGCACATATTAGTATCAGTGTCAAACCTGACAGTAATAGTGCACATGTTAGTATCACTGGCATCGAGATTTAGTTACTCTAATGCTAGTTCGCCAATCACCCTTCCCACCCATCGTTTCTTTTGCGGCTTAGCTTAGAGTGGCTCTAAATAACTATATAAATGGCTTTATAATTTCCCTCTCTCCTTGCACTGCCAGACACTGTTATGCTGTAAACAAAAGATGAATAGAACAAGACAAAAAAGTGAAACCTTCATGATTAGTAAAGTTGTAACCATTTGAAAAAGTGAAAGGGAACGAGTGACCATTGACCAGTGTCTGTGCCCAGCTCAAGTTACTAATAAGGCTAATCAAATATTTGAATATAGCTAACAGCATTATTATGAGTTGAAATGAAATTATTTTAACTCTGTAATGCATTAGTTGGCTACGCTTTTGAATACTGTGTGCAGTTCTGGATATTCCACCTTGAATTGACATGTGGCAAAGGTTTAAAAAGTAATAAACATACTGATCACTGGGCTCCAATCTTTGAGAACTCCGAGAATTGGACTTAATATCGAAATGAAAGATGACCGAGAGGAGATCTGATTGAAATATTTCAAAGTATGGTTACTGTTAAAGTAAACAGGTTATTTTCTTGTGACTGTAGGATAGGGTGTGGTGCGGGGAGTGGAAACAGGTAGAAAAAAAATGAAACTCCAAATGGGTCTGAACATCAGAATATTTCTCTGCACCGAGTGATGTATGTGTGCAAAAGACTCCAGCTGAATAAGAACATAATAAAATTGAAAGAAAGGTAATCCAGCTCATCCCTTTCCACACAATTGTTCGCAACTCCTTGAAAAGCAGCTAAATACAGGTGGGCTAGAATCATTCAATTTATACCACAGATTAAGGGTCTTTACACATCTCACATATGCCAGTACCGCCTGCTTAACTAGAGTTATCCACTCTTATCCATTTCATGACCTTTTTCCCCATAGACACAAATACATTTGGTACACGATGCTGCTCGGAACAGGCATGGGCCAACGTAGGAAGGAACAGGGCAGAGTGTGAATGTCGGTGGCGAGGCTGGATTAATATTCCGTGTGATTATTTCAAAATGTCAATGAGTAATTTCAGAGTCTGAGCCTTGCACGGGATTGCTTGTAACGGTTATATCTCCGGTGAGATTGTTTGCAATCTGTGGCAGGACGAATGCTCAGTGGCATATGGAGAAAATGAGTTTGAAAATGACCTTTACTTGCATTTTATTAAAACACAAGAGGGTTATACTCAGTCCAATAGAGACAATTTTTTGCAGGTCACACAAAGTTCATAGAATATCATGTCACAACTTCTATCACCAGTTTCAACAGAAAGTGCTTCAAGTGTACAACAGATGTATTGGGAGCCAAAGAAAATCCCATCCCTTACTCGTTACCATTTCTATAAACATAAAATTAAGGATGGCCTTACATTTGCACAAGCCCAACTAAATTCAAGATTAAATTCTTACACGCAGCAGATACCTGCCATGAGGGTTATCTTTATTATATTGCATAAGGAATTGTGATTAGCCAACTGCACAGTGATACTATGATTAGCACTGCTGCCTCACAACTCCAGGAACCTGGGTTTGATTCGCAGCTTGGGTCACTGTGTGCAGTCTGCATGTTCTCCCCATGTTCTGCATGGGTTTCCTCCCACAGTCCAAAAGACGTGCTGGTGAGGTGTAATGTCCGGACTAAATTCTCCCTCAGCATACCCAAACAGGTTCCAGAGTGTGGCAACTAGAGAATTGTCCCAGTGGCTTCATTGCTACTTGTGACACTAACGAATAAACCAAACTAGCGCTCAAAGTGCAGCTTAATTAACCTTAGCATTCAGAATACTTAGGAGGAACGGAGAGTCCGATTCCTGCACAGCACTATAACATTCTCCTTACCCTAAAACACATTGTGGCTCCATTTGTGTTTACACATTGCACAAGTGCAAGATTGCATCCACATTCATTTACAAGTAACAGTCCAGGCTACTGCCGTTATGTGTATGAATCTATTAAGTTGAGAGTGATCTTGAAAACTGTGGTAATTTCCAGCTTATAGTTTAGGAGCAGGGTTTATAGTCTGACACTGCCAGACAGATTTGGCACAAAAACAGCTAATAATTTGCATTAATCACAGTCAGAATAAGTTCTTACTAGTATCATTCTGAAGACAACTCAAAGATTCAAAAGGTACTTTTTGTACTCAATGCTGGACAATATTTTAGTTTATTTGTGTCACAAGTAGGCTTATATTAACACCACAATGAAGTTACTGTGAAAATCCCCTAGTAGCCACACTCAAATACAGAGAGGGAGAAATAAGTACGGCCAATGTGCCCAAAAAGCACATCTTTCATACTGTGGGAGGAAACCGAGCACCCAGAGAGAACGCATAGACACAGGGAGACCGTGCAGACTCTGCACAGATAGTGACCCAACCAAGAACTGAACCCAGATCCCTGGTGCAGTGCAGCAACAATGTTAACTATTCAATGATGATGAGAACTAGAGTTCAGGAGCAAAGGTTATGGGGAAACAGCAGGATTAGGCTACTGCGTTGGACGATCAGCTAAGATCGTGATGAATGATGGAGCAAGCTCGAAGGGCCAAATGGCCTCCTCTGCTCCTATCTTCTACGTTTGTATGTTTCAATTAGATTGCCGACTCATTCTTCTAGACACTAGGGATCTATTCAATCTCTGCTCTGGGTACACACATCCCAAGACTTAGTATAGCGAACCTTCATAGCATTCCCTCTAGGGCAAGTTATATTCTTCCTTAGGGAAGGAGACGAGAACTGCACATAGTATTCCAGGTGTGCCTTTCCTTTTAAATCGCAATTAAAAAATAAACAAAACAAATATTCCTTCCTGGTGGGACTTGTCTGAGTTTAACGCTGGTAATTTATTCTTGCTGAATAAATGAGCTGAATAAATGAGGTTTTGCTATTAAATCACCGGCTACTTAACCTAGATTCCCCCACTTCCTCCTGAATTAGCTTGAAGTTATCAAATCCGCTGTGAAGGGAAAGTTCAGCTCCAAGAAGCCACTAGGTGGCAGAGTAGGAATGTAATTGAGAGTGACTGGGCAATCAGTTCTGTACAAGCTTAAATAAAGACACGAGAATATAAAGCTATTGACCAGACAATAACCCAGACAGACTAGACCTTGGCCCAGTGACGTAACCCAACCCAGACTGACCAGACCAAAGCCCAGTGATGTAACCCACATTAACCAGACCATAACCTAGTGACATAACCCAGACTGACCAGACCATAGCCCAGCGACGTAACCCAGACTGACCAGACCATAACCCAGCGACATCAGGATACAACTTGTTAGCTGTCAGTGCAGGCTTTTCTTTAGTTTCATGTTCAAATGTTTGAGTCACTCACTATCACTGCCTTCACTGACAGCCCAGAGACTGCCCCTGATAAATACTCCACACATTCTTTTGACTCAGGCTGCCAAAACTGCTTTTCCCAAGCAGTCTTCAATTCATAAAAGACAACACTGCTAACAGGCTGTCCCTAACATCGGAATGATATTTCTTTCTCGCTGTATGATAAATGTATTTTGATTTCTTCCTACATAGATCGTAACATTTTCAGTCTCTGTGATGGTTGCACTTTTTTTTGCATGTTAACGTATTGTTGATTGCACACAATCCCTCAATGTCATTTTAGTAAGAGAGAATCCTAAATAAAAGAAAAGAGAAAGTACGGTTGTCTTCTGTGTTTCTAAACAGGCTGATGTTGTCTATCGATTTGTACTTTACAGAAAACAAACATCTGTCTCAAACACAAGCAGCAGACTTTCACAGTATCCGACCCACAAACATTACCGTTCATGATGTGGAATGGTTTCATTACACATGTTGGTTCATCCATTATTACAGGTCTTACCTTTCACCCAACAGTTATTGGTTTGATCTCTGCACCAGGAAGCTACGAGGTGAAATCCTCTGGATGAGATATTAAACACAGTAAAAAGTCTGACAACACCAGGTTTTAGTCCAACCGATTTACTTGATAGTAAATTTGATAGGTTGGACTAAAACCTGGTGTTGTCAGACTTTTTACTGTGTTTACCCCAGTCCAACGCCGGCATATCCACATCATGAGATATTAAACCCAGGGTCATAGAGTCACAGTCATAGAGCAATGCAACATGGAAACTGGCCCTTCTGCCCAAGTGATCCATGCTGTCCCCCCAGTTAGTCCCAATTGCCCTTATGTGGCCCCATATCCCGCTAGTCCTTTCCCATTCACGTACTTACCCAAATGCTCTTTAAATGTTGCTATTGTACCTGCTTCAACCACTTTCTCTGGCAGCTCATTTCATATAAACACCACCCTCTGCATGAAGGAGTTGCCCCTCAGGTCCCTTTTAAATCTTTACCCTTTCACCTTAAACCTATGCCCCCTAGATTTCAATTCCCCTTCCCTGGGTAAAATTCATCCTATTGATGCCCTTCATGATTTTCTCCACCTCAATAAAACCATCCCTCTTTCTCTTACATTCCAAGGAATAAAGTCCTAGCCTGACCAACCTCTCCCTATAACTCAGACCCACTAGTCTTAGCAATATCTTTGTAAATCTTCTTTGCACTTATCAGATGCTGTGGCACTCAAGAGTTGGTGGATCTCAAACAAATGGATTGCTGAGTTGGGTGCTGTTTGATCCCAATTGTTTATTGTGGGAATGGCCCCAACTTCAAGAGTAATGATGAACTTTCCACCCACCCAAATTGAATACTACAGAATCTTTACAGTGGAGGAGGTGGCCATTTGGCCCATCAAGTCTGCACCAACCACAATCCTACAAGACTCTATCCCCATAAACCCACATATTTACCCTGCTAGTCTCCCTGACACTGAGGGACAACTCAGCATGGCCAATCCACCAAACCCACACATGTTTGGGCTGTGGGAGGAAAGGAAACCCACGCAGACACAGGGAGAACATGCAAACTCCACACAGACAGTGACCCTAGCCAGGAATCGAATCCGGGTCCCTGGTGCTGTGAAGCAGCAATGTTAAACGCTATGCCACCATGATAACTCATTAGACAGCTGGTGGCTATGACTCCTTTGGATACTGAAGCAGCCTGTGTCCTCAGGCAGCAAGACCTGAACAGTTTGGGCTTTTAAGGGCAAGTAACATTTGCACTGCACAAGTGCCAGGCAATGGCTACATACAATGAAAAAGCATCAAACCATCTCCCCTTGACATTCAATGACATTATCATCGCTGAATCTCCCACTATAAACATTCTGGGGTTACTACTGACCAGAAATTGAACTGGACCAGCTATACTGTAGCAACAAGAGCAAGTCAGAGAATGGGAATTCTAAGATGAATAACGCAACTCCTGACTCCCCAAAGCCTCTACAAAAGTGTGATGGAATACTCTTCATGTCCCCGAATGATTGAGCCTCCAACAACACGCAGTAGTTCAATACCATCCAGGACAAAGTGGATAGCTTGCTCAGCACCCCATCCACCATCTTGAAAATTCATTCCCTCCACCACCAAAGTGTATAGTGGCAGCATGGTGTAGCATCTACAAGATGCACTGCAACACTTAAACAAGGTTCATTCAACAGCACTTTCCATACCAGGACCTCTAACACCGGGAGAAACATAATCACGTCCATTCGCACACCAGCTCTGACTTGACACTGTATTGCTATTCCTTCACAGTCTCTGGATCAAAAGCTTGGAACTTCGTTCATAGGAACACTTTGGGAGCATGCACACCAGATGGAGGGCAGCAGTCTAAGACGACAGCTCACCACCACCACGTTTCCGGGGGCAATTAGAGATGGATAATAAATGTTGACCGTGCCAATAATGCTCAGTTCCCATGAAGGAATACAATACAATACAATTCTGGTTTCTCCCACTCCTTCTATTGGCTGGATATTGAAAGTGACAGGAAGCCCAAATGGTAACAATTCAACCCCTCAAATTTCCCCATTTTAACTTCATTGAGCTTCGAAAATCTGGATTGTAAAAGTAAGTTTTAGGTTTGTTCATACCAGCTACTTGAGACAAACAAAGTATTTGCAACAAAAAAAATTCAGGGAACAAGATAAACACGCAGTAGTAACAAATGAGGTGGCATGGCTTTATTTTTAATCTCAATTTTATTCAATTATGCAAAATGTACAACGTTCCCTTTTATGTATTTTGAGGTCAAATAGAACTTGCAGATACAAATGTTTTGGGACCGTACAAGCTGTACATATTTGGGTAGAACCTGGGTTTGACAGGATAGATGTAAAAATCTGAGGATGGAATGCTTTAATCAGAACAAACTGAGACAGCGAACAATCCAAGTTTTAGGGGAGGAACAAATAGTTGAACAAAACGGGGAGGAAGATACAGAATGAATAGGAGACAAAATTAGTTTTTGGATGCTTAGCAAATAATTGTGTGCACATAAACATAATTTAGGGGATGCTATTTGTGATGTTAATAGGGACATTTCAATGACACCTTTGGGAAGGTGACCATAGCACACACTGTATCTCCATTCTCCCTGCACTTAGAGCACACCATTCTCCAATGCTCCTCCTCCACTGTTCAACACAAAAGAGTTTCCAGTCACATCTATCCAAACAGCATATCCATAGAATTCCTGCAGTACCGAAGGAGGCCATTCAACTCCGAGTCTGTACTGACAACAATCCCACCCAGGCCCTATTCCCGCAGCCCAGCACATTTACCCTGCTAATCCCCCGATGCATGGGTCAATTTTAGCATGGCTAATCAACCTAACCCGCACATGTTTGGACTGTGGGAGGAAACCAGAGTACCCGGAGGAAACCCACAGGCACAAGGGGAGAAAGTGCAAACTCCACACAGACAGTGACCCATGCCGGAATTTGAACCCGGATACCAGGTGCTGTGAGGAAGCAGTGCTAACCACTGTGCTGCCCCAAGTTATGAAGTCATTATTCCAAAAATACCTTCAATTTTGATTTAAATTTCATTCTGATTTTTCCTCTTACAAAGTATGTTGGGACTTGTAAATGAAAGTTGCAGTTGTTGGATCCACAGGGAGTTGAACACATTTATTTACATAAAATGTTTCCTCCTGATGTAATCAGCAAAAAAAAATTAACAACTGCTACAGGCCACAGACAAAGGAAGCTGTGACACTGAGACAAGGGTAATCGTCTCCTAATGTGAGATCTTACGCAGTCCCAAATCATTTACTGATTTCATGAGGAGAGGTTTCTGTAAGACACAAGGAGATTGTTACAGTGCCTCCCAGGAAAGCCAAAAGAGGACTTCAATGACCCCAGTTTGATATTTCACACCATTTTTAGAACACAGAAAGGTCAGTGAATGGAGAATTCATTCAAAATTCAAGATTATTAAAAATATAACCTCTAGTAAGAAAGTGATTTTTGTTAAATTATTAAACAAAAATGAATTAATTCTGCACATTTCAGTCTTGAGAAGGGATAATAACAAGGATGCAATTAACACACAGATTTGTAATTCTTCTGCCCACTTACTCGGAGATATTATTTTAAACATTTTAGTCTCTTCTCCAAAACTGTGGGGAAGGAGATTTCAAACTGTGTTTTAAGTATTTCACGCTCCGAATCAGTATAATTTTAAGCATGTTAAAAACTGTAAATAATTCTATAATACTTCAACCCAATTGAATCATAAGTTTTTCTGGTACTTTTCAGTGAAGGCATAATTCGCTTCTTGAATGCAATGTTGATCAGATATCGATGCAACTGACTGCTCTGCTCCACCAAAACATCTAAAAGTTCATCAGGAATGGTCTCTTTCTCCTCATCTTCATACGTGTTGAGCTTGTCCCAAGTCAGGCTTGTCTACAAACTCAACTGTTTTCCCCGCATTGCTCTCTTCAAAAATTACAATCTAGTTTAGAAAGGGAAAAAAAAATCATTACAAATCAAGGAAAGGGGAGTCAGTGGTGCAGATTGGCTGCTCAGTTCCTGTGTGTGAAAATATAGAATCCCTGCAGTGCAGGAGACTATTCGGCCCATCAAGTCTGCACCAACAACAATCCCATTTAAGCCCTATTCCCATCACCCCATGCACATACTTTACTAATCCCCCTGACACCACAGGGCAATTTAGCATGGCCTATCCACCTGACCTACACATCTTTGGAGTGCGGGAGGAAATCTCAGCATCCAGGGGAAAGTCACACAACAGAATGGCACATAAATCAAACTGATGTCTTCAATGTGAACTGATGACTAGAGTGCATGCTGCAGAAGGAGAACATGTAAGCTCCACAAAATCACCTGAAGCTGGATTTGTACCCATGTTCCTGGCGCTGAGAGGCAGCAGTGCTAACCACTGTGCCACCCTGTTAAAATATGTTGCTTGCTTAAAGTTTCAAATTTTGTCCCAAAATTCTGCCGATCAGGTTTCCTTCTGTCCAGGAACGCCTCAATGATGCCAGTGACAGGAAGGAGGTCTGTCTGTACCCCACAGCTCCCCACTGATTTTAATACAAGTAGCAATTTCAGAAGGCTTTGAAGTGGAGCAAGGGCCTAATCATTATGAAGAATATTTGTAGGTGTTCTTACACTTCTCACAACTTCTTCCATTCTGCTTCTGCTCATTTCCTGTTTTCTGCAACCCGCACTCTATCAGTTCACACTGAAGACGTCAGTCCGATTTATGCACCATTTTCCACATTCTCAGCTCATCCCAAAATTTATTATAGCCAATGAATAATAAATAGTTATTGCTGTTTTGTAGGAAGAACTCCAAAAGCTCTTGTTCGAGTAATTGAATGCACTCAAGAGGCGGCTAGATACGGAAGAAAGCAGGATTAGACTACTGAGTCGGATGATTAGCCATGATCGTGATGAATGGCGGAGCAGACTTGAAGGGCCAAATGGCCTTCTCCTGTTTCTATCTTCTTGCTCAGGTGGACATGACAGAACCTTCATCTAAAACGGCAACACCTCAGACAACATCATACCACATGTCAGTCTAAATTATGAATTAGGTCTTAGATGAGGGCTTTAATCCATGAGTTTCTAACTCAAAATGCAACAGTGCGAACACCAAATCACTACTTATTGTGCTACGAAATCTAATCTTTTACACTCTGATCCAATAATTCTAAGTTAAAGTCCACGTTGAATTTGTTCAAGATTAACAATTAATTATTACACTAATAAAAGCCTTGTCAAAAAAATGTCAGCTTAAAATACTATACCATAAAGGTGTGAAGCAATGTTAGGAAGTGGAATAAGAAAGAGAGCACTCTGGAACCTATCATTCAAAACATTTGGTTATAATAGAAGTTTGGATTTTGCTTCTAACTTGATGAAACTTTGTTTTCTTGCTCAGAGAGTAAAGTGCAAGGTGAAAACAAACTGAAACGACCTGCCTACCCAACAACTTAAGCATTAAATATTTCTCAGCTGCACATCACTTCTGCTCTAACTGATAACGTGGAAGTCCAGGTAACAAAATTGTGTCAGACCTGCAGCAAAAGGGCAAATTTGAATCAATAAATCTCAGTTCTGACACTCAATGATTACCTGCAAGGGAGAACATGATGGTTATGTCAACAGTTACACTGCATCTGCTTACCTCGTTATTGCCATGCTGTAGCCACGGGGCTGGTAAGTATAGTGTCTGCTGTGGCCCTATTTCCCAATAGCGACCCAAATTCATTCCATTCACAAAAACTACTCCTTTTGTCCAGCCCTAAAAGATGCAAGAAAACATAACAGCCTCATTGTAAGTATTTTGCAAGAATACAAACTGAATGAGCTGGAGGGGGGCAGAAAGCAGAGGAACCGGCTAGAAATACGATTCCTGAGTTTACATTTCATAGAATAGAATCATAGAACGGTTACAGCATGGAGGTGGCCATTTGGTTCAGCACGTCTCACTCCAACTTCCCACACATCCCACTCCCTTGCTTCTGCTTCCCGCACACCCCACTTTGTTTCTGTTTCGTGTGTTCTTGTGAGTTGAGGTTGGCATAGATCAGCCATGGGGACAAGCTTGAAGGGCCTCATGGCATACTCCTGCTCCTATTTCTTGTGCTGCGTCCTTGCATTTTCCGTAAGAAGTCTGACAACACCAGGTTTAAGTTCAACCGATTTATTTGATAGTACACTCACAAGCTTTCGAGGTTTACCTCTTCATCAGGTGAATGCCGAAGAGGTAAACCTCAAAAGCTTGAGAGTGTACTATCAAATAAATTGGTTGGACTTAAACCTGGTGTTGTCAGACTTCTTGCTGTGTTTACCCCAGTCCAACGCCGGCATCGCCACATTATCCTTGCATTTCCCCCATGGCTCTGGACAAATAATACGAATAGACAAGACTTACAATTTCCTTTGAAAATCTGTCTCCACCACATACACAGACAGCAAATTCTACATCCTGACCACTTGCTTTGGAAATCCTCATCTGCGATCCTTGTCTCTGCTTCATGCACTAATCAGGTGACTTCTCATTCTCAACCCATCCACCCACGAGAACAATTTCTCTCCATCTCTGCCTCTCACGATTTTGAGCACGTCTACCAAATCTCCTCTCAAGTTTTTCTCAAAGGAGAACAGTCCCGCCTTAGCGATCCAAATTTTGTGATTGATGTCCCTCATTCTCCTGAATCTTGTCCTCTAATGCTAAAGTTTAAAGTTTTTTTAAAAAGTTTTGTAGTTTATTAGTGTTTCAGGTAAGCTTACATTAACACTGCAGTGACATTACTGTGAAAATCCCCTGGCTGCCACACTCTGGCTCCTGTTCAGGTACACTGAGGGAGAATTTAGCACCGCCAATGCACCTAATCAGCACATCTTTCAGACTGTGGGAGAAAACCAGAGCACCCGGAGGAAACTCACTAAGACACTGGGAGGACGTGTAAAATCTGCAAGGACAGTGATCCAAGCCACTTTTACATCCTTCCTAAAAGGTACGCTGCCAAGAACCAGATACAGTACTGCTGTTGAAGATGAATCAATGTTTGATATAGATTTATCAATACTTCTTGACTTTTCTACTCAGAGCCTCAATTTGTGCACCACAGGATCCTGTAGGCATTAACTACTTTCTCAACCTGCCCTGCCACCCTCAATGATGTGTGTGGATAGAGTCACCTAATGTTACTCTGCTACTGCATCCCTTTTAGAATTGGTCATTTTAGTTTATAATTGCCTTTCCTCATGTTTACTACCAAAAATGTATTGCACCCCACTCCTCAGCATTATATTTAATCTGCCTCCTGTGTCTATTCTACCTGCTTGTCTTCCCCTCACTATTATCCATCATGTCTCAGTTCATGGCACAGGCTGCATGGAGAGTGAATCGTGCCTGGATCAATAGAATGCACTCTAAACTGGGACTAAGTGATCACAGGAGTCAAGAGTAAACAGCAGATTTGACAACGTGTTGACAAAATAAGAGAAGAAATATTCTGTCAGCACAAGAGCAGCAATGACAAAATAATTTGGGGATATCTCTAGTCAGTATCTCATTGCTAACTATTGCTGAATCCCCCATCAACAACAGCCTGGGGTTATCATTGAGCAGAAACTTAACTAGATTAGTCACAAACAGTGTGGCTACGAGACCAGGTCAGAGGCCAGGAATTCTGCAGTGCTTAATTCACCTCCTGATTCCCCAAAATCTGTCCCCCACCATTTACAAGGCAAAAGTCAAGAATGTGATGGAATACTCCCCACTTGCCTGGATGGGTGCAGCTCCAACAACACTCAAGAAGCTTGACACCATCCAGGACAAAGCAGCCCTGTTTGACAGTTACTCCATCCACTATCTCCAATATCCACTATCTCCACCACCGACACACAGTGGCAGTAATATGTATCTGTTTATGAGACGCATTGCAGCAACTCACCAAGGCTCCTTCAAAACTTCCCTCCAAAACATGCAACCAACTAGAAGGATATGGGCAGCAGATGCCTGGGAACACCAGTACCTGCAAGCTCTGTCCAAGTCACAACTGTCCCAACTTTAAATGACATCACTGTTTATTCATTGTCACAATTGTCTTTGGTTAAAAAGTCTCAACACCAGGTTAAAGTCCAACAGGTTAATTTGGAATCACGAGCTTTTGGGTTGTTGCTCCTTCATTAGGCGAGTCACTTGATGAAGCAACAGTGCACAGAAAGCTCGCTGAATCAGACTCCCATCCATACCTACAAGTATCACAACCCGAAACAAGAAGCTGTACTGATCAAAGTAATTTCCCTCACCTTAAGTTTTACAAAGGTATCAAAAGGCAACGAATCCACGTGTAGCATGCCATAGAAGAAGGCAGGAAATGTAGGATTTTCCGGAATTGGATTCAACTGGATAGCCGAGAAACTTCAAACCAGAAGAGATAAACAAAGAAGTTACTCTCAAAGAACAGCACTCAATCATCATTTAACAAATATCACCATCCTTATTCTTTCAGTGTGGGCATTACTATGTAGAACAGGCAAAGTATTTGGACAAAAACAGGTGCACACATACACCACAACATTTTATTTGTTTGTAAGGCTACTGCAATTAGCCTCAACTATCTATCCCTTGGTTAGGTGGAAAACAGTACTCCTGATAGCTATTCAGTGGCACATGTGCACACACATGAACATTGCATGGGTAGAACAAAAAAGGGAGCTGACAAGCTAAGGATTACTGATATGGGAAGTACAAGATATTCAGTCTGGGTAGGGAGACAGAGAGAGACCATAAGATATAGGAAAAGAACTAGACTATTCTGTCCAGAGTCTGCTCTGCCATTCAATCATGGCTGATATGTTTCTCAACTTCAATCTCCCACCTGTTCCCCATAACTTTTGATCCCCTTACAAGTCTAGAATCTATCTACTTCCGTCTTAAATACACTCAGTGGCCTGACCGCCACAGCCTTCTGTGGCAATGAATTCCATAGAATCACCACCCTCTGGCTGAAGACATTTCTCCTCATCTCAGCTCTAAGGGGCTGTCCCTTTACTCTGAGACTGAGCCCTCAGATCCTAGTCACTTCTAGTGGGAACATCCTTCCCTTATTCACTCTATGCAAGCCTTCTTGTACTCTGCAAGTCTCTCATCCTTCTAAACTCCATCAAATATAGGCCCAGAATCCTTAAACACTCCTTATATGCCAAGCTTTTAATTCTTGGGATCATTGCCTTAATCTCCTAAGGCAGTGCTACCTTGATTTAATGTTTACAGCAATGAAGGTAGAAAACTTAATTGCTTGCATTCTTGATTATAAAATCTATTCAAGCTCATGGAGTAACCTGTAAACAGTGGTCTAATCTCGATGTATGATGAATGGTTGTAAAAATTGTATAATGCTGTTCATCTTGTCTTTGATATCATCTGAACTACAACGGTATTCACTCTCAGGTTTTACTTGTTAAGATTAACTTAGGAAATGAGTTCTGGAAGCTTTAACAGTTTGAAGTAAAATAATAGTCATGACTAAATGTGCATGATGATGTGTTGGCCTTTGTGTAGATATTTTCAGTTATCAGATGTATAAACTCTGGATTAATTTATTGGAATAACGTAACAGCAACAATGTTTAGCTGAATGAATGGCGTGAATTAACAGTCTAAATATCATGTTAAAAATCCTCCTGAAGATCATGGCTGCCTTTGTTTGTCTTGACACTGATACTCCACATTGTGATGCAGAAACCCCCTACCAACCAGCCAAATTTTAAATGGGATCCTAACTATTTATTAGTGTCATAAGTAGGCTTACATTAATACTGCAATGAAGTTACTGTGAAAATCCCATAGTCGCCACACTCTGGCGCCTGTTTGAGTACGCTGAGGAAGAATTTAGCATGGCCAATGCACCTAACCAGCACATCTTTCAAACTATTGGGAGGAAACCAGAGCACCAGAGGAAACCCATGCACACATGGGAAGAATGTGCAAACTCCACATAGGTAGTGATGCAAGCTGGAAATCGAACCCAGGTCCTTGTAGCTGTGAGGCAGCAGTGCTAACCACTGTGCCATTTGCAAACGATTGAAAAAAAATTTTTATTTCAGATCATTTATTCCCTCAAAGGAACCGATTACATGAATTTCAACGAGGACAATATAGATTGCAGTCGAAAGGTACACAAGGAGGGGACTGAAGAAAGTTGTGACAACTAGAATTAGGCACACTGATGATCTGGATGTGGTCAAGTAAAACAAATGATCTCGCTACAACAATACAAATCAGAAATTGTACAACACTATAAGTCAGCTGAAGACGTGTCGCATTCCTATTGCTTACCTCTCAATAAAACTCGTTTTCATCTCTAAGGGGTAGATGGTAAAACCCTTCAAAGGTTCTTTATTCAGCAAGATATCTCCAATGACACCTGAAGAATCAGAACAAACATTGAGCTTCTATTTAAAAATTAGCCTGATACTATGCGAAGGCGCTTCATTGTATTTTGAATGGAGATATATACCAATCTAATCAACGGGAGAACAGAGTGAAACATGTGGACAGCTGTCCCTTAAAAGGAATTGTGGACATTGTGATTATCTATTCTTTTCTTCACTTTGGTCAAAACACACTTAATGACACTGAAAGAATAGAATATCTTCAGGTGACCATGGTTTAAACAATGACTTGTATTGCAAACCAAACAAATTGCACAAATAAAGCTCTGACTGCACTTCTGAAAGGGCCCTTATGATGCTTCTCTTTGTTCAAACAAAAAAAAGGGCATCAAGGGTGGAGGTACGAAGCCAGGTCACAAAAAGCTTGTTCAAAGAGGTGGGCTTTAAGAATCTTCAAGAAGGTGGAAAGTTGGAGAGGTTTTGGAAGCGCATTGCAGAGCATGAGTCCAGGGTGACCAAACGAAGGGGCTAGAGGGGCCAAACACAAGAGGCTAGAGTTGGAGGTGGGTGAAGCTCTCAGTGAAGCGTAAAGATGGAAGATATTAAAGGGATACAGAGAGTTTTAAATTGCAGACATCAGGTGGCCTCATAAAGGCGATTTTGAGGCAGCATGATTTGGTACAAGTTAAATTGGGCAGTGGACGGCAGGTGAGCTGAGATCAACAGAGGGTCAAGAATGGCAAAAAGAATATTTGAATAGTTGAGTTTGGACATGAGGGGTACACCCTATGGATCATGGCTAATAAATATCTCTCTGCCTGCAAATTCAGGCAAAGTGTTGCATTGATTTGAATACAGTGCTTGAAAGTTGAAAAGAGCAATTTTTCAATTAAAACAAAAGCCAAATACTGTGATGGTTGGAATCTGAAACAAAAACAGAAAATACTGGAAAAACTCAACAGGCCTTGGCAGCATCTGAGGAGCAAATTAAAGAGTTAACATTTCAAGTCTGTATGACTTCTTCATTAAACTATATAACTTAGCATTTTAACTATCCAGGAGTTGTACTCATATCTGATGAGTATTTAACCTGGAGAAACTGAGCTTCCTTAAATGGTCAAGAGTTCTGCCCTCAGTTCCACATGCAGCTATCAGAACAAAGTGGTTAGCACACTGATACCTTTCCAATGACTGAAATGTAACTAAGCTTATCAATTTTCTACGTATTTTTATTTCTGGTTAATTTAATGCAGTTGTCCTTGTTGGGTGTATTTTCTATATTAGAATGAATAGTTTAACAGCATGACTCAGATATCTGCAGTGGTTGGAAATGTTACTTGACCATGTACTCAACAGCACTGACTACATTTGTTAATCACCATCTTACAAATTTACCTTTTCGCTGGTCGTCAAGTTTGTCTCCATAGTTGACCCTGCCACGATTTTCCACCAAAAGGCTCAAATTCCGCTTTCCCTGCAAAGCAAAATAAATCAGTTTCAACGCAGAGGAACATCGTGGAGCTTCCTCATCACATCATTTTAAACGGAGCCATCAGAGGCGTTCTTCCTCAAGTGATACTTCAGATTTAGTCTGCCACAGATTAATAAAAAGGAATTCACCAATTTAATTGCACCCAATACAAACACTGCACAACAGCAAACTTAAATCAGAACATAGAAATCCTGCTTTTTGAACAAAAAAAAAATCACATTGCTCTTGAAACAAAATACTAACACTGTACTGCAATTACACAGGGCCTTGGTGAGGCCACACTTATAACATGGTGTGCAGTTTTCCTCTCCTTTTCTAAGGAGGGATGTTCTTGCTCTTGAGGAAGAGCAGCGAAGGGTTACCAGGCTGATCCTAGGGGTGGCGGGACTGATGGAGGAGGAGAAGAAGAGATTGACTATTGTTTATTGCTGGAGTTTAGGTGAATGCAGGGGGGCATCTCACAGAGACTTATAAAGTTCTAGCAGGATGAGACAGGATAGATGCAGAGAGGATGGTGGCACGGTGGCACAGCTGTCTTAGTGCCCGTATTCAGTTCCCAGCTTGGGTCACTGTGTGGAGTTTACATGTTCTCCGTGGGTTTCCTCCCACAGCCCAAAGACGTGAGGTTTAGATGGATTGGCCAAGCTTAATTGGGGGACTAGCTACAGTAAATGCATGGGATTACGGGGATAGGGCCTGGGTGGGACTTTGGTCGGTTCAGACTTGATGAGCCGAATGGCCTTCTTCTGTGCTGTAGAATTCTATGAATCTATGATGCTCCCAATGGTGGAGAGTCCAGAACCAAGGGGTCACAGTCTGAGGATTTGGTGTAGATCATTTAGGAGAGGTGAGGAGACATTTCTTCGCCCAAAGAGTGGTGAGCCTGTGGAATTACCACAGGAAGTAGTTGATGCCAAAACATTGAATGCATTCGATCGGCGGCTGGATATAGCACTTGAGTGGGATCAAAAGTTATGGGGAGAAAGCAGGATTAGGCTACTGAGTTGGACAATCAGCCATGATCATGTTGAATGGCCGAGCAGACTCAAAGGACTGAATGGCCTCCTCCTGTCTTCTATATCCCTATGTAACACATTAATTAAAACTACCAGGGATGTTTTACAAGGGCTCCACTCTCAGCAGGCAAGAACTGAACATAGTGCCAAGCAATTTTCCAAACATTATAATCATTAGTTGGAAGACAGTGTGGGGGATTCTGCTGTCCATTTAGTACACACAAGGTCAGCAGGTTGTGTAGACTCTTGTAATAATTTAATGCAATGTTTATTAATTAATTATTTTTAAATGATGCAGCCTAGACTGGAATTCTGGAGCAATTGAAGTTGTAAAATGTAGCGTTGGGCATTTTCTCAGTTCTATTCCTTAAGACAATTCTCAGAAAAATTGTTGAAGATACCACCATAAATCATTTACTGCAATTACCAATCATTTGTTTGCACAAAAATTCTCTCACCCAGTTATATGTAACCTCCTTGCTAGATGTGCTAAAAACTTCTCAAACTATGTTTTTTGACTTTTACTCTGATATTGTTCTTAAACAAACCCTGCTGCGTCAGAACTTAGTGTGTTCAAGCGCTTCCCCTACAGCAGAGCAAATAATCCAAGCTAACACCATAGTGCAGTACTCAGGGTGTACTTCACTGCTGAAGGTGCCAATTTATGGATGAGATTTTAAATCCTGTTTAGTTGGATGTCGAAGATCCCACAGTTATTTGGAAAAAAAAGCAGCAATTCCCCCTGCTGTCTTGGCAATATTGGTGCCTCACCGAGTTTCTCAAAAAAATTAATTGCCAGTGTCTGTATGGATTTCATCCGGGTGTTCCAGTTTTCCCTCAGTCCAAAGATATGTATGTTAGGTTGATTGGTCACGCTAAATTGCCCTTAATGTCCCATTAGCCAAGGGAAATGTGTGGGGTTACAGGGATAGGGCCTAAATATGATACTCTGTCAGACAGTTGGAGCAGACTTGATGGTCGAGTGGCCTCTTCTGCACTGGAGAGATGCTATCTCATTTATTGTATATAAATTGATTGGTATCTTTGCCCAGAGTGCAGCAAAACCAACCACTGGCTGGAAAACATTTTTGGACATCCAGGGGCAACGTACATATAGGAACTACTTTCTGTTTCCTTCATTATTAGTTACCATTTTTGTGAATGTAACAGTAAAATAAAAGCCCTCACGTCTACTGCCACCTTCAAAAAAAAAAAGGGCAATACTGAGGAAGTAGTAATAGCTCAATTCACTGCAAACATCTTGAAGACTTGATATTTAAAGACACTTACCGGAGCAACTGAGATTGTCAATTCCACAGTTTTGTAATCCAGGAATCCAATGGACTGACCATCAACAAAGACCTGAAACATTAGAAAATAAACTCACTTGTGCAAACAGTGAGAGTTGTGTGTGAATTACGGGCTGTGGCTTTCAGTAGAAGATGACATATAGCAGGAAAGCACAACGTAAAGCAGGAAAATACACTACAGATGCCAACTTCTTCAGTACATTTTAATATTGCAACCAGACATAGCCTCTCATTTCTGACTCCTTTATAGAGATGCCTCAGATGGTACATCTTCAGTTTCTCTCAACCATGCATGATTAGCATAAAGCTACTCAAGTCTTAGATTTGCATGAATTTAAAGAATTTCATTTATGTCAAAGAAACAGGTCATTTGGGCCAACAAGTTGGGTTGATGCATGGGGAAAACATTGTCCTGCAAACAATGCAATAAAGGCATTAACCTTTCAACTCCCTTAACCCTCATGGCTTCCTGACACAAAGAAAAAGACAAAAGTCTGAGAACATGTACCAACTGTCTCAAGAACAGCTTCCTCCCTGGTACTATCAGACCTTTGAATGGACCTATCTCAAACTAAATTGATCTTTCTCTACACCCTAGCTATAACTGTAACACTACATGCTGCACTTTCTCATTGCCTTCTCTATGAACGTTATACTTTGTCTGTATAGCGAGCAAGAAACAATACTTTTCACTGTATACCAATACGTGGTGATAATAAACCAAATCAAAAATAAATCCATCTTGCCTTTAGTACAAGTAGAACTCTGATTAAATACGACACAAGCCATTAAATATCAAAATATTTTAACAAGAGACCTGTCTCTGGGGAGCAGTTTAGATGATTACCTTTCAACTAATCTGTTAAAACTGGCTGTGGGCACAGTGGAAGCAAGTTTCCTATCTTGAATTTTTAGCTCCCCCAGGGAGGTTAAAATGCCTATTCAAACGGAACAAAAAGGAAGTTGTTGTTCTATATTTTTTCCCCAAATGATAGGCACTAAAGTTTAGAATTGGGCAATCAATTTAACCAAGGAGATTATTATTATTACAGTTCTGCCTGTAGCAGCATCCACAGAACCTCAAGAAGTTCAGCGCAGAGATGGAGGTCATTCACCTCATGGTTCCTATGCCAGCTCCTTAGTAAAGCAACCTGCAACAAATCTCACTGGCCTAAAACATAGGAGATAGGACCAGGAGGAGGCCATTTGGCTCTTTGAGCCTGTTCCACCATTTATCATGATCATGGCTGAACGTCCAACTCAATAGCCTAATCCTGCTTTCTCCCCATAACATAAGAACATAAGAAATAGGAGCAGGAGTAGGCCATCCAGCCCTTCGAGCCTGCCCCGCCATTCAATAAGATCATGGCTGATCTGTCGCTGCTCAGTTCCACTTTCCCGCCCTCTCCCCATAACCCTTAATCCCCTCTCCTATCAAAAACCCATCAACCCGCGTCTTAAAAATATTTAGCGAGGCAGCCTCCACCACTTCAACGGGCAGAGAATTCCAGGGATTCACCACCCTTTGAGTGAAGAAGTTCCTCCTCAACTCCATTCTAAACCGCCCCCCTTTTATCTTGAGGCTGTGCCCCCTAGTCCTACTGTCTTTTTTGAGCGGGAAGAGTCTTTCCACCTCTATCCTATCCATTCCATTCATCATCTTATACGTCTCAATGAGATCTCCCCTCATTCTTCTAAACTCTAACGAGTACAAGCCCAGTTTATTCAGCCTCTCCTCATAGCTCAACCCCCTCAACTCCGGTATCAGCCTAGTAAACCTCCTCTGCACTCCCTCCAAGGCCAAAATATCTTTGCGCAGGTGTGGCACCCAAAACTGCACACAGTACTCCAGCTGCAGCCTCGCCAATGCCCTATACAGCTGCAGCAAGACCTCCCCATTTTTATAATCAATCCCCCTCTCTATGAAGGCCAGCATCCCATTCGCCTTCCTGACCACCTGCTGCACCTGCAAGCTGGGTTTTTGCGACTCATGCACAAGGACCCCGAGGTCCCTCTGCACCGTCGCCTGCTGCAGTTTTTCGCCCCGTAAGTAATAGTCCTTCCTACCATTCTTCCTACCAAAGTGGACCACCTCACACTTGCCAACATTAAATTCCATTTGCCATTTCCTGGCCCATTCGCCCAGCCTATCTAGATCCTTCTGCAGACTCTCCACACCCTCCGCACAATTTGCCGTTCGCCCAATCTTGGTGTCATCAGCAAATTTCGACACCCTACACTCGGTTCCCTCCTCCAGATCATCTACATAAATGGTAAAAAGCTGAGGCCCCAGCACCGACCCCTGGGGCACTCCACTAGTCACCATCCGCCAATCCGAATAGCACCCGTTGACCCCCACTCTCTGCCTCCTATTTGACAACCAATCCTCTATCCACGCTAACACCCTACCCCCAACTCCATGTCCCTCCACCTTCTGCAATAATCTCTTGTGAGGTACCTTGTCAAATGCCTTCTGAAAATCAAGAAAGACCACATCCATCGGCTCTCCTCTATCCACCGCCCTAGACACATCCTCATAGAACTCCAGTAAATTTGTCAGACACGACTTCCCTTTAATGAAACCGTGCTGCGTCTGCTCTATCAAGCAATTCCCTTCAAGATGCCTCGCAATTTCCTCCTTAATGACAGATTCTAACATTTTACCTACCACAGACGTTAAACTAACTGGCCTATAATTCCCCGCCTTTTGCCTGGCACCCTTCTTAAACAACGGCGTAACATTAGCAGTTTTCCAATCATCCGGCACTTCCCCGGAATCCAGCGACGTCTGAAAAATAACCACCAAGGCATCCACTATCACCTCCGCCATTATAACCTCCAATCCCGTTTGGCCAAAGTACTATCTCTAGCCGCATTTTGAATACGTTCAATATTTTGACATCAACTACCTCCTGTGCTAATGAATTCCACGGGCTCACCACTCTTTGGGTGAAGAAGTCTGTGTCCTAAATGGTCTACCCCTGTTGCAGGTAAAATAATACCTCAGACTGTTAGTGAGTCAAAATACAGTGGTTTTTATTTCAAAACTCTGGGGTTTATTCCTCTGGTGAATTCGCTTGACACTCACCACCCTGGTGACCGCCTCCCACGCAGGGTTGGAGAGTTGGGTGGGCCTCCTCCTTCCAGCCCTCGGACACAGGATGTCCTACCTCTCTCCTATTGCATCCAGTAATACTTGCGGTGAAGCACTGTTAAATCTGGGTGCCGTTGCTCCTTAGCTTCTGCGTTCCATGTTCTGGTCAGTCATTAAGAGTGCAACAAAGTAGCAGCAGTCTGGGCACCTTTCAAATAGGGCACTGGATATGTCAGCAGGGTGCTTGACATCCTGCTCACCCTGCCACAAACAATATCAGGTAACCTCTAGTGGTATAAGTAATAAGCCCACCATGGCTTTCTCACTGGGCTCTGCGGCAGGAGACACTCACGCTTCCCCAACTTCGGTCCACAGCGCAAAACTCCAATCCACGCACACAATACAAATGGGCATCCCTCATGTCCAGGTTTAGAGGACGTGGACATTATATTCGGTGTGGACTACTTCTCTCCCACAATCCTTGTACAGCAATGAACAGGGGTAGGAAAACTATAGGTAGCACGGTGGTTAGCACTGCTGCCTCACAGCGCCAGGGACCCAGGTTCGGAACCCAGCTTGGATCACTGTTTTCACATTCTCCCCGTGTCTGCATGGGTTTCCTCTGGGTGCTCCGGTTTCCTCCCACAGTCTGAAAGATGTGCTGGTTAGGTGCATTGGCCATGCTAAATTCTCCCTTAGTGTACCCAAACTGGTGCCAAAGTGTGGCGACTAGGGGATTTTCACAGTAACTTAATTTCAGTGTTAATGTAAGCCTACTTATGACACTAATGAGTAAACTTTAAAACTTAAAACCGCTAAATTCAACATCTGATAACACAAACATTATATGCTTAAAGTTCCTACAATGGAGCAATGCATTAATTCTGCACAATTTCTGTTATAAGCATGACTTTTCCTCCTCAACTGACTTGCCAGTGAGATACTAATTGCTGAACTGTGCATCTGCCTCAGCACTGACATCTCTCATCTTATACAATTATAGACGTTTATCAAAATTATGTAAGAACAGACTGTTTACCTGTGCTCTGTCACGCACATTCTGCATTGAATGAAGTACTCCTCCACCACTTATTACTGTGTTATACAATGTGTACCCATAGGCTTGTCCATTGCCATTGTTGATTGGCAGGTTTTCCATATTAACAGGTCTTTCACTTACAATAGGCTACAAAAGATGATAATAGACAACTGTGAAATGTATCACTTTTGTAACATTTATGCATAGTTCAGCTCCCAAGCATTTGATCCACAAAAATAAATCCCTTCACCCATCCATAGCACAGTGGGTTTAACATTTAAGAAACCTCCTGATGACTGAGTGTGTGTTGAGGAATGCCTTGCTTTAGTATTCAAAAAGACCACAAGAGTATGCAGTAGCACAGGTTGCAAGTTCAAATCCTACTCAATGTGATAACAATCTCAGATGCCCTAATGGTACTTTGCTCGACTATTAATCCAGAAATTCAACTAATATTCTGGGGACCCAGGTTCCAATCCCGCCATGGCAGATGGTGAAATTTGAAATTAAAAAAAAATCTGGAAGTAAGAATCTACTGATGACCATGAAACCATTGTCAATTGTTGTGAAAACCCATCTGGTTCACTAATGTCTTTTGGGAAGGAAATTTGCCGTCCTTACCTGGTCTGGCCTACATGTGATTCCAGAGCCACAGCAACGTGGTTAACTCTCAACTGCCCTCAGGCAACTAGGTGGGCAATAAATACTGGCCCAGCCAGCAGCGTCCATGTCCCACGAATGAATTTTTAAAAAAAAGCACCACCATATCGGGGCAATTAAATACTCACATACCATAGAGATCTGGAGAAAAATATAGGGCAGAACCAGAGAAACCCCCTTCCCCCATTGGGTGTGTTTTCAGCAGGGTTAGCAAAATAATACAAGTAGCGATAAATACAAGCCATACTTTTCCCCACTCAGCAAGTGGGCAGGTATCAATCTGCTCGCCATTCTAAATAATTAACTGGAAACTGAGCTTGTTGCCCAGCCAATTGACCCAATGCCATAAATCAGTTGGCAGGCAGGTGGGAGTGAGGAGACGGCTTAGGGAAACAATGCTAGCTCTATTGGGAATAATTATAAAATCAATAAAACTGTTAACCGTTCTGATAAATTTAAGTCTCACGTGTGGATCTTGCCAAGAAAGAACTTGCAGTTATATAGACAAACATTAGGTAAACCAACAATGCATATTCAGTCTGTTCAAAATAACGTTGCATCCATTAAATCTCAAGGAATTGAGCATTGTAGTCAAGTAACTAAAATAAAGACAGAAAATGCTGGAAAAACTCAGCAGGTCTGTAGAAACTATGGAGGGATAAACAGAGGTAACTTTTCAAGTCCATATCAGAGCTCTGAAGAGTGGTACGGACACAAAACGTTAACTCTTTCTTTCCACGGATTCTAGCAGACTTGTTAAGTTTTTCCAGCATTTTGGATTTTTTTCTCCCACTTCCACCATCCACATATTTTGCTTTCATTTTAGTGTTGAGATAACGATCGAATGGTGGAACATATGCTTCGCTGCTGAACAGAAAAAAAAAAAATCAGAAGCACAATGGAGAATTCATCTGGTTTGGAGAAAATCTAATTTTTTTTTAGGAGAGAGCAGTATAATTGTGGATTAGAAATCTCAAATATTCAGGCATTGCAAAGTCGATTATATTGTCTCATTTTCTGCAGCTGGGTCCTTTGTGAGCTTGCAGGGTTGGAGGCCAGAACGGTACGTCAATCTCGATCTCATACTTTCTGCCCCACTAACAAACCATTTCTCAGCTGCAGGAGAAAGACATTTCTCACTCTTTCAATCCCTTCAATGGACTCAGCAGGAGACTGCCTCATCTCTGCTCGACACATCCTCCCGCAGCAATAAGTGATACTCGGGACTCAGTTGCATTGGGCTTCTGCTTAGTTAGTGAAGGTGTTTATTTTAAACAAGTTAACAACTGAACCAATAACAAGTAAAGGATCACAGTGCAAGTGACTGGAAGTTCCATCCTGTTATGGGGGAGAAAATTAGTCACTTTCTAATGAATTCCAGAAGGTGACCACAATACCAGAGCTGCAAATTAAATGCTTCCAGTAGGTGTGTTTTCCACAGAAGAGACTGGGAAGGTGGGGAGAGAGAAGGTGGGGAGAGAGAAAGAGCAACCATCTTACCACATTTCTGCTCACCTGAGCAGAAGGGATGCTGGGGCAGGCAGGTGCCAAAATAGATAGCTGTCCTCCACATTCAAATGACTAAATAACAATTAGACTGCTTATATTGACCTTAACAATACACTGCCTGTGTGGTTAGCAGGATGGGAGTGGCCACTTGACTTTTTTTTTACTAAAATGCTTACAGGGCAGAAAGGAAGGGCAGGGTTGCTCTTTGCTGATGATGGATTGCATCCTCCTTATACTGAACACCCCCCACCTTCCTACATGCTCTCTTCCTTAACCCAACTCCCTCGCCGACCACTACCCCTCTCCCTAACCTACCCTGAACCCTCCTGTCCCATCCAACAATTCCAGGCTTATCTGCATAGGTCTTCGGAGTCATTTCTTCAGCAGCTGCAAACTAATGCCTTCTTACTGTTTCCAGTGCACACTGAGCTGCCAACCAATCCTATGGCTGGCAGCTCAAAAGGGAAAGATTTCCAGCTCAATGGAGGAGCAGAAGGCCCTTTCGGGCCATCGTTAATCAACCCCGGTAGGACTGGATGATGGAGACTGTTGGTTGGCATCATGCCAACGTTGTTTGTGAGGTTTGCCCATCCAACACTCAATCTCATATTATTCTGCCCATGATCTAAAGGTTGCATGTTTACTATCGAAAATCCCATGTATAAATCCGTTATCTGAATCCAAATTGTGCCTTCTTTACTCACCTATGTTGTATAATTTGCCTCGAAAGATACACAATAAGTCGCAGTCACTAAAATATACCTTTTCTAATTGACCGAGTGCATCCCACAAAGGAATGTATTCCTTTACATGAAGGGTGGTGTACTTTGTTTTGTACATTTGAGCAGGTTGTTCAGGTAATTCTTGGCCTGTGACAGAGCAAAAAAAAATTAGCCTAATTTTTAAACACAACTTACAAATAAAAACAAGTAAAACCATTTTTGGGATGGGGGTGAAGAATGGGGCTTGGAAAAAAGGTCTTGTGTGAAATCAAAGAATGGTTATAGCACAGGAGGTCATCTTGACTGTCAAATCCATGACAGTTCTCTGCAACAGCAAATGAGTTTGGTTTTTGACTTTCAAAATTTTTGTTTGAATTGATTGTTTTAACTGACAATCGCAGATCACACAATCAAAAGGGGGCACATTCAAATGGTGAGAGAAATTCCTGTGTGAGGACAATGCGGTATCAATTCAAGCTAACGACGTGTGGAATAGGGTCGGGCAGAGGGTTGGATTCAATCATTCCAAAGGCAGCTATGGCAGAGATAAACTGCAGAGTAAAGCTCTTCACACATTATGGCTTAAATCCAAATTCTCCCTTCCAGTGCAAGCCTTCCCACACTAGCCATCCAGGAAACTTGCCCCATCTGTAATCAATCTAATGATAAATTATGAGCATTTGTGCACCGGGTACCACACAGCAGATACTTTTAGTCCATCAACATGGCTAGATTTCAACCAGTGTTCAGTCAGCTGATGAAACATGTTTCAAGGGACAAACAAAGTTAAGTTTTAGAGATACAGAGATCTTGCCAGAAATCTCCAAGCTTTCAAAAAGAGTAGAATCCCTACAAGTGCAAGAGGCGGCCCTTCAAGTCTGCACTGACTCTCTGACAGAGAATCTTAGCCAGGCCCTATCCCCATAACCCCACATATTTATCTCTCAAATTCCCCGTAACCTACACATCCTGGGATGCTAAGGGGCAATTTAAGCATGGCCAATCAGCCTAACCTGCACTTCTTTGGACTGTGGGAGGATGGAAACCCACACAGACACAAGGAAAGAAGTACAATCTCTACACAGATAGTCACCCAAGACTGGAACTGAACTCGGATCCCTGGCACTGTGAGCCAACAGTACTAATCACTGCGTGTGTGACTAAGATGACAAGCAAACCGACTCAATTTCCAAGCCTGGGCAATTTGACAACCAAATCCATGGACTTTAACAAGCAATGCATCAAATTCACAAAAGTGAAGTCTATTTACCCAAGTACTTGCTGTAAAGTTCCTGAATTTGATAATATTTTTCTGTGTAGTCTCCTGCTTCAGACAAGGGTGCATCGTAATCTGGTAAAAAAATGAAGAAGAGTCAACCAATAGGTTTCAACCTTATCTAATACTTAAAAAGTGAAATCAGTTACTTCCAAATTAATCAAAATGACATAGTACAGCATGGAACTCATCAACATAATTGTGAAATATAGTTATAAACCATCTCATCTGACTGAAGGAAGAAAAGGCCCAGAATTAAAACTTTAGAAATAAAAGTAGTTTCAGGTACAGTGCATTTTAGATTAAAAAGCATGCCATCAAACCTTAAAACAGACAATTTGCAAAAGATCGTTTAATGTATTCCTGCCTGATTATTGTGCATCTCTAATTTAGAGCATTCCACCACTGGCAGCTGGATGACACTGGCCTAAACCCAAAGGTCTGGAACTCCTTCCCTGAACCTCTCTGTCTCAATCCTCCTCTAAGACACCTCTTAAAACAATTTCAGGGTAAGGGGCACACCATTTAGGACTGAGTTGCTGTTTTTAATTTAAGATTTCTTTAGAAGTTAGGGAAAATCACATGACACTTGACCAAACTAAAGATGATCAAATGGGTTTTAGGCACTTTCTTGTCAGAGAATGTGTTCAATTTCAACAATTTTTTAAACAAATACTTGAGTTTATATTTCCCTGTTAATGCATTGCTTGATATGCCTTTGTCATGGTATAATCGAACACAATCGTAAATGATTTGTAATATCTCAACAAGACCCACGAGTTGGCCTCTTGGAGTATAGCTCCCTGACTGTAGGATTCTATGATTACCCGAGCGCAGAAGGAGGCCGTTCAGCCCATCAAATCTGCACCAACCACAATCATACCCACGCCCTTTTCCCATCACCCCATTCATTTACCCTAGCCAGCCCCCATAACACTAAGGGACAATTTGACACGGCCAATCCACCTAGCCTGCGCATCTTGGACTGTGATAGGAAACCAGAGCACCTAGAGGAAACCCATGCAGACACAGGGAGAATGTGCAAACAGCCAGTGACCAAGCCAGGAATTGAACCTAGGTCCCTGGCACTCTGAGGCAACAGTGCTAACCACTGTCACCTGCCCAAAGAGGAGTGTCACCCCAGATTCTGACTTTGTACCTGAAATAGAGTTTGTAAATAGAGGGAATCTGATGAAAGGATACCGGCCTCTGAGGAGTTATTTCATGATTGCATAAAGGAAGTTTATAAAAATTCATTCAGTGGCAAGCTACCAGAGAATTATCTCCCAACATCCAACTTTACTTAACATTTCCACCTCTGTATGCATTGTGAACGGTTTCCGTTCTGAGCACAGCCCTTGGCTGTTGGATGAAATACATTTCCCAGAGTGACCTTGAACCCTACAAGTTGGAATAGGTCTCCAATCTGACTGCAGTAATTGTAACAGTAAACATGCTTAAAAGGCACAGAGTAAATTTTACTTTTATTGCAGACATATCTACAACTAGTTTTGGTTGCCCTATTTTCCATTTAAGCCCAATGAAAAAGTGGTTCTGGTCTAATAATGCTCAGTATCTGGGAAAACTGCAGTTAAATTTGCCAGTACCTGCATCAGGCTCTGAAGCCTAAAGGATTGATTGCTCCAATTTGCTTGAAGGTGGTGTTAAGTTTTTGACCTCCTGAAAAGGAACAGTTAGCCAATAATTGAGAGAAAATCTGACAGCATCTCAGGTACACCCACCATAGCTGGTGACATCAGCAATATAGGTGCCAAAATCCTGAGCACCATTCATGAAGCCAAAGTTAGTTCCTCCATGAAACATGTAGAGATTGATGGAAACCCCTTTGTTTAGGAGCGCTGCAATGGTATTCAACATTCCTGCAGAAGAAATTGACAGAAAATCTTCAGACAGTGAAATAGTGAAGAAACAGGTCCATTGAGACACAAACACAACCTGTCCCTGCAATGCATAAAGGCTTTGCTATATGTATAGACACAATTAAGGAAACTTAAACACAAGCAAAACATAGACAGACCTACTGTTGTGTAAGACCTACATCTGTATAGAAAAGCAATGAAGCAGATTAATGCCTCCTTGTATTTTTGATAGGAGATCCAACTTTACCTCTTTCTGTTGTAATTATGTTCACCTTTCCCCTCTTTATCGGTATTACCAAGATTGATGCTACTTCTAACTTTTCTCATTTATTCCTCCCAAGCTATAAATATGCTCTCCTGAGATTCACTGCATGTCTGTGCCCTCTAAATATTCTTTCCTGGGGGTTTAAACACATGCAATTGCTTCTCTTCATCAGACTTCCATTTCTCTTACAATCCATAGCTCTCAAAAGCATAAATCTTGGGTTGTCACCTAACCACTACTCAGGATTACAATGACTGGATACCTGGCCAAACAGCAAAAAAAAACAGCTGTCTTTTTCCTCACACAATTACTTGACATTCCTTGAAAATACTTCTGAAATACAATTCAAGACTCAAAACAGAGTTACTAGGATACGGATTCTCTAACCAGAAATGGTGGCGTGGGGAACAGCAGAAGCAATAAAAGCTTTTGAAAGGAAAAAGGGATAAAAATTGGATTAGGCAGCATTTTAAAGGCAAGAGTAGAGAAATGGAATTAGGTGAAAAATGCCTTGAGAGGCAGTATAGGTGTGATGGGCTGAAGGGCCTCCCTCAGTACTGTAGGGTTTTATTCAAACAGATTTTCTTTAAAAAAATAACACTTGTCCAATAATTGAGGTAATGAGTAGTCCAACTCAAACAGACACAGGGTCAATCCCGTTTCTTACCAAAAGCCCATTCTACAGACTTGAGCGGACACTTCACAGCAGTATTGAGGAAGTGTTGCAACATCAGAGTGCTGTCTTTCAGGTGAGACAGGCCCGATCTGCTCTCTCGGGTGGGCATATAAGATTCCATGGCACTACTCCAAGAGGAGCATGGGAATTTGCCCCAGTATCCTGGTTGATATTTCTCTCCCCACCTACATCATTAAGATTATCCAATCAGTACAGCATTGCTATTTGCCAGAGCTTGCTGCGTGCAAAATGGTTGCCAGTTCCCAAATGACAATGGTCAATCCATTTGAAACGTGTTGTTCATTGGTTGTGAAGTGATTTGGGATGCCCTGTGATCACAAAAAGCAATGGAAATTCTTTTTGTTGTTCTAATTGCAAAGTCCAAGTGTTCCTCGTGGTTAATTACTGCACACGTGACATAGCTGTCTTTGGATATTTTCTTACACTCAACCAACGTCAGCTGGGCCAACTGCATTTTACCCTCTTTTACAAATTCTTGTAGGATAGGACAGATTCATGGATAGGAAAGGTTTAGAGTAATATGGGCCAAATGCAGGCAAATGAGATTAGCTTAGATGGGCATTTTGGTTGGTATACACCAGTTTGGACCGAACAGCCTGTCTCCATGCCATAGATTCTATGAGCTAATTCATCAGTGTTGCAAAGGTTGAGTTAAAAATTCATTGAAAATGTTCTTAAGTTGACAGCAGACTGTAAAATAGAGACAATTCACAAGAGGGAGCCAACAGCCAATTTCACATCATTTTAATTTCATTCAGTGCTTTGCAATCTGCTAGTAACATTACCAGAGCAAATATCTGGATAGGTTTTATTATTGCGACAAATAAATTAGCACAATAACATAAAAATAAAACCTTTGCCAAACTAATAGGAAATTGCCCTCTGCACTCCAACCTTTGCAATAATTAGTGGGGTGGCACGGTAGCACAGTGGTTAGCACTACTGCATCACAGCGACAGGGACCAAGGTTCGGTTCCTGACTTGGGTCACTGTTTGTGCACAGTCTGCACATTCTCCCTGCGTCGGTGTGGGTTTCCTCCCACAGTCCAAAAGACATGTGCTGGTTAGGTGCATTGGCCATGCTAAATTCTCCCTCAGTGTACCCAAACAGTGTACCCAGACTGTGGTAACTAGGGGATTTTCGCAGCAACTTGGTTGCAGTGTTAATGTAAACTTACTTGTGACACTAATAAATCAATAAACTTTATCGCAGATAACTGAAGCTGCAAAATAAATTACTTACTTAAATCCAAAGAAAAGGAGGGAACGGACAAACAAATTTATTAAACTAAAAGGCTCAAAACAAGTGAACATACCTTCCTGATAGATGTGATGATGACCTCCCCAGTGGTCAAACCAGCCACTCCAGTACTCCATCACCATCTTAGGTTTGCCAGGCTACAAAGGGGATGGAAAAAGATTGTACACAGTGGAGCAATACAAAGAAATTATTATGGCACAAGAGGAGATAACTTGCAAGACAGAACATGCAAAGGCAAAATCTGAGGGGAAGAAGGGGCAGCGTAAGCATCAATATCAGAGATTAACTAGCAATTGCACAGAGATGGTGATGTTCTGCTTCACTAATTATTAACATTCAATCTTCTTCCCTTTCCCCTCAACCTTTCAAGTAAGTACTAATTCTCCAGTGAGGTTTGTTTCCATGCAGCTGATTGCTTTACTTATTTGTTTCACTTGACAACTTGAACAGGGAATGCTAGCGCATTATTTGACTCTGGGGGCTATCATAGCCAAACCCAAACTTGTGGAAATCCAGAGTGCATGCATGCACTTCTCCATATGCATGTAAATGTACTTTTTCTCCTAACTTTGTGGAGCAATCAATAGCAGATGTTTTACTCCTTGTAACCCAAAGCTCTGTGATGAATAATAGCATCCCCACCACTTCCTGGCAGAGATCAATGCAAACCAAAAATTAAACCTTGACTCTCCAGATTCTGAATGTGGTCATACTAATGGGCTATAACTAGTTCAAATAACCAGTTTTAATTTGATTCAGCAGTTTTACAATTCAACAGCTTAATCCTGTTAATACAGATTTTGATTTTGGACGACAGCTGCTGGACCTCCTGCTTTTCACTTTTATATCTCCTCTAGACCCATCTTTGTTCTTTCACTTGTCCCATTACGATCTCTTTTTACCTCTCATCATCATCCCTTTTGCTGTTTAATCTTTCCTGCCTTCCAACCGATCACAAAAGTCTGAGGACACGTACCAGCTGACTCCAGAACAGCTTCATCCCTGCTGCCACCAGACTTTTGAATGATCTACCTCGTATTTAGTTGATCTTTCTCTACACCCTTGCTATGACTGTAACACTACATTCTGCACCCTCTCCTTTCCTTCTCTATGAACTGTATGCTTTGTCTGTCCAGCACACAAGGAACAATACTTCTCACTATATGCTAGCAAATAAGACAATAATAAATCAAAATCACAAGACTTTTCCCTTCATTCTTGCTCACCCCTCTATCCCCCACTTCCTTTGTCTGGATTAAAAACAGTTACGTCTCCAAGTAGCCCCAGTATCGACCTGTAAAAATTAACTGTTAGTCCCTCTCCACAACTGCATTAAAACATACCACTCTGGTACTCAACCTTTCTGCCAGCACTTCAATGACTCTCTGAAAGGCACTGAACCGTAGACGTAATGGTCCCTGGAGTTTAGAGCTGAAATCCTCCATCTCAGTGAGCCTAACCTCAGCAACTCTCACCCAGCTGCCTGAAACCGTGTTTAAAAATACAATGAACTGTAGAGGACAGGTGCAAGTCCTCAGTTAAAGATATTGCAGGACCTTGCTACCAATAAATATTTTCATGACAACAATATGTAAAAAAAATCTTACTTCCAGATTTTTCATCAGTGTCATTCCAGAATCCAGCTTTTGAAAATTGATAGTGGGTAAAGCTGTAAATGTATCAGAATGGATTAGCACAAATGGGAAATGTACCTTTCCTCCTTATTTTGCAGACTAATAACACTGGATATTAGAAACATTTTTCATGTGTAACAAGTAGTTATCCAGGTCAGGGAGTCTAAGAATTCAAGATTCCAAGACTGAGGAAGTCTTTTATTTTGAAAAAGTTTCTTAGTTCTTCAGTTACAAAGCCAATGCACAGAAGGGACCAAGCAGACTTGAGTCCATCTCCTCATTTGCTCCAAAAAAAAACAATTTCAAATTGAATCCAATTCATGGTTTCCCCACAAGAGAAACATACAAGATCCAAACTGACATGACAAGACATTGCGCCCTATCTTGGGCTTAATCTAATGCTGGTTTTTAGCCAAAAGGCTGAGAAACAATCCAATACTGAGAAGGCCTTTTTGGCCCAATGAAGCTTATTGAGCTGTTTGAAAGAGATGTTATGTGCAGGCATATATGTATATCCAGGATGTCACATCGCTCACTACTGCACTACAGTCAACGTATCAAAACAACAATTCTTCATTCCACAGCACACATCGAGGTCAGGAGAAGTACACACAATGCTAGCTCCAATATTAGTGCTAAAAATGTGATTAAATGTAACTTAGGGGAACCACCAGATATAACAATGCCCATCCAATTCTTTTCCAATTCCCTCATGATAACATCAGATTCCATTCTGAATATCACATACTTCCTCTCACCCCCACCACCACTTTTCATCATGAAAATAAGCATTTGTCTCAGTAACGGTAACAAGGTGGATAAGGACCCAAACATTCGATTATCGGGGAATCTGATAAGAAGTCACTAGCTGTCTGGGCAAGATTTTAAGTGAGCCATCTGAATACATTCGCTTACTATGTCAGGACTTACAATACCATTTTGTTTTTACAATGTTGATAGGCCATACCTGAAAAGGTATTATCCTAGTTTTGTTCAGGCCCAAAATCTAACTGAAGCTACTTCAGAACTACTTGTGTAAGTACTTCCTGCACAATATGTATCAACTGTTTCACAAAATCATTCATCCCGCTAATCCCCTAGGATGGTACATACCTCCTGCGACTGATCCTTTACTTAGTCCGTCCTTGTTGTCAGAAGTCATGAATAATTCTGATATCCCTCTGTGCAACAGGGCCTTTTGGGATTAAAACAGAGATTACCTTGGCTCTGTTTATTCAAATTGCCAACAAGAATATCAAATATACAGCCTGCACAATACACGCAAAATATTCACTACTGCTGCAATGTAGTCACAAATGGTTTTAGGGATGATCACACGTATTGATGGAGGCTCAGACTTCGTCCTTGAAAACACACTAACACACTTGGTGCTGAGTTATAGGTTAAAATTTGGAAGACCATGAAACAGATGTACTACTGATGAGCAAAGTTACATGAACCAAATTCAGGCAGGATGGTAGGTTGACACAGTGGTTAGCACTGCTGCCTCACAGAGCTAGGGACTTGGGTTCCACTGTCTGCAAACTCCATGCATTCTCCTCATATCTGCGTAGATTTCCTCCAGGTGTTCCATTTTCCTCCCACAGGCCAAAGACGTGCAAGTTAGGTGGATTGGCCATGCTAAATTGTTCCTTAGGTGTCCAAAGAGTAGTAGTTTGGGGGAGGGAATTAGTGGGTTAAATACGTGGGGTTACGGGGATAGGGTCTGGGTAAGATGCTCTGTCAGAGAGTCGGTGCAGATTTGATGGGCCAAATGGCCTCCTTCTGCACTGCAGAGTATCTATGGAATTCTATGAGACACAACTTTGCATGTTACCGCAGTACAACCAGCACAAAGGAACGTTTTAATCGCACGTTCAAACATTTAGCATTAGTAGGGGACCAGCTATTCTACTGGTCATCTGTGACATGAGCAGTCCATTAGCCTTTGCAATACGATGAGCAGATTCAGTGCACATCGTCTAAACATGCAGTCACAGACGTTATCAATCAAGGAGTTATATTAAGTCAGCAGTAGCAGACAAATTCACCAATCCAAACAGGCTAGGGAATTGGCACAAGAGTGCTCCAGCTATATGTCCTGCCAATGTTTATACGTTTAAAGGTGAGAAGGAAAGAGATACAAAAGGGTGCAGGGAGTCAATGTTTTCACAGAGGGTGCTGAGTATCTGGAACAGGCTGCCAGAGGTAATAATAGAGGCGGGTACAATTTTGTCTTTTAAAAAGCTTTTAGATAGTTCCATGGGTAAGATAGGTATAGAGGGATATGCGGGCAATTGGGACTAGCTTAGTGATTAAAAAAAGGCAGCACGGACAAGTTAGGCCGAAAGGCCTGTTCCTCTATGACTCAATGCTCCCCATGAGCATAGCTCTCCTGCTGGAACTACGATACACAAATTCAGTCATTTTAACCATACACCTGCTAAACAGAAGTCACTATGCAATAGCAGTGCATGAATGCTTAGCATACATGCATAATATCAGTATTTCAACAGACACGTCCATTTACTTAAAATGATGCACATTGTCCTTTTTAACAGGAGTCAGCAGACAGAGCATCAGGTTCCTAGCGTGCTAATCAAAATCTCAGGAAGAGATGACCTACGAATATTTACCATGCAGCTGTGACTTGTCGCTGCTTTCAGTTTATGGACAAAAACCTCAGAACTAAAACAACAAACAACACATTTTCACTTCCTCCCTTTTTAAAAAAAGCTAACGAAGGAAATATTCTTCGCAGTGGCAAAATTTGTTCAGTTCTCATGGTACAAATGTCTTACAGATGCTAAGTATCTTCCAGCATATATGAGTTATAATAGCTGGATAACGCATCCAAGTTGTGGGAAACGGATTTGTGCTGTTTCAGAGGACAAATTCAGATGCCGAGTAGAAGCCTGAAGCCATAGCAACACAAAGGATGAAAATAAAAAACCTGTCAGTTTATCAATCTCCTCCCCCAGTACAAACCACTCTTTCAGTCTGGAATGACAAACATAAATGCAGTTAAGAAGGGTCATCTGACTCACGTAGCCCATCTTTCTACAGAAACCTATGCTTTCCTCTTCAGAGAATCAGCTTTCTTCTTCAATGAGTCTGGAGCATTTTGCCTCCACTGTCCAACTCAGTGATCCATTCCATGTTTGATCAACCTTCATCTGCTTCCTAACATCAATCCTGAATATGGTCTCTTGACGTTAAACCCTAGAAAGGATGTAGGAAAAGGCCACTGACCCTAGGATCAAAGCCCTCTATCAGACTCTTTTTACTCTTCCTCAAAACTTTTACCAGAGTGGAATTAGCAGAGGCCAAGGACCAGATCATTCACTTTCTCCACCATACCAACCCCTTCGTTTATCCACATAATAGTCCTGAATGAATAGAGAGGAATAACGCTTAAAATTATATTACAGTACATTTTCATTCACATAACAAATATAATTACCTCATACACAAATTTCATGTACTTTGGATCTTTGTCATAGCCACCATATTCATTTTCTACTTGTACAGCAATGATTGGGCCTCCTTTTTTGTACTGCAAGAAAACAGAATGAGAAGGCATTTTAATTATTAAAACTTATCTTCACCACTTCCACATTTTTTTTCCCCTTTCTTCTTCCATCAATTTTCCCAATTTCTGTCGATGGTGGCATCTTACAGGGTTATAGTGTCATGGTATCAGGCAGCTTCCATTACCACCAAGTGATCACTCTCAGAAAAGGAGCATTGGCATTCCACAAATCTGCTACTAAGTCTGATCCCGTTGTTGCCAACTGTCAGCTTATATTCATTTATTCATTCATGATTCTGTGTGGACATTGCTGGTGAGACTGGCATTTATTGCCCCTGCAGAGTTTCTCTAAGGAAGTATTGGTGCTGGACCCTCTTGGGTATTACTGAATGGCTTGCAATATTGCCACCAATGGCGTGGGACTGGAATTACATGTAGGCCACGTGTGGTGTGGACAGTAGTTTCCTTTCCTAAAACGAGTTAGGGAATTGGATGGAGTTTATGGAGATCAATCTCTAGAAAGGTTCCACAATCAAAGGAACAAATACCAAGACAATGAAGGAGTCATTAGGCAAGATAGCCAGTAGCTTGGTTAGAGAGTCTTACAGAAGGGAATGTGGAGAGGGTGAAAGGTTTAGGAAGAAAATATCCATTCACACATCTACAGTGAAAAGGCACAGTTACTGCAGAGTGCTATAATTTGTTTGAATGACTGACACAAGACTTCTGTCTTAGCATTATTAATTTTAAGAAGCATTGAGGAATAATCCTCAATATCAGATCAATATCAACTCAGATCCTGCACAGACCAGTTCGTAAAGATATTCGCAGACATCTTCAATCTCTCTTTATACCAATCTGAGGTCCCTATCTGCATCAAGAGGACAACCGTCATCCCAATACCAAAGAAAAGCCAGGCAGCGTGCCTTAATGACTATCATCCAATGGCTCTGACATCCATCATTAGGAAGCGTTTTAAAAGTTAGTCATGGCACAAATCAATTCGGCCTCCCAGATCACCTGGATCCACTACAGTTCATCTGTTGCTGCAATAGGTCCACAGCAGATACCATCTCCCTGGCCCTGCACTCAACCCTGGAACATCTTGGTAACAAAGACACCCATGTCAGACTCCCATTTACCAACTACAGCTCAAGCTTCAACACCACTATTCCTATAAAACTCATCTCCAAACTCTGTGGCCTGGAGGTTGGCTCCTGTCTGCAACTGGATCTTGAACTTCCTAATCCACAGACCACAATCAGTAAGGATAGGCAACAACAGCTCCTCCATCATCATTCTCGACATCGGTGCCCCACATGGTCATGTCCTCAGTCCCTTACTATACCTTATACATCTACGATTGTGTGGCAAAATTCCCCTTCAACTCGAATTTCAAGTTTGCCGTTGACATCACCGTAGTGGGTTGGATCTCAAACAAGAGTGTACAGGAAAGAGATAGAAAATCTGGCGAATTGATGCGACAACAATCTCTCCCTCAATGTCAACAAAACGAAGGATATAGTCATCAGTTTCAGGAAGCATAGTGGAAGACATGCCCTTGTCTACATCAAAGGGGACAAAGTAAAATTGGTCAAGAGCTTCAAGTTTCTAGGTGTCCAGATCACCAACAAGCTGCCCTGGTCCCTTCTTGCCGATGCTACAGTTAAGAAATCCCACCAATACCTCCACTTTCTTAGAAGACTAAGGATATTTGACATGGCACTATTTTGCAGTTTGTTTTCTTAAACAAAGTAAACTTACTGCTGAACGTATTTATTCGTGTCACAAGTAGATTTACATTAACATTAACATTGCAATGAAGTTCCTGTGAAAATCCCCTAGTCACCAGCGCCTATTCAGATAAACTGAGGGAGAACTTGGTGTGGCCAACGCACCTAAACTGCACCTCTTTCGGACTGTGGGAGGAAACTGGAACACGCAGAGCAAACTGACAGACACAGGGAGACACGCACAGATAGTGACTGAAGCCGGGAATTGAACCTGGGTCCCTGGCACTGTGACGCAGCAGTGCTAACCACTGTGCCGCCCATAGAAAGCACAATTTCTGGTTGTATCACAGTTTGGCATGGCTCCTGCTCTGTCCAAGACTGAAAGAAACTACAAAGGACTATGAATGAAGCCCAGCCAATTACTCAAACCAGCCTCTCACCCATTGACACTGCCCACACTTCCCGCTGCCTTGGAAAAGCAGCTGGCATAATTAAGGACTACACGTACCCCGGACATATCTGTTCCTCCTTCTTCTGTCAGGAAGAACGTACAAATGCTTGAGGAAACGTATCAATCAACTCAAGAACACCGTCTTCCCTGCTGCCAGACTTCTGAACAGACCTACTTTGCATTTTTCTTTGCTCTTTCTCTACACCTTAGCTATGACTGTAACACTACATTCTGCACTCACTCGCATTTCCTTCTCTATGTACGGCATCCTTGTGTTAATGTAAGCCTTACTTGTGACTAATAAATAAATTTTACATTAAAATGTGACAATAGTAAATCAAATCAATAAAGGCTGTGGGGGTCCAACTAGATCAATGATGTACTTCGCCTGTAATAAAAAGGGTGAAGTACTTTTAGTGCTGAAGTCCAATGGATTGCAAATCACAAATGTCTGAATCAGAACAAAAGCTGGCAGCTAGAATGTCAGTTTGACAAGTCCAAACAATAGAGAACCATAAAGTCTACAACATAAATAGCATTTCTTAGGCATGAAGTTCCTAGTGAACTAACGAACGGGTCAGACTCACCTGAAAGGGGATAACTTTAGGAATCAGTTGATCAAAAAAATCATTGACGGCATCAGTGAACCCTGCATAAGTTGTGCGCAATTTCATGTTCTTGTCTCTCAGCAACCAACTAAAGGAATAAACAAACTACAATTTGATTGGAATTAATTACTCATCATTTTCCTGAGTTTTAATATTTTCATAATGAAGAAGCAACATACTCGCTGTATCAATCAACAGGAAAGGACTTAACACTACTGCCTTGTAGTCAATATGAATCAAACATGGTGAGCATGGTAAATGTTCTGTAGAAAATTCCAATTGAGGTTAATACATTAAAAGGTTAAGTAACCACTCAAGATCTAGGTTGTTTTCAACTCCTGAAAATTTTTTTTAAGACTCAGATTTTAATAACTGGTGCTGGACATGAAGTTCTTTCAGTTATTTTTGTGAAGGCTTAGTTAATGGCAACACAGATCACGGTGTGGAGATGCCAGTATTGGTCTGGGATAAGCATAGTAAGAAGTCTCACATCACCAGATTAAAGTCTAACAAGTTTATTTGGTAGCACAAGTTTTCGGAGTGTTCCCCTTCCTCAGGTGAGTGAAGAGTTGTGTTCACAAACAGGACATACATAGACACAGACTCAATTTACAAGATAATGGTTGGACAATGTGAGTGGAGAGAGGGTTAAGCATAGGTTAAAGGTATGTGAATTGTCTCCAGCCAGGACAGTTAGTGAGATATTGCAAGCCCAGGCAAGTCGTGGGGGTTACAGATAGCGTGACATCATCTCACGTGAGAACACCATCCACATACTCTTGTCACTCAGCCAAAGTTGTCTACCTGATACGCTGCAGGAAAGGATGTCCCGAGGCATGGTACATTGGTAAGACCATGCAAACGGCATGACAACGGATGAACGAACACTGCTCGATAATCACCAGGCAGAGGTATTCTCTTCCTGTCGAGGAACACTTCAGCAGTCATGGGCATTCAGCCTCTGATCTTTGGGTAAACGTTCTCCAAGGGGGCCTTCACGACCACGCAAAACCGCAAAAACTAATAGTCAAGTTCCACACACGAGAACGACCTCAACTGGCATCTTGGGTTTATGTCACACTATCTGTAACCCCCCATGACTTGCCTGAGCTTACAAAATTTCAATAACTCTCCTGGCTGGAGACAATTCACACCTCTTTAACCTGTGCTTAACCCTCTTTTCACTCTCACTGTCTGTATCTTTCAGACTTGATTGCCTGTAAAGGCTCGCATTCCAACTAATATCTTGTAAATTGAGCCAGTGTCTACGTATGCCCTGTTTGTGAACACAACTCTTTACTCACCAGAAGGAACAAGTCTCCAAAAGTTTGTGCCATCAAATAAACCTGTTGGACTTTAACCTGGTGTTGGGAGACTTCTTACAACACAGGCCACCACAGTGCAACTAAATAAAGACATTCTGTATTGTCTTTTAATCCCACACTGGTGCGCTAATTCAGGATGCAAGCGGTGTATGCATTGTCTGGTTTCTCTTCAGATCGTAAAAATCTTTCTCCTTTAACTAAAGATTTCTGTGGAAAGGAACAGTCAGTTTGGAGTAATTTTTTGTGGCCCTGCTTTGTTGGGGCTATCTTTATGTTTACAAGAATTCACAGGATAAGGCATCACGTTTATTGCCCATCCCTAACTAGCTTTCATTTCAGAGGCAATTACGAGTCCACCACATTATTTTGGATCTGGAGTCACATGTAGGCCAGACCAGCTTTGAACAGTAGATTTCCTTCTCTAAAGGACATTAGTGAATCAGACGGGTTTTAATGACAATCAATAATGGTTTCATGGTCATCACTAGACTTGTGATTCTAGAATTTTATTCAATTCAAATTTCACCATCTGCTGTGGTGGGATTTGAACTGTGGCCCTCAGATCTTACAGGGGAGTTGGTGGTATAGTGGTATTGTGAATAGACTAGTGATCCAGGATACTGCAGAGCCGCCACTGACAACAGGGTGAAATACAATTGAGACAAGGTTACAGAATCACTTCCAATGTGGATTTAGGAATTTATGGTGGATATATAAAAATGAGCTGAATGCATTGATTCAAGATAGAAACTGAATTATGTCCACTCTCTCTTGTTCAATTATCCTCTGCCTTCTCACTTCACTTAAAGATTACACTAGGTTGCAACTTACTGTGTACAAAGCCCGGAGAAATCAGCCCAGGGACATTGTATGGCCACTGTATTTTGCAACTAATGAGATGACGGTGATAAAACTTTAAAGTTTATTACTGTCACAAGTAGGCCTACATTGACACTGCAAAGAAGCTAGTGTGAAAATCCCCTAGTCACCACATTCCAGCACCTGCTCAGGTACACTGAGGAGAATTCATGGCCAATGCATCCAACAAACAGGGTGACGAGGGCAAGTGTAGATTCCGCACAGACAGTGACCTAAGCCAGGAATCAAACTGTGTCCCTGGTGCTGTGAGGCAGCAATGCTAATCACTGTGCCACCCCTTGACACAAAACACGTTTAACTGGTTCATTAAAAAAAATCTCTGCAGTGTGATTTAAACTTAACCAACAAATGGGCAAGATCTTACAGTTCACAAAGGTGGGATCTTCTGGCCCTGCCACCATTCAATTTCATGGCTGATCGTGCACTTTCAGTATCCCACTCCAGCTTTTTCTACACACCCCTTTAGCCACAAGGGCCATGTCCAGCTCCCTGTTGAGCATATCAACAACTTTCTGTGGTAGACAATTCCACAGGTTCACAATTCTGAGTGAAGAAGTCTGTCCTGAATGGTTTATGCCTTAATCTTAGAATGTGATCGCTAGTTCTGCACTTCCCCAACATCAGGGACATTCTTCCTGAATCTAGTGTGTCTGGTCCCATCAGGATTTTATATGGATATTGTAATATATTATATTGCTGCATTAAGTTTCTCCTTTAATCCCGATGATTTGAAACATGCCGATTTCATGTGGTTCCGAGACTGATTTCTGTTGCACTTACCTGGGTAAACCACCAAGGTCCCACTCCGAGCAGATGTACGGTCCAGGACGTAAAATGACCCATAAATCCAAATCATTGGCCAATTTGAGATACGCCCTGTGAGAGAAGATATTTAGGTTGAACCTTTCGAACAAAGTGTTATCTTTAGAGATGAATGAACTCTACTCCCTGCGTTCATCTGTGACTCCTAAACCATACCTTCACCATCTCCACCCACTTCCTCCAGGCCACTTCCATGCCCATCATCTATCCTCTATATTACAAAGAGCAACAAAGAACAAAGAACAACCCAGCATGGGAAACAGGCCCTTCGGCCCAACAAGCCCGCGCCGCCGCATCACCCTACACCTATTCTACCCTGCGTATCTACAAATAGAACCCCTGACTTAGCCAGATTCAGGGGAGAATAGTGTCAATTTGGTAAAACCAATCAGCCTAAGAGCACATCTTTGGGGTGTGGGAGGAAACCGGAGCACCCGGAGGAAACCCACGCAACCACAGGGAGAATGCACAAACTCCCACAGACACAGGCCCAAATCCATGTATCTGCACAGCTAGCAGTGCTAGTCACCGAGCTGTTGCGGCGCCCGTCTACCGGTCCAGGATCAAGCACACACACCGACACGAAGTACTAGGCCACTCCCAGAACCTCCAGGAGCAGCCCACGCACGACCCACCGTGTGCATGCCCCTCGTTTGACAACGAGGTGGACCTCCACCTGCGGAGTGAAAAGACAAAAACGTTAATCACAAGCCTGCCTTTCTGGTGTCTCCCGAGGTTCTAACCCTTATTCAATAACCCCTACCATAACCCTCCATCCTCGTTTCACTCATGTGCCTATCTAACTAAACCTTAAACGAGTCCAACGTTCCCGCCTCCACCACCCCACTCGGTAGCGCGTTCCATACCCCCACTACTCTCTGCGTAAAGAACCTTCCTCTCATATCCAAATTATACCCCTCCCCCCTCACCCTTAAATCATGTCCTCTTGTATTCGTAACCAATCTAGGGAGCAGTCTCTCACTATTGACCCTGTCTATTCCCTTCAGTATCTTATATACCTCTATCATGTCACCCCTCAATCTCCGTCTTTCCAAAGAGAACAGTCCCAGTTTCTCCAACCTTTCCTCGTAACCCAACCCAATATTCACTCACCCGGTGTATTCTATGTACAGTCTTCAAAATCTATGCAATATCAACAGGAAATACTTTACTTTCTTCTTTGAAAAAAACCTCTCAGCATCAGGGGGGATCAAATTGAGGCACACAAGGTGATATATTTCCTGTGGTGATACGTTAGTGTAAATTCACTACCGAAGCTCAAGTGTCTAGCGAAAGTGACTCTGCCTTAGAAAATAAAATCAATGTTTTTATAAGAGATGAAGAAAAATAAAGTAAAAAAAAGAGCAAACATCTACTTACTCAAGATCGAGATTGTCCTTGAAATTAAGTATGTTCTTCTGTGGTTCATGGAGATTCCATGGTACATACCTGTAACAAGAACACAGATACTAATATTGTATAAAAGCAGCAAGATATGTTATGTTAACTAAAATGTATTTGCAGTCAAACTACACAATTAATGCTCCCAAATTCCCAAGCTCAAAACGTTCCCAAGCTACCAGTGGACAAGAACTAGCCATCTCTGACCTGGTCTTTTAAGCTTGTGCAAAGGCAAGTGCTGTTTTGTTTAATAATCTATCAATCTTAAAAGGTTAACAGGAAATAACTGGCCACAAAGCTTTACTAGGTTTTGCAATTTCAACCCAAGTTCAGTGTGTCACAGAAAAACAGCAGGGGAAAAAAAAATCAAAGTGACAAAGACAGAAACTTATATATCTATGTAATATATTCTTACCAGTTTTTAACAGATGCACCACAGAAAGTATCCTTCCCAGATGTGTCACAGCTTGGTACGGCTTCTGCTCTGACCAAGACCACAACAGGGTTGTGAACATAGCCCAGTCCATCATGTAAACCAGCCTCCCATCCATTGATTCAGTCTACACTTCCCACTGCCATGGAAAAGCAGCCAGCATAGTCAAGGACCCCAACCACCCTCTCTTCCACCTTCTTCCATCAGGAAAAAGATACAAAAGTCTGAGACCATGTACTGACCGACTCAAGAACAACTTCTTCCTTGCTGCCATCAGACTTTTGAATGCACCTACCCTATATTAAATTGATCTTTCTCTACACCTTGTGACTGTAACACTATATTCTGTACTCTCTCCTATGCACTCTTGAATGGTATCCTTGTCTGTATAGCGTGCAAGAAACAATACTCTTCACTGTATTCCAATATATGTGACAATAAATCAAATTAAAATATTATATATGTACGAGGGATATTACTCACGTTGTTAATGTGTTCAAACCTAAAGCTTTCATTTTCAACATGCGATCAGCCCAGTACGGCCGTGGAATACGAAAGTAATGCATCGAGCCACCCAGGATGAGAAACTCATTTCCCTCCAACTGAAAATATTCTCGGTCAGCTTGCAATCCCAGTTTTCTGTTGTACATTTTTGTTGGAGTGAGTGGCAACCAGTGGAACCTACAAGGAGATGAAAAACATCTTAGTTCAAAGTACAACTGCAGCTGAGCAAGCCACTTATGGAGCAGGCACATGGTGAATTTGCCCCCAAGACCTTGAGTGTCAGAAAGCTTTAACACAGAGGTGCAGATGAGTTAAGTTTGACCAAAATGCTTTCCTCTTCCCTCTGCTGAGATTTTGATGTTCAGTCGTCACATGACTAGATTATTTGGCTGGATGGGGAAGTCAATGGCTTACAAAACAAAGACATTTATCCATTTTACCACCCACACAATCATTTTTCTAAAGGTGATTGTTGGAAAACTATTGCAGATGTCCTGCAATTTGTGCACAGCTCAGCATCAGCACTAGCACCCTTCAGTCTAAATGTGTGCTGAGCTACACAGTTTTTCAGTAGTATAACAAAAAGCACACCATGTTGTACTAAAAAACAAGTATTGTACATCTGGTGATTTCTACAATACTTGAAAGGTTTCAAAAGATTTTCCCATTTCATCATACGGTACTCAGCTAGAAGACTTTGCTAACTAGAGCCACTATAGCTCTTATTTTCCACAACAGCCAAAAGGGGCACAGTGGTTAGCACTGCTGCCTCAATGCCAGGAACCCAGGTTCGATTGCGGTCTCAGGTAGCTGTTTGCACATTCTCCCCATGTCTGCATGGGTTTCCTTCTATAGTCCAAAGATGTGCAGGTTAGGTAGATTGGCCATACTGAATTGCCTCTTAGGGCCAGAGGGAATTATGCAGTTAGAGAGATAGGGCCTGGGTGGAATCGTTCATGCAGACTTGATGGACTGAATGGCCTCTTTCTGCATTGCAGGGGTTCTATTTTCTATTTATTTTAGAATCTACCTGTCTCTTTTGACAACTGGTCAAAGGGAATTGTATCAGGAGGCAGCGATCACAAGTCTTTCTTTTCGATTCCCAACATAATTCTCGGTTATTTAACTACATATAAATTAAGCTAGAGAACTGTCCCAAGCCTGCCATTTTCACAAATAGTCTTTGGCATATTCTGGAAAACCAAACCTCCCTATTTATGCCAAATGCAGCTCAAAAAAAATGGCAGTTAGAACTCCACGAGTCCAATGTTGAAGAGCTTCGAGCATACTTATGTTATACTAATGTGGAGTTCATTATCATTAAAATAATCTCATGACACTTTTAGAAATGAGAGAAAAGATAAATAAAGGAACTGGGTAGATTGAAGAGATGATGCAAGCTCGGTCAAAAAGGATGAGATGACTTATAAAAAGGGAGTTTTAAGTGAAGCGTTTTTTTTTTTAAAAAGTCAAGGTTCCAAAGAGTTGTGTGAAAGAATATAGTATCAATGGTGTCAAAGGGACAGATGATCATTTAAGCACACCACAGGTTTGTTGGCATGGCCAGACTGAATGAATAAAAGACTGCAAATGAGAGTCCACTAGAGTCTCTGAAATCTTTTTTTTAAGTACTGTATATACTTCCCTTGCAGAGAGGCCTTGAACTGCCAATGAGCAACATCAAGGCAAAACAATAGAGGTCAACTTGCAGGAAACATCTGTAACACTTCTCCATACTTCCACATTTGGACACTGCATTGGTAATCCTGTTTGCGTCTTAACCCTTCCATGATAATTATGTCAATAAGTTACCAATAAGTTATCCATTGACAATTCACCAAACTCCATCAAGTTGCTTACAAACATTAGCAAGAACAATACCTGAGCACTCAACTTTACTACCACCATAATTATAAATTAGGAACTAAAGTACGTGTTGTCAAATGTCAGTGTACAATGTATCCTTCTTTCAGTTGCTAGTTCAGTGGTGAGTGTGCATGAAGCAGCTGGTTGCATTCTGGTACAGAGATATCCTTTTTGGGACTGAGACTGTCCTTCCCGAGATCCAAACAGATAAGAACCTAGATAGACCAATGCAAACTACGATCCTTCTGCTGAATGGGCAACCAGTCCTTAGTTGCTTTCTTCTACACATGCAAGCACCCAAGAGGGCTTGAAGCCATATTCAATGAAAGCACCATCACCTGTTCCCATTACTGCAATGCTGATGGTTTGGGTTCGAGCTCGATATGGCATTAATCTTGGGAAAAGAGGAACTTTTGTTCCTATACTGAAACAAGTCAACAAGCCCATCTCCAAGTCTTTGGCACAGCAGAAAAGATAGCCATCTTCATTGTGGCATGGAGGCTTCTGCTATAAAAACAAATATAGAAAAGACTGAAAATATTTGGCTCAAACAACATTCTGGGAGAGAGAGAGAGAGACGCAAAATGTCTGTTTCACTCCTTCCTGGGTGGCACAGTGGTTAGCACTGCTGTCTCATGGTGCCAGGGACCCAGGTTCAACTCCCAGCCTCAGGTCACTGACTGTGTGGAGTTCACACATTCTTCTTGTGTCTATGTGTGTTTCCTCCAGTTTCTTCCCACAGTCCAAAGATGTGCAGGTTAGGTGTACTGGTAAATTGCCCCTTAGTGTCAGGGGGACTAGCTAGGGTAAATACATGGGGTTATGGGGATTGGGCCTGGGCGGGATTGTGGTTGGTGCAGACTCAATGGGCCAAATAGGCTCCTTCTGCAATGTAGAATTCTATGATTCTGCCATTTCCAGCATTTTGTTTCTTTATTTCAGATTTGGAACATCTGCAGTATTTTGCTTTTCTGTGCCAGAAGTATGAATATTGAAATATATATTTCATCATACCACAGGCTCTGTAATGAAAACTACTGTAACGTAAATTAATTTTCCAATGCTCTTCAGTTCCTCGAGCTAAGCTGCTAACCTATGGTACATTGGCCAATGCACACACCAACAACCTGCTCTTGTTCATTCTCCAGTTCCGTGGTTTGGGCATCGCTAAGTTACTGTCTAATTTGTATACAGTAAGAATTAGTGGTGTGAAGCGCTGGGAGGGACAGATTACATAGCCTTCCCTAGGTAAACATGGAGGAGGGAAGAGGAAGAGTGTTATTATAGTTTCTCGATGAGCAGCATTCAGATGGTGCTTACAGCTGAAAGAAAGCAATTTGAGATTCCCATGAGTCTGCTGAGTTACCGAGGGTAACAACATGATGAGATGGAAACAATCATGCCCTTTCACATGCCACATTCCCTCTTGGTTTCAGATGTATTCCATGACATCAGTCCTCAGGATACAAGCACTTTGGCCTCATACTTAGATTTGGTTGGACATACTCTGTCACAGTTCTTAAGTATTATTGGCTGTTAGATTTTTAAAAAGATGCACTAAGTGGCAACTATCTTTTGTGTTAAGTGACATTTGTTGACACTCAAAATGATGCCTGTAATGGGTGCATTTAAAGGAATGTGGACTGTATTCCATGCAAGCCATGTGGGATCAATAAATCTAGTTATAATTGAGGTGAAATATAAAATCAAGGCAAGCACACTGCCTCACTGATAAGCAATTTAAAGCACCTTTAATATACTTGGTGTTGCAGTCAGCAGGGTTAGGTTAGCTTAGTTTGATAGGTGGCTAGATTGTAACGCAAATGGCATTAACAGCACAGGTTCAAGCCAATATAGTTCTTGGGGCCTCACTCTTCACCTTGCTCAAGTGATATCGTAACATGACCTGTAGACAAAGACCTGCGACATGAAGAGAGAAAAAGACTTGAAAGGCAGAGCAAATGACAGAGATGCTTAGTACAATATATTCATGGAAAGGTTTCTTTTGTCTTGCCTGGCTTGAAAAATTTCTGGCCGGCAGTCACTATCCTGGCCATTTACTTTCATTTCCCAGACAGTTCTCTTTCTGCAAGCATCAAAGACCAACTATATTCTCTACTCAAATTATTGGATTAGCACTTCTGTTGGCTGTATGTGAACCCAGAAATTCTCTCTCCCTTCTGCACACCAGTCATAGAAGAATCATAAAGATCCCTACAGTGCAGAAGGAGGCCATTCAGCTCACTGACAACAATCCCACCCAGGCTATATCCCCATAGCCCCACGTATTTACCCTGCTATTCCCACTGACACTAAGGGGCAACTTAGCACAGCCAATCAACTTTACCCGCACATCTCTGGAGTGTGGGAGGAAACCCACGCAGATGTGGGAAAAAATGTCCGAACTTCACACAGACAGTGATCTGAGGTCAGAGTCTCTGGCGCTGTGAGGCAGCAGTGCTAACCACTTTTTCCTGTTGACCTTTGTTGACTGAAGTAGGTAGTCTTGGTGGCCACTTCAAGTTGCTGCAGGCATTTAAACTTAGCAGCAGCTCAACAAGTCTCAACCCATGGGTGGTGTGCTCTCAGTCTTCAGATGCCTTATGCAGATTACAATGTGGCTGACAGCAGACATTATGCTGGGTCAGCAACTCTGGTGTCAAAGATGATTTTCAGACCACCTCGTGTCCCGTCTCCAACGGGGCTGGGAAAACCCAGAACCCCATAGCCTTTACGCACCCATTATGGTCACTGGTACCCAAGTGATCTCTCACTAACACTTCTGTAACCTGCCCTTCTGTCTTTCCAAACAGGAGGTCACGATCTGGACAATATCAGGTTTGGGCTGACAAGTGGCAAATATTAACATTTGCGCCACACAAATGCCAGGCAATGACCATCACCAATAAGAGACACTCTAACCACTGCCCCTTAACATTCAATGGTGTTACTATCACTGAATCCCCCATTGCCAACATCCTTGGGGTTACCATTGACCAGAAACTCAACTGGACTCACCACATAAACACAGTGACTACAAGAGCAGGTCAGGCGCTAGGAATACTGTGGTGATTAAATCACCTCCTGATTCCTAGAACCTATCCACCATCTACAAGGCACAAGTCAAGAGTGTGATGGAATACTCCCCACTTGCCTGGATGGGTGCAGGTCCAACAACACTCAAGAAGCTTGACACCATTCAGGACAAAGCAGCCCGCTTGATTGGCATCACATCTACAAACTGTCAATCCCTCTACCACCAACGCTCAGTAGCAGCGGTGTGTACTATCTACAAGATGCACTGCAGCGATTTACCACAGATCCTTAGACAGCACCTTCCAAACCCATGACCACATGGGAAGGACAGGGGCTGCATTTAAATGGGAATACCACCACCTGGAAGATGCCCTCCAAGCCACTCACCATCTGACTTGGAAATATCACCGTCCTTTGCAGTCGCTGGGTCAAAATCCTGGAATTACCTCCTTAACGGCATTGTGGGTCAACCCACAGAATACTGACTGCAGCGTCTCAAGGCAGCAGCTCACCACTAACTTCTCAAGGGCAAATAGGGACGGGCAATAAGTGCTGGCCAGCCAGTGATGCCCATGTCCCACAAATGAATATTAAAAAAGGTTTTGCCCCCTCTTTAGTCAGGCTATCCATGTACTGATTATATTTTCAATACAAAAGGAAGAGTGTTGGGGGTTTGCTTTTACATTCATTATTTCCCGAGGTAGGTCAAACTCAGGAAAGATCAGGAAAGTGGATGCGAGGAATGTCAAATCAGCCATGATCCTATTGAATGGCCAAGCAGGCTCAAGGGATTGAATGGCCTTCTCCTGCTCCTATTTCTTATGGTCTTAACCTCAGTCAGTAGTTGACTTGACAACTGTTCCATCTTCATGTCAAACAAGGGAGCTCAATCAGCATGTAATATGAGCAAGCAAGTTGATAAATTTAGATTCTAGGTCTAAATAACTTGGCAATAATCCTGTTTAAACACAAGATTTAAATCCAAGGAATTGGAAGATAAACATCAATGAATCTGGACAGTACTAAAGGTTTAACAACTGAATTTCCCATCAAGGCCAGACAACATTTTGAAACAGTAATATTGAAGAAAAATATTGTGGATCTGAAATAATAACAGGAAGTGCTGAAAAATCTCATTTCAGAAAGAGTCACATTGGACTTAAAATGTTAACTGTTTCTCTCTCCCCACAGATGCTGTCAGATCTGCTGAGTTTAGATAGCACTTTGTTATTGTTGTGAAATAGTAGCTTGCTGGATAATAATCATTGCAATCTTGGTATCTGGAACAAATACTGACATCTTCTGCATTTTGTATGGGTTTACTTAAGGAGTTAATGCCAAAACAGGACATCATTTAAAGAGGACAGGAGATATGCCAATGACTGAAAGTTGATTCAAAAATCAATTAAAACGAAACTTAATAATTGCATTCTGGTATTCCATCCAACTATCCTTGCATCACAGACCTCAAGATTGTGAGCAACTGACAACAGTCTTCAAACACCTTGAAGTCTATCAGTTAGATCTGCTCTCCTGCAGTCTTGAGGTGTGGTGTAAGGATTACTAAAACTTGCATCTTCCATAGAAACAGACTCCAAGGAGCAACTTCCTGGGGAAAAAAACGTACATATTTCTGTGGTCGGCGTCTAGTTCTGTTTTAAGTTTTCTGCTGTTACCAAAACATTTATGTAACTTCTATATTATTCACCCGTAAATAACTGAGCAATATTTCAGCCTGCATACACATTCTGCTATTATTTTTCACTTTGAGATGATGGTAAAACATTTGTGTGTTCATTTTATGTGATGTTAGAGTCGCTGGCTAGGCCAGCATTTATTGTCCATCCCTAGTTGTTCTTCAGAGGTGGTGGTGAGCTGTCTTCTTGAACTGTTGCAGTCTCTGAGGTGTAGGTACACCCAGTAAGAAATCTCAACACCAGGTTAAAGTCCAACGGGTTTATTTGGTAGCACAAGCCACTAGCTTTGAGCATTGCTCCTTCATCAGGTAAGTGGCATCTCCACATCATGTGTAGGTACACCCACAGTGCTGTTAAGGAGGGAATTCTTGACCAAGCAACTGTAAAGGAACAGCAACTTATTTCCAAGTCAGGATGGTGAGTGACTTGCAGGTGGTGGTATACCAGGCACCTGTGCTCTTGCCTTTCTAGATGGTAGCAGTCATGGGTTTGGAAGGTGCTGCCTAAGGAACCTTGGTGAGTTCTTAGTGTACCGTGTAGATGGTATATGACGAGCATTTTCTCCTGAATGATTTATTCACGATTGGAGATTATTGTTAAACTAGGGCTGGTAGAAGTAGGGAACCCTAGACAATTTAAGATATTGAGGCCCTGGTCAAGAAGGAGGAGGAAGCATACAGCATTCTCAGTCAACTGGGATCAAGTGGATCCCTTGAAAAATTTAAGAGGATATTGGAGGGTAGTGAAGAAAACATTCAGCATGCTTGGTTTCATTGGTCATTACATTGAAGTGGATATGCCAGCATTGGACTGGGGTAAACACTGTAAAAAGTCTGACAACACCAGGTTTAAGTCCAACCGATTTATTTGATAGTAAACTCACAAGCTTTCGGGGTTTGTCCCTTTGTCAGGTGAAAGTGTGAGTTTACTATCAAATAAATCGGTTGGACTTAAACCTGGTGTTGTCAGACTTTTTACTGTTATTACATTGAATACAGGAGTTGGGACGTCTTGTTGAAGTTGTACTAAACTTGGAATACTGTGTGCTGTTCTGGTCACCCCATTATAGAAATCATTAAACTAGAAAGAGTGCAGAAAAGATTTACTAGAATACTACTGGGACTTAATGGTTTCAGTTATAAGGAGAGGTTGGATAGACTAGAACTTTTTTTCCCCTGGAGCATAGGAAGCTTAGGGGTGACCTTATAAAAGTCTATAAAAAAAAAATGAGGGGCACAGATAAGGTAGACGGTCAACGCTTTTTCCCAAAGATAGGGAGCCTAAAACTAGAGGGCATAGGTTTAAGGTGAGAGGGGAGAGATACAAAAGAGTCCAGAGGGGCAATTTTTTCACGCAGAGTATGGTGAGCGTCTAGAACGAGCTGCCATAGGTAGTAGTAGAGGTGGGTACAATTTTGTCTTTTAAAAAGCATTTAGACAGTTACATGGGTAAAGTTGGTATAGAGGGATGTGGACTAAATGCAGACAGTTGGAACTAGTTTATTGGCAATAGCTGGGTGGCATGGACAAGTTGGGCTGAAGGGCCTGTTTCTATGCTGTAAACCTCCATGAGTCTAAGAGACACTAATATATTTCTATTAATGAGCTGGCTCTACAACATGGAATCCAAAGAACTGGTCCCATCAGTCCTCCATGGACCTGTGTTAATGGTTCCTATACACATGTTTCAAAAAAAAGATAAATCATAAATTAAACTAACATCTGAGTATTAACAAAATATTATCCACAATAAGAGTGTCATTTCTCATCAGCTGCCCAAATTGCTTGGAGGTTCGAACAGGTGTGGCCCAGGGCTACACAGATATTGGCAGCAATCCCAGGAGATTTGAGGTCGCCTACACAGCACATTTTGAAAATGAATCTGCTACAGTGACATTGAAACTATTCACATTGGACAGCAGGTTCAGCGATCACATTAATATGTGTTCTTCCAAATTAATAAGGGAAGTCCTTCATGAATACAATCCTTGCTGAGGCATATTTGCCCAGTGTCTTCAGATTTATGTTTTTTTAGAGCTGTGAGACTACAACAGCCTGGGATTACCGACAACCAGAAACTGAACCAGCCACATCAATACTGTGGCTCCAAGAGCAGGTTAAAGGTTGGAAATTATGTGGCTAGTAACTCACCTGACCCCCCAAAGCCTGTCACCATCTACAAGGTAGAAATCGGGAACATGCCCCACTTGCCTGGATGGGTGCAGCTCCAACAACACTCAAAGAACTCAATACCATCCAGGACAAAGCAGTCAGTTTGATTGGCAGCCATCCTTAAACATGCAAGCCATCCACACCAAGGCAAAGCAACAGTAATGCATATCATCTACAAGATGCACTGCAGGAACTCACTGAGGCTCCTTGGACAGCACATTCCAAACCTGCCACCTCTACAAACTAGAAGGACAAGGGCAGCAGATGCATGGGAACCTGCAAGTTCTCTTCCATGCCATACACCATACTGAATTGCAACTATAATCGCCATTTCTTCACTGTCGCTGGGTCAAAATCCTGAAACTCCCTGTCTAACAGCACTGTGGGTGCACCTACGCCACATGGACTGCAATGGTTTAGAACGTGGCTCACCGCCACATTTTCAAGGGAAATTCGGGATGGTTAATAAATGCTAGGCCTAGCTGGTTACACCGATATTCTGTAAAAAGAGGCCGCAAAATTGTAACTAAACTTATTCATCACATTAATGAGTGGCTAGATTTGTTCTGATGACATTCGTTTTGCCCAAAAAGAAATAGTTTACTGGATTTTTTTTTATATAAAAAGACTGCCTTAGTTGATATTTATCTCTCAACCAACTTTGCAAAAACAGTCATCTGGTCATCATCATATTACAATTGGTGTTTGCCAACTGACAAGTTTCCCTATGTTACAGCGACTACTCAAAAATATATAATTGTTGTATGGCATTTTGGGCTGTCCTGAGGTTGGGAAAGACACTGACAACAACCTCACCCATGCCCTGAACTCATAACCTCACGTATTTACCCTGCTAGTCCTCCTGCCACTAATAGTCAGTTTTAGCATGGTCAATCCACCTAACATGTACAGCTTTGGACTTGGGAAGAAACCACATCACCCGGAGGAAACCCACGCAGACATGGGGAGAATCAGACAGTCACCCGAGGCTGGAATTGAACCCCAGTCCCTGGAGCTGCGAGGCAGCAGTGATACCACTGATATCACTATTGTGATCCGGTGACCCTCTTTTCTCCTTCATGTACAGGTGTAATAACCAACTGATTATCTTAGTATGGAGTTGGTGACATTGAAGAAATTGCGATTATAGTTGCAATTCAGAATGGTGCATGGCACGGAAGGGACTTGCAGGTGGTAGTGTTCCCATGCATCTGCTGCCCTTGCTCTTCTAGTTTGTAGAGATGGCGGGTTGGGAATGTGCTGTCGAACAAGCCTCAGTGAGTTCTTGGACCCATGGCTCAGAGCCACATGCATCTCCAACATCTCCCTCGCAACTCCCAACCTTTTCAACCTAATGCATTGCATTAACACATGGAAAATGCCTTCAAAAAAGTTAAGTAAACTCCATTTTTGGGAGGGGGGGGGTGTGCACGGGAAGAGATGAAATCATGGACTGGAATTTTGCTGACAGAACAGCTTTCTCTGTTAGCCTCGGGTGGGATTGTACGAACCTCGGGTGGACACGTCGGTAAAATTCTGCCCACTGTGTTGCATTTTACGGTTTCAAACTATTATCTTATTGAAAAGCATCACTGTGTTCCCCATAAAACTGCTTCAGTGGTATAGCTACACCATGGTTACAGATAACCCCTTTGGTTTGAAGAATAAATTTTTATAACTTTTTTTACGTAGGTGTTCCAACAGAAGCTTTTAAAAAAGCGAAAGCCATGCTTTCTATTAAATGAATATAGTTGAGTGCCTGTATTTTACTAATATGTGCATTCTGCCAGAGCAACTTGGCCATCTGACAAGTAATTAGCTTAAAAATGCCACGTTTTCCTCTTGCAGCTCCCAATAGTTTTAATTTATTTTAGGCAAAATTTTGTAAAACGGTACTTCACGTTGCTGACCACTCTCCTAGGTTAAAAATAACAGGGATTGAAATGTTCCTTTCCTCTCTGTCCAAATGATCAAGGAGGTTTATTTTTATCCAGACACTCATCCCGGGTGATCAGGTATTGCCTTGGGGCCAATTGCAGAGCTTGAAGTAGGCTTTATACTTCAAGATATCAGTGCATTAGTAATCAGGTGCAGGGAAGGTTCCATAACACTCAGTGACAAACACTCAGGTTCTCAAGATGTGTTGGCAACATCAGCTACAATACTATGCATCACTTTGAACCTTGAGTAACCACTACCGAAAGTGCTTATGCAATAACATACATCTCAGTAGCAGACATTGGGAATAATGTTCAAGTATGCGCTGGCATAAGGGAATCAAACACTGCCAGTGTCGGCTGCAAAATCAGAAGCAGCGCCAGTATACAGTGCAAAACCAAGGGTAGCCCCAGCTCATAGGATCAAACAGTGCACATTTTCCAGCAAGTTTCACTTAGGATAGATAAAATCCTCACAATGCAGAAGGCGGCCATTCGGCCTGTCAAGTCTGCACCAAACAACTCCATAACGCCATGCATTTGCCCTAGCTAGTTCCACTGACACTAAAAAACAATGTAGCATGGCCGATCCACCTAGTGGGCACCTCTTTGGACTGTGGTAGGAAACCAGTGCACCCAGAAGAAACCCACGGAGATACAGGGAGAACGTGCAAACTCCACACAGACAGTGACAAAGCCGAGGATCGAACCTGGATCCCTGGCACTGTGAGGCAGCAGTGCTAACTGCTGTGCCGCCCATAGCATACTCAAGCAATCTTTTATTTTCTATAGACATTAGTATTGTAAGAATCAATTTATCCCTGGGTGATGGTGTTACCTGTGATTTTGCAAGCTGGACCTAGCAGCTCATGCTAGATTTCATAGAAGTTATCATAGAAACCCTACAGTGCAGAAAGAGGCCATTTGGCCCATCGAGTCTGTACCGACCACAATCCCACCCACGCCCTACCCCCACATTCACCTACTAATTTCCTCTAACCTGCACATGTCAGGACACTAAGGGGCAATTTTAGCATGACCAATCAACCTAACCCGCACATCTTTGGACTGTGGGAGGAAACCGGAGCACCCAGAGGAAACCCACACAAATACGGGGGGGGGAATGTGCAAACTCCACACAGACAGTGACCCGATCCGGGAATCGAATCCAGGTCCCTGGAGCCGTGAAGCAGCAGTGCTAACCACCGTGCTACCGTGCCACCTTTTTGCATGAAACAAAACCACTAATTAAAACCACCAGCATTTTCTCATAAAATTACTCAGACAAGATTAAAATCTTCACCAGATGCAAAACTAAATCTGCCTGTACAATTTTGAAATTGGAGAATTTAATAATTAACAACACATATTTTAAAGGCTAAACATAAGTGTCAAAACATAAATCTTACTTTTTCTTGCGTATACAGAAACCAGTTAACTGCTGCAGATTAAAGAACTAGACTATGGATCACAATAAGGCTTTGTGAACAGAGTGGAGAAAGGAATGATGGAACAAAATGAGCCCATTACAGTCACACCTTAGGACTCTGGGTCTGAACTTGGAGTTCAGAAGGATGAGGGGAAATCTCATTGAAACAGACTACTGAAACGCCTGGATAGAGTGGACGTGGGGAAGGTGTTTCCATTAGTAGGAGAGACTAGCATCCAAGGGCACAGCCTCAGAGTAAAGGGACAACCCCTTAGGACTGAGATGAGGAGGAATTTCTTCAGCCAGAGGGTAGTGAATCTATGGAACTGATTGCCACAGAAGTCTGAGGAGGTCAGGTCATTTCGTGTATTTAAGACAGATATAGATAAGGCAAGGGGATCAAAGGTTATGGGGAAACATGGGGGCATTCAGTCCGTCTTGTAGTCCAACAAGGGGCATACACGCGGTGGGTTGTGTGAGGGTTGCTCTTGGACGTTGCTTCGACAGTTGCTTAGTGCTTCACGTTGTTACTGTATGCTTAAACTGGACCATCTGACGGGCAACACAACAGCTCAGTGACTATCACTGTTTGCTGTGCAGATACATGGATTTGGGCCAGTGTCTGCGGGAGTTTGCACATTCTCCCTGTGATTGCATGGGTTTCCTCCCACACCCCAAAAACGTGCTCTTAGGCTGATTGTTGTAACAAAATAGTCTTCCCTTAATCTTCCCCAATAGGCGTAGACAAAGGTCACAGGTAGAGGAGGGCACTCAATATTAAAATGGCGGCGTAGGCTCATTTGGGCCAAAGGGCCTGCTTCCCGTGCTGTGTTGCTCTTTGTTCAATGAGGTTGAGAAACAGATCAGTCATGATTGGATGGCAGAACAGACCCGATGGGCCTAACCTTGCTCCTATATCTTATGGTCTTCACAGATTTCACCCTTCAGGGATAACATGCCACTTAGCCATTGCCCTGAAGTTCCTCCTGATCCCTAATGATAATCAAACAATGCTCTTGATTGTCTATACATCCTCAAATTTTCACTATCCAATCCAAACTGGTTGTTTCCCAAAGGACCATTTTAATGCTGAAACTGCCTACAAAACATGGTGTTCCACAAAATAAAACCGTACATCCATGTGCTCAATTAGCCCAATCAGCTTCATAATCTCAAAACGTAGAGAGGGTTCTGAGTTATCAAATCCAAAACCTATTACCTTTGGTGGCCACCATCTCTCAATGTAACATGTATCTGTCTAAATGAAAAGGTGGGCAACATTCATTAAACTATCCTCGTGATCAGTTCAGCCTGAACGCTTGCATTCTGACACTTATTCATTGCTTAGCCTCATTAGTATTAAGAACATAAGAACATAAGAAATAGGAGCAGGAGTAGGCCATCTGGCCCTTCGAGCCTGCCCCGCCATTCAATAAGATCATGGCTGATCTGTCGTGGCTCAGTTCCACTTTCCGGCCCTTTCATAGAACCCTACAGTGCAGAAGGAGGCCATTTGGCCCTCTCCCCATAACCCTTAATCCCCTCTCTTATCAAAAACCCATCAACCCGCTTCTTGAAAATATTTAGCGAGGCAGCCTCCACCACTTCAACGGGTAGAGAATTCCAGTGATTCACCACCCTTTGAGTGAAGAAGTTCCTCCTCAACTCCGTTCTAAAACGCCCCCCCCCCCTTTATCTTGAGGCTGTGCCCCCTAGTCCTACTGTCTTTTTTGAGCGGGAAGAGTCTCTCCACCTCTATCCTATCCATCCCATTCATCATCTTATACGTCTCAATGAGATCTCCCCTCATTCTTCTAAACTCCAACGAGTACAAGCCTAGTTTATTCAGCCTCTCCTCATAGCTCAACCCCCTCAACTCTGGTATCAGCCTAGTAAATCTCCTCTGCACTCCCTCCAAGGCCAAAATTCTCCCCTACTTACCAGAATAGAAACCTACAAAACTAGGTGTTAACCAGAGCTTTTAGAATTCAGTGTGGCTTAGCTTAGTCACTTCAGTTTCCTGAATTCTCTTAAGTATAGTGTTGAGTCTTTGCAATGCTTTGAGAAAGTGCATTTTCCTATCCATGCACACTCAACGTTAAAAATATGGAACATTCTACAGAATTTAGGAAGTCTCAGTCCCTTAGCATGGACTACAAGTCAACATCTATTTAAACAAACTAGACACATTCTCACTGAAGACGGCATACTAATTTGGGAGCACCAGTACAACAGTGTAATCCTAGCAATAATAAAGATTATTTCAGCTGACAGTATAAATGACTTTGGGCCATAACATTATTAGCAATTAAAATAAGAGCAGTATTGTTATTTATTTCTTTCTAAGCTTTTAAGTTTTTGTCCCCCTTCATATATCTGTCAAAAGGGAGAAAACTGCTCCAATGTCTCTAGTGAGACCCACATAATTAACTTCACTAAAATTACTTGGTACAATGTTCCTTCTTGGTAATTAGGGTGAAAACACTCAAATTAATGAAGCAATTCTACGAAGTCACACAAGCCCTTAAAGGGTTGCCTAAATCTTTGACTTGTAAATGAAGGTAGGCCACTCCCTAGATCAACTGTGATAGATTATTGCTGGTGGTCACAAATGCAGCAATGAAACAGAAGTTCTCTTGCAAAAACAGAATCTATATTTTTCAGCTGATTATTGTAGTTAGGAAAGAAAGAATATTGGAAAATAATGCCATGCCTTATGTGCAACGTCCAAAGTCACCACTTCCAGTCTGAGTCACAATTTCACTATCCGGTGCATCATAATGTTGATTCTACATACTGCCAGACTATTCTTGAGTTCTAAGATCATTGCTTCTTTATCTCCAAAATATCGTGTATAACATTTTGCACACATTAGCATTTGGGATGGTGAGTATTTATGTTTGTATTATTCTTAAATATAAGAAGTCAGGATAAGACACAATCAGAAAGCCAAAATCTGGTCCCAAAAAGCTGTTTCCGATGCTCAGGTGGGCAACTTCAGAAGATATGGTTCCATCTTGACTTTGCCTTTACTGGGCTGCTGGGATTCATCATTGTGTTTGAGAATTATTTGATTTCTCATGCTGCAGGCTAAGTAAACAGGTTAGACCTGCACCTGAATAGGTGGACTCATTCCATCAGCAGATGCATAACATTCTGGAAGGCAAGGCGAGGGAACAAAGGAGGGTCAACACCAATAAGTGCAGGATGCAGACTGGGCTGAAAATGTAGAATATGATAAATAATAATTCAGTGACTACATGACGAGGAGATTGGATTCTAACTAACAGCCTCTAGAAGAGTCTAGATTGTAGGAAATAGTGAAGACTAGAAATCACAGAAACCCTACAGTGAAGAGAGAAGCCATTTGGCCCATGGAGTCTGCACTGACTACAATCCCACCCAGGCCCTACCCCATATTCCTAGATCCCTCTAACCTGAGCATCTCAGGACACTAAGGGGCAATTTTGGCATGGCCAATCAACCTAACCCACACATCTTTGAATTGTGGGAGGAAACCGGATCACAGAGGAAACCTACACAGACACGAGGAGAATGTGCAAACTCCACACAGACGGTGACTCAAGCCAAGAATCAAACCCAGGTCCCTGGAGCTGTGAAGCAGCAGTGCTAATCACTGTGTTACCATGCCGTACCGTAAGTAAATTACCAAAAATGTATTGACAACTCAGGAAAATTCATGGTAAACAGGTGGCACAGCGGTTAGCACTGCTGCCTCACAGCACCAGGGACCCGGGTTCGATTCCTGGCTTGGGTCACTGTCTGTGTAGAGTTTGTACGTTCTCCCTGCATCTGTATGGGTTTCCTCCCACAGTCCAAAGATGTGTTGGTTAGGTGAATTGGCTATGCTAAATTAAGAACATAGAACACTACAGCACAAACAGGCCCTTCGGCCCACTAGTTGCACCAATCACTTCTATACCTACTAAGCCATAGACCTATCTATAACCTCCAATCCCATTAGATCCCATATACTCATCCAGAAGTCTTTTAAAAGACCCCAGCGAGTTCGCCTCTACCACCACCGACAGCAGCGGATTCCATTCACTCACCACCCTCAGTGAAAAACTTACCCCTAACATCTCCTCTGTACTTGCTTCCCTGCACCTTAAATCTGTGTCCTCTCGTAGCGACCATTTCAGCCCTGGGAAATAGCCTCTGAGAATCCACCCTATCTGTTCCTCTCAACATCTTATAAACCTCTATCAGGTCGCCTCTCAACCTTCATCTCTCCAGGGAGAAGAGTCCCAGCTCCCTCAACCTTTCATAAGGCATGCCTCTCAATCCAAGCAACATCCTTGTAAATCTCCTCGGCACCCTTTCAATAGCTTCCATGTCCTTCCTATAGTGAGGTGACCAGAACTGCGCACAGTACTCCAAGTGGGGTCTGACAAGGGTCTTATAAAGTTGCAGCATTACCTCCCGACTCCAAAACTCAATCCCGATTAATGAAGGCCAGTACACCGTACGCCTTCTTGACCACATCCTCCACCTGCGAGGCTGATTTAAGAGTCCTATGGACCCGGACCCCAAGATCCCTCTGCTCTTCAACACAGCTAAGACTCCTACCCTTGATACTGTATTCCTTCATCCCATTGGTCCTGCCAAAATGGAGCACTACACATTTATCTGCGTTGAAGTCCATCTGCCACTTCTCCGCCCAGTCTTGCATCCTATCTATGTCCCGCTGCAACTTCTGACGTCTCCCTCAGGTGTACCCGAACAGGTTCAAATTCTCCCTCAGGTGTACCCGAACAGCTGCTGGAGTGTCACCTGCGATTTTTACAGTAGCTTCATTGCAGTGTTAATGTAAACCTACTTGTAACATATAAATAAACTTTATACTCCCTTACTATTCAGAATTGGAAACAGTATTCCAATTCTGTATACTGAATTGGAAAGTACAAAATTACAATTAAAAACAAACAATTTTTAATCCATAAATTCTTTGGTTTCATCCTAATACCAGAATGACCATTTCCCCATTGCAACTGTTTCTCAAATAATTTCAGTACTCTTGCTCTGGCTCTACCCACTCCTCTTCACAATTTCCTGATGTTCATCCTACATTTGCCTTTATACTCTTGAATCTATGCATCGGCAAATGCAAAAAGTACTAAGAACATAAGAAATAGGAGCAGGAGTAGGCCATCTAGCCCTTCGAGCCTGCCCCGCCATTCAATAAGATCATGGCTGATCTGTTGTGGCTCAGTTCCACATTCCCGCCCTCTCCCCATAACCCTTAATCCCCTCGCTTATCAAAAACCCATCAACCCGCGTCTTAAAAATATTTAGCAAGGCAGCCTCCACCACCTCAACGGGCAGAAAATTCCAGAGATTCACCACCCTTCGAGTGAAGAAGTTCCTCCTCAACTCCGTTCTAAACTGCCCCCCCTTTATCTTGAGGCTGTGCCCCCTAGTCCTACTGTCCTTTCTGAGCGGGAAGAGTCTCTCCACCTCTATCCTATCCATCCCATTCATCATCTTATACGTCTCAATGAGATCTCCCCTCATTCTTCTAAACTCTAACGAGTACAAGCCTAGTTTATTCAGCCTCTCCTCATAGCTCAACCCCCTCAACTCCGGCATCAGCCTAGTAAACCTCCTCTGCACTCCCTCCAAGGCCAAAATATCCTTGCGTAAGTACGGCGACCAAAACTGCACACAGTACTCCAGTTGCGGCCTCACCAATGCCCTATACAGCCGCAGCAAGACCTCCCTACTTTTATATTCAATCCCCCTCTCTATGAAGGCCAGCATCCCATTTGCCTTCCTGACCACCTGCAGGCTGGGTTTTTGCGACTCATGCACAAGGACCCCGAGGTCCCTCAGCACCGTCGCCTGCTGCAGTTTTTTGCCACGTAAGTAATAGTCGTTCCTACCATTATTCCTACCAAAGTGGACCACCTCGCACTTGCCAACATTAAATTCCATTTGCCATTTCCTGGCCCATTCTCCAAGCCTATCTAGATCCTTCTGCAGACTCTCCACACTCCCCGCGCAATTTGCCGTTCCACCAATCTTGGTGTCATCAGCAAATTTCGCCACCATACGCTCAGTTCCCTCCTCCAGATCATCTATATAAATGGTAAATAGCTGAGGCCCCAGCACCGACCCCTGAGGCACTCCACTAGTCACCAACCGCCAATCCGAATAGCACCCATTAACCCCCACTCTCTGCCTCCTATTTGACAACCAATCCTCTATCCATGCTAACACCCTACCCCCAACTCCATGCCCCCTTACCTTCTGCAATAACCTCTTGTGAGGTACCTTGTCAAACGCCTTCTGAAAATCAAGAAAGACCACATCCACCGGCTCTCCTCTATCCACCGCCCTAGACACATCCTCATTGAACTCCAATAAATTTGTCAGACACGACTTCCCCTTAACGAAACCGTGCTGCGTCTGCTCTATCAAGCAATTCCCCTCAAGATGCCTCGCTATTTCCTCCTTGATGACGGATTCTAACATTTTACCTACAACAAACGTTAAACTAACCGGCCTATAATTCCCCGCCTTTTGCCTGGCACCCTTCTTAAACAACGGCGTAACATTAGCCGCTGCTCAGTTGTGTCTGAGTTGGTAACTCTCTCACCTCAGGCCAGAAATTTGACAAGTTCAGATACCATTCCAGGGTTTGCAGCATAACAATCAATATTAGTAGTCCCATTCACTACAGAGGAAATGCTGCCATTGTTCAGATAAGATGTCAAACCAAGGCTTCATCTGTTCTTTCATGCAGCATTGTTTCAGAGAACAGCAAATCCCCTAGTGTTCTGATCAATATGTATCCCTCAAACCACATTACAATAACAGGTTAGTCCTCAACCCTCAAAATGAATATTGAAAGAAGAGCACAAAGTTATCCTGGCCAATCAGCAGCATAGGGGCACAATGGCGGTTAGCACTGCTGGAGCTGGGTTCAATTCCCAGATAAAGGCAAATTACTGCAGATGCTGAAATCTGAAACCAAAAGAGAAAAGGCTGGAAAATCTCAGCAGGTCTGACAACATCTGTAAGGAGAGAAAAGTGCTAACGTTTCAAGTCCAGACAATGCTTTGTCTATCTCTCAACAACTTCTCCTTTAACTCGTCCCACTTTCTCCAAATCAAAGGAGTTGCAATGGGTACCTGCAAGGGTCCAAGCTACACTTGTCTTTTTATGGGGTATGTGGAATATTCCTTGTTCCAAACCTACCCAAGTCCCCTCCCACAATTCCTTTACCGGTACATCGATGACTATTTTGGTGCCACTTCATGCTCTCATCCAGACCCTCACTTCCAGTTTCCACCCCTCTATTGTCTTCACCTGGTCTACCTCAGACATTTCCCTTCCCTTCCTTTACCTGTCTCCATTTCTGACAACAGCCTATCAATATCCACTACAAGCCCACTGATTCCACAGCTACTAGACTACAGTTCTTCACACCCTACATCCTGTAATGACTCCATCCCTTTCTCTCAGCTCCTTTGCTCCATCGCATTCGTTCCAATGATGCCAACTTCCAAAGTGGTGCTTCTAATATATGTGCTCCTTTTTCCTCAACCGTGGATTTCCATCTATAGTTATTGACAGGGTCCTCAACAGCATGCAGTCCATCTCCCGTGCCACGACCCTCACCCCCTCCAGAACAAGGATAGAGTCCTCCTTTTCCCTCACATTTCATTCCACCAGCCTCCGCATACAAAGCATAATCCTCCACCATTTTCACCAACTCCAGCATGACAGCACCACCAAACACATCTTCCCTTTACTCCCTCTGTCAGCATTCCACAGACACCATTCCCTCCAGGATAATCTTGTCCACTCCTCTACTATACCCAACACCTCTCCCATGGTGCCTCACCCATGGCACCTCACCCATGCAATTGCAGAAGGTGTAACAGCTGTCTCTTTACCACCTCCATGTTTACCATCCAAGGTCGAAAACACATATTCCCGGTTAAGCAGTGATTCACTTGCACCTCTTAATTTGGCCTTTTGCATTCGCTGCTCCCAATGTGGTCTCCTCTATATCAGAGAAACCAAGCATAAACTGGGCATTCACTTTGCAGAGCGTCTTCGATCTGTGCGCAATCAGGACCCTGACCTTCCCATTGTTTGCCATTTTAACACACGATCCTGTGTGCCAACACATTTGTCCTTGACTTGCTGCAATGTTCCAACGGAACTCAACGCGAGCTGGAGGAACAGTATCTTATCTTCCTACTAGGCACTTTACAGCCTTCCAGTCTCAACATCGAATTCAATAACTTCAAATGATACACTCTACCCCACCTCAACCCCTTTATTTTCATTCTATTTTATTTAATCTTTTTTACCGTTCTCTGCCTTTTATTTCTTTATATCTTTCTCATTTTTCTTCCTCCCCTCACTTTACACCCTTTCCTTTACCTTTTCTCCCTCTTTACTTCTCCTTTTCTAAATTTTACCTCTGTATCATCCATTTGCTCCCCCCCCCACAACACACCCAACATCTTCATTTTAGCTTCTCTGCCATTTGGCCATTCACAGCCTTTATTCTCTCTGTGGACAGTTATTAACTGGATTCCCTGGTTTCTGTGGCTATGACTCACCTTTCATTCCTTCACTCTGGAGTATAAATGTCTCCCACTTTCTATGCCTTTTAGCTTTGACAAAGGGTCGTCGGGACTCAAAACGTCAGCTCTTTTCTCCCCTTACAGATGCTTCTGGACCAGCTGAGATTTTCCAGCATTTTCTCTTTTGATTTCGATTCCCGGGTTGAGAGACTACGCAGAGACTCCGCATTCTCCCTGTGACTGCATGGGTTTCTTCCACGTGTTGCAATTTCATCCCAGAGTTTAACATGCATTGGCCGTGCTAAATTTTCCATCTGCGTACACAAACAGGTGCCAGGGTGGGGCAACTAGGAGATTTTCACAGTAACTCAATTACAGTGTTAATGTAAGCCTACTCATGACACTAATAAATAAGCTTTAAAAAAAAAATCACACCCCTCAAAGAACACCAGAAAAAAAAATAATTGGACGGCTGTGGAGATCTCTTATACTCAAATTGGTAACAGAACTTACAAGTCAGTTGGAAGAGACTTTGGATGGTCCAGGGCGTAGGGTTGATAATTATGGCAGGGGTACAGAGAGGAAACACCACATCTGCCAGTAAACAATTTCAGCACAGATCAAAAACCTGCGAACAACACTTCAAGCACCAACAGACAGGAGGGAAAGAAAGGTAAAGTCCGCCCCCCCCCCCACTCTCCCCCGTTGTACAGCACGCCCCCCCCAACCCCCTCCCCCCGTTGTACAGCACGCCCCCCCCAACCCCCTCCCCCCATTGTACAGCACGCCCCCCCCAACCCCCTCCCCCCGTTGTACAGCACGCCCCCCCCAACCCCCTCCCCCCGTTGTACAGCACGCCCCCCCCAACCCCCTCCCCCCGTTGTACAGCACGCCCCCCCCAACCCCCTCCCCCCGTTGTACAGCACGCCCCCCCCAACCCCCTCCCCCCGTTGTACAGCACGCCCCCCCCAACCCCCTCCCCCCGTTGTACAGCACGCCCCCCCCAACCCCCTCCCCCCGTTGTACAGCACGCCCCCCCCAACCCCCTCCCCCCGTTGTAGAGTACGCCCCCCCCCCTCTCCCCCGTTGTAGAGTACGCCCCCCCCACTCTCCCCAGTTATAGAGTGCGCCCCCTCCCCCACTCTCCCCCAGTTATAGAGCGCAACCCCCAACTCTCCCTCCCCCGTTCCAGTGTTAGGGCCCCGCCCCCCTACCTCAGTCTGTAAACAATCAGCGCCGCCACTATCAGAAGCAGGAGGCCGATTCTCCGCACATGCTCCTTCCTGAGCGCGATGATCTGCATGGACCTTACTGCTTTCTGTGTGAGCAGCTTGAACATGTCAGGCGGACCAACCCCGCCTGCAGTACCCGTGACAGCGAACCAGCCTCCCTCAGCCCCACGCTCCGCTCTTGCTCCCAGACCCACTCAGCACGCACGGGCACGCCCTCTGTTTCCATTGGATAACAGCTTCCCTTTTCTCATTGGCTGCCCATCTGCTTCTGCTCTTGCCCATTGGTTGACTGTGCTTCACTCCTATTGGTTAGCTACCCCTCATGGTCCTCTCCATTGGTTATTCTACACGCATGCTCGGCTCCTAATGGTTGGCCTGCTCCACATTGCTCCGCCCCTTCTGATTGTTCTCCCCTCGTACTACCTTCCCATTGGCTCTCTATTCCAGCCCCCCCCCATTCTCTGCCCCCATTGGTCCACATATTTCCCACCTCCTCCAAGCTGAGCCGCCAATTCCATTGGTCCGTTCAGGCCGTTCCGACGTCTGATTGGAGAATCGAAAGACCAATCAGAAGCAGGGGGAGCTGTGATTGGTTCTTTCAGAAAGCTCATGGTGATTGGATAGAAGTTTTCAGACTATTGAGGAGTAGGAAGAAAATTTCCAAAACTTTTAACAGAACCAGTTTACAGAAAAAGGTTTAACAGAACCAGTGGTGGTGGCGGGGGTTGAGTGGGGTTGGGTTTGGGTGGGGGTGTGGGAGTGGGAGTGGGAGTGTGAGGGAGTGTGAGGGAGTGCGGGCAGGGAGGGAGTGTAGGGAGGGAGTAGGAGGAAGGAGTGCGAGGAAAGAGTGAGGGAGCGGAGAGAGAGGAAAGAATGAGGGAGATTGAGGGGAAAGAGTGGGGGTGAGGGAGAGGGTTGCGGAGGAGGAGTGAGCAAAGAGTGAATATGAGGAAGAGGATTATAGAGAATGACTGAGGAAAGTAATAAGTCTCACAACACCAGGTTCAAGTCCAACAGGTTTATTTAGAATCACAAGCTTTCGGAGCGCTGCTCCTTCATCACCCTCCACACACCTGATGCTTCCAAATAAACCTGTTGCACTTTAACCTGATGTTGTGAGAGTTCTTACTGTGCCTAATTCCGTAAACCAAGACCTTGCACACTTTTACAACTTTTAAGGTGTGGTAATATGTTGGCATTAGTTTTGATTTTTATGGCAGCCACGAAAAGATATTGTTTGCAGTTCATGCTTTGTATATTATTTTACCATTTGTCAACAGAATGAAATTCTATCACGTTATATTGTATCGTATTTTGGTAACAGTTTAACTGTAATGAAAAGAAGTGAAGGAAGGCAGCCAAGTGAAAAGTATTGGAATTCTTCGCACAGCTGCAGGTACGAAAGCATTCTCAATTACTAATCTAATTATTTTGTCACTTTTGGAATCCTGCTCTCCAAATTGTCTGATTGAACTGAAATCAAGAAGGTGCTTGGACTGACAAGTGACAAGAGACATTTGTGCCACAAAAGTGCCAGGCAATGCCCATTTCCAACAAGAGAAAATCTAGTCATCGCCTCTTGAAATTCAATGGCTTATCATTACTGAATTGCCCATTATCAGTATCCTGAGGGTTAAATGCGAAATATAGAAACATTAAAACTAGAAGCAGGAGTAGGCCATTAGACACATCGATCTTGCTCCGCCATTCGTGGCTAATCATCAAACTCAATATCCTGATTTCCCCCTCCCACCCCATAGCCACAAGAGCTATATCTACTTCTTGAAATCGTGCAATGCTTTGTCCTCAACTACTTTCTGTAGTAATGAATTCCACAGGCTTACCACTCGCTGGGTGAAGGAATTTTTTTCCTTGCCTCAGTCCTAAAAGGTTTACCGCTTATATTCAAACTATGACCCCTAGTTCTGGACTCTCCCACCATCAGGAACGTTGTTTCTGAATCTGCCCTGCCTAATCCTGTTAGGTATGGTATGCTTTGTATAGCACGCAAGAAACAATACTTTTCACTGTATACTAATACATGTGACAATAATAAATCCCATCAAATCATCTAGAAGGACAAAGACATATGAAAACTCCACCACCTGGAATTTCCTCTCCAAGCCACTCCTCATCCTGACTTGGAATTATATACCATTGTTCCTTCACTGTTGCTGGGTCAAAATCCTGGAAGTACTTCCCTAACAGTATTGTGGGCGTACCGACACCAAATGGACAGCAGCAGTTCGAGAAGGCGGCTCACTGCCACCTCCTCAAAGGAATTAGGGTTGGGTAATAAATTCTGGCCTAGCCAGCGAATTAATGAATAAAATAAAACTTATCAATAGATTAACATTATGTTTCATAATAAGAACAGAAGCAACTGAAATAAGTTTGAGATCATTACCAAATTCCTGAGTTGGTGAAGTGTATAATTCAGGATTTCCACACTTGACGAGGGCCAGGAATTTCTGATTTACAAAAGGGCTCTGCTGATGTAGAACCAGAGCCTATCCCCACAGATAAATTCCATTCGTTTCACCCAATGGCAGACACAGACAAATGACAAAATTGGACACGATGACCTCCAAACTTATACTTTAAAATGTGTTTCACTGTTTAAAAGCCACAATTTTTCAAAAACAGTTCATTAAGCTGGAAGTACATTTGTAAATGAAGACTTCGATTGTGTTTGAAGTCTTGTGTTTTTTTATCTCACACTGCACACTTCCAAAAATTGTTTATACAAGTTCATAACTTGCAGCGAGTTGACATGATGCTTCTATGTTTTGTCAGGCCAGTGTCTGAACTGTTCTTCTCAAACATGGTGACAAAGTATACCAAAATCTCCCATAGCTATGTACCTTGGGACTGAAGCTACAGAGAAATGAAATGAAATGGAATGGAAACCCATGAAGACAGGAGCAGGAATTGGAACAAGGAAGTATGACTTAAAGTATTTATACAGAATAGTCTCATGAATGGTGATAGCAATTATCATACTTTTCAGCTTGACTTTGCAATAAGGAATGATGATAGATGTTCCAAAGGATGCCAAGGAACCTGGCACAGGTTCATGACCCAGTTCACGAATATCAGGTGCAGTAGCAACAGCTGAGAGTTAGTCACAGGTGACTAGAGCACAATTAGATTTTAGCAAACCCTGTAGAACAAAAAACAAAGAAAATTAAGCACAGGAACAGGCCCTTCGGCCTGCGAAGCCTGTACTTACCATGCTGCCTGACTGAAAACCCCCTACCATTCTGGGGACCATATCCCTCTATTCCCATCCTATTCATGTATTTGTCTAGACACCGTTTAAAAATTACTTTCATTTCTGCTTTTACTACTTCTCCCTGCAGTGACTTCCAGACACCCACCACCCTCTGTGTAAAAAAACTTGCCTCGTACATCTCCTTTAAACCTTGCCCCTCGCACCTTAAACCTATGCCCCTGAGTAATTAATCCTTCCACCGCCCCTCATAATCCTGTAGATTTCTGTTAGGTGGCCCCTCAACCTCTGTCGTTCCAATGAAAACAAACTAAGTTTCTCCAACTTCTCGAAGCTAATGCCCTCCATATCAGGCAATGTCCTGGTAAATCTTTTCTGACCCTCTCCAAAGCTACCACATCCTTCTGATAGTGTGGTGAACAGAAATGAACACTATATTCCAAGTGTGGCCTAACTAAGCTTCCATAAAGCTGCAACATGACTTGCTAATTTTTAAACTCAATATTCCGGCCGATGAAGATAAGCATGCTGTATGCTGACTTGACTACCTTCTTCACCTGCGTTGCCACTTTCGGTGACCTGTGTACCTGTATACTCAGATCCCTCTGCCTATCAATACTCTTAAGGGTCCTGCCGTTTGCTGTATATTTCCTATTTATATTAGATCTTCCAAAAGGCGTTGCCTCACTTTGTCCAGATTAAACTCCATCTGCCATCTCTCCACCCAAGTCTCCAACCAATCAGTATCCTGCTGATCTTCTGATGGTCCTCATCGTTATCCGCAATTCCACCAATCTTTGTGTTGTCTGCGAACTTACTAATCAAACCAGGTACGTTTTCCTCCAAATCTATATATATATATATTGCAAACAGCAGAAGTTCCAGCATTGATCTCTGAGAATGCCACTTGTCACAGCCCTCCATTCAAAAACGCATCCTTCCACTGCTACCCTCTGTCTTCTATGACCGAGCCAGTTCTGTATCCATCTTGCCAGCTCACCTCTGATCCTGTGCGACTTCACTTCTGTGCCAGTCTGCCATGAGAGACCTTGTCAAAGGTCAATAAAATTCTTACTCCTCACCGCTAACCATCACATCTTAATTCCTTTCACCTTCATCATACAAAGGAACTAAACACCAAACAGTCCTTAATTCTAAGTATTCCAGTGATTTATTTAAACATTAAATCTGGAGTGTCTCTGCCCTCCTGTTTGTGTGTTGTTTTGAACGCTTCACTGAGTCCATCTGGAAGGATTTGGGCATTAGAGGAGTAATGATCCCAGGCAGCAGACACACTCAAGTCAAAGTCTCCCTGTACATAGATGACATCACTACCTTTTGCTTGGATCCACAGTCGGTGCGCAGACTGATCAACATCTGAAACCAATTTGAACAGACTTCATTTGCCAAACTAAATCATGGCAAGAACAAGGGTATGTTCTTTGGGAACTGGGTAGACCAACACTTAGTCCGTTTCACTGTCAGGTCAGATGGCTTGCAGTGCTGGGGACATGGTTAAAAGGGAGTAGGGCATGTATTAGAAACTGTAGGGAGCTAGTAGATATAATGAACCAAAAACATCGCCATTGCAGGTTCCTTCACAGTCACTGGGTCAAAATCCTGCAATTCCCTCCCTACACATATTGTCGGTCAACACACAGCACATAGACTGCAAAGGTTCAAGAAGGCAGTCTACTACCACCTTCTGAAGGGCGACAAGGGATGGGCAATAAATGCTGGCCAGCCAGTTTTGGCCATTTCCAACAAATGAATAAAAAAGATAAGAACATCGGGTGTAACAGACTCTTGGGCCGGGATATTACTGGCCTGCCTGCCATGGAAATTAGAGCAGGTGAGGGGCAGACAATGAGGATGTCCATTGACTTCAAGTGGGATTTTACAGTTTCCGCATGAGCAAGGCCATAAAACCCCGCCCTTGGTGTTGCTGAAAGTGGCACAGAATTAGCCCATTCTCCACTCCTGCACTATGGAAATCACCTGAGTCATTTTCCACTTCATTGGGGGTCAAAAATGGCCCACGTTGGTAGGGATGTGATAAACAGACCTCTGGATAAAGTGGGAAAAAAAATGTCCAATATCACCCTATTCCTGATGGCCGCCTTTGTGTGTGGCTTATTAAGCTGTGTGTAGATCCTCGGTATGCAAACACCAAATGTCATTACATACCGAAGTTTTACCTCTGTCCTGTGTCATGAAGGATGGGTGTGGCAACACTACCATGGAACGCTCCAAGTATTTGGACTGTGTCATATCACTTGTCCCTTGTGGAAATGTGTATGCACAAAAACATCTTTGAAAACAAATCCATCACGCAGTGGTCTGCCTGCAATGTTGTGGATGCCCTTGGTGGATCTTGTCAGATGGTTCACTGAGCAGACTGTCAGAGGCAGAATACCTCATCAGAAGAACTTTCCAGAAAGCACCAAGACTTAGCTTTGCTGGTGATGAGAAAGGTCCCCCCCATCTGATCCTTCCTACACAACAAAAGCTTCAACCCATGTGTACATTGCCCTCGTGATTGTGGTGGCGAAGAGACCATTGTTCTCCTCCATGTAGAATATGCCTTTGCAAAGAAGGTATGGAGAGAGATGGGAGTAGTTTTTGTCAAGGTTCATCTCGAGCAGATGCGTGATGCAGGACTCTGTGATCTACGGACTGTTCCCAGGGACGCATTCCGAGACTAACTCCAGCTACTGCTGGAGGATTTCAACTCGGTGAACGACGCTCTTTGGTTTGCCCAAAACATTTTGGTCTTCCGGTAGAGGAAGCTGTCCTCGACAGGGTTTTGCAGACTGGCACACTGCAAAGCCCAAAGCTGTGAGCTGAGGGATGCACTAAAGCTTGGGGCAGCTGTGGCAGAGGCAGAATAGGGAAGATCTATGGATACTGACTTAAATCAATGAACAAAAGAATCAATATTGACATGAGGAAAAACTTGCGCAGCGAGTATTTAGGATTTGGAATGCACTGCCTGAGTGTGTGATGGATTAAATAGTGGTTTTCAGAATGGAATTTCATAAATGACCTGGATGAGGAAGTGGAAGGATGGGTAAGTAAGTTCGCTGATGACACGAAGGTCGGTGGTGTTGTGGATGGTCTGGAAGGATGGCAAAAGTTGCAGCAGGACATAAATAGGATGCAGGACTGGGCGGAGAAGTGGCAGATGGACTTCAACGCGGATAAATGTGTAGTTGTCCATTTTGGCAGAACCAACGGGATGAACGAGTACACTATCAAGGGCAGGAGTCTTGGTAGTGTTGAGGAGCAGAAGGATCTTGGGGCCCGGGTCCACAGGACTCTTAAATCGGCCTCGCAGGTGGAAGAGGTGGTCAAGAAGGCGTATGGTGTACTGGCCTTCATAAATCGAGGGATTGAGTTTAGGAGTCGGGAGGTAATGCTGCAACTTTATAAGACCCTGGTCAGGCCTCATTTGGAGTACTGTGCGCAGTTCTGGTCGTCTCACTATAGGAAAGACGTAGAAGCTATTGAAAGGGTACAGAGGAGAATTACAAGGATGTTGCCTGGACTGGGAGGCATGCCTTATGAAGTTAGGTTGAGGGAACTGGGTCTCTTTTCCCTGGAGAGACGAAGGTTGAGAGGCGACCTGATAGAGGTTTATAAAATGTTGAGAGGAATAGATAGGGTGGATTCTCAGAGGCTATTTCCCCGGGTTGAAATGGTCGCTACGAGAGGACACAGGTTTAAGGTGCGGGGAGGAAAGTACAGAAGTGATGTTAGGGGTAAGTTTTTCACTCAGAGGGTGGTGAGTGAATGGAATCGGCTGCCGTCAGTGGTGGTGGAAGCGAACTCGCTGGGGTCTTTTAAAAGACTTCTGGATGAGTATATGGGGTTTTATGGGATTGGGGGTTATAGATAGGTGTTGATGTGATCGGCGCAACTCGTGGGCCGAAGGGCCTGTTTGTGCTGTAGTGTTCTATGTTCTATGATAATTATCTAATGAGGGAAAAATTGCAGGGCTATGGGGAAAGGACATGGGAATGGGACTAACTGAGAGCGGTGGGATGAACATAATGGGCCAAATGGTTTTTCCATGTCCCCAGGCATATCACCTGACATGGAAAAGTTCAGTTTTTAGTTTGCTTTTCGGTAGTAACAAAAGAGGGGAGAAACAACAGAATTTTTCTCTCTGGAGTTGGAGTTTCATTTCAGTTGCTGCTAGAAGCTGGTGGAAGAAGGCAATGTCCCTGTGTGTCTTTCTCTCTCTCTGGGGGCTTTTTGAAAGTTCCAGGACTGAGCTGCCTCAGAGGATTGATCCAACATTTAAAGGACCAATTCATAGCAGAGGTTAAAAAGCTGAAGATCCAGTATCATGTGAGCATACTTGTTCCTGTTCCAAGTCTGAAGAAGGGTGTATGTCTGTCAGATGGTGTTTAACTTGGAACAACAGAGATAGCTAGCTGTTAGGAGTATACTATGTTGTTTAAATCTTGTAATTAGTAAAAATTATGTTTATTTCATTATATTTTGACTGTGTTCTTAAATAAACTTTGTTTGATAAAAGCTTCCTATTGGGTCACTTGAATCATACCTGGAGTGAAACACCTTGTGCTCACCCATGCCAAAGTCAAATGTAAAACTTAGGATCTAGGCTAACTTCATAAAACACCTTGGAGTTTCTGGTCTGGGTCTTATCACTTTCTCTCCTGCGACAAGAGCAGAAACTGACCCACAAAGGTAATGCCACAGAAGATATGCTAACTTTAAATTATAGAAAAAACTATTTAGAAAGGCAAAAGCCAGACAAAGCTAGTGCAGAGTCGAGAAGCTGAATGGCCTCCTTCTGTGCTGTACCCATTCGATGGAGAGTTACTGGAGTATTTAGGGACAGTCTAGGGCATTATGTAAACTGAAATTTGACAGTATTTGAATATTAAGACTAAAATAATATGGGGATTAGCACATAAAATGGAATTAGAGAAGATCCAGTTGAAGACTTGACTTTGGCATAGATATTCAGTAATATTTCACATCCCATGAAACAATTGATATTACAAATGAAATAACTGCTTCAAAAAAAAACTTGAGAGAAGCTGAGAACAGAAAGGAAGCTAACATTAATTTGTCACTCCTCATGATTGACTTATTGGTTTAAATCAATGAAAAGATCCATTTCCAATCATTATGTATGTTGGGGGTCTTTAAGGGCACAGGTCATGGGTATCTGGGGTTCTGCTGGGGACAGCCCTGGAGGGCAGCAGGAGTTGGAATGTAGAATGAGTGAAACCTATAAGGAAATAACTGTGTTCCCCAACATCTGTCGTGGAGTCAGTTCTTGGGATACACCCCAGTAGCCGAACATACAACATCAATCTCTCCATTCTCTGAATTTTTTTTGACCCAAGGATGATTAATGTTTCTTTGCATAAGTAAATCAGCATTAATGCCTGGTGCAAAATCAAAATATAAACTTTTAACATTTTAAATAATGTTGAAAAAATAAAACAGTTTGGGGGAACAGCCATAATCAGACCAAACCCTAACAATGGCTGCGCCCTCATTACCTAAATATTATCAACACTTCCAAAGATTCAATTAGGTAGTAACAGTTATCTTAAATCATGACACCTAGGGGGACTAGCTAGGGCAAATGCATGGGGTTGTGGGGATAGAGCCTGGGTGGGATTGTTGTCGGTGCAGACTCGATGGGCCGAACGACCTCCTTCTGCATTGTAGGATTCTATGATTTTTTTTCAAGTACAATTGCCCTGTCCATGGCACTGAAATGAATATCAAGTTTCAGTTTCTTGGTTATTGCATTGTGTTGGTACAAAGGATGTTCTTGATGTTTGCCAGGTCACTGTGACTCCTGCATTTGGGAAGTTACAAATGACTATTCACAAGACTGGCAGGCCCTTAATTTCTCCAACAATGCAGATACGTAGCAAAGGTTTTATCTTGCTATTTGCAATCTTTGGACTGCTGAGTGTGGCAAATTTGTCATTCTAAGTCTTTTATTTATTTGATTTCTTTCTTAAAATCTTCTATTGACGTTAAATTTTTGATATTGTGAGATGTGCGTGATTCAATAAAATTATGTTTTGTTTTCTGGCTTAACTTCTTCGTCAGAATTCATTCATTCTCTCAATGCAAAGTCCAGCAGGAAATGTGAAGGCAAGAATCAGTGATGGTCCCTTTGCAAAAACGATGCGTTTGACAGGTACACACTGCAAGATGATGCACTTTTCAATGGGATGCAAAAAGCTTCAAGACTTCTAAACCGGTCTTACCCAAAGGTACAGGCATAAACATGCAATTCGTTTCAGTAGTCAGAAATAAACTATAATGTTCTTTAAAAAGACTTCACAGTTTTTAGAATATTCAGAAACTGTTACATTGCAGAATCACTGGGCTGCATGTATAACAGAGCTGCCTCTTTAGATTCTGTCTATTGATTATATTGGCATCAATACAAAAACAATTATATTTTATTTCTGGACTCGGAAATAAAATCACTATTTTAAATAAGTAAGCCCTGTTGGCCTGAACGAGACAGCTATTTTAAATCAGGAGCAGATTCCTCAGGTAATTCATCAACGAGATTACAGAATATTATTTTCAATGCTTATTAATGGTATAACTTACATCCTCGTTCGCATCTCCAGTTACAGTGCAGTCCTTTTGTTAACAATGGCTACCATTTCATTTCTGTTAACATTTCTAAATTGACCCAGCTCTAATTTCTGCTGTGGGGAATTTGATGAATAGTAATTTTTCTTTTCTGAACTAGAAAATGATACAGTAGAATAGACTTCCTTTTGAATGCGACCATGTTAGGCACTGTAACAAGTTTTAAAATATCCCAAACATTGCTGTTAAGAGAGGGCCCTATATCAGCAGGATTTATTTTTAAAGTGAGTAGGACAAATTAAAAGCCCAATTAATCAATATGGAGCTTTGTTTCTTTTACAGAGCAAAATATATCAAAATTAGGCCAAACTTTGAACTTAACTGAGTGAATTGTGGTTCACTTTTACATTATTCTGAGTTTTATATTTTTATCCTTTCAATATAGCAGGGAGTTTAGTTTATTTATTCGTGTCACAAGTAGACTTACATTAACACTGCAATGAAGTTACTGTGAAAATCCCCTTGTCGCCACACTCCGGCGCCTCTTCAGCCTGAGGGAGAATTTAGCATGGCCACTGCAGCTAACCAGCACATCTTTTTGGACTATGAGAGGAAACCGGATCCAGAGGAAACCCACGCAGACATGGGGAGAACATGCAAATTCCACACAAACAGTGGCCCAAGCCACAAATTGAATCCAAGTCTCTGGCACCGTGAGGCAACAGTGCTAATCTAACCACTGTGCCAGCATGCCACCACGATGAAACCAAACATAGGAAAAAACAACCACAAAGGCCTTCTGCCAGTTACTGGCAGTTGTCACAGCTTCACACAGTGTCACACTACATTCCAATGACCTGACATTTAAATCACTGCAATTTTCACTGGAACTCAAAATCTAGCCATGATACTTGTTTTTAGCTCAAGAGCTTGAATTCATTTCTAAATGCCATCTTCTGGAGAAAACAAAAAAGCAACTTCAACAAAGATCCAACACCTCTAATAGTTGAAAACTGTGGGGACCAATTAGTTTAGTCGGCTACCTGGCGAGTGTATGGTTCAGAAGAAAATCTGCTTCTTGTACTTGTTACATTGTCCTACTCCTGGGAGTGCAAGTCAATGGTGAACTCAACAGTGACAAAAAAAGCTGCCAAGAAAATGGTTCGAGATGAAGTATCAGCAGACACTGAACCAAGGACCTGTCTTTGGGCAGAGCACAGATGAATAAATCACAAGTTGTCACAGATAGAATAGAATCATAAAAAAGGCCATTTGACCAGTTATTGCCTGCATCAGCTTACTGAAAGATCTATCTAATTTAGTTCCACTTCCTGGCACTTACCCTCATAAAACTGTTAATTAATCAATTTCAAGTAAGTATCTAATTGACTTTTGAGAATTCCTATGGAATGTGATGGTGGTGTGCTCCAGATCTTAGAATTTTAAGAGTTGTATGAAAATGTCTCTTGTTTCCCTTATTGTTATTTTGCCTATTATGTTAAATCAATGACTGTAAGTATATTGAATAGATTCTTCCTTTTTGATCCACTAAAGCCTCTTATATTTTTGAACACCTCTAATAAATCTTCCCTTCAACTCTTTTGCTTGAAGAGCAATTCCAGCTTCTCTAATCTTTCTTCATAATCAAAGTCTCTTATTCTTGGAGCTGTGTTTGTAAGTCTTCCCTTCACTATCTTAGAATCATAGAATCCCTACAGTGCAGAAGGAGGCCATTTGGCCCATCTAGTCTGCACTGAACCTAATCCCACCAAGACCCTATTCCCATAATCTCACATATTTCCTCTACTAAGCCCTCTAACACTAGGGTCAATTTAGCTTGGCCAATCAACCGAAACTGTGGACTGTGGGAGGAAACCGGAGCACCCGGAGAAAACCCATGCAGACATGGGGAGAATGTGCAAACTCCATACAAACAGTTACCTGAGGCCGGAATTGAACATGGGTTCCTGGCACTGTGAGACAGCAGTGCTAACCACTGTGCCACCTTGCCACCCTAAAGCTTGAAATCTTTCAATGCTTGAAATCCTTCTTAAAGTAGACTTACATTAACACTGCGATGAAGTTACTGTGAAAACCCCCTTGTGGCCACATTCTGGCACCTGTTCAGCCTGAGGAAGAATTTAGCATTCTAGCTAAAGCATTATTAGTGAGTTGTAATGGTTTAGCATAACTTGTTTGCTTCTTCTATTCAATACTACTACTTACAAATCATGGAATCACAAATGATTTTCCACCCACTTTATCAATGGGCTCTGCCATCTTTAAAGCACCCACCAGATCCTTATAGTTTTGCAATTGTTCAGATTAGCACCATTTAAATTACATTGTGGAGTTTGCACGTTTTCCTCGTGTCTGCGTGGGTTTCCTCTGGGTGCTCCAATTTCCTCCCACAGTCCAAAGATGTTCAAGTTAGGACAATTGGCCATGCTAAAATTGCCCGACAGTGTCCTGAGATGCTTAGGTTAGAGGAATTAGTAGGTAAATTTGTAGGGATATGGAGTAGGGCCTGGGTTTGATTGTGGTCAGTGCAGACTCAAAGGGCCCAATGGCCTCTTTCTGCACTGCTGCTGCAGGGATACAATAGGGAAGGTCGTTGTCTAAGATCTTTCAGCTATAGTGAACTGATGGGAGGACAATCCTCTTGGGCTGAATGACTCACTGAATGTATACAGTGAGCATCGCATGTAGTTGCACTCCGAGGTACTGAACTACCTCGGAGTACAACTTATTCAATGTAGATAACCTTTAAATATCTTTGCAACATTTGTAAGATCATTTTTAAAATGTCTGTAAAGTTTCTTTGACTTTTGAAGCATTTCAGGGTATTACTTGATATATATAAAGACCTTAATATTATCACACTTTGTGTGATGGTTAGTTTTGGCAAATTTTTGCAGAAATTTTATGACTAAAGTATATATTTGCAAAAAAAAAGTTTTGGTTGATGATAATTCTTCATCAGATTTGTTGTTCTGATCAGATTTGCTAGTAAATGTGTCCTTTTGCAAAAATAAGCTCAGCAAATTTCCTTCATTCCCAACAAAAATGATTCAATGTACTTCATCAGAGTTGTTGTTCTCATCAGATTTGCTAGTAAATGTGTCCTTTCCAAAAATAAGATAAACAAACTTCCTTCATTCCCGCCTAAAATGATTCAATGCACTTCCTCTTAATATTTCAATTAAAAACATACTTTCACAGTAGGACAATTCCAGCACACCTGGACATGGAGCCTAAAATACTATGGGTAGAAATAGTAAGAGGTATAAATCTGCATGGGACGACAAGAGAACCCAATATCAGACATTGCGTGGAATAGGCGGCAGATGGGATACCAGACAAAAATAGTGTCACCAAGCTAGACAAGTTTCACGCAGTCCCAATGTCTTAAATTCCCAGCAAATGCAAGTTAATGATATCTATGATACAGGCAAAATACTGTGGGTGCTGGAACCCAAAACAAAAACAGAAAATACTGGAAAATCCCAGCGCGTCTGACAGCATCTGTGGAGTGAGAATAGAGCCAATGTTTTGAGTCTGGATGGTCCTTCGTCAGAGCTAAAGACAAAGAGAATAGGATGAGATTTATACTGTGAGGGTGAGGGAGTGGTTAGGGGGCTGCTGTAATTGTTGGGAATGGCATGGACAAAGGAAATGTAAATCGTGGTGATAAAGGCTGAGAAAAGTGCTAAGAGCATCCATTACATAATTGGAATGTGTCAATGGCAGAACAAAGGTGCGGAGTCTCAAAGACAACCTAACTGTGGCAGTTGGACTGAGGGCAGGGGGGTGGTGGTGGTGGTGGTGGTGTAGGGGTGGCAGGGTGGGATGGAAAACAAGAGGGTGAATGAGATTACAGAAGTAAAAAATAAAAACGTGAAGCGGATTGATAAGATGAAAAGAAGAAATTAAACAAAATAAATGGAGTGGGATAGAGTTCATATTCTGAAGTTGCTGAACTCGATGTTCAGAAGGCTGTAAAGCGCCTGACTGTAGCAGAAACATTTCCTTTTTTTTGTTAACAATACCTATGTCACTTTTTGGCTTTAGCACATGTAAACATAATGGTTATTGTTTCAAAAGAACTAATTCAATAGAGATGGAAATGTAAAAATGTAATATGGATGTGGCAGGGCATTTAAACATAATTGCTATTCTTTCAAAAAAACTAATTTAATATTGATGGAAATATATTCCAATGATATTTGGGGCAGCTGCCACACAGCACCAGGGACCCAGGTTCTCCCTGTGTCAGTGTGCGTTACCTCTGGGTGTACTAGTTTCCTCCCACACTCCAAAGATGTGCAGGTTAGGTTGATTGGCATGGTAAATTGATCCTTAGTATTTGGGGTACTACCGAGGAGGGTAAATATGTGGGATTATGGGGATAGACCCTGGGTGGGATTGTAGTTGGTGCAGACTCGATGGCCGAATTGCTTCTTTCTGTACTGTGTGAATTTTATGATTTTATGATAGTTTGGCAATGGGAGGGCATAGTGGCTATTCTGTCAAATGAACTGATTTAATGCAGGTGGAAATATAAGCTAATGGTATTTTTGGCTGGGTGGGGGGGGGAAGAGGTTGGGAAACAGTGAAACGATTGAATTACAGGTTTTGGGTGGTGCACTCAGACTGTAACAGGTATCTCCTGCACACCTGAGCTCTACCTGTTACATTTTTGCCCTGACCAGTCCTGTACGCATTGCTGGCCGATTGCGCAATGACGTAGACAGCGTCGTTGCCATGGCGACGACGTTGTGTACCTCCCGGGCCGACGGGCAGCTGCTGTCATGGCGGCGAGTTCATCCCGGTGAGTATAACAAGCGGAGAATTAACCCCTTCTCAATGAGCAGCTCGGTAAATTAGTCAGTAAATTAGACATCCCACGGGGTTGTCGGAGTGTGAAAATGTAATTTAAAATTCAGCTGCCCGAGGGGAATTTTTCAGAACTTCTCGGCGGCCAGACTGGTCGTCTCAACTGACTTCAGCACCGCGCATGCGCCTCACTTGCCCCAGCTTCTACTCTGGCTCAAGACTAAAGAAACAATTAAAATGATTCCTTCATGGGATTTGGATCAGCATTTATTATTTATCAGCCGATCCCTGAGGCCATTTAAGAGTGAACCACATTGCTGTGGTTCTGGAGTCACATATAGACCAGACCAGGTAAGGATGGCAGATTTCCTTCCCTAAAGAACATTGGTGAACCAGATGGGTTTTTATGACAATGGCATAATTTTAAAGTTTTAACATTTATTTATTAGTGACACAATTAGGCTTACATTAACAATGCAATGAAGTAACTTCATTTCCATGCCCCAAGTTGCCACACTCCAGTGCCTTTTTGGATGCACTGAGGGAGAGTTTACTATGGTTAATGTACCTTACCAGCACATCTTTTGGACTGTGGGAGAAAACCGGAGCGCCAGAGGAAACCCACTCAAACACGGGGAGAACAGGCAAACTCCACACTGACAGTGACTCCGAGCCAGGAATTGAACCTGGATCCCTGGCAGTGTTAATCACAGTGCCCACCATGCTATTCATGGCTATCATTAGACTTAATTCCAGATTTTTTAAAATTGAAATTAGACCATCTGCCATGGTGGTATTTAAACCCAAGGTTTGAGAGTACTACCTAATCTCTGAATTACTGGTCCAGTAATACCCCACATTTAGTCCTAGAATGAAAGTACTAAACTGGGGTAAGGCTAACTATGACAATATTAGGCAGGAGCTAGGGAATGTAGACTAGAGATGGCAGTTTGAGAGTAAATCTACATTTGATATGTTTAAAAGTGAACAATTCAGGACAAGTATGTCCCTGTAAAAAGGAAAGATAAAGATGGCAAGATTCAGGAACCCTGGATGACGAGAGATTGTGAGTTTAGTGAAAAAGAAGAAAGAGGTATACATAAATTTCAGAATGGGGCTCTTGAGGATTACAAAGATAGCAGGAAAAGCTTAAACACAGACTTGGGAGGGCTAAATGAGGCCATGAAATGTTCTTGCAGGCAGGATTAAGGAGAATAACCCCCTCCTTTTGGGGAGCTGCCCCCTTTTTCTTTGTCCGAACGTAATTTAAGTTTGTTTACTTGGTTTGACCCGCAAGATCGATCGACCCAAAAGAACCCCCAAGGCTTTTTCTGTATTTATAAGGAAGAAGAGCATAGCTAAGGAAAGGGTGAATCCACTCCAGAACAGTGGAGGAAATTTGTGTGTGGAGCAAGATGAAGTGGGTGAGGTCTTTAACAGGTGTTTTGCATCAATATTCACAAAGGAGAAGGATGTGGTTGGTGGTGAGTGTAGAAAGGAGGAAGTTGACAATCTAGGACATGTTGGTAAAAAGGGAGAAGCTGTTGGGGGTTTTGAAAAACATTAAGGTGGACAAGCTCCTAGGGCCTGATAGGGTCTGCCCCAGAATATCAAGAGAGGCGAGGGAAGAAATTGCTGAGGCCTTGGCCAAAATCTTTGTATCCTTGGGTAAGGTACCAGAGAATTGGAGATTAGCTAACATTGTTCCTCTGTTTAGGAAGGGCAGAAAAGACAGTTGTGGAAATTACAAGCTTGTCAGCCTTAAATCAGTGGTTGAGAAACTATTGGAGGCATTGGATGTCGTCACATCTGGAAAAGAATAGGCTTATTAGCTATAGGCAGCATGGTTTTGTAAAGGGAAGGTCATTTCTCTTGATTGAGTTCTTTGAGAAAGTGATTAAAAAAAAATTTGACCAGGGCAGGTCTGTGGATGTTGTAGTCATGGACTTTAATAAAGCCTTCAATAAGTTTCCTCATGGCAGGTTGATACAGAAGGTGAAGTCATACGGGATGTGAAGTGAGTTAGTACGATGGATACAAAACTGGCTTGGGCAGAAAAAACAGTGGAAGTGTACTTTTCTGCTTGGAGGTCTGTGACAAGCAATGTTCCTCCAGGATCAGTGCTGAAGCCTCTGTTGTTTGTAAAAAAAAATATATATAAATGATTTGGAGAAAAATGTAGGTGGTCTGATTAGTAAATTGCAGATGATGCAGAAATTGGGTGAGTAGCGGATAGTGAGGAGGATTTCAGAGGATACAGCAGGATATAAGTCGGCTGGAGAACTGGGCTGAAGGATGGCAGAATTTAACCCAGACAAATGTGAGGTGATGCGATTTGGAAGATCTACTGCAGAAGGAAAGCATACACTAAATGATAGAGCCTTTAGAAATATTAGCACACAGAGGAATCTAGGCGTTCAGATCCACAGTTCCCTGAAGGTGACAACTCAGGTGGACAAGGTGGTCAAGAAGATGTATGGCATGCTAGCCTTCATCAGTTGGGGCATTGGGTGTAGGAAGTGGAAAATTGCAGCTGTGTAAGACTTTGGTTAGGCTGCATTTGGTGTATTGAGTACAGTTCTAGTCGCCACACTACTGGAAGGATGTTGATGCATTGGAAAGAGTGCAAAAGAGATTTATCAGGATGTTGTCGGTTTGGAAGATATGGACTATGAAGAAAGTTTGGACAAGCTTGGATTGTTTTCATTGGAGCATTGGAGGATGAGGGGGGACCTGATAGAGGTTTACAAGATTATGACAGGTTTAGCCAGAGTGGATAGTCAGAGTCTTTTTCCCAGGGTCGAAGGGTCAATTACTCAGGGGCATAGATTGAAAGTGAAAGGAGCAAAATTTAAAAGAGATGTAAGGGACAAATTTTTCACACAGATGGTGGTGAATGACTGGAAAGCACTGCCGGAAGAGGTGATGGAAGCAGATTCTATAACAATGTTCAAGAAGCAACATGATTAGTCAGAGAATAGAGGGATATGAATCACATAGAGGCAAGAAAACATTAGATTTGAGAGGCAGCTGTGTTGGCACAGACTTGGTGGGCCTGTCCCTGTGCTGTACTTTTCTATGTTCACTGCCTCCCCTGATTACTGCAATAAGGAGCTCAGCTTGGTCATTTTTTTCTTGAGGTGTCACCATACTGCCCAGACATAGATACATAGTATTGCCTTTGGGTTTAAGGTAGGATCAGGATACTGAATTTGATTACCAGCAATGTTCAAAATGAATGGTGGAGCAGGCTCGAAGGGCTTAACTCTGCTTCTATTTGCTATGTTTCTCAAAGTGTGTAAGCAGTTTGAGAAAGTTGTATGGCATTTTCTGATCAATCTAACATTTCCTGTGTTGGCAGTACTGGGTGAAGCAAGAGAAATCTTTTCAATTCAAGTCAATGCAATCAGAGCCCCAAAGTTTGAATCATATCTGAGAAATAGTTTCCTGCATGTATTTATTGTTTTTAATGACTGTGAAAGCAAGGGCTTTCACTTGTAAACTCCTGACAAGTTTTTCTGCCTGACTTCAGAAGATGTCACCTTTGTAATTTAAGAAAAGAGTTGCGCATCTATACTTCTTATATTACTGGACTTTCCAAAGTGCTTTACAGCCAAATGCGTACTTCTAGAGTATATGCACTTTCCTAATGTAGGAAATACAGCAGGCAATTTTTGCACAGCTCGTTTCCACTGACAATTATGTGATAATGACCAGATATTGTTTTTGCGTAGTTGATTAAAGGATAAATGTTGACCAAGACATCCCTGCTCTCGTTCAAAAAGTATCAATGGATCTTTCACACCTACTTGTTAAAAGCAAACAATTTTTGGTTTAACATTCCATTCTGTCTTGTACTCCAATGCCTTGAACCCATGCATATGACTGTTAAGGCTGCCACACAATCCACCAAAGACAATTCAGAGATACTGTAAAGTTAACAGGAACAGTTGTGCTTTGCTTTACTTTAGTTTTGCTCCCAATGAATGTTGATCAGAAATCTCTTATAGCAGTTGATGTGTGATGACAAAAGCAAATTACTGTGAATGTTGGAAATCTGAAATAAATACATAAAGTGCTTGAAATACTCAGCTGGTCTGATCACATTTGTAGAGAGAGAAATAGAGTTAACATTTCAAGTCAAGTATGACTCTTCAGAATTGTGTATTGATGTCATAAAATCAAAGAATCCCTACAGTGCAGAAGGTGGCCATTTGGCCCATCACACCTGCACTAACAGCTACTGCCCTTAACACTAAGGGGCAATTTATCACGGCCGATCAACCTAACCCTGAGTGAAATCCAGTGATTATGATGTGAACACAACAATTTTAATAAGCTGTATGCCTTTGAGAATAGAGATGTTAGTTCTTGGAATTTAACCATCCTCTAACGCCTTTACTTCCCAAATAATTCCGCATCTTCCTTTTAGGGTCTTCAATCAACTTTGCACCAATAACCTTTTGGGGTGGCACAGTTCACATTCTTCAATCCTTTGGATGAAAGATTTTTTTCTTCTGAATCACTTCTAATCAGTCACATGGATTTAGCTGTTGGGTTAAATTCTTGGCATTCCCTCCCTAACGGCACTGTGGGTGTATCTATATTACATGACTACAGAAGTTCAAGAAGATGCAAGAGCAATTAAAGATGGGCAATAAATGCTGGTCTAGACAGCAATGCCTGCATCTTGAGAAAGAATATAAAAACAAAATATGCTTAATTTGTCATTCAATTTTGACTGTCTTCATAATTCACTATGCCTCTAAGTGAGTACCAGGAGTCAATAGGAATGTTGATTTCAGTTAACTTTGTTGTTTGGGTGAATTATTATTTATTATTAGTGTCACAAGTAGACATACAATTAACACTGCAGGAAAATCCCTGAGTCGCCACACTCTGGCGCCTGTTCGGGTACACTGAGGGAGAATTTAGCATGGCCAGTGCACCTAACCAGCACGTCTTTTAGACTGTGGGAGGAAACTGGAACGCCCGGAGGAAATGCAAGCAAACACGGGGAGAACATGCAGATTCCTCCGCATGGACAGTGACTCAAGCTGGGAATCGAACCTGGGTCCCTAGCGCTGAGGCAGAAGTGCGAACCACTGTGTCATTCCTATCCGATCATTCTCCTGAGATCGTTTTATATACAATCCGCATTCACATTAAAGCAAGAAAACTTGCATTCCATCACAAAAATTTGTATTTCAGATTGTGCCTTAAATGCAACAATATGTTCCAAGGTACTTTACAGGTTAATTACAGACAAAAAAATGACACCAAGCCACACAAGGTGATATTAGGACACCTGACCAAAAACTTGTCAAAAAGATAGGTTTAAAAAATCCTCTTAACTGAGAAGAGAGGTGGAGAGGCTTAGGGGTGGAATTTCAAGCAATGGACCAGGAACACTCTACTTAACCTTTTGAATTTGGTCCACCATTTATTTAGATCATTGTGAATCTGTATCTAGTCCCATCCATTCATATGGATTCCAGAACCTTTAAATCTGAAAATTTCAGTTTTTATGTTTTTTATGATAATTGACCTGGCTTCACATCTTTTTAGATAGCAAGTTTGAGATTTTCACTACTGTGTGGCAAAATGCTTCCTGATGTTATCCTTGAATGACTTAGTTCTTATTTAAAGGTTATGCCCTCCAGGACCATGCAGGAAGGTAGGGTTGCCAATGGTGGGGGAAAGGAAATTGGACATGTTCAGGAGTTGGAGGCATGAAATTCTCATGGATTTTAGGACTGTTGGAGGTTACTGAGATGGGAAGTCAGCCAGAAGAGCAATGGAGCAGCTGAGTCTGGAGGTAACAAAAGTGTAGATGTGGATTTGAACACCGATGAGCTGAGGCAGAGGTGGATAATATTGTAGAAATGGAAATAGGCGGTCTTGAGGATAGACGAGAGATGGGGTCAGAAGGTCAACTTGGAATCACAAAGGACCCCATGACTGAGCAGTCTGCTTCACCTTAGTTGGGGATCCAGGGAGAAGAATGAAACCTGTTGTTGAAAATTTGACTTTTTTTTGTAGGGCCAAAGAAAATGGCATTGGTCTTCCCAACATTTAATTGGACAACATTGCCGCTCATCCTACAGTGGATATTGGAGAAAAAGCATTTGAATTAAATCCAGTGGTGGATTGGAGAGAGGCGGTGATGAGGCAGATCTGGGTGTCAGCAGTGTATATGGATAACTTGATGTGTTTGGTTGACTGCAGATGTGAAATATAAGGGAATCGAGATTAACTGTAGGATCAGGAAGAAAAGCTGTGGCAGTAATTTTCTAGCTACTACTGAATAGATGAGCATGAAACTAGATGAGTGCAGACCACTCAGCTGGATATTGGAAGAAAGACATTGGAGGAATATAGTATGGTCAACCAAACTGCAAATAGGTCGAGAAGGCTGAAGAGGGATAATGCACTATGTTACAGTTGTATAGGACATAATTTGTAACTTTGAAAGATCCAAGGACAGAAATCCAGACAACAAAGATGAAAGGATAGTGTGCAAGCCCTATTTAGCTTGGACACCGTTTTCCAGAATAGGGTGACAGTGGCACTGTGCTACTGTGCCATAAAATAGGAAGAGTAAAAAATACTTGTACAAATCATGTACCACAATTTTAATACTTGGTTGTTAAGGAAGTCCTCCTAAATAGAATTAGTGACTGTAATTAGAAAACCTTTACAAAATATGATGAGCTTAATTTTAGTTTTTACTTTCATTTGCAAATATTAAGCTTTATTTTGTTTTTATGTTCGTTTTTTCCTTTAACTGTATATGGTACTAACTAGTCAAGTTAACTTCTCTGTCTTCCATTCCTAACAGCACACGAGACAACACAATTCTTTCATCGCATTACTTCCAGTAGATGGTGCTCTGGGTTTTTCACAGCACCAATCTCTTTTTATGTGAACAGGTCTTGACCAAGAAGTAAGGTGTGATGTGGAAAATCAGCATTTTACTTCCATTAAATGGAATGCCATCCCAGTATTCAAAGCTTGGGACTTGTGCCTGTGTTTGTGGGGTGGGGGGAATTTATTTAACTAACTAATGCAAATGTAAACTGCTTAGTGTAATCATAGGTTGTGGACTTGTGCCATTGCTTTCCAAACAGCAAAGTCCTGATTTCAGTTACATCATTCAAGTTGGTGTACATCTCAACTGAAGAAGCAGTTGGTAAGGAAGCACGTTGCTTTGTTTAAGTTCTGAAATACAACATTTTAAAGTTTGATTAGTCACAAATAAGGTTTGTATTAACACTGCACTGAAGTTATCATGAAATTCTCCTAATCGCCACACAGCGGCGCCTGTTTGGGTCAATGCACATAGCCAGCACATCTTGGAGACTGTGGGAGGAAACTGGAGCACCCGTAAGAAACCCACGCTAACATGGGGAGAATGTGCAAATTCCACCCAGACAGTGACCCTAGCCGGGAATCGAATCCTGGTCCCTGGCACTGTGAAGCAGCAGTGCTAACCGCTGTGCCACTGACAATATATTGCTGTCCAGGATCCGGCATAAATTGTGCAATTTTCAAAGATGTGATGATAAGGAAATTTGATGAAGATCTGGATTTAAGTCCATGGTAAGATTAGAAACTTGTTTTGAGTCACTCTGAGTCTGCTCCTAATGACTATAACTTCTCTATGCAAACCTTGCACTTTTTGGCATGAATTAATATTAAATTGTCAATCTCAGCAAGATTGACTGGTATAAGAAATAAATAAATATCAGTGCACTGATCATTGGGATGCTTTTAAGGTTGATGCTAAGATACATTGTTAGGACAGACTGCATTGAATCTTATTACGCATCCAGCAATTGTATTCTTGAATAAGTACTGGGTATAAAATGTAGAGAAGACTTTGATTTCCTTGCATTATTTACCTTCAGCAAAAAAACTTTCATAATGCAACAACAGGATGTACAATTAAAGCTTGAATTCTGAAATATCTCCTTACGTATAGAAGTTGTACATATTATATATATTTCATACGTAAGTTGTTACCCATGGTGAGAATAAGCAAGCTAACATTTCTGTATAACTGTCACCAGAATTGATAAATATTGGCGTCTGTGATAGAAAATGTCATGTCATGTGTTTTAGCCAATTTTTGGTATGCTTTATAAATTATGAAAAAAGGCTTTTTACACAGAATGGAGGCTTTCAGTGTCCAAACTGGAGAAACAGTCTGAAATAGAAAGTTGTCTATTCTGCTGAAGTCAAATTTGACAAAATATTTCACAAAAAGAGCTTCTATCAAATTAAATAAATACAAAGCCTTTATTTTAGTTTTCTAATACACTAATGGTTTTTTATTTTCCCTTTTTTAGCTGTTGAATAAACATGATTGAAGCATAATTAAACCATACGGTTGTCAAGTCAGGCAGAACATGAATTTTTTATACATCTGATGAATTCAGAATATCCTATTTATACAGTACATCTTATCTAGTTCTTTCCTTTGAACTAGTACTGTAACTGCACAATGAATACTTGATAAAACATTTTTTAACAACTTGCATATTATAACAATGGAGAAAAATAGGAAAACCATGCAAAGGAGAAAGTTGCTTAACCCAGGAGCTGGCACCCAACTGAAAGAGGTGCCAGAGGGGCCCTTTCCGGTGGAGGAAGGAGAGGATTTTCACTTAAATTTATATGACTCATTGGAGTCTGATTCTGACAGTTTAATTCAAGAGAAGCAATACCAACTGGAACTGCAGCAACACATTCAGAATAATGAAGAGATTGTAACTTTAGAAGACAGTGAATTTGATGCAGACAATGGTGAGGAGGAAGGATGGAATCTCTACGACAGTTTGGAGGAAACAGAGGCTAAAGATGAGCAGGATAAAGGCAACACTGCACCTGAACACACAAACAGTGACAATACAAGGTAATTGTTAAGTTTCAAAATATATTTAAACAACTTTGTATTCCCATAGCCAATTTCTCTCCTGTGCTCCTACATTATTGGTTAGGCCTCAGCTGGAAAATTCTGAGCATCACATTTCAAGAAAGGGTACAGAGAAGGTTTATCACGATGCTACACCAATGTGCTCATTAATGAGCCGAAGTTGAAAAGTTGTGACTATTCCATTCAGACGTAGAATGTTAACAGGAAACTTATCACCTTGAAACCTATGATAAAAGTAGACAGAAACAAACTTTCCCCTCTGTTGGGTGAGGCAATATGTGGAGATGCCGATGTTGGACTGAGGTAAACACAGTAAGAAGTCACACAACACCAGGTTAGAGTCCAACCAGTTTATTTGATAGTAAACCCACAAGCTTTCAGAAACGCTGTTCCTTCATCAGGTGTGTGGAAAGTTCTGATCAGAGAAGGGCATACAAAGGTACACACAGTTTACACAATACTGTTGTAATGCGAGTTTTTACAGCTAACCTGCTATTCAAATCTTAAAGATGTAGAGAGGAGATAAGGTTAAATGTTTTCAGTTGCCAAGATCCAAAATAATCTACTAGAAAAGGTGATGGAAGTTGATCCTATTAATATTTTTAAAGGGAGTTGGACAGACTATCAGGAGACAAAAAGCAGAGATGTGGGTCTAAGCATGATTTCAGAACCAGTTTGGCACAATGGGACTCCTTATGGGCTGGGAGTTTCTATGATTCGAGGTATTGACTTTTGCTGGGCTAAGATTTTATTGCCACAGTAAGTCTCATTCAAGTAGCCATTCAATATAGTTTCATATAACTTGGGTTAAATTGGCTGTGCTTATCTGCCCTACTGAAAACTGTTCTTCAGTAAAACTTGGCCTGCACTTTACATAACAGCCCTTCTCATTGTTGTAGCATTGATCACCTTTTCCAACTGTTGCACTCAACATTTTCCCTGCATGATGTGTGCAAAATACTTCTCCTCGTGACCTCTGAGCTGCCCCTTGGTTCTAACATTCTGCATTCTCCAGTGTTTGGACATTGGCCTCATACATTCCTTTCATATCCTATAACCCATCCTCCTCCTCCTCCAGGTTAGTTTCCACAGTTTGTTAGAAGACTTTGCCAAGAGCAATGGATCTTTCACTTCTCTCTTGCTCCTTTGCTGGATGTGCACCTTCCTAAGCATGGAAACAGTTCTCCAGCTTTTACATCATAATTACCAATGATATTTTATTCAGTCTTGGTATAATTTTTTGCTTTTACTATGGGCATAATCTTGTTGTTTGGGGAGCTGATGTTTAGCCAACTTTTTCTTCAGCTTCTTGCTCCTCTACGCTATATCTAATTCACCATGTAGAATTATTCAGCAGTTTGTTTCCTCAATCAGGTGGTTGTATTGTTTATATGATGTGGCAGGCTGTTTGATTGTGATAGTTACATTGTTGAGCTATATCCTGTCCTTATCCATTGTCCACAGATATCAACTTTTCACCATGGATCATTGGTCAGCAGTCAGAAATGTGGCTGGTTTTCTTTTTCAGTCTTTATCCCTTCAGTCTTTTAGGCTAATGGTATCGGAAAATTTTCTGTCTGTGGAAAGAATTGATATATTCAGGAGATGCAATACATTGTAATGACCAAGAGCAGCAGCACAATAAAGATGCCCAGTGCCACTGGGATGATTGATAGAACCTGTAGGATTCTCCTTTATTTTACAATGCTGGACGCTTCATCCTTATTTGTTTTATTTATTTGAGTGCTAGCTTCTCAATGCCAGGGCTGGCATTTCACTATTCTTCTTGGCCTACAAAAACAACAGAGGAGGGAGATCAAAATGTAACCTCAAAGAAAGATTGTTTAGCAGTCTCAGTTCGTATTGCATGTGATGTTTCCAAAATAGAATAGATATCGATGTGTTTGTAACTGAATTGGGCAACAGGTATATGAAGACCATGATGGTGGTGGATCTGATTTCAGGGAAACTTTCTGGCTTCATTGTCTGCTATTCCCTTGATGTGTTTGTGCTGTATAATGTACAGGTTGGCTTCTTGATAGAGCCGAAGGTACCTTTTGTTCTGCTCTGCTATTTTCTACTATGAGTCATCTTGAACTGCAAGCAAATAAATTCATGTGATTTTACAAGTTTAAGTAGCATATTGACATGGTTATCCATCCTTCAAATCTGACAGTAAGTAAGAGTGCATGAGTCAGCTGAGTTGTTTTCTGAGGAATCTCACAGTTAGAATATTAAAAGTTGCTTGATATATTTGAGGATGATATAATACTTGGAATTATTGTAAACTGCCAAGAGGACAAAGTGGAATTTCAAAAGAACATAGACAAGTTGGTGGAGTGGGCAGGTAGTTGGCAGAGGTGATGCATTTTGGTAGGAAGAATATGGAGAGACAAAACAAAATAAGGGGTAAAAATTCTTAAAGGGTTGCAGGAGTGGGTGTATATCTGTAGGACAGGTGGAGAGAGCAGTTAATAAATCATATAACATTCTCAGCTTTGTTAATCAGGACACAGCCTGGAATGCATTGCCTGGAAATGTGGTGGAGGCAGGTTCAGTCGAGACATTCAAGAGGGTATTAGATGATTGTTTCTATTCAAGTAATGTGTGTGGTTCAGAAAAAGGTGGGGAAATGGCACTGAATCATGATGCTCGTTTGTAGAGCCAGTGCAGATATGATGGGCCAAATGACCACTTCTGAGTCATAACAATTCTGTGATTTATTCCTTGTTGCTATATAACTGTTTCATTAGCCTTCAGGACATGTGTTCCTCCTGGCAATACTGCACATTGAGAATTAACTAATGGTTGAGCAGCCAGTGATTTACGTGGTGTGAGAATATGCCTAAGGGAGGTACAATGCATTTCAAACTTTAATTTGATCTTACTTTACTGATTTCATGAGGTCAGCCACAGTTTTATTCCTAGCTCTCCAACTCCACTGAGTTCTGGCAACGATATTCCCGTGCGTTTGTTGTTACCAAGCTTCTGGTATCCTCTGCAGAGATTGTTCTTCAACTCTTTATTATCCTTGTATCCCTTACATGTTAGTACCCGCCAGCAGTTGATCTTCAAAATTTTTCTTATGAGCACTTGAAATTTCTTTTTTACAGCTATATAGCTCCTTGAAAAAATTAACTGCTGCTCAGGCCTGTTTTTGCTTGTGCCACTCCTTTGTTCAGCCTGCTGTGATGGTCTGGGACACAGTTTGCTCATGCGACAGAAGCCAACAATACTAATGATTAACAAACCTATACTTTTTTTCCCCCAGAAATTTTAATTCACATTTAACTGCTGAATAGTACCAACACTACTTTCTGGGTCTAAAGGTACATTCAACCATGTGTACACTACAGAAGGCATAATGAAAAGCAAACTTAAATTTAAGCAGCAAAATCGAAGAAATCTGCAACAAATTGGCCAATACCTGAATGAGGAAAAATGATCCATGTTTTGGATGAGACATTTTGAGGAAGTTTTATGAAGTTACATACCACTTCCCTTTCAGTAAATAACTTGATTATTGTTCATCAGAATTCTGATAGTCCCATCTGACCCATTAACTTGTCTCTTTCTTAAATGCTAATGGGTCTGTTGCCTACTTAAACTATGTGGCTCATAAAGAATCTTATGCCCTCCCTTTTCTGTCGACCTCTGGCGTTATGTCGTTAAGGTGATATAAAAAAAACTGGTTAAAATGGAAATCATATATGTAAAGTGATAGAGCTTGGCACAGCAGCTGAACTAATTATCCAATAACAGTAAATGTAAATGATGCAAGCATATGTAACACAGCAATTTGTAGTTTATGGGTTTAAAACCCTTTTCATAAGGATAGCTAGGTGTCAGAATGGATTGTTTCAAATGATCCTAATTATTTCAGCTGTCTGAATATGAATTTGAAGAGATGTATTGTGCTGCATCATATCCAAATGAATCGCATTGTTCACTGTGACCTAAGTCGCTGTGCAGAAACATGAGTGTGAAGTGCTCCTTCATAGTCTATCATGAAATAAATGTAAATCTCTTTGTGTTGAGTCGAATAAAACATTATGCAAACAATAGATGCACAACACTTTTGTTTATAAATATACAACAGATGCTGGGCAAGTGCTTCAAATTCCTGACTGACTAATGGGGTTCCAATGTGCACGCAATAACATTTTGGTAGATTAATGGACTACATTAGTGGTGCTCATCATGATCACATCAAATAAAACAAAATATCCATTTAATAGATAACAGCTTCACAAACACTGCTGAAGAGGTTGAATTGGAACAGCTTCTGATAATTACAGCCCATACACTTAGGTTAACATTTTCAATAATTGGGACTCGTCGCACTTTGAATATGCGTTTGAAACATGTTGTTAAACATTTAGCTTCCATTTACAATTATTGCTCATTTGTTTTAAATTTGTTTGTTTGCAGCCACACATTTTGTTGTGATTTAACACTCATTTAATCTTACTTAGCCAAAAATACCTGGATTTTAATTAGATTTATCAGCCCACAAATGAGTTTGAAATTAAACCCTTCAGAAAGTAAAATGCCCATTTAAATATTAAATACTCAGCGAACTATTTAATAAGTGCTTTACTGTTTCTAATTAACATTATATATTTGGGATAAACACTCAAAGGCTTTGAATTACATTAAATATTAGCATTTGAACTTAGCAAAGACATTTCAGGTAGATTTGCTATTTTAAGAGATATTGGCCCATTTGTGTTCAACGTTTTAATGCCTCTGAAAATGGGAGATACCTGAACTTCGTTTGAACTCACAAAGCATTTACTTGGCCAGTTTCTCAATGCAGAATTTTAAGGTCTTCCTTTTTGCTGTTCACAAAACAAATTTCAGAGCTGTCACAGTCATCGAATACAGATAAACCCAAAGTGCAGACTCTCATGATGAAGGCTTTTCAAATTTAAAACATATATTCAATCCTATACTGTGCATGTCTGGGACTGGCATGCATCCTTGTTTGCAAGGCTTATCTCCTGCCATCTTTAAATAGCTCCTCTGACACTGTCATGCACTGGAATATGATGTAGAACCTATAATACTAGCCATTTGTAGTGAATGTAAAGGCATTGTGACAAAGTGGTCATTAATCACCTTGGTTTTGCATAAGCAGTATTCTCATCAGAGCTTGCTGTTGAAATGTTCATCAATACTTTGTCAACTTCAAATATCAACTTCTCAAATATCTTCCATTAACACTCAATGTAAAGTAAATCCAAAACGCAGTAGTCTGCCTCCTCTCCTGCACAAAATCCCACACTACCATCACACTCACTTCACCCAGCTCCATCCTCCATCCATGTTCTCAATTGCTGTTAACTGCTCTCAAGTACAGCGTAGGTATATGCTGGGTTATAATTTTGAAAAAACATTTTCCCCCAAAGTTTTCTTTGATACTGTCATCAAATATGATCGGATTTGCCTGAGCAAAATCAGTTTCACATAGCATAGCATGAATATTTCACTCTTCTGCACCTCAATTACTAGGAATACAGGAGCAGGTGTGGATCATTCAGTCCCAAGCCTATCCTGTCATTTAAGTCATAATAGATCTACCTACATGTGTTGGTTAGGTACCTCTCAATAGCCTTGACAGAAATCTATCAACCTCAATTTTGAGATATTTAAAGATTGCTGAAATAAAGAAACTTTTTTGTCTTGAATTCATCAGGGCAATTCACAAAAGTATCAAATGTAAAGGGAACACCAGTTTATACTATATGAGTAGAAATGCAGATTGGTTGGCAAGTCTAATTTGTAGATACATTGTCAAAGAGAATGCACCAGTTAATGATGATTGACAGTTAACTTCCAAGCATTGTTTGAAACCATACAACTTGACTTTGTTTGGTTCAAGGCATTGTGCTGAGAAATGAACTAACAAATGATTGTCACTTATTTTGTTTAGCTGAAATAGATGCATTACTTCTTTTTAGCTGGAACAGGTACAGTGTGTATATATGTTCTTTCTGTCTGCAAAGAACAGTCTGTGTATTAACATACATAGCTTCTAGTACTTGCACGTGACCATATTATAAGCCTAACTGACAATTTTTTGTTGGCTGCCAGTATATTTCTTCACATACTGAAGATTATTCAGCAAAGATTGTCCAATTGCAGAATAACGTCTAATGTTGGGTGCAGTGTTTTAAGTTTTGCAAGCATAGTTTGGCTGGGTAGGGTCCATATCTTGCCCATTGCTCATAGTAGAAGGGACATGCTGTTTGATACAATCCACCAATCTTTGGGACTTATGGCTTATATAACTGGTATAATACTGGCACTGAAATTCACTTATCACATTACTCATTTGTGTGATAGCTGAATGTCTTTTTCACTCGATGGTCGCATTCTGTTGTGGTGAATATGAGATATTAATGCGGTAGACAGAGGGGAACCAGTGGATGTGGTGTTTTTAGATTTCCAAAAGGTGTTTGATAAGGTGCTTCACAAAAGGTTGCTGCAGAAGGTTAGGGTGCATGGAGTTGGGGGTAAGGTGTTAGCGTGGATAGAGGATTGGCTGTCTGATAGGAAGCAGAGAGTTGGAGTCAATGGGTGCTATTCTGGTTGGCGGTTGGTGACTAGTGGAGTGCTGCAGGGATCGGTGCTGGGACCTCAACTGTTTACCATTTACATAGATGATCTGGAGGAGGGGGCTGAGTGTAGGGTGACGAAATTTGCTGATGACACGAAGATGAATGGAAAAGCAAATTGCGTGGAGGGTGTGGAAAGTCTGCAGAGAGATCTGAATAGGCTGAGCGAGTGGGCAAGGGCCTGGCAGATGGAGTATAATGTTAGCAAGTGTGATGTTACCCACTTTGGTAGAAATAATAATAGGAGGGATTATTATTTAAAAGGCGAAAAGCTGCAGCATGCTACGGTGCAGAGGGACCTGGAGGTCCTTGTGCACGAATCGCAAAAACCCAGTCTGCAGGTGCAACAGGTGATCAAGAAGGTGAATGGAATGTTGGCCTTTATAGCGAGGGCGATAGAAAAGAAAGTAGGGAGGTCTTGCTGCAACTATACAGGGTCCTGGTGAGGCTGCAGCTTGAGTACTGTGTGCAGTTTTGGTCCACCGCACTTGTGGAAGGATATATTGGCCTTGGAGGGAGTGCAGAGACGGTTCACTAGGCTGATATCGGAGATGAGGGGGTTAGCCTATGAAGAGAGACTGAATAGACTGGGTCTGTACTTGTTGGAGTTTAAAAGGCTGAGGGGGGATCTTATAGAGACATATAAGATAATGAAGGGGATAGATAGGGTAGAGGTAGAGAGATTCTTCCCACTTAGAAAGGATAGCAGGACTAGAGGGCACAGCCTCAAAATAAAGGGGGGGGGGTGCAGTTTAGATCGGAGTTGAGGAGGAACTTCTTCACTCAAAGGGTGGTGAATCTCTGGAATTCTCTGCCCATTGAAGTGGTGGAGGCTACCTCGCTGAATATATTTAAGTCACGGGTAGATAGGTTTCTGACTGACAGGGGAATTAAGGGTTATGGGGAGAAAGTGGGAAAGTGGAACTGATCCACTTCAGATCAGCCATGATCTTATTGAATGGCAGGGCAGGCTCGAAGGGCTAGATGGCCTACTCCTGCTCCTATTTCTTATGTTCTTATGAATACTACTCATGTTGCTACTTCCAGTAGCAGTATGAAACAGCTAACTTCACTTGTAGCTCAAGGTTTGAGATACCTTGCCCTTCCGTGATAATGTGAGGCCAGGCACTTTGTAACTGATGTCTTTAGGCTCATTTGTGAGTTTGCTTGATGTACAGCTTGAAATGATCTGATCAGGGTAGCCAGGACGCCTTTAATGCAACTTTAATGCAGATAAGGTTGATTTTAGTAGTGTGTGGAACCAAGAATCACAACATGTATATTGACCAGTGAGGGTAGGCTTGTGATAGAACAGGCAGATTTCTCAACCAGTATGTCAAGGAAACAGTTAATTTGATTGCTCCATTTTAAAGGTGAATTTGAGCAGAGAATGGAGTTCATTTACACGTGTAAGGAAATTATTACATATGGTTGAGACGTATATCGGAAATGGAACAACACATCACCCACATTTCAGATATATGCAAGGGTTAGGAGGTTAGCTGTCATTCTATGAAACATGTTTCTAATCAATCGTGCTTATCACACAAAAGAATAAAGTGATATATGAATTTCAGTACCAGTTTGATACTAGGTATATAGGCTGTACATGCCAAATACTGGTGGATTGTATTAGAAAGCATGTCCCAGCCGCTTTTTATAACAGCAGGGTACAGATCTTACCTGAAACAAAGTGTCCAACATTAAATGTGATTCTGTGATTCAAAAGCATTTGCTGAATAATCTTCAGTGTGCTAAGAACTATGATGGCAACCAATTTAAATTGTCAGACTCATAGTGTGGTGTATATAGATGTACTGGAAGCTATTTATATTAAACACGGCTCTTTGCAGATGGAAAGAACATGTACACTGGTTGCTCGTGTTTCAACTAGACAGAATAAGTGACAGCCATTCTCAGGTTCATTGCTCATGAAAATGCTTTGACTATCAGAGTCAAGCTGCCTGGTTTAAATTTCAAACAATGCTTAGCAATTGACTTTCAGGCAACATCATCTGATGCATTGTCCATGGCAATGCCCCTACCAATCAATCCAGTTGCCTGCGAATTAGCATTCCCTTCTCATACAGTATAAATTATTGTTCCCTTTTCGTTTAATATTCTTGCAAATTGTCCTAATGAATGCAAGACAAAAAATGTTGACAAAAATAGATCTTTTTTCAGCAATACTCAAGTTCCTAACTACCAAATGACTATTTAAATTATTTTTATTGCCCTCATTTCAAAACACTTTTTTTGAAGACAATTTCCAATTTCCATGGCATTTTGTGTAAAGATGTTGTTTCTGACATCACCTTTGAAAGGTTTAACTTTAATTAAGGATCTAATTTTTAAGCTCTTTTTGTTCTGAACCAGCGCACATCAGACAAAAGTGTTAACCTTCCACTTTATCAATTTGTTAATCATCTTTAGCTAGATTGGTCCTAATCTTCTGTATTCATGGGAATACAAGGTAAGTACATGCAATCCATCGACAATTTAGTTCTCTACCCTTGGTATCATTCTGGTGACTGCACTAGATGCGCTCCATGGCCAGCATATCCTTCTTGATGTGTACTGCCCCCAGCTGCATGTGGTGCTCCAGACAGGATTGAATTAGAATTCTGTGCAATTGTCACATCAACATTCCATTAACCTTTCACATCATTACCTGCCAGCTTTTAGTGACTTCTGCATTTTGGACTCCAAAGTCACTCTGTTTGTCCACAGTTTTGTCTTAGAAAATACCCTGATCTATGTTTCTTAGGTCCAAATGGGCGACCTTACAACTTCCAACAATCCACTCTACCCATCAAGGTTTTTTTTCCATTCACTTCAGCTACTAGAGTCCTTTTGTAACCTCTTGTCCCGATTTACAGTAGTTAGAGTGCTATCTGAGTGAGTAACGTCAGAAAACTTGGATGGAGGGATAGAGAGATATATATCTAAGTAATTTCTAAATATAGTGAAAAGCTGTGTTCCCAATCGGATTCATCATAGAAACCCTACAGTGCAGAAGGAGGCCATTTGGCCTGACCACAATCCCACCGGGCACTATTCTGGTAACTCCACCTGTATACCCTGCTAATAATCCCCCTGACACTAGGATCAATTTAGCATGGCCAATCAACTTAACCCATGCATCTTTGGATTGTAGGAGGAAACTGGAGCACGCAGAGAAATTCCACACAGAAATGGGGAGAATTCAGATCCCTAGAGGACACTGCACATCATTTACTGTTAATTTGAATATATTCAAAGGACAAAGAAAATTACAGCACAGGAACAGGCCCTTTTCCCTCCAAGCTTTCACCGACATGCTGCCTGACTTAACTAAAAACCCCTACTGCTCGGGGGGACCATATCCCTCTATTCCCATCCTATTCAAGTACTTGTCAAGACACCCCTTAAAAGTCACTACCATATTTGCTTCCACTACCTTCCCTGGCAACAAGTTCCAGGCACCCATTACTCACTGTGTAAAAAGTCTGCCTTGTACATCTTTAAACCTTTCCTCTTGCACCTTAAACCTATGCCCCCTAGTAATTAACTCTTCCAGCCTGGGAACTAGCTTCTGACTATCCACTCTGCCCATCCCTCTCATAATCTTGTAATCAGGTCTTCCCTCAACCTCCGTCACTCCAGTGAGAACAAACCAAGTTTCTCCAACCTCTCTTCATAGCCAATGCCCTCCATACCAGGCAACATCCAGGGAAATCTTTTCTTTACCCTCTACAAAGCCTCCACATCCTTCTGGTAGTGTGGCGACCAGAATTAAACACTGTATTCCAAGTGCGGCTAACTTATATTCTATAAAGCTGCAACATGACTTGCCAACTTTTAAGCTCAATACACCGGCCAATGAAGGCAAGCATGCCATATGCCTTCTTGACTACCTTCTCCACTTGCATTGTCACTTTCAGTGACCTGTTACCTGCACACCCAGATCCCTTTGCCTATCAATACCCTTAAGGGTTCTGCCGTTTACTCTATATTTCCTAACTGTATTAGACCTTCCAAAATGCATTACCTCACATTTATCCAGATTAAACTCCGCCTGCCATTTCTCTGCCCAAATCTCCAACTGACCTATATCCTGCTGTATCCTCTGATGGTCCTCATCGCTTTCCACAAATCTACAAACCTTTGTCTCTTCTGCAAACTTGCTAGTCAATCCAGTTACATTTTCCTCAATCATTTATATATACATTACAAACAACAATGGTCCCACACTGATCCCTGACGAACGCCACTTGTCATGATGCGGAGATGCCGGCGTTGGACTGGGGTAAACACAATAAGAAGTCTCACAACACCAGGTTAAAGTCCAAAGGTTTATTTGGCAGTAAACGCCACTAGCTTTTGGAACGCTGTTCCTTCGTCAGGTGAGTGGGGAGCTCTGATTGCAAACAGGTCATATAAAGGCACACAGTTTACAGAATACTGATCACAATGCAAGTCTTTACAGCCACTTGTCACAGCCCTCCATTCGGAAATGCACCCTTCCACTGCTACCCTCTGTCTTTGACCGAGCCAGTTTTGTATCCACCTTGCCAGCTCACCTCTGATCCCTTGCGACTTCACCTTCTGCACCAGTCTGCCATGAGGGACCTTGTCAAAGGCCTTACTGAAGTCCATGTAGACAACATCACTGCCCTACCCTTATCAATCACCTTCATCACTTCCTCGAAAAACTCGATCAAGTTTGTGAGACATGACCTCCCCTTCATGAAACCATATTGCCTCTTACTAATTGGTCCACTTATTTCCAAGTGGGAATAAATCCTGTCTTGAAGAATCCTCTCCAATAATTTCCCTACCACTGATGTAAGGCTCACTAGCCCGTAATTACTTGGATTATTCTTGCTACCCTTCTTAAACAAAGGAACAATTCTATTCTAAAAGGAACATTCCTATTAGCCCAACTTTCTATCTCCTCCCACCTAACCATTTTCCTATCCAAACTAATAGGTTACCTCTAATTCCATGCCCTTGGTTTCTGCCCCTTAGTCCACATTCAAATGTGGACTTTTTTTTGTAATTCTTTTCCAAAACCACTTTCTCTTGCTACCATTCTCTCTGTCTTCAGAAGTCTCATTTTTAAAAATATTTATGCTTTGTCACAAAATTCTTCATTTTGTGATCAGTGTTCAATTTTTCTTGTTGTGAAGTAATATCTTAGAGTATTTCACATAATGAGAGTTTTACAAATGAGTTGTTGTATAAAATACCTCCAATACAAAATGTGGCTTTAAGTAACAGTATTTTAAGTCACAAGTAAGGATGTTCTCCAGTGCCTCCATCCTAATATTACAAATGAAGGGAGTTTTGTTTATTGCATGAATTTAAGGATGCATGAAAGTCCTAACATACTGTGATGCAATGAGACAGTAGCATTCCCACTCAATCCTTTGTTTTACATTTGGTGTTGCAATGCCCCAGTATATAGAAGGACACTTCAGTTCTAAACTGAGGTAGAGTAACCAATAGGATGTTTTCTATATTTTTTGACTACTTGGTCAACAATTTTTCATGCTACAATTGAACTTTTTAAAAACTTCTTGCAGACAACAGTGCAGTGACAGATATGCCAGCCTGCGATATGATCCTGATTGGAGAAATACCAAAGCAGCATCAGAGGTTCTAATATCTGAACCGAAACACAATCCTAATGATCCACTGGAGAACTTGCTCCAAGAGTCAAATGAGCTGTTGGAGAAAACTGTTGGCAGGTACCATGAATACGATGACCAAGACATATTGGAAGAAAAAATGCAAACAAATAAAGCGCAAGGAGTTAGATTTAGTTTGAGAGAAAGTGATAATAACGTGGGGAAACAACCTAAAGGAAAAAGACCACCTCCTTATAGTAAATGTGAAGCTAGCACAGCGGAAGAACAGGATTCACGTGATTCTCTTGGATTTTATACTGAAACCATTATGGGTGACTTGCAAAACCACAGGATAACCAGGACAAATAAAATCACAGAAGGAGTACCCCAGCATAACTGTGGGCAAAATACATGTCACAATAAAAATGACTGTGAAAAATCTGATGATTCTGAATATGAACATCAGGACTTAATGAAACCAAAAAGGCAAATGGATAAATCTGAAGATGTAAGACTTGGTTTGAGAGGAAGTGACAACATTGGAAAACAATCTAAAAGAAAAAGATTCCCTTCTTGTTGTAAGAGTGAAGAGAGCACTCAAGAGTGTGAATCACTTGACTCAGCTAGATTTTATGCTGAAACTGTTAAGAGTCATTTGCAAAATGATAGGAAAACCAGAACAGACAAAATCTTAGAAAAAGTACCCAATGATGAGCATGAGGAAAATAAAGAAGATGACTATGAAAGTTTGAATGATCAATATCAGAAGGAATATCAGCAGTTTTTGGAGTATGAATCAACCTGCAGTGATGTGAGCGCAAATAGTATGAAAAACCTCAAGAACCATTTGATCTCTCATGACAGGAAATTGCAAACAGAAGTAAGATCGCAAGACGATATTGTGGAGCGTAATAAGCAAACTTTGGGCAGACACAAAACAACCTCATATCAACTATTGTACGCAGAAAAGAAAGAGATTAAAAGAACACAGCAGGTAGGTGTTGTGGGAAAATCTTCTCTTTTGCTTAGGCAGTTTCTTAGGATTGAAAATGACTTGCGTCTGATTCAATATCTTCTAAGATAGCTGATAAGTCCAACATGTGATTTGTAAACTGTGCCACACACCCACAAAGCAGGTGGTATTTGGCTAATCAGATAGATGAGATTTTGGGAATTTTGTGTACTCTCTCCAATGCCTAGACTTCACTTCTACATGTTCCTGACAATGTCCTTCAATGTGTTCAGTGACTTCCTGAATAAACCTTCTCCATTTTAGTTGATCATGAGGCAGGGACTCCAATGAGTTGACGGGAATGTTTGGCGTCGTCTTGCAATAGATGGTAAAATATTGTCCTTTGACTTCAACAAATATGCTATATATGAGGAGGTTTTGTGGCACAATGATAGTGTCCCTACCTCTGAGCCAGTGGCTCCAGATCCGAGTTCCACCCCAGACCTTGATGACCAAGGAAGCTGCATTCATAACATGGTCAAATTGGTTGAGTCGATTAATCTACAAATCCTTCCAACATTCTCATATCTGACAGTAAGGGTGGGACAGATCCTTGGTCAACCAGGCTTGATGTGGAGTGGCACCTCTCAAGCTATAAACTCCTGGCCACAGACTGGGAATTACTACCTTTGGAAACAGACAAAACGTCTGCTTAGGTGCACCACTAGGTGTGGGAGGAGAATGGGAAAGGAAATGTGTGTGTGTGAGGAAGAGCTCATCATGGGTTTCAGTGCTGAAATGCTTATCGTTGTGTGAAAGAACAGTCGCAATACTGAAGTTAGAGTGAGCAAATCATTGCAGCTGGGCGGGGTGGAGCGGAGAGGGGGGTTCCTTTATTAATGTACATCTTGACATGACATGAGTTTTGTTACGAACTTTGGGAAAATGCTCCATCTCCAGTTCCTGGGGTTGAGCAGGTAATTGTAAATTTCCTTTTAACTGGGAGGTAACATCTAACCTTTTTTGAACTAACCATAAGTTTCACAATGAAAATATTTACTTTTACATTATTGTTACCTTATAAAGATACGCAGAGGTCATTGTCTTGGTTTTAATGCTCAGAACTGTATTTTCACATTTCTTTCACTGTCGTAAGTTCTTTCCATTCCCATTCATTTTTCACACTTTGGCATTTCCTCTCTTTTACTTCATCTACAGCATCGGATTGTGCTTTTGCGATTACTCTTCCCAACTTTGTTTGAAAAATATTATTATCTCTTTTCTGCCCCAGTGACATTTTAAGGTTTGCTTGGTGCCTTAATGCTAAAATAAGTCATACATTTAGATTCTTCCACAACAAATAATATTTTCCCTGAAATGATGTGCAAGTAACTCACAGCTAGATCTGAGAAATGTGCCATAACTGGCAGCAGCAACATTTTTCAGAAGCTATCTTTAGTGGATTGCCAATCTTCCCCAAACATACATTGCTAAGAGAATCCACAACAATCTGCTGAAACTGGACATAGCACATGTTTGCTGTAATGAGAAAGGAAGCAATTTTGCAAAACCTCAGCATTTGAAACTGCATACCACAGCACCTTGAGGTCTTCTCCAAACCTTAGCGGTTTTAAGTAGCATTTAAACATTTGGAGATGATACACAATGGCCATTTGGGAGAAATCATAGAATCCTTACAGTGCAGAAGGAGGCCATTTGACCCATCGAGTCTGCACCGAGCACAGTCCCACCCAGGCACTATTCCCATAACTCCATATATTTACCCTGCTAATCCCCTGACACTAGGATTAATTTAGCATGGCCAATCAACCTAACCCACACATCTTTGGACTGTGGGAGAAAACTGGACCAACCGGAGGAACCACCACAGGCACGGGAAGAATGTGCAAGCTCCACACAGACAATGACCCGAGGCAACAGTGCTAACCACTGCCACCATGCCGTGCCAAGTGAGATTGTACTTTATCTCTTATGCTGGCATTATTCCCAGGTGTCAAACCTGCACCTATCTCAAAAAACCTGCCAGCATTCATTTAGATAAACTGAAAGGAACTCTCAGCCAAATTTGCAATACCTGAAGTCAGATTTGGAAACCAGCTGTGAAACTTGCAGCTGCTTTCAACTTTTATATAGAAAACTTCTACAAGCAGAGTGGAGATTATTGTTACGATTGGGCGCTGAAGACCAGGGGATGTAACAAGTAGATATCGTCTTTGGGGGTTCTTCACATTTTTTCTGGGAAGCAGCCAGCAAAAGGTACAACCCTCCAGTTCTGTCATGGCACAGAATTCCTCAAAGTGCACTCCATCAATTACCCCATGCTGCCATGGATGTCTCTAGTCCAAGTGTGGTGCCTTTCATTAGATAAAGCTACCACTACATCCCCTCTTCTCACAACACAAGAAATAGAAGCAGGAAGGAAGCATCAGGCCTTTAAAGCTGGCTCCACCATTCAATATGATCATGGCTGATCTATGTCAGCCTCAACTCTTTTTATGTGCCATTTCCGCATAGCCCTCTATTTCTTGATCTATCAAATATTTATCCATCTCCTCTTTAAAAGAAACTCTAATGATTGAGCCTCCGCTACCCTTTGGGCAGAAAATTCCAGAGATTCACCAGTCCCTGCAAGAAGAAATTTCTACACACCTCAGTTTTAAATGACTGGCCTTTATCTTGTAGCTATGTCCCCCTTTTTCAATACTGTCCCACCAGTGAAAACATCCCACTGTCTATCCTGTCAAGCCCCCTCAGGTCTTATATGTTTGTATAAGGTCACTCCTCACTCTTGTAAACCCTAAGGAATACAGACCCAGACTATTTAGTCTCTCTTGATAGGACAACCTTCTCATCCCAGGAATTAGCCTGGTGAATCTCTTTTGGACTTCCTCCAATGTTACCATATCTTTTCAAAGGTAAGGGGACCAAAATTGTATGCAGTAGTCCAAATGAGACCTCACCAACAAACTATATACAATTCCAACAAAACCTCCCTATTTTTAAACTCCAACCCCTTTGCAATAAAGGCCAAAATGCTGTTTCCTTTGGCTTCTTATGATTGCCAATGATCCACATCTGCTCATATGTTGCGAGTTGCAAGATAAATTAGAAACAGTATTAGAAGAAGCATTGAAATTGGCAAGAAAAATCACTAGATATGAGGATTGAGAGAGTTTAAAATTCAGCAAAGGTAGACCAAAGGGATAAGAAGGGGAAAATAGTGTTTGAGAGTAAGTTAGTAGTGAACAAAAACTGACGATAAAAGGTTCTATAGGTATGTACAGAAAAAAAGATTGATGAAAAACAAATGCAAGCCCCTTGCAGTCAGAAATGGGGAACTTCATATGGGGATCAAAGAAATGACTGAGGAACTAAATTTGTACTTCTGCCTTCACAAAGGAGAGCACGTTCAAGTCCAAGAGCAGGTTAGGTGTAAAGATTTGCATTCTAATCAGTAATCTGTAAACTGCCTGTGCCTTATATGCTCTGTCTGAGGCCAGAACTCTCCATTCACCTGACAAAGGGACTAACCCGAAAGCTAGTGAGTGTACTATCAAATAAATCGGTTGGACTTAAACCTGGTGTTGTCAGACTCTTTACTGTGTTTACCCCAGTCCAACGCCGGCACATCCACATCGTGTACAGAAGAGTGACAGGGGATCTTATAGAAACTTATAAAATTCTAACAGGATTAGACAGGGTAGTTTCAGAAAGAATGTTCCCAATTGTGAAGGAGTCCGGAACTAAGTCCCTTTAGGACTGAGGTGAGGAGAAATTTCTTCACCCAAAGTGGTGAAATTGTAGTATTCACTGCCACCTTTCTCAGTTTACATCCATTCAAGATGAGGCCAAAATGTTGTGTGATTTCAAGAAAGAATTAGAAATAGCTCCTGGGACTAAAGGATCAAGGGATATAGGGTGAAAGGCTGAATCAGGGTAGTGAATTTGATGATCAGCCATGATCATAAATGGTGGAGCAGGCTCAAAGGGCCAAATTGTCTACTTCTGTTTCTATTTTCTGTGTATGTTTTTGTGTATGCCTGAGTCCAATTTGATCAAGGCATTATCAGTTACAGTAGGGCATTGTAGGTTGTCATTTGCTGATGTAAGTTTGACAGCCATATGCTCTTTTCGGCAGTAGTGCTTTTCTGTGTCAAACTGAAGATGTGATATATGTGGCTGTATTGCAATTGTGCAAGTTGTGGGATACTATTACAACCATCAGACACTAGGGAGCACTGTAGTACATGAGATATCACAAGAAACATGCAAATATCTTACAATTGGAAAGGGCACTAAAATTACTTTATCTTCAAAATAGCAGTGAGCGTTATCAAAATGTAAATTTTTTTACTTATTCTGTCTCTCTTATTTCAATTTTTCTGTCTATTTTTCTTTGCCTGATTTGGCATCAAATTCACTATTCTCATTTACATTTTCAAGTTCAGACTCAGAAAAATGATTCTTCTATCTGACTGCATCTCTGCTACCGTTTAGCAAGTTTCAGGTGTCTTGAAGAACTCTCAGCAACTTGTCTTGCAAAATCTGATGGAAAATAAGCAAGCAAGTTAGTGAATTGTGGGAGCTGTTCATCAACTAATTACTGTAAATTCTGGCCCACTGAAGAAGCAAGATTGTTACCACTGAACCAAGCTAACTTTCCAGTAAAATCAAAACAAGATGCCAGAATAAGAAAGCAAAATTGAATTATACCAGAAAAAACATATAAGCAGGCAGCATGATGTCACAGTGGGGGGCAGCACAGTGGCACAGTAGTTAGCACTGCTGCCTCACAGTGCCAGGGACCCTGGTTTGACTCCCGGCTTGGTCACTATTTGTGCAGTGTCTGCATGTTCTCACCATGTCTGCGTGGGTTTCTTTGTGTGCTCTGGTTTCCACCTACAGCCTGAAAGATGTGCTGGTTATGTGTGTTAACCATGTTAAATTCTCCCTCTGTGTACCTGAACAGGTGCCGAAGTGTGGTGACGAGATTTTCACAGTAACTTCATTGCAGTGTTCATGTGAACTTGGTTGTGACACTAATAAGTAAACTTTAAAATATTTTTATCTTCTATATGGCCAAAACTTCCATGGAGTGGCAATCACTGTTGGACTGCCAATTCATTCTCTTTCTTACACAGTTGGGAGCTGTATGTTTCTTGCTCAGACTTCCATAGAATCTGAATTTCTACAGTGCAGAAGGAGGCCATTCAGCCCATCAAATCTGGACCAACTCTCTAAAAGAGCACCTTACCCAGGCCCACCCACACTATTCCCATAACCCTGTGCATTTACCCTAAACATCCAACCTACACATCTTTGGAGTGTGGGAGGAAACTGGAGTACCTGGAGGAAACCCACACCGACATAGGGAGAACATGCAGACTCCAGACAGGTAGTCACCCAAGGCCAGAATCGAGCCCGGGTTCCGAGCGCTGTGAGATAGCAGTGCTAATCACTATGCCATCGTGCCGTCATCCTCGGCCTGGTAAGAAATATGCAGCATGGTAGCTCTGGAATTCTTCAAGTGCAGAGCAGCAACACTGGGGAGAAGTGAAGCCATGCCCCCTTTATACAGCACTAACTATGCTAAACAGGACAAAGTCCCATCCACTTTGTGAAGCTAGGAAGAAGGTAAGTGTGTGAGATCCGTGGGTGAGGGGTTAGGGTGGTTGATGAAGGAAGTGGGTGGGTTGGGGTTCAGTGGTGAGTGTGGGGGGAGAAAGGCCAGGGATAGTGTCATGTAGTCAGGGAAGGTCATGAGGGTAGTTGGAGGGTGGGCAATTGGACGAGTTGTGCAATGGGGATCTCGGTGGGACAGTGATTTGAGCACTTTTACGAAGAGATAAGTTTATATTTTACAGAATCTAAAATGTCGACGTAGTACAATCAAGTGGTAGTAACAAAAAGAAAACGAAACAGTAAACCTGAAAAACCAGGAAAGCACTACAATTACAGAGCAAGTGAATCACTATCTGAAAAACACAAGCATTTTGCAAGCATTTCCCTTCATTAGGATGGTGCCAAGAAAGTATCCCTACGAGGAACATATTTTCTTTCTAATTGTTGTCAGAACCACTGTACATTTTCAGCAATTCCTTTTAACTTTATGAAGTAATCAGTTAAAGAACATGGGATAATTCTAATCTTTGGCAGTAACAGGGTGAATCACATCATTTGCTATTATGGAATCCATCCAATTTGAATTTCCATTGATTTCCTCAAAAATCTGTTGTAAAGCTGACTTTTTATTAATACAGAACTGTGCTTTTCTGGATCATTTCTTCATTATTAGTGTTCTACTCAATATAGGAAGATGAAGGAATATGAGAATTTCTGCAGTTTTCTTTATATTTCTAAAGAGCTAAGGTTATTGTTCCTGGCCTCCATCTGTTCCCAGCTGTGTGATAATGTTCTCTCTCACCAATATTTGCATATTCAAGTGCCAATTATGGTTAATGTTGTAGGAAAACATTGCAGTGTGCCTGTGGTTCTGCACATATTAATTGATGTGCAATACTTAATTTCCACCAAAACTACCACCATTCAGACTATTTAGCAAGGATTTGTAGTATCTAAACTGCAATATTTGCAGCACTGAAAGCCTTTCACAGTGCATAGATGAATCGTTTTGTTGGCTAATTGTCTTGCTAGGTTGCGATAATTAATTGCGAGCTCAATGCGTTGTACCGAAAGGAAATGCATAGCATTGATTTCAATTGATTTTATATATGCTACTGTTTGGGATCCTCATAATAGAATGCACTTATAAATACAGACTTGTATTCTCCTAGATTAGCCAACTCCGATTTATTCAATAATTGCTTTTCATCTTGTCATTCATCCATACAGAACTAGCATGCACTACAGAACATTTAATTACTGTTACTTTGCATCCAGTTTAACAAAATGTTTCTAGGAACTCCATTTTACATTTCTTAACCTTGGAACCAAATTTTATCCTTAAAAAAAATCACATTTCTGATTACTGATTAATTTATGACTGGGATTGATTAAAAAAAATAAGAGTACACATATAGGCATAAAACATATAAATCAGCATGTTTCGTTTTGGCTTTGTAAGACAACACAGGAAGGCTAAGACTTATAAACCTTAATTAAGTTAGTGTCACCCTTCAAAATTAATTTGGTATAAGACCAAATCAACTCAAAATAAATGCCCACTACCTACTTTATCCATTTATTCATGAATAATTGCCCTTTAATGAGTATAAAAGTAAACTTTACTTAAGATTTATTATGTGCTTTCTTTTATCCTTTACTCTGCTTCTTTATAATGGTTGGCAAAGTATCACAGTGGTTTTCCATTGTCTTCTGCAGTATGGCTCATTAGGAAATTCTCCCGCTTTTATCATCAGGCATATTGGAAGGATTTGCGTGCTGATAATCAATAGGTTTGACCATGTTGTGAGTGCACCTTCCTTGGTCATCAAGTCCTGAAGTGTGATGAACTCGGAGATTGTAGTGCAGAGGTAGCTATCAATGTAGCATGGTGGCACAATGATTAGTATCGCTACCTCACAGCGTCAGGGACCCGGGTTCGATTCCAGTCTCGGGTGTCTGCACATTCTCCCTGTGTCTGTGTGGGTTTCTTCCGGATACTCTGGTTTCCTCCCACAGACCGAAAGACATGCTGGTTAAGTGCATCGGTTGTGCCAAATTCTCCCTCCATGTACCCAAACAGGCACCGGATTTAATTTGATTTGATTTATTATTGTCACATGTATTAGCATACAGTGAAAAATATTGTTTCTTGTGCACTATACAGACAAAGCATACTGTACATAGGGAAGGAAAGGAGAGGGTGCAGATTGTAGTGCTACAGTCAAAGCTAGGGTTTGGTGAAAGATCAACTTAAGACGGGTCCATTCAAAAGTCTGATGGTAATAGGGAAGAAGTTGTTCTTGAGACAGTTGGTACATGTCCTCAGACTTTTGTATCTTTTTCCTGATGGAAGAAGACGGAAAAGAGTATGTCCAGGGTGCATGAGGTCCTTAATTATGCCAGCTGCTTTTCCAAGGCAGTGGGAAGTATAGATAGTATCAATGTGTGGGAGGCAGGTTTGAGTGATAGACTAGGCTTCATTCGTGACCCTTTGTAGTCTCTTGTGGCCTTGAACAGTGCAGGAGCCATACCAACCTGTGATACAACCAGAAAGAATGCTTTCTATAGTGCATCTGTAAACGTTAGTTAGAATTGTGGTGGATGTGCCAAATTTCCTTAGTTTTCTGAGAAAGTTGGTGGGCTTTCTTAACTATAGCACCGTCATGGAGGGATCAGGACTGGTTGTTGGTGATTTGGACATCTAAAAACTTGAAGCTTTTGACCATTTCTACTTCGTAGACAAGAGCATGTCCTGCACTATGTTTGCTGAAGTTGATGGCTATCTCCTTTGTTTTGTTGATGTTGAGGGAGAGATTGTCGTCATCACACCAGTTCACCAGATTCTCTATCTTTTTCCTGTACTCTGTCTCGTCATTGTTTGAGATCCGACCCACTACGGTGGCGTCATCAGCAAACCTGAAAATCAAGTTGGAGGGGAATTTGGCCACCCAGACATAGGCATATAAAAAGTATAGTAAGAGGCTGAAGACAGAGCCTTGTGAGGCGCGGTGTTCAGGATGATCGTTGAGTTGTTGTTGCCTATCCTTACTGATTGTGGTCTGTGTGACGATTAGGGGATTTTCACAGTAAGTCCATTGCCGTGTACATGTAAGCCTACTTGTAGAAGATACCTCATTTGTGAAAGGTGCGGGATTTTCTTCTTGGTTCAGCCTGAATCGTAAGTAATAACAGACATCAAAAGATGGTGAAAAAACAGTAAATTATGAAAAAAAAACTCAACAAGTCTAGCAGCATCAGTGGAGAGGGAAACAGAGTTTACAATTCAGATTCGTGTGAATCCAAGCAGGTCAAAACAATGCTGTTTCTCTCTCTCCATGGATGCTACCAGACCTGCTGATTTTTCCAGCATTTTCTATTCTTATTTCAGCTTTCAGGCAGTTGCAGCATTTTGCTTTCATTTTTGTATAATAATGTCCTTGTGAGCAGGAAAGAAACACCTTTAGTTGATAACCTTGCATATACTTACCCAGTGATTATCCATGGAATTCTCAATGGACCCTACTTTTGCCATCTTGGTTTATACGGTGCCCTTGATTGCGAATCTGTGAACTGACAAAGTAATAGAGAAACTGCTCAACCAGTGAGATTGAAAAATACTCACTGATATCAGATGGCAATATAGGAAGTAAAACACAGAAATCATAAATTACTTCTAAATCTTGGTATGATAGGCAAAATAAACATTGTGATATACATTTGGGGGATTAAAGGGAATTATTTTAAAAGCTATTCAAACAATAAAAAAATTATTAATTTTATTCAGAAGGACTGAGACTCCACACTTGTCAAATTCATTTTTCAGAGTACGTGAGTACGTCTGACGAATTTATTGGAGTTTTATTGGAGTTCTATGAAGATGTGTCTAGGGCGGTGGATAGAGGAGAGCCGGTGGATGTGGTCTTTCTTGATTTTCAGAAGGCGTTTGACAAGGTGCCTCACAAGAGGTTATTGCAGAAGGTCAGGGGGCATGGAGTTGGGGGTAGGGTGTTAGCGTGGATAGAGGATTGGCTGTCAAATAGGAGGCAGAGAGTGGGGGTCAATGGGTGCTATTCGGATTGGCGGATGGTGACTAGTGGAGTGCCTCAGGGGTCGGTGCTGGGGCCTCAGCTATTCACCATTTATATAGATGATCTGGAGGAGGGAACCGAGTGTATGGTGTCGAAATTTGCTGATGACACCAAGATTGGTGGAACGGCAAATTGTGCGGAGGGTGTGGAGTGTCTGCAGAAGGATCTAGATAGGCTAAGCGAATGGGCCAGGAACTGGCAGATGGAATTTAATGTTGGCAAATACTTTGGTAGGAATAATGGTAGGAAGGACTATTACTTACGTGGCGAAAAACTGCAGCATGCGACAGTGCAGAGGGACCTCGGGGTCCTTGTGCATGAGTCGCAAAAACCCAGCCTGCAGGTGCAGCAGGTGGTCAGGAAGGCGAATGGGATGCTGGCCTTCATAGCGAGGGGGATTGAATATAAAAGTAGGGAGGTCTTGCTGCAGCTGTATAGGGCACTGGTGAGGCCGCAGCTGGAGTACTATGTGCAGTTTTGGTCGCTGCACTTACGCAAGGATATTTTGGCCTTGGAGGTTTACTAGGCTGATTCTGGAGTTGAGGGGGTTGAACTATGAGGAGAGGCTGAATAAACTAGGCTTGTACTCGTTAGAGTTTAGAAGAATGAGGGGATATCTTATTGAGACGTATATGATGTTGAATGGGATGGATAAGATAGAGGTGGAGAGGCTCTTCCCGCTCAGAAAGGACGAGAGGGCACAGCCTCAGGATAAAGGGGGGGCGTTTTAGAACGGAGTTGAGGAGGAACTTCTTCACTCAAAGGGTGGTGAATCTCTGGAATTCTCTGCCTGTTGAAGTGGTAGAGGCTGCCTCGCTCAATACTTTTAAGACGCGGGTTGATAGGTTTTTGATAGGCAAGGGGATTAAGGGTTATGGGGAGAGGGAGGGAATGTGGAACTGAGCCACGACAGATCAGCCATGATCTTATTGAATGGCGGGGCAGGCTCGAGGGGCTAGATGGCCTACTCCTGCTCCTATTTCTTATGTTCTTATGTGAGGTTGTTCAGCATAATTATTGCTTAATGCACTGTTCTAAAACTCAGCTAATCCCAATTTATTTTTTGCGAATTTTAAAGTGTTCATACCATGTTCATAATATCTCCACAATCTATAGGCAGATTCCATCAAGAACACTATAAAACAGAGCCTGTGGAAGAGCAGGGAAGCTCTGTCATTGACATATGAGGTCCACAATTAACTGCAAATGCATGTACACCAGAAGTTTCTATGAGTTAAGTTACAAGGAAAGATTAGATAAATTGGGCTTTTATTCTCTGGAATTCTGAAGGTTGAGAGATGATCTGATAGAGGTCTACAAAATATTTACAGGAACGGATAGGGTGGATAAGGGTAAATTATTTCCACTGATTGAAGGCTGTAGAACCAGGGCCATAATCTAAAAGTTAGGGTCAAGCTGTTCAGGAGAGATTTTAGAAAACACTTCGACACCCAGAGAATGGTAGTGGTTTGGAAATGTCTTCCTCAAATGGCCATGGATGCTAGTTCAATTGTTAGGTTTAAGTCTAATATAAATTATTTTCTATTGAGCAGGGGTATCAAAGGGAATGGGCTTACGGCAGGCACATGGAATTAAGCCACAAATCAGCCATGATCATACTGAATGGCAGGGTGAGCCCAGGGGCTGAATGGTCTACTCTTGCTCCTATGTTCAAATATTGACAGCCTTGCCATTATTTATTAAGTTTTTACATGTATTGTTTCATGAAGTGTGAGCATTACTGGCTAAGCCAGCATTTATTGCCCATTCCTAACTGCCCTTGAGAAGGCAGATACTCCATAGTGCTGTTGAGAAGGAAGTTTCAGCACCCAATAACAGTGAAGGAATAGTGAGAGAGTTTTTAGGGAGGAACCTAGGAGGGGAATTTGCATGTGGTAGTGTTTGCACGCATCTCCTGTCCCTGTCCTGCGAGATGATAAAAGGTGTCTGATGAAAGATCCTTGATAAATTGCTGCATTGTATCTTGTAGATGGTACACATTGCTGCCATTATATGTTGGGGGTGGAAGGAACAAATGTTTAAGGTGGTGGATAAAATGTCAATCAGATGGGCTGAGTTGTGTTGGATGGTGTCAAACTTCTTAATTGTTGTTGGAGCTACACTCATCCAGGCAAGTGGAGATTATTCCTACATACTCCTGGACAGTTTTGGGATTAGGGGATAAATTATATGGCACAAAATTCACAGGCTCTGACCAGCTTTTTGTCGCCACAATACTTATATAGCTGATCAGGCCAAGTTCTGGTCAATGGTAACTTCTGGAATATTGAGAGGGGGATTCAGCAATGGTAATGCAACTGAATGTCATTGGAAAATGGTCTGATTCTCTCTTGTTGGAGATTGTCATTGTCTGGACCTTGCATGACATGACTGATACTTGCCAAATATCAGCCCAAGCCTGAATGTTGTTCACTGCTTTCTGCATGTGGACATGGATTGCTTCAGTATCTAAGAAGTTATGAATGGTGCTGAACATTGTGCAATCATCAGTGAATATCCCAATTTATGACCTTATAATGGAGGGAAAGTCATTGATGAAGCAGCAGAAGATAGTTGAGTCTGGAACACTATCCTGAGGAATTCCTACACTAATATCCCAGGACTGAGATGGTTAACTTCCAAGCATCTTTCTTTGAGGTAAGCATGACTCCAACCACCTGATTCCCATTGATTTGAGTTTTGCTAGGGTTCCTTGATGCCAACTTGGTTAAATGCTGCCTTGATATCAAGGGCAGTCGTCCTCACCTCACGCATGGAATTCAGCTCTTCTATGAATGTTTGGACCAAGGTAGTAATAAGGTGAGGATCTGAGGCCCTGAGCACATTGAGCAAGCTGAGTAAGGATTGCTTAATAGGACTGCTGATGACACCTTGCATCACATTGATGATTGAGAATAGACTGATGGAGCGGTAAATGGCTGGATTAAATTTGTCTTGCTTTTTGTGGACATTGATGTGATCTGGCCTTATGAATTGTTGTTACATCTAGTTCACCTTGGGAAAGGATGATTTCTTTGTTTTTTTTCAGGTACTGCCTAATGTGTCATATACCAAATTGCAAGTTCCTTCATGGCACTTCTTTTCTCTTAAGTGGACGAGTGAAGCATTTGCAGTGCTGTGTTCAGTAGGACCGATTTCAGAGAGGGGCAATTTGAAATGCTGCACTGGATGTGCATCAACATGCTGTGTTTACATGGATTGTAGTTCTAAATTTTAAATTTAATCTATAAATGGTTGAGAACTATTGGAATACTTCTTTTTGATCTAGCTTCTTTCAGGTTCAGACCTCCCTCAAAGTTCAACATTCTACTTTTCAGGCTTGGTGCATGCTGTATGTTCCTTGGTCCTTCTCATTGCTTTTCAGTTTTTTTAAATTATCTGCACAATCCATACATGGGGAATCACTAGGCAGGTGAAGCTAATGAGTAGTAAGGGAGACATTAGTATAATGGTATTGTCACTGGACTGGCATTCAGAGACCCAAAGCAATGCTGTGGATAGAAAAGTTCAGAGCCCACCACTGCAGATGGTGAAATTTGAATTCAATGAGAATCTGGAATTGAAAGTCTAATGATGATCATGAAACTATTGTCTTTTGTTGTAAAAACCAATCTGCCATTTTTGCCTACATGTTGTGGTTCTGGACTCACAAGGTGGTTGACTCTCAACTGCCCCTCAAGGACAATTAGGGATAGGCAATAAACGCTGTCTGGCTAGCTAGCCGCACCTGTGTCCCATGAATGAATAAAAGAACTATGACCACATGAGTAAGGTCATTAACAAAAAACATTTGATGTGCATTCTAATTTGCTGTCAAAAGGTGATGAAATGTTAGCCCAAGGGTTGCAGAAATATTATCCTGGCTTTAGCAGAATAATGAACCCATTACTTCTACTTCTTTTGGAGGTTATATTTAGCCACTTGCATTCAATGCATTGTGTGCTGTACAATTATTGAGGTCATTGAGACCAGGGGTAGAATTTTCCAGGAATTTTCACCTGGATCAGGTGAGAAAAGCTGTGTGAAACACATTGGCTTCACACGTACCTTTTCTCACTTGGTGAATGGCACTCTGTACAATTTGACGGTGCTGGAAAGGATCTCATAGCCAGTTTGAAGGAGGAAGGGCACTAAACACGCTAGCAAAGCTGAGATTCTGAGATCAGGGTGCCATTTTTACGTAGTGCCCTGATCCTAAACATATTCAAGGCCCTCCCCCACTCCCTCGCATGGAGATCGGGACCCTCTCACAGAAAAGGGGTCCCCAGGAGAGGGGGAGTTGCAATGCCCAGCCTTTGACAACTAGTAGTAGTTTGCATTGGCATAACGTCACACCACTTGGGCATGGGGGGGTGTGGTGATGTGAGCAGGGGAGACAATATGCCTTAGGTAGACACGAAGTTTCAAGCCCTCTAATAATATTTAAATGTATTTGCTGGTGGGGATCAGGGAAGCTCTCACACTGAGATTTTGTCAGCACAAATACCATTTATGGCCGCTCACAAGAAATACCTTAATGGGCCGCTAGTTCATGCCTAACTTACCAGATGCAGTTCCAATCTACTACTCGAACCTTGTGATGTTCATCCCCTATGCAACCTGAGGTCTCCCGAGAGTGAACTGACTCTGTCAGTTGGCAATCGTGCCAATTGGAAATCCTACCAAAGTGTGAATGATATAACTGTGCAGGATACAAACCAGCAAAGTGTATATCTGTGAGCATCCTGTTAACTACAAAGCAGCATTTAGCTTGTTACTTTCACATGATGGGAGGAAATGTTTGCATTTTTGTCCACTCAGTGACTACCAAATATGTTGTTTGAAGGAAGAATAGAACTACATGTTCTACCAGTCCAAAGATGTGCGGGTTAAGTTGATTGTTCCTTAGCGTTAGGGGAATTAGTAGGGTAAATATGTGAGGGTAAGGGGATAGGGCCTGGATGGGATTGTGGTCAGTGTAGCCTCGATGGGCTGAATGGCCTCCTTTTGCAATGTAGGGATTCTGTGGTTCTATTGAGTGCTACTATGCAACTTTGCAGAAATCCAAGTAGCAGTTCTATTAAAAGGTACTCAGAGAAGAGTTTTGTACAAATGTTTGTGAATCAGTTTTGGGAATGCATTTTGCCAGTGCCAATAATTATTTTTAAACTGAATATTGAATTAGCCATTTGTTTATTTGGTAATGAACTATAGCAGACAGTCGAAGTAGTTTTCCTGTTCCGCCAGTGGCAGATATTGTTGTGGGGAGGATGGAAAAATTTAGAGAGCTGGAAAATGCTGCCCAGTGTCTCTGAACTCATTACTGAAACTACAACAGTCAGCTCGATACAGCAGCATTCTTTCTTCAGCAAAATGCAGTGAGTGAAAGATTATTGTATGGTACAAATACTGCATAAAGTCAGTCCCAGTCATTTATAGCACTGCGGTTTCCAAACATGGTGAGAAAATTGTCCAAATATTTTCTTTCTAACTGGGATTTGTGTTTTCACTGTTTGCAGCCATTATTTTAAACTGGTTTTATGGAGCTGTTTGCACAGAATAAAATTAACAGTAGTAATTAAGTAATACAGTATTAATTATTACTGTTATTGCTATTAAGCTCCTTTCCTTGACTGGGGATTTTTCTTTGGAGTTATCTATTTGATCGAATTTTGCTCTGTAGTTGCTGGTATTGCTTCAGTTGGCATTTTAAGTTCCATTCAAAAACATAACTATTGTTATAACATCAATTTATTTGCAAAATATGGGCATAATATTCAATCTATAAAAATGAATTTGGTGTTTGGTAAAGCAGCAACTTTTGCAAAACATGTTAGTCTGGGAAAACCTGTTGATGTCCTCTGATAACCGAAGTAGTTGTACATCTACCTCAGATGCACTTAAACTAGCTCTTTCCCTTCCCAGTAACTGTCACTTCAAAGTGGGAGGACATAATGTACAATTTATTAATGGCTCATTGGCTGTAGACCAAAGGGCCTAGGCTCTCTGTGCAGCATGCTTCTCCTTAGTATGAACATCTAATCAGGATTGCCCAAGCCCCTACAATAGCAGCCAAATGCAATTCAACAACTGTGAGCCTTTGAAGTCCTATTGCAGATTTCTGTACCCGAGCCTGGGATAATAACATGCCATGATTGCTAGCTTTGTTGTATATTCTCTGTGGAGAAGTAATTACGGACTCGATTTAACAGAAAGAACATTACGCAGCTTATGATGCTCAAAATGTAACTTCATTTGATCATTTTCTCAATTTGATTGGTATTATTAGAATAGCTCATAAAAAATGTTGTAAGAAGCATGGGCAGAGGTTGAGGCCTGCGTCCCAGTGAAAGAGATAATGAGGATGTGTTGTGATTGTGTTTGAGCAATCAACACCTACAATGGATGCTGTCTCTGCAGTGCTTTCCAGCAGTGTATTTTTTCCTGTGTTATGACTTCAGTATGTTTTGAACTGCTGAACAAAGTGTAGGCCTCATCCCATGGAGTGGGTTGAATAGTTGAGCCATTCCAGTGCTTTGTATGGAAAAAAAACCTTACTGGGTCCAAAAATGATTTTCAAAAACGAAAACTTATATCGAGCAATTTAAAACATTTGCGATGTCACGATCATGTTCAGCAATTCAGTGGAATATCAAGCATTTGCCAACTTGCATTCAATTATCTCCGTCCCAGTTTCTTTCTTTCTGAATTCAACCAATCCCTTTTGTGGTATTTTAAAATTAAAATGAAACATTACCTATGCAAACAAAATAAGGAGCAGGAAATAACACCAGTTTGGGTTTGCTGTGCTGATTTGAATTTAATATCAATGGGGGAGTTCCAGTAAATGACTCTTGCTTCAGATTTGTGCAAAATTTCATGCACCACTTCCTGACTAGATCTTTTTTCTAATGCTGCTCAATTCCTAGATTTTAGACTGATTTTGTGAGTTGGAGGGACAATGTCCATCAAACAATGGACTCATTGCATTTTGCCTGCAATGTTTGGCGACAGGCGTTTTGTATTTAGAAATGGGCAAATAATCATGGCTGAAAGGTATGTTTCAAATTAACAAGTTATAACTAGTAATGTAAATGTCTAATCATTGGGTTTAAATGACTGCAAGTCAAAAAATGGATTGTCAGCAATGACCACCAATAAAGACAGAGGTCAACAAACCAAATAAATTCAATGTTTAAAAAAAATTTGCCTGAATTTGCTGAAACGTGCTATTAAAGCATGCTATTATTTGGACTTTCCAGTTGCCTATCCAAATCGATCAGTATTTACACACTAACTTGCTGAACATTAATGCATCTGTGATGCAGCAGGATCCTTGCGAATCATAGAATCACTAAGTACAGAAGAAGGCCATTGAACCTATTGAGCCTACATCGACAGCAATCCCACCCAGGTCCTATCCCCGTTACCACACGCATTTACCCTGCTCATCCCCCTAATGCTAAGGGACAATTTAGCGTGGCCAGTCAACCTAACCTGCACATCTTTGGACTGTGGGAGGAAACTGGAGCACCTAGAGGAAACCCACGCAGACATGTGGAGAATGTGCAAACTCCACACAAATACAGAAACAAACATAGATCAGGAAGAAAAATGGAGGAGGTCTTCATTTTCTAATGCTTTTCAAATGGTGACCAAAGCCTGAATTTTTCACCCATTGGGTGTGCGTACTCGATGGGCCTGGAAGCAAGCACGAAATGCGCTTCTGGCTGCATTGGTCTCTGAACTCAATTTCATGCTGGCTGGCTGGCCAATTAATCAATGTGAAACGCATATTAGGGGACGTTCTGTGCTGCCATGGAAAGCGGGAAGAGTGCAGGCACTGAGAAAAGGTAGGCTGCTGGCTGACGCTTCTAATAGGGTCCCTCAGAGAGTCTCAGGAAGCAGCAGATCTGTTTAAAAAAAAAAATTGTGGTGGAAAAAATATGTAAAGTATGTCTGGGCAGCATAGACAAACACCAGCCTCAGTCCCCAGACACTTTAAAATTTAATTTCAGTCCGGACAGCTCATCCTGTTCTGGATCGAGGCTGAAGCTAAAAGGTAAAGGCCGCCTGGCCAATCAGCCCACTTGCCAACCTTAAACACGAATGGGCCATGTAAAATTGCACTAAATTGACCCATTCATGGGCTAAAATGTCTGCTTGACTGTCAGAAGGCACCCTTCCGACATTTGAGCACACTGCCAGTGAAATACTGTGCAAGTGTGCAAAAACATCAGGATGCGCACTCAATGGGTGTGACCTAACCAACCAAACTAAGTGCTGAACAAGCATGAAAATGGGAGAGAACCATGCCAATTGTTTGGGCAAGCCCCCAGTTCCAACCATATGGCTTAAAAAAGAAAAAAGAGGCAAAGTGTAATTCTCACCAGTAAGGGGACTATTCAGAATCTATTCACACTGGGGGCTGGCTGCTGACTGCTAGAGGGTACTATAACACATTTGCCCTGGTCTCCCAGTGCACTGTGTTAATTGTACACACTGCATTGTGAACTTGTCACTTCTCTCCCTCCAACCCACCCCCCCAAACATGATACTCCCCCTCCCCTTGGGTGCCACCCCTTGGCATTGCTTAGTGCTCTGTGGGTAGTGCCACGTTGCCTGATGTTTGCTGCCAGGGTCCCAGGCTGGCACTGCCCAAGGGGCATAGCCCACCCCTGACCATCTGGGGGGGCTTCAATGGTTTCCTGTTCCACTGGCAAGGCTGTCACGTCTGGGCCTTGTGGCAGGGACCATTTGTGATCCTTGCTGGTGAGAACCTCCATTGGGGCAGTGATCAACCAGATGGGGAGTGGTGGGGAACAGGGACAGTGATCTCCCAGGGGGCGAATTGAGGGCGGTGATTGTGCAGAGGTGGGACGGGGAAGGTGTTTTCACGCTCGTGTGGCACTTAGGATTTTTTTGCAGGATCACCCCGTGGTGTACACTTGAAGTTGGGAAGAACATCTGCACCACTTAAAAGAACTATTTCAACGCTTAAATGGGGCTAATCTCATCATCAATTTTGCAAAGAGTGATTTTGCTAATGCTTGAATTTCATATTTGGGACATATCATGGGGTGTGGTCAAATGGCCCCACAAGATATGAAAATAGCCATTTGGGATTTTCCAGAACCCACAACAAGAAAAGTGTTTTTAAGATTCCAGGAAATAGGGAATTTTATCATACATTTATGCTGAGATTTGGCAGTATGGTAGTAGCGCTAACAGAATTCTTAAAGAAGAGCAAGAAATGTAACTGGACAGTAAACTTCCAACCTGCATTCCAACACTTGAAAACTGTATTAACAACAAAGCCAAAGTTAGCTGCACCAAGTAATGATAAACAGTTTAAACTTGCTCTGGATGCTCATGGTATTGGGAGTTGTGTTGTTAGAGAAAGATAAAAGTGGGATCAAGAAGCCTGTGGCATATTTCTCAAGGTACTTAAGTTGTAACCAACAGAAACATTCTACAATTGGAAAAGAGACTTTAAGTTTGGTATTGGCATTGCAGCATTTTGAGATTTATGTTGCCAGTAATCGAGCAGAGGTAACCACATATACAGACCCTGGTAGTAGCTGGCTCTTCTAGTGTTGTACTGCTGAGAGCAGTATAGTTAACCCCTCCTGACTCATGTTCGTAGCTGCCACATCCTGATTTTTTTTTTGGAGCATGGTCCACCCAGAACTGCTGCCCACCGAACGGTTTTCCATTCCTCGCCTCCGGTGCATCCCTGGTGTTATCCGGGTTTCCAAAAGTGATGAAGCCAAACCATAGGATACCACGGCTATGGTTTACTGCATAACAACTCTCAATGAGACAACTATTCCCAGGGCCTAGGAGGCATCAGTTATGGAGACCACAGCTCCTACAACCAGTGATATTAAATCTTGGTCTTGAGAGCCAACTCCTCCCTTTCAGTTACAGATATTGTCCTTTTTTTTGTTGGTTTGGGGAGTGATGGAGATCATTAATTCCCTAGCCCCATATTTCCCCAGCTAGATTAAAATTGGCCGATTTGCCCCCATCCATGTGTCAGAGTAAGAGGCTGAAATTAATTACCTAGGGTAATTAATACCAGTTTTAAGGAAAATCTTTTTTTTATAGAATGAACTTGGCCCAGAATCATTCTATAAAAACAGAATTTTCCTATAACTGTTATTAGCCCACTCATTGATACACATTTGTCAAAGTGCTATTTTCTTAATTGTTATGAAATAGGTGAAGAATGCTTGAAAACTCATCTTTTAAGCTATGCACAGTCAACTGAAATTACATATTGTGTGACCTTGTGTTACTCAGAAATGCTTTTAAAATTAGCCGCAAGCATGTGAAGAAGCCTCTTACATGTTGACAGGCACTGAAATGATTTAAAGCCAAGGAATCCGACATCTATTAAAATAGCTACTAAATTACTTGAGCTCTAGACTGGTTACCTTTTTTCTTCAGTACTTATTAATGGAAGGATTAACTATAAATCAATCAGCTTGGAAAATGTTCTATTGAACATGGTACTTGGCTGCTGCTTTTGTAGAGTACTGGTATTGATCAGATTTTGTACTTAAAGTCAGAACATAAAAATGTATTAACATAAGAAATAGACGCACGGGTAGGCCAGTAGGCCTTTTTAGCTGGTTCCACCATTCAATAAGATTGTGACTGGGCTGATTATGGCCTTAACTCCATTTTCCTGCCTGCATGCCCCCTACCTCACAGGACCTGTGTCTCCCTTGTAGATCAAAACCTGTTTAATTCAGTCTTGAATATATTCAGTGACACAACCTCCACTGCTGAAGGAGTAACAATTGGTTGAGAGAACAAATACCTCTAGGGTGGGAGCATTTTTTTTTATTCATTCATTCATGGGAGTTGCTGGCTGGCCCATCCCCTGTTGCCTGAGGGTATTTGAGAGTCAACCATATTGCTGTGGTTCTGGAGTCACATATAGGCCAGACCAAGTAAGGATGGCAGATTTCCTTCCCTAAACGGCATCCCATTCCGGAGTCCCAGTCCCTTCTGCATGACTCCCCAAAACTTATTCCTAGTGATCTTCTTCCCAGTGTCAGTCAGCAGCTTCCTGCCACCTGAGTTTCTGAATTCGCACGACAACCAGCTTCTACTGCACTCCTATTTCAGCTGGACAACTGACTGGTAAACAGATGAGGTCCAGAGTTGTGTAGACCATGCTGCAGACTTTGGAAGCTTATGTCTTTACTCTCCCATCTCAACCCAATTCACAATCCCATCTAAAATGTCTCTATGGTAATAGTAGGAACTGCAAGGCTTTTGGTATCCATCTGAGATGAGTTGGGTGGGGAACAATGGGTTTGGAGGGTGGGGGGATGTGGTGGAAATTACATTTTATTGTCAATATTTTTCTGAAGTTTATATGCTGCACAATTCATATCATAGGTCTAATGGGTGTAACAGCTGCAACTTCCGGACATTGAAGTGAGTATTCCGATCATCATTATAAAACAGTATTCTGTTTCAATTATGCATCATTGTCATGTGTATCATTCATCTCAGCAAATGTAAACCATTGAGGACTGATTAAAAATACATCACTATTGCTTCATTCCTGAAGTGCCTTATTTAAGCACTCTCTTTATCCTCCAAATTGAATGTCCCTGTGACCTTTCACATAATTAATTTGCTTTTGTTGATTGTTATCTTGTGAGCATGTCTTGTACGTAATATAGTACTATTATGTTCAGGCCTTTATATTGTACTTAATGATGATTTGGTTGAGTTACAATGGACTAGATTTTGCCATGAAAATAATGGTGAAACTAACAGTTTACATAGACACAAATCAGCCAGTAATTTCCAGGAAGCACAGGTGCACAGTTAAGCATGACAATTCTGAAGCTGCTGTCCACAAGCTATGCAGAAATAACCTGCATCTTGCTACTTGGCTCACTATTCAAATGTATTGAATAATGTAAAGCTCCTATTTTAAACCAGATACTGATTAAACGAACCACTGAAATCTGATGTTTGTCCATTCCGATCAATGTATCTTTTTAACAGCATTGTAAATTTTATTTCTTGTCAAACAACTTCTCTTGCACTGAAAGTTAACATTTACAAATATGGAGTTTAAATCCTTCAGCTTTTAATTGTTATGGCGATTTCCAAAGTCCACCCACTTGTCCTTGCCGTAGAATTTGGGCCATGAATAAGAGAGGTTGCTCAAAGCAAGGTGGAGTATGGTGAGCATCCTTATGTTCTGGGCTACTTTGGTTATGTGAGTGCTTATTAAGAATCTCAGAAATACAGACAAGGCTCTGGCAAAAAGTCCTCATTCATTGGTAAAACATATGGGAGAAGACGTAACATATAGCATGTCTCAGTGGCTGTTCCGATGGCAAAGGCTGAAGCAGAACAAAATCTCCAGTCACCTTGGTTTTTTTGCCATTGGATCAAGGTTTTGGATCAATTTAATGTGCAACAATTTATGTGTGCTAAAAGATATCCCTTGTAGTCATATTTCTTAGCACGTCTTCCAAGTTCTTCATTACCAGAAAATGGTAATGAGAGCAAGATTGTGTTGCTTGGAAACTTCTAGTCATGATCTGGCATGCGAACAGCCGTTACAGGATTGTCATCCAGCACTTGAACAAGGCAAGAATGCCTTGCGCCAGCTTAACTGTGATTGAACAGCCTTCTTTAGGATCCATTTAGCTCACCCCTACTTAGGGAGGGGGCTAGAAAAGGTGCCCTAAACATAGTCTGTCTTACTTTTCCCAGCTAACCGCATTAAGAGGGATCACCTTCTATGGTAGAAGCACACACAAGACATAAGTTGCAAAGTTTGGGACCTGGAACATTGCAATCCCCGTGGACACACCTGTGAGTGAACACTCAAGAGTGTCACACTGCTTGTGCCACCTAAACACTCCAGCAATGTGGCATCAACTTTGCCATTCTGAGTAAGACTGAACTGGAGAGGGGCACCTCAAGGAACTCTGATTTAGCTATACTTTTGGAAAGGGAAATCAGAAGATCAGCAGCATTCCATTAGAATTGTGTTTTATTCAGTCTGTTAATAGTTTAGTTCTTAACTAAACTTGTTCACTGTTAGTTAGATAAATAAATTGTTACTTGTTGACTTTAGAGAGTGTCAGGGAGTTATTTTGGCTTAACCACTAAAAGCTGCTGAAAAGCAGATTGTACCACTTCACACTCGCTTTTACAAATTATGAGGACAGGTACTCTTTGAGTAGCTGGGTGTTAGCCCTCAGAAAGGGGAATAACCTCCACTTTATAACAAGAGGAAGAGGCAAAAGTGTACTAAAGTTATTTAGAAGGGGATGCAAGAATTGGAGAGAAAAGAGAGAGAAGAGAAGGATGTCTGTCCTCCACTGAATTATATTTTCTCGATTTCTGTCTCTTCTGGATTATTTCAATCTGTTATCATTTTATCTGTGCAACATATCATTTTCCACACGTTTTTTGCATATTTGTCGTTTAATATGGTCAATAAAGTTGATGAGCAAAAAAAAACTTCCAAAGGACTACAGAGATTGGGGCTCTGAAAACAACCTAAGGAGGAGTCTGAAAGCTACTACTGATTGAAGGGGGAGGCTGATAAAAAATGATAGAATAAGTTGAGGGCTAACATCACCAAGAAACAAACAGAAATGGAGAATGACATTTCCAAGCTAGGTCGAACTTAATGAGCCCTGATTAAAAACCTGAATAAGCAGTACTTAATCGAATATAAATGCAGAATCAGAAGACTGAGAAGAATCCAATAGGAATTTCGTAGAAAGAAATGGATACCTGTTGCAAAACAAGATGGCAAGTCTAGGAATGGCAAACAATGAAAACCAAGGAAGTATTAGGAGAAGCTGGGCTACAAAAGAAAAAGCATTTTATGTGTGGCATGATACCAGACAAGGAAAGCCATCAAAATATATTTTAACAATAAGTACGTATTTGCCATTGCTTATCTTCATCAAGATGGTCAGTACTGGAGCCTGATCTTTAAAAAATACAGTGAGTTATGCCTGACTGGCTAAAACCACATGCAAACACAACATTACCTAATGTTTCTGTCATAACAGACATTGTCGATCCAAAATCTTATGAGAAACATGTCAGGGCAGACATCATTAGATTTAGTATATATCTGGACGCAATTAGTGTTGAAATATCCAAAGTAAGTACTTACAGGTTTCACACCTCCTCAGATAATCGGGAGAGAAGGTGGTTAGCGGTAATGTTATTGAGCTAGTAATCCAGGAGCCCTGAGGTCCTGGGTTCAAATCCCACCATGATGGCCAGTGGAATTTAAATGCCAAATTAATAAATCTGGAATTAAAAAGCTGGTCTCAGTAATGATGATCATAAATATTATCAATTATTGTAAATACCCAATTGGTTCACAAGGAAAGGAAATCTGCCATCCTTACCTAGTCTTTGCCTTCAGACCCACAGCAAAGCAGCTGACTCTTAAATGCCCTCTGAAATGGCTTAGTAAACCAGTTCAAAAGCAATTATGTGGGCACAACCTTGCCATTAAAGAATTTATTTAAAATGCAACAGACTGTACCCATGTGCAGGAAGCCTAGGACAAATTTGAGAAATGGATTGAAAAGTGGCAAGTAATGAGCCACAAAAGTGCCAGGCCATGACTATCACCTTGAATGTCTCCTTCACATTCAATGGCATTTCCTTTGTCAAACCCCATCTCCCCACTTTCAATATCCTGGAGATCACCGTTGGCCATTAACTTAACTGGACCAGCTATCTGAACACATTGACACAAGACTAGGTCAGAGGTTTGGAATTCTATCCTGACTCCTCAAAGCCTTTTTACCAGCCACAAGGCACAAGTTTGGGACACTTGTCTGGATGTGTGCTGCTCCATCAACACTGATGAGGCTCAACATCATCCAGGACAAAGCAACCCACTTGATTGCCATCCTATTCACCATCTCAAACATTCACTATCTCCAGCACTGATGCAGTAGGGCTGCAATATGTATCAGCTACAAGATGCACTGCAACAACTTACCAAGGCTTCTTCGATTGCACCTGCCAAACTCTCAAGTTCTACTGCCAAGATGAGCTAGTCACATGCAATGCTGATTTGGCACCTTGCAAGGGCAATTAGAGATGGGCAATAAATGCAGATCTTACCAGTGGTGTCACTCTTCTGTGAATTTGTTTAAAAAATGTACCATACCTATTTCAATACTGCATCTTCAGCGTATGTTCTGTATTTTCAAACGTATTCATTGGCACTGGTTTACTTTGACAGCTACCTTCTGCAAAAGATTCCAAATCCGTGAATACGAATGAGTCTGTTCAGAATACTGTAGATGGAGAAGTGAATTGTGGTATAGAAAAGAAGTGGAAGCAAAGGGCACAAAAGTTGCAGGTTAGATTATTATGTTTAATAGGCTGTAACTGTGACAAGTATCTTTCTTAATATGATAAGTTAAAACTTTTGATCAAACTACTATTAACATCCAAAATAAATCTTTTTTTCCTAATTGTAACATGACATTTTGAATGTGGTACAGCAGATTCAACAAGACTGTCCTTAAGAACAGTATATGTGGCATTAGTCCATTGTACTATAAGATTTCCATTATCCGCACTTTATTAACTGGAATTCCACATTAATAGGAGTTCCGAGGCTGGGTCTGTTTTATGATTGGCAATGGATGTTAAACTCACCAGCAATAGTTATCAGTGCCCTTGTCCTTGCTCTGGCTTCATCCCATTGAACATGATGGAATTTAAATTCAGTAAAAAAATCTGGAATTAAGAATCTACCAATGACCATGAAATCCATCAGGGTCAGTAACGTCTTTTAGAGAAGGAAATTTGCCATCTTTACCTGGTCTGGTCTACATGTGATTCCAGAGTCACAGCAATGCGATTGGCTCTCAACTGCCCTCAGGCAACTAGAGATGGGCAATAAATGCTGCCAGCAACGTTCATGTCCCATGAATGAGTAAACAAAAAGCCTCCCATTGTTGCTCTGCACTGTCATTGACTCAATTCCTGTATCCCCCGCACCTCTCATAAGACTTCATACCTACTTTATCATCCTGAAGCATTCTCATTGGATGAAACCACAGATGTCACTTTATATCTCAGTTAACCGGAACATTTGACTAACTGATACCTCCATTCCCAGAGCCTCTCAGATAAAAGATTTTCCTGTCGTCAGTGAGGTGACTAGATGCAGTATATATGATATTAAAACAGCAATGTCCTTGGACCTCTTGCAGACTATGGCCTAAACTTTTGCGCAGATGGAGAAGCTCTCTGCCTTTGTGAAAATGGCTTCAGAAACCCAAAATTAGAAGTTCCACCCCTGATCCTGGCCCTCACCATTCTTGCAGAGGTGGGAACAGGTGTGTGTTGAACTTTGTACATCCATGGTTCATGGAGACAGTTGCTTTCAGTCTGATTTGATGCTCAGAAAAAGGGTATGTGAAATACAATACCTGCATGTTAGACCTGGTCGGAGAAGGTTGGCTGGAGCTAATGCTAAATTCACATAAGTATTACAAAAGGATAAGCAGGTGGGTAAAGAGAAATAGGTTGGCATGTGGGTATAAGGGCCATGGGTAATGGGTAAAGGGATATTAAGTTGGCATAAGGACTACAAAAAGAGAAACAATTAGAGAGAGTAATAGATTGGGTATGAGGGGTTATGGGGTGATTGGCAGTATGATGTGGCATTGGTTGGTATGAATGGAGTTTAGGAGGTTTGTGGCAGTGTAAGGGGGTGCTGAGGGCTGTTTTTAGTTTTATTTTTTCATGGTGACAGAGCACCATGCCAGCTGCCTCTGTATCTGGTAGCTCCTATGCTGCGTTCAAACTGTTTCTGTGGACAGTAGGAATTAGTTCTTTCCCTGCCTGGTTTTTGTTCTCCAGCAAAGAACAATACATGAGTGCTATTTGAACATTGTGTAATGGAAGTTGCAACAGACCAATCAAAATAGCTGCACTGAAATGGGACAGCATGACGACTTTTTGTTTAATAGTTATTTTCACTTCTTAGAATCATAGGATTCCTATAGTGCAGAGGGAGGCTATTTGGCCCATCAAGTCTGCACTGACCACAATCCACTCAGGTCCTATCCTCATATCCCATGCATTTACTCTAGCTAGTCACCCTGACACTAAGCGGCAATTTAGCACGGCCAATCCACCTAACCCAGCACATCTTTGGACTGTGGGAAGAACCAGAGCATCAGGAGGAAACCTATGCAGACATGGGGAGAATGTGCAAACTCCACACAGACAATGACCCAAGCTGGGAATCAACCCTGGGTCCCTGGTGCTGTGAGGCAGCAGCGCTAACCACTGTGCCGCCCCTTCTTATGGACAGGTGCCAGTGCTGTATCAATCACTGCCTGCAATGACATGATTGAAATCAGAAGCTCACTGGATGCAAGATCACAGTTGCAGATGTACTTGTCATCATGCTACGGCATAACACAAAATAACAGAAATCACGACACAAAGAGACCCATTCAGTATTTTGTGCCTTTTATTGCTTGAACATTCCTCAGATTGATCTTTCAACAAGTTACTTGATGAACAATAATTTAATGAACAACGTGGATTAAAGGAAATTAAAGATACAAATTCATAATGGCTCAGGTGGCTGTGATGTCCTCTAACCAATCTCCCTTTATCTTTCTACACTCTCGGTGCTGTAGCTATTTTCATCTTACTGCTAAGGATTCTTTATATTTCAAGGTTGCCCCATCTTCTTTTGAATTGTATAATTAAATTTTTTGCAAAATATTTATTGTCATATACACTGGAATTGATTTTTCAAGTAAAGCCCAAAGCCCAATCCATTGCGCAAAACAGCCTCCCATCCATTGACTCTGTCTACACTTCCCACTGCCTCGGCAAAGCAGCCAGCGTAATTATGGACCCCACGGACACCAGACATTCATTCTTCCACCTTCTTCTGTCAGGAAAAAGGCGCAAACGTATGAGATCACGTTCTAACTGACTCGAGAACAGCTTCTTCCCTGTGCTGTCAGTCTTTTGAATGGACTAACCTTGCATTAAGTTGATTTTCTCTACACCCTAGCTATGATTGTAATGTTATATTCTGCACTCTCTGGTTTCCTTCTCTATGAATGGTATGTTTTGTCTGTATGGTGCGCAAGAAACAATACTGTTCACCGTATGTTAAGACGTGACAATAATAAATCAAATTCAATCAAAAATCAAAGGTGTGTATCTGGCAAAGTAGCCATTCTGACTGCCTGGGGAGGTGGAGGTTAGAAAATTCCAGGAGATGGCCTAAATTGGCTTGGTAGTGTACCTGTGTTTCGGAGGATCCCAGGTAATGGGCTTTGTGCTATTCCTGGCCCACCAAAATTGAAAGCTTCTTGGGTCATTTAATGGGTGACCAGCAGTGGTCTAAGTGTAAACAGAGTCAATGAATGGGAGGCTGGTTTGCGTAATGGATTGGGCTACATTCACAATCTTTTGTAGCTTCTTGTGGTCTTGGGCAGAGCAGGAGCCATATCAACCTGTGATGCAACCAGAAAGAATGCTTTTCATCGTGCATCTGTAAAAGTTTGTGAGAGTCGTAGCTGACATGCCAAATTTCCTTAGTCTTCTGAGAAAGTAGAAGTGTTGGTGGTCTTTCTTAACTATAGTATCAACATGGGGGGACTAGGACAGGTTGTTGGTGATCTGGACACCTAGAAACTTAGCAGGGCGTGCACAGCACAATGCCTACACTTTCGTCATGAAAATTGCAATCAGCATCCAACAACTAGCATAGGGCCTGATTTACATATTTGCATAGCTTCTGGCCATTTCAAATGGGCATGCTGCTCCTCCATTTACAATTCTGCTTGAAAGTTGCATCAACTGGACCTTGGGCATTGGTCAGGCTGTCAACTAACCTCACCTCCTCTAATTGCGTGTCACTTGTTTTTCAGTCAGTAAATGGGCAGTCATCAGTTGAAAATCACACACAATATTTAAGTATTGACACACTGTATAATTATGTTATTCTTTTTCAGATTCAGAGAGCAAAACAACTATCCATGAGGAAAAACGGATTAACAAATGTGAGACAAAGGCCCCCAAGGCTACCAATTAAGCCTTCTGCTAAACAGCCAATACAGAAATCCCAGCATCTTGAGGAGCAATCACAACATTATGAAAATGTGGTTTATCAGAATAAAAATGCATCTGAGTTGCTAATTCAGAGAGATGACAACAGTGTCTTGTTGACTCCGAGCAGTGACCGAACATTTACATCATCTATCAATCAAATTGGCCCTGCCTTCATTCCCAATTCCCATCCGACAGTGAATCTGAACATTAACGTAAATACTTCATCATCTGATGGCAGTGCACAGACCACTGTTAAACTAGTTCCATCACATAATCCAATAAGTCAAGCTGCTTCAGTTTATAGGGACCACAATGTTTATGGTACATCACAGCTTCAAAATCCTGTTTCGCATTTTCAGGAATATCAAAAGCATCCTGAATTAAAGAGCTTGCATTATCCGTATAAGTTGAACAATGACCCATCCCACTTGTATGTACCAGAAAATGCCTGGCATCAAACTTTGTGTAATATACAGGCCCCTTCGTATACACAGTTTGGGCAAACCCAACATGGCCCACTTCTCAATCCTAACTATCAGCAAGCTGCTTATACCAGAACATTAGCACCAGCCCTTGGCAATTATTCTTATCTGCAAGATCCAGATATTGCTGCTGGATATTCACAATTTTATTCCGTGAACCAGGCGAAAATGACAGCAGACAATCACAACCAGATTGGAAAGGAATATGGAAATGCAAGGTAAGCAACAAACAAATAACTGGAAAATAAAGTCATGTTTGTGTTTTTCTGCATTATTTGGCATAGTCTAAAATCTGCTTGAAAGAAGGTTCGTTATGATGAGAGTTCCTTGTTAAAAATGTACCGCAGTTACCCAAAGAGCACTTTGATATCTAGTATAACATTTACTCACTTTTTTCACTCACACGTGATCCTTTGGTATTCAGGAAACATGAGCAGGATCTTGCATTTTGGTTTAGGACACTGATGTTAGGATCAAATGGGAGTAGACTCTTGCATCTTTTTTGGTATTGGTATTGGCAGTGTGGATGTGGAGAGGATGTTTCCTCTTGTCAGAGAAACTAGAACTAGAGGTCACTGTTTAAAAATAAGGGTTCACTCATTTAAGATGGAAATAAGGAGAAATCTTTTCATAGGGAATTGTGAGTTTCTGAAGCTCCCTCAATAATCACTGGAGGTGATTACTTTTAAGGGCTAGATATATTCTTGTTTAACAATGAATGAAAGGTTATCAGGGATAGGAAGGAATGTGGAATTGTGGTTACAATCAGATCAGCTGTGATTGTATTGAATGGCAGAGTAAACTCAAGGGGCCAAGTGGCCTACCCCTGCTCTTAGTTCGTATGTTGGTACGTTACATTTATATGCCATTTAAGATCCATTTACTTTTAATATGCCTAATTATACAAGTTAAATTGTATTTATTCAGGCCTCATAATCTCATTTTTTATCATTTTAATGCTATTTTCCAAGTATTAAGTAGAATGGTTACTATAATATTTTGTAGAAGACAACTTAAAACTTGATGCAACAAAATATAAAATACAATCACTGTTACAGCTATATGTTTTGCTATGAGCAATTTTGACCACTGAAAGCCTGTTGCTATTAATTTTCTGGCAACCAGCCTTTAGCTGACAGATGGTTACTGTTCAGCAACTAAGCTGAAAAGGATGCTGATACATCCTATCTTTATAAGAGCCATTCATTGATAGGTCAGCCAGCGATGCTGGTTGAACAACTCGTCTTCAGCTTTCCAACTCATCGTGAAAGCTGTGGGTAATGAGATGAAATGCTGCATTTGTCCAAATTATTAGGACAGACTGTTATGTACAAGTTATTCACAGATACAGTTTCATCTTTAAGGTAACAAATATTTTGCCGCTTGAGCTGAAGAAAAAAATGATCATGTTTCAATCTCAAATACGACATCCTGTTGAGAGACTTTTTAATTGTTGAATTTGTCATTTATGGACTATTTTCTCATTTTATCCCACACAATCCAGAAGCTGTATGTTTTATTTTCTGTAGGCTACGTTTACGATGATGAATATCCTGAAAATTAAATGTGATTTGTTTAGAGTAACCTACTTGTTGTATTTAATACTGTCTTGTGGTAGACCACCAGTAGAATTGAAGTACACCAAAGTATTTACAGACCAAAACAACTAATGATTCATTATCAATTAAACAATGATAGGAAGCTCAAACTTTTCACAAAAAATTAAAATTGCGTTTTATTTTTTCATGTGGCCAGCAGTCACTGGGGAGATTGTCCTACCTAAGGATTACTACCTAAGCAATTAACCATTACTGATGGCTGACTGGTTCCATGTAAGACACATTCAGTAGTTTTCTTCTCGTATCATTTTTGATATTGGTGTAGTATAACGTTTTATGCAGTAATAGGTCAATTAAAGCATGAAACATTGTGTTATATTTGACGAAGGATCATCCTGACTCGAAGCGTTGGCTCTGTTCCCTCTCCACAGATGCTATCAGACGTGCTGAGATTTTTCAGCATTTTCTGTTTGTTTCAGATTCCAGCAACCGCAGAATTTTGCTTTAATGTTATATTTGATTATGCGCTAAAACGTAGTATTGAATGCTGACTGACATCTTTGAACGTTTTAGAAATTGTCAACACTTACCCCTAACATTCTCTGCTATTATTTTAAAGTGAAATTGTGAGATTTTAATGTCATTTACAATAATATGAATATTCATATGTAGGGTTAGATTAAACTCATACTATATACAAGAGGTAAATACCTTTATATCTCAGATAATCCAGTAAATAATTACATTCCTCCATCAAACAATTAAACAATTCACTTTGAAATTTGGGTCAAAAGGCATCCCCTATTTCCTTGGTTTAAAATTCAAATCATCAATTAAAACAAAAAATGAACAAAAGCAATAATGTTTAACTTGCCATCAAGGTTGCATCTAATTTGCTGCAATGATTAGGATATATAGCACAGAAATAAGTCAAATGGTCCAACCAGTCTATACTGGTGCTAATGCCTTGTTTGAACCTCCTCGATCTTTTTTCATCTGTATCTATTACCACAACCATTTATTTCCTGCCTTTTTCATATGCCATTGTGCAGAAAAATTAGATGTGCACTTGTGGTGTCAAGACATACAACACTATGGGCCAAGTGCTGGAAAATGGCTTTAGAATAGTTAGGTGCTTTTTGCTGGCACAGACATGGTGGGCCAAAGGACCTTTTTCTGTGCTGTATATCTCTATGACTATTAAAATGTGTTAAATTTGTGTGTATATTGCTCTACATAAGAATCCAATTCCGAAATCTATGATAATTTTTCTGAGTTTTTTAAAAGAAAATGAGCTGTTTAATTTACTGTTTGCACTAAGTATTTAGATGCTTTCCAGGGGAAAGCTATCAATACTGCAAAGGTTGCACTTTTGTTTAACTTCCGTCTGCCATTCATATTGTTAGCTTGTACTATTATAATCTCTCATTCCAGATCCTTTTTCTTTCTATATAAGAACACAAGAAATCGGAGCAGGAGTAGGCCATCTAGCCCTTTGAGCCTGCCCCGCCATTCAATAAGATCATGGCTGATCTGAAGTGGATCAGCTCCACTTTCCCGCTTTCTCCCCATAACCCTTAATTCCCTGTCTATCAGAAACCTATCTACCCGTGACTTAAATATATTCAGCGAGGTAGCCTCCACCACTTCAACGGGCAGAGGATTCCAGAGATTCACCACCCTTTGAGTGAAGAAGTTCCTCCTCAACTCCGATCTAAACTGCACCCCCCCCCCTTTATTTTGAGGCTGTGCCCTCTAGTCCTGCTATCCTTTCTAAGTGGGAAGAATCTCTCTACCTCTACCCTATCTATCCCCTTCATTATCTTATATGTCTCTATAAGATCCCCCCTCAGCCTTCTAAACTCCAACAAGTACAGACCCAGTCTATTTAGTCTCTCTTCATAGGCTAACCCCCTCATCTCCGATATCAGCCTAGTGAACCGTCTCTGCACTCCCTCCAAGGCCAATATATCCTTCCACAAGTGCAGTGGACCAAAATTCAGTGTCTGAATTATTATCACTAACTATCAATGCCTAACTGCAAAACAAAGAATAATGTCACAAGAATGATTATTCATTACACTCTTTTCACAACTCCCTGACCCATTCCCTTTCTTCTGCTTAATGTCCTTTTATGATCCATTGCATGGCAAAGTGCTTGGAGACATGTCATAATGAGCACCGTTGAATATATGTTATCAGGTTCTGTGAATATTTTAATCCTGTTTCCAATTTTGATATCACACTGGTGAAAAAGATTGATGGGTGATATCTCCAAGTTAAAATCACAATAATTAATATACAAAGAACAAAGAAACAACAAAGAAAATTACAGTACAGGAACAGGCCCTAAGGCCCTCCAATCCTTCACTGACCATGCTGCCTGACAAAACTAAAACCCCCTACCCTTCTGGGGACCATGTCCCTTCATTTCCATCCTACTCATGTATTTGTCAAGATGCCCCTTAAAAGTCAGTATCGTATCTGCTCCCACTATCTCCCCCAGAATCGAGCTCCAGATACCTACCTCTCTCGGTGTAAAAAAAACTTGCTTCATACATCTCCTTTAAACCTTGCCCCTCACACCTTAAACCTATGACCCCTAGTAATTGAGTCTTCCATCCTTGGAAAAAACAGGATACTGACTTCCAGCCTTTGCGCTTCTGTTGCAGAAACAACCCCATAATGTCGATTGGAGGCTCCACTTAATTTAGTGTGATTGAAAAATGGCGATTTTAGAAAGGTTTTAAACGTGTGTCTGCACACGCTTTCAATTCTTATTCAGTGGGTATTATGTTGTCATGTATACTTTTTAAGCTGTGCTTTTCAACAGCATTGAATGCAGCTCGAACAATATCCCCTGATCTAATATGAGTGATTTGACTGTATTTCTGTCTATGTTACTGGGAAGTAATTGTCAATATAATCAAAGTAATTTAGGCATCTTTCTTTTTCATCTAGGTTCCCCACTCTCCCCTTTCTGCCCCCCCATCAGCAGTATTTGGTTCAGTCTCCCAGCGCACGCCTCATTCAGCAAATGGAGCACATTTATGAGGACACGCCGCGGCTGGCTCAGACACACCCGAGCTCCCACTTGGTACTACCACCCATTGGTCTCATGGCAGAAAGCGACTCTGAACTGGACCAAACTCGGCCAAATGAAATGAGAGCATTGACAATAACACGATGCAATTCAGATGGCTACCTGGCACAAATGGAGAAGATTAATAAGCTCAAAGAAAAGAATAACTACAAGGTACACATATAGCAAAATGGCTGACAGTTTCTGGCATTTTATATGATAGTTATGAAAATGGCATCTTTGTGAGATAATTCTCATACTTTATGGAAAGAAGTTAATTACATAGTTATTCCTAGAATTTCCTTCACCCTACGCCTCCCCTTCACCCACCACAGCTCCAAACATAGATTATACCTTTAAAACGGATGTCTTTTAAAAACCTCATGTTCATACCTCTGTGACTCACTTTTAACAATTTTATTTCAGACTTAATTATTTTGGCTTCAGTATATGTACACAGAAAACTATTATCGATACTGACTTGCTTTCCAAACAAAGAAAATCTGTTTTCAGATTTCCAGTGTCTGTTGGGTAGATATTCAGAAGGACAAGAGGCAATCTTATTGTGACATCTAGGCTTTTTGGGGGGCTCGACAGGGTAGATGATGAGAGATTGTTTCCCCTTGTGAGGGACTCTAGGACCAGAGGGCATAATCTCAGAGTAAGGGGTCATTCATTTAAGACACAGATGCAGAGGAATTTCTTCTCTGAGGATTTGATTTGATTTGATTTATTATTGTCACATGTATTAACACACAGTGAAAACTATTGTTTCTTGCACGCTATACAGACAAAACATACCGTTCATAGAGAAGGAAACAAGAGAGTGCAGAATGTAGTGTTACAGTCATAGCTAGGGTATAGAGAAAGATCAACTTAATGCAAGGTAAGTCCATTCAAAAGTCTGACAGCAGCAGGGAAGAAGCTGTTCTTGAGTTGGTTGGTACGTGACCTCAGACTTCTGTATCTTTTTCCCGATAGAAAAAGGTGGAAGAGAGAATGTCCGGGGTGCATGGGGTCCTTAATTACGCTGGCAGCTGGATAGTGAATTTTTACCACAGTGGGCTGTAGAAGTTAGGTTGTTAAGTATGTTGAAAAGGCTGACATTGAGCTTTAATCAGCAAGGAAATCAAGAGTTATAGAGCCATAGAGGTTTACAGCATGGAAACAGGCCCTTCAGCCCAACTTGTCCATGCCATCCTTTTGTTTTAAAACCCCTAAGCTAACCTCAATTGCCCGCATTTGGCCCATATCCCTCTATGCCCATCGTACTCATGTAACTATCTGAATGCTTTTTAAAAGACAAAATTGTACCTGCCTCTACGACTACCTCTGGCAGCTTGTTCCAGCCACTCACCACCCTCTGTATGAAAAGTTTGCCCCTCTGGACACTTTTGTATTTCCTCCCTTTCACCTTAAACCTATGCCCTCTAGTTTTAGACTCCCCTACCTTTGGGAAAATATAATGATTATCTAGCTGATCTATGCCCCTCATTATTTTATAGATCTCTTAAAAAATCACCCCTCAGCCTCCTACGCTTCAGAGAAAGAAGTCCCAGTCTATCCAGCCTCTCCTTATAAATCAATCCATCATGTCCTGGTAGCATCCTAGTAAATCTTTTCTGCACTCTTTCTAGTCTAATAATATCCTTTCCCTAATAGGGTGACCAGAATCACACACAGTATTCCCCGTGTGGCCTTACCAATGTCTTGTACAACTTCAACAAGACGGCTCAACTCCTGTGTTCGATGATCTGACCGATGAATCATGCCGAGTGCGTTCTTCACCACTCTGTCCACCTGTGACTCCACTTTCAAGGAGCTATGAACATGTACGTCTAGATATCTTTGTTCTGTAACTCTTCCCAACGCCCTACCGTTAACTGAGTAAATCCTGTCCTGGTTCAATCTACCAAAATGCATTATCTCGCATTTGTCTAAATTAAACTCCATTTGTCATTTGCCAGCCCACTGGCCCAATTAATCAAGATCCCATTGCAATTGGAGATAACTTTCTTCACTATCCACTATGCCACCAATCTTGGTGCCTTCTGCAAACTTATAACCATGCCTCCTATATCTCATCCAAATCATTAATATAAATGAAAAACAACAGTTATAAGAATAAGGAGGGAAAGTGGAGTAGAGGATTATCATATTCCATCAGTCATGATCTCAGAGTAGACTCGATGGCCTGGCTCCTATGTCTTATGATTTTTTTTAAGTATACAATGGAAATTTGTGTGGGGCAGCTGTATTAATGAGTGGCAGAGGGATTTGGCGAAAAAAAATCTAGAAAACTTGGAAGTGGCCTTGGTCTATTTTAATTAACACGCTGATGAACTTGCTGGATTTGTTCAGTATTTTATGTTTTTATTCTTTTAGTCTTATCAATATTGCTGACTTGCTTCCTCAGGATTTTCTAGCATTAAAGTGTTGACTGTCACTAAAAACAGATTTAGCATTTCGAGTCCAACTAAGTATGAACTTGGTTTCTCTTTCCACGTGGATACTGCTAGATCTGCTAAGTTTTTCTTTTTATTTCTTCAGAATTTGTAGTAGTTTTCTTTTATTTTACTAAAAATAGATTATTTGGTAATCTATCACATTGTGACAAATTGGCTGCCTCATTTCTCTATTTTATACTTCATTGGCTGTAAAGTGCATTGAGATGTCTTGAAGTTATGACATTTGCTATACAGAATTACGTTAGTTATTTCTTTTAGTTGCATTTCAGCAGTATTTTGCATGCACAATGGACTGGATTTAAAATGGGTGATGGGAGTCTTGTCCACTGGTTGCGTCAATTTTTGTTGGGATAGGGGGAAGGTTCTGACGAAATTAACTGTCTGTCCTGGCCATCTTTGGACATTAGGCGTGGGAATTTGGACCCTGGGAGTGGAAATTATACCCCACCTTGAGCTGTCAGCCTTGGATTGACTGACAAGACTCCATCGCAAATGATGTGACTGGGAGAAGTGGGTCTTGTTGGTAGTGGCTGCAAGGATTTCACTGGGGTCATAGTTGGATCCTGTTGGAAGGTGAGTGAAGACAGGATGAGGGTCATGGAGAGGGGGTAGTCAGAGACAAAGATGGGGAGTAGCTTCCAGTGCCCCCACCCACCCCCTAAATTCCCAACTTCAGGCTCCACAATTAGGCACATGGTGCCTGACAACGCAAGCTCGTGCCCCTTTCTGGTAGAATGCTGAAAATACAAACCCTGGGCAGCCTTTGGAAGAGCCATGTAACTCCCATTCAATCTCTGAGCCACCACTAAATTCATTGATGAGTCTAACTGACATCCCCACCATGAATGGATGATACCTGACTTCAGCTTAATTGCGGGACACTTTGCTGCTGCTGACAGACTGATGCATGGCCTCTCCTGTGATTTAGTAGGCCCAGCCATCATGTTGCCCCTCACAACAAGCTGGATATTAAATTCAATTCAAGCTCACTGTGGTGAGTAATGGACTTGATACCTCTCCGCTGGGCTTCAAACCCACCAAAACATCCCATAGTTAACACAAGTAAATCTATCTTTGGCTTCTCTGGCTACATTGTGCCAACCTAGATTAAACAATCTGAGCTGCTGCAGCTCCAAATATCAGGTAGTCCCCATTTAAAGTCCATCAGTGGCCTGTCTGAATAATATCTGTCCAGGCTGCACTCCTCTGGCATCACACGGTGCCCCATTTCCTTTGCTACGCTATTAACAGCCGCTCCTTCAGTCACTGTAGCTCATCTTTTGCAATTGCTTGCCCCGCTGTTTTCAATAGCTTCCTAAAGACTGCTCACTTTGACCTTGCTTTTGACCTTATTACTCTGTCTTCTTTACCATCTTTCTTCTTGCTTAGTCTCCGTAAGTAGCTCTGAAATCATTCTGTGCACACGGGGAGTGCTATAGAAATAATGGTTGAGGTCAGTTTTTTGTTGTAGAGGTGTTTCTCTTGAAGCACTGCTGCTCTAAGGATTGAAAATGTTAGTCAAAGTAGGTATTTTTTGCATTTGAGAGCACAGTATGAATATTGTTAGTTATGTATTTTGAAAGGCAAGTTATTCACTTGGACTTGCTTCAGCAGCTAAGAACAGTTCTAACTGTTACATGGACTTATTTTTAGAATCTGCAGAAAATGTTGCAGCCTTTTTAATTGCTGCGATATGTTTTACAACACTAAAAATTTCAATACTTTCAAAAACCATTCTTTCTAGTTATATTTTCTGCAGAGAAATTGGCCTGCGACACTCAGAACTGGTGTCATTTAAAAACTATTGCAATAAGAGGACTAATGCCTTTCTGGAAGGATGAACTAAGATGCGTGGATCAACCAGCTTCTATATTTTTGGTTACCTTGTGAACTTGTAAATTACCCTCCTTTTTAGCGTTGACAGGATTTTGAGTAAGGTGAACTGGAAGCTGGAGGTCTTGTGCATAGTGGGTGGGGTCCATGCCTCTGAACCAGAAGCTGCAGGTTCAACTCCCCCCTTAATGGCCAAAGTGTGTTCGTAAGGCGGCCGCCTATAAATCCTTTCAATGCGCGACAATGGCAAGCTGCAAGAAAGGGAAAGGTTTCTGGTCAGTCTTGTGATGAAAGTTAAATTGAAGCCTCTAGCATCACTGTTTATTGTTCCTGTCTACAGTATGTGGCACAGTGGTTAGCACTGCTACCTTGCAGCGCCAAGGACCCGGATTCAGTTCTTGGCTTGGGTCACTGTCTATGCGGCGTATGCATGTTCTCCCCGCGTCTGCATGGATTTCCTCTGGGTGCTTCGGTTTCCTCCTACAGTCCAAAAAGATGTGCTGGTTAGGTGCATTGGCCATGCTAAATTTTCCTTCAGTGTACCCAAATAGGTGCTGGAGTTTGATGACTAGAGGATTATCACAGTAACTTAATTTCAGTGTGAATGCAAACCTACTTGTAACTGCAATAAATAAAACGTAAAAAGTGCATGCTGCTGCAGTAACTCAGATTTCCATATGGAAGGGCTGGTAATCCAATGGGCCTGCCACTGATAGAAACAGTTCGCAGTTCGTAAAGAGGGTGTGTGGCTTTCAGTCGTGATGAATGACCAATATATTACTGAAGCAGCAGAAATAACAATGGCCAATTTTCAGATGCTACCGTTGAGTAGAACAACTGAGGAACAGCTAGGAGGATTTATTTTCCTCGGATGGGTGATGGATGCCTAGACAAAATAGCTTAAAGCATGTAGGGAGATAATTGGGCAAGTCAGTATTCCTATAACCTGACCACAGCACAAAAAGAAATTTAATGGACTTCCCAGCCTCATAAATAAGAAGTAATAATCTAATTCCTATCTCTCTTGCATTGTTCTAGAACATTAAGTTTTAGACCTGATGCTAGGAACCCTTCCGTCCTTATAGATAAATCTATAATCTTAGAGTAACTATAGTGTGAAAACTAGAGGTTTTGAAAAATGAAGCTATCTTTTCAAATTGTTGGTTCATTCTTTCCAAGGAAGGTAGGTGTGAAATTACTGTGCCTTTAAGAAATATATTTATATCTTGAAAAGGGTATGTTTAGAATTCAGATCCTTTTTGCAGGGTGCCGATTTGTAGAGGAAAACCTTTATATTTGTAGCCGGCAGAAAATAAGTACTTATTTTAGACATAGGATATTTGTTTAAGTAGAGTTAATACATTTGTGTTTACTTAGGTTCCATTGGGGTTTCAGGGTAGAGTTTGATTAGCTAGATTGACAGGGATATAGTTACGTGCGTAATGTGAGGAGTTAAGCTTGCAGGAAAGAAAGTGTTTCTGTTTCATTTTAAAATACAAGCAGTTGCTACCTGGGCAGCTAGGAGGAAGCAGTATCTCACTCTTTCTCTCCAGAGGTGCTCTGAAAGCCCCAGAACTGTTAACCTAAGACAAACAAGTATGCCAGTGTTTTGCTAACTAATTTTAACAAGGTTAAGTCTATAGGAGGAATATTGCTTGAATTGGAAATCACAGCGAAAGGTTAGCATTTAATAATTGTATCTTGTCGTGTTTAAATATTGTTCAATTGTTAAAGATTAAGCTAAATCATTTGTTGTAGAATCATGAAGTTATAGAGGTTTACAGCATGGAAACAGGTCCTTCGGCCTAACTTGCCCACACTGTCCTTTTTTTTAACCCCCCAAGCTAGTCCCAATTGCCCGCATTTGACCTTTATCCCTCTATACCCATTTTACCAATGTAACTGTCTAAATACTTTTTAAAAGACAAAATTGTACCCCCCTCCATTACTACCTCTGGCAGCTTGTTCCAGATACTCACTATCCTCTCTGTGAAAACATTGTCCCTCTGGATCTTTTTGTATCTCTCCCCTCTCAATTTGAACCTGTGCTCTTTAGTTTTAGACTCCCCTATCTTTGGGAAAAGATATTGACTATCTAGTAATCTGTGCCCCTCATTATTTAATAGACCTCTATAAGATTGCCCCTTAGCCGCCTATGCTTCAGAGAAAAAAAGTCCTAGTCTATCCAGCCTCTCCTTATAACTCAAAACCATCAAGTCCCGGTAGCATCCTCGTAAATCTTTTCTGCACTCTTTCTAGTTTAATAATGTTCTTTCTATAATAGGGTGACCAGAACTGTACACAGTATTCCATGTGTGGCCTTACCAATGTCTTGTACAACTCCAACAAGACGCCCCAACTCCTGTATTCAGTGTTCTGCCCAGTGAAACCAAGCATGCTGAATGCCTTCTTCACCACTCTGTCCACCTGTGACTCCACTTTCAAGGAGCTATGAACCTGTACCCCTAACTATTTTTGTTCTGTGACTCTCCCCAACACCCTACCATTAACTGACTAAGTCCTGCCTTGGTTCATAGTAGCTAAACTGTTTTGTTAAATAAGATTTGTTTTGATACAAGCTTCCTGGTAGAATTGTGCCTAGAATGAAACATCTTATCCTCACGCTAAAGTCAAAATAGAAAATTGTTGGGATCTAGTCTGACTTCATAATGTATTGTGGGGTTTCTGATGTTGTACCCCAACAATATATATATATATACATATCCTATCATCACAGATGGCAAATAGTTTATAGATATTTGTGTAAGCCAGTATCACTATAAATGTTTTTGAAATTGTTGTGTGCGGAGTGTTTCTGCAATTGAATTGGCAATGTCAAATGATATGAATATCAATGTTCGTCTTTGAAAAAAACATAATTGATTGGAAAACATAAGTACTGGAACAGATGTTGGACATAACTGTTAACATAGTGAGACTGGGATTGTTCAGCTGAAGAATTCATTAATGCCTAAAAGGCTACAGCTGCAAGCAAGTGTTTTCAGTCTTCTGTCATTTTGTCATCTTCAAGACCATCTCTGTCCGAAGGTTCTTGCTGAAGTTTCTCATTCAAGAGTGAGCCCCATCTATCTGTTGTATGGTAAATTTATGCAGCATCAACAAATCACTATCATACAGCTCACTCTAAACCTATCCAGGCAACAGAGTTGTTGCTTAATGATCCCAATTTTCTGATCATTGAGGATTCAATTTTACTTGTAGATCTTGGCTACTAAATTTGGAATGCTAGAGGGAATGATAAGCTAATTTTGTGGTGAATAGTTCTTATCCCCTAGAATGATGAGTTGTTGATGATCGCACGCCAATTTTGCATCAATGCAGCAGTGACTGTTGCAATTCATGAAAGCAAGAGACCTTATCTGAAGCATCCCATGATAGGGTGAGGTGGTTTCAGTCAATGAAACCGGCAAGCCTCAACCTGTTGCTTGCAATTGTTCATCTGAAAATCTGATGAAAGTGTTTGCTTTAGCAGCATGTCATCAGTTGCCTGCTTAATAATACATGCATGAACTTTAGATTGAAAAAAACTGGAGGTAAGGAAGATTACCACAGTGGTGACCAGGCCTGCAAGCAGAATGCAGCAGCAGTGGGATGTAGGTTATTGCTGGAATTGAAAGCCTTCTTGGCAAGCATTAATACTTGTGCATTGCTCAGCAAGATGTAACTGTGTTATCCTGAACCAAGTCTTGGGTGGGTTCAGTAGATGATCTCTATCCAGGTGGAGCTCTGTATACTCCTTCTTCCTGCTAACTCTGTATCTGATGATGTGGAGATGCCGGCGTTGGACTGGGGTAAACACAGTAAGAAGTCTCACAACACCAGGTTAAAGTCCAGTTTATTTGATAGTAAACCCACAAGCTTTTGGGATTTGCCCCTTCATCAGGTGAGTGAAGAGTTCTGGTCTCAAACAGAGCATATAACAGCACACACAGTTTACAGAATACTGATTAGAATGTGAGTCTTTACAGCTAACCTGCTAGTCAAGTCTTAAAGATGCAGACAGTGTGAGTGGAGATAGCATTAGGCATAGGTTAAAGAGGTGTGTATTGTCTCCAGACAGTACAGTAAGTGAGGTTTTGCAAACCCAGGCAAGTCATGGGGGTTACAGATAGTGCGATATGAACCCAAGATCCTGGTTGAGGCTATCCTCATGTGTGCGGAACTTGGCTATCAGTCTTTGCTGTATCTGGCCATGGCTAAACTCTCTTATGAGTACAGATGAATGTTTAGCCACTATAAACACTTTCAAATTAACTAACGACCTAAGAACATTACAAATTGCCAGCACAGCATTCCCCAAATTATTGCAGCAAATTAAATGAGAGGAGATGAAAGTCCTTTTACATATCTCAGGAAATGGCCAACTCCTAAACTGTGCTGCCCATGATTTGCAGTTGGGTTGAGGAAATAGCACAGAACGTCACCCAACACTGTTTTACAGGCTTAATGGTGTCATCTGGCTCCCACTCCAGGATTTTGGGAATGCAATAAGTTTGCTTTTTTTCAAAAAAGTTGTCATTCTGCTACTGTTTACGAGCAAAAACAGGAAGGTATACAAAAATCAGACCCACACACTGTTATATACTCTGTGAGCTGCATCACTTACAAAGGTCCCAACTGAAGCCTTCAATGAATTCTCATATAAATGAGTTGTACTGTGACACAATTCAATGTAGAAGATAAAACTACAAGCCTGTTTAATGAATGAGTTAACTTGCGGTGATCTTATTAAATTAGAATTATAGTTGAAATTTAAATAATTTTAGCAACATTGTTATGAAGTATTATATTATGTATACTTCTAAGTCTAAATTTTGCATGCAAGTGCACAATTTCTGCAATGTTTGCTGTCCTGGGATGATGGATGTAGATAGACACAAATGATTTGTAGGCATGTAATCTGAGTTCACTTGGCAATTATAAACATTCAAGCTTCACTTTTTCAGTTCAATGTATTTTCTGAACATCTCAGTGAGGTTATTGCTTTGTGACTGTTTCAAGCAGTGATTTGAATGCACTGCCAGATCCTGGCAGTGGCATAAACATGCACTTATTTTGTGAATAAATGCAGTTGATGGATTCCTTACTCTTTCCCTATTTAAACCAGTGTACAAATAGAACTTTTTATTAATAATCTGCTTACATTAAGAAGAATTAAAAGTCTTCATTGTATAGTTTGAAGTGACACATCAACACTGGGGCTCAGAGCTACTCGGGTGATCTGTTCTATGACTTGAGTGGATCAACATCCTTTTGGCCTGGGATGGCAATTAAGAGTTTAGTATTTTCTGTGCATTCTCTTCGGAAAGACATTCAAGATCGAGACTGAGCATTAGTAAGTATCGGTGAAGCAGCTGGCAAAGGGTTAAAGTGATTAGCAGAACCATGACCAAACACACACTTAAAAGTTAACTTAAAGCTCCAACACAGACATTGTTAACAGAAGTAATGGTTTCTGTAGGTTTGAGTTGTGCATTTTGTGTATTGCCGGCTGACTGCCCGGCAGACTGGCTTTGAGGATTAGTCGCTGAGCATGGCACAAATCTGTCTGATTCATCCATTCCCCCCAGTGCTGCAATAATTGTTTCCCTTTGTGTTTACTAATTTTTGTCAGTCCTGTGCCTCTGAGGTATTCCTTCACCAAACAGAATGTGATAATCTTGTTATTAAATGGTTTAAGTATGGGTAGAACAGGCTCTGATACCAAATATGTCAGAAGCAATGAGTACCAACTTCGCTATGTTAGGACTTTATTATTACTGGGGGAAAGGTGGTATCCTTCCCCTTCCAAGCTGGCATTAAAAATTTACTCAGATGGACATAATTTACAAAAGGACTCCCCCTCCCTCCCAATCCCATCTCTCCAAATATGTGCCTTTTTGTCTCTTTGACTCATTTGTGCTATCTGCCCTATGGTCTTCTTTGGCAAATTGTTCCACAGTTTTGTTATGATCAGGTTGAAAAGGATCATTTTTACTTCTCTGCCTGAAGTCTGTTTATACCAAACTGCCTCATTTTTACGACTTGTGCATTTGAATTCTTCACTTGTATCAACTTTCTCAGTGCCCTTCATAATCTTGAAACTTTGAATCAGATCACCTTGACCATTTGATGATTTGATTTAATTTGATTTATTATTGTCACATGTATTAACATAGTGAAAAGTATTGTTTCTTGCGTGCTAGACAGACAAAAGAGAAGGAAACGAGAGAGTGCAGAATGTAGTGTTACAGTCATGGCTAGGGTGTAGAGAAAGATCAACTTAATGCAAGGTAAGTCTTTTCAAAAGTCCGATAGCAGCCAGGAAGAAGCTATCTTTGAGTTGGTTGGTATGTGACCTCAGACTTATGTATCTTTTTTCCAATGAAAGACTATTCAAATGAAAACAACGACTGACTTCCATAACCTTTCCTTACAGCTAAGTTTGATGTTGTTATTGTTCAGCTTTCCACAACCTTAGAGGAGAAACTTTAGACTGAGAGGAAATAGGCAAGCTGGCCATAGTTCCAAACTATTCTGCTTTCAAGTACAATCATTAACTCCTCTACCATAGGTAGATAATTGGTTTATTGAAACATCAATAAAATAATGAAAGTATTGCATGATCGTGAACATTTCAGTGAATACATAATTACATTAAGTTGCAAAACGCAGTTCTCCTTAATTTGCGGAATAACAATGAAAGATCTGCTGGATGCCACATTTGCATTTTAGTCCATAGATGATATAGTGTCATTCATTGTCATCTAGCTGATTAGGTGACTATGATAATTGTGTATAAAAGCTGAAAACATCTGGCTTTTCCTGAGTAAATTTATAATCTTCAAATCCCTCCATAGCCTTTCTACACCAAAAGCTTGCAAACACCTCCTGCCTTACAGGCCTTCCCTGGGATTGATTTCTAACTCGGACCTTTTAAACAATTTACCTTCTCTTCATTCTATCATTGGTAATACAGGATTCAGCCACTCTAATCTTATTCCCACCCTAAAAACCTCTGCTTCTCTCCTCACCTTTAGAACATCCAAAAATTCCATTCCTTGACAAAGTTAGAGTCATAGAATCCATAAAAGGAGGCCATTCAGCCCATTGAGCCTTCGCTGACAACAATCACACCCAGGCCTTACCCTTGTTACCCCACGTATTTACCCTGTCAATCCCCCTAACCTACATAACTTGGGAAATTAAGGGGCAATGTAGCATGGTCAATCAACCTAACCTGCACATCTTTGGACTGTGGGAGGAAACTGGAGCACCCAGAGAAACCCATGCAAGCATGGGGAGAATGTGCAAACTCCACACAGATAGTTAGCCAAGACTGGAATTGAACCCGAGTCCCTGATGCTGTGAGGTAGCAGTGCTTGCCCACGTGCTGCTCTTTTGACAAGGGAGAGTTCCTCTCTCTCTTCATAATGTTTCTCTCTACTCTGTAAAGCATCTTGGGGGTGTTTGCTACAGCCTAAGATGCCATATAATGGCAATTTATGTTTATTTGAAACTGGTCAGTGAGGTGCAACAACTCTGTTAAACACTAGAATCAGTGACTTTCTATTTTTGCTAGTCCAGAACCACAGATTAATCTGTGGATAAGCTAATCTTTTCATGGTACAATTACATTGTGGGTCAACTTTCATCATGTCACTGTTATAGCCTTGATAAGATGAAAAACTGTTCCAGCTAGCTGTGCCCCAACTGGAAATAACTTTGGAAGCATAAGCTCTTCAACAATATTTCAATTATTATGTAGTTTATGAATAATAGGAAACAATGGAAGATGTCAAATCATTCTCTACTCATCATCAGTTCTTCAACCCTGACCAACTTCAAGTGCAATCTTTCTAACATTCACTTTTATTTCTGATTCTAGTTACTGTAGAACAAAATAAGATTAGGTTAATTTAATGATATGCTGTCATTTGTTCCTGTTCAGCCTTATACGCTGAGAGACTACAAGAGTCTAAAACAGGATGTGAAACTCGGAGGTTTGGGACCAGATTATAATGCTGCTCAGGAAAAGGCAAGTGTTTTCAGCTTTTGTGAAGCTATCAATGTATGCCAGGGGACAGTTAAAATGGAGCACAAACTTCCCAGCATAATCTGGACAACTCTAATCTTCCATTGTTGACTATGCCAACAGGTAGAAATTTGAAGATGTAATTGGGGATCAAACTTCCATTGTAACCTTTGGCCTGAGCAGGAGACCAGTAGTGTCATTCCTGACAAATCAAATGTATTGGGAACAGTAGCCAGGGCCAGAGGAAGACTAATGGTTTTTACATTTTTTTTAAATTGCCTTGTGGGCCTGGAGAAGTAGAAGTGCTCCTACAGGTGCCACAAGGAAAAGTTGGGGCCAGGCTTCCTCTCATCCTCTCCTGGAGCCTTTTGGCAGATTTTCTTGCTGAACTGCATTGTTAGTATTCTATTGCCCAGATTCTCCTTCTTATCTAGGTTGCAATTCCTGCTGGGGTCAGATGGGAGTCCTATCTTGCCTACTGTAGTTACACATCAAATCCTCTGCATAATGTAATGTAGAATGGCACAGTGTCTGGTTTCTGTGGTGGTGCTGGGTACATGGTACAAAAAAGGCAATGTCAGGGCAGAACTACAGGAAATTAATATTAAAAAGTCACAAGCTACTGTTTATTTTTTCCTTGAGATCTAGAGATAGTTTATTCTTTTATTCCTGCAGCTGACATTTGTTTTGTGCATTTGTCTGTTAAGGCAGAGAAAATGAAACGACAAAAGGAATATGCAAAACAAATTAAAGATCAGAACTTGAAAGTTGGCTCCAAGTCATCCGCATCTCTGCCGAAATCATCTGCAAGCGTTGAAAATAAAGCAGCAACTTCACGGCGGAAATTGGTGCGTAAAGTAAACAATGTTGTGTCACCATTAGAAAATTTATGGTAAAATGTTATGGAAAGAGTATTTTAGCATTAGCTAGTAAAAGAGAAAGTCATAGGAATGTATGAAGAATTAAAATAGTATTACTTCCGTTTAGCAGAATGTAAAAAATACACACTGAGTTTTTGCATCCAAGTTTGAGTGTTGAGAATTTATTTTTGACAGAAACTATAAGGTGAAAATTTGGAATCATTTGCATTCATTCTTTGGGCGCTACAAGTGCTCCAAAATGGCGTCCATAGCATGCACACATTTTTTTTGGGATAATTATGCTGAACACCCTATTGGTGAGGGCGTCAGTGTGTGTTTGCAGTGACTGGCTGGCGGAAGTATGAAGGGCAGGCAGATCACAAGATCAGATAGCATCCAATGCTGATTTGACACCACAGTGATATTTGTAGCTCGGTGCTCCAGTTTGTGCCCCATAGAAGTAGTCATCTGATCCCTCGGCAGCAAAATTCACGTATGCTATCCCTGCCTCCTGTCCTGTCTAAAGATCACTCTTGCCTGGTGTCTCGTTATGTGCTATCCTCTAAGTTACATGCAGTGTCAGCATCTGAGCAGGTAGCTGCAAGCATCAAATCATGTGATGGTGCACCTCCGTTGAAATTAAGTGATGTTATGCCCCTATCATCTCTGCCTTCTTACTATTCGTCCACTGGCTGACTAGATTGCACCACCTCGGTATCTAAAAGGACAAAGGCGCAAGGGTAAAGTTGTGATGTTGTGAAGGATGGAGCTGTGTATTTTCTTTGAATTTACAACCTACGGATAGTGAACGTGACAAGAAGGACGTATAATATGACAAGGAGAATTAAGTGTGAGGCTTCTGTAATTTTTGATGGATATGATGTGGAGATGCCAGCGTTGGACTGGGATAAACACAGTAAGAAGTCTCACAACACCAGGTTAAAGTCCAACAGGTTTATTTGGTAGTAAACGCCACTAGCTTCCGGAACACTGTTCCTTCGTCAGGTGAGTGGAGAGTTCTGATCGTAAACAGGGCAAATAAAGGCATACACGGTTTACAGAATACTGATTGGAATGCGAGTCTTTACAGCTAATCTGCTATTCAAGTCTTAAAGGTGCAGACAATGTGAGTGGAGATAGCATTAAGCATAGTTTAAAGAGATGTGTATTGTCTTCAGACAGGAGAGTAAGTGAGATGTTGCAAGTTCAGGTAAGTCATGGGGATTACAGATAGTCTGACATGAGCCCAAGGTTCCGGTTGAGGCTGTCAATACACATCACCCACCTTTTCCCTGTAACCTTTGATCCCCTTACCAATCAAGAACCTGTGTCTGTCTTACACACACTCAATAACCTGGCCTCTGCAGCCTTCTGTGGCAATGAATTCCACAGATTCACTACCTTCTGGCTGAAGAAATTCCTCCTCATCTCAGTTTTAAAGGGTTGTCCCTTTACTCTAAGTTGAGGCCCTTGAATCCTAGCCTGTCCCACTAATGGAAATGTCTTTTCCACGTTCACTCTATCCAGGTTTTTCAGTACTCTGAAAGTTTCAATGAGCTCCTCCCTCATCCTTCTAAGCTCCGCTGAGTACAGACCCAAAGCCCTTTTATTCCGAAAATCATTCTTGTGAATCTCCTCTGGACCCTCTCCATGACCAGCACATCCTTCCTTAGATATGGAGCCCAAAATTGCGCACAATATTCCAAATGTGGTCTGGTCAGAGCCTCATAAAGCCTCAGCAGTACATGGGTCAAGGGTGGAAGAGGAAAAGCACAATGTTAAAATGGCGGCGCAGGCTCGTTCGGCCGAAGGGCCTGTTTCCCGTGCTGTGTTGTTCTTTGTTCTTTGTATTCGAGTCCTCTCCAAATTAATGCTAACATTGCATTTGCCTTCTTAACTACCAACTCAACCAGTAAGTTAACCTTAAGAAAATCCTGACTCCCAAGTCCCTTTGCACTTCTGATTTCTGAATTCTCTCCCCATTTAGAAAATAGTTTATGCCTCTATTTTTCCTACCAAAGTGCATAACCTTATCCTTTCCCAAGTTGTATTCCATCCGTGACTTCTTTGCCCACTCTCTTAATCTCCACACCTCCTCAATACTACCTGTCCCTCCACCTATCTTTGTATCATCTGCAAACCTAGCCACAATGTCCTCAGTTCCTTCACCTAGATCATTGATGTAAAAAGCGAAAATTTGTGGTCCCAACACTGACCCCTGCAGAATTCCACTTATCACCACCTGCCATCCTGAAAAGGACCCTTTTATCCCCACTGTGTGCCATCTATCACTCAGGAGCAACCTGATAGCTCCTGGGAAACACCATATGTAACAGTGGGAGTGAAATGAAGCCATTACAGATCATCTGGCTATGACTGGATCAAGAAGAATGGAACCAGGTGAGTGCAGTCCAAGCATGCTAATAGGGTTTTGGCAAAGCATGGTGTGGTCAGTCAATTCAAAGCTGAAGGAGAAAGGAGAAATAATTTATCTTTATCACAGTCAATGCCAACAAGCTGGCATGCTGTCTGCAATGCAATCAGTGGCTGTGGGTTAATCACACACTGTGATCCCTGTGTCCATTTTAAGGGCAATTGAATTTATTCCCTCAGCAAACATTATGAAGGGCTAGCTTTCCAGCCTATTGCCCAAGGATAAACTCTAACTGAAAAGGTAACTTGAAATGATATTCTGGTTTTAATAACACTATGTCCATTTTACAGAATTATGTTTTATAATAGCTTGGTAGTACTGAACTTAAATACTCTGAAAAAAATACATGCTGGTTGAAGCTTTTCGTCGTGCTCTTATTGAATGGCGGGGCAGGCTCGAAGGGCTAGATGGCCTACTCCTGCTCCTATTTCTTATGTTCACTCATCAGGACAGATGCAAGAATGCTAAATTTCAACAATGTGCACTGTGTGAGAATAGTGCATATTGCAAGTCAATTCTGATTGTTGGAGGTGTTGCCATGGGGAATGCACTAGGAAACAGTTATCTTTTGTTTAATTAAATAAAACACAATGCCTGGACATGTTCTTTCTGCTTATAGAATCTATGTAGCTCCTAGCAAGCATAAGTGAGTCTGAGCTACATGCATTATAAGCCTGACTGATCATGTTAAATTGGTTGTTCATGTAATTCTTAGCATACTCAGGATTATTCAATAAGTGCTGTCCAATTTGGAAACATAAAGAACGTTGCTTACTGTGTTCTGAGTTTCGTAAGCATGGACTGGTTTAGTATATTCAGTACCCTCTCTGCCTGTAGATGCGAATAGTCAAATAGATGTCCTGTTTGATACGATCCACCAGTCTTTGAGATGTACATCCTGTATATCTGGTATTGCACCAGCATTGAAATTTATATGTCTCATTACACATTTATGTGGTAGGCAGAATATCTTTTTGGCTCAATGGTAGCCTCCTGTTTGTGGAGAATATGATTTGTGTTGCTACTGCATGATAGAAGCATGAAATAACATAATTTATGGTAGACTGGATATTTTTCATAGTTGAAAGTGACAGCCTTTGATCTATTCGTGAGTTTTCACGAAAAATAGCAAGCAATTACCAATTGAGGCAGCCATTATCAGATAGGATGGATGGCCTTGAGTCCATATTTTGGTATCAAATTTGCACGGTGAGCATATGGCTCAGGCCCTATTAACAAGGTTGCTGATAAGACAAATCTTACATTGTACAGGGTTGTAGGAATCTCAATACATATTGACAATTGAAAGTACGTTTGTAGTAGACAGTAGTAGAGAATCCATTAGTGGATTTCTCAATAGCACAAATTTCATTTCAAAGGTGAATGTGAGCACGAGATGAAGCACATTATAAGTGTGCGTGAAAACTCTTATATCCAGCTGCAGATTCAAATATAGCATTTGTATTGTCCATATATTGGAAATATGCAAGGGGTAAGAACTTAAGAGTCAGTCTATCTAAAGTGTGTTTCTTGTGGAAACTGACAAAAATATAAGCAAGAGCTGGACTTGGAGGGCATCCCATGACAACACCATCTATTTGAATTTGCACGCGTTTCTAAGTTGATAAGTTCAATGAATACAGATTCATACGTTGCTGTGTGTCTAGATTGCCATGATACAGCGATGTGGAACCAATGTCCGAAAATATCTGAGCAACAGTTTCCTGCTGCTACTATGCAGTAGCAATATGAGTGGTATTTCACCACTAACAGGAAGCTGCCTTGTAGCCAAAAAGACAGCCTGCCAACCACATAAATGATTAATGTGGTGTATGATTTTCAGTGCCAGTGTGATGCTAGGTCTGTAAGCTGCACATCCCAATGACTAATGGATTGTATCAAACAAGACCATCCTTCAACTGTTTGCATCAGGTAGAGTACTGACCCTGCTCAAAGCCCATGCTTGAAAAACTGAGAGCATAATATCTAACATTAGATTTGATTCCATGATTAGATAGCACTTACTGAACAATCTGGAGTGTGCTAACAAGTATGCTGGAAGCCAATTTAAGATTATCAGTCAGGCTCACTTTCTCTTGCTAAAAGCCACAAAAATGTATACATAGGGCTCTGTCCTCTTAAAGTTACAACTTTTTTAATTAAGCAAAAACGTGGGAGCCTATTGTTCCCTGGTGCATTTCCCCATGGCAACGTCTCAACCAATAGGAATCCATTTTTCAACCAAACAGCAATTTTTCTCATGGAGCATAAATTGCTGCTGCCTTTGTAATTTGGTATTCTTGCATCTATCCTGATTTGGGCAAGACAAAAATTATACATTTAATTTAATTATTCTAACTAAATTATTGAATGGTTTTGCCTGATGTTGTTTTGCATATCTGTTTTAGCCTCTAAAACCAAGCGATTTATTGCTATCAGGGTATTAATACATGATCAGATCTATAGAATGAAAATGGAAAAGCCTCATTGTTTACTAGTTGCATGTATTTTTCCTAGCCATCATCAGGAATCATAGAATCTTTCAACATGGAAGATCATTCAGCCCATCATGCTAGTTCTGGTTCTGGTTCTTTGACAACCCAGTTAAAAACAGACAATGGTGGAAATACTCAGCAGAGTTCTGATGAAGGGTGCTGGCCTGAAATATTAACTATTCTCTCTCTCTACAGATGCTGCCTTACCTGATGAGCATTTCAAGCAGTTTCTGTTATTATTTCAGATTTCCAGCACCTGCAGTATTTTGCTTTTGTATCAGTGCCTTTTCCCCCTCCTGTATCTCCATGGCTCAGCAATTTGCTCCCTTTCAAGTATCCATCCTATTCTCTTTTGGAAATTACTATGGAGTCTACTTCCATGATGTATGCACATGCATGCACACACACATACCAGCGCACACATGCACCAGCACACAGAAACATATGGATATAAAAATTCCAATTATTAGATATTGTGACTTTAATGACTTCGGTAATAGCTTTAGAAATTCTAGCTGCATATTATTCTGCATTTCAGACTGCACAATGACATTTTCATGTAGAATGAACCCATCGTATTTCCATTTTATTGCCACATAAAGAAAGCTTTCTATGAAAAATAGCCAAATATTCACAAATGAATTGATCTCTGCAGCCTGCAGTTGCATGTGTTGTGCTATCGATATCATAAGGGCACAACTATTATGCAGCATTTAAGGAAAACTTCTCTGTGGTTTTTGTCTTCAGTGTTGTTTGATTTCTTACATCCATGTTCACCAAGATTTTTCTTTTCCCTGTCAACCATACAGTTCTAGTTGCCAGTCTCAGAAATCAATTTTAAAACAAACTAACCACTTTTGAGAGTTGACGGTAGCAGTAAATGATGACTTGCCTCTGCCTACTGTAAAGCTTCACTTTATCAGAGCCCAATGAATCTTACTATACATTTAAATTAATTTTTCTCTGTTTCTATTAGGCACTGGAATATGCTAGAAATATCCAAAAACCAAAACCACTTGCAGCTAAACCTGGAAATGCTAATGGGAAATCTGAAACCAGTGAGTTCCCTGAACGTACTCAATACGCGCAACTGGACCCATCCCACAATATACTTCTTGAGATGATGCAGCAGCGACATGATAAGGAGAAGCAAATTGTGGCAAGTTTCAAAGCAATGCATGTGAGCTGATAATGGAAGCGATTTGGATTTTGCAAGAGGAGCAGCAGATATTATATGCATCACGCAGAAAGAATTTATGATGCTGTGTTATATTTTGTAAAACAGTTGCATTTGTCGTGACATAAAGTGAAAAATAGTAAATGATGGACTCGCCTTGCACTGTGACAGTGATAGTATGCCTAAATTCTTTCTAAAATATTTTTTCAGTCCATCTTTTCAGCATCTCAGCTTGTTTGGAGGTGAAATTATGACTGACCATCAATGTGGAGAAGGTTCGAATGGGTTTAGGGAGTAACTTAAATTTGACTTAAATTTTTTTTTGAGTTATTGAAAAATTCTCCTTCTCATCAGAACTGAACTGCTGTTTGCAAGCTGCGACCTTGCCATTCCTTGCAAGTAAAATGTCAGTTTAAGAGATATACTCTGCAAAAGGAGGATGTATGACATCTGGAGAAACTGTAAAAGCCCCAAAAGCCTGTTCAATATTGTAAAATCTTGTTGAAAAAAGTTGAACAAAATTTATAAATATTCTAAAATCCACATAGCTTTACAAATTATTTTGTATTTTTAATAATGGCATATCATTTCTTTTAGAGACTAAGGGTGGGATTTTCCAGCTGTGCCTGCCCTCAGACTGGAAAATCCTGCTCGAGGTCAACGGACCTTTGGTCTGTGTCCCACCGGCTACAATTCCTGTGGTGGGCGGGAAGGGAAAATAACGCCCTCAAGAGTTTTTACAACCCTTTTATGAAGGACCTTTAAAATCCAACATTAAGCACATTCATCTACATTCAAGGTCTGCTTTCACTGTATAACTGCAGGAGAACTATTGAAGACGTTACACGTTATTTCCGATCTCACATTCTGTTTAACAGTCTGTAAAATGGACGTATTGCTTTCTGCAATCACAGTATGTATGAAACAAGTCTTTTTACATTTATTAATTACTCATTAGAGATTTACTGGGCTATGAGAGAAGTGCAAAGGAGTGGAACAAATTGGATAACTTTTTCGAAAAGCCAGACCAGTCATGATGGACCAAATGGCCTCCATCTGTGCCATAAGATTCTATAAGGTACAACAGGAACTAAGCCTAAAATAGGAAGAAACTTCTATATGAAGTAAATTACCTCAGATGATTATTAAAAACACTTTACTGTCATTTTAATTTAGGTAAGTGGTCTGCATAATAATAATAATCTTCTTCGCAATTGATCTTGGTATTGATGGAGATAAAGCCTGCCAAGAGGAATGTGCAGACAAGTAATGTTGGAGGCACAGAAATTATACTAACTGTGCTGTAGTAATATCAAATGATATATCAGAACGCATGTTGAGTCCACCAATCACTCTGTTCGCAAAATAGTATCTATTGCATAATTGGAAGTTCATTATTGTCATTTGATTATATTTTGAAAATGGTAGATTGATTCTAAATGTGTTCTTTATGTTTTCAGGCTGATACAGGTGTCTATTTTCCTCTGTTTGCTAGTTTTAGTGGAAAACTATATCTGAATATGAAAGTGTTCCTTGTCATCTACTTAAAAACACTGAACACAAAAAAAAATGCAAGTGTTCAAACTAGCTCATTACAACTAGGCATAATCAACTGATTGTAATGTTGCCAGATTTTCTAACACTAATTATTTTATTAATTTATTATTGAAATATTGTTTCATTTATTGTAGAATCTAGGGGAATTAATCCAACATTTCATGTTGCTTTAATACACCACTCCCTGGTAAATAGCTCCAAATATACCCATTTTCAGCAGAAATACAAGCATTGGCAATCATTCCTACAGCCCTCTTAACAAGTCAGATGTCCAGCAATGCACTTGTGTCCACTGTAATCACAGAGGGATACAAACCAGATAAGACTACACAGTCAAATCCCAATGAGTCGAGGCCCATGGGATCCCCCTCAAAATGTGTGTTCAGCAGGGCTTTGTGATGATCGAGGGGTCCTTTTCGCACATGAATGTAACTTCATACCCTTACAAATGCGGTCAATGTCAAAAGCAACAGACTCAAATGCCAACTGAAGACATAGTAAAGAAATAAATGTGTAGAAAATGTCTTTATTCAATTTGATCACATTTTTATCATGACCAGACCTTGCAAATAGATGGGAGTTGCTTCTGGGAAAATCCTGTCATTCTTTTTCCACTGAATGCCCTTTTTGGACATGGCCAATGCAGTTCATCACATTTTCAATGCCGTCAGGCATGTTTTTGGTGTTTTCATGCCTGAGTATCAGCTAGAGAAACAAGCAGGCGAATGGGCATGCATTCATCAGACTCTTCAGGGTCATCAGTCTCCTTGATTGAGGAATATTTTTGCATCTACAGTGCCATCATCTGTCACTTCCACCTTGCATGGTACATTGCCTCTGCATAACTCACCTTGGTTCGCTCTGCTGCAATTTTCATGCCAGCCTCCTGCAGGTGAGCAAAAGATGCCTCATTATCAAATTAGTTGGCCTCATCTTGCCCCTCCTCATTCTTGACATCTTGCATAATCGTAACCTGTTTTGACACAATTTTGTTGAAGCAGCTGGTAATTATGGTTGTCATCACCATCTTCCATGCCGTTTTTATATCATGAACATGGCTACTAATAGTTGGATTGTCCCCCTGCATCTTACTGATGGCCTTGATAACCAGTGGGACCAGCTGTTATCAGCAGTGGGTTTTCAGATTCCTCATTATACCTTGATCCATTGGCTGAAGCTTGGTTGTGGTGTAGGGTGGCAAGAACAAGTTTCTTGCTCTTCACGCCAGCAACGCCGACATTACTGGAATTTTCTGACACCTGTGTTTGACTCTTTGTAATTTCATCGTATTACCAACAAGTCCTGTTATTATTCTGTTGATAATACAATATGAATATGCACTTACAGAAATATTATTTCCCCATCATGCATACACAGTGTGTAAAGTTTATTCTGTATATCAATGTACAAAATACCATTTAGATGTATTATTTTAAAAAAGATTTTGTTTATTAAATCCTAAATTCATAATGTTCAGTCACAAACAATATATGCACTTGATCAGCAAACTAATACCAGTTTTAACCTTACAAATGCCAGTGGTTGATTTAATCCAGGTAGAAAAATTCCCAAAACATATTTTTTTGATTGATGCCTTTCTGTTGAAGTATTTTCTTCTCCCGTTCGAATTGCTATGCACCTTCTTGTAGCTGTGCACAGGGGACTATTCATGGGCTGTCCCAAAATTGTTACTCTGAAATAGAGCACTAAGGCTTTCAGGAATGCAGCCCTCTACTATTTTACTTTTTTTTTTCCTTTTCCCCTCCCAGCTTTTAGGCAAGCACCTTTCTTCTCTGTGGCAGCACAGTGAGATTGGGAACTCACCACTTAAAATGTCATGGGCATAAACTCATCATTTCATATGAAAGGGCCTCTATGTAATACCCTGCCTAGTACATTTAAGTCACCCATAGCTTTTCAATTCAGTTATTTTATTTACAGTGACTTTCCGCACAATACCTTGCAGTTGAAATGTGCGCTCATAATGGGAACACAACAATGCCATTGATCAAACCGATGACCTGTAGAACACACACATTCCAAAGGATTAAAACACCACTGATGCTCATTTATATTCCACACTAAACAGCGAGGGAAAGTAACAGATTCTGAGGCAAAATGTGAATGAAGCATTACCCACTTTTAACCAGTGTTGTTAAATTTTATTGAAATACCTTCTGAAAGCAATCTTGCATGTTAAAATACAAAATTAGCTCCTCAGTTACAGACTGCAATTTTGGTATGCTCAGCCATTTTTCCAGTATGATTCTCTCTAAATGCACCAACTAAATTCAATTTTAATTTTCCTAGGAATGTTTTCATATCCTGCTCACTGCTGAATAAATCTGGAGTGTGATGGAGGGAGTTAATTCTTAGAGAAAATATTTTTATGGATTATTCACAATTGTATGCTAGATGTAAACAATTGTATAGTAGATATATGCTTAAATATCCATGTTACTTTTCTCATTATAATTTGTGCCTGTTACTTGTAAATAATGAATCAGTGATCAAAATATATGTCCTCCCATGGTGGAAAATTTATATGATTAGTTCACACAAGATTTCCATTAAAATGAAATGCATCCAACTTTTAATGCTGATTCTTATCATAATTGTTATTAATCTACAACATGATTTTAGATTGTTACAAATAGCATTCATATTGATTAAATTATAATGTGATTTGCAATGTCATTTAAAATGTATTTCCTTGCTATTTCCATTGAGCAACTGTAGTAGAACCAGAATTAACTGGAGTTGTGGAGAATTCAGATTCATGTGTCCATAAGGTGTTGTTACAATCAGGTGAGAAGGAGTGAAGTGGCTCTCCTCTGCTTGGCCGCCTAGTTTGGTCACAGGTTTTGGGCCGTATTTTCTGGCCGTGCTTGACCCAAAACCAGATGATCTGTTTGAAGACAATGGTCTGCCCCTGCGCCCGCCTCCCCCCCCCCCCACCCCCCCAACCCCGCTATGATTCCTGTGGCGGGTAAGATGGGAAAATTCCCCTCTTTAAGTTTCTTCTTCTTGAGCACATGCCTTCTCCCAATTCAGAAATTCAGAATGCATTTAGCTGTTTATGTGGTGAGCAATTAGGAATCAGTCAAACAAGGTTGTCTCAAGTTAGAGAAAGAGTTAATCTATTAATCACTAAACCTGAGCAGAAAAAAAAACGTGACCACTCACACAAACATGCGCAGGTATCAGAAATGAGAGAAGCTGAGAATTGGAGCAGTAAAGCTCTCTTGGAGAGTGGCAGGGCTGGAGGGAGTTTCAGAATTAAGGTGGAGCAAGGTTTTGAGGAATTTGAGAACAAGGGTGAGAATTTTGGAGATGTTGCTTGACCGGGAGTAGTGGTGGTAATCGGTGAACAAAACTTAGCACGAGTTAAGGAAAGGAGCAGCAGAGTAATGAATGACTTCAAACTTATGGAGGGTAGAAGACGGGAGATCAGTCAGGAATGCCTTCAAATCGTCAAATCTAGAGGTAAAGAAAAAGTGGATGAACGTTTCAGCAACAGATGAGCTGAGGCACATGCCGAGGTAGGCTATATTAGAGGACAAAATAGAGAATCTTAGCAATGGCACGGTAATGTCTTTGGAAGGCCATTAGACATAAGAGCAGAATTAGGCCACTCAGTCCATTGAGTCTGCTCTGCCATTCAACCATGGCTGACATTTTTCTCATCCCCATTCCCCTGCCTTTTCCCCGTAACCCCTGATCCCCTTATTAATAAAGAAACTATCTATCTGTGTCTTAAACACACTTAATGATTCGGCTTCCACAACATTCTGAGGCAAAGAGTTCCACAGATTCACCATTCTCTGGCTGAAGAAATTCCTCCTCATCTCTGTTTTAAAGGATTGTTGCTTTAGCCTGAGGTTGTGCTCTCTGGTTCTAGTTTTTTCTACTAGTGGAAACATCCACTCTATCCAGGCCTCAAAGTTTCAATAAGATTCCTCCCTCATCCTTCTAAGTTCCAACGAATACAGACCCAGAGTCCTTGACCGTTCCTCATACGACAATTCTTCATTCCAGGGATCATTCTTGTGAACCTCCTCTGGACCCTTTCCAAGGCCAGCACATCCTTCCATAGATGTGGGGCCCAAAACTACTCTCAATACTTCAAATGACCAGAGCCTTATACAGCCTTAGAAGTACATCTCTGCTCATATTGGATTCAGGAATAGTATCAGGACGTTCTGGTTGCACTTCTGACAGAAAGGAGGATAGAGTTAGTGCTGGATAGGGAACAGAGATTCTACATAGGAGCAAAGACAAGGCCTTGGGTCTTCTCAACATTTAGTTGGAGAAAATTTCTGTTCATTGGCTGATCACTTGGACAAGTGATCAGCCAATGAAGAGAAAGTGGAAAGAGGTGATGATGAGATAGAGGTGGGTGTTTACAGAGTACATCTACTCCAATTCAACACTAAATTTAGAATCTTGTTCTCAGCGTCTATAGGATATCTGGTGTAAGAATGGGAAAAATGTCACAGTCAAATAGTAGAAATGTTCTTTCAGAGTTTGATGCGGAGCCTCATTGTTGGATCAGAATAGATGGGAATTACTGTGCACCCAACACTACTGTACACAATTAGGAGTTCACAGTGGCAATACTTAAAATCTGAAATGGAGTTTCCCCAGTAATAACATCCTTCAACTTTGATGAGGTCAAATTGACACATTAAAAAAAAGTATTTGCTTTGGGTCCAGGAGGGCAGTTTTCTTACATTGTGATTGGTTTGATGCTGTCAACACGATCAAATTCAAATCTGACAGGCTCTTAATAGTTGATAGGCCAGCAGAATGAAAAAGCCTGCTAGCAAGTCAACCCTGATGCTTGGTCCTATTGAAACAAATGTTGCAACCTGGAGTCTGTGTGTACTCTGCATTTTAGCACAGAACTCAAAAACAGTTTTTAAAGGACTCACACACTGTTTTCTTTTCCTCTAGCATCTTTTACAATTCTTTTATATCTTTATAAACATTCTTTGTATCTTTACAAACTCAGCTTCACAACACTAGCATTGTATTTGTGTTAATCTGAATGCATTTTTGTTTACTTTGTTTTTCACCCAGGGTTTCAAAGTAGGGTTTGATTAGGTCAATTGGCAAGAGACTGAGTAATGTGGTAATGGGAGGAGCTCAACTTAGTTGGAAAAGATGTCCCTGCATGTTTTTGAAAGATGCAAGAGGTGCCTGTCTGTGTGTGTGGCTCTCTCTCTCTCTCTCTGGAGGCTGCTGTTTAAGTGTCAGAAGACATGTCTCTCTCTCTCTCTCTCTCTCTCTCCAGAGGCATTCAAAGGCTCTCGTATTGTCAGTAAGTAAAAAATCATGAGTAAAAAATATGTTGTTTGTTAACTGATTTTGAAGAGTGGCTTAAGTATATAAGAGGAATATTGCTTGAATTGGAACTAATAGAGATTGTTTAGTAGTTAAAAATTGTATCTTGTCAGGCTTAAGTATTTCAAATGGTAAAGTTCAGCCAAAACATTTGTATTAGTTAAACTGTATTGTTAAATAAAGTTTGTTTTGATAAAAGTTTCCTAGTGTGTCGATAGTATCACACCTGGAAAGAAACACCTTATGCTCACACTAATGTTAACATTGAAAAATCTGTTAGGGTCTAATCAGGCTTCACAACATACTTGCTCTGGTACCCTAACAATAGTTAGCAGTCTGTGCACAATTTGTGAACCGCGTTGCATGTTTAGGGGTGCATCTGATCATGCCATTTTAGAAACTCTAAATGGAACAGTGCTGCAAAAGATGTTGCACTACTAAGTTGGTAACATGGTAAGAGCTTGCAAAGTGAATCAGAGAGTGGCAGGAGTTCCAGCATGACTAACAAAATAGTGAAAAGTGCATTTTTATTGCTAATTTGCAAGTTCACTCAAAGCAGTTGCAACAGTTCAAATTAATGAAAGCTTAATGGATACATTCTGATAAAATTACTGAAAATACTGTCCGTACTGCAGTATTATTTACCACCCCCCCCCACCTCTTCCTCTTTCTCTGTCTAATTTATCTTCCTTGGTCCCTCTAGTTTGTGCACCTGCTGCTATATTGAGCCAGAATTAAATGGCCTTCCACAACCCAAGTATCAACATATTTTCTCATTCATGGCTGGTTCTGCAAATGGGTCACAAAATGATGACACTTTGAAGCGGTTCTGATTAGGCACAAACTTGTTGTCTGTACTTAAAAGTGATAATCCCCCCATAATACAAATCTGAAGCACCTATTTCTTTAATGGAACCTTTAGATGAATATCAAAGAGCTATTTACTCATATGTAATATTTTAATTAGATTGCATTCCCTATTTAACCCATCACGGACCCTTTGATGCTCTGTGTGTATTTAGTGTTTAGCCTCAGATGCGAGAGGTAATGAATGCCGGACCTTTTGATTTAATGAGAAATCTGCCTTTCCAGTTCGACTCTGTTTGCATCCCTTTATTCCCTGACTATAGAATTCAGTTAATTGAAGGAGTCTCTTACTACCACACATTAAGGAGGCCAAATTAGCATCCCTTTTCTGATTATATAGCACAGGCAGACGTTGTCTCTTTGAAGTGAAGTCTGAACTGAAGTAGACAGCAGTGCTCTGAAAATGAGCTGATGGCCTTGTTATTGGGATGAAATGCAGATGCACCCCATGTGCTACAAAATGCTTAATCTCTTAATTGATCACCTTCCGCACTACCCATATATCACTGCTTTTCTTTTAAATTGTCAGCATATCAAAGTCACATTTTGGAAAATGAACTGCTTTAGCTTACTAGAGCTACCAATATGGCCCTTTCTCTCTTTTTGTTCTCCATATAAAGTCCCATTAAATATCCCACTACACCCCACCCCCCGCTCCCACCAATGCTACCATTTTAAATGTGGGGGCCAAATTGTTTGTGAATTTTCACAATCAGTAAAATTTCAAAAGGTGCCGTTGTGTTTGCTATACCTGAACACTCTGAGTGAAAGGGAATCTTTTGATCTTTATGCTGATAAATGATCATGCAAATACTGTCCCTGACTGAATAGGTGCAATTTGCACAAAAGAAACTGTGGAAGGAAATGACTAACATGCATCTGTGAAAGGAAAGGGCTAATTTCATAAATAAAGAAAGCAGGCAGCCTCAGGGAGGGGCGAGGGAAGCTAAACTTTTTCTGTACCCTTTTCTTAGGCAAGGCTGAAATTGGCGATGCTTACGCAAACAACCTGCAGAAATCAGGCAAATTAGAATTAATTTTGCAGGAAGTAGGTTAAATTAATTTGCGCTGTAATTGCTCTTGTGTTAATCCTGAGGTACGGCGCAATAGAAAAATCAGTTAGAAATTATGAGGCAGACAAGAAACCTCCTGACAGATCTGATGTGATATTAGACAATAAAACAGAGCACAGAGTATTTCTAAAGGGAGGAGAAAGCAATTCACAAATAACTTAAAATCAGAAGAGACATTTTTTTAGCAGTATTTAGAAAGACATTCTGATTTATTCAGAATAAACTGAAAGTAACATCATGGTTGTAACATAATGAACAATTCAAAATGGCAGCATGAAAAATATTAATGGTTCATGCATCTATTACAGTTCTAATGTATCCTCAATTACTTCTTAAAATTTGAGAAGGTATCTGGTATTGATTTAAGTTTAGTTCAATTTTTCTCATTTAAATGCTCTTGAGTTCAACGTTGCTTTGGTAAAGTTGTTTACTTGCCACAGATGAGTTTTATTCTAGTGAGGACTGCATCATGGCCATTGAGAATAACTGAAAATACTGAAAGCGCTAATGTAGATTTGGACTCATCAGTTTATCTTTTCCTTTCTCCTTTCCTGAGGGTACTGACCCATGATGGGGAGATGCCGGTATTGGACTGGGGTAAACACAGTAACAAGTCTCCCAACACCAGGTTAAAGTCCAAAAGGTTCATTTGGTAGCAAACGCCACTAGCTTTCGGAGCACAGCTCCTTTGTCAGGTGAGTGGGAGTTCTGTTCACAAGCAGGGCATATAAAGACACAAACTCAATTTACAGAATAATGATTGGAATGTAAGTCTTTACAGCTAATCAAGTCTTAAAGGTACAGATAATGTGAGTGGAGAGAGCATTAAGCACAGGTTAAAGAGATGTGTATTGTCTCCAGACAGGACAGTTAGTGAGATTTTGCAAGTCCAGGCAAGTCATGGGGGTTACAAATAATGTGACATGAGCCCAAGATCCCAGTTGAGATCATCCTTGTGTGCGGAAGTTGGCTATCAGTCTTTACTCAGCGACTCCGCGCTGTTGTGTATTGTGAAGGCCATCTTGGAGAACGCTTACCTGAAGATCAGAGGCCGAAAGCCTGTGACTGCTGGAGTGTTCCCCAACAGGAAGAGAACAGTCCTTCCTGGTGATTGTCGAGCGATGTTCATTCATCTGTTGTCATTGTGTTTGCATGGTCTCCCCAATGTACCATGCCTTGGGACATAGTTTCCTGCAGCGTATCAGGTAGACAACATTGGCTGAGTTGCAAGAGTATGTACCGTGTGCCTGGTGGATGGTATTCTCACGTGAGATGACGGCATCCGTGTTGATGATCTGGCATGTCTTGCAGATGTTGCTATGAGAGGGTTGTGTGGTGTTGTGGTCACTGTTCTCCTGAAGGCTGGGTAGTTTGCTGTGGACAATGGTCTTTTTGAGGTTGTGCAGTTGTTCAAACACAAGAAGTGAGGGTGTGGGATGGCCTTGGCAAGATGTTCGTCTTCATCAACGAAATGTTGAAAGCTCCGGAGGTGATGTCGTAGTTTCTCCACTCCAGGGAAGTACTGGACAATGAAGGGCACTCAGTCCACCGTGTCCTGTGTTTGTCTTCTGAGGAGGTCTGTGCGGCTTTTCGCTGTGGCGCATTGGAACTGTCAATCGATGAGTCGAGCGCCATATCCTGTTCTCACGAGGGCATCTTCCAGCGTCTGGGTGTCTGTTGCGATTCTCCTCATCTGAGCAGATCCTGTGTATATGGAGGGCTTGACCATAGGGGATGTCTTCTTTAACGTGTTTAGGGGTGGAAGCTGGAGAAGTGGAGCGTTGTGACGTTATCCGTGGGCTTGTGGTACAGTGTGGTGTTGAGGTGACCATCTTTAATGAAGATGTGTGTGTCCAAGAATGCAACCAATTCCAGAGAGTAGTCCATGGTGAGTCTGATGGTGAGATGAAGCTTGTTGATGTCGTCATATAGTTGTTCCAGTGATTGTTCACCAAGAGTCCAAAGGAAGAAAATGTCATTGATGTATCTAGTGTATAGCATTGGTTGAAGGTCCTGTGCAGGGAAGAAGCTTTGTTCGAACCTATGCATGAAGATGTTAGCATACTGAGGTGCGAATTTGGTTCCCATGGCTGTTCCATGTGCCTGGATGAAGAACTGGTTGTTGAAGGTGAAGACATTATGATCCAGGATGAAGCGGATGAGTTGTAAAATTGCATCTGGAAACTGGCAGCTATCGGCATTGAGTACTGAGGCAATTGCAGCAGTGCCATTGTCATGGGGATGCTGGTGTAGAGTGCCGAGACATCCATTGTGACGAGGAGTGCTCCTAGTTCAACTGCTCCATGTGTGCTGAGTTTCTGTAGGAAGTCCGTAGTGTCATGACAAAAGATGGGGGTTCTTTGTACAATGGATTTCAGGATGCCTTCGACATAACCAGAGAGGTTCTCGCACAGTGTCCCATTGCCTGGTGCGATGGGACGGCCGGCTGTGTTTGTCTTGTGTATCGTCGGGAGGCAGTAGAGATCTCCAACACGGGGAGTACGTGGGATGAGATCACGGAGCGTGCTCTGAAGGTCCAGATCAAAGGTCTTGATCAGACTGTTGAGTTGAGTGTCTTCTTTGGTCGGATCTGCGGGTAACTGTCTGTAGTATTCCCCGTTGTTCAATTCTCTGCAGTAATCTGTTCTGTTCAGTATGACGATGGCCCCTCCTTTATCTGCTGGTTTGATAACAATGTTGCAGCTGGTGTTGAGGGTGCAGATGGCATTGCGTTGTGCTTGGGTGATGTTCGGGGCTGTCTTGTGAGTGCGGCTGATGAATTTGGTATTGATGCACCTCCTGATGGCTTGGGCATATGTGTCAAGTCGAGGGCAGCGGCTTTCCGGAGGAGTCCAATTTGACTCTTTCCTCTTCGGTTGCTGCACCTCGGATCCCTCTGTCGGCTATTCCAGTTCATTGGCGGTTTCACTGTGTTCACTGTTGGTCTCTTGGGGTTTGTGGAAGAACCCCCACAGCCTCATTTGCCTGATGAATTCCTCTGTGCCTGCTGTGAGACTGATGGGGTCTATTTTGGTGGTGGGGCAAAAATTGAGCCCTCAGCTGAGAACTTCGATTTCATCTAGTTGAAGTGTGTAGTCCGACAAGTTGACAAGGGTACATGGTACAATAACACGTCCTCCGGAACCTTCAACATGTTCAATTCTGTAAATTGAGTTTGTGTTTTTATATGCTCTGTTTGTGAACAGAACTCCCACTCACCTGGCGAAGGAGCAGTGCTCTGAAAGCTGGTGGCGTTTACTACCAAATAAACTTGTTGGACTTTAACCTGGTGTTGTGAGACTTCTTATGATACTGACTCATGCAAAGTCTGCATATACTTTTCACCCCTGAGTCTATTCAATAAACATTGAGCTATTCACCATGAGAGCAGTATAGCAAAGGAGGAGGGAGTAGAGAAATAGAATCATAGAATCCCTACAGTGCAGAAGGAGGCCATTTGACCTATCAAGCCAGCACCGACAACAATCCCACCTAGATCCTATCCCCATAACCCCATGTGTTTACCTTGCTGTTGAGAGTTAACCACATTGCCATGGATCTGGAGGCCAAGCCAGGTAAGGACAGCAGATTTCCTTCCCTTAAGGACAGCAGATTTCCTTCCCTAAAGGACATTAGTGGACATTTGTCATGGTTAATCTATCCAATCTGCACATCTTTGGATTGCGGAAGGAAACCAAAGCACCAAAGGAAACCGATGCAGACACAGGAAGAAAATGCAAACTCCACACAGTCATCCAAGGGCAGAATTGAATCTGGGTCCCTGGCGCTGAGAGGCAGCAGTGCTACCATGTCTCCCTAGGTTATGTTAGAACTAGGTCAGAATAACAGCAGATAATGCGGAGTTAAATAGTTGGTGATGCTCAAAGTGGAAAAGTAAAATGGAAAAGAATTGAATGCATTTTAGTTTGCTGAGGGAAGGAGGAGTGAAAATTGCAGAGGCTCTGATCATAACTACTTTTAGCTGTGGGAGTAGTTCCAAAACTGGAGAATTTCAAATATTATGATCCAGTTCAAAAAAGGGAAGAGGGATAAACTTGGCTACTACAGGCAAGTCAGCCTAATATCAGCACGATACTGAGACAAAATTTATTGGCATTTGGAAAAAAAATTTGTAAATAAAAGAAAGCCAGCAGGGATTTGTTCAAGACAGATCATGTTTGACTAACTTGATTGAGCTTTTTGATGAAGCAGTGGAAAAGGTTGTTGAGGGTAGTACAGTTGATATTGTGTATGTGGACCTCAAAAAGGAGTTTGATAAAGTGACATAAAATAAGTTTGATTTCAAAATTGAAGTTTATGTACTTATAGGGGTAGGGATTGCATGGGCCTAAAATTGGGTAAGGGATAGAAATGTTGAATTTTTGTTTTTCAGACTGGATCAAAATGTGCAGTGGTTTACCCCAATGGTTGGTGTTAGGACCTCTTTTTAATGATACTGGAACGTGGCATAGTTATGATTACTGAGTGGCAGATAAAACCATGAAATTTTACTGAATTACTGGAAATTGTTCAAACAAGATTGTAGCCATTGGCTTAAAAATGTTGATTTTTGTCAGCGCATAATCTATAAATGAGGTGCAATGTGATGCATTCAGCCTAAGAACTGCTTGGATGGAATCAGGTCATTTGTTACTCTTTACAGCACTATATGTCTGGCTGGATGCTATGGTTGCGTGACGAAATAATGGGTACTTTTATTGTGGCAAGTTCATAAAACATGATTTCCCTGAGATTGGTGCTCAAATCCAAATTAACCATTGATAATACAATGGCTCAGGCAAAATGGTGTGAAGTTATTACAAAATTACAAAGAGTAATTTGAAAGCTGCCAATGGTGAACAAACATGATGAGACAGTGGTTAACAGTGCTGCCTCACAGCTGCAGGGACCTGAGTTCGACTCCTGGCTTGGATCACTGTCTGAGTAGTTTGCACATTCTTCCCATGTCTATGTGGGTTCCCTCCGGGTGCTCCGGTTTCCTCCCACAGTGCAAAGATGTTAGATTGATTGGCCATGCTATATTGCCCCTTGGTGGCCTGGGATGTGTAGGTTAGAGTGATTAGCAGGGTAAATGTATGGGGTTGTGGGGATAGGGCCTGGGGTGGGATTGTTGTTGGTGCAGGCTTGATGGGCCAAATGGCCTCCTTCTGCACTGTAGGGTTTCTATAATAATTAGAACAGCCTGGGAAAACACCTGAGTGAAAGCATAGTTCTAAGTCATGGACTCATGCTGATAGCCTCACCTTCATGGCTTGGACAAGGTGTGTGATGGAAAATATAACCCAATGGCTAGTGGAGCAAATTATTACCATTTGTTAGCCAAATATCAGTCAAAGCCAGAGCATTAATACAATTATCCACAATGAAATTATTGATGGCTAGGACCTTGCTCATGAGTGAATGGATATTCCAGAGGAAAATGCATCAAAGGGCGAGGGATGAATGTTAACCATCAACAAAGACAGTGTCCAACCTATTACACTTTTAAATGTCAGATAGACATCACACAAACTGTAAAATTCTGCATCACCTGGACCCTGAAAGCCATCAGCCACCGTAACCCAAATATTAACAACAATGCAGGACAGCAATGTGACTTTACTACAGGTTAAAAAGTAAAATGGCCTCCCTGGTCCTCTCAAAAGAAGTCTCACAATACCTGATTAAAGTCCAACAGGTTTATTTGGTGCTACCAAATAAACCTGTTGGACTTTAACCTGATGTTGTGAGACTTCTTACTGTGTTCACACCAGTCCAACACTGGCATCTCCACATCATGGCTCTCAGAAACACCTTTGCTGCAGTTGAAAATCTACCACAATGAAATAATAATCACACAGATGACCATATTCCCCAAGCTTTTTTTTTGCTTTACTTACTCTTAAGAACAATTCGATTTAGGCTCAGGTACTATCCTTTTTATCCTTTGAATTCGCATTAGATAATTCCCAGTAATTTTCTTCCCTTGCTGATGGTTGTGATGGAAATGGTCTTGAACTAGTCCTTAATTGACATAAGCTTTTCAGGGCTTAATAGGTGCCTTTGTGTATTGGCAGAAAAGAGCACTGGTAGCTCTCAGCCTGTATTTATTTCTGGGACGATGGAAAGCCACCAATTTACCTTCAGGTGTTCAGTGCTAAAGAATCTTCCTCTGGTGAGAGATTCAAGCATTTAATTAAACCCATTATTGGAAAAACGACTTTACATCTTGCAAGTGAGCACCAAAGAAATCTTCAAAATAATTTACTCCGATTTTTATTCTGGGGATATCATAAAATCTTGAATGCTGATATTTCTGTTAGCTTTGCATTATAGTAGCAGAACAACAGGATGGCCCAATATTTATGGGGAGTTAGGTGAGGAGAGGGAACAACTGTCAGCTGCCAGCAAACTCATAAATATAGGAAAGAACAGGGTTCTGCTGAATTTACCAGCAAGGCAGCATTTCCATATTTTGACTCGGACTTGCTGCCATGAGTGAGGGGTTGGCTGGTTATTGAGTAGGAAAGCATGTAATCCAAGGCTGCCACTGGATATCAACAAAGGAGAAGGAAAGATGGAAGTGTGGGGAGAAATAGTGGAGAGATCTGAGTTCATGGGGAATGGAAATGTTGTCAGGGGTGCAGTGGATATCAGATTGTTGGGCGGAATCTGGAAATTGTGGGGAAGAATTTGGATGGTGACGAAGAGGATGTCCATTTAGCCTGGGGTGCGGAAGGCGTTTCTCTTATCTCACAAGCAATCCTGAAAAAAACCACTTACCTGCTAGATCCGCCAGTTCTTGATTCCCTTTAGCTGCTGGAGACCCAAGAAACCAAGCCTTGCAGCAATTGCATTGAAACAAGTTGCTAAATATGTAGCATGCAGCTTCAGTTAAGCATAGTATCAATGTCCTGCCTCTCACAAGGAGGTAACTTGCCTGGTCTCCCAACGCACCCAAGTTAATCTGGAACTCTGTACCCAAAATTAATTGCTGGTCCGTAGAGTTTTAGATTTTGTTATTTTTTGGTTTATGGTAAGTTTGTAAGCTTGACATACGTGCAACTGAGACATCAGGCAAGATATTCACCATATTTGTTTATGTAAAAACAGAAAATGTTGAAGAAGTTCAGCGGGTCTGGCAGAATTTTTGGGCAGAGAAGCACAGATAACATTTCCAATCCACATGACTCTTCCTCAGAGCTTTTAACAAAATGTTCAATTCAGTTATGAATTAAATTTTTAACTTTGTTTTTTAAATGTGGAAAAAAAAGTTTATGATCCCCTTTCAGAGAAGACACAAGCAGAGCAATAAACACAATTTGTATGTATATTTGAATAGGAGTGGGCAAAGATAAGAAAAGTTTGAAATTTCTATCACTAGGCTTCCGAGTTGAAGATTATCAATAATTAGTTCAAATATTTGAAAAGCTGTGGATGTTGGAAATCTGAAATAAAAAACAGAAAATGCTGGAAATGCTCGACAGGTTATGACAGCATATGTGAAGAGAAATGTTCGGATTCAAAGAAATGGGGATGGGGTAAGAAGAAAAGGAACAAAAGATATATCCTTTTGTCCTTGACCTGCCTGAAACATTAACTGTTTTTCTCCACAGTGTGACAATACTATGCATTTATGTATTTGGGTCATGTTTCTTGTGCAGGATCTGTTTTAGCAGTTTGTTTTATTATCAATGCTGTTCTGTCTGCATCAGGCAACCCTGCTGCTGCTGCAGCAGCACAATTGCTCCTAATTGTTCGAATGTTTGTTTTAATTGGGGCTAATGCTGATCTGTTATTTTAGTGTTTTCCCCTGGGGTTTTACAAAGTAGGGCTTGATTAGTTTGACTGACAGTAAAATCATATGATGCTATGGAGCTAGACTTCAACAGAGAAATCAAGCTCAGGTATTGTTTGGAATTGCTAGAGATCAGTGCCGCACTTTCTCCCTCTGGATTTGGAGATTGGAATCTGCCAGTTAATAAATTGCTTTCTCTGAGACTCTGCTGTATGAAGGTAGATCTGTCTCTGAAAATTGCTTTATGGGAATAGAAGACAGAAAATCTCGATCCAGAAGTGTTAAAAGGCTGGAAATCTCGCACCCATGTGAACATATCTGTTTTGTCAGGTTCTCAGGGGGATTTATATATATGAAGATATTGCTTACATTGGCATATAGAGATAACTAGTTTTTAAGGATCATACCTTGTCATGTTTGAGTATTTCCAATTGGTAAGAGTTATACTAATTCTTTTTGTTATATTTTAACTGTGTTGTTAAAAATAAAGTTTGTTTTAATAAAACCTTCTTAGTGGGTCTATTGAATCATACCTGGAGTGAAATACCTTATGTTCATCCTAATGCCGAAGTCAAAAAAATGTTAGGGTCTAGGCTAACTTCATACCATACCTTGGCATTACTGATCTGGTCCCTACAACAGACACTGCTATAACTTGCTTAGTATTTTCAGAACTTCTTGTTTTAATTTCTAATATTTTCTCTTGTTCATTGATTACTGATCTAATATTCTGAAATATATTAAATGTTTATCGACCTAAATGTTCATCGACCTAAATGTTCAGCTATCTTTAAAATGCTCTTTGAAACAATCAGACAAGTTTTACATTTAAAAACAAAAGGAAGTTTGAAAATGTTGAAAAATAATATAAATGTATGGTTCGCTAGCACTTGGTTCTCAATCAATATTCCATCAACAATAAGTACACTACTGGTTTCCATTCAACATGTAGAATGAACCTCATCATGACTCAAAGATCAAGGGTTGCATTTAAACATGCCTTTTTCAAACACAGGATGTCCCACAACAATTTACGGTCAATGAAACACCTTTGAAGTGGACTAACCATTCTGAAGTCAGAAATGTGACAACTAATTGATGCACATCAAGTTTCCACAAACAATAATGTCTCAAAGGCCAGATCACCTTGTTTTTGTAAGGTTTAATGCGGAGATGCTGGCATTGGACTGAGGTGGGCACAGTAAGAAGTCTCAGAACACCAGGTTAAAGTCCAACGGGTTTATTTGGAATCACAAGCTTTTGGAGCTGTGCTCCAAAAACTTGTGATTCCAAATAAACCCATTGGACTTTAACCTGGTATTGTGAGACTTCTTTTTGTAAGGCTGATTGGAGGATATATGTTGGCCTGGGCACCAAAGATAATTCCCCTGCTCAGTTTTGTAATAGTGCTGTGGAATTTTTCACATCCAGCTGGGAGGGCAGGCAGTGCCTCAGTTTAACAGTTCAACAGCAATTCATTCAAATGACAGCATCTCTAAGAGTACAGGACTTCCCCAGTACTGCAGTGGTATGAAGGCTTGGATTTTCACACTGAGGTCCAGGAGTGGGATTTGAGGTTGACACTTCCTGACTCACAGGCAGGAGTACTATCACTTAAGTAAGAGCTGACAATGACAAAGCTACATCCCTTATTAGTGTTAACTTTTGTATGATGTTGGCCAGCCTGCCTTACTTCATCCTAGTTCTCAACTGATGATCCACTCGAGATGGGTAATAAATGCTGGCCCAGTCAGCAATGCCCACATCCTGTAAAATAATTTTGAAAAAGCTAACTCTTGTGTATTGTCACATGGACTTTGAGCTAAACCATTCTCCAGTTTTGAAATTAATCTTAGCATGACAACTTCTAGTCGTGAGTAGGCTATCCCTCCCTGAGTTCATATAGTGAGCACATCAGCTGCACCACAGACATTTATTTTTAGCTCCAACACTTCACTTGATATTTTTAAAGACATCTTATGTTCATGAAAGCAAGTGATGCTAGTGCCAGACGAAGCATTTCTATTTTATGCTTCTTTCAACATTGAGTATTTGCCAAGTCAGGTGCAAATTAGATAGTTGATTTCATGAAGGTATATTCCATCAGGGAATCTTACCTTCTGGGAGTATATATTAGGGATTGTAGATATACTGCCCATGATTCTCCATCCATTACATTAAACAGAGTGAAGTCCTAAACTAAAAAGCCCACGTTGTTAAAATCACAAAGAAAAGCAGAGCGAAATCCAGTCCCCAGTGATACAACTTTATACTGCCTGCTGCACTAATGTAAGTTTCTTTATTTTCCACCTGATTCTTCTGATTGAAATTGCCCATCAATGCTAGATCATGGGCAGTTTTGTGTTTTGGACCAACATCATGAAAAAAACTGGATTGAAATTGCCAAAATATAAGATAAAGCCCTTGTAACCAAATGACAGATGAAAACTATGATTCATGATTTGAAAGGGACCTGAGGGGCAACTTTTTCACGCAGAGGGTGACACGTATGGAATGAGTTGCCAGAGGACGTGTTGGGGTGGATACAATTACAACATTTAAAAGACAGTTGGACAGGTGCATGGAATCAAAAGGTTTAGAGGGATGTGGGCCAAACGTAGGCAAATGGGACTTGTTCAGTTTATGGAGCCTGTTTGGCATAGATGAGTGGGGCCGAAGGGCTTGTTTCTGTGCTGTACATCTCTATGACTCTATTTAGGAATGGATTTGAACCCACATCTTTGATAGGGTATTGGGACCTATTATATTATGCAGTTCAAAAAAGGGAATTAATTTTCAAGAATGTAAATGATAGAGGCATGGAAATTGTTATTTTAATTCAGGGCTAAAGAGTTAGTGACCAATATGTAGCTCAAATAATTTCAGCAAATCTATTATTTTCCAAAATGCTTTCTATTGTGTGCATCACTTATCTCACAAGGACACCACAATACATTTCAATGTAATGAATTTCATCATAGTAAATGCTTTGATCAAATGCTTTTTGGTGATAGTGCATTTTAACTCTTCTTATACCAAGTTTGGTTATTAAAAGTGACTTTCTATTTATAAAACCTTTTATTTAGTCCCAGCTAAGATGGCATTGAAAACCAAGAATGAAACTCAAGCCTTATTAAATAACAATCCAATATGTTCCCAATTATGAGCTTAAGCTGCATTACAGAGGGTACTGCCTGCTTCTCCTTTATCTTATCAATGCAGGATATTGAAAAGTGTATGTCTTACTGTGTTGTACACATAGTTGTCAGGGAAATTACATTAAACCATAGACATAGGAGCAGAACTAGGCCATTCAGTCTATTAAGTTTGCTCTGCCATTCAATCATGGCTGATAAGTTTCTCAACCCCATTTTCCTGCCTTTCCCCCACAATCTTTGATCCCCTTACCAACCAAGAACCTACCTATCTCTGAAAGGACATCAGTGGACCAGATAAGTTTTTACAACAATCAACTATGACTTCAGAGACATCATTTGACTTTTATTTCCAGATATCTAAAATTGAATTCAAATTTCACCAGCTGCTGTAGTTGGGATTCGAACCTGGATCCCCAGAGCATTACATTGGTCTCTGGATTACTGGCCTAGTGAAAGTACCACAGAACCACCGCTTTCAACATCATTAACGCATGCCATTAGTCAAGCAGAAGAACATAGGAACATTGGAAAAAAGAGTAGACCACTTATCCCCTCAAGCTTGCTCTGCCATGCAAGTGAATAATTGCTGGTCCCTCCTTCCATTTACCGGTCTTAACCCCAAATAAAAAAAATCATTCTCAGCCTTGAAAGTTCTAGCTGCCCCAACATCTACACAGCCTTTTAGGGAAGAGAATGCTAAATTCCTACCAGAAATTGGGTGAAAAATATGCTTTCCTATTTTTTAAGATTGTGTTCCTTCATGACCCCAGCCAGGAAAAAAGTGTTCCTTTGTAGCTAATCTGCCGGATTCTTTTGACCATTTTAAACTCTGAGGGAAGAAATGTGAGCGTTGGTGTGCATGTGAGAGAGACAGAAATAGAACTTGTGCTGTGCTTGGTTAATGCGCCACTTGTGAAGGCGGTGAACGTAGTCTAGCGCCCTGGCATCAACAGATGAGCTTGATGCAGCTCCTGGATTCTTACCCATGACTCTGGGGACAGGTATTTTGTCATGTGACAATATTTTTACAACAAAAAGAAACGAAATCGCAGAATTTTTTAATGACTGGTTATTAAATGAGAATTTCTATCGTGTGAAAAAATTTCTGTTACTGGTCTATGTCTTTTTTTTCTATCATTTTCTTACCAATTCTATATTCCACGTCAAAAATGTATAACTACTAGAATTGGCTCGATGGGCCGAACGGCCTCCGTCTGCACTGCAATGATTCTATGAAAAAAGTAGGTAGATTATTTGCAGATTATTAATAAAATCTTGGATGTATGTAGGAAGTATATTTGCAAAGTTGTGAAGACTGTTAAATGATTAATTGCTTAACTGGAATTGTTATGTTTGTGTCACCGTTGTTTTAATTACAATAGGGGCTAGATAAAGCTATACTCCTTTCAAATACAGGATTACGATGCATTACTCCAATTCTCTGCCATTCTGCCAGAGTCTTGATTCAAGTATAGTTTTCACACACAACTTGTAATTTTCTTTAGAAATGACACTGCGTTTGAGAGAATAATTTAACTGTAGGTGACCTGAATGTTAAGTGGTTAATAGCTCACTTGGGGTTGAATTTAAGTTCTTGGGCCTCCCATCGGATCAAGTACGGGTCGGAAATTCGGAAATGGTTGTGGCAAGAACCCCCTCCCCAGCCCCCATCCCGAAGAAGGGTCTGGGGGAATAAAAGGAGCTCCCGAGGCTCTGGGCGGCTGACAGCCTCACCTGGGACGGTCTCACTTGCCGCAAATGGTTGGATTTCCTCCCCTGCAGAATCCGGGGAGGTGGGAATATGTCATGGAGCCGCCTTGAGGGGATTTCTCTCCGGCTCCAGATCTACTTCCTTCCTTCCACCAACCCGTGAAGGCTCGACCCGAGATTAGTTATATATTCGACATCACGTTTGCTCTGATACATACCTCTCCAAGCATCCCCTGTGTGTAAATGTGCCTGAAAAAAAAATGCCTCACACCTAAACAGATCAAGCTGGATCTACTGATATGTTGAAAGCATGATCTGCTCCAATTGATGTCTCATTGCAAGCCAAGCCCATGCACACATTGTTAAAGAAAACATTACTATGGTATTTATATGACAGCTTTCCAGCGCCAAAGTGCTTCCCATCAAATGAAGAGCAGTTGACGGTGCTCTCCAAAGAGTGACTCGAAAATCCAGCAATTTAATTCCATTAAAATTCATGTTGACATGAAGATTTTTTTTTAAAAGACTTTCGACTCCTGTACAATATTTCTGTCTTTAAATTACACCCATGCCTGTTTTCTTGTTTGAAGAAATTCCACCTGTTCTACTTATTTACAGTTTGAATATTGCGTATCGGTTAACAATGTAAGGGTGGCTCTCCGTAGCCAGAAGGATAGAAAAATGGTTGACTACGTTCAGGCTGGGTATATGACATAAACATTAAGGCAAAGTCTTGTATTGTTCAGTTGATTATTGACAGCTAACACACACGGTTTATATGGTATAGAGGCAGCACATTGTATATGTAGAGAATATTCCATACTGTATATTATTCATAGGATAACACATACAGTATATTTACTAGAATTGAATCCCATATACCATGCATTATATAAGAAATACCATGTACAGTATATATTACGCAGAGAAAAACACAAACCAGATGTTCTCCCGATTTTAAATGGTTGGATTATTCAGTTACAACACTGATGCCTGAGGAAGCAATGTAGGGTGTAAAAAATGTAGTGACATTAATAAATACGCACTATATATATAAATGTCAACGCCGATAGAATCTAGCTTAAATCCTTTTCAAATTTTATTGGCAGAAATCTTTTGCATTGGGTGGGGAAGTGGTTTGAGAATTTGTAAGAGGAACGCTGATACAAGAACGGACAAGGTTAAAAAATATTGAACTCCATACATTTAAATCCGAATACGGGACGGCAAACCTTTCCATGTCGCCGTATGAGTTAACAGTTACTTTCTTACAAATTAACATTTTATTGACATGAATATAATTTTAAATCGTTACAAGATTCAGACAGTCTACAAGTGCTATAAAATATGTTTTTGTTGTTTTTAAAAGCCTAACAATTGTTAATATAGTATAGATAACATCAGGCATCTGTTCAGCCGAATTTTATTCTCGACAATAAACTTGAAATAAATATTAGATTTGCGTAACTTATCTATATACAGAAAAGAACATCAGAGTTGCGGATTAGAAGGTATATGTTTCAGGAGATGGTCACACCAGGTCGCGTTGCAACACTAATGTTCCTCACAGACCCAACAGTTTCAACATATTTCCTATGCGGGGCAACAGTTCTTTGTCGTGTAGTCGTTATCTTATCTGTTTTAATCTTAGTTTACACTATATGATCCGCAGAACAAATATCGTCGTCTTCAATTATATCCACATCATCCTCCTGGTCCTCTAAGCGGAAAGCGTTCTGGCTGCTTAAAGATTTGATGTCCGCGGAACTTTTCTGGTTGAGTTCTGCCTCGCTAACGCTGGACTCCAGACACGGCTCCTCGGTGCCTGAGGTTTTCTGGCCGTGATCATCCCGGGATTTCCTCAACTGTTTTTTGTGCTTCATCCGCCGGTTCTGAAACCACGTCTTGACCTGGAAACACCCAAGCAAGAAGGAGCTCAGGGAGAAATTAACACTAAGGAGTTTCCCAAAGAAATGTACAGGCTAGCCCACCATATGAGAGTTCAGGGAAAAGCGCCAGAATTGATTGGGAAGCTAAAAGGCTGAAATCGGCAGCGACTAAGGTCAAATCATTCTGGGAATGGTTGGTAATGTTTAAATCGAATTGCTCTTGGTTCCAAACATGCATTGACTTTTGTGCAGACAGATTCCTATTGATGCTTGTAGAAATGATCCTTATTATTATTAAACACTCCCTTAAAGTATATGATTATTTCACAGTAACTTCATTGCAGTGTTAATGTAAGCCTCACTTGTGACTAATAAATAAAATTTAAACTTTCAATATGAACAGATAATTCTATCAACTGCTTTGCGATAATCAGTTAATTAGAGGGTGGCACAGTGATTAACACTGTTGTCTCACAGCGCTAGGGACCTGGGTTCGACCCCCGGCTTGGGTTACTGCCTCTATAGAGTTTGCACATTCTGCGTGTGCTTCCTCCGGGTGCTCCAGTTTCCTCCCACACTCCAAAAGATGTGCAGGTTAGGTGCATGGCTATGCTAAATTCTCCCTCCGTGTATCCGAACAGGTGCCCGAGTGCGGAGACTAGGGGATTTTCACAGTAACTTCATTGAAGTGTTAATGTAAAATTACTTGTAACTAATAAATAAATTTAAGTATGGTCAAACTTCTGAAGTGGGTTAAGGACGCCTTTTTTGTGTCCGATGGGTTTCGGAGACAAAAGAGAAGTTATCATTGCAGATTATTCGTTAGAATGAATACAGGCGTAAGATTCAGCATGTGAAGTGTATCCCAAAATTCGACCTTATGGGACGGATAAATTTGGGTAGCATTTCATTTCAGAAGGGCTACATTTAACCGTCATTGAAATGTGGGAACTGGGTGAATCGATATCTTTGAACATGTCAGAAATGTCTTTATTAGGATAATCTCACTAAAACAACAACTGTCAGTCCGCGCTCTCTTACATGTGTATTTATTGAAGTCTGAATATCTGCCCTCAGTTTCTGTGCTCACTCTTTTCGTTTGAGTTGGAGCTTCAGAACCCACTCCTCACCTTCCATTCTGAGGATTGGGTTTAGTTTCTTGTTCCCGACGTGTTGTCCGTTAATTTAAGTGTGGCTCATTGTATTAGTGTTTCTAATTAGATTTCTTTGCTGGGGGTGTGTGTGAGTTTACAGTGGTAGCGTTAGTCTGTGTATTTGTAGAAAGGTGTGCAGCTGAATCTAATCGAATGGAAACGTTTCCGTTTTGCCTTCTGACTTCCGGAGAGAAACAGGTTGGATATTTCTGAATTAAATTCCGGGACTTCAAGCGTTTTTTTTAAGAGCTGCCTTTCCAATTTGCACCGTCTGATTGATAGGGGCCGACGGTTCTGTCTCACTACAGAGGCTCTGATGTTGAACTGATAAACTGCTGCTCGCCTGTGTCTCACCTGATTGTAGGAAGATCAAATTCTCTAAAAATATGTTATAATTTGTTCCCACTGGTTGGTTTTCATTTGGTAATCTCAATGTTTTCAAAATATATATGGAATTGGTGTGCGTGTGTGTATGGGAGGAGGTGAAAGTGTGTGTGTTTTATGTCCGTGTTTGTGTATCAATCTGTCTGTATGCGTGTGCCTGTGTGTGGGGTATGTGGGTATGTCTGTCCGTATATATGGCTCTGTGTCTGTATCTGTGTGTTTGCGTCTGTGTGCGTGTGTATGTGTGTGGGTGTGTCTTTATGCATGTGCGCGTCCGTATGCGTGTATCGCTGTGTATATGTGAGTTGATTGGGTAGGTGTACGACAATATGTGAGTCTCTGACTATGTATGTGTGTGCCTGTGTGTGCGTGTCTGTCTGTGTGTGAGTCTGTGTGTCTGTCTGTCTGTGTGGAGGGGAGGGGAGAGCTGTGTCTGTATGTGTATCTTGTGTGTAGGTCTGTATGTGTGTGTGTCTGCCTGTGGGGCTGTCTCTGTGTGGGTTTGTGTCTGTGTTTGTGTGTGTGTATGAGTTTGCATGTGTCTGTGTGTTTCTGCATGTGTGTACGTATGCGTTTCTGCATGGGCGTGTGTGTACATATCTGCCTGTCTGTATCTCCACATGTGTGCATGTATGTGTTTCTATATGTGTGTGGGTATGAGTGTGTGTGTGCCTTATGTATAGATTTGTATGTGTTTGTGTATTTGTGTGTGTCTGTGTGTTTCTGCATGTATGTGTGTAGATCTGTCTGTATTGTGATTTTTTAAAAGAATTCTCTAATGATCTGTTTGTATCAGGGAGGGTGAAATTCTGTTTTGTGAAGGGCTGCACTATTTCCCTTTATTATTTTCATGCATCTCCCTCCTTCCCGACGGCTGCTTCTCCGGCTGTACCTGTGTCTCCGAGAGGCTAAGTGCCGACGCCAATTCCACCCTCTCTGGGGTTGACAGGTAGCGCTGAATCTCGAAGCGTTTCTCCAAGCCGGAAAGCTGTGAGTCGGAGAAGACAGTCCTGGCTTTCCGCCGCCTGCAGTGTTTGCCTGGGAGCTCAGGAGGGTGTTGGAAGAGAGCGGGCACATGCATACCTACTGATAACAGAGAGATAATACCCGGAGATGAATATCAATCCTAATTCGGTATTACAACAAGAGTTACACACAAATATTGTGCAACTTTAACTCTGGCTCTTAATTTATAGCGGATTATGACTATTCAAGACTGGGATGAGCGACCCAATCAGTTCTGAAATTACCCACCCGCCTTTGAAATACTCTTTTAATGCAGATATTATAAATATCCTTTAGAGGCAAACAATAGAAGCAACGAATAACAAACTCGCTTTTAAAATCAGAGGCGAATTAAAATAATACATTGACAAATACGACAATATTTGATCCCTTGTCTATTTACCAATAATTACGGTTAAAATACCCTTTCCATCAGTCCATAATAATAAAATAATGCGTCATGTTCGCATTTATGTCATTTCCATTTTTTTGATAAGCTATTAGAGACACCCTCATTGCTTTCTAATTTGAAGAATTGCCGAAGCTTTGCTAGTGAAATCTTTCGAATGCCTTTCCCAAATTTACCCATTTATCGAACAAATTAGCGCCTGTCCGTTTGTTCAGATTCTGTATCAGTGCAATAAAAGTGTGTTGTCTTTTACTTTAACCTGTCATGCCAGACGTTCGAGAGGCACTGGTTTTCATTGAAATGGTGAATTGACTTAAATCTTGTCTTAGTGAATCGTATTCAAGCGATGGAACCAAACGTGGCACCAAATAAATTCACCCCGGTGAAATTGTTAAACTGATACCGGCCTATCTCTTCAATACGCCTACTTAGTCCCGCTGCCTAACTTTAGAACATAGAGCTTTTATCAAAGGCAGATTTTATCACAGTACAGTTCAATTATAAACGGACATGCAGAAATTAAGGGCTACATTTCAACCACTTGCTGTTTTCTTCTGTGTCTCTGCTAGAATAATATTTGCTTCATAGTATGGCGTATTATTAAAGATGTGGAGATGCCGGCGTCGGACTGGGGTAAACACAATAAGAAGTCTCACAACACTAGGTTAAAGTCCAACAAGTTTATTTGGTAGCAAAAGCTAGTGGCGTTTGCTACCAAATAAACGTGTTGGACTTTAACCTGGTGTTGTGAGACTTCTTACTGTATTACTAAAGACCATCTTTGCTTAAAGTTATTGATATTAGTGTTTAAATAAAATACACATTAGAGTCGATTGTATTTGCAATACATCCTAGATTCTATTTCACTTCTAAGGATTAGAAGTCAACATCTGATAGCGAGTGCGAATCCTTTTCCCAGTCACCCTCCCTCAAACAATAGTTCACACTAGTTAGGGAGTGTACATTATTGATGATTAACTCTCTGACTGTGCTGAAATAGTCTAGGATTAGTTGCACTTCAGTTTAAAGATAGCCTGCTTAAAAATCTAACAATCAGTGTTTGTCGCAGCCCAAGCTTACTGTCACCAGCACACGAATCTACCGTTCCCTAAATAACTATTTCAAAGTTTTACATACTTTAGGCGGTCTGTTCCAAGTTTAATTTGTATCGAATAAATAAGCAGAATTAATATCGAGGAATGTGATTTTTAAAAATATAATGCTAATCGTACGATTTTGCTGTATCCCTTTTACTGCAGATTATAAACACGATTTTTCTCTTTTGAACAGTATTTTAAATTTAATATCGTTTCGTTGTGGTGTTTGGCCGTTTCAATGTATTTCGCAAACATTTTACACAGGGGCAATACAAGGGTTCTCTTTCAGAACGAACTTTTAGAGTTATTTCCTATTTTCTACCTTGGCGGAATTCATGTTACCCGGGTACCGGTAAATCTCTAGAGTTGAATGTGGAGCTCAGGGGCAGTTGGGCTCTCCCTAACTCTGAAAGAATGCATCGAATTAACACATTTATTCCGGAAATAAGGGACCTTACTGAAATCCCGGTGACGGTTGATGTTTGAAATGACAGTAACATCTGAGAAGCTTTATAAACAATTGCGAGTGTTTCCATGTCATTTGAAAGGTGTATATTTTAAAGTAATTGTCTTAAAATAATGCAGAAACGAACGCATTCAGATTTCATTGCAAAGCAAAGGATTTTAAAAGATAGTAAAACCACTCGAAAAACTCGCGGATTTTAAAGCTCGCCTCTGTGTAGTAGGGGCTCCATTGATAAAATAAAATTGTTTAAATCATTCTCAGTGATACTTGTGCAGTACTGGAGTATTAAATTTGTGTTTGAAATCTGATCACTTTTAAACGATAGCGGTATTTCCACAGGCACCCCTTTAACAAAAAACATTCTGCCTCATAGTTCGAAGTTATGTGTAATAGTTCGAAATTCAATGTGTGTGTGTGTGTGTGTGTGTGTGTATGTGTGTGTAATCATAAAAAAAAATCCTATTTCATGTTCTGTTTCTGGTGCAAGGAAGCGCGGCCACTTTAAAATGAATATAACATTGGCTCAGCCCTGCGTCCTGTTTAATGTTTGAATAAGCACACTTTTTATTACAGGAATTCTGGCGTTGCCCAAAAGCTCTGGTGAAATTGCATTGTTGACAGATCACATAGATATTTCCCGCGAACTGCGCAGTTGTGAGGTGGCTTCATACATTGGAGAGAAGTTTGAATCTTGCTCAAGTGTTAACAGCCCTGTTACTTAAGAAGAACACACACGGTTTAGAGTTTCGAATCGAACCCACCCCACCTTATCCTGGGCACACCCGCGGGGATCCGGTTGAGGAACCCTCTTAACAAGTCAAAATCCCTCTCTATTTCTCCGGCAGTTCAGCAGTCACGTTTAGCTAGGGGACTTACCGGGCGACGTGAGGAAGTAAGGGTGATGATGCTCCGGTTTGTGGAGTGGGTGGTGAGGATGAGGTGCCAGGATGGTCGGGGTTGGCATGAGAGGGTATCCATACTCCAGCAAAGGGACCCGAGATGCCAAGGAACTGGCGAAGGAAACGGGAGGGGCTTCCCTCAGGGGTTTGGGCTTGTGGAGTAAGATGTCTTCGATGAAGAAAGACGTTGGCCGCTGGGCAGAAACCTGTTGTATGGGGGAGGTGAAATTTAGATTCATTTCTGCTCTTGGCGGGCCGCTGTCAGTCCAAAGGAGATTTTCTTTTCCTCTTGTGGCTCTTGTCACTAAAACTCCTCCAACGCCGCCCGTGTGAGCTGCCTTTTTAATGACTGAGGTTCTGCGAAATGTGTAGATGCAACAGGGTTTGTGGGAGCTTGGGAGACTATTCGCTGAAGTTAAGATCCAGCACTTCAACATGAAATAGCATTGAGATCAGCCAATAGCGGAGCTGCAGGGCGGGGGGATTAGAATCAATGATAAAGCTGCCTGTCTGGCTGGGGCTCAGGTAACACTGCAGCTCAGGAGCTGGCCCAGGTGCTGAAAGCAACTGAACTTTCCCTCAAATTCTGTCATCTTCCCAAAATTGTTGTTACCCACACAATTCCTTCTTCCCCACCCCTCCCGCTAACTTGCGCCTGTGATTCATTTGTACGATCCCTAATCTCCAAAAATGTGCGGGTTAGGCGAATTGGCCTTGCTAAAATTGTCCCTTAGTGCCAGGGGGATTGGCTAGGGGTAAATACATGGGGATAGGGCCCGGGTAGGATTGTGGTGGGTACAGACTCGATGGGCCGAATGACCTCCTTCAGCACTGTAGGGATTCTGTGATTCTATTATGTGACTCTATAATTCAATACACATTTAAAAATCTCCTGCCCACAATTAACATGTTTCTCCAATTCACCCCTTCGGGCTTAACAAACTAGGAAAAAGACCATTCAGCCCTTCTAGCCTGCTTTACCCCCACTCATTACGCTTGTTACTGATCTGATCGTGGCCTCAGCTCCACTCATTTTTTTCACCCTTGATTCATTTAGAGAAGCGAAAATCTGTCCATCCCCAGCAGTGAATGTGTTCTAGCTGGAAAGTGTCAAAGATTACCAGCGCTCGGAAATGAATGAAGACGTTTCTCCTAATCCCACAACACCACCCCACCCCCCAAAAGATCCCCTTACCCTGAAAGTTGTTATTTTCTAGATTCCCCGGCCAGTTGAGTGTGAGCAAGGACATGCACTCCTGGATACATTAAACAGGTTGGTTAGCATCTGTGAAAGGGTACACAGCTAAAACGCCAACTTGTCCACCCTCTCCCAACGGGCACCGACTGACCTGTTCGGCGGTGTTCAGTTCCGATTCACATTTTCAGCATCTGCGGGCGCGTTCGTTTGTTAAAATTGCTCCCAATTCTATGCCTGGGTAATTAGAAAGAATATTTTTGCAACCGCTTCTGACATTTGAGTACATTGCATTCTATGGAGTATGGTTATAACAGGAATTGATCCCCGACTGCACGCCAGAATGTAACAGCAATTACAAAATCATTCGTTCAGATTACGATTAAATGCGGTAATATCCAGTGCTGACCAAGAAGTAATGTTACTATTTACAGGAGTAGTAGTTACAAAGGAATATAGAGCAACACCACTAAACATTCACTAAACATTTTTCAATGATTTACTAAATGATCACTTGCTAAAGATTATGTATGAGAAATCTAATTGATCATCTAGAGGTAAAGAGCGTTTGAGTACATTGTGGATTGGTGGATGTGTGAGAATGAAGGTGTTCGGATTCAGAGAGTGATTATTTTCAGAAGTTATCATATTAGCTGTGTCAAAGCTCAAAGATCAAAGCTCAGCCAAAGGACCTCAGGCTGATGCCCCCTCAGTCTCTCCCTAATGTATACCAGCAGTTACGTCCACTTCCCTTCCTGGTTTATTCCTATGTTGTGTTGGGAGGAGCGGTGGGCTCATTCTCAATGTCAGGAAAGCGCAACATAATGTCTGTGGCCATTCCAAACAAAGATATGCAGGTTAGGCAGATTGGCCATGCTAAATTGCCCCTTAGTGTCCCAAGATGTGTGGGTTAGGGAGATTAACACAAGACTACAGTTATTGCCACAGGAAGCTGTGGAGGGCAGGTAATTGGGTGTTTTTTAAAGACAGAAATAGGTAGGTTCCATTGCTAGGGATCAAAGGTTAAAGGCGGGAGAATGGGTTTGAGAAACATCAGCCACGATTGAATGGCGGAACAGATTCGATGGACCGAATGCCCTAATTCTGCTCCTTTACCTTAGGATCTTATGTTTTATTTTGTGCCGACGTAAAATTAGAGTGAGAACGTGCTCTGAAAATGATTGCACAGCTTTTGCGATAGCAGATTTCATGTATATTGGCGCAGAAGTATCAGATGTTGTGGTTGTGAGATCGAAAGTTTATCTGAGATAGTTTCATTGATTGGTTTCGGTCGCCTGAAGGGAAGGAGATGGTTGGAGGGGTTGCGGGGGGAGGGGGGGAGGCGGAGGTGGGTGGGAGCACAGATTTTTTTCCCCCAGAGATTTATTTCTTAATTGGTCCAGTGTTCTTTTTCCCTCTCCAACTGATGGTCTTGAGGAGTGAGGGAGTGTGGGATTAGAGTAACATATACCCAGTAGCAATGCCCCAGGCACCGCGAGTTTGAGGCAGGTATAAGACAGATCTTTATCCGTGCATAACTTTCTCATGTTTTGATAAAGACCATTCCAATTCAAGTGAGACCCAATGATTTCAACATTCTATAATATCTGCAGAAACTCCCATGAAGTCAGAAATGTATCAACTTAAAAGCGGCAATATAAATTGAGAGTCAGCCTGTCACCCCATCCTGATAACACGGAATTCAAGTGACACCAGGCCCATGTAGCAGAGAGCTTCACACTATGTAGCTTTCACGCTGGCTACAGTATAACGTTAGCCTATTGCCACGCTAGGGTTACGTCTGCATAGATGGTGCACCACCTACACACTTTGAAGTTACACTTGAATGAATTTAGTGTTAGGAGAGATGTGGGGCAGTTTAGAATTTCTGCTAGTATTTAGAAAAGACATCCCAAAGAGTGGAGGGGAGTAGAAATCTTTTGCCACGCGATTCAATGAACGGTGAAACAGAGCTGTATGTGTGTGTGTGTGTGTGTGTAGGCATTGAGACACAGGGTTGGAAATACAGTGGGACTGATGGGCGTGTGTTTAAGAGGAATTGGGGAGGCTGAGATTCGATTAACCCTGACTTGTTCCTTTATCTTGTTGCTTTGCTGCCGATGCGTCTCCGAAGCTGTTTGACATCAAGACAAAAGCAGCGGTGAAAGGGATGGCTTAATACAACAGCATGCCCGGGAACTCAAAATTAACGGATAAAAGCAAATTACTGCTGATGCTGGAATCTGAGACCAAAAGAGAAAATGCTGGAAAATCTCAGCAGGTCTGGCAGCATCTGTAAGGAGAGAAAAGAGCTGACGTTTCGAGTCCAGATGTTCCTTTGACAAAGGTGGCTTGAAATGAACGAATTGATAAGTCCCATCACATTTACTATCAAAATGACTGTACCTGGGTTGTCATCCACTATCCAGATGACAGACTGGTTTGAAGCAATGATAGTTAATATTTATAATCTCAGAATGTGCGACAAAACAGTGAAGTGTCGCAGATTTTAAACACTAATTTATTTTAAAAATTCTACCTGTGCTCTGATATGTGTTAAATAACATGTTTAACTTTCCGAGAAGTCATTTTAATATATAAATTCTTAATATGAATCATTGAAGTAGTATTTAATATTGGGGAGACACCATTCCATTCCCATTTTAACCTCAACTGCTCACAAGCATCATCTACCTGGATGTTTATACACATTAGACCCTGTGCCAGGTCCCTATCAGGTCTACAACATGCGTTGAGCAGCTTTATCTGTTCCAAGACACCTTTCCATCCTAGTCATTAGACATTTAATTTCATCCAGTATGTGTTTCCACCCCTCAATCCACGGCCGCTCAATGCATATTTAGATAGACATTATCTCCCTGTAATTATGCACCATTTCACTCGAAGCGATGAGAAAATTATGAATTGATATTTTCATCAAGGACTTAACCCCCTAACCCCGCCGCTTTATCGCCCCATCTCTCCGTCAACCCTCCCCCCCCCTCCTCTGCTGAGTTCCTGTTTTCTCCACCACCCCCTCCTCCCCTTGCACCGTTGCACTGAACAGAGCGGCGGATAATTTCAACTCATTTCCCATCAAATTGGTGTAATTATTGACATTAAACTCGGGAAAATTACAAGAAGGTACTTCTGCTCCATCTCCCAGTGCCCGCGCTAATTTGTTGAAATCGAGTTGCCATCACAGTTTCAATCATATTTGATTAATCCGGCAAGTGGTTGGACAGAAGCAGAATTCTCGCAGCCCATGCTATTAGATAATTAGGGGAGATCTTAGAGAGGGAAGTACTAATCCTTGGGCACGGGGACAGCCTTTCCATCCCCATCAGGCAGCGAGAAGAAATTAATTTCTGGAATCAATTAGCCTTAAAAGAACATTACTTCGCCAAGTGGGAGTCGCGTCTTCCATATGCATGAAGGGGGAGATGATGAGGGTTTAAGAGACCGCGGTGCTGGTAAACAAGAATATTTTAATAACTACATGCTCAGTCGCTCGCGAGTGCGGCAAAGGCAAGTTTTGGATTTGTCTTGGGTGAGGAGGTTGCATTGAGCACTTGATCTGAAAGCAACGTGAAATAGAATAAAGGTATTATTGTTCTGGTCACATCCCATTGCTTTAACGCCTCCCCCCCCCCCCCGGCCACACACACACATACACATATATGCAAGGACATATGTATATCTACATATATGTGCATCATTTTCTACCTGGCCCTCTTGTCGTTCTTGTCCGGCGGCACTCTTGCAGTTGTGGGCACAGAACCTGGGTGCAATGCGGGGCAGATTAAAAAAAAGCACAACTCGGTAACAAGTTGGCGTTAGGGGCAAATGGGAGTGTGAATGGATTAATGGTGATGAAATTGTCCTAATGTGCGGTTTCTCGATGCCGTCAGAGAGGGAACAAGAGGTAAGCTGCTTTATCATCCATCTCATCAAGAGGGAGGCCTGTTGTTGAGTTTGGAGAGCACCCCCCACTCCCCCCCCCCCCCGCCTTTTCATTGAAGCGACACATGCTTGTAAAGCAGCTTGAGGGATTACAGACAACTCTGTCTATTCCAACACACCGCATTGAAACAGTGCAACAGGCAGCCGGAGTCAGAACTGACTCCACTCTCCTCGTCACGCTACACATTTGGTATTGGTTTAAATAAAACCGTGACTTTTTTTTACATACATCCTCAATTTCTATTGTGCAACAGACCTTTATCCTTTATAGGATGATGTGTCCAATTTGGATGGGGAGAGGTATTGTGATACATTGGCCTTGTTTTAATTACTGTACCGCATCTGAAATAATCAGATGTCAACACCCCTTTGATCAATTAATCTAATTTGTAAATGTCCTGTTAGCAGCATTGCTCTGAATAGCCGGATCACTATTATTTACTGCTCTGACAAAGGGTCACCCTAGATTCGAAACACTGGCTCTATTCTCTCCCCACAGATGCTGTCAGACCTGAAATTTTCCAGTATTTTTCTGTTATGGTTTCAGATTCCAGCCTCCCCAGTATTTTGCTTTTATCACTTATCATTTACCGTCTTCCATTTTATCAATTATTCCTGAATGAAAAAAAATCCTTTTTCGAAGGTGTTATTCCCACAGGACACCTCGAAATATTATAGCCCACCACATGTAAAAGGCGCTTGAAAACTTACACTTGTCCACTTTGTACATCGATTCTAATCACAACGGATTTAACTGGGAAAAGACAACCTTCGCACAATCGGAGTGAACACAGTTAGAAGCAACAATGCGAGAGGTCGCGACTCCATCTGGAACTTCTGAAACATGATTAGGAATTGAGGGAAAGGAAGGTTGCAATTTGAACTTGGAAGTGGCTCAGAGATCCCGCTAACCTCTATTCGCTGTGAAAAGGTGAATTCTTCACTCGAGGGGTAAGATAGGGCTCTGCTTTATTTAAAAGGCCACGGTTAAACTCAAGCCAAAATGTAAACGGTCCGACAACTAATAATATTCATGCTGAATAAGTCTGTACACAGGACAGGATAGTGTCACATGCCAGGGATAAGCCAAAGGGCTAGCCACTGGAGAAATACAAGGGTTTGCTGATCGCTGTGCACCGTCCAGTCTTACCCGAAACGTTATATTTGGAGTATTATCTCAATGCCTAATTGAGCAAAGAAAAAGTCAACATGAGTTTCGATATCTTTATGCACTGTAGATGGGCGGCACGCTGGCACAGCGATTAGCACTGCCGCCTCACAGCTCCAGTGACCTGGGTTCTATTCCCGGCCTGGGTCACGGTCTCTGTAGAGTTTGCATGTTCTCCCCGTGTCTGCATGAGTTTCCTCCGGGTGCTCGGGTTTCCTCCCATAATTCAAAGATGTCCGGGTTAAGTGCATTGGCCATGCTAAATTGCCCTAGAGTGTCATGAGATGTATAGATTAGAGGGGTTCGCGATGGGAAATATGCGGGATTGCAGGATAGGGTCTGGGTTGTATTGTTGTCCGCGCAAACCCGATGGACAGAATGGCCGTTCTGCACGGTAGAGATGTTATGATTCTATTGTGACAGTTTGTTAATAAGAAGAATTCAACGAATAAGAGGCTCCTATCTCTACTCCAGTACCAATCGGTGCATTATAGACATCTCTCTTGTTACTTAAAGGACAATTTGTTACAAAATTAAACAGTGTATTTTTTGCCCGATTACGGACTTGTCTTCCCAAGATCTTAGAATCTGAAGGCCCTTAACTTTCCAGCTCTTGTCTCTCTTCAATTCTCTCAGTGGATCGAGGACTAAAGGAGGAATAGGTGGATATCTACATAAACGGGGGGAAAGAAACAACGCTGAGTAGATGTTGCCCATTGTGACTGTTTAAGCTTTGCTGTAACTCAAGACGGAGGTTCAAAGCAAGACCCAGGACGCAGCATGAAACCGCGCTCGCCAATACAATCACCAACTCCGCCTTTGCATTGTGCTCCGAGTGGCTCTTGTATCATTACAACTTTAACTCGGAGAAAAGGAGTTTTCTGCACAGATAAAGAGCCCGAGGAATGAACGCAGCTCCAGGAGGCTTTCCAATGGATGGCCGGAGATCTACAGGGACAACGCACCAACGTGACAAGGAAAAGTTAAAATGGAACAATTGCTGTCTGAGTAATGTGAACTAACCTCACCGGTTATCAAGAAGTCAATGCAAGTGTGCAGAAACTAACCCCAAACTCGGACGCAATTCATATTTGTTTCTGAATCAAAATTCAATGTTTCAGAATTTCACATCACTTACCCTGCAAAGTACACATCAAAGTCAGACAAAACTGTACTTGCTCGCTTATCACAGATTAAGCGTGGATCTGTATGTTTGTGTGTATGTGTGAGTTTATGTTTGGTTTGCATGTGTGTGTTTGTGTGCTTGCATGTTTACGTGTATATGTTTAGTGTGTGTGATTGTGTGTGTATGTTTGTGTGTGTGCATGTTTGCATGTGTAGGTCCATTTGTGTGTGTGATTGTGTGTGTTTTTGTGTGCGTTTGAGTTTGCATGTGTAGGTATATTTGTGTGTGTGATTGTGTGTGTTTTTGTGTGCGTTTGAGTTTGTATGCGTGCATTTATGTGTGTTTGAGCGCGCGTCAGAATGTGTGTCAGAGTGTTTATGTGTGCATCTGTGTGTTTATGTGTGCGTTTGAGTGTGTTTGACTATGTACTTGAGTGTGTACGTGTATTTGTGTGATTGTGTGCACTTTAGAGTATATCTGAAATGTGAAGCACAGCTGTATTGCACCGAGACGGTTCAAGATTGCCGATGAAAACATAAATAATGTGCATTTTCCTTCTAAAATTGTTACTTTTCAGGTGTGCACCGCTTTTACCGAGGCTAGTTCGAAAGTCAAAGCAGGCAAGGGGCCCACTTTTTTTTAAATCTCATTCATAGAATCCCTACAATGCATAAGGAGGTCCACCGAGTCCACAGCCTTACCCAGGCCCTATTCCCATAATCTCACATATTTGCCCTACTGATCCCCCCACACTAGCGTCAAGTCAGCACGGCCAATCAACTAAACTCGCACTTGTTTGGAGCGTGGGAGGACTCTGGAGCACCGAAGGAAACCCACGCAGACACGGGGGGAATGTGCACACTCTACACAGCCAGTGACCCGAGGCCAGAATCGAACCCGCAATCGCTGGTGCTGTGAGGTAGCAGTGCTAACCGCTGTGCCACCGTACCAAACATTCATTGGTGGTCACCTTTGATAGTATTGACCGTCATATCGAAATGGTATCTTACTGTATAATTCATGTCCTGGCAAATGTTATATAGAAACCCAATAAGGAAGTGAGCGTTGGTATGAATGATCGTTTCCCTCACGTTAGTGAATTAATATTTAAGCTTTATTCATTTGTTTTAACACTTTATCTATGATTAATTTCCCTTGCATTATTTCAAATACCCTCTTAAGACGAATATAGTCTGAATTGGTTTATTGTCAAAGTGAAAGATATAAGTGATCTAATTTACCTTACTGGATGGAGCTCTACCTTACCCGTTGAATTCTATTAATATTAAATACTTTTAAATTGCACCGCATTAAATTATATGCATTTGACTCTATCGTGGTTATCAACAAATTCAACATGAAATTAAAAGAACATTTAATTAGTTACATTAATTTTAATCTACAGCAGGGCACGCTTTTCTGACCAGACCAAGGAGTGACCATTACGGCAAGGAGTATTCCCAGTGAAAATCATCAATACTGAAATTTGTTATTCTTCAGCACAAGAAACAATTTTGTTCTCCAAATATTGGGCGATCTTCCCCCTTTGTGAGAATGCTGTAGACTGCACAATTCCCCTGTCCAGCTACAGGGAACTCTAAAGATACATTGATACTTCGCGTGGTTTCAACAGATGTTGTTGTGAAGGGAAATTTGACAACACATTATAAACTTTTTAGATTTGCAATGTGTGTATTTTGTTGGTAAGATGATTTCCGTAAAAAAGTAGGCAGAAACTGGGGAGCAATTATGTAAAATGTATGATCATAGCGACCTCTGCAAAGTGTATTGGAGATGAAGAATACGAACATGTTGCTTTAGACCTTTCTAGAAATGATGATGGCGACAGAGGATGGTAAAGGCAGGAAATGGGTGAAGACATACAGAATGAGAATGAGAATTGTTCGACTTGGAACATTCCAAGTGTGACTGCCAACATTCCCGATTTTATTGTCGTTGTTTTGAGAAAATCCGAATCATATTTACCATTCCATATAAAAAAAACCTTATCCTCAGAAATTCCAATATCCATCGATTAATTAGTAGAATACTGATTAGCTACATCTGGCACAGTCACATTTGCCATCCAGAATCTCTCCCTCTTCTTCCTCGTTGCAGTTTCTTTGGCGGAGAATTAGTTTGAATTTCGCCCTTAATCTTCAGCAAAAATATCCAACAAAAGATATTTAGTTCCAGTTTAATAAATGAATGGAGACGCAACAGAACGGAAGATATTGTCTTAGAGTTGGCAAGGAAGGTCGGGTAAAGAACAAAACGAGGTAGCACATTTTATCCACCCTGAAGTTCAAGTCAAATCTTAAAGACTATCCTATTCCATTTACGAAGAAAAAGTGCTGACAAGGATTGCTGCATGTGAATACAAATACAGCAGGAAAGCGTTTCCAAGGGTAAAATACAAGGAAAAGGAGCTCCCACACATGCTATCAAATATATCAAGAGGGAAACTGTTGTAAGAATGCCTGAAGTCTGGTCAGTGCAAAGTACTGTAGTCTCTCTGTAGTTCAGACACGGGAGCTCTGGATGACTCGGATGTTAAATTCAAGGGTAACTGAGCTATCATAGAATCCCTACAGTAAAGAAGGAGGCCATTCAGCCCATCAATGCTGCATCAACCACACAGGCCCTATTCTCGTAACTCTACACATTTACCCTGTTAATCCCCCTGATAGTAGGGTCAATCTGACATGGCTAATTCACCTAACCAACACCTCTTTGGACTGTGGGAGGAAACCAGAGCACCTGGAGGAAACCACATAAACACGGGAAGGACATGCAAACTCCACACAGATAGTAACCCATGACGGGAATTGAACCTGGAAGCTGGATTGAGTATGGTGTCTCACAACATCCAATTAAAGTCCAACAGGTTTATTTGGAATCACAAGCATTTGGAGTGCTGCTCTTTCACCAGGTGAGTAGAGAGGTAGGTTCACAAACACGGCATTTGTAGGCAAAGGCATAATTTCAAAGTAATTCCAGATTAGAATGTGAAAAATAGTTGGAATGCATGACTTTACAGGAATCAAGTCTTTAAAGATACAGACAATGCTGGATTGAGATTTAATTCCTAGTCAGGCTCAGACTATGGCAGTAATAGTTCATATACCAGCCTGAGGCCAATAATTCCAAGTCTGGTTCCACCCAGATACCAACCAATGGATGAATGGAGAGAGATAGCTGTTCAAAGTGTAAGGAGAATGGAATTTCTGCTCTCTGAATATTTAAAGTAAAGTCAAACAGACACAACTACTCTGATCCTTTAGTGTAACACAGAGAGAAAGAGCTGAGCATTGGAAATGTTGAATTGTCTGCCCTCTCGGCTGGACATTACAGATTGTGTGGCATTTCTGAACAATGTCTTGTCCAATTGTAGGTAACTACAAATTAAGTGAAGTCCTCCAGGGATCACAGACATCTTTCTCTATTAAAGAGAGCTAATTGGTGTGTGTGTGTGTGTGTGCGCATATATCTCGTGGTGCAGGCTTGAGGGGCCAAATGGCCTACTTTTGCCCCAGATTTGTATGTTCGTATGTTAAGAATGTCAAGCATTCCAGATTGAGTTACTGTTTCTCTCGTCTAGTGCATTCTCTCCCAGTCAATGTCTTGACCTGCAACTGTTACAGAGCCACATGAATGTTCAAATGTTGGATTAAGAAACAAATTAAATTAAGAGAGCAACTTTCAATGATTCACATTCCCAAGATATAATAATACAAATGCAACAGTCCACAAAAAGGTTATATAAGCTATTTCTATAAATTTATATAGTATTTATATACATTTCAATGGTTACCATTAGAGGAACTTTGGAATGGACTAAAATTGCACAATGATAGTTCCTGAATTGGGTAGGCCATGGTTTAATATTTCTCCTGAAGATGACACTGAAGTGTCAGTCATAGTGAAATGCTGAAGCACTGGGGGTGGGGGAGGGTTAAACCCCTGACTTACTGAGCCAAGCTAGTATCCCAGCAGGAGCCATCATTTGATGCATCCATTATTGACCCAATCCAGCAATGTATTGTAACCTAGGAAGGACACTCCCTTCTTCACCAGTATGACATTTCTACAACTATTTCCCACAACAACTCTCCTGGTGGCCATTGGTGCAAAATTACTTTGCAGTTTTATCTGATGGTTCATAGCCAGTTGGAGGTACAGGTGGGACCATAGGGAATGTGTATATTAAGAAAATAAGAAAAACTGAAAAATGTGATGATGTGACCAATCTAATTCATCCCCTTGGTATTCCAATTCTTCTAACTTAACATGAAACTTGGCACCTGGGCACATTTGATTCATTAACCTATTGGAAGAAGGGACTTTGTTAAAAGTCTTGTTTTACATCACTCCTCATCCTCCTGTTCCTTACCAGAAGAAATTGATTGTCTTCAGGCATTTGGTTCTACAGGCATCTGCCACTCCACTAATCCGGATGTTTCAATGGAACCACAATGCCATTTTAATTCATGTTGCCTGGGATAGGAGATCATAATGCCAGCCTCATTATCTCTGATTCTATCATATATTATTTCCTCTGTTACAGTTTTGAAAGAATTATTATCAAAGATTTTCCATAATGAAGTACATTTATAGTTAATACTGCAGGTCAGTTAAACCAAATGCATAATGTTTTCATTAGATCATCAGAGATTTTATTTACTACTGATGTTCTTCAGAGTTAAGTTTATAACTTTGTCTTTAAGATGTGATATGGAGATGCCAATGTTGGACTGGGGTGAGCACAGTAAAAAGTCTCACAACACTAGATTAAAGTCCCACAGGTTTATTTGGAATCATGAGTTTTCGGAGTGCTGCTCCTTCATCAGGTGATTATCCCTCCCTCCACTTGCACTGCCTGTACCTCTAAAGACTTGATTACCTGAAAAGACTCACATTCCAACCATTATCTTGCAGTTGTGTCGCTATCTGTATATGCCATGTTTATGAAACCTAATTTTCCACTCACCTGATGAAGGAGAAGCGCTCTGAAAGCTTATGATTCCAAATAAACCTGCTGTGAGACTTCTTACTATTATCTTTAAGACAGTCATATTATTTAAAGAAAAATTAAAAAAAGGAAAGCAGCACGGTGGCACAGTGATTAGTACTGCTGCCGCACACCACCAGGGATCTGTGTTCGATTCCTGGCTACATTCACTACCTGTGTGAACTCTGCACATTCTCCCCATGTCTGAGTGGGTTTCCTCCAGGTGTTCCAGTTTCCTCCCTCAATCCGAAAGATGTGCTGGAAGGATGGAGTGACCATTCTTAATTCTCCCACAGTGTACTCAAACAGGCGCCAGAGTGTGGCGACTAGAGGATTTTCACAGTAACATAATTGAAGTGTTAACGTAAGTCTACTTGTCACATTAAAAAGTAAACTTTTTAAAAAAGAGAGGATTATGATAAATCTATTTCATGTCCTTGAGGCACCACTATTCCAATAGTTCCCTGGAGTCATTTCTCAATAGATTACATAGACATTTCATATATTTTATATGTATATATATATATACACACACACATTGACGACAGCATTACAGTCCTCCAGTAAAACATTAAGCTGGGTTTTCTTTTCAATCTGAAAACATCAAAATCAAGTTTTTAGGTACTTGTTCATCTACTAGTTGAAAAAAAAATATGATGACCTCTTAGGAGGGTTTCTGCATTCTTTCCACTCTTGATCCCCCAAAGCTGTAATCCCTGCTTCAAGCATACTCCCCCTGAAGCCCTAACCCATCCATGCAGCATTGGAAGAGAACAGTGATTGTGTTAGAGGGCGCTACGTTCCACTTGCTGCAGCCAATTTGTAATGTTTCACTGAACTATAATAGAACATGCATGAACTAACCACAAAATCTTATGTTGGAATGAAACTTGAGTATATTCTGTGTAATTATTTGAACACAGATTTCATGTCAGTACTTAGATATCTGTTAGAAATGAACACAGTGCACTGTTCTTAATGTTTTATATTATATAGTTATTAATACATTTTTGGATTCCTCTGTCAATAATGAGTGAACGAGCATAGTTCAACGCAAATCCCAAGTAATGATCATTCAATATGAAGGAAAAGCAAGTTGGCAATCCAAATATGTGACCTATATGAGCTCCACTTTTTAGCAATGTATGAGAATATAGATTGGGATTTATGCCTGTATTTATAAAAGATAGATACTTATCTTCCTTTCAAATATCGTGCATGGACTAATCCGATTAATTTCAATGAAGCCCAGCTACATTAGTAACAGAACAACCACATAACCAACACTGGCAAAGTTCACAATAACTCGAGTGTGCCAAGTTGAGTATCAAGAATTGAGCTGGACACCAAAAAATCTTATTAACAACTACTGTTTTGTGCCTACATTTATCCCAAGACAGTTGACAACATCACAAGGATTGGCATCAGAGATTACACCAAAGGCATTAAAAATTGACAGAAACTCACTCATTGTAAGCATGGTACTACATTTAATTGTAAACAACATACTTACATTAGCATCAACTGGGGTTCACATCAACATTCGAGATGGCAATTTGCTTTAAAAAAATACTTTACAAACTTTATTGAAGCACTACTGGGCATTCAGTATTAAATTGGTACAGAATATTCTTCTGGGGTAGCTGGTTAGCTGTGTTTTCCTCTGCACGGCTTTGGCATACCTCTGTGGTGAGCTGTTTTGGTTCCTCTGATAAATCCTTATTGATCCCAGTGTGCTTGCGGTCTCATGCCTCAGTCATACTGCACCAATATTGAGTGCACTTCTGACATCATTGCTAACAAGCAGCCAGCACAATGGAAGCAGATGTAAGGAACAATCTAAAACAGTCTCTTTGCAAATAATAAAAAAAATCAGAGCTCAACCATCTGTTTAGCTATTCAACCAAAACAAAGGTAAACAGAGAAAGTGCTTAACACAAACACACAAGTTATAGAAAACAGTGAGGCAATTAATTTAATGCGCTGAGCATTGACATTTTGATCATCAGGGAGCATTTCATACTTGGATAAGGATCTGTGCCTAAATGAATTGGGAATTAAGTTTAAGGAGAGTGTGGGAGGAGGGTTTTGTCCACTGCAATGGTATACAGCAGGAATAGAGAGCAGCAGCTATGGTCTCTAAGGATATCAATAAACAATTTAGCATGGAAGTAGTCCTATATTGTAGCTTCACCAGGTTGACACCTAATTTTTAGGCAAGTCTGTTGTTGCTCCTGGCTTGCATTCCTGCACTCTTCATTGAATCAGGGTTGATCCCCTGGCTTGATGGTAATGGTTGAGTGAGGATATATTGAGCTATGAGATTACAAATTATGGTTGGGTACAATTCTGCTGCTGCTGAGATGATGGTGGTTAACTGGAAGTAACTGGGCTCTTTTAACTTAATTAAGTGTGGATTATAAAAAACTGGTGGGAAATAATTTTAGATACAATGTGGTGCAAACTAAATTCAGGTATAACATGTATTGTTATAAAAAGATACATGCAGTCAAAGCTTTTCACCTTGCACCCAAAATGACAGACAGTAGAATTCCAAATTTCAATAATTTATACCCCATGAGGAAAGGGGATGCTGATTGGCTGGCAAGTTGGCTCTAATTGGTTGAGCTGTTGCCATGGTGAAGAACCAGGAAACTATTGTTACCTATACTTCTATTTATTCAAAAATGGTGTAGTGGTAGGACATATTCCTTTTGCTCACAGAGAACTCTAGCTCCCTGGTGCATTGACCATGACAACATCTCACCCAATCAGAGTTGATCTGCCAACCAATTAGTGTGCCTTTTCACATGCAATATAACTTCTTGTTCCCTTTGAAATTTGGTATTCTTGCATCTGTTCTGATGATGCAAGACAAAAACTTTGACAGTACATCTCTTTTCTCAACAATCTTCAAATTCTGCACTACTGATTATAAAATCTGCATTAAATCCTAGTCACCTTCATTATTCTCTCACTTGTAAGAGAAAACAAGTTCATGTGAACATTGAAGAAAACAGGGCAGAGGTCTGTTGGCACATTGTATATCAGAAGACTGGACTAATAATCAGATGATGTGAGAATACTGTTCACAAAGCAATTTGATCATTTGAATTCACTTTTGAAAAATCTGATATTAAGCCGCAAAAAAAGTTGTTGGGTTGCCATTTAAATCCGACAGGTTCATGAATACCCTTTTGGGAATTAAATCTTCCATTTTACTCATTTTGGATTATATGTGACTTCAACCCTGAAATACTGTGATTGACTTATAATTCCCTTCTGAAGTAGTTTAGCATGCCACTCAATTATGTCAAATCTCTATGCCACCTCTGTGGAGCAACTAGGAATGGTCAATAAATGTAGAACTTGTCAATATATCAGCACCTTCAGAATGATTATATTAAAAAAAATTCACAAGATTAATAATACTACAGTAGAAGATATATTTGCTTAATATTAGTAGATATTCAAGGAACCTTTATTAAGTGAAACAAAGTGAGAGCAATTAATTTGATTTAGTTTCAGCTTTTTGCCAATACATTAAAATAAGTTAGTAAATAGATATTTTCCTTGTACACATCGGAAACATAGTTATTTTCTCTCCATCATTTTATTACTTTGTGGAGAAATTCACACAACATTCTTGAAAGTACAGGAGAGCACCTTCATACTTTATTAAAACTTTATTTCTCAAAAGCTGTGATAAGAAAATCTACAGCCAAGTCCTGAAGACATAGCTACAATTTATTGTAATTTCTGTCTATATTTCAGTGGCTGGCTATCTAAGGAGAATGGAAATAAATACCACTTCATAATATGGAACTCCTTGCATCACAATGGTCCATTCTTTAATTCCATTTCTTTCATTGTAATGTTGAGTATTAGCGAGAATTTGAGCTTTGTGGACTCTCATGCATACGATAGGCACACATGTAGAAGATACCTAGGAAAGAGGGAAGTAATACATTTGTGTTCTGTCTGCAAATCAGCACAGCAGGGAGTACAACTGTGCAATAACATAATCATAACCTAAAAACATGCACATTCGGGCAAAGTGGGTTTGATGCAAGATACTAGTTCAAGGGCCATGCGTTCATCAGAACAATGTGCTGGTCCCTTGGACTTGGGCTGGCAAAATGATGTGAGGAGGCATCGAAAGGGGTGTGTTTGGGCTGCCATCTTAATTGGCTGCCACCAACAATATGTTACTACCCACTTTGGTGGGACTGCATTTGCCTTCCGTCCTGGTGGTGGGATTTCCAGGTAAGTGACTAAATTAATCTGAAACTGATCAGAAAATTATTACATGTAAAAATAGGTGGGTTTATTAATGCCTTTCAGAGGAACCCCATTGGCTTATAATATTCAGAGGAGATGCTCGATTCAAACAAGCATTGGAGTGCTGGGGAGAATTACACAATGTATAAAGAAATCAAAGTATTTTGCAAAGGGACTTCCAAAAATAGATAGGAAGAATGTTGCGGTTCATAACCCAACTCTGAGATCATGCCATTCTTTTTCTCTGGCTCTTCTCAGTTCTCTTTCAATCATTATCATAGTTTTCGTATCTGACCATTCTTTACACAAATTGTCTGCATCACTAAGAAAGGAAAGCTCTAATTTCATTTTAGTTTTTCTAAGGAAGTAAAACAGTTAAATGTGCATGGATTTAACATATTCATACAGTTCTTCTTGTTGGTAGCCAATCAGATTCACAAAGCTAGAAGGCAGTAAAATGCCCTATCACTGTCTATATTATTGTCACTGTCTTACTGTATCATCAATTCCTGCTTATAGAATCCCTACAGTGGCCATTCATCCTGTGGAGCCTACACCAACAACAATCCCACCCAGAGCCTATCTCTGTAACCACACATGTTTACCCTGTTAATCCCTCTGACACTAAGAGGTAATTAATCATGGCCAAACAACCTAACCCGCACATCTTTGAAGTATGGAGGGGGGAAACTGGAGCACCCAGAGGAAACACACGCAGACACAGAGAGAACGTGCAAACTCCACACGGTCACCCAAAGTCAGAACTGAACCGAGTCCCTGTGCTGTGAGGCACAGTGCTAAACATTGTGCCAGCATGCTGCCCTTTAATAAGGAATATTTTAAGAAGTAGTGGAAAAGGAAAGAAGACCTATGTTAGAATGATTTTGTATCTATTCTTAAATTGAGATCTGACACTGAGAATACTTTGTCTAAAAAGTTCACTGTTGAAGCTCTACTGACCTATGTGTGCTCAGTACAGATCTGAGCCTTATACTTCAGGAAGCCTCTGACTTTAATCACTGGTCTTCATCGTTAATTGATCTCAACTGGCATAACATAGTTGACCTATCCCTGGGTTGGGAGAAAAGAACCAGCCAGAGCTTCTTGTCTCTGATTTGGCTGCATGGAAAGTTTGAAGAAGATTAGAGTGGACTGTCATCTATCCTCTATGGTAAAATAATATACTGGCACTCATACTGCAGTTCACATACGCAAAAAAGTAGTAATTGAATACATTTATAATGTGGAACTCTGACCCAACACTTGTAACAAATAACAGTAAAGTGACGTGGTGGCACAATGGGTAGAACTGCTGCCTCACAGAGCCAGGGACCCAGGATCAATTCTCAGCTTGGGTCACTGTCTGTGCAGAATTTGCACGTTCTCCCCCTGTCTGTGTGGACTTCTCTGTGTGCTCCAGTTTCCTCTCATCATCTGAAATATGTGCTGGTTAGGTGGATTAGCCATGCTAAATTCTCCCTATTTACTTGAACAGGCGCTGGAGTGTGGCGACTAGGGAACTTCCACAGTAGCTTCATGTAAGCCTACTTGTGACTAAGAAATAAGCTTTGCAGTAGAAGTCAATTTGTTTTGACCATCCACTTTAATGCAAATTGTATAGAGAAGGACTGAAACAGTTTAAGTTGAGCTGTAAAATTGGAAGGCTCATTGAACTGAAAGGTTAACTCAGTTTCTCTCCACAGATGCTGCCTGAATTCTGATATAGGATAAGGTCTTGCCTGCAAAGAAGTTGAGCACCACGGCCACCCATCCAATGATATAGGACCAGGAGAAGCGCCAATGGCCATATCGTTTACCATAATAGTTGACTGTGACAGCTGTATAGATGGCCATGGCTAGCAACACAAACAAACCTGCCAAAGGACAAGAGAAGAGGTTTAGCAAGAATAAACGTTAAGACGTACTGGAAAAAAAAATGATTGGCATCGTGGGCCTGTGATGATGCTTGGAATCTATTACTTACATGAAATAAAGTACAAAATGCTTGCAACGAAGGTTTTATCAAATTTGTTGAAGGACGAGTACTGCATAAATGCCATAATGCCAATGATGATGCCAATGATGCCTGCCAGTAGGGACAGGATCATGAATGCTCGTGTGGCATCCCAGTATGCTGGAATAAGTCAGGAAAGACAAAGGATGGTAAGAGTTATTTATCATTATGCATCAGAACAAAGCGTATTTAAATTCCATTGTAACTGGTGGCCAAAGACAATATCATAAAAATAAGAAATAAACAAAGCAATTTATTGTCACTTTGAGCTCTAACAGGTTGTTTATAAACCTATTAAATCTGATTGCCTTTGCTTCACTCATCCAAGCCTCAAGTGAACTGATGACTGTTGCTGGAATATTAAAAATATTACCATATTGATACTGCTGTGTGTTTTTTACAGGAGAGACAATGTGAATAAGACAGCTGTGGTAATATCAGTACTTTAACTTGCTGTATTTATTTTGATAGCAAGTTAAATGTCTTTGATTGCTGCATGCTGCATTCTTGAGCAAATGACTGTTTTAGTTGAGCTGTAAAAATTGGAAGGCTCATTGAACTGAAAGGTTAACTCTGTTTCTCTCCACAGATGCTGCCTGACCTGCAGAGTATTTCCAACATTTTCTGTATGACCAGGAGTATCCCAAATGCAGGTAAATAGCTATGTACTTGTGATGACTTCAATTGGGCTCTTGAGGATGGCCTAATAGAGTATTAACTCCCTGATTATGAAGTGAATATTTTAAAAAAACCTTTTATTGACGTTTTGTTTGCACTTCAGTCCCACTCTCCTGATTTCCGGGTACCAGGTGCGGAGGGGGACGGGGAAGGAGGAGGGTGTCCTTGTGAACCTGCTCCTGTACCTGGCAAGACATGCCATCTACACATCCAGACAGTAGGCAATCGAGGGGGTCGTCCAGCCTGACTGTCTGCCCCTCCATCGTGGCTACATTCCCGGCCAAATGTCCCTGGAAAGGGAGCTTGCAGTGTCTGAGGGCACAGTTGATGCCTTCCATGCTCACTGGGTACTGCAGGGACTGTGGTGTATTATTGACCCCTTTAATTACAATTTAATTTGATATTTTAAATTTCCTTTTCACTTGTCTTTTGTTTCGGTCGGTTCCCCTCCTATTAAGGAGCTGCCCTTTTTGAGTTGTCCCTAAGTTAATTTGATTTTGTTTATTTGGTTGGACACTCAAAAATGTCCCTGATTATGGAGTCAATTGGTGGGCCAATCAGGGAGTCTTTCCTTTGCATTTGATCAGGAGTGTCAGTTCCTCTGCTATTCTCGAAGGTAGACTGTTGACTGATACCACTCTGAGTCCTACTGTTGAAATAAAGGGATTATAGTGAAGATACTTCTGCCTCCAAAGACTTATTACAGTATGCTGATTCATTCATGGAAAAAATGTCACTTATTTAATATTTAAAATAAATTATAAAAAGTAAATTGACTGTTTGCTGGGGAAATATTCAATGACTATGCAATTAAGCTAATGCAAATTTTTCTGTAAAAGTTTCTATTTGTTGGTGATTAAAACTGCTTTAATTCACAGTAGGATTATTTCATTCTGTTGAGCTAAAGGCGCACGTCAACCCAGCACTGAACAGTGAGATAGTTTTCAGGATTTCAACAGACCTTTTCATTCAAAGAACATCTCAAATTCTAAAGCTAAATTGAGAATGTGAATGGTCAGCTAGGTGAGAAAGGAAGGAATGAGAGTCAAGGAATGATGAGAAACATGGAGTGGGTTGGTTGGTATCTGAACAGCAAAGACCGGATATTGTTTTGAATGGAACCCATTTCTGATGTAAGGTTGCACCCAAAATATTCCCCACTATGCTCCCACCATGATTTGATTTTTGTTCTGTCCAGGTATTTTGCTGGTGCCCTGAACAAAAACTGATGGTGCTTTATCTGCAAATGTCTGAGGCTGGAATCTTGTCACTCGGGGTGGCACGGTGGCACAATGGTTAGCACTGCTGCCTCACAGCACCAGGTACCTGGATTCAATTCCTGGCTTGGGTCACTGCCTGTGTGGAGTTTGCATGTTCTCCCCATATCTGCATGGGTTTCCTCCAGATGCTCCATTTTCCTCCCACGGTCCAAAGATGTGCAGGTTAGGTGAATTGGCCATGCTAAATTCTCCCTCAGTGGACCCGAACAGGCTTCGGAGTATGGTGACTAGGGGATTTTCACAATAACTTCACTGCATTGTGAATGTAAGTCTATGTATGTCACTGATAAATAAACTTTAAATTTTAACTTCAACTGTTCACACCAATGGGATCTTCCAATCACATCGCAGAGAACGGAGATTTGGCTGGCTGTCAAATTCTCCAAACATGCTGCAGCAGGACGGTGGTGTAAACGGGCAGTAAGATCACGCCCTTTGTCTCTAAAATGGGTGTTTGAACACTGGGATATGTAGGAAAAGGATATTATGTATTTGTATATATTAATATATAAAACACAAATCAATCTCTTGTGGTGTTGCTTATAAGATTTTTTAATTGTCTCTCTTCATGTCTTGTCTTCCTCTTTTGCCATTGTTCTGCCTCCCTTCTGTCTCCTTCCTTGACATGCATCCTTTGAGTTCCCCTCTCTCTTACACATTACTTCTTTACCCTCTGTATCTTTGCTTGTCTTTCACTACCTTTTCTGCATGTTTTGCATCTCTCTGAATACCAGTTGGGCACAATCTGCAAAAGGTGGCACCATGTCCGATGCAGTGGGCTTGATGGACCAGGTGGCATTTTCTAGTCCTCTTTGTATACTCACATACTGTTCTGTTGTACATCTGTGAGCTTTCTATTGTTCTTTTAAAGTACATCTCCTACTCAGTGACTGCCTTTGAAAGAATTTAAAAACAAAATAACCCTAATTACTGCCTCATCTGTGGTCAGCACAACCTTGGAGCTGAACTTGGGGCCTTTCTCAACCAGATCACCAGGGAAGGTGTAATTGTGATATCTTAAATCACAAGGGCAATCATCTTCTACAAAAGAATCCCTCCTTGCTTGAGATGGATAAAAAACACCCAACTTTATGTATAAACAAAATCTCTAATATCTGCGAGTGATGTTCCATGATTGTTCTACTTATGCTCAAATTCTTGACCAGTTTAAAAATTGTATTTGTTGCATTATTAGGTTATTGTGTTCATTCGCTGTACTATTAACTCCATTCATGCCTGCTTTTGATGTCCTTACCAACACTTTCAGTGTGTAGATAGCATTTTCCCGTCAGACAATATCTCCAGAGCCCTTGGTGCATAAAACTGCCAGATTGACGGTATTGCATCCAGTAATCTGTTACCGTGGAAACAATTAGTAGGATATTGCCCACACCAGCACAGAACAAGCCTCCTCCCATGAAACTGTACATCTTGTTGTTGGAGATACAACCTATCAGTGGGAAAATATAAGGAAGGTACAGATTATTATTCATTTTAGACACTTTTGGTTAATTCAATTTCTAAACACAACAATAAATGAGCACAAGGCACATTCCTTTTGGATGCCCAGTCACGTTATTGCGCCAAACAATTGTGCTTCCCAAGGTTTTACAGAATATTATCCATCTGTTCTGACTGTTGGGATTTGACCAAAACAAAGGCTAACCCTTTCTTACCCTGTTTGCTTTCACCAACTTTCAAAGTCAAATTTACTTATTAGTGTAACACTGCAATGAAGTTACTGTGAAAATCCCCTAGTTGTCACACCCTGGTGCCTGTTTGGGTACACTGAGGGAGAATTTAGTGTGACCAATGCATCTACCAACATGTCTTTCAGACTTTGGGAGGAAACCGGAGCACCCGGAGAATGTGCAGACTCTGCACAAAAAGTGACCCAAGCCAGGAATCGAACCTAGGTCCCTGGCACTGTGAGGCAATAATACTAACCACTGTGCCACCATGCTGCCCATACATATTAAAAATACAAAGTACATATTGAAATGCATAGAGCCTGCTCTACTTGCTCCAACATGACTGAGTGGAATTGGTGTGTGCCCTCATATCTTGTCCCAAGGTGCAGCGATGGGGTAATTCACATAGTTGCCAAGAGCTGTTTTTAATGCAGGTGATGGGGGGTGGGGGGGGGGGGGGGGGGGGGGGTGGGGGGGGGGGGGGTGGCGGGGTATTGCCCACTGGCTGTAGAGCTGGAGAGAGGCCCTGAATTACCTCCTTGGAGATGGTTTGCCAAATTAAGTGCCCCTCAAACACTCATACGGCCAGTGGAAAGCCTTTCTAGGGATCAAGGACCCTGGAGGGACAAGAATCCCAGCTGCTGAGAGTCAGTCAGAGGCGTGCAACTGGGCATTGCATGGAGTGGCACTGGGGCTATGTTGGTAGTTGCCAGTCCCCCACCTGAAAATCTAGGTTGCAAGTGAGTGAGGGTGAGATGGGATTCGTGAGAGAGAGGGGAGGGGGCCAGCAACAAGTGCAAGTAGTGGCTCTTAATACCTAGCCCTGCCCTCCTTCCCACCACCCTTCCTGATTCCAAATCCCTCAATCAAGCATTGAGTGCCTTTGAGTGACAGACCTCTCTGCCCCTTCTGGGGTCCCGCAAGCAATCCTAATAGGGTTTGCTTTTCAGGCTTTTCACATGGTGGCTTTCCCGCCTCAGGGTCTCAAGTAACAACAGGATGAGTGTAGCCCATCCACAGGACTGTCCATCCCATAATTAATTCGGGCAGAGCTCAGAAGACAGTGGGATCTGTACCTGCCACCCAGCCATTACCCACAAAGCTAATTAAATGCCCCCAACCTTCAAACTCACAGAGAGAACTGGTATCAAATTCTGGCCATTATGTCGATAAATGGAATCTTCCTCCATGAACCATCAGCCAGATGGTTGGGACAGCCCTATATTCAATAGCAGAATGGGGGCCTTGACCTAAACCGTCTTCACAATCTTTTTCTCCCAATATCCAGATACTACCATCAATCAATATAACCTTCTACAGTATGTCTTTGGATTCTCCTTCTTGCTTTTTCTCTGTAGAAATCATTGAGGAATTTGTCACAACCTTTTAAGGGAATAAAGGGAGGCCCCAGGTGGAAAATTATCCCAGTGAACCCTCCCAGTAGAAATAAAACAGCCACTGAAGATGCGTGAAATTCCAGTGAGGAAGGGATTTTCGCCAAATTCCTGATCCCTCATATATTGGTGGCACAGTGGCACATTGCCTCCTCACAGCGGCAGGACCTGGGTTCAATTACTGGCTTGGGCCACTCTCTGTGCAGAGTCTGCACCTTCTCCCCATGTCTGCATGGGTTTCCTCTGATGTCCTCCCACAGTCTGAAAGACGTGCTGGTTAAGTGCTTTGTCTATGCTAAATTCTCCCTCTATGTACCCGAACAAGCACCAGAGTGTGGCAACTAGGGGATTTTCACAATAACTTCATTGCAGTGGTAAAGTAAGCCTACTTCTGACACTAATAAATAAACTTTAAACTAATCAATGATTCTGCATTTTTAGAACTCTTTTATCCCCATGCTTGGAGATGTTGCTTTCCAGTTGGCCCTTTAAGCACCAAGAGCTTCTGTGACTTGCTTAATGGGTTATTATTTATGTGAACACTTGACAAATGAGCATTAGCTGACTACTGACTATATTAAGCAATTGCAATTGTGTATATGCAACACTAACACAATCCACATTCAAACAATCAGGGAGAGACGGTGGGGTAATGATTTGATATGATGATGTTAAGACAAAGATCACAAAAATGGCACAAATCCATTTAATATCTAATATTTTGCCTTTGCCAGCCACATTAGATGTTTGTACTTCCCTTGTGGACAGCGTGCAGTCAGATATTAGCAGAATATCAATGAAGTGCCAGCGGAGGTATTGGAGACATAAAAATGATGGTAAAGCTGGTGTGGAGGTGGAATTGTGGAAATAGTGATGGCAAGGGTTCCGTTCCTGGTGGAGCTGTACGTGTGACAATGGTAGTGAATGTGGAGATGCTGATATAAATGGTGGGGATTTCGGTGCGCTGATGGAGGTGGTGAAAGCACTTTCAATGATAATGGGGATGATGGTAAAATCTGTATGATGTTCTGATCTATTATTCTTTGGGAGATTAATATGAATATTGACCTCCTTCTGATATAACACACAGTATTTCTCTCTGTCCAGCAGATAAAAGGGTGAAAAAAACTCATTCATAAGATTTGAAGGCAATCGTGACCATGGAACATACTAATAGATATGGATATTTTATAGACCATATGAAAAAAAATTCCAAATGAAATGACAAATAAATTATTCAAAAAACAGAATTACCCTGACACTCCCAATATATCAACAGAGTGATTTCCTTTGGAACTTGCTGGTGAAAAATCAATGGTCAAAACGTCTATTGCACACATACTTTCTTAAAAATTATCCTATAAGTAATCTTTCGGTGGAACATTAGCACAAATAATATTGCTGAAAGTTTCTTGCTGCATGTAATGTGTGATTGTAAATCTGTTGACTTGTTTGCAGTTCTACAACATTGGGCACAGAATAAATGCTTTTCCTTCTCACCAAGTTTCAAAAATTGTTTTGCTGTTGTGTTTAGTGGATGCTTTAGTAGTAAGTTCAGTTCCTTGGGAGATACCTTTTAAATAATACACTCGTGTGCAGGGTTTATAATAATGGGGGAGAACATATCTTACAAATAAAATCAAAGTTAAAGGAGCAACTTGACAAAAGACAAAACAGCTGTATTTAGAAGCTGAGATTGGCTATAAAAGAGTAATGGTACAGATATTGTGCCCTTCTATAATTTTCAAGTTGATACAGTGGTTTAGTGTCAGAAGTAGGCTTACATTAACACTGCAATAAAGTTCCTGTGAAAATCCCCTGGTCGCCATACTCCGGCGCCCATTCAACATAAAGTTAAAGTTTATTTATTAGTCATAAGTAGGCTTGCATTAACACTGCAATGAAGCTACTGTGAAAATCTCCTAGGCGCCACACTCTGCACCTGTATGAGTACACTGAGGAATAATTTTTGAAACCTTAGTGAGAAGGCAAGGAAAAGCATAGCCAATTCACCTAACCAGCATGTCTTTTGGATTGTGGGAGGAAACTGGAGCACTGGGAGAAAATCCATGCAGACATGGGGAGAATGTGTAGACTCGCCACAGACAGTGACCCAAGTTGGGAATCAAACCCAGGTCTCTGGCACTGTGAGGCAGCAGTGCTAGTCACTGTGCCATAGTGCCATCCATAGTAGATACTCGGAGGTAGAATTTAGCATGGCCAATGCACCTCACCAGCATGTCTTTTGGACTGTGGAGGGAAACTAAAGTGCTGGGAGGAAACCCATGCAGACATGGGGAGAACGTGCAGACTCAACACAGATACTAACCCAAGCTGGGAATTGAACCCAGGCCTGTGATATTGTGAGGCAGAAGTGCTAACCACTGTGCTACAGTGTCACACAGCAGTGCCTGTAATGATTGATTCTTATTGCAATTTGAAAATAAAATTATAGTTCAAATTTTACTAAAAAAAAGTTAAAATACCTTTCGTCACTAATTTGATCAGAAAATGTATGAAATAACTCCTACCTTTCGATCTGCTGCTTGTGTTGATCCAGTCTCTGATACAATCCTACAACAGCCCAGTCACATCCCACAAACCCAGAGAAGGCAGATTTGCAGAGTAACTTCTCCGCAGTGTTTTGTCAGTGGGGCTAAAAAAAAAGCACAAGTGCATCACATGAAACCATTGTGTTTCCTACAATAAGTGGCCATAAAAACAGGCGATTAGCTGGATTTGTGAAGGCAGGAATTTGCTGAACATACACTGACATTGAGAATTTGGACCATCCGCGTTTACTAAGCTGATGATGGGGACGGTTTCCATTCAAACTGGATCATTGTCTAATTGCAGATAAAATTGAGTATACACATTGGAAATAATGCCCGTGGTGCCATTTTGTGAGGCCATGTGAAAATGTTCTAATCAACAGATTTGGTTTATTTACTGAGTAATTTTTTTGATTTGTTTTGATTTATTATTGTCACATGTATTAGTATACAATGAAAAGCAAAATTTCTTGAGCGTTATACAGACGAAACATCCCCTTTGTAGAGAAGGAAAGGTGAGAGTGCAGAATGTAGTGTTACAGTCATAGCTAGGGTGTAGAGGAAGATCAACTTAATATATGTTATATCTTCCAGCACAAAAGCAATAAGGTGAGAACATGGTGAATATAATGCTTTCTGAATTCTGAATTCATGGGATTTTCCAGCAGCATCCCCAGTGAATGGATAGTGATGCCGGGTTCATTCGGGACTCACCTCCTGACTCCACAATGCCTGTCCAGCATCTGCAATGCACAAGTCAGGAATGTGATGGAATATTCTTCAGTTGCCTGGATAAGTGCAGATCTAACATCACTCAAGAAGCTTGACATCACTCAGAACAAGTCAGCTCATTTAATTGGCACTGTACTCACAAACGTTCGCGGTCTTCACCGTCCTGCACAATGGCAGCAGTGTGTGCCATCTATAAGATGCAGTGTAGGAACTCACCAAGGCTCCATAGACAGCATCTTCCAAACACAAAACCATTACCATTTCGAAATGATGCACTGTAAGAAGGCTGTCAAGGTAACAGTACACAGCAGTGCTACATTTTGGATAGGTCGCTCAAGTATGCATGCCATAAGCTTTTTCACATTTACTGCTAACTCAGTCTAACTGCAAACACAACTCCTTCACTGCTTATAGTGCATAGAAAGAATGAAGGAACTTTGTATAGTTCCTTTCACAGCATCAGATGTTCCAGACTAGTTCACATCCAGTGAAGGTCTTTTGAGATGTTTCTTGTCGCAGCGACAGGAAATGTAGCAGTCAAATTGTGCACACTAAGCTCCCACAAACAGCAATGTGACAATGTCCAGATAATCTGTTTTAGAGGTTTTTGTTGAGGGGCAGCCATCAGACAGGACACTGGGGAGAACCTGCCTTCCATATAATTCCATGGGATCTTTTATGGCCACCTGAAAAGGGCCTTGATTTATGGTCTAATCAGAATGCCTACCTGTACTTCAGAAGGACACACATTCAAGCTGTAGTGTGCAACTGATGCTCTGGGCGTAACAAATCCTGAACGAATTTCACACATAAAATTATTACATGATAGGCTAGCTACACAATGCCTGGTGATTAGTAACACACACCAATGGCCACCTCATTGCAATCAATAACCTATCTATCGTGGGTAATGTAACAACTCAGTGATATTCACCACACCACACTGTCCATGAAGAAGAGTAATTGGTCACATTGATCTATGTATCAATCACCTGTTTATTAGAGGAACTCCAGGGTCTAAAGGCAGATAAGTTGCCAGGACTCAATGAACTGTATGCTAGAGTATTAATGAAAGTGTCTGCAGAGATAGTGGATCCCTTGATTGAATTTTTTTTGTAACTTATAGGGATGAAAAATCTCAGTTATGAGGATAGGTTGGAGAGATTGGGACTGCTCTCCTTGGAGAGTAAAAGGCTAAGGAGATTTGATAGAAACATTCAAAGTCATGAAGGGGCTGGACCGAGTATCATACAATCCCTACAGTGCAAAAGGAAGCCATTTGGCCCATCGAACCTGCACCAACAACAATCCCACCTAGTCCGTAATCCCATGTATTTACGCTGCTAGCCCCCCTGACACTAAGGGGCAATTTAGCAAGGCCAATCAACATAACCTGCACACCTTTGGACCGTGGGAGGAAATTGGAGGACCTGGAGGAAACCCACACCAACATGGGGAGAACATGCAAACTCCACACAGACAGTGACCCAAGCCTGAAATCGAACCTGGGTCCCTGGAGCTAACCACTGTGCTGACCACTGTGCCACCATGCTGCCCCAGTTGATAGGAGGAAATTGTTCTCACTCATAAAAAGGTTCAAGAACAACAGGGCACTGATTTAAAGTGACTTGCAAAAGAAGCAAATGTGATGTGAGGAAATACATTTTCACACAGCGAGTGATTGGGTCTGGAATGTATTGTCTGGAAGTGTGTTGGAGGCAGGTTCAATCAAGGTATTCAAGAAGGTATTAGATGATTGCTTGAATAGAAACAATGTGCAGGGATACAGGGAAAGGGCTGGGAAATGGCACTAAGTCTTAATGCTTGTTTGGAGAGTCGGTAAAGAGATGATGGGTCAAATGATCTCCCGCTACCCTGTAACAAATCTATGTTTCTGTGATTTAGCGCTTTCCATGTATACAGTGTGTAAAGTATCCCATCGTCAATAAGACACAGGTTTAGCGAGATGCTGCCCAACAAACAACAGTGAGATAAATGATCAAGCTGTGATGTTGTTAAAGTGATGTTTTGGCCAGGACGACTGGTGAACTCACAAATTCTTCAAATACACCATAGCATGAAAGGCCTCTGTCTAACATTTTGTTCAGGTTTAAGTCCAACCGATTTATTTGATAGTAAACTCACAAGCTTTCGAGGTTAACCTCTTCGTCAGGTGAACCTTTTCGAGGTTAACCTCGAAAGCTTGTGAGTTTACTATCAAATAAATCGGTTGGACTTAAACCTGGTGTTGTCAGACTTCTTACTGTGTTTACCCCAGCCCAATGTTGGCACTTCCACATCATAACATCTTGTTCGACAGGTGGGGACAGGGACTGTGTACAGAAATGGTATTGAGATGTTCTGTTGGGTTGAAAGAAAAAGAAAGATCTTTCTTGGAGAGGGGCAGGAAGGAAAGAGAGTGATCTGAAATTGAATAGCATTTCTTATGAATGGTTATTTGCATCTGTAATAGAGATGTCATTTAGATAAACCACAGTCACAGTAGCAGCATTTCTCACGTCAGTTCTGCTGCTCATATAAGCAATTTTCCCGTCTAAACTCTAAGTTGCAATGATGGTTGACCTCTGCTTGTCTGGGGAATGTTTACAGACAATCACAAGGGAAAGATTCTGAGATCTCTACGGGCATCATAAGGAGCAGCACAATGATAGCCAGGTGCTGTTGCTTCTGCATTGATCTTTGTGCATTAAGCTTCGTGTTTATACAGCACATTTCACAACCCCGGAAAGTGTTTTACAGCAAATACTTTTCAAATGTTGTCAGTGCTGCGATGAGTGTGCGATGTGCCCAGCCACCTCCCACAAACAGCGATGATCATCAGCAGATAATCTTCTTTAGTGATGTAGGCTGGAGGATACCAAGCGAGGGGGAGGGAAATCTCCTTGTCTTTTTACAAACAGTGCCATGGAAATGTTTCCGTTCACCTGACAGGGCGGACAGGGTTTTTTTGCTTAACATCTCAGCTGAAAGATGGACAGAGCAGCTCTCCCTTAGTATTGCAGTGAAGTGTCAGTCGAGATTTTGGCCGGAATTTTACCACCTTGCCTGGCCCAGAATCGGGAGGTGCGGGTGAGGCTCGCAGAATGGCATTCTCCTTTGGCCTTGGGCGGGATTACGAGACTCAGGCAGGTGAGGCAGTAAAATTCCGGCATTTGTGTTTGAGACACCAAGTTGACTTGATCCCATAACCTCCTGTCTCAGAGGGGAGTACGAGCACTGTCATGGTTGATGCAATAGAACTATTTATTTATATAAAAAACATTTTCCTCCATTCTCAAAGCTATGAAGCCAACGTAGAGAGTGGACCAGGTGATCCCTTCACCCATCTCCTTGTTTGCCCAAAAACCAAATTCAAATTGAATCCAATTCATGGTCCCCATAACACAAGATCCAAGCTGACAAGATAAGGCATTGCAACCCTTCTTGGCTTTGATCTGATGTGTGACCTTTTTTAATATAAAATTCTTTTTATTAGTGTCACACATTGGCTTACATTAACACTGCAATGAGGTTGCCATGAAAATCCCTTAGTCGCCATACAGGTACATTATATGAGTACAGGTACACAGGTACAGGCACACTATGCCTGTTCAGATACACTGAGGGAGAATTTAGCATGGCCAATGCACCTGACCAACACGTCCTTCAGATGATGTGAGGAAACTGGAGCATCCGGAGGAAACCCACATTGACATGGGGAGAACATGCAACCTCCACACAGACAGTGATCCAAGCTGGGAATCGAACCTGGGTCCCTGGTGCTTTGAGGCAGCAGTGCTAACCGCTGTGCCACCATGCTGCTCTTAAATCTTACATCTTAGTCAAAAGGCCGAGGACTATAAACTCTCTTCTTGCAAAAATAAACTTTATTCATAGAATATCTGAAAGAATATTACAAACAGTTCCAAAATGGCCATTGCACAAAGTTCAGGTTCTCCGCATACATCTCTGCAGTGGTTCAACACTGTCAAAGCAACCCTAATGTCCAGGAAATGTTAGGAGTGAGATTAAAGGTTCAAAAGAGTGAATCATTGGAAACCTTTCTTTTTAATTCATTTGTGGGACATGGGCATCTCTGGCTGGCCAGCATTTATCGCCCATCCCTAGTTGCCCTTGAGAAGGTGGTGGTGAGCTGCCTTCTTGAATCGCTGCAGTCCATGTTCTGTGGGTTGACCCACAATGCTGTTAGGGAGAGAATTCCAGGATTTTGACCAAGTGACTGTGAACGAATATCCAAATGAGGATGGCTTGGAGGGAACTTGCAGCTGTTGGTGTTCCCTTGCATCTGCTGCCATTGTCCTTCTAGATGGAAGTGGTCATGGGTTTGAAAGGTGCTGTTGAGGGATTTTTGGTGAATTACTGCAGTGTATCTTGTAGATAGTACAGACTGCTGCTACTGAATGTTGGTGGTGGAGGAATTGAATGTTGTAGATCTGGTGCCAATCAAGTGGGCTGCTTTGTCCTGGATGGTTTCAAGCTCCTTGAGTGTTGTTGGAACTGCACCTATTCAGGCAAGTGGAGAGTATTCAATCACACTCCTGACTTGTACTTTGTAAATAGTGGACAGGCTTTGGGTACTCAGGAGGTGAGTTACTCACTGCAGCAAAATGTGCAGAGGATGCTGAAAGTCTGCAAAGGGATATAGATAGTCTAAGTGAGTGGATAACGGTCTAGCAAATGGAGTACAATGTTTGTAAATGTGAGGTCATCCATTTTGGTAGGAAAAACAGTAAAATGGACTATTATTTAAATGGTAAACAATTGCAGCATGCTGCTGTGAAGAGGGACCTGGATGTCCTTGTGCATGATTCACAAAAAGTTGGTTTGTAGGTACAGTAGTTAACTAAGAAGACAACTGGAATTTTGTCCTTCATTGCTAGAGGGATGGTGTCTAAAAACAGCGAGGTTATGTTGCAGCTGTATAAGATGCTGGTGAAGCCACACCTAGAATACTGTGTACAGTTTTGGTCTCCTTACTTGAGAAAAGATATACAGGCACTGAAGAGGGTGCAGAGGAAATTCACTAGGTTGAGAGGGTTGGCTTACGAGGAGGGATTGAGTAGGCTGGGGCTATACTCATTGGAATTCAGAAGAATGAGGGGAGATCTTATAGAAACATATAAGATTATGAAGGGAATAGATAAGATAGAAGCAGGGAAGTTGTTTCTACTGGCAGGTGAAACTGGAACTAGGAAGCATGGCCTCAAAATAATGGGGAGCAAATTTAGGACTGAGTTAAGGAGGAACTTTTTCACACAAAGGATTGTGAATCTATGGAATTCTCTGCCCAGTAAAGCAGTTGAGGAGACCTTATTGAATGTTTTTAAGGCAAGCATAGATGATTTTTTGGACAGTAAAGGCAGGTGAGTGGAGCTGAGTCCATGAAAAGATCCAGCATGATCTTATTAATTGGCGGAGTGGGCTCAGGGGGCAAATGGCCTACTCCTGCTTCTAGTTCTTCCTTTCTCTTATGTTCTTATATATTCCTGGCGTATGACCTGCTCTTGCAGCCACTGTGTTTATGTGGTGAATCCAGTTGAGTTTCTGGTCAATGGTTACCCCAAGGATGTTGAGAGGGGATTCAGTGATGGTAACACCATTGAATGTCATGGGGTGGTGGTTAGAGTGTCTCTTATTGGTGATGATCATTGCCTGGCATTTGTGCGACGTGAATGTTACTTACCAGTTGTCAGCCCAAGCCTGGATATTGTCTAGATCTTGTTGCATTTGACCATGGACTGCTGAGTATCTGAGGAGTTGCGAATAGTGCTGAACATTGTGCAGTCATCGGCGAGCATCTCCACTTCTGGCCTTATGACAGAGGGAAGGTCTTTGATGAAGCAGCTGAAGATTGTTGGGCCTAGGGCACTACCCTGAGGGACTCTTGCATGGAACTATATTTTTAGAGTGAGATTTATAGGAACACATTAGGACATTTGATAATGAATGCTTCACTTCAACTGAGCGCTAATAGCTCAGTTGGCAGTAACGTACTCTAGACATTAAACATCAGATGATTGATTGAATGGCAACATTTTGCTATTTAAATATTCTCCGTTTGAGTGGAGTTATCACTTTGAACATTGCTGTTTCTTTGTATCTTGTCACTGTCAGGTGCACTCTGAACAATAGCCACTCACTTGAAGTACCTAGTGCAAGTTTAACGTATTAATTTTGACAAAATGCAGTAAGTAAAATATTGACGTTGAATTTAATTGCCCAGAGATTACACAGTTTAGATAATTACTCGGGGAACGTTTTGATAAAGTTTTTGTTAAGGTGTTTGCACAACGCAGATTCGAGGATGATTTTAGTTGTGTACATATAAAGGTCATAAAGATGTATATTAATACAGAGACAAGCAGCAAATTGGGCAAATTATGTGCACTTTGGCATGTTTGGATAACACCATCAGTAATTGGGCACAGATGTCCTTGTTCTGTGTTCCAGTAAGGAGACAAATGGACAGTAATTGTTAGTTGAATAGGTATGCAGATGAGGTAGGGACAAGAGAGGCCGCATACATCAGAATCTGCACAAAAAAAAAGCTATTTAGTGAATACAGTTGATTCCTACTAAAGCTGCAGTCCCCTGGAAAGGAGCCGGTATTTGATTCTACAAAATATCAATTACCAATGGACAAAGGCAAAAAGGTTTTGTAAACACTAAAACAGAAGCAGACTATCCATGCAACTCTGCGCTTTGCAATTCAATTTGACTTGTGTCTGTGAATTACATACTCAGAGTTAAAGAAAAGGAATATTTCCTTAATTATGGGAGATCTATTTTCTATATCTCTTTTTAATCCAGGTGCTGGGGAACAAGCAATGGTGACTGAAATGATTTTAACAACAGTAACCCCAAAAACTTGCATTTATTCTTGTAGTTAAGAAGGCATGTGGCATACTTGCCTTCATCAGCTGAGGCATTGAGTTTAAAAATTGGTAAGTCATGTTGCAGCTTTATAGAACCTTAGTTAGGCTGCACTTGGAATATAGTGTTCCATTCTGGTTGCCACACTGGCAGAAGATGTGGAGGCTTTGGAGAGGGTATAGAAAAGATTTACAAGGATGTTGCCTGATATGGAGGGCATTAGCTATGAGGAGATGTTGGAGAAATTTGGTTTGTTCTCACTGGAACAATGGAGGTTGAGGGGCGGCCTGATAGAAGTCTACAAGATTATGAGGGACATGAACAGAATAGATAGTCAGAAGCTTTTTCCCAGGGTGGAAGAGTCAATTACTAGGGGCTACAGGTTTAAGGTATGAGTGGCAAGGTTTAAAGGAGATGTACAAGGCAGATTTTTTACACAGGGAGTAGTGGATGCCTGGAGCTCCCTGCCAGGGGAGGTAGTGGAAGCGGATAAGGTAGTGACTTCTAAGGGGCATCTTGATAAATACATGAATAAGATGGGAATAGAGGGATATGGTCCCTGGAAGGGTAGGGGGTTTTAGTTCAATTGGACTGCATGGTCGGTACAGGCTTGGAGGGCTGAAGCCTGTGCTGTAATTTTTTTTATTCTTTGTCCTTTATATTGCACCTTAAATTTGGTAGGAAGAATGGTAGGAAGGACTATTACTTACGTGGCGAAAAACTGCAGCAGGCGACGGTGCAGAGGGACCTCGGGGTCCTTGTGCATGAATCGCAAAAACCCAGCTTGCAGGTGCAGCAGGTGGTCAGGAAGGCGAATGGGATGCTGGCCTTCATAGCGAGGGGGATTGAATATAAAAGTAGGGAGGTCTTGCTGCAGCTGTATAGGGCATTGGTGAGGCCGCAGCTGGAGTACTGTGTGCAGTTTTGGGCGCCGCACCTGCGCAAGGATATTTTGGCACTGGAGGGAGTGCAGAGGAGGTTTACTAGGCTGATACCGGAGTTGAGGGGATTGAGCTATGAGGAGAGGCTGAATAAACTAGGCTTGTACTCGTTAGAGTTTAGAAGAATGAGGGGAGATCTCATTGAGACGTATAAGATGATGAATGGGATGGATAGGATAGAGGTGGAGAGACTCTTCCCGCTCAAAAAAGACAGTAGGACTAGGGGGCACAGCCTCAAGATAAAGGGGAGGCGGTTTAGAACGGAGTTGAGGAGGAACTTCTTCACTCAAAGGGTGGTGAATCTCTGGAATTCTCTGCCCGTTGAAGTGGTGGAGGCTGCCTCGCTAAATATTTTTAAGAAGCGGGTTGATGGGTTTTTGATAAGAGAAGGGATTAAGGGTTATGGGGAGAGGGCGGGAAAGTGGAACTGAGCCACGACAGATCAGTCATGATCTTATTGAATGGCGGGGCAGGCTCGAAGGGCTAGATGGCCTACTCCTGCTCCTATTTCTTATGTTCTTATGTTCTTAAGATGCTTCTGTTAGAGTTTTTCTGTTAAAAAACTCACCAGTATTACTTATGAGAGTATCTCAAAACCCCAAAGGATAACTTGAAACATTGGTTCTTAGTGGTGTATACTTGTTTGGAATAATGTGAGGGACAAAGTAGAACCCAGTGAGGAACCAGTCCAATCATTGTGTAAACAATTAAAAAAGAGTACTTATTGAAGTGAAAGGAAAGAAGAACACTCAAGAGAGACTAACATACACTATGACGCAAGGATATTACTAACTAACCATTTTATCTGAAATTATCCCTTGTTTCCGAAATATCTTCATGTTCCCTGAGCTCATTAGGACAGTATTTTTCCCAAACAATGGACGGGATCCTCTGGCCACACTTGTCTGAAAACCAAAGACTCCCAACCGACTTCAATGGACCTTTACATGGTCTGCTCCCCACCCACTAGAATTCCAGTGGCAGATGGGATGGGAGAATTCCAGCCAACATTGACTTTAGAAACTCTGTAAGCCAAATCCAGCTCAAAGTTACCACAGAATACTGCTTAGATTACCAAGTCTGGGAAAACATCTTTTGCTAGTTTAGTGAAGATATAAAACAGTGTCTTTTGGAGAATATCTGCTATCTGTCATGGCTCTAAATGTTAGATGGAACAGGCCTCTGTGGCCCTGATCATAGGTGGAACTGTTCTCTTTGAAGATTTTGGCTTGTCTGGCTGTTAGATGGAAAACTAGCCTGCTACCCCAATGAGGGTGCAAGTAACTATACTGTTCAACTGCTTTAATATCCACCCTGTGGATTTGGCTGTTTGTTGCTCAAATTCCTTGACTTTGGAAGTTAGCAATTTTGTATAGCCCCACTGATCTCTGGTAAACAATGTTTTCTGATATAGCAGTTACACCTCAATTTCGCAAGACGCCTGCTAATCGTGTTACTGGGCGAATCACATCTAAGTATTCCTCTAGTCACCTGCTAATCATGTTACTGGTCTGTTAATTTTGCTTTCATCTCAAATTCATTGTTAACTTCCAAATTCCTAACAGGAGCATTATCAAACAAAATTTGTCACCAAAACCATGAGGCGGTATTAGGGATAATGACTTATGAATTGCACTCTACTTCCTTGTGGGAAACCATCTGAAACCTACAGTCTTGTTTACTAAGTAGGAATTGAATGAAGCTTCAGTTTTGATCTTGGAAGGTACACACATAGTTGAAGGTGTGATCCTAGTGTTCTATTCTCAGCATAGTATACTTTAGCACTTGTAATAATAGGACAGCTAAGCATTTAAAAAGGCTTGTTGTGCAGTTATGCTGTTCTGAGATTTAGGTTGAGGTCAGAAGCTGCAAACTGAGTTATAACTGAAACATTAATACAATATTTATAGATAATAATAGACATAACCCATCTGCTGGTAAATAGTACAGCAAATACCAGGGTATTCACTCTACTTATGTTGCACTGTTAGAACAAATGATTGTAGATGTTAGATACCTACAATGGGGAACCAATTTTACCATTAATGCTGGGCTGCTTTTTAAACTATGGCACATTCATTTTTATTCCGTGTGGAAAATTTGGAAGTAGCACTCACGGGGAGGATTGTGGCCAGCGTCAGTGATTGCTCTCATTATGTTGCTGTTCTTCACAGTCTTAAAGTCATTATCGAAGCTCTCTTTCCCTGTAACCTTAACACAGGCACCGTCAACCAATTACCAAAGTAAAAAGTAAAGCACTAGGTGGTGCTGTGCTAAGTGCATTGGCCTGTTGTCAATTTGCAACGCCGAACCCACAATCTGAGCTCGGGAAGTCAAAAAGAAAATTGGCTAGTTCCACAATCAATATTATGTTCAGCCCCCCACTCATTAAAAATGACCATGTTGTATTGCAACTCCAATATAGCAACAATGTTCAGAAAGCTTTCATTGAGCTCATGCTGTCTTTGTAGCAGAGGTGGGTTGAGTTGATAAGACAGAAGCAGGTCTTGCCTACATGCTGGTGAAATGCTTTCAGCTGTTGAATTCAGAACACCAGCTTTGAACATTACTGGCTTCTTGTTAATCACTAATCCATCAACTGCACTGTGGACTTGTGAATAGAGTCCTTTTCTTTGGCTTCAGAGCAGCCCCAAATTGTCTCTATTTCTGTAGACTTGAGATATGATGGTCCAAATCTACTGGTCCGGGTTGGCCCCCCTATTATCAACCTTGATCAGACAAAAAAAGTAACTCATACCTTCCTCCGATCCTGCAGAACTCAGTGAGTGCCAAGCAACCTCTGAGACCTCATTGAGCAGAAGCCGTGCAGAAATCTTATCCCCTATTTCCAGCACTAGTTATCATGTTCTGGTAAGTGCTCACGAACACACAGGGGTCATGGGGAGTGGTCAGGTGGAGGTGGCCAGTCAGGTCAGGTTGGGGAGAGGCGGGCAGAGGTTGGTTACTGGCCGCTATTCTGGTCAAGTCAGTTCAGGGGGGAATTGGGGGTCGGGCAGGGAAGGAAAGTTGGTTGGTGGCAGTTGGTCAGATCAGCTCAGGTCAGGGGGCAAATCAAAGGTTTAGGCGAAAGGTTGTGGGGAGTTGGGTGGTGGGGGAGTCAGGTCAGGCTAGGGCAGAATTGTTGGGTCAGACAGGTAGTTGGAGGAGAGAGAAAAGTGTGGGGGGAGAGGTAGACGGGGTGAGTCAGTTTGTTAGTTACTAAGATTTCTCAGTCAAACATTTCCCGTGTAGCTATTCTGGGTGAAAAAAATTCTGCTCACCTCAGTTCTAAAAGGCTTGCATCTTATCCTCAAGCTATGACCCCTAGTTTTGGACTCCCCCAACACTGGGAACATTCTTTCTGAATCTGCCCTGTCTAAACCTGTTAGAATTTTATAAGTTTCTATGGGATCCCGTCTCACTCTTCTAAACTCCAATGAATATAATTCTTACCTACTTAGTATCAAATTTCTTCCCCCAGAGGGTGGTGAATGTGTGGAATTCACCAGCATAGAATGTAGTTATAGAGTCATAGATGATTACAGCATGAAAACAGGCCCTTTGGCCCGACTTGTCCATGCCACCGCTTTTATTAACCCCTTGGCTAGTACCAATTGCCCACGTTTAGCCCATATCCCTCTATACCCATCTTACACATGTAACTGTCTAAAACGCTTTTTAAGAGACAAAATTTATCCGTCTCTATTATTACCTTAGGCAATTTGTTCCAGACACTCACCACCCTCTGTGTGAAAAAATTGCCCCTCTGGACACTTTTGTATTTGTCCCCTCTCACCTTACACCTATGCCCTCTCTCTTTAGATTCCCTGACGTTCGGGAAAAAATATTAACTATCTAGCTGATCTATGCTTCTCATTATTTTATACACCTCTATAAGGTCACCCCTAAGCCTCCTACGCTCCAGAGAAAAAAGTCCCAGTCTATCCAGCCTCTCCTTCTAACTCAATCCATCAAGTCCCAATAGCATCCTAGTAAATCTTTTCTGCGCTCTTTTTAGCTTAATAATATCCTTTCTATAATAAGGTGACCAGAACTATACACAGTATTCTAAGTGTGGCCTTACCAATGTCTTGTAGAGTTTCAACAAGACATCCCAACTCCTGTATTAATGTTCTGACCAATGATACCAAGCATGCCAAATGCCTCCTTCACCACTCTGTCCACCTGTGCCTCCACTTTCAAGAAGCTATGGACCTGTACCCCTAAATCTCTTTGTTCTGTAACTTTCCCCAGTGCCCTACCATTAACAGAATAAGTCCTGCCCTGGTTCGATCGATCAAAATGCATCTCCTTGCATTTATCTAAATTAAACTGCATCTGCCATTCATCAGTCCACTGGCCCAATTGATCAAGATCCTTTTGCAATCCTAGATAACCTTCTTCACTGTCTACTATGCCACCAATCTTGGTGTCATCTGCAAACTTACTAACCATTGCCTCCTAAATTCTCATCCAAATCATTCATATAAATGACAAATAACAGTGGACCCAGCACCGAACCCTGAGGCACACCACTGGGCACAGGCCTCCAGTTTGAAAAATAACCTCTACAACCACCCAAATGTTGAGGCCAAAACATTGTTTGATTTCAGGAAGAAATTCAACCTAGCTGTTGGGGCTAACGGAATCCAGGGATATGGGGGGCAGGGCGAAATCAGAATATTGAATTTGGTGATCAAAAAGAATGGTGGAGTGGGCTCGAAGTGCTGAATGGCCTACTCTTCCTTCTAGTTTCTATGGGCAGAATTCTATGACCTCGCTCATCCCGAAACCTTAAGATCCCCCTCGAGATCAATGGAAATTTCCATGCTCTACCCTCGCTCGCTCTGATTCCCGTGGCAGGCAGATGGTAAAATTCTAGCCCTTGTTTCTATGCTTAAGCCTCGATTTAAATATCCTGGGTAAAAATGTAAAGGCTGCAGCAAAATGCTCTCCGTTGTAACTCATTTTACATTCATTCTACTGAATGACATGTTTCCTTCTGGTTTTCACTCTATAATGAAATCTAACGTCTTTTCAAAATGATGAACACAGGGCTTTGTCCAGGGAATCTAGCTTATTTCTGTATCAAAGCTTGATAAGAGCCCTTGTCATCTCTCTCTCTCTCTCTCTCTCCATCTCTCGATAGCATCTTAGGCTGCAACACAACACAATGCACTACATCACTTATTAACCGTCCTGTGTTGCATTATTTTATTGAACTAATTAGTGCCAACTTCTTCAGCCTTCAAAGGTGCATTGATGGGAGATGACTGAAAATAAAAGTAAATACAAAGCCTCTAATGCCACTAATTGCATTTGTAAATCGAGTTGTGTAAAATAACATGCCTTTCAAGCATTGTTTGGAAGAGGAAAGCAGAAAATACAACTTAAGTGACAAATTAATCTCAAATGTTATGTATTTTATTCATGCTGCCAAAAAATTAAAAGTATAATTATTCATTATTCCTGTTTATTTGCTTTCATGAGCCAATTAAGATGCCACATTCAAGTAAACATGGAGCACGATCATCGCACAGTGTGGAATCATTAAAATCCCCTTATGGCAGATAAAACACCACGGAAAAAGTATCCAGGGCAAAGTGAAGCAGTCATTGATTAAACAGATGATAATGAACACCTGGAAGGGGGCGCCATGCCAGTAATTTCATTAACGGGTGTGGGGGTTAGGATAATTACATGGGGTGGCACAGTGGCACAGTGGGTTAGCATTGCTGCTTCACAGTGTCAGGGACCTGGGTACGATTCTAGCCTTGGGTGACTGAGTGGAGTTTGCACATTCTCCCTATGTCTCCGTGTGTAGGAGGATTAGCAGTGTACTCACCTGAGCTCCCCCTGGAGGTCTGTTTGCCAGGTGCACATCTTAGAAGACCAGTCGTGATTCACACTATTTGACCCTCATGTTGACATGAATGAAAACAAGCGTGCAGTTGCAGCAAGCAGTTAGAAAGAAAAATGGTATCTTGGTCTTCATTGCAAGAGGATTTGAGAACAGCAGCAAGGATGTCTTACTGCAGCTTAGATAGGGAGACCACACCTAGAGTATTGTGTACAGTTTTGGTCTCCTTATCTAAGAAGATATGATTGCCGTAGAGGGAGTGAAGGTCCTGAAATGGCAGGATTGTTGTACGAGGAGAGATTGGGTCAACTAGGCTTATACTCACTGGAATTTAAAAGAATGAGAGGGAATTTCATCACAACACATAGAATTCTGACAAGGCTGGATAGATTTCTTGCAGGGATGACGTTCCCCTGTTTGGAGGGAGAACAAGGGGCATGAGACAGGGGAGACCATTTTGAATGGAGATGAGAAGAAATTTCTTTACTCAGAGGGTTTTGAAACTGTGGAATTCTCTATCTCAGAAAGCTATGGGAGACCAAGTCATGGAATATATTTAAGAATGAAACAGTTGAATTTCCAGACACTGAAGAAATCAATAAGAATAGAGAGAGGACGGGAGTAGGCATTGGGATAAAAAATCAGCCTTGATCTGATGGAATGATGGAATATGCTCAAAGGGCTGAATTGATTACTCTTGCTCCAGTTTTTTTTATTTTTCTAGAGTGACAGCAGCTGAGTTAAAAGGTATTACCACCTGCCTGATTTAACCTGAATGAAAATTGAATGAAAGTTGAATGAAAATTAAAATCCAGGGAGATGGAGGCAGGTTAGAACTCTCCCTCTTCTCACTGGGTGGATTGGATGGAAATTTCCCCCTGAGTTATGGTTTGCTGTTTTAACATTCCTTTTCTTCAGCTGTTAATGTTCAGAATTATTTCCTCAAAGGAAATTGGAAGAATTTAATTGGAGCAGGTATGTTATGCCAAATAGATGAGGTATTAGATTCACTTTTAGGTGTCTTCCATCATTTGCCGAATATATAAACTATTTGAAGGACTAATTAATAATCCCTTCCCTAATTGGTAGTTTTCTGGAGCCTGCATTCCCCCAAAAATATGACCATGATCTTACTGCTTTGCCCTGCTAGCCGATGGATGGGGTGAGCTGGTAAAATCGCAAGAGAGCTGAGAAATTGGGACAAACATCTTATGGTCATCTGCTACTATAGCGACTTTACCTGCTTATAGAGATAGTGAATGCATTGGTTTTGATCTTCTAGAATTCCCAAGTTTCCTGTGAATGTCTCCCTGGATTGGAAGAGAAAATAAACGTGGACCTATAGGCCAGTTAGCCTGACAAATATAGTCATGAGGATACTAGAATCTGTTGTTAAAGATATTGTAACAGGGCATATGGAAAATCACCATATGAATAGGCAAAGCCAAAGTAGTTTCCTGAAAAGGAAATCACACTTTTTGAGGGTGTTGTTTCCGGATTAGTTATGGGGGAACAAATAGATAGAGAGTATTTGGATTTTCAGAAGAATTTTGTTAAGGTGTCATAAAGAGATGGCATGGTAGCACAGTTGTTAGCACTGCCCCCTCCTGGGTTCAATTCCTGGCTTGGGTCACTGTATGGAATTTGCAAATTCTTCTCGTGTCTGCATGAGTTTCCTCTGGATGCTCTGGTTTCCTCTCACAGTCAGTGCGGGTTAGGTGGATTGGCCATGCAAATTGCCCTTAGCGTTAAAGGGATTAGCTAGGTAAATGCATGGGGTTATGGGATAGGGCCTAGCTGGGATTGTGGTTGGTGCAGACTCGATGGGCCAAATAGCCTCTTCCTGCATTGTAGATTCTAAGAAGCTGTTGTGTCAGACTATGGTTCAAGTGAATGGGAATTATTATCCATGGAATGTCTTTTTCAGCTACATTACAGATCTGACATAATTGCTAGTTGTACACGTACAGAGCCCTGAATAGATCTAAAATCAAATGTATGAGATTTTTCAGCAAGTTGATTATCTACCTGGCTGGAACTGGTGTAAATAGCGCACTGAACATCTGATAATCCCTAATACAATAGCGAATTTGAGCTCTCCCTAATCTCAGCCAAACTCATACCCAGAGATGAACAGATTCCAAACAGTGTCAGCAGAAACGAGAAACAATGCGGAATTTGTTTCCAGATCTAGGCTAGCAAACTCAACATTAGGAAATAATTGTGAGCATGAATTAATTGGAAGAACTGATTGCACATTTGTGATGACCAGGTTAGAAAGGGTAGACTGACCGCTCTCTTTGTCACACTCCTGCGTGGTTATAACAGAGTTTGAATTTTAAAATAAGGATGTGGAAATCGGTGTGGAGCTGATTTAAATATTTAAAATCAAATTTAAATCCCATTAGCAAGTCCTGGACTGAAGTCTCTGGGTTTACTAGCTTCTCCTCCTCCCCCCTCAACCCCCCAACCATGAGTGGGTCACTCCAGCAGGGCTTACAACAGTTCTCCACAAATGGTGACCTGGTGGTCAACCTTGCAGAAGTGAAGGGAGGCCCCTCAACCCAGAAGTGGTGGTGCCCCCTGGGCATTGCCAGCCTGGTCCCCTGGCATGGCCCAAGGGGCAAAGTGGCAATCTCTAAGGGGCACTTTAGTACTGCCCATCAGGCATCAAGCAGTGCCAAGGGCATGGGGGCTGTTAGGGCGTGTCCTATTGGGGGTGGAGCCTATAGGGGCAATTGGTGGGGTGAGGTGTCCTGCTGTCATTCTGCTTTGGGATCAGTGGTCGCGAACAGAGGGAGGGAAGTGGGTGGTTTGGGGCTGGCCATCCGATTGAGGGGGAAGGTTGGAGTTGCCAGGGTGGACAGGGCTGTGGGGGAAAGTAGGTCAGGGCTGTGGCAAATGGTGGAGTGGGTCAGGGCTATTGGAGGTGAGGGGGAGGAGCATCAGGACTGCCAGGAGGGAGGCTGGGGAGACCAGCACTGGCCAGGGGGGGCACTGGGGCTTGCCTGGAGAGGTTCGGGAGGCCAGCGATCATGCGGTAGGGGGTTGGAGAGGCAGCGATGCAGGAGTCACAAGGCTGGGCAGCGATTGGGGAGCTGGCAGAGCAGGGCCATTGCGCATGTTCCAATCTCCGCTCTGACAGATCGGCGCATGTGCAGTGGCCTGCTGAATTCTATGTTGCTGGTCTCTCCAACAGGACTAGCCCTTGATTTTTAATGTGAATCTCACTAGGGCACTCTGCAGTGCTCAGAATGGGAGAGATTTATTTTGAAAACCCTGCTAAAAATAACCAACGGGAGTTAGTCCAGTTTTTACTCGAATTTGGCACTTAGACTTGTTTTGGGAGAATCGTCCTCGTGATATTGTCAGTTCAATATGTACTTAACTGTGTTTAGCTAGTGCAAGCAGTAAACCAGCTAGCTTTCTTAACCTAATAAGTAAAGAGATGGTTTTATTGCAAAAACTCACTCAGGGAAAGAGGCAGAAATTATTATATAAAGGTTTAAAAATTGCAAATATGTCCAACTACCCACAAATGCAAAAACAACACACTCGTACAACCCTTCCCACCAGGAATGCAAAAAAGAAATAAAACTTCACAGAGTTTCGTATTCTGGAATGGGATCAAGTGAAGGGTAAAGTCAGAAAAAAAGTCACAGGTTCTCCAAATGCTTGTTCACAGCTGGAGTGTCACTTTTTGCGATAACTGTTTGTACATGGGGTTCTCACCAGACCCATCACTCTGTAATCATAGATAGCTGGTTGTTTTTTCTCTTGAGCTTGTCTTGTTGATTTAGAATCCGTTTTTAAGAACTCTCAGTTTGCAGCAATGAGGTATTCTTGTGGGTTTTTAAAATCATTAACAGATCAGCTTTGATGAGAGATGTTTCAGAGAAAGGAAGAGATGGGGTAAGGCTGATGTCTGTTAGTTCAAATCCAGTGACTTTATACACCCAAGGACTGGGTCATGTGATATCTCTCTGGTTTCACTGGGGCTTAACTTAGTCACTGGTGTCAATCTTACCAGAATTTGGCAGAGTATTGGTTCTGGTGAGGAAATTGTATATTTCGTTCCAGAAAAATTGGTTGATTTTCCCTCCAGATTTTACTGAACTTTGTCAAAAGAAAAGCTGGGTGAGTTTCACTCTGTTATGTAAGGGGGAGGGCCTAAACATGCTGGCAAAGCCTAGCTGCACAAGGATTGCGGTTTCATGTTTAAAGAGCACCCCTATCAGAACATGAATAAACCTTCCCCAACCTCACTTTGGAGGTCTCAGGGGCTCCCACCTCTCAGAATCAGCATTCTCTCCATTCCCCGAACAATTACTACCAGCAGCCCCCGTCCCCCCCTCAGACATCAGACCCAACCCCCCACCCCCCCCAGACAGTCAATGCTGGCACCCCTGAACATCGGATGCCTTCCTTCAATCCCTCACCCATAGTTAATGCTGCCTTACACTGCCCTCTCTCGTTGCCATATATGGCCATCAAAAGCATCCTCAGCTCCCATGTCCTCTCCTGGCCACTACTGCATACAAATACACTGGGGTCCATCCCTTGCAATGCCCCTGGTACTGCCCCAGCACAGGTTGGCACTGCCTTGTTGGTACTGCCAGGTTGGCATGGTGTCAACCTGGCAGAGCCAACTTGTGTCAGGGGAAAGTACCAGTGGAAATGCCTGACCATGCCCCGCCCAGGCTATACTCATCTTTATGTCCCTGGGAGAACCCCCAAGTCAGATTCACATCTGGATGAACCTGTTGTAAATGGCACCGATGTGACACCACATTGGTACGGTGACAATATACGGCAGGGGTGGGGTTAATATATGGCAAGGGGGTGTGTTAACAATTAAATTCATTCAAATATATTTAAGTCAGGTTACTGCCTATTGTGGGTGTGAAGCTAGTTGTATCACTGGTGATGCAGTGGCAAAAATCAGAAGTCATGATTTTGCTGGTGAAATTTGGGACTTTTGGCTTTCACTGGGTTTGTGCCCCCACCATTGATCCTGTGGACAGTGAATGCAGGCTCAAGATCCTGCCCACTGTCTCTGAGAAAACTATAGACTCTGGGTTGGATACTCTAACCTCGCCTGCAGCTGGGAATCTCCTGTCCCACTGCAGTGAGCGCCAAATTCTCCATTCTTGTTAGCAGAGGTGTTGGGGCGTGAATGGCCAGTGAATTACAGCCTCTGTGTCTCCATAAAGCACTTTTCCTCTTCACAAATACAGCAATGTATCTGCTGAAGGCCAGTGTCCTAGAATCATAGAATCCTGCAGTGTAGAAGGAGGCCATTTGGCCCATCGAGTCTGCACTGCCCACAATCCCAACCAGGCCCTATCCCCATAACCCCATGCATTTATCCGAGCTAGTCCTCCTGACGTTAAGGGGCAATTTAGCATGGCCAATCCACCTAACTCACACACCTTTGGAGTGTGGGAGGAAATCGGAACACCCGGAGGAAACCCATGCAGATACGAGGAGAATGTGCAAACTCTGCACAGACAGTGATCCAAGCCAAGAATTGAACCTGGGTCCCTGGCTCTGTGAAGCAACACTGCCAACCACTGTGCCACTGTGTCACCTCCAAGGCAGCTGTGCTAACTACTGTGCTACCCTGCCATCCTGAGCTTAGAAAATGTTTTCTTTTCAAAAAGCTCTGCATATAAAGTAAAAAGAACTATCCAACTGATAACGCTATGGAGGAATATATGTCCAGCCGATGACATTAATAAAATACATCTTCTATACAACGCATCTTCAGAACGCATTGATTATTATGCTTGGTTGACAATATTTTTCCGCTTCGGGGTACCAATGCATCAACTTAGTTGAAGGACGTTTGAACAAAGAACAAAAAGAACAAAAACAGCCCGGGAAACAGGCCCTTCGGCCCAACGAGCCCACGCCGCCATCTTACCACCACCAGTCCCCCCCTCCACCCATGACCCTTATCTAATGTTTTATGGCCATCCACATTGAGGGAAACTAATTTAGGGACAATTTATTACTGCCAATCAGCCTAATAGCACATCTTTGGGGTGTGGGAGGAAACCAGAGCACCCGGAGAAAACCCACGCAAGCACGGGGAGAATGCGCAAACTCCCACAGACACCGGCCCAAATCCATGTGTCTGCACAGCAAACAGTGATAGTCACTGAACTGTCGTCTTGCTCAGTATCTGGTCCAGTTTAAGCACACACTAACATGAAGCACTAGGCCAATCTCAAACAACCAAGAGCAGCCCAAGTACGACCCATCGTGTGTATGCCTCTCGTTGGACACAAGGCGGACCGACTTAAAACCTGTGAATGAAAGGAGAAAAACATTATTATTGTACCATATCCATTTACCTTACCAGGAACGCCCCAATGCTTATTTAAACAATCTCCTATATTCACCCATCTCTAACTCAGTCACGTGTCTGTCTAAGTTGCTCTTAAACAACTCTAGTGTGTTTGCCTCCACCACCTTACTTGGTAGAGCATTCCATACCCCCACTACCCTCTGTGTGAAAAACCTCCCTCTAATATCTGTGTTGTACCTCTCCCCCCTCACCTTAAGCCCATGGCCCCTTGTCCTGTGTGTCTCTATCATAGGAAATAGCTTACCTTTGTTTACTCTATCTATACCCTTCATAATCTTATATACCTCTATTAGATCCCCCCTCAGTCGCCATCTTTCAAGGGAAAAGAGCCCCAATTTATCCAATCTCTCCTCATACCCGAGTCCTTCCATACCAGGCAACATCCTGGTAAACCTCCTCTGCACTCTCCTCAGAGTCTCCACGTCCTTCCGGTAGTAAGGCGACCAGAGCTGGACGCAGTACTCTAAATGCGGCCTAACCAACGTTCTGTATAACTGCAACATTTGACTCCAGCTCTTATATTCTATACCCCTTCCTATGAAGGCTAACATACCATAGGCTTTCTTCACCACACTCTCCACTTGCACTTTGGAATTGTTTCATTCCTAATCTGTTTGCAGAAAGGAATCGTGTTCCTTTACATCTTGCAGCAGCAAAGCTTCAATTTCCAAAGACACTGAAATATAGGAGCAAGCCTATGTAACATGTTACTTGTAGCACAGATAAAGGAGAACCAGTGGATGTGGTGTTTTTAGATTTTCAGAGGGCTTTTGATATGGTGTTACACAAGAAGTTAATGAACAAAACTAGAACTCATGAGACTGGTGTAATAGACTAATATAAATTGGCGTTGGCTAACTGATATTAGTTAACAGGTAAAAAGAGAGCATGTTATTCTCAGGATGACTGGCTGTTAAAGGTAGAGTATCTTGGGGATCAGCACTGTTCACAGTCTACATAAATGATTGGGGAACCAAATGCAATTTTTCCAAATTTGTTAATGACACAAAACTAGGCGGGAATATAATCAGTGAGGAAAATGAAAGGAGGATTCACGAGGTCTTCGATATGCTAAGCCAATGGGTGAGAACATGGCAGATGGAATATAATGTGAATAAGTATGAAGCTATCCAACCTGGTGGACTAAACAGAAAGGCAGAGTATTTCTTAAATAGTGAGAGTTGCGACTTGGGTGTCCTTGTTCATGAGCCACTAAATCTAGCGTATAGGTACAGCAAGCAATTCAGAGGGTCATTGGTATGTTGACCTTCATCGCAAAGGATTTGAGTTCAGGAGTGCAGATACCTTGCTGCAGTTGTATAGAGGTTTAGTGAGAGCAGACACGGACTATTATCTATAGATTTTGTCTCCTTATCTAAGGAAGTTAATACCTGCCACAAAGGTGGTGTAACAGAGGTTCAGTTTAAAGTTTTAAGCTTACTTGTGTCACAAGTGGGCCTGTATTAACACTGCTGTGAAGTTACTGTGAAAATCCCCTAGTCGCCACACTCCGACGCCTGTTTGGGTACACTGAAGGAGAATTTAGCATGGCCAATGCACCTAACCAATACATCTTTCAGACTGTGGGAGGAAACCGATGCACCCGGAGGAAATCCATGCAGACATGAGGAGAACATGCACTCTGGACAGGCAATGACCCAAGCTCAGAATTGAACCTGGGTCTCTGGCTCTGTGAGGCAGCAGTGCAAATCACTGTCCCACTGTGCTGTCCACAGAATAATCACTGTGATGTGAATTTCTCTTTTGTAGAAAGATTGAGAAAATTGGGTATGTGCTCTCTGAACTTTCAAAGAATGAGCGGTGATCTCATTGAAACTTACAACAATCTTACAGGATATGAGAGAAGCTGCAGACAGAATGATTCCCCTAACTGGTGGGGAAACCAGGGGACACGAGTCTCAGAATAAAGCATAGGCCAATTAAGACTGAAATAGGAGAAATATCTTCACTCAGAGGGTTGTGAACCTTTGGAATTCTTTACTCCAGAGGACTGCAGAAACTCAAGCATTAAGCATGTTCAAGACAATAATTGATAGGTTTTTGGATACTAATGCCATCAGGGAATACGGGGATAGTGCGGGAACGTAGCATTCAGGGAGATGATCAGCCATGATATAAATGAATGGTGCAGCAGGCTCAATGGGCTGAATGGCCTACTCCGGTTCCTATGTTACCAAGTTCTGCTGTCATTTTTGACACAGTATATTGTGATTTATTTTTCAATACAATTATCAGTGTAAAGGGGGCGGGGGGGGGAGGTGCTGAGTGGTAAATTAGATTAACACAAAGGAAAAAGATACAAAAATCAGAGGTCACGCACCAACTGATTCAAAAACAGCTTCTTCCCTGCTGCCATCAGACTTTTGAATGGATCTACTCCGCATTAAGTTGATCTTTCTCTACACCCTAGCTATAACTGCAACACTACATTCTGCGCTCTCTTGTTTCCTTCTCTATGAACAGTATGTTTTGTCTGTACAGCGCGCAAGAAGCAATACTTTTCATTGTATGCTAATACATGTGACAATAATAAACGAAATGAAATGAAATGAAATCAAATCAAAGTGCCATTTCACCTTTCGTTGAAGAGTCAATTCTCAACTGAATTTTATACAATTTGTCCTGGATATGGAGGCATGCAAACACAGTTTTGTAGAACTCTGAGCGACTTTGCATGTTAGCCTTGTATCTGCATGGGTTTCCTCCAGGTGCTCCGAAAGATGTGCTGGTTAGGTGCATTGGCCATGCTAAATTCCCCCTCAGTGTACCCGAGTGTGGCGACTAGGGGATTTTCACAGTAACTTCATTGCAGTGTTAAAGTAAGCCTACTTGTGACACTAATAAGTAAACTTTAAAGAATCCAATCTTATCATTGCCACCTCAGTTGAAGTTACGGATGTTAGGAGATGCTGCCAATTGAATGATACAGATTATAAGCTTTACTGATATCCTGGAGATTTTGCTGATGGCCGTCAAGAGAATAAGGAAGATATTGCTGGCTGCTCTTTGGCTCGATCTTTGTAAATTTTTTTGGATGATTCCAGGACAAGGTCAGTTGGTTTATACTGTTGGGAGGTTCAGACTGAACAGCCATTTCTCTTGATTCTTTCCCCCCAAAGATACAAGTGTTTCTGCTTAATTGCAGCTTCCTTGTATACAAACCAGCTTTAATCTCTGGCACATTTTGCATCTGCTGTGGGCACCATTGGGGTCAGATTGCTTTCAGATGTATTTTTATAACAGATACTGTGTTTGTTCATTATTCCTGTGTGAGCTATCGTGTGACATTGTTAACCCATCTAGATTACATAGGTTAACAAATACATTAAACTGAGTCCAGAGATATTCCATAGGAATTTTGCAAATACCATTGAGTGCATTCTAACCCCACAAAGACACACATAAAGTCAGTTCAATTCAGCCTCACATATCTGCTTCATTGCCTGTTCATTGTATGATTACCAAATCACAGATCAAGTGGTGGCTGCAGCCACTTGGATATAGTTGCCTCTTAGTTTGAACTAGGAAACTAAGTGGGCAATGAGCTTTCTTACCCACACACCGAGTACAAGAGATGCACAAATCGAATGTAAGCAGGCAATGGGTGAACTAGACAATCCAAAAATACCTTCACAAGTATTGCTACGTATATCTACCCAGAGAAATGTCATATATTGAAAATGTAGCCTTACGTTTTCTGCTACCTCTTATGTGTTTAAGCTATCAGAGCCGTCACACTGCCTGATTGCTACACCTCTGACCTTTGAAAAAAATAGCCTGGATCTTTCATTGCCACTGGGAGCGAAGATTCTCCCCACCTGATGCAGCTGAGCAGTTGTTATAGGATCTTCCGATGCACCCTGTCTTTGTAGAGGAGTAGAATTGGGGGAAGACAGACCATGAACCCTTTTTACAAAACTAGCTGCTACATTCTGCCTGGTACATTTGAAGTTTCAGCTGTGAGTGAGTGAATGAGTGGGCGAGTGCATGAGTAGATGAGTGAATGAATAGGTGGATGCATAGATGGGTGAGTGAGTAGGTGGGTGAGTGGGTAGATGGATGAGATAGTTGGCTGGGTGGATGGGCCAGGTTAGGACTAGAGGACACAGCCTCAAGATAAGGGGGTGGGGGGCAGTTTAGATCAGAGTTGAGGAGGAACTTCTTCACTCAAAGGGTGGTGAATCTCTGGAATTCTCTGCCCATTGAAGTGGTGGAGGCTGCCTCGCTAAATATATTTAAGTCATGGGTAGATAGATTTCTGATAGACAGGGGAATTAGCGGGAAAGTGGAACTGACCCACTTCAGATCAGCCATGATCTTATTGAATGGCGGGGCAGGCTTGAAGGGCTACAAGGCCTACTCCTGCTCCTATTTCTTATGTTCTTAGGTCTAGGGGTAGTTGGGTCAGACCATGGGCGAGTTGGATTGGGTTGAGTGTGTAGTTAGGTGATTGGAGGCTAGTCAGGTCTGGTTGGGAGGGGTAGTCATGGAACTTAGATTTGGTTGGGTAGCTAGGGGGTAATTAGTCTGCTCTGATTGGTGGGGGTGGCGAGGGGGTAGGGACATGGGGGGCACTGGAGGTGATAGTCAGATAGTCAGGGAACGTCAGGTTAAATGTGGGAGGTGGTTGGGTGGTCAGGGTGCAGTTGGGAACAGTTGGAAGGTGTAGTCTAATACATTTTCAATTTGTAACATTTCTCTGGGAAGGTCGGGGGTAAATAGATTAAATCAGGATTAAGTTGGATCTGGCTGGGTGGGGGATTGAAGGTGGTGTATTCATGTGATTGAAGGGTTGCCAGGCTGCAGGGGCATTTGGGCAGCTGAGAGGCAGTTGAATAGTCAACTGACTCCCAATGCTTTGGACTACAGTGCAATCCCAAACTACTCCCCCAACCATCCGTACATCACCTCAGATCACCATGACCGCCCTTGTGCCCCCTAATCATACAAATAACATCCCCGCCCAACCTGACTAACCATCCCAAACTTTCATCCCCTCCCAATTAGAACCCCATCTCCGACCCAACCTAACTAGCCCCCAAAACCACTTGGCTAATCATTCCTTCCCCCACCTCAAGCACCTCAACATCTAGCCACCTTACCCATCTACCCATTCACTCACTTAGCCACCCAACCACTCACCCATCCATTCACAAACACACATTCATTCATTAAAAGACTGGACCTTTAAATACAGACCAGAATATGGCAAGTAGTGCCATAAAAATGGGGACATGTCTTCTGCACTGATCCTCTTCACATTCCTCTGCATGGATTCCTGCCCTGAGGGAGTTCTTCTGCATTGTGGATCAGAAGTCTAGGTTCTTTAAACATAACCAGGCAAGTGGGCAGTTTTCTGTCTGATTCTGATGTTGTTTGAAAGATTTGGGCAAATCTTTCCGGGGACCCATCCAAATGAGTAGTGCAGATCTGTCCAAAGTCTCTAACTCAGAGTTGGATACACTCTCAGAAGGCCCCAGGGCAACTTCCTGTTAGAAATTTAAACTTCCCAGGCAATTGCTATATAGATCTCAGCATCAAGACTTCGACAGGGTCCTGCTCTGCACCTTCTATTATATATCCAGCTTCCAATGATCCAGGAACTAGAAATTTGTTTTGATTTGATTTGTTATTGTGCTGTACATGTATTTGTATACAGTATGAAGTATTGTTTCTTGCGCGCTATATAGGCAAAGCATACCATTCATAGACAAGGAAAGGAGCGGGCACAGAGTGTAGTGTTATGGTCATAGCTAGGGTATAGAGAAAGATCAGCTTAATGCGAGATAAGTCCATTCAAAAGTCTGTCAGCAGCAGGGAAGAAGCTGTTCTTAAGTCGGTTGGAATGTGACCTCAGACTTCTGTATTTTTTCCCAACGGAAGAAGGTGGAAGAGAGTGTGCTTGGGCTGTGTGGGGTCATTGATTATGCTGGCTGCTTTTCTGAGGCAGCAGGAAGTGTAGACAGAGTCAATGGATAGGAGGCTGGTTTGTGTGATGGACTGGACTTCGTTTGCAACCCTTTGTAGTATCTTACGCTTTTGGACAGAGCTGGAGCCCAAGTGGTGATACGACCAGAAAAGTTGCTTTCCATGGTGCATCTGTAAAAGTTGGTGAGAGTCATAACATTGGGGTGAATATTTTCTCATGTCACATTACTTCAATGTTAATTAAAATTAGGACAGATGTTAACAGGGCTGCTAAGTTGCTATCACTTAACTGTCGCTATCGCTTTACTGCGAGAGCTCATCAGCATATTGACATTGGACCATCAGTTTATAGACTGCATAGAAGTGAATAAGGAAATCTTTGCAGTTAAAAGAAGAAACTTTCAACGCATCGGAGTTAACCAGTTTTGAACTGAAATGAAAGGAGGACACTGCGCCACTCAATCCCCATAAGGAATTATTCTTTTATTCTTCACATTGTAAACATTGCATGCTATTTAATGGAAAGTATACAACTCCAATCAAAGAAGAATTAACATCAAAACAGCTAATCTGAGAGTTCTCCAATTAAAAGCTGGAATGAGCCAGATGGTGCAACGTGAGACCCGCCATGATTTGGGGTCACTGTCAAGTGGGCAGAATTCTATATATTTGTGTAATTCAGTAAGAGAAATGAAAAATGTCGCTTTGTTAAATAATTAAGAAGGCCCTTCTCTCTTTCATGCCTCTGTGGTTGGACCTCTGTTTATCGGATGAACATTCCCTTTTTTTTCAACAGTAACCATCGGGAAGATCAAAGTGAGGGAGCAGGTCCATTACGTGCATTAGGCAAAGATATGGAAACAAATAGGAGCCTGGGAAAAGGAGAACACAAAGAAGAAAATGTGAGGTTGTCAGTGGACGCACTCAGCTCAAAGCATTTTCTGCTGTATTGCTTTCTTTTTTTTATTTTATTTCCAGCTCAGTTTATTCTTCCAGATCCTAAGTCTGGCAGCTTGCAATTGAACCACAATTTGATTATCCTGCATTTTCCAAATGCATCTTCAAATGAAGTCTTTGAATGCAAAATTGCACTTAAAATCAGAAAAGGAAACAACCTTGTTTTGACTATTTTTATGGCTGTAATATTAAAATAAGAAAGGTTTATTCTGAGTCAACATTTTGGATTGTGTTATTAATCCTGAGCTATGTTTTCAGATACAGTGCCTATTTCAACATGGAATCAATTGAGTTTACCAAGTCTTAGCTTTCTACTTTGTTAATGTCAAATGGCGAAACATGGATAAGCATTTGAATCACTTAAATCAAAAATTCACTATTCTCTACCAGTCTGCACATTACTTTAATGCTTTGATATATCTGCTCTCAGCTTTTTTGGTGTAAGCATTGGGAAAAAGGTGTAATTGCACTTAAAAATGTATCTCAATGCTTCCATTTTTCTCAACAATAGGAGTTAAGTAAAAAATTGTACGCCCTTGCGTAGTGTTCTGAATTTTTACTTGCTTTCGGTATTAACCTCAAGAATGATAGCTTGCATTATTACAGTGCTGCTCCCATAATGATCCATGTTTACGGAGGTGATAATGGACAAAAAGCAGAAGAAGAGTTGGGGAAGTCATCAAAGACACACGGAGGAGATTGATAATTGAAGGTGGAGAAAGAGGAAGCACGGTGAGAACAGTTAAGGAGCAAATGTGGTAGAGTGGGAAAATCACTGGGGCAGAGTAGGAGGTCAGTGGGGGAGAGTGGGAGGTTAGTGGGGCAGAGTGGGGGGGCTGTGGGGACAGTGGGAGGTCAGTAGGACAGAGTGGGAGGTCAGTGGGAGAGTGGGAGATCAGTGGGACAGAGTGGGAGATCAGTGGGGGAGTGGGAAGTCAGTGGGGTAATGGGAGGTCAGTGGGGGAGAGATCGTAGTGTAAAATTGTTCAAAAGTTGGGTGGCACAATAGTAAACTAGTTAGCACTGCTGTTTCACAGCACCAGGGACCTGGGTTCAATTCCGACCTCAGGTCACTGTATGTGTGGATTCTGCACATTCTCCCGGTGTCTCTGTAGGTTTCCTCCTGATACTCTGATTTCTTCTCACAGTCCAGAGACCTGCAGGCGAGGTGGATTGGCCATAGTAACCTGCCCCTGAGGTGGAAACCTTATCAGCTCATCCCATCGATCAATCACTGTTCAGAGCCGGTAAGGTCGGGCGAGTGGTGAAAAATTGGGTTTGTGTCTGGTTTCTTGCCTCTCGTGATGTTATCGGCACAGAATTGCCGGTGAAATCAGTTCTGCGCACATAAAGGCGTGAAGCTGATTTCAATATTCATGAGCTTATTTAAATATCATTAGCGATTCCCGCATGGTCTCCGGACTCGCCGTGGGATTACGCCCCCCCCGCCGGCCTATAAATGAACACTATGACCACCTGGGAGCCAGATGGGAATCAGCCTTTGGGTGATGCCAGCTTTTGACAGGTGTGTCCACCAACCATGCATGGCACTTGACTGAATTCCATCATAAAACACCGATCAGTGTGAGGAAGGTTTGGAGGTAAGTTTGGTTAAGCATGCCAAATCCAACCAAAGCTCTCACTGAAAGACTGTGGCCAGAATTCTCTGGTTGTTCACGTGAGTGGGATTTTCTGGTTCCGCTGCAGTGAATGAAGATTTGTTTGAGCACCAAATTTTCCACCCTCATATACAGCGAGGCTGGAAAATTCCAGCCCTTGTACTTTCCTGCTTGCAGCTGTGGTGCACGCTAAATCTCCCAAAGATGGATTGCCCATTTAAAATCCATGTTCCAGCTAAAAACGTCGACTGTTAGACCCCAGGCCTGACCTATAGCCTTGGGATCTGCCGAAAGTCAGTGCAGATGAGAATAGATGTAAAACGCACTCCCAGCCGAGATCGCATTGTTCATGTGGTGTCACACTGGGTGACCCTTTAAGGCCTGGCCTGCATGAACTGCATCTACCAATTGGGTTTACATTACATGGGGGCTTGGGAATGTGCCAGACACCAGTTCCAATGGTGATCAGGTGGGGGGTGTGGGTGTTGGAGCAGGGGGGGGGTGGTGGGAGGAGCTTTAAAAATGCAGGAGGCAGCTCCCTGCAGGCTGCCAGGAGTCATTAGAAGTCTGAGAGAGCTGCCTGGAAGGATTCCCACAAATGTCCCTGTTCTACATTCATGGCCTCAGCTCCTGGTGCTCCCAAAAGGTGGGAGGGCAAATCAGGGGGGGCACAGTGGCACAGTGATTAGCACTGCTGCCTCACAGTGCCAGGGATCCAGGTTCGATTCCAACCTTGGGGAACTGTCTGTGTAGAGTATGCATGTTCTCTTCGTGTCTGTTAAGGTTTCCTCCGGGTGCTCCGGTTTCCTCCCACAGTCCAAAGATAAGCGGGCTAGGTTGACTGGCTGACCTTAGTGTCAGAGAACTAGCGGGATAAATATGTGAGGTTACAGGGATAGGGGCTGGGTGGGATTGTGGTCAGTGCAGACTTGATGGGCTGAATGGCCTCCTTCTGCACTATAGGGATTCTACGATCAGGTGGGCACTCTGCCTCACATTTCTCTGATGTGTACCTGGGGGTTCTGATGGATGAGAAAAGTTCCAGGCAGCAAATTCCCACACCAAGGGATGGCAAGAGTAGCAGTTCCACCTGACCAGAAGATGCCTTTGCACCTGCCCGCCAGCGCCATCTCTATCATCTCCCCCAGCTCCATGATTCTCTGAGAGATCTACACTCCTCTGTCTTTGATCAGGATCGGAACCCCAACTTCCAACCCCGATCAGACTAAAAAAAATACATACTTATCTTCTCCCAATTTTCCTGAGCGATCTTCCAATGGGGGTGCTTTCAATCTGGCTCAGTGCAGGAAACCCCAGAGACATCAGTGAAGGCAATCTGTGCAGAAAGCCCCTGTTGCTGCTGTGTTCGGGTAAACAAAAAGTTTAAATGTTCCAGAGTTTCTTTGAAAAGCTACAGAGAGAAGGTAAGTGTTCGGGGGATTGGGTGGATGGGGTAATTGGGTAAGCAGGTAGGGTGGCAGGCTGATAGCTGAGTGGGTAGGTGGCAGGTGAGTGAGATGTTAGATGGGGAGGGTGAGGAATAGGTAGGATGAATAAGATGGTAGAGGGTAGAGTCCTTGGCGGCTGGATGGTAGGCTGACAGTTGGGTGAGATGATAAGTGGGTAGGGCAGTGGGCAGGTAGGGTGCATAGGGTGGCTGCTGTGTGAGTGGAGAAGTGAATCGGGGGATATTTAGATATGGGTGGGTGGGGTGTGGTTGTCAGATTAGGGGCTCTTCAGACCTGGTCAGCGGGGAGTCGGGTAGTGGGGCAAGTCAGGTCAGGGATAGAGGTGGAGATCAGTGAGGGACATGGGGTTTGGGGGGAAGTTGTGTGTCAGTGGGATAGTTGGGAGACCATGGGTGGTAGCTAAAAGGTCAAGGGATGACTGGAATTCAATTGTACTCAGAAGTTAGACTAGGATTTTATTGTCTAATGTTTCTTGTATAGCTATCTAGGTGAGTAAGTCAGAACTGTCCAAAGTCTCCAACCCTAATTCAGAGTTGGAAACTTTTTTGGAGGATCCCACGGGGCAGGGGAATTACCCAGTGGAAGTTCAAACTTCCCAAGCAATATTCCCAAGCAGCCCTTGCATTGGGACACCAAAGGGGCCCTGTAGCATATCTTCTGGGACAGGTCCAGTTTCTGACTATGACAGATTGTAATATCTAGCTTCTTGTGCATTCCCTTATAGTTGCTCCACCATTGGTGGCTGTATGTTGCCCAGGCCTAATGTTGTGTAATTCTCTCTCTATAACTCTCTACCTCACTTTCCTCTTTTTGCTTAAAGACTATGTTTTTGATTTAAGTTTTTGATAATCTGACCTAATATCTTCTCACCTACCACAGAGTCGTACCTTGTTTTACAATGTTCTCATGAAGTACCTTTGCATGTTTTCATATTAAAAGTGCTATTTAAATACATTATCTTTGTTATTAAAAATAACTGATGCTATTATCACAATGTCTAGAGAGTAGTTGATTGATATTGAATTTTATTGGAAACATTAGTTTTATTTTTAACACCACTGTTTTATGAGTGGCCTCTTTGCTTATTGACGTACCATGCCATTTAACAAAAGACTTCCTCAGTTGGTTCTAATGCGTGGGACTACAATTGGACTGGACTCTCTTGCCTGCTCCTTTATCTCAGGCTCAGTTAATGGGATCCAATTAGCAACTGCAGAGAAAGCCAGAAACACTGAATTCTGCCGAAGCTCCACATTATTGGAGATCTCATTGAATCAAATGGGTTAGCACTAGGTCAATACTCAAATTAAAACCCTGCAGCTGCTACTCCATCTTCTTCTGTTTTAGGAGAATTACTGAAGAGCATCTGAGTATTTAACCATTGAACTTTGTTCTGTCATCACCACTAAAATGAGCAAATTCCAAATTAAAATTGATGCATCAACAAACCTACAATTACTACAAAGGAAAGGGGCAGCAGACACATGGGAACACCACCATCTAGAGGTTCCCTTCCAAGCCACTCGCCATCCTGACATGGAAAGACATGGCTGTTCCTTCACTGTTGCTGGGTCAAAATCCTGGAACTCCATCCTAACAGCACTCTGGATGTACCTCCGCCACTTGGACTGCAACAGTTCAAAGACAGTTCACCACTACCTTCTCAAGGCAATTAAGTTTGATTAAATGCTGGCTAAACCAGCAACACTCAATTATAAGGTATTCATAGAATAGAATCCCTACAGCACAGAAGGAGGCCATTTGGCCCATTAAGCCTGCACCAACAACAATCTCACCCTATACTCATAACCCCACATATTTACCCTGCTAATCTCACTGAAACTAGGGTCAATTTAGCACGGCTAATCAACTTAACCTGCATATCTTTGGAATGTGGGAGGAAATCGGAGCTCTCAAAATAAACTCACAGACAAGAGGAGAATGTGCAAACTCCACACAGACAGTGACCTGGGGTTGGGAATCAAACCCAGACCCCTGGTGTTGTGAGACTGCAGTGCTAACCATTGGGCCACTGTGCTTTTATTGGAAGTATTGAAATACAATGTCACAAAAGTAGCAGTTAATACACACTCAGCAAGATCCTACAAATACAAGTGTGACATTGGCCAAATAATCTGTTGTGATTTTTCTAAGAGCACCCAGAGGAAACCCATGCAGTGCAAACTCCACACGGAAAGTTGCCCAGGGTGGGAATTGAACTCAGGTCCCTAGCACTGTGAGGTAGTAGTGCTAACCACTATGCCACCGTACTACTTCTGATCTTATAAGCCAAAGGAAAGACAGAGCAGCTTCAAAATGGAGAGAGACAGAGGTTGGAATTGATTGGATGAGATTCAAAGTTGTTAAGGCCATTGTTCAAATCAGAGGGCGACCAAGGGGAAAGGGGCAGTGCGGCCAATGGAACTGGCAGTAAGTGTGTTTCAGTGATGCAGCCCACCAAGGATGGAAGGGTCAGAGTTTCAGTTCACGAGCCTCATGAAGAGGAGGGTCAGAGCAGAAGACAAACATTCAGCAAAGAGATCTCTCCAATTCGCCTCTGGTCTCCCCACTGCTGCAGGACACAGAGCAACAAATGCATTCTGCTCGCTTGGAGGAAGCACGTGCAAATCACTGCCTAACTGCGGGAAGCACAAGGTCCATATTATTGGTCAAGTCCTTAAATTTTGTCTGAGAGCGAGACAACAATTTATTGATAGCAAGACCTTAATCAACCCTGTGTAAATGCATTTTTAGCAATTTCCTTTCATTTTGTGACAGGGACATGACTTAGAAACAAACAGGCAAAAATATTGTTTGGCCTTCTGTGGGATTGCTCACTGTTCAGTGGCTTTTTGTTTAAATTAACAAAGGGAAATGTATTTCCAATCATGCCTCCTCTGCCTGTGAAGTTCAACTCTTGTATTTCTACTAAAATTCATTTAGTGCTGATGGAGAAAAAGGCGACAATTTCAATATCTCCCCTGTAGAACTAATGGAAATGGCGCGCAGACAAGATTTCCTGCCATGTCATTCTCCTACATTAGCAATAAAACCTTCCACTTAAACACTTAAATGAATATATCAAGAAACTAATTCACCATTTGTGATCCCACAATTTAAGCAGAAGCCTCTTTAATTTTCTCCATATTTTTCTTCATTTCCAATTTGAACACACATTAGATTGCTCCGCCAAACAGCACACTGAAATTGCAACACTTAAGTCCTTTCATTTCCCTTGTAATTAAATAATTGAAATTCTTGTCAGTGCCCGCACTTTAAAGCTGTAGGAATATTGTGCCTGATGATAAAAAATTGCCTTTTTATTTTTTTTCGAGAGAAGCCGAGATTCTGCCTGTCAATGGCTGGCTGTCAGGAATGGATCTACACTTTGCTCATCTGATTCAAAAGATTTCCTGCAGTCATTAACTGGAGAAATGATGAGAGACATCTTTTGCTGCTCTTCTGATGTGATTGCTTTGCTTAATGTTTCGCAGAAATAGAACAAATACTTGTGTTCCATTTTCTTCCAGCACAGCGCTGTCCATTAACACAGCAGCTTTCAAATTTTCCATTATCCGTCTCTAAAAGACTCACCTTATACCATTTTTATTTTCTCTTTTCTTTAGCGCCACTACAACTTAACCTGATTGAATTTAGCTTGCTTTTTATATATGATGCCTGTTGCCATAACAATGTGAAAACCATTCGTTGGAAGCTGATTTCCATTTTACTCACCAAGGTGAGTAAATCATTTGTTGGCAATTTGGCAAGACTTTTGAGACTCACTCCAGCTCTGCAGAAAAGAAAAGTAGAGGAACGCAAGTGGTTTGTTGTGACTTACTTGAAGTTGAAGGCATTCTGAAGAAACTTCAAGACAAAGGGCGCAATCTGAACTGCTGTTCACGCCATGTTCCTGCTGCAGTGAGGTCGGAGAATTTGGAAGCCAGTCAAATCACTGCAGCGGGATGGGAATATCCCAACGGTTGTGAGTGATAAAAAGATTTTGGCCAGAATCTTTCAACATGCCTGACATTGTGACCGAGTATCACATACACATCTGTTACTATCCGTTAATGTTCATTGATGTAGGTCAACTTAGCAATTAAAAGATCAAAGATCAAAGAAAGCGAGGGGGATTGAATATAAAAGTAGGGAGGTCTTGCTGCAGCTGTATAGGGCATTGGTGAGGCTGCAGCTGGAGTACTGTGTGCAGTTTTGGTCGCCGCACTTACGCAAGGATATTTTGGCTTTGGAGGGAGTGCAGAGGAGGTTTACTAGGCTGATACTGGAGTTGAGAGGGTTGAGCTATGAGGAGAGGCTGAATAAACTAGACTTGTACTCGTTAGAATGAGGGGAGATCTCATTGAGACATATAAGATGATGAATGGGATGGATAGGATAGAGGTGGAGAGACTCTTCCCGCTCAGAAAGGACAGTAGGACTAGGGGGCACAGCCTCAAGATAAAGGGGGGGCGGTTTAGAACGGAGTTGAGGAGGAACTTCTTCACTCAAAGGGTGGTGAATCTCTGGAATTCTCTGCCCGTTGAAGTGGTGGAGGCTGCCTCGCTAAATATTTTTAAGACACGGGTTGATGGGTTTTTGATAAGAGAGGGGATTAAGGGTTATGGGGAGAGGGCGGGAAAGTGGAACTGAGCCACGACAGATCAGCCATGATCTTATTGAATGGCGGGGCAGGCTCGAAGGGCTAGATGGCCTACTCCTGCTCCTATTTCTTATGTTCTTATGTTCTTAGAATAAAGAAAATTACAGCACAGGAACAGGGCCCTTCAGTCCTCCAAGTTTACACCCACCATGCTGCCCAACTGAACTAAAGCTCCCTGCCCCTCTGGAGACCGTATCCTTCTATTCCCATCATATTCATATATTTGTCAAGGCGCCCCTTAAAAGTCACTATCGTATCTGCTTCCACTACCTCCCCCTGCAGAGTGTTCCCAGCACGAGCCGACCTCTGTGTAAAAAAACTTGCCTCATATACCTCCTTTAAATATTGCCCCTTAACTTACCTTCTGTAGTATTGTTCCCAACCACTACGCTTTCTTCAAAAGGACTTTATGGCCAACGTCCTGCTATTTGGAATATATTCACTGTTGTGATGTAGGAAATTTGATAGCTAATTTGTACACAGAATGACCCACAAAAAAACTAGGTCATTGTTTTTTGTGGCATTGATTACAGGATAAATATTAGCCAGCTTCCCCGCTCTTCTTCAACATAGAGGGCGGGATTTTCTGGCCATGCCCTCCTCAAGGCTGCAAATTCTTGTCTGAGGTCAATGGACCTTTGCATGGTCCACCCCGCCCGCCATGATTCCCATGGTGGTCTGGAGGGGAAATGCCACCCAGGGTCTTTTACACTTACTTGAGAGTACAGGTTGATCTTTGGTTTAATGCCTCATTTGAAAGATGGCAACATGAACTAGGTTGCACTCCTTCAGTACTGCAGTGGATTGAATTTCAGCCTGGATTTTTGTACTCAAGTCTCAGAGTGGGATTCTTTTTGTACGGGGAGGGTCAGGTCTCACCATCTTGAGTTTTTTGAAAAAGTGGCAAAGATAATTGATGAGGGAAAGGTTGTGGCTGTAACTTATACAGACTTTAGTAAGGCGTTTGACAATATCCTACCTGGCAGACTGGTACAAAAACTAATATCACACGGGATTTGGGTGGGGCTGGCTAGAGGGATACAGAACTGGGTTGATTATAGAAGACAGAGACTAGCAGTGGAAGGGTAATTTTCAGAATGGAGATTTGTAGTTAGCGGAGTTCCACAGGGATCAGTGCTAGGACCTCTGTTGTTTGTAATATATATAAATGATCTGGAGGAAAACGTAGGGGGTCTGATTAGTGAGTTTGTAGATGACATGAAGATTGGTGGATTTGTTGATAGAGCTGGAGATTGTCAGAGGATACAACAAGAAATAGATAGATTGGAAAACTTGGAGAAATGGCAGATGGAATTTAATTCAGACAAATCATAGAAACCCTACAGTGTAGAAAGAGGCTATTTGGCCCATCAAGTCTGCACCAACCACAATCCCACTCAGGCTCTACCCCTTATCCCTACATGTTTATCCACTAATCCATGCATCTCAGGACACTAAGAGGCAATTTTAACATGGCCAATCAACCTAACCCGCACGTTTTTGGACTGTGGGAGGAAACTCACACAGACATGAGGAGAATGTGCAAGCTCCACACAGGCAGTGACCCAAGCTGGGAATCGAACCCAGGTCCCTGGAGCTGTGAAGCAGCAATGTTAATCACTGTGCTACCATGCCGTCCTGAATATGATGTGATGAATTTTGGAGGATCAAATCCAGGCATGAATTTTACTGCAAATGGCAGAACCCTTAGGAGCATTAACATGCAGAGGGATCTGAGTGTGCAGGTACACAATTCCATAGAGTGGCAACACTGGTGGCCAGGATGATTAAGAAGGCATGCGCAATCTCACCCTCATAAGCCGGGGCATTGAGTACAGGAGTTGGGAAATCATGTTGCAGCTATATAAAACCTTCATTAGGTTGCATTTGGAATATTGCATTTAGTTCTGGTCACTACATTATCAGAAGGATTTGGAAGCTTTGGAGAGAATGCAAAGAAGGCCTTGAAAGCCCAAGGCCAACAGAGACTTCCATTCTCTGAGCCTTATCCGCCCTGATTCCAGTAGAATTCCAGCCACCAACTCTGTTTCTCTTTCTAGAAATGCTGTTTGATCTGTTGAGCATTTCCAGAACTTTTTTGTTTTTATTTCAGCTTACCAGCATCTGCAGTACTCAGCTTTTGGATCAATGTTTAATTCCCTGACACTTCTCTGCCAGGAATAGTCAACTTGCAGAAGTTACGTTCTTCTCTCTGAGTGGGATTTCTGTTTGTCTCTTTTACCTTGTTCATTGTTATCTATTTTTCCTCTCATGTTTGAACAGATGCCTACCAGAATTTACCTGGACAGTCACATATCCTTCCTCAGTAACTGTTTCGATGTAATCTACATGGATTTAAACTGAAATTTCCAGCCTTCTAATTTCAGATCCACCTTTCTCTAAGACATTGAATGCTCCTCGAACCATTTTTCTCACTAAATCCTGAGGCCCGCACTCAGTGCTGTGTATCACCTCATCAATACTCTTGACCTCTCTTCAGCAGCAGTTTTTGGATGTACACCCAAAATGGAAATGACGAAAGTGGGAAGAAACAAACAAAAAGCTGCCTTACGGATAATATCAGGATGAAATTTGCAAATCCTTGTGGTTACTCTCTTTCTACATCTCGAATGTTACGACCAGGTGCAGAGGGGTCAAATGGTTCCAATCTTTTCACCATTCCTCTTTTGACCTCTTGCCAATTGATTTAGTATTAAGTGATAATGCAGGGTGGCACGGTGGCACAGTGATTAGCACTGCTTCCTCACAGTGCCAGGGATCCAGGTTTAATTCCAACCTTGGGAAGCTCTCTGTGTAGAGTATGCATGTTCTCTTTACATCTGTTAAGGTTTCCTCCGGGTGCTGCGGTTTCCTCCCACAGTCCAAACACATGCAGATTAGGTGGATTGGCCATGCTGAATGTATGAGGATAGGGTCAAGAAGAGGGCTGGCATAAGTTGCTCTGTCAGTGAGTCGGTGCAGACTCAATGGGCCAAGTGGCCCATTCTGCACTGTAGGATTCCATGATGTTTAAGTGCTGTGTCTTATTTTCTTGAGCTTTTCTTTAAAGAAAAATGGATTGTAATTAACCCAGTCTGAGTAAAACCAATAAAAATGTTCCAACTTTCATGCACGCTCTCAGGTTCACACATATAAAAAAAGAAAAGTAATAAAGAAGGAAAGTAGATTAAGTGATAGTCTGGAGATCAATAAAGGTTAAAGTGATATGGTTCTCATTGGTTGATGACTTGGGTGAATGCAGGTTGAGCTTGGTTGTCCTTCTGGTTTCAGTTGTGAATTGCTTTGAAGGTACAGAAGATGATTTATCTATTTTTCTGGAGATAGCAACTACTGAGCTCTGCGACATTTTCTGCCTGTGGCACATGGATATTCAAAATGGATGGCAAATGGGGTTCAAGTTTGTAAAATTAGGTGGACAGAAAGAGAGAGAGAGAGAAAGACCCACACAGGGATCTTCAGTCCTGTTCATTTCCAGATTGGATTGTTTTTTCCTGGTACTCGGAGTGGTTATCTGAAGTCAGTAGCGATCAGGTGACCACTTATTCAGTACTTCAATTGTCCACCTAAATGATTTGAAGTTACAAGCCATTTCTCGACAATAGGGAATGGACGGTTGCTATCCACACATACTTGTGATGAATTGGTTTTTCTAGAGCTCTCCATTGGTAAGTGCACAGATAGTGGGCCCGAGACTCCATTGGTTTTCTGTTTTGCTCGGTGCGTAGACAATAAAATGTGTAAATTCTACAGATGGTTGTGTCCCAGCATGTCCACTCAGGGAAGGCAATCCACCCATATTCAGTTAATTAAGAACTTTCCAGAGACTTGAAATAATTCTGAATCTGTGAAGAAAGGCTGTGTTTGTTGTTAATCCTGTGTGTACACAGTTCTACTTATTGTGACATTGCAAGTGACAGAGTAGGCGCTGATTAGGAGAAAGATGCTCGTCAAATGGTTATTCAAGATTTTTTTCCCTTCAGTTTTATAAGATAGTTTAAGCAAATGCAAAGTCTGTAAGAAAACTCCAAGACCTCTTCTGGAAACCAGTAACAAAACTCACATTGCACAAAACAGCATTAGACTTGCAGCTGCTCAAACCGAGGTTGTCATTGGGGGGCAAGGTGGGCCACTGACCCAGGCACTGAATCAATGGTTTAACCCACTTATGATCTCACTCTAGGCCTCATTCAGTAGACACTGAACTGCCACAACCACGTATGATACATTATGAACATCCTCCATCATAGAGTGCATGTCCTGCACCAAGGTCTTCACTGCACACATCGTTATCTTGGTGTTGGCCAGGCTGTGTAGAAGTGACAGCACTATCTCCTCAGGTGGAAGGCAATGGGACTCCTCCAGTCATCCTTTCACTCCGAGGAGGGATGTTGTCATCTCTTCCTGATCCTCGCAACTCTATCTTAGCAGCTCCAGCAGCTGTGATACAATTGCACCCAGGGGCACATCGTCAGGCTGGGGCTCAGCAGAATCCTGGGCCCCAGCATCACGGCTGGGATGTTCCTGCGTCTGCCTACTGTGGATCATTAGCTGTGAAGTGGTCACCAATGAGTGACCCAGAAGCCTGCCCACTAGTCAGTGCCACTGAGGTGTGAGTATCTGTGCTGATGGAGCGTGCTGTTGACAGTCATGACATTTCTTCAATCCTTGTCTCTGAGGTGTCTCCCAAGGAACTTCTCAAGTCTGTGGTCTCCAGAGGGCGTGAGGATAGTCTGGGTGGACTGACCTGCGAGGGAAGTGAGATTGGTGCACCACAGGAGCAGACTGAAGGGGAGAAAGTTAACTCGCATGATGTATGAGAATGAAAAGAGAAAAAGATTTAACCACTGCTGCAAACTGTATCTAGCCACCAATGTTTGGACCAGTCTTCAGTCATTTCCTAACAACAAAACAAAGGAGATTGTCATCGATTTCAGGAATTGTATTGGAGGACATGCCCCTGTCTACATCAACGGGGATGAAGTGGAAATGCTCGAGAGCTGGTGTACAAATCATCAACAACCTGTCCCGGTCCCCCCACGCCGACTCCATTGTTAAGAAAGCCCACCGAAGCCTCTACTTTCTCACGAGGCTAAGGAAATTCGGCATGTCCGCTACTAACTTTTACAGATGCACCTTAGAAAGCATTCTTTCTGGTTGTATCACAGTGTTATATGGCTCCTGCTCTGCCCAAGACTGCAAGAAACTACAAAGGGTTATGGATGAAACCCTATCCATCAAGAAAACCGGCCTCCCATCCATTGACACAATCTACACTCCCTGCTGCCTCAAAAAAGCAGGCAGCAAAATCAAGAACCCCACATACCCTGCACACATGGTCTTCCATCATCTTTGGTTGTGGAATAGATACATAAGTCTGAGGACACGTACCAACCGACTCAATAACAGCTTCTTCCCTGCTGCCATCAGACTTTTGATTGGATCTACCTCGTATTTAGTTGATCTTTCTCTACACCCTAGCTATGACTGTAACATTACATTTTGAACTCTTCCCTTTCCTTCTCTAGCACACAAGAAACATTGTATACTAATTTCATTGTATACTAATTCATGGAACAATAATAAATATAATCAAATCAAATTAAGTGGGTTCAAAACCAATTTATGTTTATTTATTAGTGTCACAAATAGGCTTCCGTTAACACTGCAATGAAGTTACTGTGAAAATCCCTTAGTTGCCACACTCCAGTGCCTGTTTAGGCACACAGAGGGAGAATTTAGCATGGCCAATGCACTTAATCAGCCTGTCTTTCAGACTGTGGGAGGAAACCGGAAAACGCACACAGACACAGGGGGAACGTGAAGACTCCACACAGACAGTGACCCAAGGTGGGAATCGAACCCACACCCCTGGCGCTGTGAGGTAACCGTGCCACCCCTGCAAAGAGAAAGATAAGAGAAATGAGAAACAATTTCAGCAGGAGGTGCACATATAGAACCAAATTGTTTCCAACTTATACTATCTTAATATCTGCATGCAATTATGTGTTTAACAATAGTGAATAGCCTACTTTCGAGCAGTCTGTTACTACACTTCATCGGTTAACTCTAGTTAATTTATATGCCTGAAGACAGCCGAGCAGATAATTTAGTCTGGACTCACAATAAAAACCTACAATTTGAGTTCTGATTAGATTTTATAAATGGTTACTGTTGACTTGATTATAACAGCAACTCAAATTGCTCATTTATTTGCCATATCCTTTGCTATAGTTCATGAATTTCCCTAGTACAGGGGATTATTAAGTGCTCTTTCAGGTGGCCTTCCAAAATCATAAACATGTTTCCTTCTTCATACATCTGCACTCATAGAGCAACAAGGAATCTTAATAAATACATTGATAATTCTAGCTTTGCTGCTGTGTGCGATAAGCAGAAATGTATTTCCATACAATTCTTTTGTGCAATGAAAATACAACCAAGATCTCTGATGTGTTATATTTGTGACTCCTCAAATACTGAAGCAGTCCATGTTCAAATGCAACAAGATCTGGACAAGTAACATTTGTGCCAAACAAATGCCAGGCAATGACTATCACCAGTAAGAGATACTCTAACCACTGCCCCTTGACATTCAGTGGTGTTACCATCACTGAATCCCCCACTGTCAACATCTTTGGGGTAACCATTGACCAGAAACTCAACTGGACTTGCTACATCAACACAACAGCTACAAGAGCAGGTCAGACATTAGGAATGCAGTGGTGAGTAACTCACCTCCTGGCTCCCCAAAGTCTGTTTGCCATCTACAAGCTACAAGTCAGGAGTGTGAAGGAATACTCTCCACTTGCCTGGATGGGTGCAACTCCAACAACACTCAAGAAGCTTGACACCATCCAGGACAAAGTAACTCACTTGGCTGCCACCACATCTACAAATATCCACTTCCTCCACCACTGACACTCAGTAGCAGCAATGTGTACTATCTATAAGATGCACTGCAGTAATTCATCAAAGGTTCTTTGACAGCATCTTCCAAACCCACGATCACTCCCATCTGGAAGGACAAGGGCAGAAGATACATGGGAACACCACCATCTGCAAGTTCCCTTCCAAGCCACTCACCATCCTGATTTGGATGGTGTTCCTGATATCGCCATTCCTCCAAGTTGCTGGGTTAAAATCCTGGAATTCCCTCCCTAATGGCATTGTGGGTCAACTCACAGCACATGGACTGCAGCAGTACAGGAAGGCAGCTCAGTATCACCTTCTCAAGGGCAACTCATGGCCAGACAGTGATGCCCATGTTCCAAGAATTAATTTTTAAAAATTGGTTTTGTCACTTTACTGACATATAAGGAGTTCTAATGTCAAATTTCATTACTGAAAGGCAGATGGTTCGATGTTACATTGCATAGTCGAAGAAAAAGCTTAACATGCTCACTCCAGGCCACGCTCAGTTTATACAATGCTTAATTAGGTTCTTGTTGGTAATTTTCTACTTGGAAGTGAGCAAGAGAAATGACTGCCTAGAGTCTCATCTGCTTGGGCGGTGAGGGGGAAAATGTTCCCAGAGCAGAAAACGAGCAGAATGATCCATGGGGAAATTTGTGGGCTACTGTTCTACAAGATGATGTATTGGAAGAATCAATAGCTTATGGTCTCTGCTGCCCCAATATGGTTAATCAGATCATTGCTCATTTTGAAAAACAGCCTGTATGTTACATTTAGGAATTTGTTTGATAACAGGGGCATGGTAGAATTAATTGTGTTTAGTTTTACAAAATTACCATCTGATTTCATCTGTCTCCCATTTGGATCTATTGATACATTGCAATGACAAGGGCAATTTTAACCAAGCCACAATGTTTAGGAAATGGATCAGATTGATTTTGCAGCAATGAATATACTTGTCAGAATGTAAAACCAGCCTTCCATCTAATCCCAGGTGATTCATGCTCAGGGAGTTAATTAAAATTACTCCCAAGACTCCATATAGTTGGCTTTCGAAACCATTGCTGGTCACCTCAGGTTGTGAACATATGAACAAGGAGCAGGACTAGGCCATTCGGTCCCTTGAACTGCTCTGCCGTTTACTGAGATCATGGCTCATTTGATGAACCATAGAATCATAGAATCCATACAATGCAGAAGTAGGCCATTTGGCTCATCAAGTCTGCACCAACATCAATCCCACCTGGGGCCTATCTCCATAAGCTCACAAATTTACCCTCTGAGTCTCCCTGACACTAAGGGGCAGTTTACCACATCCAATCAACTTAGCCTTCACATCTTTGGAGTGTGGGAGGAAACCACACGGGGAGAACATGCAGGCTCTATGCAAGCAGTGACCTGAGATCAGAATCAAACCCAGGTCCCTAGTGCTGTGAGGCAGCAGTGCTAACCACTGTGCTACTGTTCCGTCCTAAAATTAAATTCCAATATCACGATCTGCTGTGGTAGAATTTGAACTCGGGTCCCCAGATCTTGCCCAGTGTCTCTGGATTAATAACCCAGTGACAATACCACTATGACACCACCTCTACATTCCCCAACCTCCTGATAATCTATCAGCCCCACCCCTCCCCAACCCCTTCTTGCTTTCCAAGAATCTATCCACCTCTGCTTAAAAGTATTCAAAGCATCTGTTTCAACCGTTTTTCAGAGGTAGCACTCCAAAGGCTCAACTCTGAGTGAAAAAAATTCTCCTCATCTTCGTTTCATCTGGGCGACCCTTTTTTTCAAACAGTGGCTCCTCATACTTAGATTCTCTCACAAGAGGAAACATTCCTCCTCAAATCTGCTCTGTCAAGACCCCTCAAGATCTTATGGGCTTCAGTCAGGTCACCTCTTACTCTTCTAAATTCCAGAGGATATAAGCTTTGCCTGTCCAACCCTTCCTCATAAAGACAACTCACCAATTCCAGGTATTGGGTTGGTAAATCTGGTATTAGTCTGGTTGCCAATGGTTTTTCTATCCCGGAGGAGAAGTTGTCCTGTTTGTGAAATGAAAAGCATATTTGCGTATTTGCTGAATACTGATACTAAATTATAGTATCCTACCTTGCACATTCACATGTGACTTTGAATGTAGAATGTGATGCTAAATAGCTACAATTAATATAACAAAAGCCCCAAAACACTTGACTCTTAGTTTGAACCAATGGTTAATATTTTCTTTTATTGCTCCATGGGACGTAGGCATCACCGGCAAGGCCAGCATTTGTTTCCCATTCTTAATTACCGTTGGGAAGGTGGTGGTGAGATGCCTTCTTGAATGTGTTCTGAGCTAGGAGGAGTAACAAGACTTCAGTACCTTTGCAATTAAACTATGGGATATTAACAAACCAGGCAGAAATTTATCTCTCTGCTGTTTTAGTGGAGACATTAATCCCTTCAAAAAAAACAGGTTAACATTTCCAATAAAATAGCAGGGAAGAATTTAAGGTGATGTGTATTTCTGCACCAGAATCCAGTAGCAAAAGCTCACAATTATCCAGAAACCGAACTGGACCAGAGCTATAAATACAATGGTTATGAGAGCGGATCAAAGGCTTGGAATTCAGTAATTCACATTCTGAATCCCCAAACCTGTCCGCCATTTACAAGACAAAAGTTTGGAGTGTTATCGAATGCTCTCCACTTGTCTGGATGGGTGCAACTCCAACAACACTCAAGAACCTCAACAATCCATGTCAAAGCAGTCTGTTTGATTGACATCCCATCTCCACTTTAAACACTCCACCACCGGTACAGTACACAATGGCAGCAATGTGTAGCAGCTACAAGATAACAGCGACTTGCCAAGGCTCATCTCACCAGCAATGCTCACATCCCATGAACGACTAAAAAAATGCCCATGTTTCCTTTCCACTTTGCTATCAGTCCAGTAAGAAAAAGGAAGAGATCAGCAATGAAGAAGTGATGAACATAGAACATAGAACATTACAGTGCAGAACAGGCCCTTCGGCCCACGATGTTGCGCCGACCAATTAAAAAGCCATGACCCTCTAACCTAAACCAAACCCTTTCCATCCATAAACCTATCCACGGATCTCTTAAACGCCCCCAAACTAGTCGCATTTACAACTGCAGCAGGCAGGGCATTCCAATCCCTCACCACCCTCTGGGTAAAGAACCTACCCCTGACATCCGTCCTATAACTACCACCCCTTAATTTAAAGCTATGCCCCCTCGTGCTAGCTTTCTCCATCCGAGGAAAAAGGCTATCACTGTCCACCCTATCTAAACCTCTAATCATCTTATATGTTTCAATAAGGTCCCCTCTTAGCCGCCTTCTTTCTAACGAAAACAACCTCAAATCCCTCAGTCTCTCCTCATAGGACCTCCCCTCCATACCAGGCAACATCCTGGTAAACCTCCTCTGCACCCTCTCCAAAGCCTCTACATCCTTCCTATAATGTGGGGACCAGAACTGCACACAACACTCCAAATGCGGCCGCACCAGAGTTTTGTACAGTTGCAACATGACGCTGCGGCTCCTAAATTCAACCCCCCTACCAATAAACGCCAAGACGCCATCTTGGGCACAAGTCCTATAAGTATCCTTATAAGTCCTATAAGTCCTTATAGGACTTGAGGCACAAGTTCTATAAGTATCAACTTACTAGACAGAAGAACATTGATTGTGATGTTTGACTGGAAGGTGTGTAGCACCATATGGTAGATGTCATGATGTTAGGTGCCTGAGTTTACTATTGTAAACATCTTTGTATATGTGATATAAAATTACTGGTGGGAGTATTCAAATGATAAAATAAATAGAAAGAAAGAAGCTTCAGCATCAATACCTTTTGAACTTGAATTTAAATATCTTGACTGTTTTAGCTTTAAACACAAATTATTCAATTATATGGCACCCCACTGCAAGACCACATGGAGTGCAGGATACAAATCTCTGTGATGTTACTAAAATCCACATCTAGATGCCTCTTAAGTATGATAGAATAGATTGCAGTGAGTTTCACAGCAAAATATGTGGATATTGACAACGTACTTCTTTTTTCTAGCTTTTATTTTTTTAAAAAGAGACCTCTATAAGGCCTCCCAGAGCCAGAATAATACAGATTTAAATGTATATTAAAGTTCACACTACTTAAACTGAAACCAGTGAACAAAATCAATTGAAATACTGACATGGCATTGTTGCGTTTCTTTGTACAAATGAATTAAAGGGGTATTATCTTTTCCAATCCACTGCATCATTTCCTTCATCGGTATATAGGTACAAAAAGGCAGCTGGTGGGGTTCCTATTGATTCAATCACACTATCACTGTAGTTGAACAGAAGGGGAGTTTCTGGGTCAGTAATGCTGCAGTGAATGGCATGATGATCTTACAGAACTAACACAGACCCAGCTTAGAGGAAACGCTGCCAGCCAGCTATGCCTAAATATTTTCCCGACATGTATATTCAAGGAGAGTGTCTCTGAGGAACAAAGCTTCCTGCTGTGGGGATCAAACCCTAGTGATGGGAAAGCCTTATGGAAGTCAAACGCCTAGTATTCGCCCTCGCTCTCCCGCTACCCCTTTCTTCCCAACTAATTCTCCAGATGACACATGACAGGATTTGAACAAGAAGGCTGTGGTGGAGCTATCTGAAATTAAAATATCAAATCTGGAACAGAATCCCAAGAACTGAGAGTGTATTTATTATTTAACTTCATTGAAAAGCATAGCATGCATTATAAGGAAAGATTAGACTTTAAAGATATAAAATTTACAAAATAAGGTTTCCGAGTTTCTTCATCAGACTGGATTCTTAAACAGGAGAAAATCAAATGGTCATAAATTTGGAAATATGTAACTGATATTTATTATAGGTTATGTGAAGTTAACATTTGCCCTTGGTTTAGTTTAAATTTTATGTCCACAAACAAAATCAGATTGACTGAATGATAATCTAATGGAGTAAGAGTTCAAGCTATGGTGTTAAATAGTTACTGGGACAAATCCTAATGTATTAGCTGCGATAACCTCACTAGGGAAGGTGACTGATAGTCCGAAAAAGAGGTGGACCGTGGAAAGATGCATCGACTTTGGGTGGATTTCCTGGTTTTGGGGTGAGCGTGGCCAGAAAATCCTGCCCACCATTCCAGAGTGAAAGTGCATTCGCTCTCCATCCCATCGCACAGGCGATTGAAAATCGTGGATGGTATCTCTTAAAATAAAGTTGTCTGCCACTTTTCTCGGTGATCATTCAGCTCCCCCCCATGTGGCGATCAATGCAATCTTTTGCTTATTATTATACCTCTTCCCACTTGCTTTGTGTTTTGCTTCCTTTTATTCCTGGAGATTGTATTCAACTTGTGAACAATGGGATAAATGCCAAGGTAACTGTTATGCCAGTGTCTTTATTACTATCATCTGTAGTAGCTCCCCCCTTGGCAAACTCAGCTGCTAGGATTGATGCAATATTTTAAAAATCTGCTTCAAATTACTCAAAGTAATCAGAAGTCTTGTTTCCCACTTGCAAATGGATTGAATAATAATTATCGTCACTTCTTGTTGAGTGGATAATTTAGCTCACCACCAACAACAAAATCAGAGCCCTGAGGGAGTGCAGGAGGGAAGAAGGAGAAAGAGTTGGAACCCTGGTGTGTGATTGACTGGAAAAATACTGTACGCTATGCTGTCTAATGTGTCTCATGACCCAAGTGTCTCAAGATAAAGAATCTTTTCTGGCGATGTACAAAATTCTCATTTGTCAATGGATTAAGTCCTGCTGCTCCCTGCCATCCAGAAAACTATTTCAATAAGAAATGAGCCAACAGCATGCTGCACTGATATTTCAAAGCACGGGGAGGCTTTGATTTATGTGAGTGACTGATTGGGTGAATTGTCAATCTGAGTGGCCTTTCAAAGAGTTATTAAGTAATCCTCTTCCATTCAGAAATAGTCGAACTGCACTGCCCCTCAGTTGTAGTTCAAGGGGGCCATTCTCCCAACTCTGGCAGCGCAGCGGGCTGGGAGGCTGAACTGGAGGCTGTGTAGTGGGTCGCGCTGAGCACCGCAGCCTGCGTGTGTCTGCAGCCGCCAGATTTCCAGCGCCATCAGCACCACTCCAGAAATCGGCGCTGAGTCACCTAAATGTCAGGAGTAAGCTTTTCACTCAGAGGGTGGTGAGTGAGTGGAATCGGCTGCAGTTGGTGGTGGTAGAGGCAAACTCGCTGGGGTCTTTAAGAGACTTCTGGAATGAGTACATGGAATTTAATGGGATTGAGAGTTATAGATAGGCCTAGTAGGTATGGATATGATCGGCGCAACTTGTGGGCCGAAGGGCGTGTTTGTGCTGTAGTGTTCTATGTTCTATTAAATTATTTAAATGATGATTTCAATATTATTAGCGGGTCCAGGACTGAAGTCTTCAGGCCCGCTACAGTCTCCCCACCACCCGGCCCCTGCCAGAAGTGTTTCATTTCAGCGGGGTTTACAATAGCTCCACACTTGTGAGGAGCTGGTAGCCTGATACCGCTGGAGTGAAGGAGGGGGCCATCGAGGACCCCCCCTGCCCCCCAGGAGGTTGAGGGTAAGGGGGCAGGGTTGCCTTTGGGCATTGTCAGCCTGGCCCCTGGCCAAGGGAAAAAATGGCAATGCCCAAAGGGGTACCTCGGCACTGCCCACCAGGCATTGGGCAGTGCCAAGGGGCTGAGGCCTAGAGGGGCAGGGCATTTGCAGGATGAGACTGATGAGGTTGGGGGGATTCTGCTGCCACACTGCACTCCGTGGTGACAGAAAGGGAGGGAGGCCAGCAATTGGGGATGGCCCTTGGGTTGGGAAGTGGGAGGTTGAGACTAGCCCAGTCATATCCTGGAGGTTAGCGATCAGGGGGTGAGGGGGTCACATGGCCAGCAATGCGGGGTTGCAGGGCTAGCCAGTGATCGAGCTGGCCAACGATTGGGAGGCCGGCAATGCAGGGCTACTGTGCATGCACCAATCTCGGTGCTGGCAGATCGGCACATGTGCAATGGCCCACTCAGCACTGTGCTGCCAGCCTCTCCTGTGGGAATAAGCCCCACACACTGAGTTTTAATGATTTTCATGCTTGGGCACTCTGCAGTGCACAGAGTTTGAGAGATTCTTTTTGAAAGTCCTGCTGAAGAAAGAACAACAGGATTTACTCCAGTTTTTACACACATTTGATACTTTGAATTTCTTTGGGAGAATCCCACCCCAAACATTAGCCACATGGATGGAACATCCATCAGCCTATAGAATGGTGTATGTTGTTTTCCTAAGTCTTTCTGCCTGTGTTGTCATCAAGCAGTCTGGCTAATTTTCTGGAAATTCTGCACTGCCTTCAATTCTCTCTTTCTCTGTACACAACGTAAGCTGCCTTTGATTAAATCTGGAACAGCTTGCCTCCTGGTTATAGACAGGAATTCAAGCAAATGGGGGCAGAGTGTTTGTATAATTCTTTACTGTGGCATGTTCCACGAGGAGTGGATGGAAACTGTTACAGAACAAGTATTTCAGCAAGATTTGTAATGTAATTTTTAAAGTTTTGGAGCAAATGTTTCAGACAAACTTCATTTCAGCACGATCTTTTAAAAATAAACATCTCCTTGGATCATCTGAATGGAGAAATCAGAGCTTTCTTTTACACGGAACACAATTCAATAGATGTCGGCTGAAAAGAAATTTATTTGACTCTTTTGAGGCCAATAGCATCCTGCCCAGAATCCCTAAACAATGGGACATCCAATTAAAGCTAACAGCTAGAAGGATGCGTGAGTAAGCAGATGCAGGTGGTCTTGCCTTGTGCCTGATCCTCGGTGCCATTTCTGTGAAAGCAAGTACCTTGCCATTACTGGCTTAAAGCAGCTGATAAAATTCTCCAGAGGGCCAGCTTTCCATTAATTGCTTCAGAAACCAACCAACTCTTTTATTTGCCGGCGAACATCTCCAGGTGAGTTATTCCATCAGAAATGGCATAAAGAGCGCGCTGCCATAGAATGGAGACTGAAGTGTTTTATTGATCACACATGTGACTGCTGTATTTTTGCTTAAGAAGATTTGTCAGCAACTTGCAGGCTGGATCTTTTTTTTTACCTTCCTGATTCAGCCCAGCAATGCGGTGAAAGAGCAGTAAATGTGAAACAATGCTGTCTTATATATATATATATAGACAATAGCTGAAAATGGGAAATAATGGCAATGTGTACTAAAGACAGTCTGCAACAGGTCAATCAATATTTAATCACTGTATCAAAATTTTGAGCTGTATCCTACATCAGCACAATGGTAAAGGTTACAACACTCATCAGATATAAATAGACCATTTGTGCATTTACAGCCTTTCCTGGTTGCTGTTTCATAGCAGACATTTACAGTAATATAAGCTTGATTAAAGTTAGAATTTCTGCTTGTATTCAATTGCCAAGTCTGGTACAATTACATTCAAAGTTGCACTTGTTTTCAGAAATGCTTTTCCTGGCAATTTCCGCCTAAATTCACTTACCAGAAGAGGAGGTGATGACCTCATGGTATTATCGTTAGACTATTAATCCAGAAATTTAGCTAATGTTCTGCGGACCTGGGTCCGAATCCTGCCACAGCAGATGGTGGAATTTGAAATCCATTTAAAAATATCTGGAATTAAGAATCTACTGACAACCATAAAAGCATTGTTGATTGTTGGAAAAACCCATCTGTTTCACTAATGTCCTGTCAGCTAGGAAATCTGCTGTTGTGACCTGATCTGGCTTACATGTGACTCCAGAGCCACAGCAATGTGGTTGACTCTCAACTGCCTTCCAAGGGATGGGCAATAAATGCTGGCCAGCCAGTGACACTCATGTCCCACGAATGAATAAAAAAAATTGGAAAATCTGTCATGAGCCAAGACAATGTTTTAAAACATATTTCTCTTAAATTTTGCTTTGAAATAATTTCTTTCATCTTTTTAAAGGTACTAACAGATTTCTCACTAAAGTTAAGCATCCTTGGTCTGATGTAGGCGACAGGGATCGCACCTGCTGATTGAACAGCCAACAAGAGTCCCATATCACCTCTTTATCCGAATGGTCCACCACAAGTTTGCACTCAATGCCCAGGATTGCTGAGGGTCCCAGGACAAAAGTGTGTGATGGTGGGAGGGGATTATGGGGTGGTTCACAGAGGAAGTAGGGAAGGGGGTTGGCAGGAAGAGGAGGGGATGATTCTCATAGATCGCCCCTCCCTTTCCCAATGCTGTGGCCCTTGATCAGACATTATGTGCCTTTGAAAAAGGAACCCATTGCTGGAAGATTACGAGAGTTTGCCTTCTTGGGCTTTGCAAATGTGACTGTCTTACCCACTGCTGGGTGAATAACAACTCAGCAGGCTGGGGCACTTAAGTGGGCATTAATTGTTTTATTTATTCATGAGTTGTGGACTACGGAGTGACAGCAGGCTCACGAGTAGAGTAAACTGGAGTTTGGAGCTTACCTAGAACAGAGAGGTGAAAGAAAGGAGAATCTGTGCTAGAGAAAGCTGTAATCTCAACTTCTGTGAATGAAAAAGAAAAGAATTCTTTAACTTGGTGTTGAAAGTGAAGGTTGGAGAAAAAGTTTTCAGGATGCAATTGATTATAAAGCCATGGGTTGTTTGTGACCTCCAGGATCCTCAGGGAGTGAGGTAATGTAGAACTTAAAACAGTTGAGGCATATTGGGTGATGAATGGCCTTGACAGTCCCATGCCAGATGCACCTCAGTTTGTAGCTTGAGTTAGTGCAGCTGAGCATTGTCAATGTTTTCCATTACATAAGCTGCAGGTTGGGATAAAAAGGGACAAGATTTTTCATTGCTATTGTGCACTTGGGAAATATAGCCCCAGCTGGAAAGCTTTGAACGTTATTTCAGAACAAATGTTGGTCGGAATTCTCTGACCTCGCCCACAGCTGGGATTTTCCAGTCCCGCTGCAGTGAATGGAGATTTGGCTGAGCACCAAATTCTCCCTTTTCACTGGCAGTGGTGGCTGGCTGTGTGATTCTCGCTGTTAATTTGAACTCAAGCAAAGTAGAAATAAGTTGTCACAATTCCAATTTGCATCAGCGTTTCATTTTCATGACAAAATGAATGTGATCATTCGACACAAACAATCTTTAAAACGTTTCCATTTTTTGACCCAAATAACGGCAACAGCTGGAGAGCGAATTGTTCCAGATACATTCTCATTATCTCTCTTTTTAACCAATGCTGCTGTGTCCGAATGTTTGCTTCTGCATCTGTCGTGTTGCCGAATGGAAATGAGTTCTCCCTTGCTTTGTTTCTGCCGCACTGATTTTGAATGTGCTACACTGCATTACAGCTCTCGGCTTTGAGTGGAAAATTGATGTCTCTTCCCCTCCCTTGACTGTAATTTGCCTTCGAGTTTTAGTGCCCTTTGGTAGCTCGGTTAATTTTCTCTGAATAGTGTGTATATAATACTTCACAATTAGGTGCACATTAACCGTAATTTCCCCCCTGTTTGTCACTGTAACCTGCTGTTAATTCATAATTGCCTGGATATTTGCCTTTATTCCAAACTCAACTCTCCATCATAACTGCAGTTGTCTGGGAAAAGCATACATCTCCCACTTCAGTGATAATCAGGGGCCAACAGCCAGTAATTATTGCATTTATGTGTCAGGCTTTTCAATTAAGCCCTATAGAACCCCATGCACATTACCTGGACTTCCTTATTACATGCTTGCTGAATCAGAATTGTTATGCTACTGCATTTCCTAATTGAGGCTGCATTTATAGTTAATGCATATTTATATTTCAATCCTTGAAGTGATAATTTTTTTTCCTCTGGTAAATAATGCCTAATTTGCTCTGAACTCAATGATGCTAGTTAACCCCGGTTAAAAGCTCACAGGTAACAAGAAGTTTTAACTCTCAATGGCTGCCATCATTGAAATAAGAATTGTCACTATTTTGGCGTGACATTCAGTTGTCTGTGGTGAATAAATACTGCGTAAACTAAATATAAATCCAAATGAATTAAAAGTGAGTAATTGGAATTTGCCATCCTTGGTGACATATCTGGTAGCTTTTCTGTATCTCGCTTGCATCGAGCTTGACTTGCTCCCTTTACACAGACTCAGAGTAGTAGGAGGTTGTTGAAAGAAATCTTGTTGAAGGAACCCAACCATTTTCCACGTTGCTTCTTTATTCCCCGATATGCACTATAGAAAGCATTCTTTCTGGTTGTATCACAGCTTGGTATGGCTCCTGCTCTGTCCAAGATTGCAAGAAGCTACAAAGGGCTGTGAACGCAGTCCATTACACAAACCAGCCTCCCATCTGTCTACACTTCCTGCTGCCTTGGGAAAGCAGCCAGCATAATTAAGGACCCCACGCACCATGGACATATTGTCTTCCACCTTATTCCGTCAGGAAAAAGATAAAAAAGTCTGAGGTCAAGTGCCAGCTAACTCAAAGACAGCTTCTTCCATGCTACCATTAGACTTTTGAATGGACCTACCTTATATTAAGTTGATCTTTTTCTACATCTCTTTGTATAGCACGCAAGAAACAAAACATTTTACCGTATACAAATACATGTGACAATAATAAATCAAATCAAATAATTAGTTCCTCAGATTCATTTTTCTTAACACAAGACATCCCAATCAAATAAATTATAAAGTTAGAATTTCTGAGGCAGAAGTTGAACACTTATTGCTTACTTTTGAGAAGGCAACAACACATTGCAATTAGATAGCACCTTCAATGGAGTAAAATGTCCCAATGTGTTTTACAGGAACATTATCAGAGATAAAAGCATGTACAGAGATATTAAGACGAGTTAGATTTTAAGAAGCAGCCTAAAGGAGCAAAGAGGCATCAATGTTTAGGGAGAGAATTCTAGAGATTAGGACCTCTAGACATAGCCACCAAAAGTTCATTGATGAAAACACAAAGATGGAATAAGTCATATTTGAGTCCTATTGGTACAAGGAATAATTCCAATGCCATGTTCATTGGCTCAAGCAGTATTTAGGTATTCCTTGGAGGCCAACATAAATAGGCATTAGGCTTCTTGCATGTGGCACATAGGGGCCAATGCTTGTTTACGAACCCCACTCTTAAACTGGTTAAGAATAGATGGGGCTTCCACTTTCCAATTTCCGATGAGATTTTCAGGCTGTACAGCAAAGACAATGTGAGTACATCTGTTTTCACTTACCTGAATGTGGATCTCAGGGAAGCAAGTCATCTTAAGTCCACAGCAATACTCCAAGCTATTGTTGACTTGTACTCTGTCCCCCACCTTCCAACCCCCTCCATCTTCCCTTTCCTCCCTTCTCCCCTGCTCCCTTCCTCTCAGTCATTCCCTTCCCCTCAGCCCCCCTTATCCTCACTCCCCTAACTCTCACTCGCCACACCCCCCCCTCCCCTCCTCTGACTCCCTGCCCTCCCATCCTCTCATCCTCCCCCATCCAAGAGTTGTTCAAGAACAGTTGCCAACATCCTAACCTTTGAACTGGGTTTGAGCAGTGAGCTGTACGAGGACACATGACTGGAGCTTGTAGTCTACTGGTTCCATGGTATTGAAGTCCAAGTGCAACTGTCTGGAAATTCCCTGACCAACCTCTTCACTACATGCTATTGCTGCCTATTCCACTTTGTACCAATAATCAGTGTTGACCAAGTACAACCGCAGTCTTCCACATTGAAGGAACATTTGAATCAAGAGGGGGAGTGAACTTTCTTTTACTCCAGAGTTACTAGATTGGCAACACTGTCTCCAATTTAAATCCAATTTATCATTTGAAATAATGTTCCTTTCACTTACAATGACATTGGAGGCAATCAGTTGGATGTAGTCAGTCAGTTGATCGAGCTGCTTTTCTATCTTCTCTTTTGTTCTTTGGCCTGTCAATTGTAAGAGTTGTGATCATACTTATATTCTAGGTTTCATACCTTCTGTGGGACATGTTGGAATGTTCCTTTCAAGTGAGACAGCTGTGAGTTAGCTCAATACACATCATCCATCTGCTATAGGAACACTGTCTATTCAGACGATATTCTTTGTGGTTTTTACCATCCACAATTCTCAATCATTTTGAGTATCCTAGGCTCCCCCCATGTGCTACAATTCAGGCATAACAACTTTGCTTATTGACAGTTTCATCCAGTGGGCAAACACATTGGCTGGAATTTTACCAGCCTGCCTGCCAAGGGAATCGGAGCAGGCGAGGGGCGGACCATGGAAAGGTCCGTTGACCTTGTGCAAGATTTTACAGTTTCGGGACAAACAAGGTCGTAAAATCCTGCCCATTGTGCCAATCACCAGGTGAATTATTTTCTTGTCTCCATAGAATACACACTATGCTGATCGCCACAGAATATCTTTGCATCTGATGTCAAGGCTTCTTTCAAAGGCCTGTGGGATGTTTTTGGCCATGTATGCCTGCTTGCGATTGGTACAGGTCAAACTCACAAACTTTGGCCAACTGAATTTGATTTTGGCAGTGTTTCTACAGATGAACACATGCTACATTCGCTGCAATTTTTTGTGTTAAAGCTTATACAAACTGCGTGGGCATACTGTTCGAGCTCCATGAAGTCTTATTTTGCATCATAAGTGTGACACTGAGCGTATGTGTAATTGTTAATCTCAACCCAATTCTCTTCCCACATACTGTGGTGCACTAAGGCAGATTTCCATAGCTAGTTATTCTTGGAACATGTTGTTATTCTGTCGCCAGAGGGGGCGCCATTTTGTGTTAAGCATGGCTGATCTGGAGTCTGCCCCACTCTTACCATGAGCCATTGGCATGTTTGGAAGGATTTGCAAGTCGACATTCAACCTGTTTGACTCCGTTATTAAACTACCTTCCTTGGCTATCGAGTCCTGGATTTGAACCTGGAGCTTCTAGCTCAGAGGTAGGGATGCTACCCATTATGCCACACATCCTCTGTATTTGTTATTATAATGGTTATCATTGTATGTATGTAATTGTTGGTACTAATAGTTACCACTTATACATAGCAATTTGGTAGTGCAGAATCTGACTATTGCTGAAAAAGAGGCATGTTGTTTCATCTTGCACAGATCAGGACAGATTCACAAGAATATCAGTTGTAAAGGGAAGAACAACTTATACTGCATGAGAAGCGAGCGCTGATTGTTTGGCAAATGGATCTTGGTAGAAGCATTGCTATAAACAATGCACCAGGGAACAGTTAACTGCTGAGCTTCTGTTTAAATTCAAACCAGACAGGCTAACTCTGATTGGTCAAGTCATGGCTTTGGGGAATGCCTGTCCAGCACACTTTCGTTTCAGTGAAAAACATGCAATGCATAGACATGTTCCTTCTATTTACAAGCAGGGCCAGTGTGTGTGAGCATATGTAGCTTCTAGCATCTGTAAGTGAGTCACACTGAGAGCCTGACTAATAATCTTAAATTGGTCGTCACAATCAGGATTGTCTAGCATGTTCTGTCCAGTTGTAGAATCCCATTTAAATTTGTTTTTTTCTTTTTTGGCTTTTGCAAACACAGCCTGGTTGGATAGGATCAGCGCTTTGCCTGTTACAAAGAGCTTAAGCAATATACTGTTTGTTAGCGTCTGCCAGCGAATAGGATATAAAACCTACAAACCTGGCGGTCACTGATGAGAACAAGACATAAAGTTTCAACAGCGTGTCTCTGTTTTCAGCAATTATCATTTATGCTTAATTCCTATGAAAATCAATTTGAGCTTTATTATTTTGTGGACATAATTACCAATTGTGTGAATGTTTAACTGTTTACATACTGTGACCATAAAATACACCAACAGATAGGTTTGCTTGAGTTTTTAACAAGAAAAGAGAGTAGTTTTTATTGTATTTAACCAGTCTAAGCAATAAAAAAAATACGCCCACGCAATCTAAAGTTCACACTGTCACGATGATATGATGTGTGCATGTACGATATGAATCTTTAACCTCATCAGCTGATTGAATAGATACTTAACTGCTTTTAAAAGGGCTTTTAAAAAGAAAACAAGATAATTACGTACGATAGCTGTCACAGATTAGCTAGAATTTTAGTAGGTCAGTTTCTGGAAGTTTCCAATGTGAATTACAACTAAGGTACGCGAAAACCACCTTGTATGGAATTTCTCACCAGCTGTCCTCAAGTATCTGCTGCCCTTATTGTTCTAGATGGTAATGGTCATCAGTTTGGAAGGTGTGGTTTAAGAAGCCTTAACATTGATGCAGTATCACACAACAGAAAAGTTTAACCTCATGGCATAAGAGGGGCAGTGGTAACATGGATACAAAATTGGCTGAATAATAGGAAGCAAAGTGTAATTGTCAATGAAGATTTTTCATGCTGGAGAAAGGTTTGTAGTGGTGTTCCTCGGGGGCCAGTAATGGGACCCTTGCTTTTCTGAATATAGGTCAATATGTGATAATATATGTTCTAGATCTTGGCATGCAGGAGACAATTTCAAAATTCGTGGATGAAACAAAACTTGGAAATATTGGAAACTGTGAGGAAGATCATGTGGAATTTCAAATGACATCGGCAAATTGGTGGAATGGGCAGATAGGTGGCAGATGAAGCACAATGTAGAGAAATGTGAGGTGATGCATCTTGTTTGGAAGAATATGGAGAGACAATACAAAATAAGGGGTAAAATTCTTAAAGGTGTCTAGGAGCAGAGGGAACTGGATAGAACATAGAAGGTGGCAGGACAGGTGGAGACAGCAGTTGCTAAAGCATATAGTATCCTGGGCTTTATTAAAAGGTGAATAGAGTGCACAAACAAGAAGGTATTGCTGAACTTACACAAAGCATTAGTTAGACCTCAGCTGGAGTATTGTATTCAGTTCAGATACCACACTATAGGAAGGGTTAAAGTTAAAGTTTATTAGTCACAAGTAAGGCTTACATTAACACTGCAACGAAGTTACTCTGAAATTCCCCTATGAATGCAATGGAAGAGTGCAGAAGAGATTCACGGATGAGAAACTTCAGTTATGAGGATAGATTGAAAAAGTTGGGACTGTTCTCTTTGGAGGCAAGAAGGCTAAGAGGAGATTTGATAGAGATGTTCAAAATCATGAGGGGCCTGAAAAGAGTAGGGAGAAACTGTTCCCACTTGTGAAAGGATCAAGAATAATACTGCACAGATTTAAAGTGATTTGCAAAAGCAACAAATGTGACGTGAGAATTTTTTTTTTTCACATTACGCATGGTTTGGGTCTGGGATGCACTGACTGGAAATGCAGTGGAGGCAAATTCAATAAAGGCATTCAGGTGGACATTGGATGATTACTTGAATAGATAAATATGCAGGGACATGGGGGAAAGGCAGGGGAATAGGACTAAGTCAACACGCTCATTTCGGAAGCCCATGTTGACATGATGAGTTGAATAGTCTCCTCTGTATTGTAACAATTCAGTTCCTGCAGTGCATCTTGTAGATGGTATACACTGCTGCCACTGTGTGTCAGTGTTGGAGAGAGTGAACGTTTGTGATGACAATGAAGTGGATTGCTTTGTTCTTGATTGTGTCAAGTTTCTTGAGTGTTGTTGGAGCTGCACTCATCCATGCAATTGGACCGTATTCCATTACACTCCTGACTTGTGTCTTGTAGATGGTGGACAGACTTTGGGGAGTCAAGAAGTAAGTTACTCTTTACAGGATTCCTAGCTTTTGACCTGCTCTTGTAGCCACAGTGTTTATATGACTAGTCCCGTTCAGTTTCTGGTCAATTGTATCCCCCAGAGTGTTGACACTGGGGGATTCAGCGATGGTAATGCCATTGAATGTTGAGGGGTTTTAGTTAGCTTGTCTTTTGTTGGAGATGGTCATTGTCTGGGACTTGTGTGGTGTGAGTATTACTTGCCACTTCCCTATCCATGCCTGGATATTGTCTGGGTCTTGCTGCACATGATTACAGAATACTTCAACATCTGAGGAGTCCCGAATAATACTGAACATTGGGCAATCATCAAAGAACATCCCTACCTCTGACCTTATGATGGAAGGACAGTGATTGATGGAGCAGCTGAAGATGGTTGGGCCTTGGACACAACCCTGAGGAACTCCTGCAGTGATGTCCTACAGCTGAGATAACTGACCTGCAACAACCAGAACAAATATCCTTTGTGCCATGTATGGTTCCAATGAGGAGAGTTTTACCTCAATTCTCATTGTTTTGAGTTTTGCTAGGGTTCCTTGATGCCATACTTTTTCAAATATGGCCATTATGTCAACGGCTGTCACTTGCACTTCACCGCAGGTGTTCAGCTGTTTGAACCAAGGCTGCAATGAGATCAGGAGCTGAGTGGCCCTGGCAGAACACAAACTAAGCATCATAGAACATAGAACATTGAACAGTACAGCACAGTACAGGCCCTTTGGCCTTCAGAGTTGTGCCGAGCTTTGTCCGAACCCAAGATCAAGCTACTCCACTCCCCATCATTCTGGTGTGTTACATGTGCCTATCCAATAACCACTTGAATGTTTCTAAAGTGTCCAACTCCACTATCACATCAGGCAGTGCATTCCACACCCCAACCACTCTCTGAGTAAAGAATCTACCTCTGACATCCCTCCTATATCTAATAGATACCAAGAACATCAGTGAGCAGTTTATTGCTAAACAAGTGCCTCTCATTAAGTACAGTTGATGATCCCATCTATTATTTTAGTGATGGTCACGGGTGGGCTGCTGGAGTGGTAATTGGCCAGGTTGAATTAGTCTTTCTATGCACAGGAAAGACCTGGTCAATTTTACACATTGTTGGGTAAGTGCTAATGTTGTAACTGTACTGGAAGAGCTTGGCCAGAGGACACAGCTAAATCTGGTGCACAAATATTCAGTACAATTGCCGGAATATCCTCAGGGCCTATTGCCTTTTCAGTAACCAGTGTCTCCAGCCATTTCTTGATACCACAGGGAATGAATAGAATTGGCTGAAGACTGGCATCTGTGATGCTGGGGACCACTGAGGGAGATAATTTGGGCCATCCACATGGCACTTCTGGCTGAATATTGAAGCAAATGCTTCAGTCTTATCATTTACACTGATGTGCTGGGCTCCCCCATCATTGAGGATGGGGATATTTGTGGAGCTTCCTCCTCCAGTGAGTTATTTAATTGTGCATCACCATTCACAACTGGACTTAGACTGCAGAGCTTCGATCTGATCTGTACGTTGTGCAATCACTTAATTCTGTCTGTCATTTTCTCCATATCCTGTGTTACATCCAAGACTACAGTTCAAATCAGGTACATGAAATATAAAACAAACTGGCAAATAAACAACAGTGACAGCCCCTCCCAATGTTGGTAAAATGCCAATGTAGGCTGGGTGGCCCTTAATCGGTCATTTAATTGTTTCGAGTGACAGTCTGGTGGGCTGCCATGCCACTCAGAACCCTGTAACTAGTAAAATGCCTTCTGTTGCCATTTTATCAACTGTCTCATCTTCCAATCTGTCTCTGAAGAGCTAAACTCCAGCCTATTGTGTCTAATTGGCACACTATACTTTAGAAATGGCATAAAGGATTAAGAGAGAGTGCGGAAAAGATTCATGGGAATCTTTTTTTTTGCAGTTGATGAAGGACTTCAGTTACACCCATGGATTGGGGAAACTGATGTTGATTTCCTTCGAAAAGATTGGAGGTTTGATTGAGATGTTCTGAATCGTGAGGGCTCCAGACTGAGTGGATAGAGAGAAACTGTCCCCATTGGCAGAAAGGCTGAGAACCAGAGGACACCAATATAAGGCCAAAAGATCCACCATGAGGAAAATACAGCGTGTGTTTAGGATCAGGAATTCACTGCTTTGCAGTGTGGTGGAAGCAGACACATATTTAATCAGTAAGAAGAAGAAAATTTGGCCTGTCTGCTGCGACTCTCACCAATTTTTACAGATGCACCAAAGAAAGCACTCTTTCTGGTTGTGTCACAACTTGGTATGACTCCTGCTGTGCCCAAGACCACAAGAAACTACAGAAGGTCGTGAATTTAGCCCAATTCATCACGCAAGTCAGCCTCCCATCCATTGACTCTGTCTACATTTCTCACTGTCTCGACAAAGCAGTCAGTATAATTAAGGACCCCGTGCACCCTGGACATATTTTCTTCCACCTTCTTCCGTTGGGAAAATGGTACAAAAGGCTTAGGTCATGTACCAACCAACTCAAGGAAGCTTCTTCCCTGCTGCCATCAGACTTTTGAATGGATTTACCTTGCACTAAGTTGATTTTTTTCTACAGCCTAGCTATGACTGCAACACTATATTCTGAACTCTCTCCTTTCCTTCCCTATGAACGGTATGCTTCGCTGTATAGTGTGCAAGAAACAATATTTTTCACTGTATACTATATATGTGACAATTATAAATCAAAATCAAATCAAATCAAAATCAAATCAAATAAGAGAATCAAGAGTTATAGAGATATTGCAGAGTTCAGGATTATCATCTGAGACCAGTCATGATTTTATTGAATAGTGGAGCAGATTCGATGGGCCAAATGGCCTACTTTTGAACCCAAGTGTAATGATACAATTGTAGCTTTCAAAAGGGAATTGGATAAGCATCTGAAAAAATGCAGGGGAGTAGGACTAGCTGAGTTACTCTCGCAGAGAACAGGTACCGGCTGATTTTAGATGTGACCAATTGATGATTCTACATTTCTGAACTAAAACAATCCCAGAGGAATGGTCAGTGATATTGCAGACCAAACAGCGCCATTCACAGATTATTAGAGGTACTGCAAGCATAAAGGTTTTGAGGCTGTCACAACTTGCAGATGTGTTTTCCCAGTTTGCTTCTGGTGGGTTAAAGGTAGCACCTGTCATGTTATGTTGACCAAACAACCGGACTAAATGTTGTCAAAGAAATACTTTAAAAAAAAAACTAAAATCTCTGAATATCCCCAAACAAGGTAGCAAGTCACAAACCAATATAACTTTTATCAGACCTCTTTCATGTGTGGATGTTCTACCTGTGTCTGCATGGGTTTCCTCGGGGTGCTCCAGTTTCTTCCCATAGTCCAAAGATATGCGAGTTAAGGTTGATTAGCCATGCTAAATTGTGTCTTAGTGTCAGGAGGATTAACAGGGCAAGTACATGGGATTACGGGAAAAGGCCTGGGTACGATTGTTGTTGGTGCAGTCTCGATGGGCCAAAAGGCCTCTTTGTGCACTGTAGGGATTCTATGATTCTATGAAAATCAAGACTGTGGGTAGCGCAGAAGAAATGAAAGCTCAGCTAATGATGATGTAATATCAGTAACATCAGAAATTGGTGAATTATGGTCCAGATACATGTTACTTTTTGCACTTCCATGTCCAGCAACTCAGAGGTAATTTTGGTTTTAGACAGCAGCACAAAACTCCCAAAATCAGCTCGACAACTCATTAAATGACTCGCCTCATTGCTGTTTCCATGGAACATAAACTGATGAGCTGTTTAACAAATGGTTGAAGCCTTCTTCATTAATCATTGTCCTCCAGCTTCATTCCAATGTGATTATTCCTGTTTGGGACTGGATCAGAAACACCATGGTACATTATGAAATTAGACTAGACAACGACCATCTTCTTTTTATTTTGGCATTAGTGTGAGAATAAGGTGTTTCACTCCAGGTATGATTCTTTTGACCCATGAGGTAGATTTTATTAAAACAAACTTTATGCTAACTGTTCAGTTTAACTATAACAAATGAATTAGCTTAACTTTTACCAAGTGAAATACTTCAGCATGACAAGATACAATTCTTAATTGCTAATCTATCTCTCTTAGTCCCAATTTAAGCAATATTCTGCATAGACTTAAAATCCTCTTCAAAAATCAGTTAGCAAACAATACAGGCTTACATGCTGGTATGTGGACTCTGGTCCATAAGTCTTTGAAGACTCTTGGAGACAGAGGTCAGAGAGAGATACATGTCTTCTGACACTTGAATAGCAGTTCTCAGAGAGAGAGAGAAACATCTCATGTTTCTTTCAGGATCAAGCAGAAATTAAACTTTTTTACCCTTAAGCTTAACTTCACTCATTGACATGACTCTACCTCTTGTCAATCAACTTAACTAAACCCTACTCTGAAATCCCAGGAAATAAAAACAAAAAATGCATTAACTCAGATTAAAATAAACACTCCATTACCTAGGATCAATTATTCTCCTGCATTCTCAGCATGGAATTGCCTGGTATGCAGGCAGAATGTGGTGTCAGGGGAACCAGAGCTGAATTTTAAACATACCCCTCATGCAAAACATGATATAAATGTATGGTACCGTCCCACTCTGTCTTTTTGAATGGTTTCCCTTCTTGCTTTATCACAGTAACAGTGCACCACCTCTAGTTACCTTTTATAAATCATCTATGTGCTGCTCCGAGTGACATAGAATCCCTACAACGCAGAAGGAGGCCATTCAACCCATCAAGCCAACACTGACAACAATCCTACCTAGGCCTTATCCTTATAAACCCTTACATTTATCCCGCTAATCCTCCTAAGGGGCAATTTAGCATGGCCAATCCACCTGACCTGCTCATCTTTGGACTGTGGGAGGAAACCAGAGCAATCGAGGAAGACCCATACTGGCATGGGGAGAATGTACAGACTCCACACAGACAGCCACTCAAGGCCAGAATCATACCTGGGTCGCTATTACAGTGAGGCAGCATTGCTAGCCACTGTGCTGCCCCATTGATAAAGTGCATTACCAATGGCTAGCAATAATGCAACAACCTGACAGCATCACCAAGTACTGCACCACTCAAGAGCAGGAATAGGCCAAGCGGCTCCATGAACCTGCTCCACCATTCAGTAGATTATTAATCCCTGATTCTGTGGCTGTCCAAAAATCTATCTCAGGCTTGAATATATTCAATGGCCCAGCATCTACTGTTCTCTGAGGAAGACAATTCCAAAGATTAATTCTCCTCATCTTGGTTTTGAATGGGTCCCCTAGTTCTAGACTCTCCTTGTGCTGTCTTTACTGACAGCTCAGGTTATTTAAGATGCTATTGTAGCATTATGTTAAAATGTATGTAATGTTCTAGACTCCACACACTCACCCAAGGTCGGTATTGAAACCATGTCCCTGTCACTGTGAGGCAGAAGTGCTAACCACAGCACCACTGTGCTGCCCATATATGTACATTTGCTGATGGCACCCATCTCTTCCTCCTCATCATGTGCCATTGACTATTGGGCTGCTGTCACACTATCTCTGACTATCTGACACCAAATGAGCTGCAAGTTTCCATTTAGATCATTGTCTGCAAAACAAATGCCACTCATTTTGACTCCTGCTGTTAGTTTCATGCCCCTGATGGAGCCCAGTGAGACATAAGCTCAAAGTGTTGTTTGATCCTGAGGTAGTTTTCACCACATATTCAGCCAGTGGATTTTCCCACCCTATATAACACAATTAATCTATGTAACCCCCACTATGCCCCCATTCATTTCTCCTCCCACCGTTGTGTTAACCTATACCCTTACCTTATCAAGAAGTTCCAGTTCTGGTCACCATATTACAAATAGTTGCTCTGGAGAGAATGTAGAGGGGGTTTACAAAAGTGTTTCCAGGGCTAGAAAAGTGTAGTTATGAGGAGAGATTAACTTCCCCTTCATCAAACTCTGTTAATGCAGAGCTCTGCAGTCTATGTTCTTTTTTAAACAAAGTCCCACATGTTTGTCACGCCACCCTACCATGCTTCAAGACTCTGCATAGTTTGAAATACTTTAGCAATTTCCATCTTATTTACAAATCTCCCCCATAGTTTTGGGTCAAGGTGACCTTGTGATCATCTGTCCTTGAAATTCCCTGCTCACTTCCACTCATTCTAGAATCCCATATATTTACTGTTCATATAATCCCTACAGTACAAAAGGAGGCCATTTAGCCTATTGAGCCTACACTGATAACAATCCCAGCCAGGCCCCATATATTTACCCTGCTTATTGCGCTGACACTAAGGGGCAATTCAGCATGGCCAATCAACCTAAGCTGTACATATTTGGAGTGTGTGGGGGGGGGGTGGTCTTTTGGGTATATTTGGAGTGTGGGAGGAAACCAGAGAATATGAAGGAAACCCACACAGACATGAGGAGAACAGACCGTCACCTGAGGCCGGAATTGAAGCTGGATCCCTGGTGCTGTGAGGTAGCAGTGCTAATGATTGTACCACTGTGCCAGGGAACTCCGTCCACTCAACTATCAGATGCTACTCTTCCAGTCACTTGCCTTTGGAACTCCCGTCTTAAACTATCTTCCTTGTTGACAAGAAGTCTTAAAATCTTCTCTACTGTGCCTTTGTATCTTCCCCAATGTTTCATACTCAGCATCACATTTGTGATGATATTCTGCCATGTAGAGACCAAGTCATTATTAAATTATTTAAGCTACTTTACCAATCTGAAGCCTGTTCTTAATGATCAACATTGTTAGGTCAGCAGGCATTCAATAGAAAGCTTCTGATATTTGGCTAGATGCAATTTCTGTCTCAGGTTTGTCTTGAACTGTTTCAAGCAGTCATTGAAAACATAATAGAACAGTGTGGGCCATTGTGAAGTAAAGTGCAAGCCATCTCTTAACTCAAGACGCCTTGCTGTTCAGTCAGAAAATCCAGTGTCAATTAACGTATTTGAACTGTTCCAAAATAAAGATTAGAAAAAAGACCAAACCCAGCAATAAAACAAGTTCGGAACAAAGTAGAGAATGCCGCAGCGTGGCATCAATTAAGAAATGATAGAAAACTAGAAACTGGAGTTCAAATGGAGCCTGGCGCAGCAGGCCCGAGTCAGTTTGTAGGCTTGCTCGAGGGGCTAATTGACTTGCACCATTAAAAGAGTCGATTTTTATCTGGCTGCTAAGGCTCTTTAGAAGTCTGCATTCAACAGCTGCTAAAGAATGGAACAATTTAAATGAACAGGTGATTTCCAAATACGGATCTATATTAAACTGGTAAAAGTGTGCAGGCTGACAGAAAAATCAATAAAACTAATATTGGCCATGGAGTGGAGCTGAATCTAATTCAGTGAAACTGCAGGTAGTTATGGCTGAGATTGACTTGCTTGACAGTCTATTCTCCTGATCTTGTGACCAGACCTGCACTTTATAGCCCCGGTTTTAAAATTAACCCACCCATTGATTTCAGTGGGGCAAAACAGATGTGGACCCGTGCCTGCCCTATTCTTGCTGGGCATGTTAAGTTACAGTCTGGGTGCGTCCCTTTTTCATCATACGTAACCAGCCCTCACGTTAACTGTACCTGCCACACAACAACTTGTGGTCTCAGGGTGAGGTTTGGTTCACTTTAGCAAAGGGAATGGGGGATACCAAGAGGCTAGTTGTTATTCTGAGCTGCAGTTTTAGTCACCATATTACAGGGACAGCATAATTGTGCTGGAGAGAATGCGGAGAAGGTTTACAAGAATATTGCCAGGGCTAGAAAAGTGTAGCTATGACAAGAGATCGAATGGCTTGGGGCTATTTTCCTCGGGAAGAAAGAAGGCTGAGGGGTGATTTGATTGAGGTGCACAAAATTATGAGGGGAAGAGATGGATTGGGCAGAATTATGAGGGGAAGAGATGAATTGTTTCCCTTGGTGGAGAATTCTAGAACCAGGGTACATAGGTTCAAAATAATTGGCAGTAGACGTAGATGGGACACGATGAAGATTTACTTTACACAGAGAGTGGTGGGTGCCTAAAATTGGCCGGCCGAGTTGATGATGGAGGCAGAGACCATTAACTCTTTTAAACACTACCTAGATCTGCTCCTTAAGTGCTGTAAATTACAGGGTTGGGTGGGGTACAGGAAGGTGGAATTAGAAAGCCAGCCTGGATGTCCTCGGAGTGCATGGACAAATGGGCTGAATGGTCTCTGATAAGTAAAATATGTACCTGGTGTTCCCTCGGGTTTCCAGCGCGAATCAGACAGTGCCAGAAATCCTGCATTGGGAGTGGTGGGATCACATATGCAAATCCTGTGCATGCCCGGACACAAGGCTCACCCACCACGTCATGCTAGAAAATTAACAGGGCAAGGTGGAGGATTCGTCCCTGAAATGTTTGTTTTACGAAGCGAGATTGGGCAGATCAGGCTGATACTCTCAGGAGTTTAGAAGAACGAGAGGAGATCGAATTCAAGTGTGCAAGATGATAAGAGTGGCTGTCAAAGTAGACATAGAGAGGATGTTTCCTCTTTTTTTAAAATTCATTCATGGGGTGTGGGTGTCACTGGCTGCCCAGCATTTATTGCCCATCCCTAGTTGCCCTTGGAGGGCAGTTCAGAGTCAACCATATTGCAGTGGCTCTGGAGTGACATGTAGGCCAGAGCAGGTAAGGACAGCAGATTTGCTTCCCTAAAGGACATTAGTGAACCAGATGAGTTTTTCTGACAATCGACAATGGTTTCATGGTCATCAGTGGATTCTTAATTCCAGATTTTTTTTACTGAATACAAATTCCACCATCTGCCATGTCAGGACTCGAAGCCAGGTCCCCAGAACATTAGCTGAGTCAAATGATAATATCACGAGGCCACCATCTCCCCATCTTGAGGGGCAATCTAAAGCAAGTGGTCATAGTTTTAGGATAAGGAGTCACAGCTTTAAAACAGAGACAAGGAGAAATTACTTCTCTCAAAGGATCATGAATCTGTGAAATTCATTACCACAGAGCGTGGTGGACGCCAGGACTTTGAGTAAAGTTAAGAAAGAGGTGGACAGATTTTTAATTAGTAAGGGTGAACGGACAGCTAAGTGGAGTTGAGGTGAGATGAAATCAGCCATGATTGTATTAAATGGTGGAGAAAGTTGAGGGGCTAAGTTGCCTATTCCTGCTCCTAGTCCTTATGATCTTATGTAAAGCAAAAAAGAGTTAGATTTGATTCAATTAGAAATCCGGTCTGATAAATATCACAAATTATTTAGAAAGGTGTAAACCTGTTAAAATTAAAAAAAAATTAAAACCCATGCTTCTTGAACTTTTGTGGTCCACATTCACACATACACGGGTATTTTTTTCAAGTTATGCTGTAGATGTATTCTATCTCTCTACCACTGATGAACAGTGACAGACATGTCTACCATCTATAAGATGCACAGCAGGAACTTGCCAAGGTTCCTTAGGCAGCATCCTCCAAACTCACTATCATCTAGAAGGGCAAGATCAGCAGATATCAGGGAACACCCCCACCTGGAGATACCTCTCCAAGTCACTCACCAACCTGACTTGGAAATGTATTGCCATTCCTTCATTGTTCCTGGGTCCAAAATCCTGGATGCTCTACCTAACAGCACTCTGGAGGCACCTATAACTCAGGGACTGCAATGGTTCGAGAAGTGATCTTGTCACCACCTCCTGAAGGGCAACTAATAAAAAAAACGACAGTTAGGTTCTTAGCCAATTTAAAGTTCAATGCTGAAAGGTTAAAAAAAAATGAAGTGTTCACTATTTATGAGTTCTTGACTTTCAGATTTTTCACTGATCTTGAAGTTCCAGGAACAGAGTCAACACTCATCTTAAGAACATAAGAACATAAGAAATAGGAGCAGGAGTAGGCCATCCAGCCCTTCGAGCCTGCCCCGCCATTCAATAAGATCATGGCTGATCTGTCGTTGCTCAGTTCCACTTTCCCGCCCTCTCCCCATAACCCTTAATCCCCTCTCCTATCAAAAACCCATCAACCCGCGTCTTAAAAATATTTAGCGAGGCAGCCTCCACCACTTCAACGGGCAGAGAATTCCAGAGATTCACCACCCTTTGAGTGAAGAAGTTCCTCCTCAACTCCGTTCTAAACCGCCCCCCCTTTATCTTGAGGCTGTGCCCCCTAGTCCTACTGTCTTTTTTGAGCGGGAAGAGTCTTTCCACCTCTATCCTATCCATCCCATTCATCATCTTATACGTCTCAATGAGATCTCCTCTCATTCTTCTAAACTCTAACGAGTACAAGCCCAGTTTATTCAGCCTCTCCTCATAGCTCAACCCCCTCAACTCCGGTATCAGCCTAGTAAACCTCCTCTGCACTCCCTCCAAGGCCAAAATATCTTTGCGCAGGTGCGGCGCCCAAAACTGCACACAGTACTCCAGCTGCGGCCTCACCAATGCCCTATACAGCTGCAGCAAGACCTCCCTACTTTTATATTCAATCCCCCTCGCTATGAAGGCCAGCATCCCATTCGCCTTCCTGACCACCTTAATCTTAATCTTTAATTGCTGGAGACAATTTATTTTTAAAAACACAAACTGTCTTTTCCAGAAGTCGATGGAGTTTGCACCTTTCAGTGGAAAATTCACTGGCTGAGATTCTCTGGCCTCCCTCCCCCTTCCCCCTCCCTACCCTGGCCATGTGTTTCCCGCTGGTGGGAAGTGGCACATTGTTTGCTAGTAGCGGGATTCTCCGATCCTGCTGCTATCAATGGGAATTCCCATTGATGTCACCTTACACTGATGGGAAACGTGCGAGTGGGAGCGTGCTGCTGCCGGCAGGACTGCAGAATCCCACTGGCATGAACGGCCGGAGAATTCTGACCACTATCTCTGAGTTGGATTTTCCAAACTGTAAGAGATTAGTTTTTCACGTGGGAGAGGGGAAAGCAGAAACCCTTAGTACTCCACCTGCAGCTTATCCAGACCACTCACTGCTTCTGTCTTTAGCAACTTGCATTACAGGAATTTAAATTGGTTACTTCATTCATATGATTTCTCCCTCTCTCCCAATAATGATTTCAAAAGGGGTTTGTTTTTCTGATGCCTGAACTGACAGTTGCTTTTGTTTCATTATTGGGGTCTGAGCAGATTCTTTAATGTCACAGCCATTAATTCCCCCTTCCAAATCTATGTTAATGAGATATCTCCATATAACCACTGATCTAGCAGCCTCTGCTGGAGGGATAGTCTTATAGAATTGCAAACGTTATGCCCTTCACATTTCAGAAGATCCCTTTGAAGTGGTTCTTCACTCCTCAGGTGTGGAATTCCAGGGGTGGATGTGATAGCGTGAATGAATTTTATTCCACATCAAAACTTGGTTACTGACACTACCAGATGTCAGGTGACTTGTGGCAGTCACCTTTAGTCAGTGACTTTTCTTGTCTTTAATTAATTTTTTTGAAATAGTTCAACATATGTTTAGTCAGCTGGTGAAATTACAAAGTAATATCACTCATGCACAAGTCACATCATAGTGACAATATGCTTAGAGAGAATTTGTGTTGTGACATAGGTAAAAATGGCTGCTACATGACAAGGGTCTACAAATAGCAATGGGTTGCTTTTGGCTGTTGGTGATTGCTACCTAGGACACCCTGTTGTGATTGGATAGCTGGAGATTTATAAAGTCCATTTGAACTAGTAAAACTCATCCAACTGAGATTTAAACGCCCTAACCATATTATCGAAAGGTATGGCGATCAGATCTTGGAGGAGATGAACATGCAATTGAATACTCTGCAGGGTGAGTTGGACACTTCCTTATGATTTCCCTGGGTTTTAGATGCATCGGTAACCTTAGTAAATTAAAAATTGCACTACAGATTGTTCTGTATTTCCCAGAAAAAAAAACTGTCCTGTGGGATTAAACTTCCGTGGGCTTCTCCTGCTTATCTCCTATCCATTTCTATTAATCCAAGATTTTAGAGCTCTTCTGGCAAAATTATGTTGGAGAAAATTCATCCCCTCTAACTTACATGGACCAATTTGAACATTTTTAATGCCTTTGAAGCAACACTTTGAGTTAGTAAACATAAATTAAATACTAAGGAAATTGATAATTTGCAGAAATATATTAATGTATTTTGTTTATTAGTGTCACAAGTAGGCTTACATTAACACTGCAATGAAGTTACTGTGAAAATCCCCTGGCCGCCACACTCCTGATTGGGTGAATTTAACATGGCCAACGTACATCACCAGCACGCCTTCAGGACTGTGGGAGAAAACCGGAGCAACCGGAGGAAACCCACACAGAGACAGGGAGAACGTGCAGACTCCACACAGACAGTAATCTGAGCAGGAAATAGAATCTGGGCCCCTGGGCACTGTAAGCCAGCAGGGCAATGCACTGTGCCACCATACTGCCCAGTGCTTGCATTTCAGCCAAAATTCAGTTCATTTCAGCCTCTGAATATAAACTGACATAATTTCGTATGCATAAGGTCGAAGTTGACAATGAGGTTGGATGCCATGCTGTGCACAATATTTCTGAGTGACTCGAGATTCACTTGTCACCTTGTTATAGGTTAATGCTGGAAGCAAAGGAAGTATAGCACATTGCAAAAACAAGGCACATATTCATCTAATATTATTGTCTCTGTACAAAGCCACTCAAATAGTTAGTCCTGATGTATTGAACATAATGGAAATGCCACCGTCTCTCAACCAACTGCGATTTGGAGTGCCAGGCTCGCAAATGAAGCAATGATTTAGCATTTTAGTGAGTGTGTTAGCACTAATAAGGGACAGGGGCACTATAATGCCTGAAATATTTGTCAAATCACAAGTAGACAGACTGCAGCAGGAGAGAGTAATAAAACTAATTTCGACCACATCTCTGCCATTTTCTGGAGGAAGATGGGGGTCAGCATAGGTTGAGGCAACATAAAATGAGCAGCTGTCTCTTTGCTACTGGGAATAGAGAAGCAGGGCTTTGGGAGAGCGAAGTGATTTCCCCTGTAGTACAAGTGCTAATGTTTGTTTTAAATTGGTAGTATATATGTATATATAAATATACCGTGTCGTCTTTATTTAATTTTTCCATTTTGCGAATCCGCTACCAATATCTTCCCTCCATATTGAATCGGGTGTAAAGTAATTTACTTTTGATCTTAGTTTTCTCAATTTCAATATCCTGGCTACAATTTAAATAAGAATTGACACAAAGTGGGGATATTGATTATTATTTGAATAAATATTTAAGAGCGGAGTTCTAAGCGGCGGTGAACCATTGTAAATGCCCATGGTGCTTGGCTTTTGTGGCTGAAGAAAATATCAATTGCTTAGTTCATCAGAGTTTTATTAAACTACGTAAAAGTTAGGCTGAATCCCTCCGAGTAATACAGCGCTGGTCTCTTTTTCCCAGCCTAATTGTCACCACTCATTACAAGTGTGAAAACTCGACGCTGTGGCATTACAACAACAACTTGCATCCATATTGCCGGCAAATCAGCACAAACCGCTTCGCGAAGGTGGAATCAGACATAAAGCCTGGACTTACCTCTGGGGAACGGCACGGCGGTTAGCACTGCTGCCTCGCAGCACCAGGGACTTGAATTCAATTCTGGCCTTGGGTAACAGTCCGTGTGGAGTTTGCACAATCTCCCTGTGTCCACGTAGGTTTCCTTCGAGTGCTGTGGTTTCATCCAACAGTCCAAAGATGTGCGGGTTAGATGGATTGGCCATACTACATTACCCCTTAGTGTTAGGGGGATTAGCAGAGTAAATACATGGGGACAGGGCCTGGGTGGGATTGTTGTCAATGCAGACTCAATGCCTAAATGGCCTCCTTCTACACTACGATTCTATGCGCAAACTCTTTTATGGCCTCACTTAGAAACATAGAAAATAGGATGATGAGTAGGCCATTCAGCCCTTCAAGTTTGCTCCACCATTCATTCTGATCATATCCAACTCAATATCCTGATCCTGGCTTTCCCCCAGAAACTTTGATCTCTTTCATCCCAAGAGCTATATCTAATTTCTTCTTGAAAACGTACAATGTTTTGGCCTTAACTACTTTCTGTGGTAGCAAATTCCACAGAATTATTACTGTCTGGGTGAAAAAATTTCTCCTCATCTAAACCTAAAAGGTTTACCCCTTATCTTGAAACTATGATCCCTGGTTCTGGATTCCCTCACCATCAGGAATGTCCTTCCTACATTTATCTTGTCTAGTTTTGTTAGAATTTTATAGGTTTCTTTGAGATTCCTCTCTCATTCTTCTAAACTCCAGTGAATACAATCCTAACAAACTCAATCTCTCCTCATATGGCAGTCCTACCATTCCAGTAATCATCCTGGTAAACCTTCTCTGCACTCTCTCTATAGAAACAACAGTTTTACTCAGATGAAAAAGCCAAAACTGCACACATGCCGGGTATGGTCTCATGGTCTGACTGAAGTCCTGTATAATTGGAGCAAGATATCCTTGCTCCTGTACTCATCCACTCGCTATGAAGGCCAACAGAACATTTGCCTTCTTTACCGCCTGCTGCACCTCTATGCTTATCTTCAGTGACTGTGTATGATGACACCCAGACCTCATTGCACATTCCCTTTTCTCAATTTACAGGCATTCAGATAATATCCTGCTTTCCTGTTTTTGCTACCAAAGTGGCTATCCTCACATTTATTCACATTATACTGCATCTGCTAAGCATTTGCCCACTCACTCAACTTGTCCAAATCAGTCTCGGTATCTTCCTCACAGCGCACCCTACCACTCAGCTTCGTATCATTTGCAATTTTGGTCATATTGTATTTAGTTCCCACATCTAAATCGTTAATATATATGGTGAATAGCTGGCAATCTACTGATCCCTGTGTACACACTGCCTACCACTTGGAAAAGGACCCTTAAATTAAGGGACTTCTTTTTCAAAGAGAAGAAGAAATTTCATACAGCTAAAGGGATCAAAGTTAAAATTTCATAAAATCCTACAGTGTAGAAGGAGGCCATTTGGCCCATCAAGTCTGCACCAACCACAATCCCCACCCAGGCTCTATTTCGGTAACCCCATGCACTTTTCCTAGCTAGTCCCCATTAGCATGGCCAATCTACCTAACTCGCATATCTTTGGGCTGTGGGAGGAAACCGGAACATCTGGAGACATGGGGAGAATGTGCAAACTCCACAAAGACAGTGACCCAAGCCGGAAATCGAACCCGGGTCCCTGGTGTTATGAGGCAGCAGTGCTAACCACTGTGCTCCTGCTGTGAAGATTATGGAAAGCAATGAGTGAAAGCTGATGATCCTCAATGGTGTCAACCTCTTTCAATGCTCTTCTGTTCTACTACAATCCCATCGAGTACAGGGTGCCCAGAGAGACCATGGACAGGATTTTATGGTGCTCTGACCTGGTTGATATTATTGTTCCACAGAGTAAATAGCTATTTCACAGACTTGCCAAATTCACCACGGCTGGAGACATGGCATGGCGGGCCTGTAAAATCCTGGCCGTAATTCAATATGTAAATAACATACTGGTTTGATTGGATGATTCTTAATTGCCACGTCAACTATCCACTGCAAAATATCAACCCTGTCAATGCATAAAACCTCCAGAAAGCACTGGAGGATGTAAGATAAATATTTTGTTATATTTTTCTAAATATGGAGAGGTGATTATCACGAGACTATTAATCCAACTCATGGTTTGGGGACCTGGATTCGAATCCCACCTCTGCTGTGGAATTTGAATTTATTGAAAAAGGCCCGGGATTATGAACCTATTGATAACCACAAAGCCGTTGTTGATGGTCAGAAAAACTCACCTGGTTCACTAACGTCCTTTAGAGAAGGTCATCCTTACCCGATCTGGCCTACACGTGACTCCAGGGACACAGCAATGTGATTGATTCTCAACTGTCCTTAGGCAACTAGGGATGAGCAATAAATGCTGGCCAGCCAGCAACACCCATGTCCCACAAATGAATAAGTAAGAAAAAGATAGGGTACCTCATGTTTGCCTCATCAGTTAAACTTGTTTATGCACACTTAGATTTTAAAAAATACCCCCTACGTTCTGTGAGCTGAACTCTGTGCAGCAAGGGGAAGATCGTTTGGTTGTAAAGATAACCTCAGCAGTTACAAGCCAGTCAGTGTAATGCCTCTGCTGCACAGGCTTCTAGAAACAATTATCCGGGATAGCATTTATAGTCATGTGGACAAACGTGGGCTAATTAGGAACAGCCAGCTTGGATTTCCGAAAAGGAAATCCTGTTCAGCAATCTTGCTGGAGTTTTTAGAAGAGGTAACAGGAAGGGTTGATGAAGGGAATGCTGTTGATTTAGTGTAAATGAACTTTCAAAAGGCACTTGGTATAGCACCACGCACACGTGTGAGAAAAGTTAGAGCTCATAGTATAAAAGGGACAGTAGCAATTAGGTTACAAAATTTGTTGAACATTTGGAAGCATAGAGTAATGGTCAATGGATATTTTTCAGGTTGGAGAGAGACTTGTGATGTTATTCCCCAGGAGTCAGTATTGGGTCCCTTGCTTTTCCTGGTGCATCTTAATGATCTAGGTCTTGGTGTACAGAGGATGATACCAAACTTGGAAGCATTGTAAACTGTGAGGAGGGCAGTGTAGAATTTTAAAAGGTCAGAGACAAGGTGGTGGAATGGGTAGAAAAGTGGCAGATGAAGTTCAGTGTGGGGAACTGTGAAGTGATGCATATAGGTGTAAGGAACAAGGAGAGACTGACAAAATAAGGTGTAAAATTCTTTAAGGAATACAGGAACAAAGGGTCCTGTCTGTTAATGTGCATAAATCAGTGAAGGTTGCAGGATACATGGAGAGAACAGTTATTGAAGCATATAGTATCCCAGGCTTTATTAAGACGGGCATAGAGTAGAAGAACAAAGAGATTACGCTGAGCTTACATAAGATACTAGTTGGGTTTCAGCTGGAATGTTGTGTATAGTTCTGGGTGCCACTCTTTAGCAATGATGTGAATGCATTGTAGATTGCTGAACAGGTTTTACAAGGGTGGTTCCAAGAATAAGTAACTTCAATTGTGAGAATTGATTGGAGAGGTTGGGTTAATCTCTATGGGGAGAAAAAGGATAAGAGATTTGATAGAGATGTTCAAAATCTTGAGTGGACTTGACAGAACAAATAGGGATAAACTGTTCCCAATCTTAGAAAGATCAAGAAGGAGAGGACACAGATTTAAAGTGATTTGCCAAAGAAGCAAATGAGACATGAGGAAAATCTTTTTCATACAAGTGGTTCAGGCCTGGAATGCATTCCCTAGATGTGTTATGAAGGCAGCTCCAATTGAGTTAATCAAAAGGACATAAGGTGTCTATTTGAATAGAAACAATGTGAAGGGTTACAAGGAAAAGATTGGGGAATGGCATTAAATCATGATGCTCGTTTGGAGAGCTGGAGCAGGTGTGATGGGCCAAATTGCCCCATTCTGCACCATAACAATTCCGTGGGACCTCGGTGAACTTCAGCAGACAGCTTACAAATTATGTGAAAAGGCTGAGAATTAAATGGAGAAAGGAGAGTTCAATTTCAAACCAGGTGTGAAAGAGAAGAGAGAAGAAAAGTAAGGTTGGCAGAAAAAAAAGCAACAGAAAGAAAAAGTAAGAATCATTTCTAAATCTCTGAAATAAACCAGTCTGAAGGAATGAGGCTTCACACTTGCAATAATTCACTCTCGGGCAACAGAGATTGATTGTTACTATTAACAACTATCCCACCATTAAAATGGAACGTACACTAACGTTTACTAGACTTAACTTTATGTGGTGACTTAAAGGAGTGATTAGATACAAATTTATCACTCAATGAAAGTTGAGATAGTATTTTTCTGTGGTATTGTCACTGGACTAGTGACCCAGATTTAATGTTGGCAAGTGTGAGGTGGTCCACTTTGGTAGGAAGAATGGTAGGAAGGACTATTACTTACGGGGCGAAAAACTGCAGCAGGCGACGGTGCAGAGGGACCTCGGGGTCCTTGTGCATGAGTCGCAAAAACCCAGCTTGCAAGTGCAGCAGGTGGTCAGGAAGGCAAATGGGATACTGGCCTTCATAGCGAGGGGGATTGAATATAAAAGTAGGGAGGTCTTGCTGCAGCTGTATAGGGCATTGGTGAGGCCACAGCTGGAGTACTGTGTGCAGTTTTGGGGGCCGCACCTGCACAAAGATATTTTGGCCTTGGAGGGAGTGCAGAGGAGGTTTACTAGGCTGATACCGGAGTTGAGGGGGTTGAGCTATGAGGAGAGGCTGAATAAACTAGGCTTGCACTCGTTAGAGTTTAGAAGAATGAGGGGAGATCTCATTGAGACGTATAAGATGATGAATGGGATGGATAGGATAGAGGTGGAGAGACTCTTCCCGCTCAAAAAAGACAGTAGGACTAGGGGGCACAGCCTCAAGATAAAAGGGGGGCGGTTTAGAACGGAGTTGAGGAGGAACTTCTTCACTCAAAGGGTGGTGAATCTCTGGAATTCTCTGCCCGTTGAAGTGGTGGAGGCTGCCTCGCTAAATATTTTTAAGATGTGGGTTGATGGGTTTTTGATAAGAGAGGGGATTAAGGGTTATGGGGAGAAAGCGGGAAAGTGGAACTGAGCAGTGACAGATCAGCCATGATCTTATTGAATGGCGGGGCAGGCTCGAAGGGCTAGATGGCCTACTCCTGCTCCTATTTCTTATGTTCTTATGTTCAGACAGCCAAGGTATTGCTCTGTGCACTTGGGTTCAAATCCCATCATGTCACAAGATGAAATCTGAATTCAATAAAATTCTGAAATTAAAAGCCTAATGATGACTATGAAACCATTGTCGATTGTCAAAATAAAAACCTCAGCGGCTTCCTTTATGAAAGGAAATCTGCCATCCTGACCTAGTCTGGCCTACATGTGTCACCAGACCCACTGCAATGTGGTTGACCCTTAACTACCTTCTGTAATAGCCTGGCTCTTAGCTCAAGGCCAATTCAGGTTGGGCAATGAATGCTGGCCCAGCCAGCACTTCCCACATCCTCTGAATAAATGAAAGAAACAGCATAAATCAACCAATTGCCTGTGGCAATTTGCAATTCAGCTGGCATAGACCCCTTCAGGGCAGGTTGCTGATTGTACTGTAACAGGGAATATCATTCAGATACTTACGTTTTCAGCAAAATCTAGTTCATTATCTTTTGTTCTAAACATAATCTTGAAATAACAACGAAGGAATGAAAAGATGCAATTTTAATTTGAGGGCTTAAAATCTATTCTTGATAATTTTGTCATTTCTTGGGGCCAAAAGCTTCAATAATTTGAATTATAAAATATAAATAACGTAACAGTGTGCTTTTAAAAAATGACTCACCAGGTCATTTCAGCAAAGCAACATCCCATTGGGGGGATAATCTACAGGGGAATGAAAATAGAAAATACCATAAACATATTGTCCGGTGTATTTCTAATGTCCTGCGGACTTATTCAAGTGGATTTTACTCAAACACCCCTGCATATATCAGGCAAAAGAACTACGCACATGAACAAATAATAAATCACAAAGTCACAACATTATTCCGAACAGTAAAAGATTTAAGCTTTATAACTTTAACAATTCTCTCTCTAGCTAATGGATTATTTATAAATTTGTATACTATCCCAGCTCCTCATGATTCCATCAGTGTGCTGAACTCTCAAGTCTGTCTCTGTCTCTGGAGGAAAGCTGCTCTTGTTGCTTCCATGTCCTGACGTGCTTCTGGGGGAAGCTGGAGAGGTGGGTTCATTTGAACGCTGCATAGGTTTATTATACCTGTCTGACTACCTTCCGGAATCTTCTGAGGATTTGGCCTATCAGTGTTTAAATCTGATTAGTTTCACATTACTGTTGATGAGTTTCAATGGTGTTTGTGTGCTGCATGCCTATCTCGATGTCTAGTTTCTAATATGCATCAAATCTTTTGTTTCACTGATGCGTGTCTGTCCCATGTATCTCGTGGTCATTTCGTCCTCAGGAAATGTGCAACTGTTCTTTTACACATGCTAATGTGTCCTAGTGTATCTTTTGTTTTCAGTTGTCTGAACTCAAATCTTGCAAGGCTGTTTTGGATTGAGGTAATCCCAGCACACCTGCTTTTAGGCCAATTTCTACGTCAGGCTGTATGTCATTTTGCTGTGCCTGCACCCCTGGCCTCCCCGCAACAATTCCACCTACTCCCAGAGGGAAACAGAGTTAACCACCAGAACCCTCCGCCCTCACCTGCTGCTGGGAATCTCCGGTCCCGCTGCAATGAATGGAGTTTTAGTGCCGAATTCTGTGTTCTCACTGGCAGTGGGCCAGGTCTGAACGGGATCAGAGAATCCTGTCCCAAGGTTTCAACTCAATGACCTTTTGTCAGAACTAGAAAATAATTGGGGATTCGACAGGATGTGGGCAAACGCAAAAACCAGAAAAGGTGTCGCAGTGAGATGAACAGAAGGATCCAGGAAAGGGACGAGAAATACATGTCAAAAGGGATGATGTTAGGAGGCAAAAGGAGATGGTAATGGGACAAGTAAAGGTTCAGAAGATTAGGATGGAGAAATGTGAATGCAAGAAGCAGAATGATAACCGTCAGCTGCCATCTGAATGAAAAATAGGACAGATTTTAGTTTAAATTTGTGGAACTCACTGTTGAGGCTGAAAGGCTGTAGAGTGCCTAATTGACAGATGAGAGGGTGGCACGGTAGCACAATAGTTAGCACTGCTGCCTCATAGTGCCAGATATCCAGGTTGAATTCCCGGTTTGGGTCACTGTCTGTGCGGACTTTGCACATTCTCCCTGTGTCTGCGTGGGTTTCCTCTGGGTGTTCTGGTTTCTTCCCACAGTCCAAAGACTTGCTGGTTAGGTACATTGGTCATGCTAAATTCTCCCTCAGTGTACCTGAGCAGGCGTCAGAGTATGGCGACAAGGGGATTTTTCACAATAACTTCATTGCAATGTTAACGTAAGCCTACTTGTGACTATCTGTGTGGAATTTGCACATTATCCCTGTGTCTGCGTGGGTTTCTGCTGGGTGCTTTGGTTTCCTTCCACAGTCCAAAGATGCGCGGGTTAGGTAGATTGGCCATGCTACATTGCCCCTTTGTGTGAGGGAGATAAGTAGGGTAAACACAAGGGGTTGCGGGGATAGGGTCTGTGTAGGAATGTTGTTGATGCAGACTCAATGAGCCTCCTTCTGCACTGTAGGGATTCTATGATTCTATTTCAGTGCTAGTGTTAACCTATTAAAAACAAACAGATTTAACAGTTTTCTTACAATATTACAGTCAAGGATGTGGTGTGAATTTGAGGTATCTTAGTGGGCAGTGGAAAATATGCCTCACTCTCATTTTGAAAGTATATTCAGACAGCCTTAACTTCTGTAAAAATATGTTCAAAGTCGCTTTAAAAATTTACCGTCAGAGTATTGTTAATCAAGCAATTACTGCAGAACTGCACACAGATTTGCTCATTTATTTCTATTAAATATAGTATCATATTTCTGATCGTGCTGTTATTTAATCTACTTACTCTAAATTCTGTTGCTTTTGTAATGTCAGGTGTTAACTATTCTAAATTTGTGAGGACCCATTCAGTGTGAGTGTACCCAAGCTTTAATGGTTTTACAATGAGGCCAGTAACATTTTAGCCACCAACATAATTGCAGATGAGATTATGGCTCTTCTGTTCATAAAATGAGAAGCAACTTTTATCAAGAGGACAACAGCCTGTTACTAACAAAATAATAATCAGAACTAAAAAAAAACAAGGAAACACGTAAACAAGCAGTATGATGAGGATGCAACGCAGAACTAGGAAAAACTGTGTCAAGTCAGAAAATTGTCTTTTTGTAAATACTTTCATGGGATGTAAGCATTACTGGCTGGGTCACCATTTGTTGCCCATCCAGAATTGGCCATTTCAGAGAGCATTTTAAGTGTCAATCACATTGCTGTGGCTCTGGAATCACATGTGGGTCAGATCACGTAAGGATGGCAGATTCCCCTCCCCAAAAAGGATATTAATGACCAAATGGGGCTTTTTTGTTTACAACAATGGACCACAATATCATGGTCATCATTAGACTTTTAATTCCAGCTTTTTTTAAATTAAATTTCACCATCTGCCGTGGTGGGATTCAAACCCAGGTCCCCATAACATTACCCTGGGTCTCTGGGTTACTAGTCGGTGACAATACCACTATGCCACTGGCTCCCCTTAATTTAACCAGTAATTAAATGTGTCAAACAATTAAGACCTGAAATGGTAGAACAGTGTCTCACCATTTATTTAAAATTGGTGATAAATGTGTCGGTGTGTAGTTGTTCTGTCTCCTGTTTCTTGTTTCTCTGTTCCCAATATATTCATCGAAAACCTCTTCCTAATTATTCATAGCCACCTTATTGACATTGAATACGTGATTCAAATGTACGTTGCAATAAGGGAAGCTGAAAGATCTGAGCACCGAGGCCAAATATCAACAACGCTAAATCGATTTTACTGCTGCTTTAACTGTCTCAATTACGATCTCAATGGCAAAAATAGGCATCGACACCGCAAAGCGAGTCTGCATAAACTTCACAATTAAACTGACATTTGCTTTAATGAAGTGCTGCCACCTCACTGAACAGCCTGCCTTGAAAACTGTGTGGAAAGAATGTCTTATGGTGTAGCTCGAGATTGCCTCTACTATTCTGGTTTAAACTTTTGCCGTTCAGAGGAATGACCAATGCACCAGACTGTCCACAAAACCTCTTCAAATCCCAATTTTGCAAATTCTTCATAACATAAATGGAGGGAAGGAAAAAAATAATCAATCATTTCCCAAAGAAACAGACATAGATAATAATATGTAGCCTGTAATAAGAATCAGTATTGTGCTGCTTTTTTTGTAATTTGGGTGGGATACATGAAAAATGACGCTGTGGGTGAGTTAAAAGCAAATCACTGCGGACGCTGGAATCCGAAACAGAAAACAGAAGATGCCAGAACGCTGTGGGTGAGTTGTACTTGTGTAGAAAACACATGTATCGCAGAGTAAGTATCCGATCTAAATGAAAAAGGAATTGATCAAGAATATTGTCTGTTGGAGCTAGTTACTCGAGGTAGTTGTATACTTTATTAAGAGTGAACACTGCACACAGAGCGAATTCTCCCAAGGCATGAGCAGAAACATCAAGAGGTCAAAACCACCTTACCACTACTTCTCTTAAAAATAATCACTTTGTAATGTAGAAGGATGTAAATCATGTATTACAATGATTTGGTACATGATTTATGCTCGCACACGAGTGTTAGAAAAATGTCTCAGTGTTCAAGCACTGCCTCAGCACAATGCGCAGAGCAGTAGGAAGAAGAGAGATGCAAATGCAATTGACACTGAAGTTGTATTAAACCTCCCCATCAAGGGCAATAATGGATTAAAGGCCGCTACGGTGCTACAGTTTTCCAGTCAATATTCTTTATTTCCTGCATAACCTCTATTTCATCTTCTTCACACACCATTAGGAGGAGTCGATTTGCTGTCAATTGCCATCTCAGGCAGATGCATTAATGCAGGCTCACAAAAAGACGACACATTGCATTATCACTTCACTCCCTTTCAAATTAGAGCATAATGCTGGCTCCTCACAGCTTGTGACATGTTAACACTATCAGCTATTTGTTGTGATTGGGCTTAATGCATTGTGTCTAAAGATTTCATCAGACGTTTGATGACAGAAATAAACCACTGCCCACTGGGAAATTGGACTGATTAATAGAATTAGACATTGTGTGGAATCAATACGAAAGAGGTGGCCATGTGAGCCCCTCGGAGACTCGGCGCTTCAAGGAGACTTTTGTCAACGTTCGAGAGCTGGCAGCCTCGCTTAGTAACCTGGAATCCTGTGTGTGTTCCGCTAATGGAACCCTCATTCCTCATCTGTAAAAGCTAGGATCAGGCCTCTGAGAGCAAAATTACATGTACATCCTGCTGCATTTGCTCAGCCATATAATCGCGATTCAGAATAATGATAATTTGTCATTAGTGCTGAGATATTGTTTTAAATTGCATTTTTTTTTAAGATGTGAAGCATTTTTTAGATGGGGCCTCTGAGCTTATCCAACCATTTTTTGACATGTTGTGCATTGCAATCATTTTGTTTCAACACCTGTAACTTTGATTTTCCGCATGGCTCCCAAAAAATGCAAGTTGATTATTCAGCTGGAAAATAGATTTGAGAGGCACAGCACTACAGAAAGTTTGGATTGAGTTCAGGGCAAGATTTAGGGTATATTATGAAATATAGAATCATAGAATCCCTACAGTACAGAAGGAGGCCATTTGGCCCATCGAGTCTGCACCAACAACAATCCCACCCAGGCCCTATCCCTGTAACCCCAAATATTTACCCTGCTAATCCCCCTAACACTAAGGGACATTTTTTTTAGCGTGACCAATCCACCTAACCTACATGTCTTGGGGGAATTTAGCATGGCCAATCCATCTAACTTGCACATCTTTGGAGTGTGGGAGGAAACTGGAGCACCCATAGGAAACCCATACAGAGACAGGGAGAATGTGCAAACTCCATACTGACAGTCACCCAAGGCTGGAATTGAACCCGGGTCCCTGGCATTGTGGGGTAACAGTGCTAACCATTGCGCCACCAATATAAAGCATCGCACTGAAGGCAGAAAAAGCAGTATACTTATATAACACTTGATCTCATTCTCAGTGCCTCATTATTCACAACAAAGGATTATTCTTGAAGTGCAGTCACTGTTATTATACGCAGTGAAAACAAACTTGTAAAAGGTTGTGCTTCACAAATGGCAAATGAGATAAATGACCGTTAGTGTTCCAATTCAAAAGGTCAGTTGGTGAAGGAGAGCACAAGAGGCAATAGTCACACAATCTTACATTTAATTACTGAATCAAACCTTTGCAACTATACATTTCCTCACCCAATTTCATTTTTAATCTGAAAGGTAGCACAAGATCACAAGATAACCGTGGATGAGAATGGTCAAATTAACTCATCCATCCAGTTAGACTCCAATATCCCCATGTAATGTTCTATGTTCTATGTCTGCCACTGTAGTTTCCAATTGTGTTTTCAATTATTTTGGAATTTATGCCTCCACTGTTCCAATTTATTGCATTTAATTATTGCTTCATGTTCGAAGATAATGGACTGGGATTCTCCAATTCCGTTTGCCCCTTCATCACTGCCAGCGAGAATGGAGAATTTGGCACTCAGCTAAAACTCCATTCAGTGCAGCAGGACTGGAGGATCCCAGCTGCGGACATAGTCAGAGGTTTCCAGTGAACATTTTTCATATTAGTCCTAAATTCGCCTCTAATTCTACCATTACCATTTTGTTTAAAATATTGTTCCAGGTTAATTATTCCTTTACCGCTAATCCCATTCGGGCCATCACATCTCACTTCTTCTTCCAAAAAGCCCAAGTTTTCCTCTTCTTTATTTCAGGTCCCTGACAATACTTTTCGCTGTATGTTATCACATGTGACAATAATAAATCAGATCAAATCAATGGTGTTTGATCCAGTAGCTATTACTGTGAGTTACAGTTCCAGTCTTGGGTCACCATCTGTATGGAGTTTGTACTTTCGCCCTGTGTCTGTGTGGGTTTCCTTTGAGTGCTCTAATTTCCTCCCACAGTCTGAAGTCCAAAGCTGTGTGAGTTAGGTCAATTGGCATGTTAAATTGACCCTAGAGTCAAAGGGATTAGCAGAGTAAATGTGTGGGGTTACGGGAACACGGCCTGGTTGGGATTGTAGTCGGTACAGACCCGATGGGCCAAATGACCTCCTTCTGTACTGCAGGCATTCTACGATTCTTCTTTGATCATTGTATTCAGTGTTGGAATTATTGATGAACAACATGGATACAGCATTCATGGTATGGACGGACCAGATGTAATCATTACCTCCTATGACTTAATTGTTACTTCATTCTCAGAAAGAGAGTGCCATTGGTATTTATTGCCCACCACATTTGCTCCTGAGAATGTGATGATGAGCCATTGCTGTCCATCTGATGTAGGTATTGCATGCTGTTAGGAAATGGGTTTTGGGATTTTGACCCAGCGACTGTGAAGAAATGATGATGTGATTCCAAGCCAATATTCTGTGTGACTCAGAGAAGAATGCAAGTTCCAACTTGTTTTCTGAGTTTGTCTTTCTAGCGAGTAGAGTTATAGGTTTTGGAGGTGCTGTTGAAGAAGCCTTGGTAAGTTGCTACAGTGTTAATGTGGTGTGTCAGTGATGTAGTGAGTACTTGTTCAAGGTGGTGAATGGGGTACCACTCAAGCAAGTTGCTTTGTCTTGAATGGTGTTGAACTTCTTAAGCGTTGTTGGAGCTGAACTCATCCAGGCAAGTGGGGAGAGTATTCCATCACACATCTAACTCATGCCTTCTAGATGATGAGCAGACTTTGGGGAATCAGGAGGTGAGTCACTCACCACAGAATTCCCAGCCCCTGGCCATCTTGTAGCCACGATATTTATGTGTCTGGTCCACTAAAGTTTCTGCTCAATGTTGATCCCCCAAGATATAAATGTTGGGCAGGGGTTCAGTGATGATAAATGTAATCAAACATGTAGGGGAGGTAGTTAGATTCTCTCTTGTTTGAGATAGCAATTGCAATGACAATTAGTTTGGCATAACTGTTAATTGCCACTTATCAACACAGGCCTGAATGCTGTTCAAGTCTTGCCACATGCAAGCATGGAAACTTACATTTCTAAGGAGTTGTTAATTGATTTTATATTCTACTGTTTTGGTCATGTGTCTATTTGGCAATTGCTGCTCAACATATATTGAACAAGTTTACTGTCAAACCTCCAAAGGCTCTTACACACCTTCAGAAGTGTTACAGTGGCTACTCCAACACTATTCATGTTGTCTTTGTTCATTTCTCAGGAGAAAAGGTTACAGCTGGGATTTTATGACCTTGTTCAGGTGAGGCTCGTGAAATCCCACCTGAGACCAGCAGAGAATTCCATTCTGCGAACCTCGTCCACCCCAATTCTGGGACGGCATGACAGTAAAATTTCGGCCCACGTGTTTTTGGACAGTTTTTCCCCTTCCCGAGTTAAAATTTCCATTTTGAGAGTTCTGAGGCTGCAGTTTAGTTTTTAGTTTTAGCACAGGCATCAAGAAAGAAAGAAGCTGAAGTCTCTCTCTCTCTCTCTCTCTGTCTCTCTGTTCTATTTGGAAATTCTGCTGGTTATCTCAAGGTAATGTTTTGCCTTCTGGAAGGAAAGTGCAGCCTTCAAAAAGACTCAATTTCAGTCAAGTGAGATTTTAATCTATGCTGTGTTAAGTCTGAAAAAAGGGTTTTGTCTATGAAAGGTTTTGGTTTGATGGGATAGCTTTAATATTCAATTAAGGGTTAGTGCATGATTGTGCTTGTTTTTTTCCCCTGTTTTTTGTTTGTAATTGTTGAAAGGTATTGCTAATTTTCTTTCTACATGTGTTAACTATATTCTTCAATAAGCTATGTTTGATGAAAGCTCCCTAGTGGGTTGTTGAATCATACCTGAAGTGAAAGATATCATGCTCATCCTAGCCAAATTCAAGATGCACAACTTATGGTTTGGGTGGTCTCCATAAAGTACTTTGGAGTTTCTAACCTGACCAAAAACAGAGCACACTCTTGTGGTAGTAGACTGTAGAGTCAGTCTAGATTACACACTTGAGGCCTTGTGTAAAGGTTGAGGCATTGATCTGAGAATGGCACCAAAAAAGCCCAAAAGTATGTTTCTTAATTACACTTCTGTGGGATGAGGGCATCACTGGTGAGGTCAGCATTTGTTGCCCATCCCTAATTACCCTTGAACTGCCTGGATGCTAGGTCATTTCAGAGAGCAGTGAAGAATCAACTATATTACTGTGAATCTGGAGTCACATGAAGGCTAGAGTAGATAAGGACAGATTTCCTTCCGTAAAGGATCGGATGGGTTTTTACGATAATGGATGATAGTGTCATGGTCACCATTATTGAGACCATCTTTCAATACCGGATTTTATTGAAATAAATTTGTATCAGATAATTAAACAATCGCATGCTGAATTTGAAAAATAAAAACAGTGCTGATTTTTGAGAGATGATTAGCCTAGCTTAGAAATACAATCTGCAATTAGACAAAATACAATTCACAAAATACGGGCTGGAATTATCTGGCCATTCACGCCCCACCGCTGTTGCCAACGAGGATGGAAAATTTGATGATCAACCAAATCTCCGTTTGTTGCAGCGGCACTGGAGAATCCTGCCTGTGATGCCTTCTCTCGTTTCCATTTCAACAAAATGCAATCACCTGGTTACATAAAATGCAGACGCAGAACTAAAAAAAAGTCAATTTCAGGTTGGCTGCAACGAATCAGATTTTAGGATAAATCACATCTTAAGAAATGACGCCAATGAAATCGTCATTACAATAGATCCATCTGCACAGCATTCCTATAGTCATTAAAACGGGTCAAATTTTACTTTTCTGTTCAGCACTCACTCAGTGAACTGTTCAGGATCTGTTGTAGCCTACTGGCCTCTAGAGTTCTTATTGTGTTATTGCATGTGCTGTAACCAAACAACACAATCTATAGTTATCCAGCATAGTAGGGCATTGTAAGCCTGGAGCACTGTAAGATTTCCTTTAGGATCAGATTTAAGATATTTGGTAATTTACTGTAAGCGTACGACAGCCTTAATCGTCCCATCACCCACCCACCTCTTCCCCACCAAGTGGGCAGTGTCGGGGGACACAGGTTGGTGGGGCAGTGGTGGGGGGGGGAGGTGTCAGCTTGCTCTGGGGAAATCTGTAGGGGGGATTTCCCTGTGTTCCTATATGTGTAGGGCTTCCTGTGTGAGTGTGGGGTCCCCCTGTGTGGCGGTGATCCCGTGCAGAAACTTAGGTCTTATTTCTGTACTTGTTAGATCGGAATGCCCTTTAAAAAGGGTGCCCCGATTTCTAGAAGGCCAGCAGGGCAGAGCCTCCAGTGTCATGGCTTGGGACCAGCGTCCAATAACCAGCACTTTTTTCCCGCCATGTGCTAGAGAATATTGTGGGGAAAACCGATGGTGCAGTTGGTGGGCTGCATTCTGCTTTCCTCGTCTGAGATAGCATTTCGCAGAAAAAATGGAAATTTCTGTCAATTGTGTGAGAGTGGAGTCACATTAAAGTTTTTAATTTTACTTACTACTCACAAGTAGGCTTACATTAACACTGCAATGAACTAATTGTGAAACTCCCCTAGTCGTCACATTCCGGCACCTGTTTGGGTACACTGAGGGAGAATTTAGCATGGCCAATCTACCTAATCTGCATATTTTTGGATGTGGGAGGAAATCAGAGCATCTGGAGGAAACCCACACAGGCATGGGGAGAACATGCAGATTCTGCACAGACTGTGACCCAAGCTGGGAACTGAACCCGGGTTCCTGATGCTATGATGCAGCAATGCTAACCACTGTGCCACCGTGTCGCCATGTAGCCTAGAACAAATAGATTGCATTATTGAAGGATGTTAATATGCTAGTTTAGTTTCTATATCATTGTGCAGCTTTCATATTTGCATTCCTAGTGGCATCTTACAGGTAATCAGGTTTATTAAAACTAGTTTAACAATTTGTCATGGAGGAGGGATTTGGACACAAACATCTCACTGCTATATTTTCTCATCAGTACTTAATGCACTAAGTATGGTGCATGTTGCACAGGTCAATGCGGTGACCTTCCTTAGGCTGTAACTACAGAATAGGACTAAGTTAGAATGAGGTTCAAATGAGGTTTAAAGTAACTCAATCAATTAATGTATTTAAAAGTGTGGAAATGCTCATGAATTGGTGTTAACTGTCAGAATGGCCAAATCAGGAATTGCAAATAGCAAGAAATGTGCATTAACACAGAGTATCTGGCAGCCTGATATTAGTTTGGAAAAATATTGCGGCTTTCAGTGACATGGTCCACAAGAGATTTGGCAGAAGAATTCAAGTGGATGGTGCATGAGGGAATGAAGAAGCATGGATAGAAAATGGGATGATAGACAAGAGAAATTGAATGCGTTTGGCTCAGATTGGTGTAGGGTTGGCAGTGCTGTACCCCATTGCTAGGACTTTCACCGATGATTTGAACTTGAGTCTATGCAATACAGTCACAAAATATGCAGATGAGACAAAATATTTTCAGTAATGAAGCTATCTTTGAGTAAGTTGTGTTGCCTGTCTGGAGGTGGTGGAAAGCCAGGTTGGTGCACAAGTTGAATGGCATTGGTTGGCAGTTAATTATAATCTCTATTTCGGCCGTGCACAGACCCAGATTGGATAAATAAAGATTCCAATCGACCAATAAAAAATAGTGCAAATCTCAACCTATGGCTCGGTAGTGTTCACAAATGGTAACCATGCCACTTCTGGAGAATATGAAAGATTTTATTCTAATATTACTAGCCAGGAGAATGTCCATACATTGATAAACTGTACAGGGAAAATGTCAGAGAGTGGCACTTGGTGAAATGCTCCTTTGGAGAGTTAGCACATATACAACAGGCTGAATGGCATCCTTCTGTGCTGTAACAATTCCAAAATTTGTTATAAGGTGCAAATAAGTTTGTTAGCATCTAAATCTCAGAAGATCAAGGTGTGCTTTCAAGGTCTTAAATTTGGTTTTCTAGTTCGCTGCATCTTTAGTTCGGTCCCAACAAAACGAATATGGGTCTTGGAGTGATAGCACTGCTAGTGGGGTTTTATGGCCTGGCTCATCCCGAAACAGCAAAATCCCACCCGAGATCAACTGACCGTTCCATAATCCTTTCCTTTCCTGCTTCAAATCGCTTGGTGGGCGGGACAGAATTTAAGCTAGGCTTGGGGTGCTGGTAACTCAGATTTTAATACCTGACCTCCATTATTGAAGTTAAAGATTTATTACTTGATCCTAGTTGTCCAATTCTGGTAATGACCCTATAACTCACGTTCCTCGCTTTTTAAGAAAATACCTAAGTTTAAGCTTAGGCCCTAATCATTGAGTTGCCATACTATCTCTCATATCATAAAACAGATGAATGTTACGGCTGTCCATGCTGATGGGATTTTCCCATCATGCTGTAGTGGATGGAGATTTGGCCGGGTGCCAAATTCTCTAACCTCACTGTAATGGAAGTGATGCATAAATGGCTGTAAGATCATGGCCAGCGTATTCTCAAGAGCTCTAGAATGCTATAGAAAGGTATGGTAGCTGCACAGCCATACACTGTACACTTGGTGTCTCCCAAAGAGAAAAATTTGAAGATCCTTGATGTGTAAATGTGTTTTTAAATCCATCAAGATGTTGGGTCTCTGACCTCATCACAAGTAAGCGAATGAATGCAGACATTTTAATGGATATCATCAGGAAGTTAATGGGTGGGAAGGATTGGCGATTGCATTCCCAGCAATGACCCTCTGGTAACTAGCCCAATTCAGCTGATGAGGAAGGGTGACTGAGTTGGGAAGACAGGTAACTGGGTCCAGAAATGGAACCACTTTTGAGAAAGGTCGCTGCTGAAACGTGAGAGGTGACCAACAGTTTCTGGAATCTCCTCATCACTGAGAATAGCTTCAGATGTAGGTGCTTGTTCAATGGAGGGTTGGTGGAGGTTTTTAGCCTTGTTGGTATTGAAAGCAACTCTTTTTTACTTGGAGTTAAACAATGGGACTTTCTGGCTGCACTCGCCCCAAAACTGAAAAATCCCACCCGAGGTCAACGAACATTCACATGGTCCATAACCGGCCTGCTACGATTCCCGTGGCGGTTGGTATTGTAAGATTCTGCCCAAAGAGTGTAATGGTGGCCAGAATGCCACTTGTAGCATGGGCCACAACTGCACAGTCATGGATGGGTCAAGGGTCACTTTTGTCTTGCATCACTCTGTGTTGAGTCAAAGGAAATGCTGTGCCTCTGAATAATGACTCCTGATTTAGTCCGAGACCGAGATTGGCTGTTCCTCGTCACATGAATATACAGAATTTGACCTCTTTGCCAGAATTTTTAGCCTTGAAAGACCAAGTAAGAGAAGTTGACATCCTTCATTTTAAAGCTTTTGAACTTTCAAGTAAACATAATTGCCAATGAACAGGTTGTTTAATTTATAATCAAAGAACTCTGATCTGTGCTTTCCTGAACACGAGGTGCTTTTCTATGGCAGATTCTGCCTAATGAATAAACTAGACCCCTGATCCCCCCCAACTGTTACACATCTCCAAACGGCAACTAATCCCTGCTCTCTTTTTCTCTGTACCAATTCATGGAAGAGATGAGAAGGATCCTACTGCTTTATCTGACTCCAGCTCAATTAGCTCCAGTTGCACAGTTCAGATAGGTTTAGCCGCACACTGAAAGCTGAGCTTTTGCTAATCACCGAGTCTGGCATCAGCTTGCGTCTAAAACCTTTAGCTCATTTGTGTCAGCAAAGATAAAGAAGGTATGAAACTACAATTGTTCTGTTTTGGTGTAGAAAAGATGTTGAAGAGATATACACTTCGGTCTCCACGATGGTTATCTTTTCCGCTATATGTTAATGTTAGTAACATCATGGATGTGGGTAAATTGTGGTGAAATGCATTGAGAACACTTTAATGGAACACACATGTATATTTCATTCTGAATAGGGTTGAGTATTTGCTAAGGCCAAATTATGTTGGGAAGTTGTGCTGGGCATTCAAGTGAGCTGACCCTGAAAATCTAAGTACAGTCGGCTGTGGGCTAAATGCTTTGGGATGGTTTGTGTTGAAATTGCAAATTGGCACATTTGATTGCACAACACATCCTTATCTTAATGCATATATTTTCATTACAGTGTCATAATGCAGTATGCGCTGATTTAACACGTAAGTACCACGACTTGTTTGTAACTCTTCAAGGTGAATAGACACTATAGCTTCCGGAGTGTTCCTCCTGAATAACCTAACTGCTGCTACCTTGCCTTTGATACTTGCTGTTTCCTCCACACTCCACCATATTATCATTTTGAGTTTTTTTTTGCTTTCAGGTGTTCAAAGTTTACCTTTTAAAGTTTATTTATTAGTGTCACAAGTAGGCTTACATCAACACTGCAATGAAGTTATTGTGAAAATCCCTTAGTCGTGACACTCCGGTGCCTGTTTGGGTACATGGAGGGAGAATTTAGCATGGCCAATGCACCTAACCAGCACGTCTTTTGGCCTGTGGGAGGAAACCGGAGCACCCAGAGGAAACCCACGCAGACGCAGGGAGAATGTGCAGACACTGACCCAAGCCGGGAACTGAACCCGGGCCGCTGGAGCTGTGGTGAGGCATACTTCCCATGTTTGACTCCTCCCTTCACTAGCTGGCACTCAATTCCTAACCTCTATTGCACTCCATATAATTGAACATTGTTGAATTCAAGAGGCTGGAATACTCATTGGCAATTCGTATTTCAGTGCACCTCATGTCCGCCCTGTGCAGCAGACTAACAGTAACCAGGAGGAGAAAGACTGCCATCTTGAAATGTTAGGGAAAAATAGTGTCTTTAGATTATTGTGAAATCCACATGAAACATTTCAATACATTCTAACAATCATAGAATAGAATCATCATGGAATAGGATCCCCACAGGCCCATCAAGCTTGCATTGCACTGACAACAATCGCACCCTGGCCCTATTCCTGTAACACCACATATTTACCCTACAAATCTCTGACACTAAGTGGCAATTTAACATGGACAATTCAACCTAATGTGCATATCTTTGAAGTGTGAGAGGAAATGGGGGCACCCAGACGAAACCCGCGGTCACATGGAGAATGTGCAAACTCCACACTGTCACCTAAGGCTGGAAATGAACCCGGATCCCTGGTGCTGTGAGACAGCAGTGTAACCACTGTACCGTCAATTCAGTCCAATGCCAATATATTTTCAAACAAACCCACAATATTTCTGTGAAAAACAATAGATAGTGTTTCCAATTTTACTGCAATTTTTCTTCCTATAACAGTGATGAGATGCATCTTAAATATTGATAGTTCTGCATACCATTGTATTTTTGTAAGTATAAGTATTATACTTATAAGTTAAGTATTATTATCTTTTTTTTAAAGCCTATAATCAAGGTTAGTGAGCTTATCTGAGATGGTGCAATTTCTTTATGGAAACGGTCAGGTTCCATATTGGCTTCTGCATCGACAGTCTTTTGACAGTCTACATTATGTTGTTAACTGAGGTCACGGGCCTATTTTTAAAGTGTGACAAGTATGATGCATCATGAAGGTAAACTGTGCAATAAAAATAAATGGCTGCAACAGGGAGCGAGGTGACCCAAACTCACTTGCAGACTGATTTTTTTAATAGAGCTCTTTTTCACATTGTCATCTTAGTGGACATGTACAGATATTAGCAATAACCAGAGAAGGTAGATGCCCTTCCAGGTTGTATGTAACTTTTACCCCCACACTCTTTCCACTTTGTAATTGAATTTTCCAGACGATTTTAAGAAGAGGCTCCAGTGTCCACTTGCCTGATTATAACCGCTGCACTAAATCTGGAATTAATGGTCACAAATTCAAGCAGAACAGAAGACTTCATTGTGTAGATTTCTGGCAGATGCTTGAAAATTGCTAGAGGGAAGAAAAGAGACTATGATTTAATTGCTAAAGCTTTGTCCCTCACTGGCTTCCATTCTTTGTATCAAGATCAGCAACACACGGTCTGCTGGTTTCAATGAGAGAAGCTAACTTAAGTATATCGGGCTAATAACTTCAAGCAAAAAAAAGGAATTAAAGTGTCTTATGATAATAGCTATAAATCAAAACATTGATTCTGCTATTAGTATGTACCAAGGATGTACTAAAGAGGGAAATTGTGAATTTTGTGAAAAAGTATTATGATCATTGATAATCATTATTTTACTAATAGTTATTATTTTGTTAAAAAACTGCAAATGTTGGAAATGCGCAGATGGCCTGGCAGTATCTGAGGAAAAGAGTTAATGCTCCCGTCAATAACTCTTCATCAGATAAAAGCAAAATACTGTGGATCCTACAATCTGGAACAAAAACAGAAAATGCTGGAGAAACTCAGCGCCTGTAGACAGAGAACAGTGCCAACGTTTCGAGTCAGGATGACCCTTCATTGGAGCTGAAAGAGCTTTTGAAATGTAATACTTTTTCAGACAGGGAAACAGTAAGAAGTCTCACAAGACCAGGTTAAAGTCCAACAGGTTTATTTGGAATCACGAGCTTTTGGAGCACTGCTCCTTCACCAGGTGATCGCTGCTCCTTCATCACTCACCTGATGAAGGAGCAGTGCTCCAAAAGCTTGTGATTCCAAATAAACCTGTTGGACTTTAACCTGGTGTTGTGAGACTTCTTACTGTGCCCAGCCCAGTCCAACGCCGGCATCTCCACATCAGACAGGGAAAGGAAGGAAAGGCAGAAGGACAAAAAGGAAAGGTCTATGATTCTTTGGAAAGCAAGTGAGATTTCATGACAAAAGGGATCCATAGTACTAGGCAAATGGGGTTAGAAAGAAAAGGTGGATGGAAAGCTTTGACAAAAAGTCATCCGGACTCAAAATGTCAGCTCTTTTCTCTCCTTACAGATGCTGCCAAACCTGCTGAGATTTTCCAGCATTTTCTCTATAGACTGTTACGTTGAAATGGTTTTTAAGATGAAACATCATTTTATTGGAAGAGAAGTCCAGAAATAATTGACACATTCTGAATCACATGAAAATTACATTTTTGCAAAGCTATGATTTTTACATTGTGAGTGCCATCATTGCGTGGAACATTTAGAAAACTTATGTTAAAGTTCATTAAACAATGAAACAATATTCCTTTAAATATTTTGCCTTGGTAATAATATAGTGCATCTTCAATGAACTAATCAAGGTTCAGAAAGCAGAACAAACCTGTTCCAGGGTAATTAAATTTATGCTAATGTTGTTCCAATAGTCCCAGGCTAACTATGTATGAGCTAAATCTTTAGCTACACAATAGCTCACATTGTATTCGGAAATGCTATGAGATGTCAGATTACCTCATTTTGACATAATGTAATATGATGAAAACTACTTAATTAGAGCAAAACATTGCCTGGAAATTATTGTTGGAGAAACTGAATGAGCAAACTTAGTTTGCTGAGTATCTTTCACATCTTCAAGAAATTCCAACAGATTTCAACAGTTAAGGAATGACTTTTGCCAGAACATGTGAACTTAACTCCAAAGATGTGCGGGTTAAGTGGATTGGCCATGCTAAATTGCCCCTTTGAGTCAGGGGGATTAGCAGGGTAAAGACATGGGGTTATGTGGATAGAGCCTGAGTGGGATTGTTGTTGGTGCAGGCTCAATGGGCCAAATGGCCTCCTCCTGAACTTTGGGGATCCTATGATGCTATGCAGCAGCCAAACCATACACAGCATTGCTCCCTGAAATAACAATGAAATAATGAATATTTAATCTGTTTGGTTAGTGGTGATTGAGGGGAGAAGACTATTGACCATTACACCAAGTTAATTCTCTTCAACTTGTGATGGGAGCCTTTACATCCTCACAGACAGATAACTAGAGACTGGCATAAACAATCTATCGGAAACAAAACTCCCCCAACAATGCAGCATTCCCTCACTGCTACCTGAAAGTGTTACCAGAAATGATATGCTGAAGTCGTCTATCTGACACAAATGCTTAACTTATTCACAATAAGAAGTCTCACAACACCAGGTTAAAGTCCAATAATTTTATCTGGAATCATGAGCTTTTGGAGCATTGCTCCTTTCTCAGGTGAGTGACTCACCTGACGAAGGAGCAGTGCTCTGAAAGCTCACGATTCCAAAGAAACCTGTTGGACTTTAACCTGGTGTTGTGAGGTTTCTTATTGTGCCCATCCCAGTCCAACACCGACATGTCCACACTATAACTTATTCATGTTACATCTCTATGGCCACAAGTAGAAACAACAGTTCATTTGGAATCAACAGGTTAACATCTACAGTAAAGAAAAGCAGAGATATCATGTGAAATGTGTTTGTTCTTTAACACACCAACATGATTTCTATGCTTGTGTAACCAGTTGTAAGAAATATCAAAAAAAAGCTAACAAACAAAACTGATGATTATATAAGAACATTTTGTTCATAATGAATTCAAAAGAACCTTCTAAAATCTACCCTCTTTTCAATAATCTTTTGCCATGAAACCCTATTTGAACTACATTAGTGTATCTATGCAAAGAATTCATGCACATCACAGCCAGCTCTGGGGTTAGAGGCCCCAGTCAAACAGTAGGCCATCTGTGTAAAACAAGCAAGTTCTTATTCTTCTAAATGAGGCTCTTGTGCATGTCTTGTGTCTTAGAGTAAAACAATTCCAACAACAGGCTGCATTGACTTACAACAAAATCCATGTGATTTATTGATTTGGACTCCAAGGAGCAATTTTGACTGCTTTGGGGATTGCCTGATCATTTTTGTACCAAAAATTGCAACAGTAAATAAAAGACTGAAGTTTGTTAGCTTATTCTGAGAACTGTATAAAATGATGTTCCATACGTTCATTTACTTTTACTTTACAATATGTCTGGTGTATTTACAGGAACTTATTTTCATCATGTGTCTAAATCAAAAACTTCAAAGGGTTAATTATATACAGGAGTTGAAGATGAGAGCAGGGCACAGTGAGGAACCAGCATTATTGCAAAGACCCATCAGTCTGATCATGTACACGGTTCGTTCAAGGAGGATGTATTAGTTCCTTAAAAATAAATAACAAATTGGAATACAGTGAGAAGGCTTTCTGAATTCAATAAAGCACAATGACTGGTAAGGAGACAGAATTCTTGAATAGTTCTGTGAAACACTCTGTTATTTAACTCGCAGCTAATCTTTGCCGCATTCACTGGAGTTTTGTGAAGGCAATTACCCTGAATAATAATTACAAAATTGGTTATTGCATGTGGGAGAATTGCATTTTGTAGATTTTTTTTGATTAGAAGCCGATCACAACAGCAACTTTTCCTTGAATAGAAGATAGAAGAGTAGTCATAGGATGGGATTTTCCGGACTTGCTCACCCTAAAACCGAACAATCCTATCCAAGGTCAATGGGCCTTTCCACGGTCCGCCTCTCGCCTGCTTTGATTCTCGTGGCGGGCGGGACAGTAAAATTCCGGCCATTGACTCCCTACAATGCAGAAGGAAGCCATTCAATCTATTGGGTTTGAATCAACTCTTGGCTCCGGGTCACTAGCTCTGTAAGGCAGCAGTGCTAACCATTGTGCCACTGATATCTGTTCATAGTCAAAGTAAATTATTATATATGACTTGATAAATGTTTGTGACAGCATTACTTCATTATTTACAAAAATCTGGGCTGAGTAAATCTGATAGCCTGAAGACCAAAGAACAGCACAGCACAGGAACAGAGCCTTCAACCCAACATGTTTGTGCCGACACAGATGCCTGTCTAATCTAATATTTTCTTGTCTGTAAGTTGTCTATATCAGACCACCTACATTTTCCTAAAATCATTTATATATATTACAAACAGTAGAGGCCCCAGCATTGATCCTTGTGGGACATCACTTGTCACAGACCTCCAGTTAGGAAAGTACCCTTCCATTGCGCCTCTCTGCTTCCTATGCACAAGCCAGTTTTTTATCTACCTTACCAGCTCACCTCGGATCCCATATGCCTTCACCTTCTGCCACGAGGAACGTGATCAAAGGCCTTAACTACTCCTCCTATGTCTACTCCAATGTCATCTTTATGTATCAGAAAATTTGGATTATCGAATGATTTGAAGTAAACAATGTGAGTAACACAGCAAAATAGAAAGTTCAGGATAAAAATGAATTAATGAATAATTTGCTTTAAGAGGCACAGAGCAGAGTAACGTTTTACTGACAAATGGAAACACTGAACTCTTGGCTTCAGAATTTCTTTCTGAAGAAGTAATGAGTTAAGCTATTTATTTTGTTTTATTTATATCTATGCTAATATTGCCTGATCTACGTCGAAATCATGGATACTATAATTAGATACCATGGCCGGAATTCTCCGTTTCCCACCGGTGTGGGATGATATCAATGGGAATTCCCATTGATAATGACCGGACCAGGGAATCCCATTGCTAGCAAACAACACACCACCCCCTGCTGGCAGGAAACATGTGGCTGGCTGGGAGGCCAGAGAACTTTGACCCAGGTCTACAGTTTAGGCTACTGTTAATTATATTTTGTTTGATGTAACCAATTTCTGTTCTGATAAATCAGTTTAAGAAAGTATGCAAATTAGAACTGTATGAGGTAGATATGGACGAAGGAAGGCTTTAGATCATTCCCATATCTCAATTCCAAGAAAAGGGATAATAATTTCTTTCTTTAGCATCCAAGTGTTTTCTACATGTTATCAGGTTTTTATCTCAACCGTCCTACCCCAAAAGTGAGTTCCACAATGCTGATTATTCTTTCTGTGAGCCCGCCGCAACTTGTCCAAGTTCCTTCATAAATATCGTCCATATTCCTGGCCCCTAGCACCAAGGAGGAGGAGAACAGCAGATGCATTCCACCACCTGCAAGTTCCTTTCCAAGTCAAGCAACATCCTGACTTAAAGCTAGATTGCTTTACCTTCACTGTCGCTGGGTCAATCCTGGAACTCTCTCCCTAACAGCACTGTGGGTGCACCTACACCTCTTGGACAACAGCAGTTCAAAAAGGTGATTCACAACTTTAAGGTCAAATAGGAGTCAGCAACACATGCTGGCCTTGTTAGCAGTGCTCACATCCTGTGAACAAATCATGAAACGATAACGTAGAAGTGAATTATTGCAGACGCTAGAGTCTAAACAAAAAACAGAAAATGCTGGAAAATCTCAGCAGGCCTGACTCTCACCCACACAGTGTAAATGTTGTCTGATTTTCTTTGTCTTCAGTTCTGACAAAGGGTCATCCAGACTAAAAAGGTTGGCTCTGTTCTTTCTCTAAAGATGCTGTCGGACCTGCTAAGATTTTCAAGCGTCTTCTGTTTTTGTATAAAATATTAACTGTTCTGGTGTGAGTTCTTGCTATTCCCACTTGTAAAATGGTCTAATTGTCTCCTATATTTCTCTGTGATTTCTTCTCAGTCATCTCTTTTCAAGGCTGAGGAACTATTCCTCGTTATCCAATTTGCCGGCAGTCTTCAGTGTTTTTATGTGTTACTGTCAAATTTGAATGACCCACCTTGTATTTCAGTGACCAGAACACGTCATAGTAAACAAGGTGAACACGTTCAAATAGCATTGGTAAAAGATTATTTTAGCCTGACTATACATTAATAACTTTTTCCAACTCCCTTATATATTGGTGTGTGGCCAATCATGCTTTGTATACCTTGACCTCAAGGTTGCAGGCGGAAATGTAACATTGCTCGCCCACTCTGTTATTCTTACTCATGGGGTGGAATTTACCTGCCATGGGAATCACAGTGGGTGGGACATGGACCATGCAAAGGTCCATTGATTTTCCGGCTTTGGAGTGAGGTGGCTGGAAAATCTTGTCCATGATGTTTGGACACCAGAGCAATCGTGAATCAAGACTGATTATTCCAAATACAGTGCAGGATAAATCTGTGAAGTTAAAACATTAAAAGATGAGAGATTGTTTCTTGAATCATCATGTCATTAATTTGGCTTTCTATGTGAGTAGAGATAGAAGCCGGAATTCTCTAGCCCAACCTACCCCTTCGATTTTTCTGTCCCACTGCAGTGAATCGAGATTCAAAGGAGTGTCAAACTCTTTGTTCTCGTGAGCAGTGACAGCGGTGTGTACGAGACCAGAGAGTCCTGGCCAGAAGGCAGGATTTTCCCAGTTTTCTTCGAACTGCTTGTTCAGATGAGTAAAATGATGGCTGGACAGCATGCTTTTCTCACCATTGTGAGGAAAAATATCCTGGAGGCGTATCCTTTGCCACGATGCTGGTGGAGTGGAGCTGGAAAAAGCTGGTAATGTCAGGTCTTCAGAGATCAGAGTGCCATTTTTGGAGGGTGCTCTGATCTCTGGTTAAAAATAGAGGAACCTACTCCCTGCTCCCCCATCCCCTCCTTCCCATCACACCCACACAGCCAATCTCCCTCACATACATAAGGAGCTCCTCTCCCATGGTCATGGAAAACCCCTCCCCCCCACCGTGTTCCCCAAAGAGCCCTCCACTCTGGCATTGCCCGTGCATGATCGTCTCCCCACTGCACTTACCTGTAATCCCCTCCCCCAGGATGGTCTCTTTGCTGGGTTCATGTTGCTCCAGACCATTCGCATTGATGAGGTGGGAATTACTGATGTGGGGACAAAACAGTGGGAAAACCCTATAATTTGACAATAATGTATTTAAACGGCTTTCTTGGGTGGGAACCTCATTACGTCAATGGCGGAGGGAGTGGGACAGGGGGAATGGTGGGGCGTCAGGACAATCACACTGTGAAATCGCACCAGTGAGATTCTCATTTCTCACTCTTGTAGGATTTAGCACTCACATCACCACTAGGGTGGCACAGTGGCACATTGGTTAGCACTGCTGCCTTAAGAGCTAGGGACCTCGGTTTGATTCCCCATTTTGAGTTACTGTCTGTGTGGAGTCTTTGCATTCTGCCTGTTTTTGTGTGGGTTTCGTCTGGGCGCTCTGGTTTCCTCCCACAGTCCAAAAGACGTGCTGATTAGGTGCATTGGCAGTGCTAAATTCTCCCTCAGTGTACCAGAACAGACGCCAGAATGTGGCAACTAGAGGATTTTCACAGTAACTTCATTGCAGTGTTAAGCCTACTTGTGACACTAATAAATAAACATTAAACACAGGCACAAAATCCTGGCACATTTTCATAAATATATTTTTCTTGCATCCTTAGGATTTATTAATCGTAGATCGATATGTGGGGATATTTCAGGACTAGAAAGGTAGGTGATGAACATTAAGTCATTTAATAATTTTTTTTAGTTGCTGCAATCAGGGATTCTGTAAGCTTTTCAGATAAATGTTGAAATTAGATGGAATGAATCTAGATACATCTCCCTCTGCTGGTTAAAGCCCACTTCCTGTTTGTAGAGATTCCAACAAGATTATGGCTGGAATTTTCCAAATCGCCCATAGCTGGGATCTTCCAGTCCCCCTGCAGTGAATGGGGTTTTGGCTACGCACCGATTTTTCCGTTCTTGCTGGCAATGGTAGTGAGGTATCCGACATTGGAGAATTTCGGCCTATATTTGGGCTTCTTCCACTGGCCTACTCTTACAGTGAAAATAGTTTGGAAATATTTACTTAGCCTCTGTGTTTTTGTCATCTGTTGAAATACAAATATTGCACATCGACTTCATTTAACCGAACACTAATAAAGTCAAACCTTTAAAATGAGTCAATTTCTAGAAACAATGATGAGATTACAGGTTGTTAAAAATAAGCATTATCATCTGTAAAAGTCTTATTCAGGTTGTGCTTTTCATTAATAAATATTTTAAATTAGAGAGGGGAAGATGAGCTCCTAAGCACTATTGGGCCTATTGGTTTGTGGACATATACGGACATGGGATGCAGGCTGCAATAGGTTTGATTGTAATTCTCCCCATGCTCAAAGGGAAAACCAGCATCAATTATTAAGGTTCACTTGGGGAATGGTCACTTGGGTGAGATTCTGGGGGCACATAGCACCATTGGAAGCATGCCCCACACAGAGGGCAAAAGGAACATCCACTCCAAGCACTGATCAGTACTCGCTATGATTCTTTTACAGAAGAAAGTATCTGACAGTCCGTTCCTACATCCGACTGATAGAAGCTGCATGTCCCACATGGTTGCCCCTCAACCTAAATTCCAAAGAGGAGACTGGTGAACTCCCTGGATTCGGACTTTATGCCATTGGATACAATACACGCTGGAACCCCAGAATCCGCTATTATTTGACCAAGCTGAGTGGCAGAGGGTCAAAGCTGGTAGAGTCCGTCTTTACTCCAGGTGGCAAGGGTCACGGGGTCATTGTGAAGAAAGTTGAGGATAAAAAATGGAGAAATGTGTTCTACAAGTACGTGGACATGACAGTGAGTGAGATGGAATGTCTACAGCTTCTCCAGCGGGTGAAGTGGATGCCGTTGCGCAGATGTACTTCTGAAGATGTTCTTTCTCGTATCACAGAGGAAAGTGGCCTTTTGGCATTAGGTTACAGTGGACTTAACACAGAGGTCAGTGTTTACCACATGTTGAAGATGACAGAACCAGTCTGATAAATACATGTCATATTTTCATACTGATCTAGAAACATAGAAACTAAAAGCAGGAGTAGGCCATTCGGCCCTCTAAGCCTGCTCTGTCATTCATTTTGATCATGGCTGATCATCAAATTCAATATCCTGATTCCTCCCTTCCCTCCACACCCCTTGATCCCTTTAGCCCCAAGAGCTATATCTAATTTCTTCTTGAAATCATACAACATTTTGGCCTTAACTATTTTCTGTGGTAGTGAATTCCACACATTCACCACCTTCTGGGAGAAGACATTTCTCCTCATCTCAGTTCTAAAAGATTTACCCCTTATGCTCAAACTCTGATCCCTAGTTCTGGATTCCCCCACCATCAGGAACATTCTTTCTGAACCTACCCTGTCGAAATCTGTTAGAATTTTATAAGGTTCGATTAGATCCCCTCTCACTCTTCTAAACTCCAGTGAATATAATCCTAGCCAACTTAGTCTCTCCTCATATGACAGACCTGCCATCCCAGGAATCAGTCTGAAAAACCTTCGCTGTACTCCCTCTACAGCAAGGACATCCTTCCTCAGATAAGAACACCAAAATTTAATTTCTCTTGTTGTTTATCTCTCCTTCTCTTGAAGGCACTTGCCCTGATTTTCCTGTTTGGCTTTAAAATAGCAGCTGGGACAGCACACCTGAATTTGAATGGGCTGGTCACATCTGTAGCACTCTAGCCCTGTACTTAGAACAGGGCTGAAATTAGGAGTGTACTTTATGGCTTAAGATGTAAGTAGCTTGAGGCTGGTCACTTGTCTCAAGCTCTTTGCACATGGCATAAAAAAATCCAGAAATGCTGGAAAAGAAAGCTAGGGCCTACATTTACCCAGACCTCCCTTATTTCCCTCAGATTGTCTGATGTGAGGAGAGCCAGTCACAAGACACATTGGCAGCTCTTGTGTTTAGGTGCCCTTACACGGCAGTATGTTGGCACAGTGGTTAGCACCTCACAGCGGAGGGGCCTGGATTCAATTTCAGGCTTGGGTCACTGCCTGTGTGGAGTTTGCACATTCTCCCCATGTCTTCGTTTGTTTCCTCCCACAGCTCAAAGGTGTGTGGATTAGGTGGATTGGCCGTGCTAAATTGCCCCTTAGTGTCAGGGGGACTAGCTAGGTGTTGTGGGCCTGAGTGGGATTGTGGTCAGTGCAGACTCGATGGGCTGAATGGCCTCCTTCTGCACTGTCGGATTCTATGACTCCCCAGGAAATCTTGTGCAAAATGAGATGGAAAGACTGAGAATGCTATAAATGCACTCGCTGCATTGGGGCCTCCATGCTGGCAATCCGAATCCTACTTTGGGAGAGATTTCAGCAATCCCACTGCAATGTATCAGAGATGAAGCCCTCAGTAACAGAGACGTCTCTGCCATAGACATTCTCTGCTGCGGCATTTCGAGGACAATGAATTTTACTTCTGTCTTTGTTTACACCATTAATTATTTATGGTCAGATTGCAGACAAGTGAAAAAGAAACATCTGAACTGACTTTGCAAAAGCATTTTAATGAAGAAAACTGGTGCCTAAACTTAATCACCAGACTATTTTAAACATAAGTACCAGGAAACACATTCAATTAGCCAATTGCTTTATCTCCCTGAAAACTGAGATGGTGTATCTAACTCAGATAGTTGGGCTGATCACTCCTCTATCAGCCTCCATATTAACCTTGAGAGGTAACACGACACCAGGTTATAGTCCAACAGGTTTATTTGAAATCACAAGCTTTAGGAGCACTGCTCCCTCATCAGGTGAAGCGCAGCGAGGTTCACAGGCACAGAATACAAAGGTGGAGTGACGATAGCCCGACACTAACAGGTAATCAAGAGTATCAACAGATAAGTACAGACAGTGTAGTGCAGTGTAGGCTGGCTGAATAACTAGTCTTTACAGATAATCACTTGTTACTCGGTCGGCTTACATTGTATATTCTGTGCCTGTAACTCTCGCTCCAAGTCACCTGACGAAGGAGCAGCACTCCAAAAGCTAGTGATTTCAAATAAACTGTTGGACTATAACCTGGTGTCGTGTGATCTCTCATCTTGTCCACCCCAGTCCAACACCGGCTTCTCCACATCGTATTAATCTTATTTGAGACAAATTTGGGAGTCTCATGCTTGTTTACATCACCACATTATAGTTGATGGCTGCTCAACTTCAATGACAGTGCTGCAAAATTACCCAGGTATCATCTGATTTGTCTAAGTGTGCAGGCAGCAGTAAATATTCATAGGTTGAAGTTTGTTTATTAGTGTCACAAGTAGGCTTACATTAACACTGCAGTGAAGTTACTGTTAAATCCCGCAGTGGCCACACTCTGGCGCCTGTTTGGGTGCACCGAGGGAGAATTTAGTATGGCCAATGCACCTAACTAGTACATCTTTCATACTGTGGGAGGAAACCGGAGTACCCGGAGGAAACCCACGCAGATTCTGGGAGAACGTGTAGACTCTACAAAGACTCTGGGAGAACATGTAGACTCCATGGTTTATAAAGGAATGGCCATTTAATATTACCTGGTTAATTAGAATATTTCACACTATTAATGACCTGCCACTCATGTTGTTTTAGAAACACAATTAATAATAGTAGCAAAGACAATTAGTCATTCATTAAAACCACCAGTGGTGTACTTTATCAGAAGAAGGAACTCCAACCATTCTCTAATTGCTTTAGCAATCACGATTTGCTCTCATGTTTCTCAATTCAGGTCGGAACAGATGTGTCAGACCTGGATGCCACTGACAACTGGGCTGATGAATCAGGTGAGGACCAGGCTGCCTCCCCAGAGTCCGATACCGAGCGAGACAGTGAGTTCAGTGGAGTAATTCCAGTCAAATACTGCTACATTGAAGCTGTGATGTCAAACATCCGGGAGCAGCTCATGAAACTGCTCCAAGATCCTGTGAAGATTATCGATTATCATCATGCCTGTGCAGATATCCACCACTTCATTTGGCACCCGTCTTCAATGGACCAGAGTAAACTTTACTGCAAATGGTATCCAGTGAAACCCGAGGTCCTCAACCAAGGCTGCATCCAGGAATGCCTGGAGACAGCACTGGGCTATCGACTCAAGTACAAGAAACCTGGGACTTGCAGGACAAGATAAGCCAAAGTAAAAATGTTGTGAATCGCATGCCCAAATATTTAGTTTAATGTTGATGATCTTATTCTCATTTTCTAAGATGCCCCATTAAGAAATAATACCTTGTGTAGATTTGGAAAATGAGCTGATGTTATCACGAATGCACTTCCATAGGGAGCTCTGATATAATTATTGATGATTTTTTTTTAATACTACCTATACCCACAATTTGCAAAGCCACACAGTTCCCCTTAACAAATATCAATACCAATAAAATTGTTCAAAGTGTTTCTTATTCATATTTTTTCATGAACTTATCAAAGTTATTTCAGAACTTTTGCCTGAATTGTAATGATGTGGAGATGCTGGCATTGGACTGGGGTGAGCACAGAGAGAAGTCTGACAACGCCACTTTAACCTGGTGTTGTGAGACATCTTACTGTGCACACATTGTAATCCCACTGAAGAGTTGTAGTGATTTGTGATGGGAGGTGGGGGCATGGTGGTAATGTCACTAGGCTAGTAATCCAGAGACACAAGGTACTCTTCTGGGGACTTAGTTTAAATCTCACTGCCGCAGATGGTGGAATTTAAGTTCAGCGCAAACCTGGAAGTAAAAGTCGGACCAGGAAATCAACGTTGATGGCTGTAAAAACACACCTAATTCACTGATACCCTTTAGGAAAGGAAATGTGCTGTCCTTTTCTGGTCTACATGTGGCTCCATACCACATGTATGGTTGACTCTTAAAACTGTCCTCTGAATAGCCCTAGCAAACCACTGAGTTTTGGGCAATTAGGGGCCAGAAGTAAATGCTGGCTAGTCAGTGATGCCCACATTCTGTAAATTAATGAAAAAGAAGCATGTCGTTTTCAATAAGTGCAGCCACATTTGAGTTGAAGATTGTCAAGAGACAATCTAAATGCTTAATGTATTCCTGACCACTAATGTCAGATCTGATAATGATTGTGATGGCACTGTGCCTTTAAGAAATGCACTTTAATCATGTTTTTCTGCAGGATGTTTTGCCGGCACCATGTTGTCTGTAGCCAGTGTCCTATATTGTTATTGAGACAGTATAATTGGTATCATGTTGATTTTAATCTGAACTAATGCAGCGTTCAGTGGTTTCAATGATTCCTTGGGATTGCTGAGTAGAGCTTGATTGGAATGATTGACAGGTCATGTCATGTGATTGAGGACAGCTATTTTTCACAGAGCTTTCCAGTTTTTAGTTTTGTTTTCAGAAGCAGCTTGAAGCAGAGAGGTACAGCAGTGTTTTGTTCCTCTCTCTGGAGTCTGAAGTCTGGAAGTCACCAGAGATTAAGTTTACCTCTCTGAAGTTTGGCTGCTTTGAAGATATATCCTTCTCTGCAAACAGCTGGCTTGGAATTCTGGCCATGTGTGTTACAAAGCTGAAAATCCATCATCACGTGAACATGCTTGTTTTGTGTTAAGTCTGAAGAAGGGTGTGGGATTGTGTTTACCTTGGAACAACAGAGATAGCTAGCTGTTGGGGGTTATACTGTGTCATGTTCAAGTCTTGTATTTGTTAAAAGTTATGCTAATTCTTTTTGTTATATTTTACCAGTGTTCTTAAGTAAACTTTGTTTGAGCAAAGCATCCTAGTGGATTAATTGAATCGTAGATGGAGTGAAACATCTCATGTTCACCCAAAATCAAATGTAAAACTTAGGGTCTAAGCTAACTTCACAAAACACCTTACAGTTTCTTGCCTGGGTTTCAACACCAGCAGAACTCTGTGCATGCACAGTGGCCATGAACTTCAGCCTCCCATTTGCTGGCCAGCTCAATCACTGGCCAACCTGGAATGATTCCCCCCCCGCAACTGCCTCAAATCCTGATCACAGCCCCCTGACCATTTGTGGGTCAGCCTCGATTTCACTCTCCCCCAATTCCTGACTGCCCTGATCTCCAGCACATCCCCAACCCAGAGTGGCAATCCCCCTCCACTACCCCCCAGCACAGCACCCCACCTTCCCAGCCCACTCTCATTGCTGGGATCCCTCCTGCCCCCATTGATCCCAATGCAAGAGTGGCAGCAGGACCTGCCATCCCCACCAGTTGCCTCATCAGAACCCACCCCCAGGCCGCGCTCCCAATGGACCATGTTCCCTTGGCACTGCCGCATGCCTGGTTGGCAGTGCCAAAATGCCCCCTGGGCATAGGCATTTTGCCCCACGGGCAGTTCCAGGAGGCACAGGCTGGCACTGCTATGGTGCCCAAGCCAGGGGTCATCACACCCCCACAACGCAATCTCCTACAGGGCACTGATTGCCCCCCTTCTCTCCGATGAGGTTGGGTCACTTGCTCTCCTTTAGTGGGGAGTTACTATAATCCCCGCTGGTGTGAAACGCTCTGGTGGGGAGGGAGAAGTTGGCGGGTGCCGGGAATTCAGTCCCAGGCCCGCTAATAGCATTTAAATGATTTTTAAAATAGAATTGCAATGTTATCCCCATCCCCCCTAGAAATCTGGTACTGGGAGACGCTAGCGGGACACGAACTCTCGTGCAAATCCCACACATCACCCCCTGCACAATTCTCCTGGCCCACTGTGCTAAAAAAGTAACGTAGCGCGACAAGAGAATTGTGGCCAGTGTGTTCTTGTGTCAGCATCTTTCCAGAAAATGTCCTGAAATTGTCTAATTTAGGTAACAAAATAGAAAAAGTAGGCACGTAAATATGAGAAGGATCTGACAACTGGAAAGACACCTTTGTATACAGGGTGTGCAGCCAGATTAATATCCCTCCAGGTGTAAAAGATCTGTATGTGTGTGAAAATTATAATTGGTGATATTTTTATATATCATTCAATACATATTCCTCTGTACTATTTTAAAATGGGCTATTTAAGGATTATTTTCCTTTTTAAAATAACAAGGAGAAAAGATTTAGCTAAAGTAAGCCTTCTTGCAAGAACAGCATTGGTTACAAATTCGACCCTAATGTTATCTATAATCATTGAAACGCTAAGATAAAAAACAAAGTACTATGGATGCTGGAATCTGAAAGTAAAACTGAAAATGCTGGAAAAACTCAGTAGGTCTAACAACATCTGTGAGGAAAGAACAGAGCCAAATGTTTTGAGCCAAGATGACCCTTCATCAGAAAAGAGAACCCTACAATGCAGAATAAGGCCATTTAGCCCATTGAGCCTGCACCGACAGCAATCCCACTCAGGCCCTATCCCTGTAACCCCGTGTATTTACCCTACTAGTCCCCTGACACTCAGGGACAATTTAGTGTGGCCAATCCACCTAACCCCTACATCAACACTTTGGTACAATGGAGAGCCATCTGTTGGTTTAAGAAAACTCTGCATTTGTAATCATTCAACAGTTCTATTTCTTATACTAAAAATTAATGGAAGAAGCAGTTAACTAATTGATTTATAATAATCAGTTAAAGTCCTTATACTCTGCATAATTAATCTGACTTTGTTTTTTGCTCGGGTTGTTCACCCAAAAAGGGGAATTTTACTTTGTCTCTAAGTTTGAGTTTGTTTACTTGATTGGTATGAAAAGAAATGCATAATCAATTTGAATGTATCAAAGCTAGATGGCATAATTACCTCATTGAGGTCATTGAGGTTGGCTTATTGGAATATGAACCCCCTGATTCAGAGTCCAATTCGTGGCCTAATCAGGGAGTCTTTGCCTTGTACTTAACTGGCAGTGTCAGTTCCTCTGACACCTCTGAAGATAGACTGTTAACTGCTGGCACTGTGCGTTCTGCTGTTAGAGTTTGTAAATAAAGGGGTTTTGGTGAAGGGATTTCTGCCTCTGAAGACTTATTACAGAATGGTAACTTACGGAAAAGATCAAAAGTGTTTTTCACTTAAGGTAATCTCAGATGTGCATCAACTGCAAATGGTTCAATAACCTGTGTGATTCTTGTCTCCAATTGTGAAACAAAGTGAGCAAAAACCACAAGGTAATTGCAGGAGCAAACTAGGACCAGACCAGAGCACAATAAATAACAAGGAGCAAAGTACAAGCTAGTTGTTATAGTGAGTTACTAATTATTTAACATTTGTTTGTGCATTTCATTTCCTTTTTCAAACGAACAAAAAGGATTCTGGTACTTCTAAGGAAAAAGCATAGCAATTTATCAAAATAGCTGTAATATTCTCCACATTTTACTGCATCTTTACAGCTCCAATCCCTTGTTAACAGAATGAATTGAATAGACTTTATTTTCTCAGCCTTTGAAGGCCACCTGAAGAAACATTGAAGAACAGATGCCTCTTTTTTTTTGATGATTCATCTCTGTATGTTACTATGTGCTATCGATGAAGGGAAAAACATATGTCAGGGAATTACCGCTGCTATAGAGTTCATCTCTGTGGGAGCAGCACGGTGGTTAACACTGCTGTCTCACAGCCCCAGGGACTTGGGTTCGATTCCTGGATTGAGTCACTGTGTGGACTCTGCACATTCTACCTGTATCTGAATGGGGGCTTTAGTTTCCTCTCACTGTCTGAAAAATGTGCTGGTTACAAAGGGAGGTAGTTCAATCTTAGGGAGGGGTGTGGGGGGCATTGCTCATATATACAAAGGGTGGTCCCTGAAGAATGACTGCCCCCTTCTGGAACTGGGAACTGGAAGCTCTCAGTTCCAGAATTTCAAAAAAAACATTGGGCTGCCTGCTCTCACTTCACTGCCCACCTTTGATGGCACAGCAAGAAGTCTCACAGCACCAGGTCAAAGTCCAACAGGTTTATTTGGAATCACGAGCTTTTGGAGTGCTGCTCCTTCATCAGATGAGTGGAGGTTGATTTACAAATACATCATATAGGCAAAGACTTTGCCTTTGCCTAAATATGCCACGCTCGTGAACCTGTCTTCACTCACATATATTCATAAGATATAGGAGTATTATTAGACAATTTGGCCCATTGAGTCTGCTCTGCCATTCAATCATGGCTAATATGCTCCTTTTCTCCATTTTCCTGCCTTCTCCCATAACCTTTCAACCCATTACCAGTTAAAATCTGTCTAACTTCTGATCATCATTCACCTGATGAAAGAGCAGTGCTCCGAAAGCTCATGATTTCAAATAAACCCGTTGGACTTTAACCTGGTGTTGTGAGACTTCTTGCTAAAGAAAACAATGCTAATTTATCCGCTTTTGCCTCATAACTGAACTTAACATAATTAATCCAGACAACATCTTCGTAACTCTCCCCTGTGCCTTATCTAGCACAATCATATCTTTCCTCTGGTGTAGTGATTAGGACTGCATTGCATATTAATTATTCCCTGATGAGGCCTTAAGAGTTGTCATCAGTATTCTCATAACAGCTGCCCAATCAGATGAAGGAAGAATGAAACAGTTTGAAGTATGTTTTTTGTAAAAGAAATTAAAGGCTTGCAGTTATAATTTCATAGATGCGTGTTCAGTTGAATAGCATTTCTGAAAGTTGTCCACATGATTCAGTTGCTTTAAATTGTCCTAAAAAAAAATCACTTAAAGAGATATTGGTCCAAATCTTCTGGTCTCTGGATTGTTGGAGATGAGACAAAATGCTCATAAGATATAGGAGCAGAATTAGACAATTTGGCATATTGAGTCTGCTTTGCCATTTGATCATGGCTGATATGCTCCTCGTCTCCATTTCCCTGCCTTCTCCCCATAACCCTTCAACCTATTATGAATTAAAAATCTGTCTAACTCCTGATCATTATTCACCTGATGAAGGAAAAGTGTTCCGAAAGCTCATGATTCCAAATAAATCTGTTGGACTCTAACCTGGTATTTTGAGGCTTCTTACTAAAGAAAACAATACTAACTTATCCACTTTTGCCTCACAACTGACCCTGCGAAAGACCTGACAGCCAGATCTTGGAGGGAATTTCCTGGGAGGTTTCAGCTTCTGATGGACAATTCTCCAGCTTTCCCGGGACTCACCATGATTGTCTCCGAATCTGAGTTTGAGTCAGATATTTCGGACAGTTTTACCTCAACTGTTACCAGGAAATGTTGAATTAATCTAGCACCTGGATGACTAACTGGCCCTCTCTAACTATATCCTTCCAACCCAATCCAACCAACCCCGGATCCAACTATCCTCTTCCAATCCACTCAATTACCCACTGAACCACCTCCCTCACCCACCTCACTAGCTGACTCCACTTACTTTTAATTTCCAACTTTCCTCCCAATCTGGTCTGACCTCAACACACTGCCGACCCAACCATCCCCTGACTAACTCCACCCAGACTAACACCCTGACTAGGTATGACTATCCACCCAACCAACTCAACCATCCACCCACCTCTGCTACTCAGAAAGCTAAGGAAATCTAGCATGTCAGCTACGACTCTCACCAACTTTTACAGATGCTCCATAGAAAGCACTCTTTCTGGTTGGTATGTTTCCTGCTCTGCCCAAGACCACACAAAACTACAAAAGGTTGTGAATGTAGACTAATTCATCACGCAAACTAGCCTCCCATCCACTGAGTCTGTCTACATTTCTTGCTGCCTTGGCAAAGCAGTCAGCATAATACAGGACCCCATGCACCCTGGACATTCTCTCTTCCACCTTCTTCCGTTGGCAAAAGATACAAAAGTCTGAGGTCACGTACCAACTGACCCAAGAACAATTTCTTCCCTGTTGCTGTCAAACTCTTGAATGGACTTACCTTGCATTAAGTTGATCTTTCTCTACACCCTAGCTATGAATGTAACATTACATTCTGCACTGTCTTGTTTCATTCTCAATGAATGGTATGTTTTGTCTGTAGAGCGTGCAAGGAACAATACTTCTCACAGTATGTTAATTCATGTGACAATAATAAATCAAATCATTTCTATCCACCTACCTTCTTAGCCACTCTACCAACTTAGCCACCTATCCATTCACTCACTCACCCATTCATCCACTCATCCATTCACCAATGTTCAGATCAAACATTTAAATTTAACATAGGACAACTAGTACCATAAAAGGGAGCAAGTCCTGTTTTTCCTGGACTCAAACCCACTGTGATGGAATTCCCTGATGGACACTGTACTGCATATTTCTGTGGGGGCTGCACTCAGAAGGTCCCTTTAGAAATGCATAGCAGCGTCGAATCAGGGTGGGGTCTTTCAAGTAAAGCAACAATCCAATGATCATTGCTGTTGTCCAGAAAATACAAGACCTAATTAGAGAGTGGAGTAACAACACAAGACAGCAGTAGACATTGGTGCATCTAACCTACCAACTCAACTTTCAGCATATTAGCGTGATTTACTTTAAATTCTGAACCTTATTTGCCAAAGAGAAAACTGGTCTGGTCCCTATTCAAAATTTGGAATCATAGCACTGTTCCAGCATAGAGGGAGGCCATTCAGCTGGTGGTGTATATGTTGGCCCTCTGTGAGAATAACTCAGCTCATCCCTTACCTTTGGCTGTCACTCCTCAACCTTTCACCTTTCTCTTCAGTCAATTATCCAGATCCCCATTTGAAAACCTCAATAGAACTTGTCTCTGCTACACTCCCAGACTGTGGCACAGCATCAGTCACTGATATCATTGTCCTTGCTTTTTGCTGATAGTCTGTCTCATATGTTGGATGCACCTCATATGTTGGATGAACTTTTAATTCACTCAAAACCTGTTCAGTTAAGGAGTTAAAGGGCAGCAAAGTGGTACAGTGGCACTGCTGTCTCACAGCACCAGGGACACGGGTTCAAGTCCTGGCTTGGGTCACTGTCTGTGTGGCATCTGCACATTCTCCTCATGTCTGTGGGGGTTTCCTCTGGGTACTCCGGTTTCCTCCCACAGTCCGAAAGATGTGTTGGTTCAATGCATTGGCCGTGCTAAATTCTCCCTCCGTGTACCAGAACAGGCGCTGGAGTGTGGCGACTAGGGAGTTTTCACAGTAACTTCATTGCAGCGTCAATATAAGCCTACTTCTGACACTAGCGAACTTTAAAATCAGGCCCATCATCACCATTTTCAAATTTAATCCTACCAGCAGAGGACTCTCTGCAGTGTGGTTGAGTGTGGGCTATTTCTCAGGGAAACTAAATTGTCACCAACATAAATATTCCACCATTTAAAAAAAATACTTTGAGCTTGGTATTACTGGCATTGCAACATTTTGAGATTTACCTTGCCAGCAATCCCACAGAAACAATTATATATATGGATCATAATCCCCCAAAATTGCTGGAAAACTTTTGAAATCTGAACACTAGGTTATTCCAATGGAGTCTATTGTGACAATGATTTAATTTAAAATTATTTATGTGGCCGGAAGAGAGAACGGCATTGCAGATGGTTTATCACGAGTAGTAAAAGAATTTTGGGGACATTGGGTGTAAATTCTCTGGGGTGAATTGACGAATGTAGCTTTGGAGTATTAACACAGAAACATGGAAACTAGAAACAGGAATAGGCCATTTGGCCCTTCAAGCTTGCTGCACCATTCATTTTGATCATGGCTGATCATCAAATTCAATATCCTGATCTCCCCTTCCCCCCCATATCCCTTGATCACTTTAGCCCCAAGAGCTATATCGAATTTATTCTTGAAATCAAACAACGTTTTGGCCTCAACTACTTTCTGTGGTAGTGAATTCCACACATTCACCACTCTCTGGGTGAAGAAATTTCTCCTCACCTCATTTCTAAAAGGTTCACCCCTTATCCTCAAACTCTGACCCCTAGTTCTGGACTCCCCTACCATTGGGATCAACTTTTCTGAATCTACTCTGTTAGAATTTTATAAGTTTCTATCAGATCCCTTATCACTCTTCTAAACTCCTGAGAATATAATCTTAATCAATTTAGTCTCTCCTCATATGACAAACCTGTCACCCTAGGAATCAGCCTGGTAAACTTTCACTGGACTCCCTCAAGAGCAAGGACATCTTTCCCCAGGTAAGGACAATAAAAGGTTGTTCTCACAACCTTTGTGAGAAGGTGTGGCCTCACCAACGCCATACTCAATTGCAGTAAAACATCTGTATTCCTACGCTCAAATACTATGAAGACCAACGTACATTTGCTTTCTTTACTGCCGCCTGTAAATGAGTGCTTACTTTCAGCGATTGATGCATGAGGACACCAAGGTCTCACTGAGTATCCACCTTTCTCAATTTACACCCACTCAAATAATAATCTGCCTTCCCATTTTTGCTGCCGAAATGGATAACCCCACATTTATCCACATTATACTGCGCCTCTCGTGCATATGCCTAGTCACTCAGCCTGTCCAAATCATGCTGAAGCATCTCTGCACCCTCATAGCTCACCCTCTGACCCAACTTTGTATCATCCGCATATCTGGAGATAATACATTTAGTTCCCTCTTCCAAATCATTAATATATATGATGAACAGTTGGGATCCTAGAACAGATCCCTGCGGTACTCCACTTGTCACTGCCTGCCAAACAGAAAAAGCCCCATTTATGCCAACTCTTTGCTTCCTATCTGCTAACCAGCTTTCTATCCATCTCAAGACATTACCTGCAATCCCATTTGCTTTAACTCTACATAGTAGCCTGCTGTGTGAGGCCTTGTCAAAAGCCTTCTGAAAATCTAAATAAACCACATCTACTGATTCTCTTTGGTTAACTCTATTAGTTATATCCTCAAAGAATTGGGTGGCACAATGGTTAGCACTGCTGCCTCACGGTGCCAGGGACCCGGGTTCAATTCCCAGTTTGGGTCACTGTCTGTGTGGAGTTTGCAAGTTCTCCTTGTGTCTGTGTGTGTTTCCTCTGTGTGCTTCCATTTCCTCACACAGTCTAAAGATTAGGTGAATTGGCCATGCTAAATTCTCCCCTAGCGTACCTAAACAAGCGCCAGAGTGTGGCGACTAGAGGATTTTCACAGTACCTTCATCACAGTGTGAATGTAAGCCTACTTGTGACTAATACTTTAAGAAATGCAATAGATTTGTCGAGCTTGATTTCCCCTATGTAAATCCTCCATGCTGACTTTGTCTGATTATACCACTGCTTTCCAAGTACTGAGTTATGAAATCCTTGGTAATGAACTCTCACAACTTCCCCTGTACTGATGTTTAGGCTCACTGGAGAGCTGTACTGTCTCTCTGATGCTTTTATGAAAGTTTGCTTTTAAGAAAGTTTTTTTTTAAATGATATTCTCTGCAGTTAGAATCATAGAATCCCCACAGTGCAGAAGGAGGCCATTCAGCCCATCAAGTTTGCACCGGCCACAATCCCACCCAGGTCCTATTCCCGTAATCCTCACATATTTATCCTGCTAATCCCCCTGACACTAAGGGTCAATTTAGCATGGTCAATCAACCTAACCAGCACATCTTTGGACTGTGAGAGGAAACCAGAACACCTGGAGGAAACCCACGCAGACATGGGGAGAATGTGCAAACAGACAGTGACCCAAGCTGGGAATTGAACCCGGGTCCCTGGTGCTGTGAGGCAGCAGTGCTAACCATTGTGCCACCATGCCTCCCATAACATGTTTCATGGTGTTTATCTTTATAGAATCATAGAATCCCTACAGTACGGAAAGCAGCCAACTAGCCCATCGAGTCTGCACCAACCACAATCTCAACCAGGCTCCATTCCCGTAACCCCACGCATATTACCTTGCAAATCCCCTTGACACTAATGGACAATTTAGCATAGCCAATCAACCTAACCTGCACATCTTTGGACAGGGATGAGTTGAGGCAGGGGTAGAGATGGCCCAGGGGTTACTCAGGACCATAACCATGAAGTATTTGGTTAAATAAATCATAGAATCTCTACTACAGAATAAGGCCATTTGACCCATCAAACTTGCTCCTACAACTATCTCACCCAGGCTCTATCCACATAACCCCACGTATTCAATTACTAAGGGGCATAGGTTTAAGGTGCGAGGGGCAAGGTTTAAAGGAGGTGTACAAGGCAGATTTTTTACACAGAGAGTAGTGAATGCCTGGAGCTCATTGTGGGGGAGATAGTGGAAGCAGATACGGTAGTGACTTTTAAAGGGCATCTTGACAAGTACATGAATAGGATGGGAATAGAGGGATATGGTCCCCTGAAGGGTAGAGGGTTTTAGTTATGGTCGGTAGGGGGTTTTAGTTATAGTTGGTGCAGGCTTGGAGGGCCGAAGGGCCTGTTCATGTATGTAATTTTCTTTGTTCTTTGTTCTTACTTACTCTGCTCATCCAATTCATACTAAGGAGTAGTTTAGCATAGCCAATCCACCTAATCTGCGGATTTTTGAAGCGTGGGAAGAAACTGGAGAAAACTCATGCAGACACGAGGAGACCATGCAAACTCCATATAGACAGTCACCTGAAGCTGGAATCGAACCTGGGTCCCCGGTGCCGTGAGGCCGTAATGCTATCCAATGTGCCACCATGCCACCTCATAAGTAGCTTTGTTTTTTTTTCATTGCTGCCGAGCTGTCTGCAAGGACTCCTTTTATTGCTGCTTAATTGGTTTAAATGGGTTTTGTTTATTTTTACCTTGGGCCTCAGGTACTTTCTGGGATTTTTATGACCCCAAGTTGTTAGAGAGAAGAATGATTGACAGGTCAGGTGACAGGAGTTCATTCATTTTCAGTTTTGGACAGTTTTTTTTGTTAGATGTTTAGACATCAGACTGAGAAGCAATGTTTCTCTCTCCTTGCCTGGAATTGTAAATTCTGCTAGCTGTTTGGATTCAGTCAACAGGAAAGTTTGATGTGCTTCCATTCTCCTGTATCTGACTTCCTCTTCACTGTGTTAAACAAAGATACTTGGGAGAGTTTATAATCACTTTCACAATTGAGGATACTGCCATTTGATTCTTAATAATTACTATTCAGCAAACAAAAAGGGTAGCAAAGCTAATCTATTGCTGCTCTACAATTACTTGTGGGGAAACAGGTTTCAGATTGAAACTAATATCTCATTGAGGTTCTTGGATGTGTTTGCAACAGCAAGATGATAATTAACTGTAGATGTGTTTCACCTATGGGAGGCACGGTGGCACATTCGTTAGTACTGCTCCCTCACAGCCCCAGAGACCTGTATTCAATTCCGGCCTTGGGTCACTATCTGTGTGGAGTTTGCACTTCCTCGCAGTGTCTGTGTGATTTTCTCCAGGTGCTCCAGTTTCCTCCAACAGTCCAAAGATGTGCGGGTTAGGTTAATTGGCCATGATAAATTGCCCCTAGGTGTCAGGAGAACAAGCAGGATAAATAAATGGGCTTGCAGAGGTAGGGTCTGGGTGGGATTGTGGTTGGTGCAGACTTGATGGGCCAGATGGTTTCCTTCTGCACTGTAGGGATTCTATGATTCATGGAAAAATGTGTCAGTATTAAAGCCAGGACTGGGATTAGCATGATTCACCCATTGCCACCCTGACAACCTACCACATACACGAACATTGATGAATGAAATATAGCCAATACCAGGAAGCGAACAAGTTCAGCGCTAAAGTAATCTCCACCCCATCATGTGGTAACAGAGACTAAAGGATGTTTGGATTTATTGCTCTAGCTGCTTTGCTTAACAAGGAGAAACATATTAATTTTAATTTCTTCCCCAAAAATGTCATATTATCTACTGTAACCAAAATTCAATCATTATGAAACACTGGCAAAAAAGGCTAAGATTCCATTAGCCTCCCAAATTTTTGAACCAGTTCCATGTATGATTAGAGCCACGGAGGCCTGCTCCAGCTAACACTTAAAGCCACGGCAGAGAGTCTCATCTAAAAGATGCAGTATCATTTATTCTTCGCTGATCCAGCAAAATACATTTTCCCAGACTTGGATATCTAAGCTGCATTGTGTGGTAACTATGAGCTGGATTTGGCTTATATAGTTACTATAGTGGATGCTGTTTGGGAAAAGGAGTGTCTTAGTGAGTTCAGGGAATGTGGGAATATTTTGGTAGCAAAAGATAATTTCAGATAAAATGGTGGAATCAATCTCATAAAATTCTGCCCAATATCTCTTTCTTTGGCTCTGTGTCATACTTTGTTTAATAATATAATGTTCCTATGGAGCATTTTGAGCCATTTGATTACATTAAGGGTGTATGTAAGCTTGCTGTTCTTTAGTTCCAATGTGTATACGCTAATTGAAATCTTTCACTGTGCTCTACCCTATTCATTTTAGCCTCTCCTTCTATAGAATCATAGAATCACTACAGTATAGAAGGAGGCCATTCAGCCTATTTGGCCTGTACTGATAACAATCCCACCAAGGTCCTATCGCCATAACTCCATGGACTTACCCAACTAATTTCCCTGACACTAAAGAGCAATTTAGCATGGCCAATCCACCTAAGTCACACACCTTTGGATTGTAGGAAGAAATGGGAGCAGCCAGTGGAAACCCACGCAGACACAGGGGGAATATGCAATCTTCACCCAAGGCTGGAATCAAACTCAGGTCCTTGGCACCATGAGACAACAGTGCTAACCACTGTGCCATCACGCTGCCCCACTGTGCTACTGTGTCACCCCACTGTGCCACCGTACCACCCCTTCTAGGCCCATTAGACTCATTCTAATCTATTTCATAGTCAAATCTTACTTTAGTTTGCATTGTGGTTAACCATAAACTTCTACAGCTGTCAGGAATACTGCTTAATCTCAGCCAGTTTAAACTGCTCAAGGATGTCCCATCTTGTGTCAGCAGAAATACATGCTGAGAACGGTAAGTATTCTTTTGGGTTCATGTCATCTATCCATGATTCCAATGCTCGCCATTTTCCACTACTGTATCTCGAACATACCAATTTGAGAATCCACAGATTGAAATCATTCACCTACTTGAGATCTTTAGACTTATACAACTCACACCTTGAAGAAAATGAGACCAGGAATTTCACAGTATGTAATTTATCTGGGACCCTTTCACTAGCAGCACTCTGAGTGCACCTATACCACTTGGACTGCAACAGTTCATAAAGGCAAATCACCATCACTTTCTCAAGGGCAATTAGGAAAGGACAATAAATGCATGTGACACATAAATCCTACAAATGAATGAAAAATATAGTGTCAGGCAAATATATATGTAACATGGTCACAATAGAATATCATAGAATCATTACAGTGCAGAAGGAGACCATTTGGCCCATCGAGCCTGCACCAAAAACAATCCCACCTATGCCCTATCCCCATAACCCCACATATTTACCCTGCTAATCCACCTGACACTGCATGGCCAATCAACCTAACCCGCACATCTTCAGAGTACCAGGAGGAAGCCTATGCAGACACGGAGAGAACGTACAAACTCCATACAGACAGTCGCCCGAGGTTGGAATGGAACCTAGATCGGTAATGCTGTCAGGGAGCAGTGTTAACCATCGTACTATTGTGCTGCCCCTATGCAGTATAAAATATTCTGGTACATTTGGAACTACAATCATTTTCTTCCCCTCCACATCCATCAATATATTATGCCAACAATTGCCTCCCCGGGATTAACTGCTCCTTCTAAATCTAACGAAACCCACAGGTTAATGAACTAAAATTCAAATCATAGCACGTTGGCTGTCATTCATTATTTGAATGTTAAATGCTACAATCGACTGGTGGATCAAATTCAGTCACTGAACTGGCAGAAAGGTGACTGATTAATTGCAATGGGATGGCACAGTGATTAGTACTGTTGCTTTACAGAGCCCTGGACCCGGGTTCAATTCCAGGCTTGCGTCACTGTCGGTGCAGAGTCTGCATGCTCTCCCCGTGTCTGTTTGGGTTGTCTCTGGGTGCTCCTGTTTCCTCCCTCAGCCTGAAAGATGTGCTGGTTAGGTGCATTGGACCATGCTAAATTCTCCCTCAGTGTACTCGAACAGGCGCCGGCATGTGGCGACAAGGGGATTTTCACAGTAACTTCATTGAAGTGTTAATGTAAGCCTACTTGTGATACAAATCAATAATCTAAACTTTAGCAATGAGCTAATCTATCTGCGATAATTTGTGTTTTTCATCTTGTGGCTTATTCAAGCGAACATTACATCACCTTAAAAATGATATATTAGCTTTGAAGGAGTGCTGAATGTTCCCAAAGTTCCAGGATTTCAATGATGAAAAGCAATTATGTAAACTTTGCTCTTACTTTTCTGGAATTTGCAAGGAATTATTTGGGTAAATTTAAATAATTTGCGGATGATGCTAAACATGAAAGTATGAGGAGGGTTGTGATGGACTTCAAAAGGACACAGATAAGAGGCAGATGAAATTTAATGCAGTAAGGTGTGAATGATTCATTCGAGTAGGAAGAATGAGATAAGGCAAAATTGAATTAATGTTGGAATTCTAAAAGGAGCACAGTCATAGAGAGCAAAAGAGAAAACGCTGGAAAATCTTAGCAGGTTTGGCAGCATCTGTAAGTAGAGAAAAGAGCTGACGTATTGAGTCCAGATGACCCTTTGTCAAAGAGAGACCTGGTACTATATGTACACAAATCATTTCAGGTGACAAGGTATGTTGAGACTGTCACTCTTAGAGAAGGGAAGGCTGAGAGGAGATTTGATGGAGATGTTCAAAATCATAAGGAGTCTGGATAGAGTGATAAAAAGAGAGTGTTTCCACTGGTGGAAGCATTGAGAAAGGGAGGACAGTGATTTAAGTTAATTGACAAGCAATAAATTAGGTTCACTACTGTAATGCAAGAAATGTGGCAACCAATTTGCTCACGGCAATATTCTACAAACAGCAATAAGATATCATGTGAGGTTGCCGGAGTTGGACTTAGTAGGCACAGTAAGTAGTCTCACATCCCTAGGTTAAAGTCCAACAGATTTATTTGGTAGCACAAGCTTTCGGAGCACCGCTCCTTCATCAGGTGAGTACAGGATTTGTTTCATAAACAGGGCATATATAGACACAAACTCAATTATGAGATAATGTTTGGAATGCAAGTCTTAACAGGTAATCAAGTCTTTACAGCTACAGACAATGTGAGTGGAGAGAGGGTTAAGCACAGGTAAAAGAAATGTGCATTGTCTCCATCCAGGACAGTTAGTGAGATTTTGCAAGCCCAGGCAAGTCATGGGGGTCACAGATAGTGTAACATGAACCCAAGATCCCGGCTGAGGCCATTTATGTGTGCAGAACTTGGCTATCAGTTTCTGTTCAGCAATTCTGCATTGTCGTGTGTCTTGAAGGCCGCCTTGAACGCTTATCCGAAGATCAGAGGCTGAATGCCCTTGGCTCCTGAAATGTTCCCCGACAGGAAGAGAACACTCCTGCCTGGTAATTATCGAGTGGTGTCCATTCATCCATTGTCATAGCATCTGTGTGGTCTCCCCACTGTACCATGCCTCAGGACATTCTTTCCTGCAGTATATCAGGTATCATGATGTGGAGATGCCAGCTTTGAACTGGGGTGAACACAGTAAGAAGCCTCACAACACCAGGTTAAAGTCCAACAGGTTTATTTGGTAGCAAAAGCCACTAGCTTTCGGAACTGGCTGTTCCTTCAACAGCCATTTCCAAAAGCTAGTGGCGTTTGCTACAAATAAACCTGTTGGACTTTAACCTGGTGTTGTGAGACTTCATACTGTGTGTACCAGGTAAACAACATTGGCCGATTTGAAAAAATGTGTATCGTGCATCTCATGGATTGTGTTCTGAAGTGAGATGATAACATCCGTATCAATGATCTAGCACGTCTTGCAGAGATTGCTGTGGCAGGGTTGTGTGGTGTTGTGGTCACTGCTCTCCTGAGGCTGGGTAGTTTGCTGTCTACAAAGGTCTGTTTGAAGTTGCGTGGTTGTCTGAATGCAAGTAGTGGGGATGTGGGGATGGCCCTGGCGAGATGTTGTCTTCATTGATGACATGCTGAAGGCTCCGGAGAAGATGTCATAGCTTCTCCGCTCTGGGGAAGTACTGGTCAATGAAGGGTAATCTGTCTGCCGCATCTTCTGAGGAGGTCGGTGCCATTTTTGCTGTGACATGTCGGAACTGTCAATTGATGAGTTGAGTGACATATCCTTTTTTAAATTCAGAATTCACAATTAGATCACCTTCTCTTTTTAAGTAAGAGATCCAGGGTGGAATTCATTGGCCATTCACACCGATAGGATTCTCTGACTGAGTGCCAAATTCTTCATCCTCACTGGCAGCAGCGGCGGGGTGTGAACGACTGCAGAATTCCAGTCTCAATCCTTTCCTGTTAAGTATACCCACCACATTCTGGGCATCACCCTTGCAAATCTTCTTGTCAGTGCCTCTTTTGTATAGAATGTAACCAGAATGGAATGCAGCGCTCCATTGATTTAATCCATTGAACTTGGGTCTCTGGAGCTGTGACGCAGCAGTGCTAACCACTGTGCTACCGTGCCGCCCTTTTCATCTCAATCCCTCCACAAATAAAGGGTGGAATTTTGTGTTGGCATCTGTGGACTTGCCTGCCTGTTGGATGGCTGGTGAGAGACCTGCAGTGCCTCCATCTTAGGAAGGTCCTCTGAACCATATGGCAGTCAGGTAATGGCAAGGCCACCAGCAGATGTTCCTCTAAAATCCTGGCCCCTGGAGGGGAGCAGGGTGGGGGGGAAAGGTGGTTGGGGTTTGGATGTGGAAGCCCCACACAGCAAGAGCTGCCAATCAATCAGAAATCCATAGATCTTGCGCTCAAAAGTGTTACCTGAGGAGGTGATGGCCACTATTGGAAGGAGACTCCCTTGGTGACTCAAACAGCATTTAAATAATACATGGGGTTGGGGGAGGCAGGAGGGGCATGGGGAGTGGTGAGTTGGTGGTTTTGTGAGTTGGGGTACATGGAGAGATTGGACAAGGGTGGCTCTCAGCTGTCCTTTCCTTCCCAATGTTCAGGCCCTCAATCAGGCACTGATTGCCTGCAGTTGATGGACACTGTTCCCCGAGTAGTGACATCCACAGTTTCACCAGTTGTGCATGCTGCATAGCATCATGACTGCTTGCAGCTAGATTAATGCCAGCAGCAGTGGAGAAAGGCCCTGAAGTGGACATTACAATTAGTCGCTTAAGTGTCTCAATTTGTTGCGGGCCAGAAAGTCAACCTATGGGTCTTTCTATTCTGGTGGAGATGAGGAAGTGCGAACACCACCCTGCCTAATTCCATGCAGTACCTGCCTCCAAGTTCACCATCAGTAAGAGCACAAGATTCCACCCAATGTCCAGTGTTCGCTTTGTAGTTCTAAATGGCCTTGATAACCTATGTCACAACTTTTAGATATATATTTATTTGTATTCCATAATCCCTTTATTCCACAACCGCGCCTGGACTTGCACCTTCTATGTAATAAGGAAGTTTCTTAATCTTCCAGCCAAAATGTACAATCTTACATTTGTCTGTGTTGAATTTTATTTTCCAATTATTTGCTTATTCCACAAGACATTTTAATGTCCTCCTGTAATTTGTTGCAGTTATCCTTAATATCTTTCTCTCTCTCATTTCTTACACACACACACACACACACACACACACACACACACACACACACACACACACACACACACACACACACACACACACACACACACACACACAAACTGGCTGAAATTTTTCCACCTTGCCCACCAAGGGAATCGGAGCAAGCAAGGGGTGGACAATTGGAAGGTACATTGTCCTCGGGTGGGATTTTATGGTTTTGGGATGAGTGAGGCCATAAATTCCCGCCCACTGTGTCCCACCGCACCAATGTTAGTGTCTTCGGCAAATTTAGAAATTGTATTTTTGGATCAAAATCATTCATGTAAATTGAGAATGTCAGTGGACTCTGCACTCAATCTACTTCCCACCTTCTGCTTTATCTGAATAACTGCCCTTTACTCTCTCACTCTGCTCTGAGGCCAGCTAGCAATCCATTCTGCCACTTGTCCCCTGACCTCACATTCCCTGACCTCATTACACCATTATGGGATACCTTTGTGCAGAACCTTTTGAAAATCCAGATGAATTATGTCTACTACATTACCAGTGTCTCCCTTCTCTGTTACCTCTTAAGAAAATTCAATGAGGTTGATTAAGCAAAATTTGATTTTTGAAATCCATGCTGGCTATCCATTACTGACCTGTCAGTTAGAAGCAGTATCTGATATTTAATTCTACTGCCAGCATTGCAACTGAATATCAGGCAGCTGATCTGATACTGCCCATCACCAGAGAGACGCTTCTACCTCCAAGGCTCAAATTTAGAACTTTGGGTGGGATTTTCCGTACACCCGCCCCCCAACTCCCCACTGCCACCTCCACCTGACATACTTTGTGGCAGCAATGGTAGTCTGCCATTAGACGGTGTTCAGTTTTGGTCTCCTTACTTGAGGAGGGATATAGTGACATTGGAGGCAGTTCAGAGGAGGTTTACTGGATTGATTGCAGAGGTGAGGAATTTGTCTTATGAAGAGAGATTGAGCAGTTTGGGCCAATACTCCCCAGAGTTTAGAAGAATGAGAGGACAGCTAATCGAGGTATATAAAACGATAAAGGGAGTAGACATGGAGAGGATGTTCCCTCTTGTGGAGCATTCTAGAATGAGATGTCATAGTTTTAGGATAATGGGTAGCAGATTCTAAACAGACCTGAGGAGAAATTACTTCTCCCAAAGGGTTATGAATCGGTTGGATTCTCTACCCCAGAGTGCGCTGGATGCTGGGGCATTGAGTAAATTTGAGACGATAAACAGATTTTTAATTAGTAATGGGTTGAAAGATTATGGAGAACAGATAGGAAAGTGGAGTTGAGACTGAGATAAAATCAGCTGTAATCATATTGAATAGCGGAGCAGGCTCGAGGGGCTGTATTGTCTAGTCCTGCACCTCGTTCTTATGCTATTATGATGTTAACTGCATTAATTCATGAAGGATCTCAGGTTTAGCTTGTATAGAATCATACAGCGCTGAAGGAGGCCATTTTGCCTCTCGTGGCAACTCTTTAATGGAGTTATTCAACTAATTCTATTCTTCTTCCCTTTTCCTATTGTCTTTCAAACATTTTCTTTTCAAGGACACATCTAATTCTCTCTCAAATGTTCCTGTTGAACCTGTGTCCATTGTCCAATCAGGCTGTACATTCCAAGGCATAGCAACTTGCTGCAACTAAATCACGGACTCCAGATTATTTACTTTGCGTTAGAACAGTTAAAAGAAAACCGTGGCGAAGCAGGTTGCAAAATCAAGTGTTGCTGCTCATGTTAAATATACTATAATGATGCCTAATGAGGGATAGTTAAAAAGTAGGAGGGTTTACAAGCCATAAAGGAGTAGCACTGAAGATAGGCACTTGTGTTTTCCTCACTGCTAGTGCCTTTCTGAAGCACTTCAAAACAAATTGTACCTCCCTGTGTCTTGTACTCCTTCAGAAGAAACACATCGGAATTTGATACTGATATTCTGCAGGTATGGCTTGAGGGAAAATGATTTTTGTCATCTATTTTTACATAACTACATTTGTTTTATTTTTAAATGCCAACATCCAGAAACAGTTAATAGTACAATAGTGCCGGAGGAAATGGCAATATATTTTTTTTAAAAAGAGGGAATATCTCAGCATTGGCCGTGGCATTTCTTATGACGATGTGATGCTTGAAAAATTGATTGATTTTTGATGGAAGCGCTGAGAGATAAATGAGTGGAATTGCTCTGCAGTTGCAAATCTTGGGCTAAAGTCATCAATTGGTGTCAGAATGGGAAATCATCGATTTGCAAGGAATAAAATGTGGCAAAATGAAGCATCAATTTCTTTTATGCTTTTCTAATTATGAGAGGGAGAAAATCTAATTTCACAAGCTACATGTCAAAGGCTTCTTAATCTTTCTTTATTAGTCACAAGTAGTAACAGGTCGGTCTTCATGAAACTGATTGTGGTGTTGTTACAAAGTTACATCTCCACCTTCCACACATCGAGTGAAGGAGATTCCAGATCAGACATGATATGGAGTGAATGAAGACTTTTTGAACAATTACTTGTGGAGTTAGTAATGTGATTCATACACTTTGTGTTGCTATTCTGCTCTGAATTGCAATTCTCACGATTCCCGCAGTACAGTTACTTTGTGTTATTCATTCCTTGGCTCAGCTGAATATACCAGGCAAAAGAAATACCCCCTCCGATTCTTTTTTAAATCATGCTTTAAAAAGGCATTTTGCTTTGTTAAAGTTTATTTCTTAGTCACAAGTAGGCTTACATCAACACTGCAATGAAGCTACTGTGAAAATCCCTCGTCACCACATTCCGGCGCCTGTTCAGGTACACTGAGGGAGAATTTAGCATGACCAATGCATCTAACCAGCACTTCGTTCGGATTGGGGGAGGAAGCTGGAGCACCCGGAGGAACCCTGCCCAGACACGGGGAGAATGTGCCGATTCCGCACAGAGAGTGGCCAAACCTGGGAAGTGAACCCGGGTCCCCGATGCTGTGAGGCAGCAGCACTAACCACTGTGTCACCCCCCACCCCCAATCTCAGACCCCCAATCTCAGGCCTGTTCAATGAACCAGATGTCATAGAATAAATAGAGTCAGATAGTTTTCCAAATGCTTAATTTGTTTCCCTGTGTTGCTTGATTTGGAACAAATATGCAATAAAAATTGGACAACCTGACTGCTGGATACACAACATGAGAATCTTGTTTGATATTCAAAACAGTGTTTCAGAAAGGCCACTGATATGGTGTTAGGTCAAATTGGTTGAATTTCATTGACTATATAATAACTTGCTGACTCTCTGAAATCCAGCATACTGGAATGTTCTTGCGCAACTCCCAAAATAAACTGCCCAGAGATTTCTATCAAATCACTTTAGTGTCTTGTAAAATCATCAGCAACAACTTGCGTTTATGTTGCACAAGTGCCTACATAGAAAAATGCTCCAAAAAGCTTCAAAAGGAGTGTGGGTCGGATGAAAATTCACACTGGTCCAAAGAAAGGATGTTAGGAGGGTTGACAGTTCAGTTTGCTTCCAGGGGACAATTGAAACTATTGGGATTATAAGGCAATAAAGGTATGGAAGAAAGGATTTCAGCAACAGGTCGCATGTGGCAGAGACCACACTACAGAAATGGAAGAAGATGATTTTTGTGAATGGGATTGAAGGAGATAAGCATTTGGGAGGCAGCGGTATAATCAGACAAAGTTGGCATGGATTTATAAAAGGTAAATCATGCTTGATGAATCTATTGGAATTCTTTGAGGATGTAACTAGTAGAGTTGACCTAGGAGAGCCAGTGGATTTGGTTTATTTAGATCTTCAGAAGGCTATCAACAAGGTCTCATATAACAGATTACCATGTAAAGTTAAAGCATGTGGGATTGCAGGTAATGTCTTGAGATGGATAGAAAGCTGGTTAGCACATAGGAAGCAAAGAGTTGGTATAAATGGGTCTTTTTCTGATTGGCAGTCAGTGACTAGTGGAGTTCCATAGGGATCTGTACAAGGTTCCCCAACTGTTCATATTATATATTAATTATCTGGAAGAGGGAACTGAATGTATCATCTGCAAATTTGGAGATGATACAAAGTTGGGTGGGAGGGTGAGCTGTGAGGAGGATGCAGAGATGCTTCAGCATGGTTTAGACAGGCTGAGTATGTGGGCAACTGCACGGCAGATGCAGTATAATGAAGATAAATATGAAGTTATCCACTTTGGTAGCAATAATGGGAAGACAAATAATTACTTGAATGGGTGTAAATTGAGAGAGGTGGATTCTCAGCGAGACCTTGGTGTCCTCGAGCATTAGTCACTGAAAGTAAGCGCGCAGATACAGCAGGCAGTAAAGAAGACAAATTGTACATTGGCATTCATAGCAAGGGGATTTGAGTAGAGGAACAGGGATGTTTTACTGCAGTTATATAGTGCATTGGTAAGGGCACACCTGGAGTATTGTGTGCAGTTTTGGTATCTTTATTTGAGGAAGGATGTCCTTGCTATAGAGGGAGTACAGCAAAGGTTTACCAGACTGATTTCTGGGATGGCAGGTCTGTCATATGAGGAGAGACAAAGTCAATTAGCATTATATTCACTGGAGTTTAGAATTTTAAGAAGGGATCTCATAGAAACTTATAAAAGTCTAACAAGGTTAGACAGGGTAGATTCAGAAAGAATGTTCCCGATGGTGGGGGATTCCAGAACTAGTGGTCATAGTTTGCGGATAAGGTGAGGAGGTAAGGAGAAATTTGAATATTTGGAATTCACCATCACAGAAAGTAGTTGAGGCCAAAACATTGTGTAATTTCAAGAATAAATTAGATATAGCTCTTGAGGCTGAAGGGATCAAGGGATATGGGTGATAGGGGAGATCAGGATATTGAATTTAATGATCAACCATGATCAAAATGAATGGCGGAGTAGGCTCAAAGTCTGAATGTCCTACTCCTGCTTCTAGTTTCTATGGGTGGGATTTTACAGCCTCGCTTGACCCGGGACTGGAAATACCCGTCCGAGAACATTGGACCTACCCAATGTCAGCCCCTTGCCTGCTCCAATTCCCCTGGCAGGTGGGGCAGTAGAATTCCAGCATATGTTTCTAGGGAGACAAAGAGGCTCAGCTAAGAGTCAAGTATGACTCCATGTGAGGCGAGGGATTGAAGCAATGGAGGGGAGTCCTGTTCATATAAATTGATTCTTGCCTTTCCAATGCTTAATTGGAAGTAACTTCAGTTATCTAGGACCACATTCTGGGCAAAAAAAAATAATCACGGTTGAAAACAGCCTGATTTGAGCTACATATATGTGAAATCTAATGTGTACTTTTAGTGATGTTGTAGAGATGCAGCATGTATATGAGAACTAGGAGGATGTCAAACAAAGGTGGTTCTGATGGTCTCACTGTTGAGAGGATAACCAGTCCTGGAGATTCTCTGGCAACAAATAGAGCTATGTGACAGCACTGCCAATCGGCCAGTCACCAGAGTATTGTAGGAGAATGATCATAGAATCCCTACAGGGCAGAAGGAGGCCATTTGGCCCATCGAGTCTGCACCAACCACAATCCCACCCAGGACCTACCCCCTCAACACCATGCAGTTACCCTAGCTAGACCCATTGACACTAAGGAGCATGGCTGATCCACCTAATCTTTGGACCGTGGGAGGAAACCTGAGCCCCCAGGGAAAACCTACTCAAACAGAGGGAGAATGTGCAAACTCCACACAGACGGTGACCCAAGCTGGGAATTGGGTCCCTGGTGCTGTGAGGTAGCAGCGTTAACCACTGTGCCAGCGTGCCGCCCAATGATGTACGTGACTGAATCAAAAAGGCTGAAGAGACATTGAGCAGGGCCCATTGAATCGGAAGTTAAAGGAATATCAAAATTCCTGTTCCTGACTCACTATCCTCCTTAACAAAATTCACTCCGTGCTGCTCATTATCCAGACAATGCCCAGGTTAAGGCCCAGAAATAGAGATAAAAATGTATCCCATAATTCCCAACAATCGAATAATAGAATCCAGATCTGGATCACTGGCCGAATTTTCCCCTTCTTAAATAAAGCATTGAGGCCCATCGTGTTAGCAGAATCAACAGAGCGAGGGGCAAATTCTCCACTGTCTGGAAATTGGATTGGGGACTAATTTGCATAACTTGTCCATTTTGGAAACTTGAGTTGTAGACTGGGCAAAGCCATTGGAAGCATAAAGAATACTGAGGCAATTTTTCCATTCCCTACTGTTGACAGGATGACCTCCACACAGAGCAACGGAATGAAAGATTTGCAAACGCAGGCAAAGCAGCAGCTGAGGATGCCAAACCTTCCATCGCGCTGCACCTGGAGCCTGGGGACTCTTGCATCCAAATCTCCACATACCCAAGACAAGATGTGAGTATTTCATAAGTTTGGAAAGGTAGGGTCAGCGTAGAAAGATGCATATCATTTAAGGCTACGTAAAGCAAGGTATTACTTTGGAAGGCTCTGAAAAAGTCTTGTATAATTTTATCAGGAGTTTTTGAATTAATTTTTGAGGGATCACATTCAGTTACTCTACTTATTTTTATGTATAATTGTTGGAGATTATCAAGATGATTCCATTTAAAAGCTTAAAGTCCAAACGCATTCAATGTATTCAGATCATTTCTCAAATGAAGGACAGTGGACTAACTGGTCTGGCGCTTTTTTCTGCTCATTCAGCTAACTCTCTTGACTAAAAGTGTAATCTACTGTCTGCAACTGCCTCAGCGAGAGGAATCATCACCCGAGCCTGTAAATACTGAATTGATTACAATTGGTCATAATCTAATCAAAGGTCTCGTAAACATCAACTAGAAGAGTCCAGACTTTGTGGCTTGTAGTTTTCAAGTGATTTAATACTGTCCCATCACTGTGTTTAAAATTTAGAGTTCTCGTTGAATGATCTGCATTCAATGAATGATCATTTAAAGGCCAAATTCCCACATCCGCCAAAAATTAATTGGCAACAGGAAGAGCTAAGCACCCAGGCTGGCAAGTTTCCCTGGGCCCATTGGAGAACTCCTCAATTTCTAATGTCTTAGAATCCCTATGGTGCAGAAGGAGGCCATTCAGCCTATCAAGTCCACACTGACTCTCCGAAGAGCATCCCATCGAGGCTTAAAACCCCTATCCCATCCCCACAACCTTACATGACTAATCCACCTAACCTGCACATCTTGAATTTTGCCTATCCTCTCTATGACCTTTCAAACCCCAGCCCCCAATTTACCTCACCCCTCGCCAGGACCCACCAACCTGGCCTGAGTGAGGCACCTGAGGATATATCCAAATCCTGAACCAGCTCCCCACATTTGTTTCCCTGGAGTCCAAGAGAGCTACTGGCATCTGTTTGACGTTGGATCTGTTGTAACTTAACCAATGGTAACATGCTGTGAGGGTCAGCTGACTAGCTGACCTGGTGGACAATGCAACCAATGACAAAATGCTGTGGTGGTCAGCTGACTAGCTGACCCAGTATAAATAAGAAGCAGATGGGAATTGTGGGGAACTTGTATGGCCCACGATATGGCCTTAAGTTTTGGAGTAATGAGGTTTCTTTATTAAACCTTTCTCTTGGATTTACTTTCTGAAGTAAGCTCATTTTATTGCTTGCAACTGAAGAATTCCTTCTGCTGGATGAAAATTGGTAGTAGAGGACAACCCATTTTAACTTGGTGGTGTTCTTGAAGATTCAGGATACAACTATGGCAGATGGTAGAAATAAACCAACATCGTTTGATTGTCCCTCTCTCTTTTCAGACGTCGAACCATATCGGCTATGGAAGGCAGAAATGGAAATGTGGACCCTTGTCAACTCAGTACCAAGGAACAAGCAAGGTATGGCCTTAGCTTTGTCACTTCTGATTAGAAGTAAGATAACAAGCGAAGTGGTTTCTGAGTGGACTACAAATGCCCCAAATAAAGAAGAAAGGTTACAGTTTCTGCTGCGAAACCTAGATACATTTTAGTAAAAAGATGAATTTTTGGAGAATTATGAAGGATGGGTGATATTTGACAGGATTAGGAGACAAGGGACCTAGCCCATGGAGGATTTTGATAGGGGCCGTAACAGTCTAATTATGAATTTGGAGCATTTGAACAAGATGTAGAAACACAGGAAGTACCTTGTATCTCACATACACATACCTTCCGCAACTCTGATGATCAGACAGTTATAGATGAGAGGAAATATGATGATCATCTCAGTAACAGTGAGGCAGCACATGAAGCTGTTACTTCAAAGATTCAGTTACCCAAAGTGGGCACAATGGTTTCATAGGTACCCAAAAGGTCAGGTAGGTGGAGGGATGCCACTATAATTGGAAGGGCAGGAAAATATAAACACTGGCTCAATGTCCCAAGAGCAAGAGCAAAAAGCAAAAGCTATAGATTGGGAAAATAGGATGGAAATATGGAAGCCAAAAAAACAGGATTTAAATTCTAAGGATGAGTCGTGAATTCAGGAAAAGGTCATGGATCTGTGACTGAGGTTGTGTCAACAGAGAACAGCGGTCTGATAGTATCAGGGACAGACATGGCACGAGATGTTGGAGTCTAACAAAGGAGGATAGGAATCAAACCAATGTCAGTAATAGGAGTTGAACTCCCCATGATAGAGACGTGTTGATGACTGCCAATAAAATGGAGCTTATGAAAATGAGAGAGGCCAAACAAACAGAATTAGACAGTTGGAAAGAGACACCAGATGAAGGGCAGCCTTCTCTGTTCCATCGGTAGGTTTGCGTAGAGAAAGCTTTGCAAGATGGGACTTATAAAGCAAAAGCCAGATTAGTAGCCCATGGATATGAAGAACACTTGGAGGAGAGAGATATTAGCTTTCATTCACCACAGCAGGGAAAGTGATGCTAAATGTTTTTCTCTTCCCTAGCCTTTAACAGATGGGAACATCAGTCGATAGATATCAAAGCAGCATTTCTGCAGGGTAAAACATTTCAAACAGAAGTTTTTTTGAAGCCACCCAAAGAAAGAAGTAATACACGGGGACATTTTATGGAAATTGAACAAATGCTTCAATGGAAAATGAAGAACTGATCAACGAAAAAGAAACAGAATTGTTGAGGAGTATAATAGGGCAGCTAAATTGGCTATGCACATAGACAAGACTGGAGGGGAACTATAATGTCCTTCAGCTAAGTAATATATTGAGGCACACTTCAGTTAGAGAGACCTTGCAGGCAAATAAAACCGTGTAATTGAATTTCCAGCACTAGGAGAACCAGAAAACATGAAGTTAGTTGTATTTAGTGATGCTTCATATGCCAACCTACCAAATGGGCATTCAAGTGGTGCCAGGTTCATAATATTCTTGGTAGGTAAGGGAGGAAAATGTTGTCCTTTGATCTGAGAAGCAAAGAAAATAAAAAGCGTAGTCAAACTTGCGCTGCCTCAGAAAAGCAGCCGGCATAATTAAGGACCTCACACAGCTCGGGCATTCTCTCTTCTACCTTTTTCCATCTGGAAAAAGTTGGAAAAGTCTGAGGTTACGTACCAACCGGCTCAAGAACAGCTTCTTCCCTGCTGCCATCAGATTCTTGAATGGACCTATCTCACGCTAAGTTGATCTTTCTCTACACCCTAGCTATGACTGTAATACTACATTCTGCACTCTCTCTTTTCCTTCTCTATGAACAGTATGCTTTGTATAGTGCGCAAGAAACAATACTTTTCACTGTATACCAATATATGTGACAATAATAAATCAAATCAAAATGTACACTGGGAGCTGAAACCCTAGCATTAGTGGAGGCTATAAATATGGGAGATAGTTGTCTGATACATTAACAGAGTTATTTTTCATGACAATGTTGTGAAAGAAAGTAACAATTCAGCGTTACGTGGACAATTGGTCTTTATGAGACAATATTCATTCAATAAAAAGTGTAACAGAAAAGCGGCTGAGAATTGATTTGGCCGGCATTAAACAAAAGCGAGAAAACAAGTAAGTTTCAAAGCTCAACTGGATTGGTGCAAATCTACAGTTATTTGACTGTTTTACTAAAAGGGGTGCAGGTACTGGAAAGTTGTTAAGAATACTGGAGGATGGCTGTCTTAAATTAATTTGAAAAAGGAAAAAGGGGAATCTTTTTTAGAATGTAATAAATGATAACATTGGATCTGTTATAATATAACCAATGGTAACATGCTGTGAGGGTCAGCTGACCAGGTAGACAATGTAACCAATAATAAAATTATGTGGTGGTCAGCTGATCCAGTATAATTAAGAAGCAGATGGGAATTGTGGGGAACTTGTATGGGCAGAGTGTTGGAGTAATGAAGCTTCCTTATTAAACCTTTTTCTTTGATTTCTTTCTGAGGTAAGTTCTTTTTGTTGCTTGCAACTGAAGAATTCTTTCTGCTGGGTAAACACGCTCTGCCCTATCTACATAGCACCATGGCTAATCCACATAACCTACACATCTTGGGTCACTAAAGGCAATTTAGCATGGCCGATCCACCTAATCTGCATATTTTTGGACTGTGGAAGGAAACCGGAGTACCTGAGGGAGACCACGTTGACACGGGGAGAATGTGCAGACTCTGCACAGTCAGTGACCCAAGGCTGGAATCGAACCCAGGTCCCTGATGTGGTGAGGCAGCAGTGCTATTCACTGTGCCACCGTGTTGTCCCATTGGTATACGGCAGCAATTTGACATGCAACAACCTGAAATCCTGACCAAGTACTGCACCACACAAGAGGAGGAGTAGGCCATTCGGCCCCCTTGAGTCTGCTCCACCATTCAGGAAGATCATTACTCCTTGACTCTGTGGCTGCTCAGAAATTTAACTCAATCTTGAGCATATTCAATGGCCCAGCCTCTACTGTTCTTGGAGGAAGACAGTTCCAAAGACTAATTGTCCTCATCTCAGTTTTGAATGGGAAGCCCCTAATTTTTAAACGGTGCCTCTTAATTCTAGACTCTCCTTGTGTTGTTTTTACTGGCAGCTCTGATTATTTAAGATGCTATCATAGTATTATGTTAAAATGTATGCAATGTTCTCTTGCAGAAGGGATTCGCCCAAGATCTTGCCCAATGTGCTTTATAAGATTGGTGACACTCCCCTCATCCGAATCAATAATATAGCAAAGGAGTATGGACTGAAGTGTGAGCTATGTAAGTAATAATAAGTTTCTGTCTCCTAGGAATGAGCTCCGATTCTTCAATAGACCTGTAACTTTTAAAATAAAACATTTCTTTGTGGTTTTGCAGCATATAAACATGACAGACTGGAGACAAGTTTCTACGAGCTTGGAGCTGTAGCATTAAATTTATGCTACAATCATATTGCTCCAGCATTTTAAGGAGCTGGCAAAGTTCAAGTCATTGTAAAGATAGTGGGTGGCACAGTGGTCAACTGCCTCACAGCATCGGGAACCCAGGTTCAAACCTGTTCTTGGCTGACTGGGTAGTGTTTGCACGTTCTCCCTGTGTTTGCGTGGGTTTCCTCCAAATGCTCCGGTTTCCTCCCACTGTCCAAAGATGTGCAGGTTAGGTTGATTGGCCATGCTAAATTGCCTCTTAGTGTCAGGGGGATTAGTAAGATACGTATGTCGGGTTATGAGGATAGGACCTATGTGGGATTGTTGTTGGTACATGTTCAATGGGCCAAATGGCCTCCATCTGCATTCTAGGGATTCAATAAAGATACAAAATTTCTATTGGTTACAGTCAGATAAAAATCTGTGGGTTCACCCTTCAATCAAACGATCTTCAATCGGTTTATGCATTTCACAGGAATGCTCATTTTTCAAATCAATATTCTGTAAAGTGAAAGTTTACATGAGAATATTTTAGAATGAGCTGCCAAAGGAGGTGGTAGAGGCAGGTACAGTCACAACATTTAAAAGACATTTGGACAGGTACATGGAAGTGAAAGGAATATGAACCATACCCAGGCAAATGGGTTTATTTCAGTTTAGGAAACCTGGTCGGTATGGACGAGTTGGGCCAAAGGGCCTGTTTCCATGCTATGTATCTCTATATGTGATGACGTCAGCCAAGTTAATGAGATTGGCTTCCTAGAATATGAACTACCTGATGAGTCCTAATTGATGGTTAAATCTGGGAACCTCATGCTCCCTATTTAAAGCAGGTGTGTCAGATTCTCAGCCTGCATTCAGCAGGGAGCAGCTGGAGAGCTAGCTGTGTACAGATGTATGATGTAAATAAAGTAACTTGGTGATGGGACTTTGGCCTCCGTGGAGTTATTATGCCATGACTTTATGACTCTATGATTAAAAGAAATCTCTCCCTTATTAGTAGGCTTATAAAAGTGAAGAACAAGAACAAAGAAAAGTACAGCACAGGAACAGGCCATTTGGCCCTTCAAGCCTGTGCTGATCATGATATCTTAACTAAACTTTCAAAAAATCTTTTGGCCCTTACTTGGTCCATATCCCTCTATTCCCTCCCTGTTTATTTATCTATCTAGATGCCTCTTAAATGTTGCTAATGTGCCTGTTTCCATGATCCCCTGTGGCAGCGCATTCCAGGCACCAGCCACTCACTGTATGAAAAACTTCCCCTGCTCAACTCCCTTAAACTTTCCTCCTCTCACCTTGACCCTGTGTCCCCTTGTAATTGATACTTCCTCCCAGGGAAAAAGCCCTTAACTATTTATGCAGCTCATAATTTTGTGGACCTCCAACAGGTCTCCTCTCAGCCTCTGTGGAAACATTCCTAGTTTATTCAACCTCTCCACATAGCCAACACCCCCGAGACCAGGCAAGATCCTGGTGAACCTTCTTTGCACTCTCTCCAAAGCTTCCATGCCCTTCTGGTAATGTGGTGACCAGAACTGCACGCAATACTCCAAATGCAGCCTAACCAAAGCTTTATACACCTGCAACATGATTCTCCAACTCTTGTATGCAAAAAGATGAAAGATTGAGGTTTGACTTTAATTTTCTCACCCTGACAGAAACTGAGCTGCTTTTGGTTACTTTGTGTCAGAATGTTTTTGTGTTAGAAAAGGAAATGCAAAATATTATTTTTAAAAATAGCAATATCACTACCAACTTCCATTACTTAATACAATACAAACTCTATATCTGATGCAACCTTATTTGCACCTCCAACATGTTGGTTCTTTATAATAGATATTGATGAAATGTTGGAACGGACATAGCTGGACACCCAACTCCCCTAAGGAACCTCTTCTATCATTTTTCCTAGTGGCAAAGTGTGAGTTCTTTAATGCCAGTGGGAGCATTAAGGATCGCATTGCTTTACGGATGATTGAGGATGCTGAGAAGCAAGGCATTCTGAAACCAGGAGACGTAATCATTGAACCATCCTCAGGTAACACAGGTAAGAATTATTTTGACATTGGATATAAGTTCCAAGTCTGAGTGAGTCACTGGACTACAACAAAGTAGAAGATAACAATACATCTGAGGAGGTACATTTAGAAGTCTCACAACACCCAGGTTAAAGTTCACCAGGTTTATTTGGAATCACAAGCTTTCGGAGCACTGCTCCTTTCTCAGGTGAGTGGAGAGTTGGGTTCACAAACATGGCATGTATAGACAGGCACAGTTGCAAGATAATGGTTGGAATGTGAGTCTTCACAGGTAGTCAATTCTTTACAGGTACAGATAGTGCGAGTGGAGAGAGGGATGATCACAGGTTAAAGAGGTGTGAATTGTCTCAAGCAAGGACAGCTAGTAGGGTTTTGTAAGCCCAGGCCAAATGGTGGGGGTTACATGTAGTGTGACATGAACACAAGATCCCAGTTGAGGCTGTCCTCATGAGTGAAAAACCTGGCTATCAGTTTCTGTCAGAAACCCACCATTTGACCTGGGCTTGCAAAGTCCTACTAATTCTCCTGGTTTGAGACAATCCACACCTCTTTAACTTGTGATTATCCCTCTCGCCACTCGCATTGTTTGTACCTGTAAAGACTTGATTACCTATGAAAACTCACATTCCCATTATCTTGCAATTACATCTCTGTCAATATATGCCATGTTTGTGAACCCAACTCACCACTCACCTGAGGAAGGAGCAGTGCACCAAAAGCTCGTGATTCCAAATAAATTTGTTGGACTTTAACCTTGTGTTATGATACTTCTTACTGTGCCCACTCAAATCCAACACCGGCATCTCCACATCTGAGGAGTTAATCAATGTCATCCTTCTTCCATTGTGCATCCAGTTTTGTACTATTTTCCAGATCTTTTGTTCAATTTGCAAGACTGTGTCTGAAGGTCTCTGAAGCCAATGGAACAGGACCTGATACATAACATTGCCCAGGAATAGAACAGCTGCAAAGAATATCAATGTCCTTCACCAATCTGTGCTAAATTTGTGGAGAACATTTTGTAGATGTCCCGTGTGGCAAATCGGTGCAGCTTTCAATGCATCCTGGATATATTTTGCCAAGTGTCCTCCTAGCAGATGTACCACATCAGTGAGCTTCCAAACACAGCAATCAAAGTAACCTGTTCCATTTCATTGCTGCAGAACATCAGTCGGAAGATCCCAATACACAATGCCTAAACATTCACTGTGCATTGATTTCTGCATTTAAATATTTGTCCCATCTCCTGGAATGCGAAGGAAAACTGAGGATATAGTGAAGCTGATACTATAACTGGAGATGGAGCAAGTGGTCATGTTTCTAGATGCATACTCTTCCAGCTTTGCCGTTGCCCATATCCTGGGGCACACAATAGCATAGCCAACACCAGCAAGGAATGTTGGTAACACAGAATGGTTGTATGACTGTTTTTGCCAGCAATGTAAGGATTAGAATATATACCCTTGCATTACACGTCAAGTACTGCCCACAGCAAAATAGTTAGATTTTGAATTAACGCCTCTCTACCTTCAGTGCGTTATGTACTCCAGTTGCCATCAATTATACCAGGAAAAGGTTCCACTGTCCTGGTGAGCCAGGAAATCAGGGGCCAGAACCAATACATTCTAGCACGTAAGCTGTAGATTTGAATGATTTTGATGTTGAGGGCTACATGCTTATCTGTCCTAAGTGATTCAATAATATCTTCATCAATTCATATTTTCACAGGCATTAGCCTGGGACTGGTGGCTGCTGTGAAAGGTTATCACTGTATCATCGTCATGCCAGAGAAAATGAGCTTAGAGAAGGTAAACGCAGCGTGAAGTAATCCTGAAAATGAATGACAGGAAGATCCATATTCAGAAACACCCAACCAGAGGTGGAGTGGGGGGAGGCAACCATCAATTTCAGATGCAACAGAGTTCCTGCTGGGGAAGTTAATCCAGAGGCGGATTTACAGTTTGTAGGGCCCTGTGCTCAGTTTCATTTTCGGGGTCTGCGCCACCGAGGGATCAGAAGGCTGAAGTTCACCCGTCGGACACACTTTCTCTTGTCCCTTGCACACACTCTCACTTCTTCCATGTCCCTCATGCACACACACTTTCCCTTACCTAAAAAAGAGTATGGGAGATAGGACAACTCGAATGGCTCTTTCTGACAGCAGTTTAGTGCTAATAATGGACCAAATAACTACAACTTTCACTGTGAAACTCTAAGGTTCCCACATGGAAATCTGATATCATGTCAGGTGTATTGCCATCCATTATTTCCCAACATGTTGAGTAAAGAGAGAAATTCTAGCCTGTACCGTCAATAATCTACTTTCTTGCCACACTCTAATCTTCAACCAGTTATCATTGTTCCATAATATACAAAGCTAACTCTAGGTAATGTGGTTATGCTTCAAATAGGATAAAGGAAGTGATTGACAAAACGTCTATTGAAACCTATACATTCTTAGAACTTGGCTGTATGTGTATCAAGTCTAATAATAATGTAGTGATTATTATAATGAATATATTTATTAGGCCTAAAGAGCTTGTTGCCCTGGTGTTGAGATTCTTTAATAGTATTCATTGCCATGATTTGCTAATGCTTGCAAGTACACAAAGGAAGGAAGGGAGATGGGTGCTGAAGGAAGAGGGATGGGGTTGAAGAAGAAGGTTGAGATGAAGGAGTTGGTTGGAGTGAAGGAAGGAGATGGAAGGTGAAGGAGGGAGATGGAAGGTGAAGGGAGGAATTGGGGGGTGAAGGGGAGAGTTAGGGGATGAAAGAAGAGGGATGGGGTGAAGGAGGGGATATGGGTGCTGAAGGAAGATAGAAGGGGTTCAAGGAGGGGGAAGTGCATGCTGAAGGAAGAGCGATGGGATAAGTTAAATGCTTGTGATTCAAATTCCCACTGCCCGGGCTGGGTTTCCAATTGCACACCTCACATTCAAACCCTGCCTGCGTACAGCCACTCCTGCACATTCCCTCTCAGGCACCGTAGAATGGGTCTCGGTCTGATTTCATATTGATGCTCCTCACGGCACAGACACTCAGCCACATACAGCAAGGGTACTGTGCTTCCCAACTGGTGAATGTCTCCACAATGCCTGTACAGAACCTAGAGTTGCAGTGGTTCAGATAAGGCCTATCTGTGTTTGGCCGAGACTTTTGAATTATGAGCATGTATAAGGTACATCTCTTAAAGAGTGACTTGTGAAAGATATCTGAGAGCCAAAACATGGGGCCTCCTGGCCTTTGGAGGTCACATGCCAGAGCACAGTGTGTTTCATTGTAAATCCATCCCTAAATTAATCTGATGAATGTTTCCCCACAGCGGCCCTTGGCCAAATAATGTCATTCAAAGTGAAGTGTGGTCATAGCCACATAGAGAGTGTGGATAGGGAACCAGGGCTATTGGTTAATACATGAAATAACTTTTCTATTGCTTCTGTAATGAAGAGCATTCTGTCTATACATATCCCTTCACTGAGGTTCTTAGATGAGTTGTGTTGTTTGCATATTTTTTTGGAGCAGCGGAGTAGTCAGTGAGGAGGAGGGGAGTGGGGGATGGAGGTTGTGTTAGGAGGTTGGGGGGAGTCGAATGTCTGACCTTAATCGTCTTAAAATGCTGTCTGATCTTTTTCCTTTGCAACACCCCACATCCCTGCTTCTCTCAATCTGTGAACATTTTTTATTTATTCATTCATGGAACATGGGCATCACTGGCTGGCCAACATTTATTGCCCATCTCTAGTTGCCTTTGTTCAGAGGGCAGTTGAGAGTCAATCACATTGCTGTGACCTTGTAGGCCAGATCAGGTAAGGGTGGCAGATTTCCTTCCCGAACATTCTTTCTATCATCACAAACCCTCCTCATTTCCAACAATATCAACTGATCCCGGCAACTGCTACACCTGTAATTCACAAGCACTGAAATCTCGGATGACATTATCTTTCGATGCAGTATTTGAGGAAGTGCTGTCCTTTTGGAGATGTGTTTTGAATGAGACGTGAAATAGAAACACAAGCCGGGATTTTACTACGTTGCTTGGCCGAGGCTTGTAAAATTCTGCCTGAAGCCAATGGTGAATGTCTCTCTGCGAGCTTGTCCCGGGGGGCGTGCCAGTAAAATTCCAGTACCTCTGCTAATGATGTTGGCTGAAGAATAACTACTGGTCTGAACACGGGGAGAACTCACCAACTCTTCCGTGATTTAGGTGGTAAAATTCCAGCTACTGTCTGCTCTCTTGTTGGATGTAAAAGATCCCATGGCACAATTTCAAAGAACAGGGGAATTGCCCTCAGCACTCTAACTAATAATTAGGCTTCAATCAATGTCACTTAGAGATCGTGTAGTTATTTTCACATTGCTATTTCTGGGAGTTTGTTGGACAAAGATTACTTGCTGTATTTCCTGCTTAATATGAATAGGGGCTAGGGGAAGAAAGAAGATTTGAGATTTTACAACCTCACTCACACCGAAACTGTAAAATCCCACCTGATGTCAATGGGCCTTCCCATTGTCTGCCTCTCACCTGCCCAGATTCTCATAGTGGGCCAAAAGATCATGTCCAATCTTATTGAATATCAGAGCAGACACAAGGGTCTATGTGGTCTTTCCTATTTCTTATTGCAATTAATGGCTACACATCAAACTTATCTTATTGGCTGAAAAAAGCTTTGGGATATCCTGTGATCATCAAATGCACTATTTAAGTACAAGTATTTTTTTTCTGTTTCTTCACTGGTCATCATTGTCATACACTTAAATGATCTGGCCAAAATGTTGCATGATTTCAAGAAGAAGTTAAATTTTAGCTCTTGGTGCTAAAGGGATCAAGGGATATGGGAGGGAATACAGAATCAGGATATTGAATTTGGTGATCAGCCATGGACACAATGAATAGTGGAGCAGACTTGAAGGGCAGAATGGTCTTCTGCTTCTACTATCGATGTTTCTGTCTCTCTCACTTTGGACTTGTGGGCCAGACAAAATGAGCTCAGGGGATTCAAGGATTTAATCTCTTTAAGGAAAACTGGAATCAAAATTTCCAACAACATTTTGTGGTCAAAATGGACACTTGTCTTAATTAGACATTGGCTTTACACAAAAAAGGGTAGGGTTTTTCTAGTTCATGAACATGTTTTCGCTTTGTCAGTATGTTTTTATTGGAGTTACTTGCAGATTTCAACAATTTTTATTTTTGGTATCATTACACTGATTAGCAACTACTTCCCTAATCATCTCCCTTTGTGTAGGCTGATATGTTAAAAGCCTTGGGGGTTGAAGTGGTGAGGACTCCAAATGCTGCAAATCTCAATAGTACCGACTCTCACATTGGGATGGCCTGGATGCTGAAGAGCAAGATTCCAAACTCGCATGTGTTTGATCAGGTGAAAACTCATCTTTCAGTATAACTACTACAAACCTGCCATCCCCTTTATATTACAACACATTGTGCGATATATATTTCAAAAAATGCATCTAGCAAAACACTGAATCTCCCATCTACTGACTCCGTCTACATTTCCCGCTGCTCCGGGGGAGAAGCCAGCTTAACCAAGGACCTCACACACCCCAGACATTCTCCCTTCCACCTTCACCTGTTAGGAAAAGATACAAAAGTCCGAAAACAGACAGATTCAACAACAGCTTCTTCACAGTGACATTGTGGTTAACACTGCTGCCTCAGCGCCAGGGATCCAACTTTGGTCACTCTCTATGTGGAGTCTGCATGTTCTCCATGGGTTTCCTCCGGGTGCTCCAGTTTCCTCCCACAATCTGAAAGACACGCTGATTAGGTGCATCTGCCATGCTAAATTCTCTCTGAATATACCTGGACGGCACCAGAGTGTGGAAACTAGGAGTTTTAGAGTAATTTCAGTACAGTGTTAATGAAAGCCTACTTGTGACTAATAACTAAATAACTTTTCCCTGCTGTCATCAGACATTTGAATGGTCCTATCATATATTAAGCTGAAATTTCTCTTCACCCTACCTGTAACTGAAACACTATATTCTGTACCCTATCTTTCTCCTTTCCCCTATATATTTTATGAACAGTGTATTTTGCCTTTATTACACGCAAGAAACAATACTTTCCGCTATATCCCAGTGACAATAAATCGAATCAAAGGAGATACCCTCATGGGACAGAAGGAGATGCAAGCCATTTAAGTTCAAACAACTTTCAGAAAGTTTTGAAACTGCATCCTCCCAATATCCCAGCAATTCTGAAGGCTTGTCTCTAAATCTATTCCCTTGATTTAAATGGGATCAATATTTATTTTATCCACAGTATCAAAATGCTGGCAATCCATTAGCGCATTACGACATTACTGCAGAGGAAATTCTGGAACAGTGCAATGGTAAGTATAATGGATAGTGATTCTTTGCAGGAGCTATTCTTAACTTGCCCAAGAACACATAAAACATCTTGTGCCCGAATGGTATTGTAGGTTGGAATAATGACTGAGCAATAAGCTCTGTTATATTCATGCTGTCCTTGTATGCTAGCTTTCAGTGAAAAAATAAAGCAGATCACAATGTAGTTGCCAAGTGGATGGAATTCTTCACACCCCTTATCCACCTGAACATGAGGTCTAATGCAAACTAGGATGAATTTTCAGGAGTGTTCATGCCAGTGCTCCAGGATGTCATTGTCACAAATGGTTCGGTTGTGCACAATTTTCTTATCTTCTAAATCTGCACACAGCTAGAATTTGCATTTTAATCAGAAACGCTAATGCTGGAGATTATTTTATTTACTTGATTTTGATAGATAGTTAATACATCCCCACACTGAGTTTAATACAGCCCACACTGACACTGTGTGGACTCTGCACGTTCTCCCCGTGCCTGCATGGGTTTCCTCCAGGTGCTCTGGTTTCCACCCACGCTCCAAAGATGTGCACATTAAATGGATTTGCCTGGCTAAATTCTCCCTCACTGTGCCCAAACAGGCACCTGAGTGTAACTCCATTGTCTACTTGTGACTAATAAATAAACTTACTTAGTTTCTCCCTTTGTGCTTATGGCCTTAATTTAGTGTAACCTAAAGTGATTTCAAGATCCTTCCTATTCATTACCTAGAAGCTACTGCCTTGTACCAACACCTACAAGCACTAGGATCAGCTTTTATATGGATATTGACAACAAACTCAAACTCTCTGCCAGCACCATTATCTTTAGGGCGGTTGTACCAAATGACTGAATATCTCTCATTGCCTACGCAATGTCAGCAAAGCTGAAATCATCTTACTTGCCACTACCTCGTTGGTATTGACTCTATCTTCTCTGGCTGTTTAGGAAAACCCCTTTCATACCACTGTATTCTGTTCAACCCAGAGGTCAGATTTGTGTGCCATATTTGGTCCACTGTAAATTCTGAAGTATTTGCCAGCACACCCCTATGCCACACCATGTGCCAAAATGTATGTCAAAAACTGCATGGCATTGAGCAATGAGTTCTCAAATGTCAAAGTTTCCCACAACTCCCCACAACTTCTGCTAATCCAAATCTACACAGTCTGAGAATTTATCCGTCCTCAGTTCTGAACATTTATTACTCTTTCTTTGCTCCCCCATTCAGACTTCAGGACCTTTGTCTTCACGTTTAAATCCTGTCTTCTCTACCATGTATTCCAGTCCATGTCCTGGATGATCTTCTATCCTTTATGATCCACCAATGAATGGTAACCTCTCCAGCCCCTGTGGCCCAGTTTCTGGAACTCTCCTCTGTGCTTTTCTGTTCTCGTCTTTCCAAATAACCTTCCATCAATCAACTTCTTTTATCATGACTTTTGTCTCATTCTTACCCTTTCTCTCTCTCTTTGGGTACTATGTCCTAGGAGGACATTGGTAACCTTAGGCCTCCATGTTAATCTTGCTCTGGAGGCCTGGATCATCTTCATTGACAGATGTTTACAGAGTGCGGATTATTTGTGGTTTTATAGGCATATCTTTCGCCTGAATTAATCAACAGGATGACAGTGCCTACTCATGTCTCTTAATAAAGAGCAAAGTGTAACCTCACTGAAATAACTCTTCAGAGGCCAGTATCCCTTCACCAGATTCCCTTTATTTACAAACTTATCTCCACTCAGAAGAGGTACAAAGGTACAAAGTCAGAATGTGGAGTGCCAGTAGCTCTGATGATCTTTAATATATATGTGGAATCATTGGCTCATTAGTAATTCCAACATTTGATGGATTTTCCATTTTGTTTGACATTTATAGGACAAGTAGACATTTTGGTAGCAGGTGCTGGAACTGGCGGTACCCTCACTGGCATAGCAAGGAAATTCAAGGAAAAATGTCCCGGCTGTCAGGTACTTCATGTCATAGAAAATAAATGAATGGCGAATGAGTAAACCTATTCGCTAATATTGAATCAACCACTTCCCTTTGGGATGAAAGAGATACTTGAAAAGGATGATAACTTCCTATTGCCTTTTAGAGAGTAACAATATTAGTGTAATAATCTGCCAGCTGTGCCTATCAACTGTAATTACTAATTTTGGAATAATTAATTTGTATTTGTTGAGGGACTGCAGATATCTGTCCGGTTATGTATGCATGAACCCAGAGTTAGGTCACTTTCAATTTTGGGAGTTTGGGTGCCTTGAATTGTATGCTCATAAAAAGAGGGAATATTTGGCCAAGAAAATGAACCACACTTGAAAGCATCGTGGCCTGAACTTTTACGAAGGCAGGACTGGGGCCCCACCTTCTGAAGAGAAAACATTGCCTCTAACTCTGAGGGACCCACTGCCATTTTACGCTCTAAGGACTATTGATCGCCTTTGTTAGAAGGAAGCCCCACTTTGCAGAGTTGCTGGCCAGTCCGATTGACAGACAGTTCTCCAGTGCCTCCGACAATAGCGCTGCAGTGGCTGGAAGAGGCGCTGCATGGAGCTGTCAGAACCTAAGTCCTGGGAATCAGAGGTCCAGGTAAGTGTCGGGGGGTCTCAGGCTGGGGAGGGTAGGAAAGTCCTAGAGGATTAAAATGGGGGTGATCGAGATCTCAGGGGATAGGTTGAGAATGTGGGGTGGGTGATGGGAGGTCTGGAGGTCATCTGGCCTTAAGGGGAGGGCACCCCCCCCCGCCCCAGTCAGAAAGGACCTTATGATAGACACTCTCTCCCACAATTTTTCCTACCTAAGATTGATCTTCTTATCAGATCTTCCCCCTGAGCTGTCAATTGCCTGTCACCCTTCAAATTGAGGCTGGGCAGAATACAGCCATTAAGTATCCAATAACTGACCAGTTAAGGGCCTCAACAGGGGCAAGGGGGGGAGGGGTTCCCATCTGAGGCTCTGTCTGCCCCAGCATAAAATCGCTGTGAGATCAGTGCAGGTGGGTACTCCTCGGGGATCCCGTCTGTGTAATTTCATAGTCCCCCTCACTCCACCCCTGTCAATATCACAAAGCCATGTACTTTGTCTCAATGCCATCACAAAATACAGAAGTTTACTTATTTATTTATTCATCATAAATATGCTAACATTAGCACTGCAATGACGTAACTGTGAAAATTCCCAAGTTGCCACAGTCTGGTTCCTGTTCAGGTACACTGAGGGGAGAATTTAGCATGGCCAATGCACCTAATGAGCATGTCTTCCCGACTGTGGGAAGAAATTGGAGAACCCGGAGGAAATCCACGCAGAAACGGGAGAATGTGCAGACTCTGCACAGACAGTGACCTAAATGTGTTGTTCCCAAACTCCTGCAAATAATGTATTGTTGTGTCATATTTACTAGTCTCACTTATAGTGATAGAGGTCTGAGCTATCAACATTATATGGCTCTTAGAGCAGAAACATCACTGAAACTTAGCATTGTGATGGTGCAATATTTGATTAAGAGCTCACTAACCTCATTCTAAGGTTGAAATTGTAGAAAGTGGCCATTTTGTGTAACCAGAACTCTGCTGCAATTTTAGCTAAGTCAAGTCTGGAAGATGTAATTTACCTTCTTTATCCTCATTAGATCATTGGAGTTGACCCTGAAGGTTCAACCATGGCTGAACCAGACGCACTGAACCTGACAGTCAAGACTTCATATGAAGTGGAAGGAATTGGCCACACATTTATACCCACAGGACTGGACAGAAAAGTATGTCCTGACACCCCAAACAATGGTCGTAATTATTTAACGGCCTCACTGTCCGTAATTTATGATAAAATGAGAACAATATGATATTTCAAATTCATTCAGCTTGAATCTTGGTTTAAAATGTGCAACATTCAAGGCTAATTTCATTGTAAATGCTTTCCATTTGGAAATAGCGTTTAGTAATGATGACCTGGAGGAGAACCACTCTTGCTTCTGCTTGGCATTATAATTTAGAAATGATTTATTGGCATAGCTTCCCTCATCAGGCAGTAAACATCACTTATTTGAGATTTGAGCTGTATAAAATTTGGAAGAGCGCAATATAAATGAATAAGGAGATGCTATTCAGCTGAATGTGCCTGCTGCTCCCAATAGACCATGACAATTTTTTCCTCATGGGCTTTTGATGGATGAATTATGCACCAATTAAGGATATATCCCAACTTGTTCCAAAACCTTTGCTTCTGTTTTGAACAAAATACACGGCACTGACAGGATGATGGTTCCTTTCTCTGATGTTTCTTTAACGTTTATTTTTATTAGTGTCACAAGTAGGCTTACATTAACATTGCAATGAAGTTCCTGTGGATCATTGAATCCCTACAGGGCAGAAGGAGGCCATTCGGCCCATTGACTCTGCACTGACCACAATCCCACCCAGGCCCTATTCCCGTAATCCCACATATTTACATTGCCAATTCTCCCTTACACTAAGGTCAATTCAGCATGGCCAATGCATCAAACCAGCATGTTTTTTGGACTAAGGGAGGAAACCAGAACACCCAGAGGAAACCCATGCAGACACAGGGAGAAGATACAGACTCCACACAGACAGTGGCCCAAGTTGAGAATCGAAACCTGCTCCCTGGCGCTGTGAGGCAGCAGTGCTAACCACGTGCCACCCGTCTAGAGATACAGAGCTGACTCATATCCCATCTCATATGGGATGGGCAAGAAACCTGCCTATACATCACAAAATGTAGAAGTGTGCCATTACCAAGCTCTTACCAATGTAACACATGCAATATTTCCCTATCCAACAACAGTGTCTACCTAAAGATGTGTTTAATTAAATGCTTTAGTGGCAGATTGGTAACATCTAGAACCAAATAGCTAAGTTAAAAATATGATGACCTTTAGCTTAATTCTAAAGGGTGGCACAGTGGTTAATACTGCTGCCTCACGGTGCCAGGGACCTGGGTTCAATTCCAGCCTCGGTCACTGTCTGTGTGGCGTTTTCACGTTCTCCCTGTGTCTGTGTGGGTTTCCTCCGGGTGTGCCGGTTTCCTCCCACAGTCCACAGATGTGCTGGTTAGGTTGATTGGCCATGCTAAATTGATCCTAGTGTCAGGGGGATTAGCAGGGTAAATGTGTGGCGTTATGGGTATCTGGCCTGGGTGGGTTTGTGGTCAATACAGACTCGATGGGCCGAATGGCCTTCTTCTGTACTGTAAGGAATCTTCAGAGCAACATTCTCCCACATAATAGTAACAAGAATATTCTTTCTCAAAAAGGTGATTGACAAATGGGTGAAGACAAATGATGAGGAAAGCTTTGCAATGGCTCGGATGTTGATCAAAAAAGAAGGATTGCTGTGTGGTAAACCATGTTTCAGACAGTACTTGCATGATCTTTTTCCTGCTTTTGTATCAAATGATTTTCACAATGCACATCTTCCCAACTGCCCTGTTTCCCAGGTGGGGGTGTCATTGAATTGTGGGACTTACTGCTTTTGAACTAAATATAACCGCATGAAGATGTTCTGAATTTGGTCCAGAGCGCAACTGGAAGCTTAAATGATCGATCTCTCGCAGGTTGTTATTATCAAATAGTGCAACTCCTTACCAGCATTGGAAACAGACCTTGGAAGGGAAAAGTTGCCTCAAATGTTCTGTAAAGGGATACTTGAGTTTTAATGATTGTCTTGGTTTTAAAGCGTACCTCGGTACTTGTGTTGCATAGCATGTATTCATTTGATAGGTTATAGCAGCTACCTTGGGGAATTTGATGGACACTTCTGTCGTGGAGTTGTTATCTTTAGCCAGATGGCCTTTCAAAGAAGACACTGGTGTTATGTAAACATGGCATTTATTGAACCCTATAGTGGGACCTTGTGGTTCCTTGTGGCCTTGGGCAGAGCAAGTTGCACACTAAGCTATGATACAGACAGAAAGAATGCTTTCTATGGTGCATCTGTAAAAGTTGATGAGATTTGTAGTGGATTTGCGAAAATATCAGTGAAAAATTGATAATGCTGTCACATTCCCCATACCTTTATACAGGTGAAATCCCATCAGCAATAGAGAACACTTTATAAAGAGTGAGTCCATCCTACAGCTGGCATGGATGAACTGATAGAACATGTACTTTGAAGAAAGTGGTTTTAGATTTGCTTCCTAGTTATTATTGAAGAGATTTTGCTTAAATTGTGAGACAAGTTTGCAAGTAACAAATGATTATTGCAAAATTGAAAATTTCATAAAATCATAGAATACTGATAATGCAGAAGGAGGTCACCGTCTGCACCCACCATAATCCCACCCAGGCCCTATTCACATAACCCCACATATTTACCATGCTAATCCCTTGATGTGAGGGTCAATTTAGCATGGCCATTCAACCTAACCCGCACATCTTTGGACTGTGGGAGGAAACCAAAGCATCAGGAGGAAGCCCTTAAAGATATGGGGAGAATGTGCAAACTCCATACAGTGAACCAAGGCCGGAATTGAACCCAGATCCCTGGCACTTTAAGACAGCAGCGCTAGCCACTGTGCTGCCATGCTGCCCATTTGCTCTCCGCTACTGTCTGTTCATTGATATCTATGTGCTGGGAGATAGCCTCATAACTTTCCCTTAATGTCATACTATTTTGATTATAAAATTAACTAAGGAGAAAGGATGCCTCCTAGACATATGTCCGAAGATGTGCAGGTTAGGTTGAATGGCCTTGCTAAAAATTGCCCCCTAAGTATCAGGGGGAGTAACACAGTAAATACTTGGGGTAAAAGGGATAGTGGCTGAGTGGGATTGTGGTCGCTGCAGACTCGATGGGCTGAATGGCCTCCTTCTACATTGTAGTGATTCCAGGAATTGTATATTGCAAGAAGTACCTTTTTCAAGGTTTTGAATAATATCCCTTTATCTAGTTAAGGGAAAGAACCAAAATGGCATTAATGAGGTAGCTGAAGATTTGCTTGTCTTCTCTGAAGCACCTTCACATTAGAGTCAAATTAACATTATCGGTCTGACAGAATTTGGAGAAAACCAAAGTTTTCAGAGTCGTTGTCCATTATGGTGTTGAATATTTTGCAAAAGGGCTAAGCTGGTCCCAGCATGACATGAGATCTTTTTGAAAAATTAAGCTCTATTGGTTTAGCTTTCAGGACAAGACTGGGCAGATCAGGGAGTCCCAATCTTGAAGCCACTTAAAAGCCATTACAGACACAGTTTAAGCATAAAAAGGTCTCCCATTTAAGACAGAGAGGCGGAGAAATCTTTTATTTCAAATACCGTTAGTCTGTTGAGTTCTCTTTCCCAGAGAGCAGTGGAAGCTGGATCATTGAGTAATCTTTAAGGCTGAATAAGTAGGGTTCTTCACTGATATTTGGCATGTCCACTACGAATCTCACCAACTTTTACAGATGCACCATAGAAAGCATTCTTTCTGGCTGTATCACAGCTTGGTGTGCATCCTGCTCTGCCCAAGACTGCAAGGAACTACAAAAGGTCGAAAATATAGCCCAATCCATCACCCAAACAAGCCTCCCATCCATTGACTCTGTTTACATTTTCCATTGCCTCAGCAAAGCAACCGGCATAATTAAAGACCCCATGCACTTCAGACATTTTGTCTTCCACCTTCCGTCAGGAAAAAGATACAAAAGTCTGAGGTCACATGCCAACCGACTTAAGAACAGCTTCTTCCCTGCTGCCATCAGACTTCTGAATGGACTTACCTCACATTAAGTTGATCCTTCACTACACCCTAGCTATGACTGTAACATTACATTCTGCACTCTCTTCTTTCCTTCTCTATTAATCCCATGTCTATGTCCCAAGCATTTATTTCACTGCAATGCATAGCTTTACATGAAGAATAATCAGTTCACTTTATTACGTATCAATGGGAATACTTCAATGCGATTTGCTACTTGCCCTGCTTGATGGGATCATTATTGCTAGGCATGTAGAAATTCTTTACCCTGGCAGATTCAAACTCACATCAGGAAGATGGAAATCCGTGCCTCAGCGATCGCTAAATGTTAGCGGACAGTTTTGGTTGATGTTGTGGTAAGCACTGTTGCTTCAATATTGACTGAAAAAATCTGGTCCAATGTACGATGAACATGAGCCTGTGAATGACGTTTTGTTTCCATCTTTCCTGCCATGTAGGTGGGAGTTCAGGTAGTGCCCTGTGTGGAGCCCTGAGAGTGGCGAAAGATCTGAAAGAAGGGCAACGCTGTGTGGTGATACTCCCAGATTCTGTCCGTAATTACATGTAAGTCATTGAGTAACACTTCCCTATCTAACACAGGAACACTCATACCTGCCTTTTACCCAAAGGCTTTCTTTTCATCTCTGAACCTCTGTTGATTTTGAGATGGGACTTTGGTGAAATTTAATGTTGTTTCTTCTCCTAATGAAACTGGCAAGCAAAGAAACTAAAAAGAATGCATGCACCCCAGGAAAAGTGAATGATCTCTTAAGTATTCATCCTATCACGATAAATTTCACTCTATTGAACTGCCAGTCTGGAGGGACACAAGTTGGTTAGCATTGCTGCCTCACAGTGCCAGGGACCCAATTTTGATTTCTGACTTGGGTCACAGTCTGTGTGGAGCCTGCACGTTCTCCACGTGTCTGTGCGGGTTTCCTCCAGGTGCTCCAGTTTCCTCCCACAGTCTGAAAAATGTGTTGATTAGGTGCGTTGGCCATGCTAAATTCTCCCTTAGTGTACTTGAGCAGGTGCTGGAGTGCGCCAACTAGGGTATTTTCATAGTAACTTCATTGCAGTGTTAATGTAAGCCTACTTGTGACACTAATAAATAAACTTTAATACTTAAAGTTTACAAGTTGAGCACAGAGGATGCACCTGTATGCACACTGCCAGATTTCAATTACTCTAGTCTTTGTTACTTCTTCTAAGCATAAACCTGGAGTGAAATAGCAGAAACCCTGCAATCTTTCAGCGCACTCTGTCGAGTTGCCTGACCAAATGTTGTTCAAGGAACCTAATTGCATTTACATTGACCAACATGTAGCAAGCTACGAGTGTAGAGTAATTACCACTGAGCAGTGAAGCTGGTTTAACCATCACTGAGCGTAGCCTGTGAGTAAGCCTTGATAGAGAAATGAAAGTTTTAGCACAGCTGACATCTAAATTTGATCTTAAAATCATGAAGATGACAGGAGAAGCTGAAGAGACCATTCTGAGGTTCAGGGAAGGGGAAGTTTGCAAAGGAAGTTGTGTATTGAGCTGAATTTCAACTTGGATAGCTAACATTCGTGGAACTTCCCGGAGTTTCCCGGAGATCGAGATTAATCTCCTTGATACTCGGTAAAGAACACAGGGATATTTTCTGATAATCCATCCATCAATGCTATCGAGGCACAACCTCTTTGCATCTCTGAAAGTGTTCAGCACTTCCCTTTACATTGCATGACTTTGTTTTGCTAAGCTGCAGATAGATCTGGCATCCTGTGTTCCATGGAATTAATTCCACGATGGAGGAATTCCTGTCCAAATGGAAAAAAACAGTTTGAACCAGTATTCTTATTTCCCTGATTTTACTGGTGTTCCATTTTAAGGTCTACACGGGCAGTTCAGATGAGTAATCCTTTTTCCTTGTTTTTACTATTTTCCACTTGGATAAGTTCTTGCTGATACTCTGTTTACTCACACTTGCCTCTACGGCAGGTCTAGGCTGTAATGGTTGCCAATGGAAGCAAACATTTCCTGCCACATGTTGACCAGTGGGATCAGGTCCTCCAAGACCCAGTTCAATATGCTGCAGCTTTTCCTGGTGACTTTCTCCCAAATTTTCCCATTCACATCAAGTTACATGACTTGAATCGATACATCAAATCTGAATTGCCAATTTTAATTTCAACTCAGTATCAGGGAATTACACAATCCTTAAAGTGCAGAAGAGGCCAGTTGGCCCACCATATCTGCACCAAACATCTGACTGTGTATGTTACCCATGCCTTCTCCCCCATCCTTTCCCTGTAACCTCACACATTTGCCATAGCTAATCCATCTAACCTACACACCATGGAACACTAATGGGCGATTTAGCATGGCCAATCCACCTAACCTGCACACTTTTGTGCAGTGGAAGGAAGTCAGAACACTCAGAGGAAACCTACGCAGACACAGATAGACCGTGTAAACTCCACACGGAGAGTCACCCAAGGCCAAAATTGAACCAGGTTCTTGGAGCTGTGAGGTAGCAGTGCTGACAACTGTGCCATCCACCAGAAATAACATTAATGAAAAGGCTTTGGTGATGGTGTGCTACAGTTCACACAGAGTGTCTGATTTGTCATGGCAATGTGCACTTGTACATCCATATTGTAGTCTGAAGCTTTGAATTGCGATGATCGAAGGCTGTTTTCAATATATGGCTGACCAAGCATCTCATCCAGCCATTGGTGTGCATTGGAAGGATTTGCCAATTAGCCTCTTTGGTGTCATGATGAATACAGCAAGGTTTCACAGGGTTGGTAAAAATATTTCAGTAAAATGTGGGTGGCACAATGGTTAGTGCTGCTGCCTCACAGCCCCAGGGACCCGGGTTCAATCTCAGCTTGGGTCACCATCTGTGTGGAGTTTGTACATTCTCTCCATGTCTGTGCGGGTTTCATCCAGGCGTCCTGTTTTCCTCCCACAATCCAAAGATGTGCGAGTTAGATTGATTGGTCATGCTAAATTGATCTTAAAAGGTCAAGGGGATTAGCAGGGTAAATACGTTGGGTTATGGGAATAAGCCTGGGTAGGATTGTGGTCAGTGTAGACTTGATGGACCAAATGGCCTACTTTTGCACTGTAGATTGAAAATGATTAGACAAAACTATTTAAATTTAGGAAGCTTTTTGGCGCCATTATAGTAACAACCTGAGAAAAATCATCCAGCATTGGGCATTTACGTTTGAATTTCTGAAAATTAATTATTCAACTGTTATTTATCCTGCACTAATACAGGTCAAAATTCCTCAGTGATAATTGGATGGAAGAGAAAGGGTTTCGGCAGGAAGCCTGTGACCAAAAGAGGTACAGAATTAAAGTGAGCTGATTGGTTCTCCAATGTGCTGAGGTATAGTTAATCAAACAATTCTCTGGGTGGAATTTTCTCGTCTGGCTCCCCATGGGAATCATAGCAGGCGGAACATGAACCATATAAAGGTCCGTTGACCTCGGGTGTTTTCTGGTCTTGGAACGAGCCTGCTCAGAAAACCCTACTCTCCAACAGTAGGCACTGACCTCCTCACTAACCCTCACCGATGGAGAACCCAAAACAGCCTTTTATGAAGCATATCAGTTCCAGGCTGATTGGGCAAGCACGGTGGTAAAGGCAGATGTGCTGATAAAGTGGGGCATGGCAGCTTGTTAAGTGGATTGAAATCCATGCAAAAACATTTAGATTGACATTGCGCCTATTTTGGACAGGTTCCCGATCGTGGCCATTTTCGGGCCTGGGAACCTGACGCAGATCGCGCTACTCACCTCATGCCCAACTTTACCAATTTTTCGCACCCAAAAACGGGCACAACATGATGGTAAAATCGCCCCCAGTGTTTCATTTGTTGGATAATGATTTTAAACAGGAGATATTCACACGGTGGCATAAGTACATTTCTGAGAAAGAAACTGAAAAATTATTTCGTGGTCTCAATAAAATGTTGGCACCTTTATCAGTTAACGTTGCAACTCAGGTTTCCAAATGTACAGGTACCAATGGTGTGTACATTCCAATGAATGTATTAGAATATAAGGAGTAGTAATGGTTGCTAAATATTTGAAACATGAACATTTTATGTTTATCTTGTCTTATGAAGAGAGATCAAGCTGTTTATGCCTATACTTGCTAGAGTTTAGAAGAATGAGAGGAGAACTAAGTGAGGTGCGAAAGGGGATTGACAGGATAGACATAGAACGGATGTTTCCTTTTATTGAACATTCTAGAATGAGAGACTATAGTTTTGGGCTGAGAGATGGCAGACTTAAAGCAGAAATTAGGAGAAATTACTTCACTGAAAGGATTGTGAATCTGTGGAATTCTCTACCCCCGAGTGCAGTTGACACCAGAATGCTTTACACATTTAAGGAGGGAATAGTTGGGTTTTCAATTAGTAGCAAGATGAAGGCAAACGTGAAGCAGACGGGAAGGTGCAGATGAGGCCAAGATGAGATCAGCCATTAATGTATTGATTGGTGGAGGGCTGAATTACATACTCCTGTTCCTAATTCTTATATATTTAGAGAAAGTTATCTGATCTAACTAACATTTACACTTATGTCTACCGTGAAGAGTTCAAGGAGCAACCAGAATGATAATTAGAGTGGCAGGGAGTTTAGCGATACATCGCCTCATCTCTATTAATTGAATTGACCTGTGGTTTTTCTTGGTTTTTGCAGCTGGTGGAATGTACCGATCAATCAGATGAAGATTCTCCCACCTCTGACTGTCCTTCCAGAAGTCACCTGTCAGACCATCATCCAGCTTCTCAAAACGAGTAGTATGGACAATGCAGTTGTTGTTGACTCCAATGGGTAGGCACTATGCCAAGAATTAATTTACGATGAAACCGAGAATTTTATACTAAAGACTAATTCATTATTCCATGCAATTGCGAAAGGATATTAGATGTGGGCGTGGAATTCACAAGTATTCCCAAAAATTGTAGAAGCAATTGAGTTTGAGGTTGGTTTTTTAACTTTGCAAAGATACAAAGCAATGCCCACATAAATCATCCAAAACGTCTATCATATCACTGATATGAAATGTTACACTGGTTGATTGTGGAAAATACCAGGTACAGCTAATAGTTTTGCCAATTCCAGTATTCTAATTCTACCACAGAGCACAACAAGAGACAATTGGAAGTCATTCTTAATGTTCTAAATAGGTCCACAGGGTGACTTCATATCACCAAATTCTTTCTGAAGTGTGTGAGCTGTTACAAACAGCTTAGTGCCTTGATGGTCATGTAAATGGGTAATTATTGTTTTATTAATTTACCTGCAGCGCGATACTGGGTTTAGTCACTCTGGGGAATGCTGTGTCATCAGTTAATGAAGGAAAACTGCAGCTCACTGATCCAGTGTCCAAAATAATTTACCAGCAGTACGAAAAGGTAAGGGATTCTCTTCACAAACCACAAATGCGCTTGTTGACTTTTCCTGGCAGCCTATTGAGGAAATCAGTACACGCTCTGAAATAATTGTTAGCCACAATTTTATTGCTGATTTATCTTTCATTTGACATGGTTAGAAAATAAAATAGACTTTAAAACTTGACAATTTGTCCCTTGGAAAAATGCAGGTATCCGCAATTTTAAAACTCTTTAATGAAAAGTTATTTTTTGAATGACAATTTAGAGTACATTCTTGTACTTAGGATATTCAGATTTTTCTTTCTACATTAACAGCAGAATTCTTCCATTCGGGATTATGACATGGACGGGGACCGGGAGTGCTTCCTGCTGTGGAGGCCAATGGATACCAGGCCATAAGGTTGCAATGGTGGCACAATGGTTAGCACTGCTGCCTCACAGTGCCAGGGACCCAGGTTCAAATCCAGCTTTGGGTCACTGTCTGTATGGAGTTTGCATGTTCTCCCCATGTCTGCATGGGTTTCCTCCAGGTCCTCAGGTTTTCTCTCACATTCCAAAGATGTGTGCGTTAGGTGGATTGGCTGTGCTAAATTGATCCTTAGTGTCTCAGAATGTATAGGTAGATGGATGGTAAATGTATGGGGTAATGGGGGACAGGGTGATGGAGAAGGCCTGGGCAAGATGCTCTGTCAGAGAGTCGATGCAGACTCACTAGGCCAAATGACCTCTTTCTGCCCTTGTTTGGTATTCCACCTGCCATCCCTGGTGTAATGAATAATGCATCCAGTGGCCTTGTGCCATCTCCTGCGACAGGACAATACCTGTGGGGCTGAGAATGGCTGGGGTGGGATTCCCTAACAGAAGGGGAGGCCTGTGTCCATATGGAGGGGGTTCCCTGAGGGAGAGGGTCCTATATGCGTGTTGGGAGGTGTTGGGGCGGAAGGTTCCCAGGGTGGGGGCAGTTCTGTGTCCATGGGGGTGGGGGGGTTTCCTTGAGGTGTTTCTGCTTTCACTTTTTTTTTTATTTCTGCTTTAATTTTTCTTACAGATTGGTGCATACTTTTATCAGGGCGGAGTTTCTGGCAGGGTGGGCCCAGCCAGAGCTTCCCTCCAGCCCCATCCCAGCATGACGTTGTGGGACCTGCCCTTTCCACTTTTCTTTCAAAATGTTAAAAAAAAATAGTGAGAGAAAATGGCAAGGCAGCTGACCGACTGCCCTCCACTTTTCTCACCTGAGACAACAGGCAAGATTTTACCATTTTCATTCTAAGTGCTGAATCTGGGCACAATTCAGATCCGACTTGGGAATCTGTTCTCAGGAGCCCCCATATTCACTCAGACTGAAAAGAAATTGCAAGTCCGAATCGCGCTGTGGGCAGGGCTTAGCACACCTGAAATGATTGGAGCTCTGAATTGTGTACGTGCAGTTTAAACAAAAATGTGAAAATCGCATCCCTGTCACATCGCTTCCGGGCCACAAAAAGTGGATAAAAGCAGATCAGGAGCAATGGCCCCCACAGACGTCAGCCCCACTCCTACAACATTACATTCCCCCTTATCTACCCAGACCGATCATGATTCTTTGCCCCCTTTACCCCCTACGATCACCCGTAGAGTGGCAGCAGACCCCCCCCTGCCCCTGCCCCTGCCCCCCCCCCACCCCAGAGATCCGTCTGCCCCCTCCCCCTCCCCGCCAGAGATCCATCTGGCCTCCCTTCTTCCACCCCCCCACATTTCACCCACCTCCTCTCCCCCACCCTCCACTCCCAACCAGGCAATAATCTGTCCTCCCTCCACCCCCACTCCCACCAGAGAATGATCGGGCCGCCTCCCATTCCCACCCCCTCCCCAACTAGATGACAATCTGACCTCTCTCTGCCTCCCCCCTCGCCTCCCACCAGAGAGCGATCTGTCCTCTCTCTCTGCCACCCCCATCCACCAGAGATACCAGCCTCCTCCTCCAGATCCCACCCCCCCCCCAACGCCCTCCCACCACTAAATGATTGGGCCTCCCTTCTCCCGTGCCCCTCCCTCACCAGAGAATGATCTGGCCCACCTCCCTCCTCCTCCCCACCACCATCAATCTGAGTCAGAGAGCCACTGGAAGCTCTGAACTCACCTCTGCAGAAGCTGGAGTGCCCGAAACAGGCCTTTGGCCGAGCATGCCTGTTTAGCGCTGAATCTGGATGTGCGAACGCGATGGTAAAGGAGGAAATGCTGATAAAGTTGGGCAGGCAGTTCATTAATTCAATTTAAATACATGCAAAAAAATTTAAATCACCATTGCGCCCATTTTGGGTGCGAATTGGATCATGGCCATTCTCGGGCCTCAGTTAAGTGGCAATCTGCGCAGACGCAGGCGCAGATCGAATTAATGGCCTCACACCCGACTTTATCACATTTTCGACGCAATGGTAAAATCAGGCCCAATGTGTTGAAAAATTGTAAAATTCCACCCATACCAAGCTGACTGACCACACTGTCTACTTCCAAACTAACTGCAAACTGCCTTCTGCCACCAGAATCTGTGATCACCACTACTGATTTCTCCTGCAGTTTCAAGCTAGGCAAATCTTCCAGCTACTTTTTTCCCTCACGAAACTGAGCACGGGTCCCACCCGCATTCCACACAATGAATGACAAAGTTAGCATTTGTTCTGCTTAAATTGCAAGGCTGACCAACATGTATTCTCCTCGGCTCTTCCAACTCAAGTGATCCACAGTCTAAACCAAAACTGCAACTGCCTGCTTTCTGAGCAAACCCACAGACAACCCAAACAATAGCCCCACACCCCATCTCTATGACTACGTGGAAACTTTTGAAGTGGTCTCAAACAGAAATGTAAACAAATTATTTTACCTTCAACACAACATTGTAACCCTCTCTCCAGACTCCCTTGTTCCACTAAGAGGTCCAGAAATGTGTCACCCACTGTTTAAGTATTTTTTTCATTGTCAACTCTGACAGCGTATTATAAAGTAAGAAGTCTTACAACACCAGGTTAAAGTCCAACAGGTTTATTTGGTAGTAAACGCCACTAGGTTTCAGGGTTTTGCCCCTTCGTCAGATGAGTGGGGAGTTCTGATCACAAACAGAGCATATAAAGGCACACACAGTTTATAGAATACTGATTAGAATGGAGTCTTTACAGCTAATCAAGCCTTATTATAAACACAGGTTGCAAACTGCTATCTGTTAAATATAATACACCCAGGATTGTTTGAATTGCATTTACATCAGTTTCTCCATCAGATGTCTCAATTTACCTACAGTTAATACATTAATTCCTAAAACTAAAAGCTATGCTAGTCTGAAACATAAATTACAAACTAAGTTATTGCAATAATAGTCCAAACCCGTTAATGAGATTGCATCAATGTCTGGGTAGTTTTTTTGCCATGTTATAATATGTTTAAATAAAAATCACTGACAGTCCAAACGTACCCCCATTTTATTCTCTAATACCAAATGGCTGCTACATGGGTCACTTTTGGATTATATAGCTACAACCTCATAGACATTTGGGTTGCCAATATAGCACTGTGTTCAAGCACCATTATTGTATGTTTGATTTTAATACAATTTCTCCTATTTTAACACCAGTTGTAGCAAACAGTGTTTCGGGAAAGTTATGCTGCTGTTTTCTTCACGTCCATTCTGAATATTTAAAAATATTTACTGAATTTCTTTCCATGCTTGAGGTGTACTCATGTAACTCTGACACATGGGAGGATTAGCCCTGAGCCAAGATTGCCATTCACGTTACAAACATGATAACACTCCTGTTATTTGAATGCCTATATTGTGTAGTTGTCGTGTGCTACAGGAGCACAAAGTTGAAAATGTTTCAAAAGAGTCTGTCCTAGGCCAAAACTTTCTGACCATTCACGTCCTGTCACTGCTGCAAGCAAGGACAGAGAACTTGGCACTCAGCTAAGTCTCCGTTCACTGCAGCGGGACTGGAGAATCCCGCTGGCATGAACATCTGAACAAATTATTGTTGAGGGAATGCTTTGAACATTTTTTTACTTTGTGTTTTGCTTCCCTTCCAACTCAAAACATAACCTTTGCTTTTCCAGAAAAATATATTTTCTTTAGATCGTGAGAATGCATTCTATCTCAGGTAAACTGAGTAACCTCTTGCCTCTCTTTACAATCTATACAACTCGATCAGCTAATCTATACACACTGACTTACTTACATATTCAGGTAAAAGAGTATCTTTGGGTGTTCAATATCAATACGATTATTACTCAATGGTCAAACTTAACAGTTTAATCGGTGAAAAGAGTTATAATTACAAGAAATGATCTTCCTCACTTTAAATCTGTAATGAAGGTAACTGGCAATATTGTGACTTGTACCACTTTTAAAGTGTAGTGAATATCAAATACATTGCCACAGATTAGCCATCTGTTTTCTCTAATAGGTGAAGTTAAGTGATAGTCTTGGAAAAATATCTCGGACTTTGGCACTGAATCACTTTGTCTTGATCATTCATGAACAAATACACTGTGAGTCATGACTGATTTTTTTGCTCTTGTTGTAAATGCATACTGTAAAGCACAGGGTGGCATGGTACGCAGTGGTTAGCACTGCTGCCTCACAAAGGTAGGAACCCAGGTTTGATTCCCGGGTCTGTGTGGAGTTTGCACATTTTCCCCATGTCTGTGTGGGTTTCCTCTGGCTGCTCTGGTTTCCTCCCACAGTCTGAAAGACAAGAGATTGGCCATGCTAAGTTCTCCCTCAGTGTACCCAAACAGGTGCCAGCGTTTGGCAACTAGGGGATTTTCATAATAACTTCATTGCAATGTGAATGTAAGCTTTAATTGTGACACTAATAAACAAACTAAATTTGATCTTCCCCGCCAGACCACTGCTCAGGCAGAGGGCAATGCAACTAGAAAATGCTGGATAAAATTTGTGGAGAGAGAGACAGAATTAGTGGGCAAGATCTTACCAAAAAAATGGCAGAGTGTTTGTTCTGGCACAAAACGGAATGCTTCATGACGACAGAGCTGTCGTGTTTTTGGGCCTAATCTTATGGTTCATGCCGCCAGTCCATGCTTCACGGTGGGAGAACTGACCAGGCTGTTCAATGGAACATTTGTGAAATAGGCCAATGGGGCTTAAGTGACCTAATTCCATTCATATATCCGTACGTTCTGAAGTTATAGAGGTTCAGTATTGGCGTCATCAAAACTTACACCATTGTATCCTAAACTTTATCAATTTTTTTCTCTTTGTTTGTTTAGGTAACAGTGATGGTGAAAGTGGAAAGAGAGAAATTGTTCACGGCGTAGTAACATTTAATGATCTGATAACCTTTATTAAAGCCAAGGAAAGAAATGATGGCTACGACGGAAAAAAGCAAGCCACAGATTTGAGAAAGTGATAGAATATTAACAACATCAGCAATTTGTCTGATGTTTTGCCTAATGCAGCTTATCTAAGTTTGTGGAAACATTGCACCAATTGTGTCTCTATATAACATAGTTGTAGCATTTGGTTCCATGTTATCAGCACATCCAGCATACCACAGATAAGATCCATCAGAATTAATAAAAAATCAGAACCTTAAGAGTTTCAGTAGAGTCAAACAGTCATTTACAGCACATAATGAGACCATTCAGCCCTACTGATACTTTCTAGCGTGTATACCCCATTTAAGCCGTCCCCTGTCTTCCCCTATCTAATTGTATCAGCATAACCCTCTATTCTCTTCTTCCTCACATGCTTACACCTCTTTAATGCATCTATACTATTCCTTTCAATTGATTCCCTCTCACTGTATGTTAAATTGCTGGCCTCCGCTTTTGCTCTTCCCTAAAATCGGACTCATTGTCTCTGTTTCTATTCTATCAAAACCATTCAAAATTCAATTGACCTTTATTTGGTTACTTTTGCTCCCCAAGAGAAAAGAGATCCAGCCTGTTCATCCTCTGCTGATGCCAATTGCTCCTTTGGTATAGCTGCTGATACATACTAATGATGCTGTTAGCGCGAGTGGGCGAAACGACCCCTACGGACTCAGGGTGAAGTTCAGTAACGGCACGGCTTTATTTTCTTTATGTCAACGGAGAAGCACAGTCAGGACATTCAATCGGACTGTCCCGAAAGTGCTCTAAAGACTCCCCCACAACGGGCTACAGTTATACCTGAACTTCGCGTTTCAAATGCTAATCCTTTATTTACAGTATTTGACTTCAGCCATCCTGTTTCGATGTTTTCGAGTGTTGGAGCAATTGTTTTAAGTGTGTGTTAATTGTTTTTGTCTGGTTGATTATTAATGGTCTAGAATCTCTGGGGTTTGAACCATAGGTGTGTTATTGATCTCAAAGAGGTTTGAGGGGCCAGGGACACTTCCTTAACTGTGTTAATTTTAGGTGTCTCCATGGGTTGTTTGACTGGTTTAGAAGTGCTGATTTTGATGGGGTGGGGATGTGTTCTTTAATTTAGTTCCTGTAGGTGCCATCCTGTCCAATTTCCCTTACGTGCTAGCCCTCATTTGCATTCTAAAAGCATGCTCTTGCCTACTGATCGGTGTCTGTTACTTTGTGATTTTAGTGGAGGGCTCTGAGGATAGCCTTAGTTTGCTTCCATGTTGTGTGTCCCATTTCATAAAATTTGTTATCCTATAACAATCCAGATCTTGGTATACGGGGACAATTTGCAGACGACACAAAACTTACAAGCATTGCAAAATGTGAAGAGGACAGTGTAGAACATCAAAAAGGACGTATCCAAGTTGGTGGAGTGGGCAGATTTCTGGCAAATGATGTTCAATGTGGAGAAATGTGAAGTGATGCATTTTGAAAGGAATAACATGGAGGGACAGTATAAAATAAGGGATAAATTCTTAACAGAATGCAGGATCGGAGGAACTTGGGTATATAAGCGCATAGGTTGAAGATGGCACGACAGGTGCACAGGGCAATAAATAGAGCATATCGTATCCTGGACTTTATTAATTGGGGCATAGAGTAAAAGAGCTAGAAGGTTATGCTGAACATATACAAGACAATAGTTAGATGTCAGCTGGACTATTGTGTACAATTCTGGGCACCACACTGTAGGAAAGATGTGAATGCATTGGAAAGAGTGCAGGCGAAGTTTATAAAACTTTCCAGGGACAAGAAATATCAGCTAAGAAGATAGATTGGAGCAGTTGGATCTGTTCTCCCTGGAAAGAGGAAGGCTAAGAGTTCTAAATGGCGTACCTCTTCTTCTGAAACTGTGTAAATAGGCTGATCTAGGAGCCTTGGTGACACTGCACTTGGAGTATTTTACACAGATTGGTGTTCTTAACTAAGAAAGGATATGGGGAGGCGATGGCCCAGTGGTATTATCACTCGACTATTAATCCAGAAACCCAGATAATGTTCTGGGGACCCGGGTTCAAATCCCACCACGGCAGATGGTGGAATTTGAATTCAGTTAAAAAAAAACCTGGAATTAAGAGGCTACTGATGACCATGTTGATTGTCAGAAAAACACGTCTGGCTCACTAATGTCCCTTAGGGAAGGAAATCTGCCGTCCTTACCTGGTCTGGTGTACATGTGACTCCAGAGCCATAGCAATGTGGTTGACTCTTAGCTTCCCTCTGAAGTGGCCTTGCAAGCCACTCAGTTGTAACAATCGGTACAAATTCTCAACAAAGAAATTAAACCGGGCGGACCACTTGGCATTGACCTAGGCACCAGAAAATCAACGGCAAAACAAATAGCCCTGTCAACCCTGCAAAATCCTCCTTACTAACATGTGGGGCTAGTGCCAAAAATTGGGAGAGCTGGCTCACAGACTAGTCAAGCAACAGCCTCACATCATTATTCTCACAGAATCATAACTTACAGACAACACTCCAGATGCCAACATTACCATCCCTGGATATGTCCTGTCCCACGGGCAGGACAGACCAGCAGAGTGGCGGCACAGTGGTATACAGTCGGGAGGGAGTTACCCTGGGAGTTCTTAACATAGACTGTGGACCCCATGAAGTCTCATGGCTTCAGGTTAAATATGAACAAGGAAACCTTACTGGTTATCACATACTGCCCTCCTTCAACTAATGAATCAGTCTTCCTCCATGTTAAACAACACTTGGAGGAAGCACTGAGAATGGCAAGGGCGCAAAATTTACTCTGGGTGGGGGATTTCAATGTCCACCACCAAGAGTGGCTCAGCAGCAGCACTACGGATCGAGCTGGTTGGGTCTTAAAGGATATAACTGCTAGTCTGGGTCAGCAGCAAATGGTGAAGGAACAACAAGAGGAAACAACATACATGATCTCATCCTTACCAATCTGCCAGCTGCAGATACATCTGTCCATGACAGTATTGGTAAAAGTGACCACCACACAGTCCTTATGGAGACAAAATCCCACCTTCACATTGAGCATAACCTCTGTTGCGTTGTGTGGCACTATCACCGTGCTAAATGGGACAGACTTTGAACTAATCTAGCAACTCAAGACTAGGCATCCATGAGGCCCTGTGGACTATCAACAGCAGCGAAATTATACTCCAGCACTATCTTTAACCTCATGGCCCACCGTATCCCTCATTCAACCATTACCATCAATTAATCCTGATTCAATGGAGAGTGCAGGAGGGCATATCTAAAAATGAGGTGTCAGCTTGGTGAAGTTATCAAACAGGACTACTTGCATGCCAAATGGCAAAAACAGCAAGTGATAGACAGAGCTAAGTGATCCCACAACCAACAGATCAAATCAAAGCTCTGCAGTCCTTCCACATCCAGTCAAGAATGGCGGTGGACAATCAAACAACTCCACAAATATCTTCATTCTCAATGATGGAGGAGCCTAGCACATCATTGCAAAAGATAAGACTGAAGTATTTGCAGCAATATTCAGCCAGAAGTGCGGAATGGATTATCCATCTCAACCTCCTCCAGTAGTTCCCAGCATGTCAGATGCCAGTCTCCAGCCAATTCCATTCACTCCATGTGATATCAAGAAACAGTTAGAGGCACTGGATACTGCAAAGGCAATGGGCCCTGATAATATTCCGGCAATATTACTAAACACTTATGCTCCAGAACTTGCTGCTCTCCTAGCCAAGCTCATCCAGTACAGTTACAACACTAGCACCTACCCAACAATGTTGAAAATTGCCCAAGTATGCCCTGTACACAAAAAGCAGGACATATCCAACCCAGCCAATTACTGCCCAATCAGCCTGCTCTCAATCATCAATAAAGTGATGGAAGGGGCCATAAATGTTGCTATGAAGCATCACCTACTCAGCAATAACCTGATGTGCAGATGCCAGCATTGGACTGGGGTAAACTGTACAGTCTGGGGACAATACACATCTCTTTAACCTGTGCTCAGTACTCCTTCCACTCACATTGTTAGCCACTTTAAGACTTGAATAGCAGGTTAGGTGTAAAGATTTGCATTCTAATCAGTAATCTGTAAACTGTCTGTGCTGATATATGCTCTGTCTGAGGCCAGAACTCTTCATTCACCTAACGAAGAGGGAAACCTCGAAAGCTTGTGAGTTTACTATCAAATAAATCGGTTGGACTTAAACCTGGTGTTGTCAGACCTCTTACAGCGATAACTTGCTCAGTGACGCCCAGTTTGGGTTTTGCCAGGGTCACTCAGCTCCTGACCTCATCCCAGCTTTGGTTCAACCATGGACAAAAGAGCTGAATTCCAGAGAATTCACAAGTGGCAAATAACATCACGCCACACAAACGCCAGGTAATGATCACCATGAGTCAGAGACACTCTAACAACCATCCCTTAACATTCAATGGTGTTACTATCACTGATTCCCCCACTGTCAACATCCTTCGGGTTACCATTGACCAGAAACTCAACTGGACTCCCCACATAAACACAGTGGCAATGAAAGCAGGTCAGAGACTGGGAATACTGCGGCAAGTAACTCACCTGACTCCCCTGAGCCTATCCATCACCTCCAAGGCACAAGTCAGGAATCTGATGGAATACTCATTTGCCTGAATGAGTGAAGCTCCAACAACACTCAAGAAGCTTGACACCATCCAGAACAAAGCAGCCTGCTTGATTGGCACTACATCTACAAACATTTAATCCCTCCACCACTGATGTTCAGTAGCAGCAGTGTGTGCTATCTACAAGATGCACTGCAGCAATTTACCAAAGATCCTTAGGCAGCACTTTCCAAACCCACGACCACTTCCATCTAGAAGGGTAAGGGCAGCAGATAAATTGGAACACCACCACCTCCAAGTTCCTATGCAAGCCATTCACCAACCTGACTTGGAAATATATCGCCATTCCTTCGCAGTTGCTGGGTCAAAATCCTGGAACGCTCTTCCTAAAGACATTGTGAGTCAACCCACAGAACATGGACTGCAGCAATTCAAGAAGGCAGCTCACCACCACCTTCTCAAAGGCAATTAGGGATGGGCAATAAATGTTGACCAGCCAGCAATGCCCATGTCCCACAAACGAATAAAAAAAGCTGGCTTGGAGGGCACACATTAAATGTTCACCAGGCTGAATTCTGGGATGAGTGGAGATTCCTATGAGGAGTGATTGAGTAGGCGAAGAATAATGGTGCTCCCAATGAAATAAATACAATTCTTAAGGGCTTCATGAGTGTAGATGTTAGGAGGACATTTCTCATGCCTGTGAAGCCTAGAATTAAGGGTCATGTGCTCTGAATAAAGGGTCAACCATATGGGATTGAGATGTGGTGCAATTTCACTCCAAGGCTTATAGGTCTTTGAAGCAATCCATCATAGAATATGATGTTTAGTCATGGAATATATACAGGGGAGAGACTGAAAAAATTTTGGTTACAAAGGAAAACAAGCTAGATGAACTTAAAGCTAGATTCACTTTCCAAAGAAAACTGAGCAACTGCTGTATCCTCTGTTTCAGAGATGTGGTTCACTCCTGCTTCATTGGACTGTGCCCTACAACCAGAGGGCTTCTCAATCCATCAAATCAACTGTACAGCAGCCTCAGGCAAGGCTAGGGAAAATGGGGTCTTCTGCCTAATCAATACTTCTTGGTGTCTACTCGTAGCAATACTGGTGGGTTCCTGAACCCCAGACCTAGAATATCTGACGCTAAAATGCCGTCCCTACTGCCTTCCATGGGTGTTCACCTCCATTATCCTGGCAGTTTACATCCCACCCCATGCGGACATGAAGATTGCGCTGGACGAAATATACATCTTTACAAATATCCTTGCGACAAGACATGGCGAGGCCTTGCTCATTGTGGCTGGAGACTTCAATCAGGCCAGCTCAAGAGCGTACTGCCAAGTTACCACCCACACGTCTCCTGCTCCACCAGAGGTCCAAACATCCTAGATCACTGCGAGTAAGTGTCAAATATGCCTACTGCTCTATCACCTACCATACTTTGGAAAATCAGACCACAAGACTGTGCTCCTGTTCCCAGCTTACAAGCAAAAACTGAAGTGGGAGGACCCGTCAAAGAAAGTTGTGCAATTTTGGCCTGAGGAATCGGATGATCTCCTATGGTGCTGTTTGGAGTCAGTGGAACTGGTCAGTATTTAAGAATTCTGTGACTGGCCTGAATGAGTATGCCAATACAGTAACTGACTTCATTAGCAAGTGTGTAGAAGACTGTGTGTCACAGAAGCAAATCCGTGTGTTTCCCAACCGGAAACCATGGATGAACAGGGATATCCACTGCTTGCTGAAGTCTAGGTCTGAAGCATTCAAGTCAGGCAACCCTGAGCAATACAAGAAAGCCAGATAAGATCTCAAGAAATCCATCAAAGGTGCCAAAAGACAGTATTGGACCAAGCTAGAGTCCTTGGCTAGCCATACCGATCCCCACTGACTATGGCAATTTCTGCAAGATAAAACAGGCTACAAGATGAAGGTATGAAAAATTGCCAGCTCCAATGCACCCCTCCCTGATGAGCTCAATGCATTCTATGCCCATTTTGAGCAAGAGGTCAGTGAGAACGAGCTCTCCACCCTAGAAGTTTTGGATGAATCTGCATCTGGGGTCACCATTGCAGATTTCAGAGCAGTCTTTTGAAGGTCAATGCACAAAAAGTGGCTGACCCGGATGGGGTACCTGGACGAGCACTCAGATCCTGCATGGATCAGCTGGTGGAGGTATTCACAGACATCTTCAACCTCTCTTTCCAACAATCTGATGTCCCTATCTGCTTCAAGAAGGCAACAATCATCCCAGTACCAAAGAAGAGCCAGGCAATGTGCCTTAATGACTATCAGCCGCTGGCTCTGATATCCATCATTATGAAATGCTTTGAAAGGTTAGTCATGGTACAAATCAATTCCAGCCTCCCAGATTGGCTGCATCCACTGCGGTTCGCCTACTGCCGCAACAGGTCCACCACCTCCCCAGCCCTGCACTCAAGCCTGGAACACCAGATAACTATGTCAGACTCCTATTTACTGACTACAGCTCAGCCTTCAACACCATTATTCCTACAAAACTCACCTCCAATCCCCATGGCCTGGGGCTGGGCTCCTCCCTCTGAATCTGGATTCTGAACTTCCCAACTCACAGATCACAATCAGTAAGGATGGTGTATTCTGGGAGAAGTCAGACCAGCAACATCTACCAAGAAATGGAAAGTGGTGTTCCTCAGGGATCAGTGCTGGGGCCTTTGCTGTTTGTAATATATATAAACGATTCGGAGGAAAATGTACCTGGATTGATTAGTAAGTTTGCAGATAACACAAAGGTTGGTGGATTTGTGGGTAGCAATGAGGACCATCAGAGGATAAGGCAGGATATAGATCAGTTGGAGACTTGGGGGGGGAAATGGCAGATGGTGTTTAATCTGGACAATTGTGAGGTAATGCATTTTGGAAGGTCTAAAACAGATAAGAAATATACAGTAAATGGCAGAACCCTTAAGAGTATTAATAGGCAAAGGGATCTGGGTGAACAGGTACTCAGGTCACTGAACGTGGTAATGCAGGTGGAGAAGTAGTCAAGAAGACATACAGCATGCTCACCTTCATCTGCTGGGGTATTGAGTTTAAAAATTAGCAAGTCATGTTGCAACTTTATAGAACCTTAGTTAGGCTGCACTTTGAATTTTGTGTTAAATTCTGGTCACCACACCATCAGAAGGATGTGGAGATGTTGAAGATGGTACAGAAAAGATTTACCAGGATGTTGCCTGGTATGGAGGGCATTAGCTATGAGGAGAGGTTGGAATAACTTGGTCTGTTCTCGCTGGAGAGACAGAGGCTGAGGAGAGACCTGATAGAAGTCTACAAGATTATGAGGGGCATGGGCAGAGTGGATACTTAGAAGCTTTTTCCCAGAGTGGAAGAGTCAATTACGAGGGGGCATAGGTTTAAGGTGAGAGATGCAAGGTTTAAAGGAGATGTACGAGACAGATTTTTTACACAGAGAGTAGTGGGTGCCTGGAACTCATTGCCAGGGGAGGTAGTGGAAGCGGATACATTAGTGATTTTTAAGGGGCATCTTGACAAGTACATGAATAGGATGGGAATAGAGTGATATGGTCCCCGGAAGGATAGGGGATTTTAGTTAAGTTGGGCAGCATTGTTGGTGCAGTCTTGGAGGGTCGAAGGACCTGTTCCTGTGCTGTAATTTTCTTTGTTCATTGTTCTTTGATAGGCTACAGCACCTCCTCCACAGTCATCCTTAACACCAGTGCCCCACAGGGCACCGCTGGGGTGCCCCCTACTATGCTCCTTATACACTAATGACTGTGTGGCCAAATTCCCCTCCAACTTGATTTTCAAATTTGCCATTGACATCACTGTAGTGGATCGAATCTCAAACAATGACGAGACAGAGTACAGGAATGAGATACAGAATCTGGTGAACTGGTACGGCAACAATAAATTCTTCCTCAATGTCAACAAAATGAAGGAGATTGTCATCAACTTCAGGAAGCATAATGGAGAACATGGCCCTGTCCACATCAATGGGAGCCATCAACAGGGACAAAGTAGAAATGGTTGAAAGCTTCAAGTGTTTAGGTGTCTAGATCACTAACAACCTGTCCTGATCCCCCCATGCTGACACTAGTTAAGAAAGCCCAGCAATGCCTCTACTTTCTCAGAGAGTAAGGAAATTTGGCATGTCAGCAATCATTCTCACCAACCTTTACAGATGCACCATAGAGAGCATTCTTTCTGGTTGTATCACAGATTGGTATGGCTCCTGCTCTGCCCAAGACTGCAAGAAACTACAAAAGGTCCTGAATGTAGCCCAATCCATCATGCAAATCAGCTTCTCATCCATTGACTCTGACTACACTTCCCACTGCCTCGGCAAAGCAGCCAGCGTAATTAAAGACCCCACGCACCCTGGACATTCTCTCTTCCACCTTCTTCTGGCAGGAAAAAAACACAAAAGTCTGAGGTTACTTACCAAACGACTCAAGAACAGCTTCTTCCCTACTGCCACCTGAATTTTGAATGGACCTAACTCGCATTAAGTTGATCTTCCTCTGCACCCTAGTTGTGACTGTAACACTACCTTCTGCATGCTCTGGTTTCCTTCTCTGTGAGCAGTATGCTTTGTCTGTATAGAGCGCAAGAAACAATACTTTTCACTGTATGTTAATACATGTGACAATAATAAATCAAATCAAATGATGAGATATGGGGATAATACAGGAAGGGTGAGGTAGATGATCAACCGTGATTATATTGACAGATGAAGCAGGCTTAAAGGGTATAGAATCATAGAAACACTACAGTGCTGAAAGAAGCCACTTGGCCCATCAAGTCTGCACCGACCACAATCTGACACAGGCCCTACTCCCACATCTCTACATATTTACCCAGCTAATCTCTCTAACCTACGCATCTCAGGACACTAAGGGGCAATTTTTGCATGGCCAATCAACCTAACCCGCACAGCTTTGGACTGTAGAGGGAAACTGGAGTACCTGGACGAAATCCATGCAGACACAAAGAGAATGTGCAAACTCCACACAGACAGTAACCTAAGCCAGGAATCAAACCCAGGTCCCTGGAGCTGTGAAGCAGCAGTGTTAACCATTGTGCTACCATGCCACCCAAGTAGAAGTGTCTCTTCCCATCTTATTTCTTATTTTTGCAAATCTCCTTGCCCAGTACACAAAGTTCACATATTAATACTTGGTTGATAACTGAACAGTCACACATATTTGCCTACAGCTTAGAGTGTGAACGATAGCTGAACTTATATCTCATTTGCCATTTACAGTCAGTGCAAAGCCATCATATTGCGTAATGTTACATTTGCAATGTAAATCCAAATTCAGGCAAATATGTGTGACTGTTCAGTTATCAACCACATAGTTATTGACTACATAGCGGAGTGTAGATATCAGATAAATTGATCAGATTCCTTCTCGTACTCTAAATGTTAAAGGGATGCTATTGGAAGGAAAAGCAGCACTAACACCAGCAAGCACAGAGCCTTACTAAGTGTGTATGTGGACTAAAATTTTGAGAAGGCCAGTTAGTAAGCATTGGGATTGATTAAGCCCGATCAAGTCTGATTAAGTTGGGGCAGCATACAAACTCCACACTACACACTCACCTTTATGATTGCGGTATACAGCCCAGTATTAAATAGGTGAGTGGCTACTTGTTCAGCTTGGGGGCCTGGTTCATGAGAGGTTAGCACCAATTAAAGCCAGCCTAATGGTAAACTGGGTTGGGGCTGGACTGCGTGTTCTAGCCCTGGCAGACCTGAAGATCACCGGGCACTGTGATTTCAGACAGCCCTGTGTTCAATATCTTCACTGCTGCCAGTCAGCTGTGCATATTCTGCAGTGACGAGGTCACTTTAATCTCCATGCCCCCCCACCCCCCCCAGTCACCTGGCAGGATTTTAAATCATTACAGCACTCCATTCTGCAGCAGAGATTTTCCTTTCTCACTGTCAGAAGTTGCAGGTGAGAGCAAACCCCTATGAAGTCCTCTGATAAAGAGAAGATATCAATTTTACCTGTGTGTGTGTGTGTGTGTGTGTGTGTGTATGTGTGTGTGTGTGTGTGTGTGTGTGTGTGGGGGGGGGGGGGGGGGAGCGGCGGGGAGGTGGGGGTTCTTCCCAGCTGTGCTCTCATCCCCAGTGTATGCACACAGCTTTGATTTGAAGTTGTTATGACTTCCCAGCAAGCTGAAAATACTTAAACCCTCTCCTTTGGACTTGAAACCTTTGATCTGTAACAAGTTCAACTGCAGTGCCTTGTAAAAGATCCAGCTCCTCCAGCCATTCCTATTTATTTTGAATTCCCTTCGCAGTTGACTGCACCTCAAGTACCCCATTGGCCTGACTGCAATGTTTACAGAGTCTAATCCTGATTGACAGCATGCGGTTTCTCTATCTGATCCCTAGGACTAAAGGGAGCACCTAAGTAAGGTTCTGAGGAGGAAGGAGGCTTGAGTGGGGGGCCTGAGTGGGAGGTCTGAGGTGGATGGGGAACTGAGTGGGTGGTCTGAGGGGTAAACTGGTCTGAGTGGGTGGTCTGAGAGAGAGGGGGATGGGGTCTGGGTCAGATAGAATAAACCTCATGCATGCATGGTGTGGCAAGGAGGATGCCTCTTGTTGCTGAGGGGTTGGTGATGCTTCCTCAACCCTTGGGGTTCAACAAGCCAGGTCCTTGCTTGTGAAAACCTCTACCAAAAGTCACCCCGTGCTGATGCCGCTGGCAAAGTGGTAAATAGTGAGGACCATTGGATTCAGTATCAGCTTGCTAATGGGTGTATTTAAATGTCAATAGACTTTCCTTCCGCTTTGGCCAGGAACTCGATCGGAGCTGGCAGCGTGACCTGGGAGTAATGCAGCGGGTTCAGCACCTTGTGCAAAAACCCAACTCCCAATTCTTTAGGCCATTGTGAATCGCACTGAAGGATAGCGATTCCCTCCCTGCCCCCCCCACCCCCTCTTCAATATCATTAAAATAGTGAAAACAAAATGGAAAGGTGTCTAGCACATTTTAAAATTTAGATATTGATGTTTTTCCATCTGCGGCAATGAGATGAAAGAAAATGTAAAATCTTGCTCGGCATGTGTCGATGGAAATTCTCATTTCTGCGTAAATGCAAAACGATGATATGCATCTAAAATACCAATTTTTGTTTCAACAGAGTTAATTACTTTTTGAAAATATCGCCACAGGATTTCCATGAAGCTATTCACAGTCCACTGCCATAACTTCACCTAACAAGTAATGAAAATTGCCTTTACATGTGGAAACAGAGCTCGTGCTGGATTTCCATGCGATTACAATGGCAAATCGATTCGGAGAACGTTGTCATCCATTCTATTTTCACAACCTAAGTAAAGAAACAAGAGGTGGTTTCAGAGGACGACGTGCTTGCCTTGGAAATGTTCAGAAGAGGTTCACAAATATGATCCCTGGAATGAAGGGTTTGTTGTATGAGGAACGGTTGAGAACTCTGGGTCTATACTCATTGGGGTTCAGAAAGATGAGGGGGGATGTTACTAAAGCTTACAGGATAATGCGAGGCCTGGATAGAGTGAACATGGAGAAGATGTTTCCACTAGTAGGAAAAACTGGAACCAGAGGGCTCAACCTCAGGCTAAAGGGATGCTCCTTGAAAACAGAGATGAGGAGGAATTTCTTCAGGCACAGAGTGGTGAATCTGTGGAATTCTTTGCCACAGAAGGCTGTGGAGGCCAAGTCATTGAGTGTCTTTAAGACAGAGATAGATAGGTTCTTGATTAATAAGGGGATCAGAGGTTATGGGAAAAAGGCAGAGAATGGGGATGAGAAGAATATCAGCCATGATTGAATGGCAGAGCAGACATGATGGGCTGAGTGGCCTAATTCTGCTCCAATGTCTTATGGCCTTATTTCCAGTAACTGCTTCCCAAACGAATGGGGCTTGTTGTAATGATCTGATATTATTGAATTCAGCTTTGAGTTTGGTAGCTTATAAAGTGTCTCATTGTTAGATGTGATGCAGTTCCTCAGGCTTCCATAGAACTCCATCGGAACAGTATAGGATGTCGAGGGCAGAAAATGGGAGTGAGGTGGAGGATTAAATTGGTTGGAATTTCAGGGTCGTAGAACTGAACTGATGTGTTTAGCAATATCTTTGCCTAGTCTGTGTTTGGTCTCCCCAGTGTTGAGGGGACCACTTTGTAAAGAGTAAATAACAGTAGATTTGCTCGAAAGAAATATAAGTGAATTTCTTTTTCATCTTGCGCCTGAACAGTGACTTCATTGCAGTATTAATGTAAGTCTCCTTGTGACACTATGTTCTGACCTCTCATAGTGTTTCTGTGCCCCCTGAACAGTTTGGGGATTGACAGTCAATCCTGCAGCTGGGCCTCAAGATTGGGATTTCCATTCCCCAGGTCCTCAACTGGAACACAATCCAGGAATAGCTACAGATTAAATGATTGATTATTGCATCCCTATCATTCAATCTCATTAACTGAATTTCCTGTTGTGTCTTTGCCTCAATGTAGAAGTTGAATTAGGTAAAGGTAGTGATCTAATTCAATTTGATTCCTGTGTGTATGTCACGGCTGTCAACTATAAAAGTGATGCAGTTCTTATCTCAAAGTATGGACAATGAAAGAATCCTCAACACCCCTCCCATTAGTAGTCATTAGTAGTGGTGGAATGTGATGCATTCAATGCGTAAGGGCTTCCATTGCCTCCCTCCTTACAGTTATTCTTAGATCCCGGAATTATGAGAACAAAATGCACGCAGCAAACAGGGTTCTGTTCAACTTTAGGTTCATCCATAAAACCACAGCACAAACCTCTATACAGTTTGACTAAGATTTATAATCACCCATGTGGCTGGTAATTACTGGTGTTGAGGGTAAGCTTGGATCTAAAGGTGACCAGTCCCTGTCCTTCTTCTCCTGACTGCGGTAACCACACTTGGATGTTGTCTCTTGTTCAAGTCACACTTTCACAACACCTGGGCCTCAGGCGAAGATTCCGTTAACATTCTGCTAGATCTTGCAGCTCTTCTGGTGCAATGCCAAACTGTGAGGGCGTAGGCAATTCTCCCGCTGTTTATACAAAAGAGGGATAAAATAATTAACCTTCCACCGTGAACGACATTTAGCTCATGGCTTATTCTGGTGTAAATGTTCCTTTCATTCTCAGAACAGGAACTGCTGACAACTTGTAACTATAGTTCATGTGTGTCATTCCCCAGTTTCTAAATCAATCATCAGTCAGCTTTCTCATTCCCTCTGAGCTGAGGGTTAACTGTTTCATGTCTTTCAGTTCAAGGGTTAATTGTTTCATGTCTTTTGGTTCATGGATTAACTGTTACAGAATCATAGAATCCCTACAGTGCAGGAGGAGGTCATTCAGCCCATCGAGTCTGCACCGACCATCATCCCACCCAGGCCCTATTCCTGTAGCCCCTCATATTTACCCTGCTAATCCCCCTGATACGCGGTTAATTTTAGCATGGCCAATCAACCTAGCCTGCACACTTTTGGGCTGTGAGAGGAAACCAGAGCACCCGGAGGAAACCCACACAGACACGGGGAGAATGTGCAAACTCCGCACAGACAGTGACCCGAGGCTGGAATCGAAGCCAGTGCCCAGACGCTGTGAGGTAGCAGTCCTAACCACTGTGCCACCGTGTCGCCTTGCTTCATCTTTCAAATGGAAGACCTCAATTTAGTTAAAAAAAGAGTTTTTAGTTGATATAAATGGTGGTCTGGTCGCACACTGTCGAGTTAGCTTTTCATGTGGCTTGGTGAGTCACCATGGTCTGCCCAACAGCCTGACTATCTGAGATGTCTCCGCTCTAAAGCCAAGAAGGTCAGATAGCCACTGTTGTTTGTATCTCAAAGTGTAGTTGTTGTTTAGTTAGGACGAGTGTCTTTTCCACGGTATTGGGTTTTCATTGCTACGTTCGCCTTTCTGTTGTTGAATGGCTCACTGTTCAGCACAACTCTCTTTCTAAGTAATGAAAGAAAGGGGACCTGCATTCATATAGTGCCTTTCATGACCACGAGGCATCTTAACGAATTTTGTAGCCAATTAAATAGTTCTTTAAATGCAGCTGTCGATTTGCACACTGTGTGCTCCACAAATAGCAATGGGATAATCACAAGCAATCTGTTTTTATGACATTGATTGTGGGCCAAGCATTGGCCAAGACACAAGGGATAATTCCCCCCCTCTTCAAAATAGTGTCATGGCATCTTGACCATCCACAGAAATTCGGCATATCCTCTAAGACTCTCACCAATTTTTACAGATGCACCATAGAAAGCATTCTTTCTGGCTGTATCGCAGCTTGGTATGGCTCCTGCTCTCACCAAGACCACAAAAAACTACAAAGGGTAATAAATGTAGCCCAGTCAATCATGGAGACCAGCCTCCCATTCTTTGACTCCATCTATATTTCTCACTCCCTTAAGCAGCCAGCATAATCAAGGAGCCCATGCACCCCAGAATTGAACATGGGTCCCTCGCGGTGTGAGGCAGCTATGTGAAGCACTGTGCCACCATCCTGCCCTCATGGGGAGACCATTGCCTTGCAGGAGGTTCCTGATGAGAGGAGGGGAACCTCTCTCTATAGCCACTCAATGACCCATGGGGCTGGAGGAGGGGGGACCCCAGCAGCAAATGTCTTCTCCTGTGGCTATGGTGCTGCCATTGGAAGATGCACATCTCCGCCGCACTCTCCTATGACCTACCTGACCCCAGTACACTGCTTAAAAAAATGACTCCTCCTTTAAGACCTTAAAGCAATAGAAGCTCGTTTTATTTTTGTGTCAAATTGATTGTGACCAAAAGCGTAAAAGATGGTTCAGAGTACTAAATGAATCAGATATGATCCTTTAAGAAACTCGCTTTGCTATCGGGTACAATGCTCAGTATTTAATAGGGAAGAGGGTCATGTAGCATAGTCATAGTTCCTGTCATAGCTTTTGAATTATAAACTTCAAGTCCAATGCTTGCACCAACCTTCCTTAAGTTGATCATGTCTGTTCATTAATTTACATGAGGTTGAATTAAATTGATTTTTCCTCCCGAGAGCTCATTACTTGAGGAGAGGCTGGAGTTAATTTTTTTCAGTGAGATGAGGAAGGTGGAATGGAAAATGAATGATCCATTCAGTCCCCTCCCCGCACTTTCCTCCACTATCTCCCTTGCCCTCCCCCAGACTCTCCATCCCCATCTCCCTCCACCTCCACCTCACACCACGCCCATCCCAGTGCAACGAATCAAGCACCGGATGGTTATTAAAAGCTATCCTGTGGAAAAGTGGCCAATGAGTGGGGTCATAGGCCTGGATATTGCATGGCAGAGGAGTTATGCTGTGAATACAAAGTTGGTCATGGCAAGAAATGTAAAAGCCCCTTGCCCCTCTGAACTTCTCTTTATTTCAGCTCCAACAAGTTAATGAATGATGTCCAAAATCATACAGATGATGCAAGCTTCAAAGAACAAAGAACAAAAACAGCCCAGGAAGCAGGCCCTTTGGCCCAACAAGCCCACGCCGCCATTTTAACACTAACAGTCCCCCCCTCCACCCATGACCCTCATCTATTGTTTTATGGCCATCCACATTGAGGGAAACTAATTTAGGGAGAATTTATTACTGCCAATCAGCCTAATAGCACATCTTTGGGGTGTGGGAGGAAACCGGAGCACCCGGAGAAAACCCACGCAAGCACGGGGAGAATGTGCAAACTCCCACAGACACTGGCCCAAATCCATGTGTCTGCACAGCAAACAGTGATAATCACTGAGCTGTCGTCTTGCCCAGCATCTGGTCCAGTTTAAGCATACACTAACGGCATGAAGCACTAGGCCAATCTCGAACAATCAAGAGCAGCCCAAGTACAACCCATCGCGTGTATGCCCCTCGTTGGACAACAAGGCTGACCGACTTAAAAGGAGAAAAACATTATTATCATACCATATCCATTTACCTTAACAGGAACGCCCCAATGCTAATGAACCTTATTTAAAACAATCTCCTATATCCACCCATCTCCAGCCCACTCATGTGCCTGTTTAAGTTACTCTTAAACAACTCTAGCGTGCTTGCCTCCACCACCTTACTTGGCAGAGCATTCCATATCCCCACTACTCTCTGTGTGAAAAACTTCCCTCTCAGATCTGTGTTATACCTCTCCCCCCTCACGTTAAGCCCATGGCCCCTCGTCCTGTGTGTCTCTAACATAGGAAATAGCTTACCTCTGTTTACTCTAACTATACCCTTCATAATCTTATATACCTCTATTAGATCGCCCCTCAGTTGGCGTCTTTCAAGGGAAAACAGCCCCAATTTGCTCAATCTTTCCTCATAACCCAGTCCTTCCATACCAGGCAACATCGTGGTAAACCTCCTCTGCACTGTCTCCAGAGTCTCCACGTCCTTCCGGTAGTAAGGCGACCAGAACTGGAAGCAGTACTCTAAATGCGGCCTAACCAACGTTCTATACAACTGCAACATTAGACTCCAGCTCTTATATTCTATACCCCTTCCTATAAAGGCTAACATACCATAGGCTTTCTTCACAACCTTCTCCACTTGTACTGCCACCTTCAAAGACTTGTGCACTTGCACCCCGCGGTCTCGCCGCGATTCTATACTCCTTATGGGCTTACCCTTTATCATATAACTCCCCCCTACATTATTCTGGCCAAAATGCATCACCTCACATTTATCCGGATTAAACTCCATTTGCCATGTATCTGCCCAATATACCAGCCTATCAATATGCCGTTGTATTGCCACACACTGTTCCTCTCTGCCTGCCAATCCAGCCATCTTGGTGTCATCAGCAAATTTGCTGATCACACCACTTACTCCCTCTTCCAAGTCATTTATATACACTACAAAGAGAAGAGGTCCCAGTACTGAGCCCTGCGGCACACCACTAGTGACAGACCTCCAGCTAGAAAAGGACCCCACCACTACTCCTCTCTGTCTCCTCTTTGCAAGCCAGTTCTCAACCCATCGAGATACTTGGCCACATATCCCATGAGCCTTAATCTTTTCTACCAACCTACCATGAGGGACTTTGTCAAACGCCTTACTGAAATCCATATAGACGACATCAACGGCTCGTCCTTGTCAACCGTTTTTGTCACCTCCTCAAAAAATTCTACCAGATTCGTAAGGCAAGACTTCCCCTTTACAAAGCCATGCTGCGTATCCTTAATCAGATCGCAACGCTCTAAGTGCTCATACATCCCATCCCTAAGAATCCTCTCCATCAACTTGCCTACCACTGACGTCAAACTCACCGGCCTATAGTTACCTGGGTTATCCTTCCTACCCTTTTTAAACAACGGTACCACGTTCGCTATCTTCCAGTCCTCTGGGACCTCACCTGTGTCCAAAGAAGAGACAAAGATTTGCGTCAGAGGCCCAGCAATCTCATCTCTCGCCTCCCTAAGCAGCCTAGGATAAATGCCAACGGGCCCCGCAAAGTATTCATTCAGGATCTCCCCCATTCCCTCAGACTCTAAGCACAATTCCCCTCGTCTGTCCCTGAGGGGACCGATTTTACCCCTAGCCACCCTTTTGTTCCTAACATAGGAGTAAAACACCTTTGGATTTTCCTCAATCCTACCTGCCAAAGCCATTTCATGCCCCCTTTTTGCCCTCCTAACTCCCCTTTTGAGATCCCTCCTACTCTTTCTGTACTCCTCCAATGCTCTCTCCGTTCCCAGCTGCTTAGACCTGACATATGCCTCTCGTTTCTTCCTAACCAGGTCTTCTATATCTCTAGTAATCCACGGCTCTCTAATCCTACCTTTTCCATCCTTCCTCCTAACCGGCACATGCCTTTCCTGCACCCATTGTAGTTTTCCCTTGAAAGACTCCCACATGCCTAACGTGGACTAGACCTCCAACAGCCTATCCCAGTCTGTATCCCTAAGCTCCTGCTTAATCCGGCTGTATCTAGCCTTCCCCCAATTTAGCACCCTCCCCTTAGGGTAGCACTCATCTTTTTCTATTCGTATCCTAAAGTAGACAGAGTTGTGGTTGTAGAGTTGTAGGCTACATGTTTGCCTACTGCAACCTCAACCACCTGACCCGGCTCATTTCCCAGAACTAAATCCAGTATAGCCCCCTCTCTAGTCGGGCTATCTACATACTGCTCCAAGGATCCTTCCAACACACATCTTACGAATTCCTCCCTGTCCGAACCCCCAGCTCTAGGCATCTTCCAATCCACCCCAGGGAGATTAAAATCTCCCACTACAACAACCCTGTTCTTCCTACACTTGTCCAAAATGTCTCTACATATACCCTCTTCCACTGCCCGCATGCTTTATGACCACACCTGTCATAAAGCACTCCCAAGTTTTTTTTCCTGTCCAATATGCAAAAAAGCTGCAATGGACAACAAAAGATTAGCTCTTTAAATAGGTTCAATATCTGCTAACTGGTGATTTCAAAATGTTGGATGTGCTAAAATGAAATTAAAGCGATTGTGACAAAATGGTTACCTGGCACACAAAATGGACTCTGGGGAGGGACATTAAAAGGCACTGGCTTTGGGCACAGGCAGTTACACAAAGAGTTAAAACCCCTGCAGTATCTGAATTGCTGCAGGAAGCTGGTCAGACCTGGGGCACTTTAAGACTTGAGATAGGAGCAGACCCAGAACAATGAGTTTGATAATAAAATCAGCCACTGGTGGGGACAGAAATGCATAAATATTATATCAAAACCAGTCATTGATAGAGGACATAACTGCATAAATATATCCATTCTATGTACAGTGATGTATTAACTGTCCATGTCTGTATTTGTCTGCTTATAATGATGTGTTAACTGTCAATGTCTGTATCTGTCTACTCAACTTCTAACGATGTGTTAACGGCTAATGTCCATGCTATCTATTGTCTAAAAGGTGTTATGAGTCTCAACTACCATTGTGTAGTTGAAAAGGTAGCTACCAAGTACTGCGGAGTACCAGTGCTTTCTCCCAAAGCTTTGTCCGAAATAAAACTGTTTTGTTGAACCTCCAAGTCTGACTCAGAAGTGGTAAATTTCCCACAACAGGTGGGCTTTCAATTTCCATGCCCACTTGTCTGCGTACCATCAGAGAGATACTTGTGTGATGATGTTGTATTGCCAATTGGAAGCCATTATAGCATGCTTTTCATTCATATGGGATGGCAGGGACAGTATGGTTTGGATGGTGGGGGTGGGGGTGGGGGGAGTGGGGAGGGTGGGTGGGGGAGAGGTGGTGGCGCCGGTGGGGGGCGGTGAGCTGTTGGGATCCACCCAGGGCTGGGCAGTCACCATTAGGAGTGTGGAGCGAATAGACTGCATAAAGAGTTGTGTTTCCTGATACCCGCTCGTGGAGTAGTTATTGGAGAGAAGTCTCAGCACAAGATTTAATACTATTAGTCACATATAAATTCCTGTTATATCCACTACAGTGACCTTGGTGTTAGTTTTAGAAACATGATTTCCAATGTACTTGGCATTATTACCACGATGGTTTGAAATAATATGGCCTCTGTAATTCTGATGTTTTTGGGTGGAACAGGTGCAATTTCCTGGAAACATTTGAATGTTTTTATTGTGATATTATTTTAAATGTTTTGCCATGTTTGAGAAAAGTTCCAAAAGATAAGCAGTAATGCAGCGACCCCACCCACTCATTTGCTTAGAATCAGGCACCACACACCCACTCACACAATCCACATCCCAATTTCAAAGGCTTGGTGAGTTTGTGAAGGGGCAACTGAAGGTAAATATGTGGGCTTGACATTGCTAAGCTACACTCATTTCTGCACCAGAATTATTATAGAATCCCCACTGTGCAGAAGGAGCCATTCAGCCCATCAGGTCTGCACTGACCATAATCCCATCCAGGCCCTATCCCTGTAACACCACATATTTACCCTGTGAATCTGCTGACACTAGGGTCAATTTAGCATGGCCACTCAATCTAACCCACACATCTTTGGATTGTGGGAGGAAATCGGAGTACCTGGAGGAAACCCACACAGACATGAAGAGAACATGCAAGCTTCACACAGACAGTGACAAAGCTGGGAATCGAACCTGGATCCCTGTCTCTGTGAGGCAGCAGTGCTAACCACTGTGCCATCGTGCTGAGAATTTTTCCTTCCCTAAAGGACATTAGTGAACCAGATGGGTTTTTCTGGCAGTCAGCAATGGTTTCATGGACTCTTAATTCCAGATATTATAACTGAATTCAAATTCCACCATTTGCCATTGGAGGATTCGAACCTGGGTCCCCAGAACATTATCTGGGTTTCTGGATTAATAGTTGGGCAATAATACCATTAAGCCATTGACTCTCCAATCCTATCTCACTTACATCTGCACTTTAAATTCGCTAATTCAATATCTTTTGGAAATTCATGACTGATACAATCCTTATGGAGTTGCAGCAAGAACGTGGTCCAATGGTTTTGTTCTTCTTGTGACCTTGCTCTTCATTAAACACATACACATTGTTTTGATCTGATTTCATTTGATTATTATTGTCATGTGTATTAGTGTACAGTGAAAAGTATTTTTTTCTTCCACACTATCCAAACAAAGCACACTGTTCATACAGCACTTAAGGGGGAAGGATAGGAGACGGTGTAGAATGTAATGTTACAGTCATAGCTGGGGTGTAGAGAAAGATCAACTTAATATATGGTAGGTCCATTCAAACATCTGATAGCAGCAGGGAAGAACCTGTCCTTGTGTCGGTTGGTATGCGACCTCAGACTTTTGCATCTTTTTCCCAAAGGAAGAAGGTGAAAAAGAGAATGTCTGAAGTGCATGGGGTCCTTGATTATGCTAGCTGTTTCTCCAAGGCAGTGTGAAGTGTAGACAGTGTCAATGGGTGAGAGACTGGTTTGCATGATGAACTGGGCTATGTATACAAACCTTTGTAGTTTCTTGCAGTCTTGGTCAGAGCAGGAGCCATACCAAGCTGTAATATATTCAGAGAGGATGCTTTCTATGGTGCATCTGTAAATGTTGATGGGAGTCATATGGATATGCCAAATTTCCTTAGCCTCCTGAGAAAGTAAAGGCATTTGTGGGCTTTCTTAACTCTAGCTTTGGCATGGAACGACCAGAACAGGTTGTTGGTGATCTGAACACCTAGAAACTTGAAGTTCTTGACCATTTTCACCTCATCCCCATTCATGTGGACAATGCACTTCTTGAAGTTGATGACTATCTTCTTTGTTTCTCAATTGATACTTGGGAGTAACTACACAAGGAATGGTAGAGACCTGGGAAGAGAAACACAGGAACATAGTAACATAGAAAATAGAAAGAGGAGGAGGCTATTTGGCCCTTTGAGCCTGCTCTGCCATTCATTATGATCAGGGCTGACCATCAAATTCAATATCCTGATCCTGCCTCCCCCCCGCCCCCCGCCATATCTCTTGATTCCTTTAGCCCCAAGAGCTTTATCTAATTTGTTCTTGAATGCTATAATTCTGCCACAATTATGAAGTTTATAAAATTGTTAAGTTTTTGAAAGGTGTCCTTAACTTAGGGTAAAACGAAGGGCAGGGTTATATGACCTACTCTGAAATCTGCGTGGCAGCAAGCCTGGGTGTTTTGATTGTTGGCAATTAAGAGAGGCCAAAATTGTTTTACTGCCTGTCTTGTGCAATAGGTAGTGTTCCTGCCTCTGAGCCAGAAGTTCCGGGTTTGAGTCTCATTCCAGGACTGGATGGTTCACAGAAGATGCATTCATAATGCGGCCAACCTGACAGAGTATCAACATTCCAGTGTGCCTATGGCAGGTGATAAGAGTGTGGGAGTATTATGGGGAGCCATGTTTGATGCAGAACGCCACCCCTCGAACATTAACTATGGAAACAGTCCGACAAGCTCTTCCCAGAAAAAATCTAGCCATGAAAACAGACATAAGGACATGATTTAACTGCTTTATGTGTCACTAGACACGGGAAAAACCATAAAAGATGCTCACTTAGAGAACAATGGAGGAAACCAGTCTGCTAATAATGGATAGATTGTGAGTCTCCAAAGTCCCAGAAGATTTGAGAATGTTAGGTTGCAAACAATTGTCTTTTAAACTATCATGAATAAATACAACATGGATTTATGAATGAGATATTATATTTAACAAAAATTTCTGTGGAAATTTTTTGACGACATAACTAGTAGAATAGATAAGGGTGAACCTGTGGATGTAGTGTAGTTGGATTTTCCGATAGCTTATCAAAAAACCCATATAAGATGGAAACAGAGAGTCGGAATAAATTAGTCTTTGCAGAGTGGTAGGCAGTGACTAATGCAATTCTGCAGAGATCAGTGTTTGGGCGCCAGCTATTCACAATGCACACCTAATAATTCGAATGAGGGAATCAAAATTAATGTGCTCATGTTTCCTGATGACAAAAAACTTACTGGGAAGGAGAGCAGTCAGGAGGATATGAAGAGTCTTCAAGGTGATTTAGACAAGTTGAGTGAGTGGGTAAATACATGGCAGATGCAGTTTAATGAGGATAACTGTGATGTTATCCACTCCGGATGGAAAAACAGAATAGCAGAGTATTTTTTTTTAATGGTGATTCTGGAAAGGGCTTATAGACATTAGCTGCCAACAGTTAGGATGGAGTGAGTTATATAACCAATCTTACCCAACACGAGGATTGTGAAAAGATTTGAAATGAAATTGAATCATGAACTATATGCTTTGTATAAATTAAATCAACAATAATGATTTTGAAATAATCTGTTGTATTAAAATAATCCATTGAATTGCATTAATTAAGATTATAAAATAAAACATGCAATTTGTCAGTGCAATGACTAAAGAAACCAGCAACATTGATGAAAGAATGCAGATTCAGCAACATTAAATGTAATTTGCATTAAGAAAACAATGGATGGAAACAGATATATTCAAAATATACCTTTACACAGGAACATTTGATGATACATTCTTTATGATTCAAGATGCCCAGGCCTGGAATGATGTTGAGTGATGGGACCACGTTTAAACAAAGAACAAAGAACAACACAGCATGGAAAACAGGCCCTTCGGCCCAACGAGCCCGCACTGCCATTTTAACATTACGAGTCCCCTCTCCACCCATGACCCTTGACTATGCTTGTGGCATTCCACATTGAGGGAAGACTAATTTAGGGACAATTTGTTACACCAATCAGCCAAACAGCACATCTTTGGGGTGTGGGAGGAAACTGGAGCACCTGGAGAAAACCCACGCCAGCACGGGGAGAATGTGCAAAACTCCCGCAGACACTGGCCCAAATCCATATATCTGCACAGCAATCAGTGATAGTCACAGAGCTATTAGACCAAGTCTTGGCATTTAGCCAGTGCTGACCTAAGTAAAATAAATCTTCATGGATACTATGGAAACAAGGAAGCAATCTATGTCAAGAGGTGGACTTCTGCTAATCGGAATGAACTAATGTAATAACATTATTTAAGAGAGCAGATTTTAATTGATTTAAAATACTGTCATGATTAGATTGGCATATTAAATAATAAATGAAATCACACTTAGCTAATTAATGGGTTGAACTATAGATAACAGAAGAATATAATTGTCCGTATTTTGGCACGAAAGATGAAATCTTTTGAGAAAGCCCTGTGCTCCTGTTGTGCTGTCTGAGGTCTTCCTTTGGCCAAAGTTATTGTTCTGTCTTCATGTATATCATCTTTTTTTTTTGTGTTTTAATAAACTAGTTTAAAATAAATTCTGTTATGCTTCAACAACTGAGTCATTTTACCTTTGCAAAGCTTACATTTTCAGAATTACTTTAGATTTTCTAACGATATCCAACCACCAAATCAAAATTCCCCACTGCAGTGATAGATTAGGAAATGTTGACATCCACAGACCAAAAGACCATAAGACGTAGGAGCAGAATTAGGCCACTCGGCCCATCGAGTCCGCTCTGCCATTCAATCATGGCTGATTTTTTTTCACATCCCCATTCTCCTGCCTTTTCCCCATAACCCCTGATCCCCTTATTAATCAAGAACCTATCTATCTCTGTCTTAAATACACTCAGTGACCTGGCCTACATAGCCTTCTGTGGCAAAGAATTCCACCAATTCACCACTCTCTGGTTGAAAAAATTCCTCCTCATCTCTGTTTTAAAGGATCATCCCTTTAGCCTGAGGTTGTGCCCTTTGTTTCTAGCCTTTCCGACTAATGGAAGCATTCTGTCCATGTCCACTCTATCCAGGCCTCGCAGTATCCTGTAAAGGTATTTGGGTATCCAGAACACCAGCCACTAAAAGCATGCATGCAGATACAAAAAACAGGAAGGCAAAAGGTATGTTGGGCTTCATTGCAAGAGGACTTGAGTACAGGTACAGGAATGTCTTACTGCAACTATACAGGGCCTTGCTGAGTACTGCAGTATTGTGTGCAGTTTTGGTCTCCTTGTTTAAGAAAGAACATACTTGCCATGGTTAGAGGTGCAGTGATCGTTAACCAGAGTGATTCCTGGAATGGCAGGATTGTCGTATGAAGAGAGAATGGGACAACTGGGCCTGTATTCACTGAAATTTAGGAAGAATGAGAGGGGATGTCACTGAAATGCATAAAGTTCTGCCAGACTGGACAGACAGGATGCAGGGGTGATATTTACTCTGGCTGGGAGAACAAGAACAAGTGGTCACAATTCCAGCATAAGGGATGAGCCATTTAGGCCTGAGATGGGGAGAAACGTCTTTACACAGGGTGGTGAATCTATGGAATTCTCTACCACAGAATATCGTGGAGGCCAAGTCACTGAATATATTTACAAGAAAGAAATAGATAGATTTCTAAACTCTAAATATGTCAAGGGCTATGGGGAGAGTGTGTGGGTATGGTGTTGAGTTAGAGGAACAGCTATGGTCATACCTAATGGCTCACAGAATCAAAAAGGCCTACCCTACTCCTGCTCCTATTTTCTATGTTTCTATGTAACACACGTAAGGCAAGATTCACCAGCCTCCCAGTCGTGTTTTTCCTGCCAGCGGGAGGTGGCGCGTTGTTTGCAGGGTTATCTGATCCCGACGCTGTCGATGGGAATTCCTGGGGAATTGCGGGAAAACCCGCAGGCAGGGGTACACTGCCGGTGGGGCCGGAGAATCCCACAGGTGCAAACAGCTGGAGAATTCAGGCAACGGTTTAACCATGTATGGTAACCCTTGTGCTGAATAACTGACCACATCCAGTTTTACCCTCTGGGTGTTTTTAAAAAGGATTGTTTATTGAATGGAGAAGAAAACCTCTTGTGAAAAAGTATTAAGTATCAGTTATCAGAATCTGATGAGTCGTGAACTGATCATCCAGATCACTGTGTAGAATGCATTTCCTTTCATTCCATATAGCTTATCTCTTTTGTGTCACACTGAGTGATGGAGGCGAGAGGGATATATTGCTTATCTTTAGGAATCTGTAACCTTTCTTATATTCTCTTCATGTTCATCAGACATTTAAATTCATTGGTAAACTTCACAGTATCAACACCTTCAAGAACAAAGAAAATAGCTATGAGTCAGTGAAATGTTCTCCGATGGCTGGCATTTTCCACCTTCCCCACCAAAACCTTGCTCATTTGCAAATTTCAAGCGAAGGTTTCAATTAGGGGTGATTTGGTAATTTCAGAGGCATTTTGCCTGGGGCATAAAGACCTACGGCCTCAGGCATGTGGGCACATCCACTGCCTCAATGGAGGTAGAGCACTGGACAGCCATTGAAGTTACAATGATAGAAGCATTGAATCCCTACCATGCAGAGGGACACCATTCGGCCCATCGAGCCTGCACTCACAACAATCCTATGCAGGCCCTATCCCTGTCACCCCACGTATTTACCTTGCTAATCCCCCTGACACTAAGAGGCAATTTAGCGTGGCCAATCAATCTATCCCGCACATCTTCAAACTGTGGGAGGAAACCAGAGCACTCGGAGGAAACAAACACAGACATGGGGACAATGTGCAAACTCCACACAGACAGTGACCCGATGTCAGAATCGAACCTGGGTCCCTGAAGCTGTGATGCAGCTGTGTTAATCAATGTGCCATCGTGCTCCAGCGATAAAGTCATGGCCAGGAAGGGCCTTATCAATATGAACATTGTGAATTCCTTCCCAGGGGCCTAACTTCAAATCCCAATGATTTTTTACTGACCTGAATGTCTTCATGTTCATCTTCCATGACTGAAAACTTAGTGACAGCCAGTTTAGAAAACTGCCTCTCAGAAGATTGTGACACTGGTTTCGCTGCCAGGAAATGTGACCTCTGGGTCCCCATTTTATTCCAACATCAGAGTCCTGTTATGAAATCCATTCATTCTGTGTCTCTGTCTGCCATGCAATCTTGCAAGTCTAGTGGAGATTGTCATATTTAAGGTGCCGGGTTATCCACTGATTGTTACATTTGTTCCTGCCTCGAAATAAGGGTGGGGATCTCTTGGAATGTTGTGATAGATCACCGGATCAGTTTAAGGGTCACTGAACAGCAGTTCTGGGAGTAAGTTTTTAGTCTGTGAGTGGCTTTTGGTCCACCAGCCAGCAAGAGTCCCAAGTAAGGGACAAGGGAGGGGGACAGGAAGAAGTTCCAGTTCAGTTAACACGCAGGTAAAGGGGCTGCAGTTAGCAGATTCTAAGTGAAATGAGCCTTGGAGAAGTCCTGAATGTCTGCAAAGGCAGCCAAGGATTGATCACTCCAAGCTGTGGGCTGTTGGGGCAAATGGACTACTTTGGGGCAGTGATGTTCTGCCTGGCATGGACAAAAATCTGAAAACGCACTAGGGGGTTGATGTTTAAGTGTATTCAGAAATGTAAGGGACCCTAACCTCATAAGGCAAGATTGAAACCCCATGAGGTTCACCATTGTTGAAGCTGTCTCAATTGAAGAGACTTTTTGGAAAGAATTCCAAGGCAATGGGTGGGATTTTCCAGCTGCGCTTGTCCCAAAACCAGAAAATGCTGCCCGAGGTCAATGAACCTTTGTTTGGTCTGTGTCTCGCCTGCCACGATTCCCATGGTGGGCTGGACAGGAAAATTCCCCCCAATATCTTTGAAGGTGAAGATTGCAAACCACTGTGAAAATGAAAAAGATTCAACGAGATTAGGTGACTCACAGTGTGACTAACACCTAAGTGGATTGTTGAGAATCCCCGGCATCCATTTTGGTCAAATTTGACATTCATTCTCTTGTGTGGTTCATTCGACACAGCTTGTTTGTTAATTCATATGTACCTCTTACATATCCAGAATGTATAAAACAGAGGTTATAAATTGTTTTATCTTTCTGAAGTTGTGTGATAAAGTTTTTTTTTGTTTGCTCAAAGCTCATGGAATTTTTTGGCTTTATGCTTCTTGAATCACAAACTTTGCCCACTTTAATCAAAACGTTAATGGCCCTTAACTGGATCATCCCCAGAACCCACGCCAAGCTTTGTAACATTCCCGATGCCCACCGGAAAATCCAGCCCATTCTGTCCGTGTGCTTGTACGGCGCATGTAATGTATTCATACAGCTTATAAGACAGTCATAGGCTTGGTTTCTGTACTGGAAGGCAGTGCTAGTTGTGAACAAACACAGAAAGTTTCACCAGTGAACTAGCACTGTCCCCTTAGATAATGAGTTGAGTACGGCTTAAACCCACAACTGAGCCAAGTAAATGAAAGTCATTCTCTTCACTTTATAAACTCGATGATACCCACTGAGAGGTTCAAACTTAAAACATTTTTCTTACAAAGGTCGAGTTGCTAAACAAAATCTTGATTAGTGGTGGTGTGTTTTTAGCTTCCTGGCCAGAATTTTACTGGCCCGCCTACCAATAGAATTGAAGCGGGCGAGGGGCAGATAATGGTAAAGGTCCATTGATCTCAGGCGGGATTTTATGGTTTCGGGATGAGTGAGGCCGTAAAATCCCACTCTGGTGTTTTTCTTTTGTTTTTCAAGTTTTACAACATTGCTTTACGTTTATATTAAAGTTTTACATACCGGAGGGGAATTTTCCCATCCTGCCCACCATGGGAATCGTAGTGGGTGGAACATGGACCGTGCAAAAGCCCATTGACCTCAGGCGGGACTTCCTGGCTTCGTGGCAAGAACAGCTGGAAAATACCGCCTGTGCTTTTCTTAAAAAAATGAAAGCTGAACTGATGTTTAGATTAGATAAATTCCAAGATAACACTAGTATGAATTGAAACCTTAACAGGCAAAGACCTGTGCTCGATCTGTGACACATTAAACATTTTGTGAACAGATCAATGTCGACTCAACAGTTAGATGGAGCTTTGCAGTGAACTTTGTAATGAGTTGGAGAAAGTTTGCTCAGTTTTCTAACTATTATTGCAATATAGGCATCCCATGGACTACATGCTACAACTTGCATGAAAGTATCGCATGTGGCATAGCAATTGTGACTTACTCCTCTATATTTTCATATGTCAATAGATTCAACTCTGGACTGTAAAACCATATCCATCCATTCTAAACTGAAAAACTTAGAGGGCGGCATGGTAGCACAGTGGGTAGAATTACTGTTTCACAGTGTCAGGGACCTGGGTTCGGTTCCCGGTTTGGATTACTGTCTGTGTGAAGTCTGCACATTCTCCCTGCGCCTGCATTGCTTTCTTCCGGGGGTGCTCCGGGTTCCTCCCGTATTCTGAAAGACATGCTGGTTAGGTGAATTGACCCAAAAAGGCACCAGACTGTGACGACAAGGGGGAATTTCACAGTAACTTCATTGCAGTGTTAATGTAAGCATTGTGATTAATAAATTAACTGTAAAACATGGATTTTGATATGTTTTTGTTCTCTTCTAGGGTTACTTTTCTGTTACTACATAACCACGGACACTGGTTTATCCATCTTTGCATTATAAACTAGTAACAACAACGCCCCTAAACTAATTTTAATTGCGCCTCCCTGTATTGCAGTGGGGCAATTTTTCTAACCTGACGCAGCTACATTAACTCTACGGTTAGCCGGAACATTCATTTTCATTTGATTTGATTAATTATTGTTAAAATTATTAACATACAGTGAAAAGTATTGTTTCTTGTGTGCTATACAGACAAAATATATCATTCATAGAGAAAGAATGGAGAGAGTGCAAAATGTAGTGTTACAGTCATAGTTAGGGTGCCGTGAAAAATCAACTTAATGCAAGGTAAGTCCGTTCAAAAGTCTGGCAGCAGCAGGGAAAAAGCTGTCTTTGATTCAGTTGGTACGTGATCTCAGACTTTTGTGTCTTTTTCCTGAAGGAAGAAGGTAGAAGAGAGAATGTTCGGGGTGCTGGGCTTCTTAATTATGCTGGCTGCTATGCTGAGGCAGCGGGAAGTGTGGACGAAGTCAATAGATGGGAGGCTGGTTTGTGTGATGGATTGCACTACATTCATGACCTTTTGTAGTTCTTTGGAGTCTTGCACAGAGCAGGATATAGCTGTGATATAACCAGAAAGAATGCTTTCTATGGTGCATCTGTAAAAGTTGGTGAGAGTTGTAGCTGAAATGCCAAATTTCCTTAGTCTTCTGTGGAAGTGGAGGCATTGGTGGCATTTCTTAACTATAGTGTCAGCATGGGGCGACCAGGACAGATTGTTGGTGATCTGGACACCTAAAAACTTGAATCTCTCGACCCTTTCTACTTCATCCTCATTGTTGTAGACAGGGGCATATTCTCCTTTATACTTACTGAATTCAATGACAACTTTCTTCGTCTTGTTGACACTGAGGGAGTGATTATTGTTGTCGCACCAGATGAGGTGAATTTGTCATTTGTCCTTCTCTATCTTTGTGCCTCATCTGAAATGATAATACCAGGTACTTCCTTTTACACTTGTGGGAGCAGTGAATGATGGTGAAAAATTGAGAAAACATTCCAACTCTATCGCATCTCTCCTGTCTTCGGGATGCAATGCAGGAAATGGGTAGAATTTAACAACAAACTGGGAGGTGGTGGGTGCATATAATAATGGCGAGAGTGAGTGGGGGGACTCAAGGGGAGAGAAGGTCAAAGTCAACCTCTTGATTTGATTTGATTTATTATTGTCATTTATATGAGTATGCAGTGAAAATTTTCACATCTCTACACCAAATGAGGCTAATAATAGGCCAATTAATGTCTGTTTAAGGGCTTCATCTTGCTGGCACTGGCAGAATGCCAGTGGGTGCCTGTTGGTTCTAGAGGTGGGGCCCTCCGAACCAGGCTCCCTATAGAAGGCTCTGTTGGTGGCAAAATCTACTTCCTCCATGAGAGGCTTCCCTATTTTCTCCACCAACTACCCTTCCGCTGGGATCTATGACTGACGTCTGTCGGGGCCTGCAGCCAGGGCCAACAGTGATGCTTCTGGTCCAAGTCCTGCTGCACACCCAGCAGTGGCCATCACTCTAGGTGGCACCAGTGAGATCAAGGAGCTTCTGTCCATCCCGATTGGCTGGCAACTCTTGGAGTTAGGCTGTTTGCCTTCAGTGGTAGGGGAACTCTTGGAGTAGGCAACAGATTGCCCAATTGCCATTTAATTCCAGGGGAGGCACTCTGAAATGGCTGCAGTGGGGCTATCCTTAGCTTTCTGATCAATGGGCAGAATCCAATGAATTGTTTCCAAAGCATGGTGACTATTACTAACTAGGTGAACATAGAAGGCAAATGCAATGTAACAAAGTCCAAAAAACATCATTGAGATAAATGACCTGTTAATCTATTTATGCTGATGTTGTTTCAGGGACAAATATTGGTCAAGATACCAGAAGAATTGCCCCACTTTTCATGGAATCACTTATATCTGTCTAAATAAGTAAATCAGGTTTTGGGTTAATAACTGATTCAAACAACATCACTTCCAGCAGTGCAGCAGCCCCACAGTTCTGCTCTATATGGTCAGCCTAGATTAGACACTCAAATCACAATTGAACTCAGATATGAAAGTGCGATAACAACAGTTTGTTTTTATACAGCACTTTTTATCGTGGCACAACATCTCAAAGTTCATCACCAAACATCACAAACGCAAAAGGACACTAGGACAAAAGGAAGAAATATTTAGGAAGGAGTGGCACGGTGCCACAATGGTTAGCATTGCTTTCTCACAGAGCCAGGGACCTGGGGTCAATTTCGCCATGGGTGACTGTCTGTGCGGAGTTCACATGTTCTCCCCGTGCCTGCGTGGGTTTCCTCCAAGTGCTCCGGTTTCCTCCCACAATCCAAAGATATGCGGGTTAGCTGGATTGGCCATGCTAAATTGCCCCTTAATGTCAGAGGGGGGCAGAGGGGGGTATTAGCAGGGTAAATACATGGGGTTACGGAGATAGGGCCTGGGTGGGATTGTTGTCAGTATACACTCAATGGGCTGAGTGGCCTCCTTCTGCACTGTAGGGATTCTATCATTCTATGACTCGATGATACCCAACTGCTTCATCAAAGAAATGGGCTTTCAGGAACATCGTAAAAGGGGAATGGAAAGGTGGAGATGTTTATGGAAGGAATTTCCAGTGTGTGGGACCTCAACTGTCGAAAGCAAGGCTGCCAATGATGGCTGAAGGGTGGGGAGCTAGGCAGAGTTAAAACAATGGATATCCTGGGGCTGTTGGGGTAAGTGGAATGGTGATGTACAGCTGGAAGAAGTTAAATCATGAAGAGATTTAAATATGAGAATTTTGAATTGTAGATTTGAACTTACACAGAAACATAGAAACACAGAGCCTGCTCTGCCATTCATTTTGATCATGGTTGATCATCAAATTCAATACCTTGATTCCACTTTCTCCCCCATATCCCTTGATCCCTTTGGCCCCAAGAGCTATACCTAACTCCTTCTTGAGATCACACAACGTTTTGGCCTCAACTACTTTCTGTGACAGTGAATTCCACAGTTTCACCACTCTCTGGGTGAAAAAGTTTCTCCTCATCTCATGCTTAAGAGGTTTACCCCTCATCCTCAAACTATGACCCCTACTTCTGGACTCCTCCACTATCTGGATCTACCCTGTCTAATCCTGTTAAATTGTGAGAGTGCTGACTTAGTTCAGTTATAAAGTTAAAGGTCAGCATTATCCAACCATTCACATCTGGGGATTTTCTTGTCCAGCTGCAGCGAACAGAAGAGATTAGGCAGAGTGCCAAATTCTTGCTTGCAGCAGCTGCGCAGTGCACGTGGCTAGAAAATTCATCCCAAAATGGTAAGTCTTAAGTGCAGAAACCACATTTTTACTGTCACTGACAAATATATCTAACAGAATGAATTTGAAGAAGACTAGCTGAAACCATATTGCTCAGAAGGTCACTTCCAGGGTGATGTGTAAATAATAAGACTTCTTTGACAATGTATCGCAACTCCACAACCTCTATTACTTAGGAGGCCAATAAATGGACAAAAGAATTAACTCTGGTTCACCATATAGACAACCGTAGACATCTGTGGTTCAAGACGGCGCACCGCAACATCCTAAATGGTAACCAGGGGTTAGAAAATAGTGGCATCTATATCCCAAGGAAGAATTACAAAAGGTGATGTGCAAGTGAGAGAATACTAACTGTGCACAGGAATTCTCAAGATAAAGTGAAATTTATTTATTAGTCACAGCTTTAACAGTACAATGAAATTACTGTGAAAATCCCCTAGTTACCACACTCCAGCACACTGGAGGGGGACACTGATGGAGAATTCAGTGTGGCCAATGCACCTAACCAGCATGTCTTTCAGACTGTGGGAGGAAACCAGAGCACCTGGAGGTAACCCATGCAGACATGGGGAGAACGTGCAGACTCCGCACAAACAGTGTCCCAGTGTATCAAACCCGGGTCTCTAGCACTGTGAGGCAGCAGTGCTAACCATTATGCCACCATGATGTCCAGTAAAGGAAAGATTTTGGTAAATCCCCTGATGAAGTTGATCATCCATCGAAATATTATTTCTAATTTCTTTTGTCTTTGGGCAATCCTAAGTTATACTATCCAGTGCTTTAAGTTTATTTATTATTGTCACAAGTAGACTTACATTAACACTGCAATGAAATTACTGTGAAAATCCCCTTGTCGCCACACTCCGGCGCCTGTTCGGGTACACTGAGGGAGAATTCAGCATGGCCAATGTACCTAACAGCACATTGCTTGGACTACGGGAGGATACAAGAGCACCCAGAAGAACCCACGCAGACATGGGGGGAATGTGCTAACTCCACACAGTCAGTGACCCAAGCTGGGAATCGAACTCAAGTCCCTAACGCTATGAGGCAGCTGTGCTAATCACTGTGCCACCATGCCCCCCGCTAAAGGGAGGATTTTGGTAAGCCCTCTGATGAAGAAGTTGATCACCCTTCCAAATATTTATTTCTGATTTCTTTTGTCATTGGGCTTTGGTAAATCCTAAGTTATACTATCCAGTGCCCAAGGATGGATGGATATTTTATTGTTCCTGTAATTTTGTGCTCAGCTGTCAGAGTTCGTGCATGGGGTGGGGAGGGGAGGCGTGTACAGTACCTGCAAAACCACTTTGTCACGGGACTGCAGCTGAGAATAGCGGTCAAGCATGTTATTTGTGTGCGGCAATGCTATGTGGTTTAGGCATAGCTTTTCACACTTGTACTTGTGGAACGTGTATGTAGGAAATGCTTTTCTTGCAACATAATGAAATTAAAAGGTTAATCCGTTTTTGAAGCTGATCAGAAACTGCGGTACGAAGTGAAAATATGACCTTGCCTATTGACTTCCACACTGCAGACAGAGCCCCAGTTTACCGTAAACACGCTGTTTCAAAGAGACTTACATTTGTTCTTGTAGTTATCAAAACAACCAAAGTCTTGCTTTGGTTTCCTATATATAATTGCCGTGTAACATTTGAAATGTCCATACTGGGTGCAATAGGTATTTTGCAAGTGGAATATTTCATGCACAGCAATCAAAAACAGTGTTTTAAGCTTTCAAAGTTCAGCAGAAATGAGCTGTTTTAAGGTTGAAGTTAAAACAGAAAACAAATGACTAGTCTGACATTCACCAACGTATTCAGATGTCCCATCAATACCACAGAGTGTGACAATATTTGCATTTTTCAATTCAGTACATTTCATATTATTCAGTGACACTTGAGGCCCCGGATAAAAGAATTGCAAAAACATTGGAAAAATACAAGAAAAAAACCCCACTGGTTGATGTAGGGAAATGGATTTGGAAACTTGCTAACTCCTCCATAATAAACACACTGCAGCACGAAAGGATTAAGTGGAAATCCAGACTGCTGCTATCCTTTCTAGCTAACCAATTAAGCTAAGTTGTTTAATGGTGGCACCGTGGTTAGCACTGCTGCCTCACAGTGCCAGGGACCTGGGTTCAATTACAGCCTCGGGTCACTGTCTGTGTGGAGTTTGCACGTTCTCCCCATGTCTCCGTGGGTTTCCTCCAGGTGCTCTGGTTTCCTCCCACAGTGCAAAGATGTGTGGGTTAGGTGGTTGGCCATGCTAAATTGCCTTTTAGTGTTAGGGGAATAGTGTGGTAAATACATGGGGTTATGGGGACAGAGCCCAGATGGGATTGTCGTCGGTGCAGACTTGATGGGCCAGATGGCCTCTTTCTACACTGTAGGGATTCTATGATTCTTCTAAATACACTGAGGGACAAAGCAAGAAGGGTCGCCCCTTAACGGGGGATGGCCCAAAACAAAAATAAGCCAGACTGCTGTCAGTGTGACTTTGGATAGCAGTGCTCAGAACCACAATTGGCAATTAAACTGTTTACCATAATATTGGGCTCATGTTAAATGTGCGCTTGCTGATTAAATAATTCCTGCATTAGGGCAGCGCTGTTTATTAACATACATACATCATGGGCCAGCAGTGGCTAGCACAACTTTGAAAGATAAATTTCATGTCTTAAACAGGAGGTGCATTGTAGTTGGAATGGAAAATGGGAACTGCATCTGTACTGACTGACCAATGACTGAATGTAGTTTGACAGTGCTCGGGGATATTTTGGTATTGCTCTGAGAGCCCTGGTGGATGGGGTGGAATGCAGGATCTTGATATGTCTTTAAAGCAGCAAAAGGTCCTCCAGATAGATGTGTAAGTAGTGGGAAGAAATGGCAATGGATATCAATGCCAGGTGTGTTAATCTTCAAACATGAATAGGAACAGAGGAATTAGGAGCAGGAGTAAACAATTCAGCCCTTTGAGTCCACTCCACTATTTACCATGATCATAACTGATCTTATCCTGGTCTCAGCTCCATTTTCCTGCTTGCTCCCCATAGCCCTTTATCCCACTTTTCATCAGAAACAAGTCTATCTCTTTCTTGAATCTGCTGATTGATTCTGCTGTCACTGCACTCTGGGGCTGTGAGTTCACAGATTCACAACCCTCTGAGAGAAATAGTTTCTCCTCATCTCAGTTTAAAACTATCTCCTCTTGCTCTGTATCTGTGACCTCTTGCTCCAGACTGTCCCACAAGGGGGAACATCTATTCAAAGTCCATTATATCAATCCCCTTTAGCATTTTATATACCCCAACCAGATCCTAGCACCACCCCCCCCCCCCCCCCCCCCCGGCCATTCTTCTGAGCACCAGCGAGTACAAGCCCAATCTACTCAACCACGTCTTGTACAACAGCCCTTTCATCCCTAGACTCAATCTGGTGAACCTCCTCTGAACTACCTCCAGTGCCACCACATCCTTTCTCAAAGATGGTGATATAGTAGTTAGCATTGCTGCCTTATTGAGCCAGGGACCAAGGTTCAATTCCAGCCTCAGGTCAGTTTGGGGTTTGCACTTCTCCCTGTGTCTGCGTGGATTTCCTTCGGGAGCTCTAGTTTCCCCCCACAGTCCAGAGATGTACCGGTTAGGTTGAATTTGGCCAGGCTAAATTGACCATAGTGTCAGGGGGATTGGCAGGGTAAATATGTGGGCTTACAGGAATAGGGCCTGGGTGGGACTGTGATTGGTGCAGGCTCAATGGGCCAAATAGTCTCCTGCAATGTTGGGATTCTATGAATAAGGAGACTGAAATTGGGCACAAATGTGTTTGGTAATGCAAAAATTTGCTTTATTTAAAAAAAAATCTGAAATCTTGTGATGTTGAGAAAATGAACAAACAAAAGTCATGTCACTTTGTGTATGCCTTATACAATTGTAACACGACTTGTCAAAGCTAACCTCAACATCATGTACTCTCCATCAATCAAGTTTCAACGCTAACACTCTTACATTTCACCTTACCCTTACTTGACTGGCACTCGTCCAAGCCTCACATTGATAATTCATAGCTCGAGCATGCTGTACAACTATTCAAACTTGGCAGCCGCATCATCTAACTATATTTGACACTCACTGACATGTGTCTCACTTCCTTGATTTACAAGGTGGCGGCAGAAGAAAACTACTGGCTGACGGCCATTCCTGTACCTTCAGGCACTCAGGTAAGAGTCAGTACTGGCCATCATGAGAAACCGCCTGCAGCATTGAAGCTATAGCTGCAGGCAGTACTGAAATGACTGACGAAGAGGCTGCCTGTGTGCTGATTGTCCCTTTAAGGGCAACACAGCAAAAGAGGGTCACCTGGATTGAGGGACCAATTGAGACTGAGTAACTAATCACTCCAGGAGGTGAGATCCTCTCTTAAGCAGAAGGTATCCAGATGACAAGTAGGGCGTGTGACAGCTGCCAGCCTCTGTACAGTTTTTCCCAATTAATAGAACTGATAATGTGCTTCATTAGAATTGCACACCTAATTCTCCTTCTCCCACTCACCATCTCCCTCAATCTCCAATTTCTCCTGAGTGAGTGCATTTCTGCCACCTTCAGCCACCACGACCCAACACTCATCCCTTTTTCACCCAAGAACTGGAACCGGCCTAGTCAATGGAGGGAATGGAAGAAGACATTGAAGAAAAGAAACACCATGGCTCGATATTGCACTGCTAGTTATCAACTTAAATCCTGACACTACGTCTACTTCAGGCACCAGGTGCAATTGTGGAGAGTCAGGGCAGAGAGATGGGATAACATGGATGACAGCACCCCAGAGGGTGCGTTTGTAAAATAGATCTGCTGCAAATCGAGGATTCAGACGAGGACTTCAGCAGGCCAGGTTATGAAAGACGGTTGATAAGAATATATATCAAAATGTCTCGTGCATTGATAAACTGCCAGAAAACCTCCGTGTAATGTCATGGAAAATTGAGGAGATGAGCACTATTTTGTCACAAGGCTTTTAGCAGAGTTTTACAACATGTAATAGGTAGGCACTTCCATCAGCACAACTGTGAACCCATCTTGCTGCAGTGTCTGTGGAGAGAGCCACCAGAGTTTCGAGGTTACATGAGCCATCCTCTTTTCCAGCATTTTCTGTTTTATTTCAGATTCCAGCATCCATAATATTTTGCTTTGATGCTGCAGTGCCTGATGGCTGATGTCACCATCTACATAGCAATACAAGTAGCTTTCTCTAAAGGGTCGAGCACAGCAGTGAAAAGTCAGCTTCTGGATATGTATTTGGAAGAGCTTCCAAAGTATCACAGCATCCGTCCTCCAACAGATTGCTCAGATTATTGAGTCACTGCCCACGGGTTCGGGACAATGGCTCCACTGTGCATGAACTCGCTGTCCTCTCAGGCGTCATCTTCGGCATTCCACTAGTGCCCTTTTCACTGTCATTTAGCCAGCCAGTCCTGACTACTATAGCCCAGGTTAGAAATGACAACCAGACCATCTCGTTCCCTGAAGATTGTCCCTGACGACCATTTAACTGAAGGTCAGCACTCTTCCAGGACCCACAGCCAATGGAGAAGAACCTAACAAGAACAGTGGCAGCAGCAAAGGTAACAAGGGAATGCACAGGACTTTATTTTTGTATGCATCACTATTGCCATGATTTAAATTAATTAGACTGGAATTTTCTGCTGGCTGTCATTTTATGTGCTGACAGAAAACTGTTTATGGGTAAAAAGCTGGTTAGCAGATGGGAAGCCAAGAGCTGACATAAATGGGTCCCTTTCTGATTGGCAGTTTGTGACTAGTGGGGTTTTGCAGGGACCTGCACGAGGACCCCAACTGTTCACAATAAATTTTAATGATCTGGAAGAGGGAACTGAATGTGTAATCTCCAAATTTGCAGATGATACAAAGTTGAATGGGAGGATGAGCTGTGAGGAGAATGCAGAAATGTTTCAGTGAGATTTGGACAGAGTTAGTGCGTGGGCAGATGCAGTATAATGTGGATAAAAGTGAGGTTATTCACTTTGGTAGCATTAATAGGAAGGTAGATTATTATCTGAATGTGTGTAAATTGAGAGAGGTGGATATTCAGTTAGACCTTGATGTCCTTGTGCGTTAGTCCCTGAAAGTAAGCACGCAGATACACGAGGCAGTAAAGAAGGCAAATGATATGCTGACCTTCATAGTGAGAGGAATAGAACATAGGAATAGGGAAGTTTTTCTGCAATTGAATAGAGCATTGGTGAGGCCACATCTGGAGTATTGTTGCATTTTTGGTGTCCTTATCTCAGGAAGGACCAGCTATAGAGGGCATGCAGCAAAGGTTTACCAGGCTGATTCCTGGCATGGCAGGTCTAACATATGAGAAAAGATTAAGTTGGTTCAGCTTATATTCCCCGGAGTTTAGAAGAGTGAGAGGCGATCTTATAGAAACTTTTAGACAGGGTAATTCAGAAAGAATATTCCCAACGGTGGGGGAGTTCAGAACTACAGGTCATAGTTTGAGGATAATGGGTAAACCTCTTAGTATAAAGAACAAAGAAAATTACAACACAGGAACAGATCCTCCAAGCCTGCACCGACCATGCTGTCCAATTGAACTAAAACCCTTCTGGGGACCATATCCCTCTATTCCCATCCTATTCATGTATTTGTCTGAACACCCCTTAAAACTCACTATCGTATCTGCTTCCACTACCTCCCCCGGCAATGAGTTCCAGGCACCACTCTCTGCGCAAAAAACTTGCTTCATACATCTCCTTTAAACCTTGCCCCTCACACATTAAACCTATGCCCCCTAGTAATTGATTCTTCCACCCTGGGAAAAGCTTCTGGCTATCTACTCTGTCCATGCCTCTGATAATCTTGCAGACTTCTATCAGGTCGCTCCTCAACCTCTGATATGTGTAGGTTCCACACAAATTTGGGTAACCCTTGCCACCCACTGGCAACCTTTAACTTATTAGAGTGGATCAAATGCAATTGGAAGAGAAGGTAACTGAGGTGAGGAGAAATTTCTTCACCCAGAGGGTGGTGATTGCATGGAATTCACTACCACAGAATGTATTTGAGGCCAAAATGCTGTCTGATTTCAAGAAGAAACTAAATATAGTTCTAGAGGCTAAAGAGATCAAGAGACATGGGGAGAGGGGGGAATCAGGATATTGAATTCAATAATCAGCTATGATCAAAATGGATGGTGGAGAAAGCTGAAAGGGCTGAATGGCCTACTCCTGCTTTTATTCTCTATGTTTCTATGTTTTTGTGAATGGGGAGGAGTGGTGGAGGTTACTGTAATTACACATTAAGTATTTGGTCACTTCGAATTTGGGCAGAAAGGAACTGTGTGGGGTTTATCTACCCTAAACTCAGCCTATATCTCCATTTCCTGTTGCACCCCCTCTTCCTGCTTCTTGTGTTCCTGCTGCCCCCTGACTGGGACTGATGGGGTGGGTGGGGGGGGGGGGGGGGGGGGGGGGCTGCGGGGGCAGGGGGGTTGCTTCCCTCATCATGACAAGAATGTTTAGTACTCAACACACTACCTTGATACCAGTTCAGCTGAGTGTTGCTAGGCTCCTCTCGAGTTGTCCAGAAGGTGGAAACATTGCTTAAGCACACAAAGGCATTGTGTCAGGAAGACTCTCATTGTGTGCCTCATGTGCACATATGTGTGGGTTCCTGTTGCAAATTTGGAAAACCCTTGCCAGCCATTGGCAGCCTTTAACTTGTTCAAGTGGTTCAAATGCAATTGGGAGAGAAGGTAACCGACATTCTCCTGCATATGCAAATCAGCCTTCATCCATTGACTCCCCCTACACTTCCAGCTGCCTCAGAAAAGTAGCCAGCATAATTAAGGATCCCGGACCTTCTCTTTTCCACCTCCTCCTGTCGGGAAAAGATATAAAAGTCTGAGGTCATGTATCAATCGACTCAAGAACAGTTTGTTCCCTGCTGCTACTAATTTTTGAATGAACATACCTCTCGTTAAGTTGATCGTTCTCTGCAACCTAGCTTTGACTGCAACACTACATTCCGCATTTTCTCCTTTCCTACTCCCCTATGTATTCTATGAATGGTATGCTTTGTCTGTATCATCCGCAACAAACAATATTTTTCACTGTATGCTAATAGATGTGACAATAATAAATCAAATCAAATGATGTGCTATCTGGTCCTGAGCTTCACATTAAGGAAGCAGGATCCTCTTTGGTTCAGAGTACAGGCAGAGTTCACCATGCGGAAAACCAATTGTGTGCAGTCATAGAAACCCAGAAATTTACAACAAGGGAGGAGGCCATTATGGCCATCATGTCTCTGCCGGATAACAAGTAACCAACCAGCCGAATCCCAATTTCCAGCAGTTGGTTTGTAGCCTTATAGATTGACATACTTCAAATGCTGCACAGTGGTTAGCCCTTCTGCCTCACAGCGCCAGGGATCCAGGTTCAAATCTGGCCTCGGATCACTGTCTGCGTGGAGTTTGCATATTCTTCCTGTGCCTGTGTGGTTGTCTTCCAGGTGCTCCAGTTTCCTCCCACAGTCCAAAGATGTGTGGGTTAGGTTAATTGGCCATGCTAAATTGACTCTCGTGTCAGGGGAATTGGCAGGGTAAATGCGTAGACTTACGAGGAAAGGGCCTGGGTAGGATCATGGTTGGTGCAGACTCAATGGGCCAAATGGCCTTCTTCTGCACTGTAGGGATTCAATGGGAATACTTTTCAACGTTGCGAAGATTTTTGCCTCTACCATCCTTTCAATCTATTAGCTCCAGATTTCTACTGCCCTCTGAGAGAAAAAAATTCCCTTTAATCCTGTCTGAAACTTCCTTCCTCTAAGTTTAAATCTATGCCATCTCGTTTTGGATCCCTCAGCCAAGGTGAAAAGGAAATGTGTATACACTTTAACAAGACCCCTCCTAATTTTATATACTATGATTAGGTTTTGTCTCAGCCACCTAAATTTAAATTGGACAACCCTCGCCGATCCAATCTTTCATCTGAAGAAAAGTCCTTCATTCTGGACAATATCTTTGTAAATCTCCTCTATCGCCTCTCTAACACAATGACATCTTCTCCAAAGCAGTGACCAGGACAATACAGAGTACTCAAACCCAGGCTTAATTGCTCCTTTATACAAGAAGATCTGGCACAGGCTGCCAGATCTGATATTTGATTCTTCAGCTAAAAAAGACAATTTTACTACCTGTCCAGCCACCTTCAAGGAATTGCAGACATGCATCTGAAGGCCCCCCCTGTTCAAAGGATCATAGAATCCCTACAGTGCAGAAGGAGGCCATTTGGCCCACTGAGCCTGCACCAAACACAATCCCACCCAGGCCCCATTCCTGTAACTCCACATATTTACCCTGTTAGTCCCCCTGACACTAAGGGCAACTTGGCATGGCCAATTTACCTACCCAAGTATCTTTAGACTGTGAGAGGAGACTGGAGCATCCGGAAGAAACCTATTCAGACACGGGGAGAACATGCAAACTCCACACAGACAATCAGCCGAGGCCAGAATTGAACCCAGGTCCCTGGTGCTGTGAGGCAGCAGCGCTAACCATTGCGCCATCGTGCCACCCCTGTGCAATTCCTATGCAATTCTCAGTATCCTACCATTTATTGTGCGTTTCCTTGCCTTGTTAGCCTTTCCAAAATGCATGATCCTCACACTTCTCCAGACTGAGCTTCGTTTGCCACTGTTTTGCCCACCTGACTAATCCATTGATACTTCTGACAGTCTTCTCCGTTGTCAACCCCATGGACAATTTATGTGTCTTCTGCAGACTTCTAATCATACTCCATGTATTCAAATCCAAATGATTATTATAAGCAACAAAAAAATTGAGCGAACTACTGTTGAACTCTAAGGAACCCAGGCATCTGCACCATTGGGAAGCCTGCAATCTGAACAAACCCTTATGCTCACTCCATCTGACTGTCCCTGACAAGGGGGAATGAGGTGAAGCTGTATCTCTTAGGCAACAACTTGCTGCATATTTTGAGATGTTGCTTATGCCTCCAGCAGTCAACCTGATGCATGAAAGCCGAGAACCACAAACACCTTGATAGTCACAGGCAATGTGGTTCTTTGCCAGCCATGTGTTGAAAGAGGTGTTGTGGCTATGGCAGTTCGTAGATTTTAGTCATAATCGCTGTAGAAAAGCCCAAGTTATGCCAAGAAATTATTTGTCACTTGAAAAAGGGAGGGTGCTCACTGAAAACTCTGGATGCATACTCACTTTGGCTAAAAGACATCCCCCACCATCCCCCCATCCCCCCACAATTTGTCCCCCAACTTCCAGCATCTTATTCTGCTCACTAAGGACACTCTTCATTTTCCAATTAATGTCAATAGTTATGAGGCACTAATAACTGGTTTCTGCAGAAGTCTTTGAACCCCCAGGAAAGTACTCTGCACCTGTGAGACCCCTTCTGAAGAATATTTAAACTTCAGCTAAATACAGGAAAGATCAAAAAATGTGAAGAATCATACCCCCGTTGAACAATTAATCTCCCTGCAAGTAGCCTATACGCAGAATTTCACATTCTACACAACCTTTTCCCCCCGTGTGTTCTGAAGTGGAAGGTGGTGTTATCGGACAACAAATTTTATGGAATTGGGCACACAAAATGGAAGCAAACTAAAGCTATCCTCAGACCCCTCCACTAAAATCACAAAGTAACAGACACCGATCAGTAGGCAAGAGCATGCTTTTAGAATGCAAATGAGGGCGAGCACATAAGGGAAATTGGACAGGATGGCACCTCCAGGAACTAAATTAAAGAACACATCCCCACCCCATCAAAATCAGCACTTCTAAACCAGTCAAACAACCCATGGAGACACCTAAAATTAACACAGTTAAGGAAGTGTCCCTGGCCCCTCAAAACTCTTGAGATCAATAACACACCGATGGTTCAAACCCCAGAGATTCCAGACCATTGATAACCAACCAGACAAAAACGATTAACACACACTTAAAACAATTGCTCCAACACTCAAAAACATCGGAACAGGATGGCTGAAGTCAAATACTGTAAATAAAAGATTAGCATTTGAAACGCGAAGTTCAGGTATAACTGTAGCCCGTTGTGGGGGAGTCTTTAGAGCACTTTCGGGACAGTCCGATTGAATGTCCTGACTGTGCTTCGTCGATGTAAAGAAAATAAAGCTGTGCCGTTACTGAACTTCACCCTGAGTCCGTAGGGGTCGTTTCGCCCACTCGCGCTAACAGTGGGGTCGGGGGGAAGAGGTGAGCGTGAAATTGCATAGACAGGATTACTCCCAGGTTCACACCCAGCCCCACCTGGTTGTGAATTTGTGCTGGGGTGGCCAGGGCCTCAGGCGGGAAGCCTAACCTTGACCTAATTGAGGCCCCTAAGTAGCCAATTGACTTAAAGGCCATTTCCCACCCTTTCTCAGTTTTTAGGTTAGCAGACCCTTCACAACTGAAGGGGGAGATAGCCTAGAAATAAAAGGTTAATCTCAATTGGGAAGGGGGTGGGTGCCTCTGTCAGAAACCCCAATCTGACTGGGATTGCATTTCTGTTAAGACCACAACAAGCATATTCCCTGAAGAATAATGATCACTCATCTCATGACCCCACCCCAGGCCTTTTTTACCCTGCCTAGGCTGGGACCTCTGTCATTTACCTGGATCTCCAGTTCCGAGGACCTAAGCTCTGGCAGCTCCACGCAGTGCCTCTTCCGGCCACTGCGGCAGCATTGCTGGAGGGAATGGAGAGCTAATGGCTAAACTGATTGACTAGCAGCTGTCCAACCTGAACTTTCTCCTGACTGAGTCTCATCTTATGCCAAACAACACTTGAGAGGGTGTAAAATTACATTGGGGCATTCGGAATGGGCGGAGTGGGTCCCCAGCCAATTATTTGGATGGCAGGGACAAGCTTTCACCATCCAAAATATTCAGGTCCATTGTTCCATTAAATAGCACTAGTGCAAGTTCAGTCATGCTTACAAAGCCATGCATCATTGTGTGAGGAGAGGGGGTACGCTGGACCGGGACATTCAAAATTGACAGTGTTGGTGTCAAATCAATGTTGTATACCAATTTCCATCATAATTTGCCTGCCCTGCATGAGATCAGCATTTGCTGGGTGCAGAATTTGATTGAATTTGATTTATTATTGTCACATGCATACAGTAAAAATTATTGTTTCTTGTGCACTATACAGATAAAACATGCTGTAGACAGAGAAGGAAAGGAGATGCCGCACAATGTAGTATTACAGTCGCAGCTAGGATGGACAGAAAGATCAATTTAATATGAGGTAAGTCCTTTCAAAACTCCAATGGCAGTAGGGAAGAAGCTATTCTTGAATCAGTTGGTACATGTCCTCAGACTTTTGTATCTTTTTCCTGAAGGAAGAAGGTGGAAGAGAATATGTCTGGGGAGTACTTAATTATGCTGGCTGCTTTTCCAAGGCAGTGGGAAGTGTAGACAGAGTCAATGGGTGGAAGGTTGTTTTGTGTGATGGACTGGGCTTTGTTCACGACCCTTTGTTGTTTTTTGCTGTCTTAGACAGAGCAGGAGCCATACCAGGCTGTGATATAACCAGAAAGAATGCTTATATGGTGCATCTATAAAAGTTGGTGAGAGTCATAGCAAACATGCCAAATTTCCTTACCTTTCTGAGAAAGTAGATGTCTTGGTGGGCTATCTTCATTATAGCATCGGCAGGGAGGGATCAGGACAGGGTGTTGGTGATCTGGATACCTAGAAACTTGAAGCTTTCAACCATTTCCGCATTGTCCCAGTTGATGTAGATGGGGAGATGTCCTCCACTATGCTTCTTGAAGTCAATGACTATCTCTTTTGTTTTGTTGACATTAAGGGAGAGACTATTGTTGCTGCATCAATTCACCAGATTCTCTATCTCATTCCTGTACTTTGTTTCATCATTATTTGAGATCCGACCCACTATGGTGATGTCAACAGCAGACATGAAAATTGCATTGGAGAGAAATTGAGCCACACAGTCATAGGTGTATAAGACGTATAGTATGGGGCTGAGGACGCAGCCTTGTTGGGCACCAGTGTTGAGGATGATTGTGGAGGAGGTGCTGTTGCCTATCCTTACTGATTGTGGTCTGTGGGTTAGGAAGTCTAGGATCCAGCCTCAGAGGGAGGAACCAAGCCCCAGGTCACAGAGTTTAGAGATGGGATTTGTAGGAATAATGCTGTTGAAGGCTGAGTTGATAAATAGGAGCCTTACATAGGTGTCTTTGTTGTTTTGGTGATCCAGGGTTGAGTGTAGGACCAGGGAGATGCTGTGGACCTGCTGTGGCAGTAGGTGAACTGTAGTGGATCCAGACAGTCTGGGAGGCTGGAATTGACTTGTGTCATGACAAACCTTTGAAAGCCTTCACAATGATGGATGTCAGAGCACTGGATGATAGTCATTAAGCACTCATGCCTTAAGGTGGGCATCACCTGGCTGCCAGGTAGGCACTGCCTGATGGGCACTGTCTGATAGGCACTACTCAGCCATGCCCTCAACCACCCGGGATTTCAATAGCCTCTGCTCCCCCACCCCCTCCGAACACAGCCACCCACCCCCAACCCCCCCAGTGCGGCTATCGTGCCAGGCCTCCGCTCATGGAGATCCATAGTGATTCTCGCCATTCCCACACCGCACCCGAAGGCCAGAAGATCCCGGGAGCTGGGAGAATCCGGTGTCAAACGGGCAATGCATATTTAAATGCTACTTTAAATATGCTAATCTGCCTCACCCTCTTTTTGGGCGCTGTTCGGTTCACGTCATGAGAAAGGGACGCGGACGACTGCAAACAATTTAGCGCCAGGCACGGAACTGATTTTTAGGCCCTCACGCAATTTCCTGGGATTGGTGTGCCAGATGAGGCAAGAACGGAAAATCACCCCAATTATAATGTATTGCACGAAATTTGCATATCAGCAAACAATTAGAAGTGGATAATGTGAATTGTGTATACGTGAGGGCTAATGTAAAGCCTGTTTAATTATTACATTATTACATTGCATGTTAGCTGCTTTCAAACTTGTTCTTACATTTACAGCCATTGGTAGCTGTTGGTAACACTGTTCAGAACAATAATTTCTACAAACTCAATGGTGCCACCCATAGACACTTCAATGTTTTTGCACCTGGCTGTGAAAGTGCGTTATTTTACGTTTCATTAAGTGTTTCTTTGAATTGTTGAGAAATCACTAAGACCAGGAAATACATTTTACAAAGAATGATACTCTCTAACTGGGCAATTAATATTGTTCATAGAATCCGTACAGTGCAGAATTTGATTTATTTGATTTGATTTATTATTGTCACATGTATTAGTATACAGTGAAAAGTATTGTTTCTTACGCACTCAGACAAAGCATACTGTTCATGGAGAAGGAAAGGAGAGAGTAAAGAATGTGATGTTACAGTCACAGCTAGAGTGTAGAGAGAGATCAACTTAATGTGAGGTAGGCCCATTCAAAAGTCTGATGGTGGCAGGGAAGAAGATGTTCTTGAGGCGTTTGATACATGACCTCAAACTTTTTTATCTTTTTTCTGACGAAAGAAGGCGGAAGAGAGAATGTCCGGGTTGTGTGGGATCCTTAATTGTGCTGGCTGCTCTTCCGAGGTAGCATGAAGTGCGGACAGTGGAAATGGGGGGAGAGGCTGGTTTAAGCAATGGACTGGGCTTCGTTCACAACCCTTTGTCATTTCTTGTGGTCTGAGGCAGTGCAGGAGCCATCCCAAGGAGATCATTCGGCCCAGCAAGCCTGCACCGACAACAATCCCAGCCAGGCTCTATCCCTGTAACCCCACATATTTGCCCTGCTAGTCACCCTGATGCTAAGGGGCAATTTAGGATGGCCAAATCACCCAAGCCGCACATCTTTGGACTGTGGGAGGAAACCAGAGCACCCAGAGGAAACCAGCATAAACACGGGGCGAATGTGCAAACTCCACACACAAAGTGACCCGAAGCCGGAATTGAACCTGGGTCCCTGGCATTGTGAGGCAGCAATGCTAACCACTGTGCCACCGTGCCATTTAGTATTTAGAAAAAACATTTTTACTCAGGTATTAGCTACTTAATAATAGGATGAATATAAAGGATCAAATGAAGATTGAAATGAATTGCAAAAGGAAGGAGAAGATTAAAATGATATGATCAGGGCATGTAAAGGGCATTAATGGCAGCAGGAGCTGAATATCTTTCAATGGCCCGGTAGTAAGTGTTGGAATTGGGCACAATACCGTACTGACACCGACCCAGTTCCACTCTCCATTGAAACTAGTAGTGGGTAATAACATGAAATGTTATAAAACCAGTGTGCCACCTCATCCCGTGAGTTCACACATGGTAATTTGGGCTAAAAGTATCCTCCCAACTACCATCATTTCAGCACCTAAATCTTTTTCCCAGTTTGCAATGAGTTTGATCTGGAAACGGTGTGATCAGGGACATTTGTAATTTCTTTCACATTGAATTGATTATTGTTTTCGCGAATAAAGGAGTTTTAAAAAGCTCCATCACTCGTCAAAGGATTGGGCATTGTTGTTGACCAGAAATGAAACTGGATGAGCCCCATAAATACTGTGGCTACAAAAGCAGGTCAGAGGCTGGGAATTCTGCAGAAAGTAACTCATCTGATTCCCCAAAGCCTGTCCACCATCTACAAGACACAAGTTAGCCTCTTTTAACAGCATCTATAAAATCTGCAACATCTACCAGCTGGTAGCACAAAGGCAGCAAGCACATGGGGACACTAACATCTGCAAGGTCGCCTACAGCATATCACTATCCTGACTCGGAAATATATTACGTTTCCTTGACTGTTGCTGGAGTCACGATCCTGGAAGTGGATTCCTAAGGGCACTGTGTGGGTGTATCTCTATCATGCAGAGCTCAATGAAGGTGGCTTGTCTTCACCTTCCTAAGGATAACTGAGATGAGCAATAAAATTTGGCCCAGCCAACAATGCCCACTTCCCATTAATAAATAAAACAGAATTTCTAGGATCATAAGAAATGCTAGGGCAAGGCGTTGGTGCAGTGGTATTATCACTGGGCTAAGTAATCCAGGGTAATGCTCTGGGAACCAGGGTTCAAATCCCACCACGGCAGATGGTGAAGTTTGAATTCAATAAAAAATTTGGAATTAAAAGTCTACTGATGACTATGAAACTATTGTCGATTGTTGTAAAAACCCATCTGGCTCACTGATGTCCTTTAGGGGAGGAAATCTGCTGTCCTAGTCTGGCCTATATGTGACTCCAGACCCAGAGAAATGGTTGATTCTAAATGCCCTCTGCAAGCCACTCAGTTCAGGGATAATTAGGGATGGGCAACAAATGCTGGCCCAGCCAGAGATGCACACTACCCTTGGATGAATAACCAAAGAAAAAGCAAACTAGTCCATGTGAATCAGGTCATGTGACCTCATTATCAATATTACCAACTGGAAGGAAGTTAACAAGGAAATTGGGCTGGATCTTACAGCCTCATTCGCTCTGAAATCCTAAAAACCCGCCTGAGGTCAATGGACCTTTCCAGGGTCCCTCAATCACCCGCTCTGTTTCCCAGAGCAGGCAGAATGGTAAAATTCCAGTCTTTGGGCAGCACAGTGGCACACTGGATAACACTACTGCTTCATACCTTCATGAACCTGGGTTCGATTCCCACCTTAGTCACTGTGTGTGTGGAGTTTGCACATTCTTTCCGTGTCCGCATGGGTTTCCTCCCACAGTCCAAAGGTGTGCAGGTTACGTGCATTGGCCATACTAAATTGCTCTTTAGTGTCCCCGGGATGCGCAGCTTAGAGGGATTAGTGGGGTGAATATGTGGGTTTAGAGGGATAGGGCCTAGGTGGGATTGCTGTCGGTGCAGATCCAATGGGCAAGTGGCCTCCTTCTGCACTATAGGGTTTCTATGATTCTATGTGGCTGGCAAACACAAAGGACAGCAACTAACAGAGGAGTTGGAGCATGAAGATTATCAGCACATAGATGGAGATGCAAAGAGAAAGTAGACAGAGACAAAAAAAAGGACCACAAAAAATGCTTATGAAGAAAAGAAACAAATGACTCTCAGAACTCAGTTCTTCACTTAACAGGAAAGGAGACAGGGTCTGTCTGGGAGGCACTGTGTAAGCTGGCTAAAAAGGTCTAAAACCTGGAATGAAGTGATAATAGTTCAGAGATGGTTAAAAGTTGGCTGTTTTCCCAGAAGTGAATGAGGGTGTTATAGGTTGGTCAGTTGAAAAGGAATTCTGGAAAGCTACAGCACCTGGACAGTTGTGATGTGAGGAAGGGATGGTGTATAGCAGTGTGCATTACTGATGATAATGACACCCACCAAACTCAAAGATGAAACCTGTTGCTGGATAAGATTTCTGACCCAGTACTTGTATGAATAAAGAACAACATATTGTGGAATGGATACAGAAAGTGCTGGAAAACATCAGCAAGTTGAAATCGCAGCAGACTTGCTATGATTTTCCAGTACTTTTTTTGTTTCAGATTCCAGCATCCACGGTCGTTTGCTTTTATATTGTGAAACAGTGTAGCTACATAGTGCCACATTTTTGCGGGTGCTTGTAATAGGCATGTTTAATGTATTAACTATTTGCTGTAGAGCTTATCCTTTTACTTGAAGTATCATTCACCTGTTAATTTATGTTTAATTTGCATTGATTCTGATTTACGTTAAAGTTGGAGTTACTAAAAGTGAAATTTTGTTGGTAATTTCTGCTTTAGTCGTTATTTTCTAAGTTTGTTTGTTTTTGTTTATGGGTTCCTCATGGGGATTGTACCGAGGCCTAGTCAAGAAGTGAAGGGCTGGGATGTTATGATAAATCACATTGAAAAGAGTCATCCTAACTAAGAAATTTCCTGAGGTTCCTCAGGCAAGAGAAAGTAAGGTCTAACTCCGCAGATTGTGCCTGTGCACTGATTGATACTAAAGTCCTGGTAGCAATGAGATCAATATCTATATCACACGTCTAGCAGGAACCTTGTGCATCTGATCAGAAACTCTGATATCCACTTTTAACAAGTGAGATTTCCACCAAATTCACAAAACCAGTTCTGAACAAATCAATATCAGACACTAATTACTTAATCTTTGTCATTATTAGAGCAAAATATTTCAGAGTCAGGGTCTTTAATTGGGTATCGGTTTTCCCTTTCTCCCGAAGGTGATAAATCTCACCAGGATACTCAGCCAACTGGGTCCTCTTCAACGATCAACCAAGAATAATGTCCATTTTATTTAATTGCCCATCAAATTTTGACTGTAATTTTGCATAAGAAATGTTTCTGTCCCTTCATTTAGAAACAATATAGCCATCCAGAAGGTTCTAAATAAATCCTCACTGAGGTGGCCAGGAATCGAACCTGGATCAACTGTTTGGAAGGCAGCCGGACTCACCATCACATCACCATCCTCCAATTAGTGGGCACCTTATTCCATTATCATACCCTTAGTGCTATGAGACTAAGATCAGTGGAGACCATAAACTAAGCCTATGTTTCAGAAGGCTTAGTACCAGACTAAGCAACAGGACCGTCAGCAAATCTACAATACACATTTGCACAAATGCCTTGATTGACTTTACACAAAAATTGCAGGTTGTTTTTAAAGCACTTTTTTTTCCACTGTCGGCATATGAATGGGTAACAAGTCAGGTTTTTAATTCTAGCTTGTAGGATCTGGCACCTGGTCAAGGTACCATTCATAGGGCAATAATATGCGCTTTAAGCTAACCACCATTTCCTGCTTCTGCACCAGTATACCACGTCCTGTGTTCTGGCTAGCAGCTGCTGATACACTTTACCACACCGTGCTTTGTTATAGCTGCTGCAGGAAACTGAGGGAATCAAAGCTTTTTTTTCACTGTGCTGTTTTTAAATTTCAAATTGATAAGCAGTGTCGATGATGGTGGCCTACTTTGAATTACAAGCCTATCAGGAATTAAATAATCTCTAAATTTCTGATGAAGGAGCACAGAGGCAGGAAAAGACCCATTCGGTCCCTTGAGTCTTGTACTGATTCTCCACAGATCGTGGCTGACCTGTACCTTTACTCCATTTGCTAACCTTTGCTCCACATTCCATGATATCCTTACCTACTGAAAATCTATCGATCTCAGTCACAAAATTGTCAATTGATCCAGCATCGAGAGTGTTTTGGCAGAGAAAATTTCAGGTTTCCCCGAACCATTGTGTAAATAGTTACTTCTTGGAACAGAATTGTTCTACCTGTAATCCTTACTCGGAGCAGAGTTCACTCACTTCAGAAAGCTGAATCAAGGCACAGAAGTTTCCCATGGCCTATATTCATGATGTCAACCTGACGTTTGCGATAACAAGGAAAAGATAAAATGGAAAGTAATTATTGTTACAGATTGGTACAGTTTTAAGGGAGCTTGTCTAGCTTAATAAAACAGCGACATTAAGCGAGCCTTACACTTTGACAGGGGGCATTGGTCTGCCCATTTGAACACGAACATTAAAAAATGAATTCTAAAATGGAATCATGCACAGCTCAAGTACAGATAAGGATCTAGTCAGTGGGCTACAATGATCTGCAACAGAAAGTATCAAAGATAGCAGAGAAACAGGCTGAATTAAGCTGCTGTCAAAGTGGGTCATAGTTTGATTTTTCAAAGGGAGAGAAATTCATTTGTGTTGCGCTTATTTGACTTACCTTTGTTCCCTAGAATAGGTTACGCAACAGGACACAACATGTATGGCCCAAATGGCGCTATTAAATAACATCAGTGAAGATTGCCCCATGTGCCATCCAGGTATGCAACACTATCCACCCCAATGAGCCAAGGTAAGTACGAGAGCATGGCATTGCGACTGAATATATCTCCCTCAGGATCAAAGATATAAAGTTATCCACCCGTGCGCAGTAAGAAATAGAATTTATTCATCAGTCAGAATTATTACTGCAATACTCTGCCTATTGAAGTATGAAATAACCTCAATCACTTCAGGTTCCAATTATTCCGTATTTACAGCAATATTATAAGTCTTTTTTCTAGTGACTCTGCACTTCCTGTTAATTTTATATTGTTTTATACTAAAAATAACTAATCTAAATGTTATTGTAGCACCCTCATAAATAAAGTTATGTTTATTTATTCGTCACAAGTAGGCCTACATTTACACTGTAATGAAGTTACTGTGAAAATCCCCTAGTTGCCAAACTCCAGGGCCTGTTCAGGTACACTGAGGGAGAATTTAGCATGGCCAATGCACCTAACCAGTATGTTTTCAGTCTGTGGGAGGAAACCAGAGCACCCGGAAGAAACCTACGCAAACACGTGCAGACTCCACACAGATAGCGTCCCAGATCTCTGGTGCTGTGCGGCAGCAGTGCAACTTAAGGGCATCATGCTGCCCTCACTGGTGCTCAACCAGCAGAAGAAGTAGGACTTGTCCTTTGGGATTCTGCCCAGTAAACCCTTTCAGCTCCTTCTGTGGCTTTCCAGGGCACTGGTTGAAGGCAGGGTTGGGTTTGATGCAGGATCCCTCACTCTTTGGCACTCTGTGCCCAATGCAGCATTAGGTTTGGAAGGTGTGACGCCCACAGGATGCCACCCTCTGTGCACTTCTTGTCAAAGTCTTGTCCAGTTGGTGCTCCCCTCTCTGAGAAGCCCCCCACCCCCCTGTTACCTGACTCCAGAGGATCCATTGCTGATCATCCAGGTGGGCCCCACTTCAACACCATCAGCTGCCACCACTCACAGTGCTGCTGTGATAAATAAAGCTGATGGTCTCCAATTTGCTCTCAGAAATGGGATATCCGTCCCAGACATGGTAGTGTAAAACCTTAATGACCCCAAAGGAGCTGGGAAAAGGATCCACACTATCAATTATTCCAACAGGGATTGCAGTGTGGTGATCAGACTTTGCAATAAGTGACATGGCCCCCTCCCACCACGTTAAATTAGAAGAGACTCATTATGAGACTGAACATAAATTGCTATCAGGACTGAAAATCAGGACCGAGCACATGAACGATGACAGCAAGGTGGCACAGTGGTTAGCACTGCTGCCTCACAGCGCCAGCATGTTCAATTCCCAGCCTCATGTGAGCATCTGTGTGGAGTTTGCACATTCTCTCCGTGTCTCCATGAGTTTCCTCAGGTGCTTCGGTTTCCTCCCACACTCCAAAGATGAGTAGGTTTGGGTTTTTGGCCATGCTTAGTGTCAGGGGGACTAGCAGGGTAAATACATGGGATTACGGGGATAGGACCTGGGGGTGGGGGTGGGGATTGTTGGCAGTGCAGGTTCGTTGGGCCAAATGGCCTCTTCCTCCACTATAGGAATTCTATGAAACCTCTATGGATCAAATGTCCTCTTTCTGTGCTTCGTCATCCTGTCACTCTACATAACTGATGCAATGTTGATAAAGATTCTTGAAATATGTATCCTGTTCATATTATGCATGTGGAACTAGGCTTGAACCAAAGAGAACAGAAACCTAGTAACCTCAATTACTAGAGGGCATAGGTTTAAGGTGTGAAGGGCAAGGTTTAAAGGACATGTACGGGGCAGATTTTTTTACACAGAGGGTAGTGGGTGCCTGGAACTCATTGCTGGGAGAGGTAGTGGAAGCGGATACGGTAGTGACTTTTAAGGGGCATCTTGACAAGTTCATGAATAGGATGGGAATAGAGGGATATGTTCCCCGGAAGGGTAGGGGTTTTAATTCCAGTTGGGCAGCATGATTGGTGCAGGCTTGAAGGGCCAAAGGGCCTGTTCTTGTGTTGTAATTTTCTTTGTTCTTTGCTTTTACTGCTTAGATATTCTTTTAGCTCCTTTAGTAGCATAAGGGCCAAATTATTGGTCTTTAATATCTCAATTGGGAGCTGATACATTCAATCAAGGCATAACATCCAAATCAAATATTTCTCTGCTGGTTGTACTTGTGAATACATAATATAGTCTTGAACTCCGCAGAAGCTGATGGTTAAACTGTGAAACCACAGCTATAGGTAGATACCTAAGAGGAAGTAACGCACCTCGTGGGGCTAAACTGGAAGATGTTAAGAAGCATCAGGATTGGGGTACAGTCAGTAAAATGTCAAGCCTGCTTGTGGCAAGTTGAATATGAAAGTGATTGCATGCTGATGAGATAAAGTATTGTTGGATGAGTTCAATTAACTTTTAAGTGAGCATTCCTGCAAAGTCAGGGGGCATCAGTCCAATGCATACCATGAACCCAAACCTGTTTTCAAGATACAGCCCAAACAAACTCGACATTGAATTTAAATGAAAAGTATTTAATTAAATCTTAATTAAAACAAATTAGTAAGATAGATCAGATATTTTTGATAATTTTTGAGGACAAGTTCAACCTTGGCTATACATATGTACCATGAGTTCAAACATATTCTGCAGTTGCATATTATTGAAGTCAAATAGATTTCTACATCGCAGCCGAATGATGTGAAAAGGATCGGCAGGAGTACGGGGGGTACCCTGGGCATCTCCAGCTCATCTGACACCCCCCCCGCTCCCTGTCAACGGCACACCTCTAGCTCCTGTCTCCAAGGAGGCAAACGTCCCTCAAGGTCCCAATCTCCAAGGGCACGACCGCCAAGATCACCTCAGGCTAAAGGGCGTGGAGGTCATCAGGCTTCCACATCCTCAGCTGCAGATCCTAGAGATACAACTAGATGTAGTGGAAGAGTGACAAAGATTAAGAAACCGTAGGCATTTAGTGCGCACGGATGAACATAAGCAACAGTGGAGATAGGTCACCATTTTGTTTTGAATGTTTGGTAATAAATTTCACTTTGTTCATACATATTGCATATTTTTTTCTGTCATGTGAACTCTAAAACAGGAACTGTCAGCATCTTTCATGTTACTTAAGCTGTCAGATATACATCATCATAGCATCTGCAGCGATCTATATTTAAATAAGCCAGATGCATTGCTCGACAGTTTGCACATATTTCAGAAGTTTTACAATCAAGTTTTACATCAAGCGAGCAATAAATGCTCTTGGAAGACTTTCAAAGCGATTACTTCCTCTGTTCACTTTTGGCCTAAGCTAGGCTTTTTTGAGATGAAGATGTGATAGCATTATTTTTCCAGTGCATCACAGCTTTCTTTCATTTGAGTGAAGTTTACCAATTCTTCCCTTTTTCCATCCCATGGACGTCAACTGACATTGGCGTACAAGTAAGACAGACACTGGCGGCCCACATGTCACTGTTCCATATGTGAATCAAGATAGTGAATAACAGCATATGCTAATTGATCAATAGGAACATCTTTATTGAGGTGACTCCCACTGTAGCAGCGTGGCCCTTAAAGAGACAGCATGTTTCAAGGCCCGTGTGACCTGTTTTAAGTTTATTTATTAGTGTCACAAGTAGGCTTACATTAACAATGAAGATCCTGTGAAAATCCCCTAGTTGCCACACTCCTGCGCCTGTTCAGGTTTACCAAGGGAGAATTTAGCATGGCCAATGCACCTAACTGGCACGTCTTTCAGACTGTGGGAGGAAACTGGAGCACCCGAAGGAAACCCACGCTGACACGGGGAGAACGTACAGACTCTACACCGACATTGACCCAAGCTGGGAATTGAACCTGGGTCTCTGGCGCTGTGAGGCAGAGTGCTAACCATTGTGCCACTGTGCAATTGCAAGAGCCCTATGGATTGCTCTAGTGGGGAGCTGACCCAATGAGTAGAAGGGCAGGGACCACAGGTTGAGGAGGGACTGGCAGTTGGAGGCTGGGAATCTGGAGGAGACATCACATTTGTCATCTGGTCTCACTTTATTGTTCTTGCACATAAGTTCTCTGTTGGCAATAAAACCTTTATAGTTAAAACTTCATTGAGTTCCCCTCAATCTATTACACCTACCTAAACCAAAGATAATTGGACAAAAGGCTTAATAGTTTACCTTTTGCTGATCTCAGCCACTGATAATACTCCTCCAACTCCAACCAAGATCGGGCAACTCAACACGTACAGCTTGATCCTGGGGTTTTCAGGCATTGCTATACATGCATTTACCATTGAGGAAGAACCTAAAATTAAAAAGAAGTACACAGAAACAGCTGGAGCCAAGATAGTGATACATTTTGACAGATGTGTGTCTGTATGCACTTCCTCTCTGTGCAACTTATCTTCCTGTTGTCTAGATTTGGCCATTTCTACATTTAAAATTCTTTGTCAATAGGTATTGACAATTTACATTGAAAAAAGGGTTCTGATTACACAATCTGACCAATCTCAAAGAGCGTTTTCTTTGAATTTTGTCACACTTGACATTTTCCCTATGTGATTGTAACTTCGATGTCCAAAGTAAGGTGTTCAATCAAAATATAAACATGAAAAAAGGGAAGGAGACATTTCACCACCTAATCTATTTTATCCACGTTCAATAACTTCATTAAAGTTTTCACCAGATGGTGTTAGTCCTTCTCAAAAACCTGGGCTTGAAGCTGATAATTTTACTGAGACCTGTAACACTACGAAATTTTATATTTTTCTGCTCAAGTGAAGTGCATCTAATTTGCTAAGACGCCATCCATTCCAGCCATTCAACTTATACAAGTGGAAATTGTTCTATACTTTCTTCAACACACCACTCAGTAGCTTCTCTTTAAATGATTTTCATTAAGTTAGAGGACTAACTTGAAAAGCTTATAGTAAAATTTGCAATATCAATGTACATTGGTGAGACAAACACATTGTTGCTTTTGCTATGTGTTTTGTGAACTTCAAAGTGTGGATTAGAAAGGAAATTATTTTGACACCCGAACAAGTAGATTAGATTATCATAGATTCCTTACAATACAGAAAGCCATTCGGCCCATTGAGCCTGCATTAATAACAATCCCGCAGAGGCCCCATCCCCGAAATCCACATTTACCCTGCATACCCCCAACACTAAAGGTCAATTTAGTATGGCCAATCAACCCAACCTGCGCATCTTTGGAGGGTGGGAGGAAACCAAAGCACCCAGAGGAAACCGACACAGACACAGGGAGAATGTGCAAACTCCCTATAAGCCCACCTGAAACTGGGCCTTAGGCCTCATTTAAACTTGACCAGTAATCTGCAGGTCTCTGCTGCTTATTTGCAGGCAGTGAAATGGATGTCAATATTGGGCTGTTGATAGAAGCAACACAGAGAGATCAGTGGCAGATGAGAGAGCTACAACATTTGATTCAACTTATGTAACAATATGCAAATTTAGCAAATATATTATTAAAAATCTTGAGCTGGGAACATACTTCCTGCCATCAAAACTTCCTTCCTGTTGTCATGATTTTTTGGTTATTCTTTCATGCTAACATATACTCTAAGTGCTCTTTACTACATTTCCTATTTAACTTCATTAAATGCTTACCACAGGTTCAGACCACTTGACGGATCTCTGCAGTGATTTTCTTAAGTTAAGTTTCTGATGATCTTTTACATATATTTATGTATTAAGAATATCAATCAACTACAATTTATTAGTGCATATAAAGATGTTAAAGTAATCCATACAGCACGATGGCATAGTGGTTAGCACTGCTACCTCACAGCGCCAGGGGTCCCAAATTCAATCCCAGCTTGGGTCACTGTCTGTACGGAGTCTGCACGTTGTCCCCATGTCTTTGTGGGTTTCCTTAGAGTGCTCTGATTTCCTCCCACAGTCTGAAAGACATGCTGATTAGGTGCATTGGCCATGCTAAATTCTCCCTCTGTGTACCTGAACAGGTATCAGAGTGTGGTAACTGGGGGATTTTCACAGTAACTTCATTGCAGTGTCAATGTAAGCCTACTTCTAACACTAATAAGCTGATTTATCTTCTTGCAGCAAACTTAGTGAGCAGACACTGAACGTGGGAGCAAAATAACATTACTGGGGAATAGGGTAAATTGGATAGTGCTTTCAAAGACCGGCTAAATGGTCTCTTCTATGCTGTATCATTCCTTGAATCTAATAACTTGGCAAACAAAGGATTTTATGCATTTTATGCATAATACAACTCTTACTTTCTGTAACAACAACATGTCTTGTGTTACAATCACACTTTCACTGTCAGACTTCCTTGATTAACACAAACTTACAACATTAAATTAATAATCAATCCTAATCGGGGAGATGCAGGCCAAGTGGTCTCATCACTACACTATTAATCCAGAAACTCAGCTTGGTGACAAAGGTTTGAATCTCCCCCCACAGCAGATAATTGAATTTCATTTCAATTAAAAAAAAGTCGAATTGAAAAATTACCGAAGACCATAAAAACATTGTCAGAAAAACCATCAGGTTCACGAATGACCTTCAGGGAAGGAAATCTGCCGTCCATAGTCTGGACAACATGTGACTCCAGACCCACAGCAATATGGCTGAGTTTCAACCACCCTCTGAAATCACCTAGCAAGCTACTCAAGGGATGTGTAATAAACACTAGCCAACCAGCGATGCCCATATCCCATGAATGATTAATGAAGAAAATGAATAACCTGTAATTATTTTAAATGCAAGTCTTCCTTTATAAATAAAAGAACAAAGAAAGTAAGTGCAATCAGATAACTTAAAATGCTTTTTGGAACAACAAAATTTCTAAATTAAGATATCAAAGAAGTTTTTTAAAAAGACATGTTGCATAATAACATGATTACATATATCCATTATGTGCCTTTTTCCACTTTTAAGATTTTAAGTCAACAGTGTCAAAGACTAATGTCTGACTGAATAATTTCTCCCAGAAGAATTAATGAATGTTACTAAGCACATTGTAAGCAAGGACATTTATAACATTTTTTTCAACAGATTTTAGCACATTTCTTATCAGTTACTGAAAAAGGGATCTCTCCCCATCCCTGTAACAACTTGTTATTTTCTTTGTTCAAACAAAAAACAAAAGATTATGACCATATGATGATGAGGGGCATGCTCAGAGTGGATAGTTAGAAACTTTTTCCCAGGAAGAGTCAATTACTGGGGAGGGGCAAGTTTTTTCACACAGAACCTGGTGGGTGCCTGGAATTCGCTGCCGGGGGAGGTCGTGGAAGCAGATATGATAGTGACTTTTAAGGGATGTCTTGACAAATATATGAATAGGATGGGAATAGAAGGATATGGTCCTGGAAAGGGAGGTGGTTCTGGTTCAGTCGGGCAGCATGGTCAGTGCAGTTTTGGAGGGCCAAAGGGCTTGTTTGTGTGCTGTAATTTTCTTTGTTCTTTGTTCCAAAACAAATTTGAAGTTGAATTTTCAGTCTTATATGAACTTCTCAATTTCTACTTTGCTTCCAGTTCGATTAATCGCACCAGCAGTTTATTTTATCAAGACTGTTTTTATCGTTCAATGGGAGAGTTGCAGGATTTTGGTTTGTTTTTAAAAGTGATTTGAACCTTATTCGGACATGAAGCTGAATGAGTGAATGGCTCACTGATTGGCAATGTCCTCCTTCCCTTCTGCAGGGTAGCCCCAACTTCACTTAAAACCATTTCCTCCTAAGACAAGGGGCAAAATATTTTGGGGTCAATTCTTTTGGCATAAACAATGAAATTTTGAATATTTTGGAGAATCATGCTTACTGAAGAGTTGATAATAAAGACAGACACAATGTACTTAGTGCTTAACAGTAAGAGGTGGTACATTTCATCGTGGGACGAGGTTGTGTGAATCAAAATTCAGTCGCAAACAAATTTGAGGAGGGACCTGACTGGTGCAAACACCTTGAGGTTGTCTGATTGGAGCTAAGCACAGATCTGAATGCCCTTGTCCCTCTTCCCCCAGTACTGCCACGTCAATGCCCACCCACCCCATCAAGGATTTTTCTCTTCATATGAACTTTCTCCCAAATCCCAGAGCCACCACAATGCCTTGGGTGACTGTCTGTGTGGAGTTTGCACATTCTCCCCATGTCTGAGTGGGTTCCCTTCAGATGCTCCAGTTTCCTTCCACAATCCAAATATTGTGCAGGTTAGATGGATTGGCTATGCTAAATCACCCCTTAGTGTACCAAAATGTGTAGATTAGGGGTTTTAATGGGGAAAGTATGTGGGGGTTATGGGGATAGGGCCTGAGTGTTGGTGCAGACTCAAGGGACCAAATGGCGTCCTTCTGCACTGCAGGGATTCTCATGATTCTATGATCAAGGGGCTGCTGTCAGTGTTCCCAGATGCAGGAACGCACTCTCAAAGTCTCCTATACTCCCAGATTTGGCATGCTGTCTAATCCCAGATCCTCTCTTCACCTTATCATAAGGCATCCACGGCTTTTGTAAGCTTGGAAAACTGGATTTTTTGTCCACATACACACTCAAGAAATTTCATATTATGTTATCAAATTGCTGCAAATAATAAGTTGGCACTGCAGCATATCAACTAATTCCATCCTCACCTCCTTAAGCATTTGCCCATTTTCAATCATTATTTTACATAAAATCTGACATTTTTCATTGTTAGTTGCCTGCTCCAGGGTTCTGCAGATGTGCAAAAGAGACACTTTGACTTACAACGCTCTTCTATTTACAAGATCATGTAAATAGATCTTGCGATCTATAAATTGTTGCACTGTGGTAGCTTACAGAATCTATTCTATTTTCACAATATAAGTGGTTTTCACAGTCATCCTGAGGTTCCTACACATAATAATCTGTATAAACATTTCCATTCAATTTTTTTTTCAGTTATGGATAGCATTCATCAACATTTTTTCTTAAACAAATGTGCAATTTTCTAAGTTGAAGCAGTGAAATGATAAAAAAAATTATCTATCTTTGGTTACATGCTGAGAATTCGACTGCTGAAGAAGCTTCTTATATTAACATTTCTCATGGTTCTGTGGATGGCCCAGTAGTAAGTATATCAGGCACTGCAATTCTGAACCACATAGAAGAAACTGTTCAGGGTTTGACCCTTGGTCTGTACTGAGTTAGCTAAACTCAGTTCTGATGGCAGTAATGCACTTGTCCTCTTGGCCCTCAGTATACACGAACAAGGGCAGCTAAAGTTGTTGCCGTCGGGATCTCCAACTGTAAAATCCACGGGTGATGACTGGGAACAGAGAGCAGTTGACTGCAGTGCTTCCCTAGGCTTCTGAGGGACTGAATTTGGGACCTTCTTTGTGAAATATAAATGTAAGAGCTTATGCCGCACATAACAAAGGTTCAATTTGTGGAGATTCACCCGGAGCTGCAAGTACAAATGGCATTACTGCTGCCTCGTCTCTGCACTTAGCAGGGGAAGGACAGTCAAGGTGGCTCATCACGGCCAGAGTATGGGGAAATATGTTTCAAACTGTTTGACCCATTATGAATTTCCAGCAGCTTAAAAAAAATGATCAGGAAACACTATGAAGTGAGATACAACTCTTGCAATGCAATTCTAGTTCATTCAGTCACAGTCCTTCACTTTGCAAATGTTTGGCAGGTGACTTTGTTTTAAATGAAGAGTGGTGAGCAGTTTTATTCATAATGCTGCAAATTTGGCAGGAAGTTCATCTCTGTTGCACAGTCAAGCAGGCCTTAAATCCTGATATGAAATCCGAATTGTAGAATATTCAGAGTTATCAACGACTTGTCTGTGAGGAGATGAACCATGGATGTATTTGAAGTCTTTCCCAGTACTTTTCTCTCTTATATCAGATGTGTGCTGCAAGTATAAAAAAGAAAAGAATTTTTCAAAAATCATCTGATAAACGTGGAATAAAACTATAAAGTGTCGGAAACACTCTGCAGATACCGTGGGCGGCACAGTAGCACAATGGTGGGTGGCACAGTAGCACAGTGGTTAGCACTGGTGCTTCACAACGCCAGGGACCTAGATTCGATTCCTGGCTTGGGTCACTGTCTGTGTGGAGTTTGCACATTCTCCTCATGTCTGCGTGGGTTTCCTCCAGGTGCTCCAGTTTCCTCCCACAGTACAAAGATGTGCGGGTTAGGTTGATTGGCCATGCTAAAATTACCCCTTAGTGTCCTCAGATGCATAGGTTAGAGGGATTAGTGGGTAAAATATGTAGGGATATGGGGGTGGATTGTGGTCAGTGCAGACTCGATGGGCCGAATGGCCTCTTTCTGTACTGCAGGGTTTCTATGAGATCAAGTGGGATCTGTACAGAGAGGAAGGCGAGGGATTAATGCTTCAGGGTTTATGACCCTTTTTCAGAATCAAAGAGTCATACAATCTGAAATGTTAACCAGAATTTCCTCTCCACAGAGACTACCAGATTAACTGAATGTTTCTAGCATCTGCTGGACAAAGATGGGACCACATTGTATTCCTATTCCCACCTGATTAAAATGTTTTGCTGTGTGTTTCCCTACAGCAACCATCCAACTTATAGCCCGGATGAGGTCCACAGCATTCTCAGAGGCTGAAAAGAATTTTAAAAATCCTTCTCCTACTCCCAGTTTGCAGGTACCTGATCAGCCCTGGAAACTTACAAAACTTTCTAGCCTTTGCATAATCAAAGGAGGAAGGAGCAGATGTTGCACAAATGAGTTGTATGAACAAGTTAATTTTCAACAAAAGGTAATGAATGGAGATGGAGGCATTCACTTAAGCTTTTGAACTTGCTGAAAAGGAGAAATACGTTGTTGAAGCTTCTTTTCTTGCGCTCAGCAGGACAGATGCAAGAATACCAAATTTCAAAAGTAAGAACAATTTGTGCTACATGAGAAAAGGGCTGTTGATTGGATGGCCATTTGGCTCTGATTGGAAAAGTCTTGATAGATAATGTCTAGATTGGGGTGGGGGAGAGGAAAGGGGGCAAGGAGGTTCTCACTGATGCTAAACACGCTAGGTCTCTCCCCTGCAACTCTCAGTCAGAATAGGGGAACATATGCCTAGAACAAGAACTAAGATCTCACATGAGCAGAACGTTAGACAAATAGTGTGCTCTTTGTGCTAAATAGATGCACTTTGAACACCACATTTAAAAACTGCTTTAATTCCTCCCGGGCCCTGAATTTAGTTTCCAGTTTCAGATCTGTAACTGTGAAGAGACACCAAGATTTGCATTTGGATTTTAAAGTCCAAGATCAGCACTGTATTCATACTGAATGAAATGGAACACTACAGCAGTACTCTTCCACTGCATGATAACAGATAATATCAGAGCGATACACTGTCTACTGATAGGTCATGGACAAATCCATGTGTTCTCCCTAATGCTACAAAAAGAAAAGAAATTAGATATAGCTCTTGGGGCTAAAGGGATCAAAGAATATGGGGCGGGGTGGGGAAGGTGGAATCAGGATATTGAATTTGATGATCAGCCACGATCATAATGAATGGCAGAGCAGGCTCGAAGGACTGGATGGCCTACTCCTGCATCCATTTTCTATGTTTCCAAGACAATTTCCTGTATTATCAGAATCTCTTTCTGATTACATCACTTTGCCTCACTCCAGACCTATGGTGACACGGTGGCACAGTGGTTAGCGCTGCTCCTTCACAGCACCAGGGACCTGGGTTCAATTCCGACCTTGGTTGACTGTGTAGATTTTGCACATTCTCCTAGTGTCTGTGTGGGTTTCCTCGGGGTGCTCCAGTTTCCTCCCACAGTCAGGAACAGATGCTGGTTAGATGCATTGGCCATGCTAAATTCTCCCTTAGTGCGCTGAACAGGAGTGTGGCGACTAGCAGACTTCATTGCAGTGTTAATGTAAGCCTACTTGTGATACTAATAAATAAACTTTAAGAATTTATTAAGGGATATTGCTGGCCAATGAATCCATTCTGCCCTCAAAAAACAATATTTGAAGAGAAAGGACTTTTATTCAGCAAAAAAAAGTGACAACGCTTCATTTTCCCTCAGAGGGCGTTGACTCATAATTGACCCCATGCTGGACAATGGACATCAGGTACATGAAAGATAAATGACAGAGAAAGTTGGACTTGAATTGTATTAATACCTTGGGCCATTGATTGTGGCATTGTTGATTCGGATCATGAATGACAATATCTGCATAGGACACTTCTTCATCTTCCTCTTCATTAACATAATCTGCTTTTGGGGATAAAAAACTGCATGAAACATTCATCATAGCATTAAAATAGGGAAGAATTTTAAGTTGAATCTTAACTTACCTGTCTCATGTTTTGGATTCCGTTGTAGATTATCTCTTCTGACTAATGCATATACTGTATCTGTAAATTGAAATATACGAACATTAAAGTGAATAAACCCCAAACCTGATTCACTAATCGATTTAAGTGAACAGAGGTGGGAAGAGAATCATGTGGAGGATGGCACAGAACCATTGTGTTTAATGGCCTCCTTTGGTTCTGTACGTTCCATGTAAAATATACCTTTCCCCAATTCTTCTTTATCCACCCATTTTAAAAACTCATTTGTGTCATTGATAATTTCTCAGATGTTAAGAAGTGTGATAGATAGGTATTGGTTAGATGTATTGGCTGTGCTAAATTTTCCCTCAGCGTACGTGAACGGGCACTGGAGTGTGGCAACTAGGGGATTTTCACAGTGTTAATGTAAACCTATTTGTGACTAAATAAACAAACTTAAGAAACTTCCCATTTATCTGCCTTTTTTACTTGGTTAGCTCCATTGGCTGGATGGCTGGTTTGTGATGTGGAGTGACAATAACAAAAGCGCATACCAGCTGAGGTTGTTCGTGAAGACGTACCTCTCAACCTTGCCCCTCGCCTGAGGTGTGGTAACCGTCAGGTTAAATGATCATCATGCTATGGTCATCTAAGACTATGGTGGCATGGTAGCACAGTGGTTAGCACTGCTGCTTCACAGCTCCAGGGACCTGGGTTTGATTCCCGGCTTGGGTCACTGTCTGTGTGGAGTTTGCACATTCTCCTCGTGTCTGTGTGGGTTTCCTCTGGGAGCTCCGGTTTCCTCCAATAGTCCAAAGATATGCAGGTTAGGTTGATTGGCCATTCTAAAATTCCCCTTAGTGTCCTGAGATGTGTAGGTTAGAGGAATTAGCGGGCTAATATGTAGGGATATGGAGGTAGGGTCTGGGTGGGATAGTAGTTGGTGCAGACTCGATGGGCCAGATGGCCTCTTTCTGCACTGTAGAGTTCCATGGTGGACTTTACCACTTCAGCTGTTTACAAGGAACTAGGTAGAAGCAGTATAAGCTGATTAATTATCAACTTGCTCTGCCTTTTAGCTACACATTAGCTCTCCTTTGATCAATACATCCTCCAGTGGGCTCTTAGAAATGAAATTTGAGCAATAAAGGTGGTAATGCAGCCAACCTGCTGCATAGTGAATCATGCAGTACATAGCAATCGAAACCTTGGACCGTTGCTGTCTTCAAGGATTGATTGTTAATAACTCACACCAACAACAACAACTACAGTTTGGATTTATTTGGTGCCTTTAAGCGAATCAAACAGGGGTCCCAGGCTGACACTACCAAGGTGTCTTACATAAGTATTCTTATTTCCCAGTTTTACTGTTTTCTCCCTCTGGACACAAAACCAGAAGGGGTTTGAAAGAATCTCTTCTTCCTTCAATCTGTCTTCAGTGATTTACAAGTTGAACAATTTGATCTCCACTGAGATTATCAGTGGGTCTTAGTTTCAGATCATCTGCCCATTGGCAATCCCTGATTGGGTCATTCAGTGTTACGGTCAGATATAATAGCCTCTCTCTTGATGGTGCAAATCTGCTGCAATCCCGCTATACACGTTAAACTGAGCCATGGATGGATAGATGAATTCATTCCAAAAGGAAAGAATAATAGTCTAATGTGAGCTGTGGTTCCAGAAATAGGAATTCACTTTGTGGTTATTCTTAACCTTCACCTTGATTCTTGCAGATTACCTCTGCAGTACAGTGGTTAGTCCCGCTGCCTCATAGTGCCAGGAACTGGGTTCGATTCCTGGCTTGGATCACTGTCTGTGTGGAGTTCGCACATTGTCTGCGTGGGATTCTTCCGGGTTTCTCCCACAGTCCAAAAATGTGTGGGATAGGTTGATGGGCCAGGCTAAATTGCCCCTTAGTGTCAGGGGATTAGCGGGGTAAATATGTGTGGTTATGGGAAAGAGCATACATGGGATCCTCTGTCAAAGTGTTGGTGCAGGCTTGAAAAACCGAATGGCCTCCTTCTGCTTTGTAGGGATTTGATTAAATAGATTTTCAGGTGGAAGTTTCACACCTGAGTCTGTACATTGAGTTCAGAGTAATCATCTAGGATTGTAAATGCAGAGCTCACATTTCTAGCAGTGGTCACTGGTAATACACACTGAGGATTCATTTTCTCTGCTACAGTAAAGCTGATGCACGTTGTGGTTTCCCCTGTGCAGCCCAGCTGAAAACTGCAAATTCATCAAACCTGGGACTTTCCTGTCACAATACCAGCAAAAGCTCCAAGCTTTAAAGCACTGACCACAGTCAGTAACTAGAAACGAAATGAATAATAGCTCAGGGACACTTAGTACGGCTGCCTCGCTGTCAGTGTACAATCACACTTTAACCACAAATGGTATAGAGGAATGAATGTAGCTCTGTCTCCAGTATCAGTGACGTATTCAACACTGCTGAATCTCCTTGTCCATGTGGTTTGCCACAATACCTGGGAGTCTAACTTCCTGATTTTCCGTACAAAGCATCAATTGCCAAGTTTAATTAGTTTAATGGGCGGAAATCAAAAAAGCAAGTGGCTGCAATATTTCTGGCAATGACTTCTTGGAGTACAAATCAAGTATGTGGGACTGAAAGAAAACCAGCCATTATGATGCACAGTTTAATGTTCTTTTCATGCTTGTCATGGGATGTTGGCATTTAACCAGTATAAAGTGTCAAATATTTTATTAAGTGTAGCAAGTACAATTCAACAATGATGCAACAAAACAAAATGGGAACAACTGTTTATTCATTAGGGTATGGAAGTGGTCACTGAGGACATATTAGAAACTTTTTTGGTTGGGAGTCCCAGTAATGGTGGGAGTTGTCGCAGGCAAGACTGGAACATTTGGAGAGTGGCCAAATGTTCATTGGCTTTGGCTGGGTATTTCCAGTCCTGCTGACTCTTTGGTTTGGTGGAAGAGGAACAGTCCACAATCTTGCACTAAGCCAAAGAGCAGGGCTGACAATTACAGACCAGTGAAGTTTGAATGTAGGAGGTAACCGTGCCTCTGAATCAGATGCTCCAGCTTCGAGTCCCACCCTAGGACTGCGGCACAGTGGCATAGTGGTTAGCACTGCTGCTCTCATAGCGCCAGGGATCCGGGTTCAGTCCTGGTTTTAGGTCATTTACTGTGTGGAGTTTGCACATTCTCCGCACATCTGTGTGGATTTCCTCCAGGTGCTCTGTTTTCCTCCCACGGTCTAAAGATGTGCAAGGTTAGGTTGATTGGCCATGGTCAATGTGTGGGGTTACAGGAAAGGCCTGGATAGGATACTCTGTTAGAGTGTCTGTGCAGACGTGATGGGTTGAATGGCATCCTTCTGCACTGTAGGGATTCTATGATGATTCTATGATTCTATGGCTTAAGGTGCATTCATAATACAGCCAAACAGGTTAAGTGTCAACTTGCAAATCCTTCAGCGTGGCTGGCAGTAAGAGCAGGAGAGACTCCTGGCCAGCCATTCTTGATGTGAAGTCGCACCCCTCAAGCTCCAAGCCTGTGCAACAGACTAGTGGCCTGTTTCAGGAACTGCTAGCTCTGGAAGTAGATAGAAGTCTACCTTAGTGTACCAATACATGTGGGAAGAGAATTGGAATTAGAATGGAATGGAATTTTCTGTGGAATGCCACAATGAGCTGTGATGACATTTGGAAGAAGAGTCATAACTTAAAAGGGAACCTTAAGTTATGACAAGTTTAATATGCTTTGCGGACAGGTGAAGAAATTAAACAAGGCAATTACTAAATGATAATGCAATTGTGTTACATCTGCCAAATTGGACATTTGCCAAGTTGGCAAAGAAAATATGACGCTAAAATTAATTTATATGGTTCAAATTCCCCCATATGAATTCCAATTATTCTTAAAGGTCAAAATTAGGAGATATAATTGCAACAGATTAAGTTTTCAACACCATTTCAAGAAAATTATCCTTACTTTTTAGTTCCTCATAGTTGATGTAGATGCTGTGGTGGAAAAATGGACAGATACACAAGCCAGCTTGCTCACTTCTGTCAATTGGGACATGTAAACAGTTACTGAGATCCATTAGAGCAGCTGGTGGTGTCATTCTTTCTGTCATACTCAACCACTTTGTGTTTAATTATGTGGGTCTGTTTATTATTGATGCTCACTGTGCTTAATTAATTAAGCCTGGTGTGGACTCAAGTGAATAGTAAGCAAAATGTGGAAATTACTGGAGGTTCATTCCTTTTACTGGATACATGTGTCACTGGACTCCGAAAGACATGCTGATTAGGTGCATTGGCCATGCTAAATTCTCCCTCAGTGTACCCGGACAGTGGCAATTAGGGGATTTTCACAGTAACATCACGCAGTGTTAATGTAAATGACACTGATAAATAAACTAAAAAAAAATTTGATTGCACAGATATGCATCCTTACAATATTTAGTATATAAATATGCACCTACCAAAATTACTGTTGCAAGTTGCATTCCTGTCCATGATTTCTTGACTGGAACAGATTGAAATAAAATAAAATTAATGTTATGTTTTATTCACCTATGGTTCAGTAACATTGGGTATAAGGATCTAGACAAAACACTCAGCAACTTTCAATGTTTGAATGTAGCCTACATAATGGTGTATCACGGCTTTAAGAGCTTTCAGATGGTGAGTGCTTCCAATTATCTAACCCACTGTTGTAATGACTTGAGTGGACCATATTGCAAATGAAAGAAACAATGTTTTCACCTGCATCCATACTACTTTTTCACTTAGAGTAGATCAGAGCACAATCATTCCCTTTTTTTTGAAATATGTATTTAAATGTGTAGCATTTCATCATGACCATGTAACTCCATTTCTGGTTTGATGAGTGCTGCCCTACCAAATTCATTTGAAAACAAAATCTCATCTCAGTCCTTGGGAGCATAAACACACACTATTTGCTGAAGTGGTGTGTGTAATACATTGAATAGATCAGCACCATTAAAACACAAAGTTCTCAGTGAACCTTTTCAACAGTACTGAAAAAAAAAGTCAACCCTACAGGTCAACCCACTCGCAGATAACAAAAGAGCAATGTTAGCCCAAGGAAAGATTACTGCTCCTACCAGAATCAGGTTGTATTTATAATTTCTCAATTGGTAGGCGTATATAACAATATAGTGAAGGTCTTGGTGGCACAGTGCAAAGGGTCACTGCCTTGGAGCCAGCAACATAGAAAATAGAAGCGGGATCAGGCCGTTCATCAAGCTTTTGAACCTGTTCCGCCATTCATTATTGATCAAGAAATACTATACCCTGATCCAGCCTTCCTCCTATATCCCTTGATCCCTGTGGCCCCAAGAACTATATCTAATCTAAAGCACTGGGTTCATCACCACTCCAGGACTTGGTGGCCATGGAGGGCTCATAACACGATTGAGTAGCCAGTCGCAAAGAGTGGGAGAGATTTCTGGTCAGACATGTGATGGAAAGAAATTGGAGATTCTGCCACCACCATCCATAGTTCCAGGCTACAACGTACATTATAGAAGTTTCTCTAACTACAGCAATTCTGATTCCTTCAGAGTTCAGTTGGTTGGATAGCCAGTGTGGATCAGATTAGTGCCAACCGCATGGGGCTTGATCCCTGTTCTGGCTGGATGGAATCAAGACCTGCCTCCTTGCTCTGCTTAAGGCCCACCATAAGTAGAGAACTGGAGATGAAGAAGATCAAAGATCCAGATACGTCAGTTTGTGGCAAATGATCTGTTGCATGACCTTCTCAAGGGACATCATGGATGAACAACAAATGCTAATCTTTTTCAGTGATGTTCACATCTCATGAAATAATTTAAAAGAGGTATTTATATGCATTTTTGATTAATGAAAGAAAACAAAGAAACTATTTGCTATGTAAAGATTGTGGCATAGTACACAATATTTCCAACAATGGAATAGTGCACAGCAGAAGGCACGGGTTTGATGTTCAGTGATCCTTTGGGGACATAAAGGCCCAGCTCATGGTTTCTTCTGTATAGTGGCTGGGAAATTCCATTCAAAGCCTCCAAATTACTAAATGCGGCAATATGTGGATAACACAGTCTTCTCTGATGCACAATCTCCATTTGCTCCACTCCATTCAAAACAGAGAGACCGCACTAGTTGTACGCACTTCCTTTACACCACAAAAAGCAACACCACCCATCTGAAACCCTCAGACTCGGTTCTCTGTCGGCCAGCCATGCCTTGAGGGCAATGAGGATGTTGCCCAACATGTTAGCAGCATTTTAATTGCAAGCTGCAAGAAGACGTAACCCAGCACTGCGGTGAAAGACCACAAACATGCAAGAGAAGGACCTGTTAGTGTGTGCCAGTCAAAGCCAGTGCCATCTGACTTCTTCCCACGACGACAACTTTATCCCTCAATCTGGATGGCCATAAAACATTAGACAAGGGTCGTGGGTGGAGAGGGGGACTGGTGGTGTTGAGATGGCGGCACAGGCTCGTTGGGCCGAAGGGCCTGTTTCCCAGGCTGTTTTTGTTCTTTCTTTGTATTTACCCGCCCCTCCACCCCCATCTCTAGGGTTCTGCATAAGGCTACAGCCTCAACCACCTCCCCTCTCCCCAAACCTCCTCCACACCAAGCTCCTCTCCCCAGAAATCCCGAACAGTATTTCAGAGATAACGTGGGAGAGGTAAATGTGTTCCTTTTCTGACAACCCCAACCACCACAAAGCTGGCAAAGTAGCTCAAATCCATTGGCAAACAATATTTAATAAGCTCAGAGACCCTCCTTCCAATGCCACTAATGAAGCATCTAAGTTCTGAGATTTCATGTGGGTACCCCTGCTATCTCTTCATGTTTTTGACAGAAATGCAATGGTTCCCTTCATAATGTAAATCACCATGTGCAGGCACTTGCCCGGGAGTTGTGGCCATCTCCAGTGGGAATAATGGGAGGAGAAGAGAATGTGACAAAGGTTCAATCCTCTGATCTTTAAGCATGGCATGCTGTTATACAAATCTATTTAGCCTTGATGTTCTCATTCCTAAAACATTATCGATTGTATGTGGCCTTGTCAAATGTACAGCCATGCAACATGACTAGGATTAGACTGGGCACATTTCCAGTTTTGGCTCCTGCTCTTTGGGTTCTAATGCAAGGAAGATGCACACAGGCCTGGAAAAATCGTTGTGAAAGAGCTACTGATCAACTTCAGGATGACTTGCAAAATGAGAGAATTGATGAAATATGGATAATAGGAGCAGGAGGAGCCCTTCAAGCCTGCTCCGCCATTCATTACAATCATTGTTGATCATCCAATTCAATATCCTAATCCTGCTTTCTCCCCATAGCGTTTGATCCCATTCACCCCAACTGCTATATCCAGCTGCCTCTTGAATACATTCAATGTTTTGGCATCAACTGCTTCCTCTGGTAATGAATTCCACAGGCTCACCACTCTTTGGGTGAAGAAATGTCTCCTCATCTCCATCCTAAATGGTCAATGCTAGTGAAGGTGCAGCAAAAATGTGAAGATATTTCTAACAATAATTATGGCAATGGAGTCTTATGACAAGAGGCATAGTAAAGAAAGATAGACTTCTGTAGAATACTGCACCTTTCTGATGCTCCCAATCTTTTTTAATTTTCAAGCTACGTGACATGGCACCGTTCAGTTTCACCCTTACACTGAGGATGCAGGTGACCATTGGTGTAATTCTTAAATATGACAACAGGAAACTGTGACTGAGTGAGAGTTAACTACAACTTCACCAGCTAACTGCAGACATTTTGAACTGTTTGAAGAAGCTCTTTTTTTAAAAATACACATAAAGACTCTGACCAACAGTGAATTCCAGCAGTTACTTGATGGCTGATATTGTAAAATTCACCACTTCTCTAGCAAATCTCTTTGAATTATATTGCGAACCTGTTACACGAAACTTCATACCTGAAAGGATGTCAATGTCCACTTTAAACAGTGACTCCTGAAGGGTGGACACTAATAACGCAAAATAACAAACTTTTAATCCACTATAGTTTTCTGAAGACAATGAGATTCGCTACCCAGCCAGTTACACTCCACAAGACACTCAAACCCCCCTGCGGAGGATGGAATAACCCCATCTCCAGCTAACTTGCATCCCAAAAATGTCAATAAGTTTCTGAAATGAAAGATCAAAAAACTTGGAATTATAACAATAAGGAATGGAAAGCATGTTAATCAAATTCCCTTTCAGGAATATATAGAAATAAGTTTAAAATTGGCTTTGGCAGTCAGAGAAAGGGAAAGGAGATGGGGAACAGAAGCTATACTACCATCTGAAAAGACTGTGGACAAGGATAATAGGATCTTTCTCCCTTTCTCTCCTTCGCTTTCTCTGGAAGCAAAAAGGTGCATATGCAACAGAGTGCAGACCTGAACCAAACCAACTCCATGGCTGGAACTTTAATGCCAGTATCAGAGTTGGGGTGGGCGAGGCTCACAGAATGGAATTCTCTGTTGGCCTCGGATGGGGTTTTACGAACCTTGCCTGAGTGAGATCATAAAGTCACAGCCCATAATTCTATTGGTGACAACTAAACTTCCTTGGCTGCAATGTTCCACAATCTATGCTTCATGGACAAGCAAAGGAATTATTTGTACGTTATTTTAATTTTTACTTTGACTCTTAATTTTCTTACTTCTGGTGTGTGTGTGTGTGTGTGTGTGTGTGTGTGTGTGTGTGTGTGTGTGTGTGTGTGTGTGTGTGTGTGTGTGTGTGTGTGTGTGTGTGAGAGAGAGATACCTTTTATTACTTCTCTTGGATTTTATTAACAAATAGATTTATACTTTCTTTGACTCAAGGAATCTGGTTTGATTGGCTCTTTGTTGAAAAGGAAACACATTTGGAGAAAGCTATCAATGGTGGAAAATAATTTTTAAAACCTTTGTTGTGACCAACTGAGGGGAGAGTGAATACCAAGGCTCCAGCTCACTCCTCCTCACCCACCTGTATCAGAGCTTAAAAGGTTACCACAGTTTGAGTTAAGATGCCTCGCTTGTCCCATAGAATCCCTACAGTGCAGAAGGAGGCCATTTAGCCCATCAAATCTGCACCGACCACAATCCCACTCCTTGTAACCCCATTTATCTACCCTTATAAATCCCCTGATACTATAGGAGCAATTTAGCGTGGCCAATCAACCTCACCTGCACATCCTTGGAGTGTGGGAGGAAACTGAAGCACCTGGAGGAAATGGAGAGATGCAGACAGGGGGAGAACGTGCAAACTCCACACAGGCAGTCACCCGAGATCTGAATTGAACCTGGGTCCGTGATCCTGTGAGGCAGCAGTGCTAACCACTGTGCCACCGTGCCGTCCAACCAACCAACACAACATCTTGAAAATAAAGACATTGCTAAAAATAAAATAGAAATCATGGCTGGAAATGCTGATTATCGGAATCCATTCCCACCGGATTGATGTGGTACCCTGGTGAATCACATAATAGTCATAGAGCAACTCGCTGTTACATTCATCAAGGTAGGCGTATAGGGAGGTGGAAAAGCAAGACAGCCAAACCACAAGTTACATAAAGCCAAGATTTAGCAGTGGTAATGAGTAACCATTTCTTTATCACTGAGCAAAGGGCTGTATTTTTAGACAACCCACCGGTACTTGCAAGCGCATTTGTTATTGTAACTGGTAATGTATCAACTAGTGTCATCTGCAGGACCATAAATACACTTAATTTCAGTTAGAAAATATGGTCAGACATTCATTTACTGTGGCTTTCTCAATTATCCTTTGTCAAATTAGGCCACTAAATGTCACAGGATTAACACATAATACTTTAATCATTTAAATGTAGCGCCCTCATCTCAGTCAAATCTATAACAAGAATTAAATTCATTCGTGAATTCCGTTAAGGGTTACAGGGTTAGGTACAATTCTTTAGTTCTGCATTTTAATTTTCACAATAAGAAATGCACACAGCAACTCTAAAATTTTGCTTCATGAATCATAGAATGGTTTCAGCATAAAAGGGGAACATTTGGCCCATTCTTTCCATGCTAGTTCTCTGTAACAGGAGCTCAGTTTATTCCACTCCTCTGTCTTTTCCCAATACCCTTGTAATTCTTTTCTATTCAGATAAATTTTCTAATTCCCTTTTGAAAGCCACAGCTGAATCAAACTCCACCACACTCAAATAGTGTGTTCCAGACGTTAAACACTCACTGCATAAATAAACTTTTCTACAAGCCACCACTGCTTTTATCAAATACCTGAAATCAGTGTTGTCTAGTTCTCGGCCTTTCCAAAGGGAACGGCTTCCCCCCTACCTATTCTGTTCAGTCGCCTCATGCTTATGAAAACCTCTATCAAATCTCCTCTTAATCTTCACTCCTGTAAAGAGATCAGCTCCAACTTCATTAAGCTATCCTCATAACTGAAGGAGGCAATTCTCCCCTCATCTGCTCAGAAAGGACAGCAGGACTAGAGGGCACAGCCTCAAGATAAGAGGGGGGGGCAGTTTAGAACAGAGTTGAGGAGGAACTTCTTCACTCAAAGGGTGGTGAATCTCAGGAATTCTCTGCCCGTTGAAGTGGTTGAGGCTACCTCACTAAATATATTTAAGACGCGGGTGGATAGGTTTTTGGTAGGCAAGGGGATTAAGGGTTATGGGGAGAAAGCAGGAAAGTGGAACTGAGCCACTTCAGATCAGCCATTCTCTTGTTGAATGGCGGGGCAGGCTCGAAGGGCTAGATGGCCTACTCCTGCTCCTGTTTCTTACGTTCTTATCCCACTCCAGGAGATTTCAGTGAGGCCGGATTAGCGCAATCCACGCTGGGCATCCGGCCCTGAGCATGCCTCCCGGCGCCAGAGTCCTGGCACCGTTGACTCCACGTGAAAATAGGCACGGAGCTGCATGGTGTATTCAAGATGTCACTTTAATATAATTTAAATATCATTAGAGGGCCCCAGGACTGAATTTTCCTAGCTTGCTGGCCTCTCCCCGCCCCACCAGGAGTATTTGACTCCAGCAGGGTTTACAGCAGCTCCCTACTAACGGGAAGCTGGTGGTCCGAGGTGGTTGAGGCTGGACTGTGAGGGGGTAAGAGCCAGCGTTGCAGGGGTAGCCAGCAATAAGGAGGCTGGTAGACAGGGGCCACTGCACGTGCACCGATCTCAGTGCTGACAGAACAGCGCACGAGCAGTGACTCGTTCAGCACTATGTTGCCAGCCTCCCAGGTGGGAATAGGCTCTGCCCATTCATTTCAAGCTGTGATTCACACTGGTGCACTCTGCAGTGCACAGAGTGTGGGAGATTCTTCTCTGAACTCCCACTGAAAAAAAGTGTGAATTACTCCAGTTTTCACACAGATTTGACACTGACTTTTGTTGGGAGAATCATCCCCCTCCCAGGTCTTTCATTCCCAGAACGATTCCCGTAAATCTTTCCTCTGAATTGTTTTCACATTCTTCCTAAATGTCCAAAATTGAACTAAATACCCTAGTTGAGGCTCAGCCAGTGTTTTATAAAGATTCATCGTTGCTTTATACTCATTTCCTTGAATTATAAAATCCAGGATTCCACATGCCTGGTTGGAAAACCACATGAACTTCGTTCATCACATTTGCAACAGGACGGCATGGTGGGCACAATGGTTAGCACTGTTACCTCACAGTGCCAGGGATCCAGGTTTGATTCCTGGCTTGGGTCATTGCCTGTGTGGAGTTTGCACCTTCTCCCCATGTCTGGGTTTCCTCCGGGTGTTCCAGTTTCCCTCACTGTCTGAAAGATGTGATGATTAGCTGCATTGGCCGTGCTAAATCGTCCCTAAGTGTACCTGAACAGCCACCAGTGTATTGGCAACTAGGGGATTTTAACAGTAACTTCATTGTAGTGTTAATGTAAGCCTACTTGTGACTAATAAATTAACTTAATTTATCTATAGTCTTGCTGTCCTGATCTCAACAGAAGTCTATGTCACATTTAAGAGATTATATTTTTAGCAAAGACTCTCATATAATGCAAAACAAGACCTCCCTGTCCATTATATCTGTGTTAGCTATTTGCTAGAGCAAGCCTAAGTGAGTCACAGTGCAATGATTTCTCTATTCTTCACTCTGTATCTTTCTCTATCTTCATCCTCGTTCCCTTTAAAACGGCAGCGTGGGCTTGTTGGGCCGAATGGCCTGTTTCCTGTGCTGTGTTGTTCTTTGTTCTTTAGAAGTGCAATTCTATCTGTCTCAACCATTCCTTGCAACAAAATAGTCCAAGTTTCAATAAACTCCTGCTTATACATATAGTTAATCTCACTGCACAAATATTTCAAATTGATGATCCCCTTTCTTTCATTTTTCCCCTTTAGAGAAAAGTCTTTCATTATTTGCCATTAAACACCCTTCATATTTTTAATAACCTCCACTTAGGCACCTCTTTGCATTCTCTGCTCCAGTGAAACTAGTTTCCAATATCTGACATAATCCATTAGTTTTTTGCCGTGTGTAGAAATACACCAGGCATTTAAATACTGGGCCGTAGATGCCTTTGAACTTCTCTGAGCCCTTGTGTTCAAAGCCACGGTCTGTCAGATTAAAATGTACTGCTGAGTCTAAGGCATCATTCCGTTCTACTATGTAGAACATTAAAGAAAGTGCTCATGTTAAGAGTTACTTGCAGTAGAGGCTCATTAAAAGTATCTATTGATGTGCCAAATAGTGACCTTGGCTCAACATTATTGGATCTAACCACAACTCTATCCAAATTGATGAGTGTTCGGTGAGATTAAAATCACCTCCATATGTCGCCAAATTAAATTCCCTTCCAAAAATAATGTGCCAAAAGGTTTGAGCTTCCAAATTATTTTTTTTAAAAAGAAGATTAAAAATCAAGGTTAGAAAGAAAGCACAAATCGCAGGAGAGTTGGGAGAGGGAACTATTCTTTAAAATATATTTCATTTGAAAGGACAGAGAATAGAAAAGCTATTTCAAGAGCAACTTAATACATTCACCTTACTATCACTTAGAGGGTGATACTTTTTTATTTAAGTATTGAGCACTTGATGGGCCCTTATTAATTGCATTAAGAAAAACACTGCAATTGCATTTTCTTGTATGTTGAGCACCAAATGTACATTAGTGGCAGTTGTTGGCTTCAGATATTAATTTTATTCAACAGAGAGAGACTTGAAGAAGAAATATGGTTCCAAATGTGGTGCCTTATTCAGGTCTCTGTTGTTCTCATTGAATTCCAATTGTTTTACACCAGTTTGTATATTCTGGGAAATGCTACTGAGTTTCCCAAGAAATTTTGATGTATCTCGTCAAGACAAAGAAGCATATCATGCCAGTCAGGAAATGTTATGTTATGTTATCTTATGTTCTTATGTTCTTATGTTCTTAAATACCATACGCTGTGATCAATACATTTGGTGAGCTGAATGATAGAACCGTGAGATAGGCCAGCAGAATTTCAGACTCTTGAAATTACCACTTTCAATGCAGCTGGTGTTTACAGGGATAGGATAGGAAATAATTGAATCTAATTAAAAATATATACATATTATTTAAAACACACCAACATAACATTCTGTTGTGTTAAAAGTATTATTCAGCAAGAAAGTGCTACAGTAAAGATTAACGACCAAATGTAATAATGATTCTTACCTTACTTCAACAGATACATTAACAGGATCTGGAAAAGAAATAAAACGTATTTTCAAATTGAATGTTTGCTGATAACCCTCAACTTCTGAATCTGTGGGAGGCAGGGTGGACATTTAATTTATGATGGACAGCCCATGGTTGGCACTGCTGTATTTCTGGTTCAATTTCCAGTTTGGGTGTCTGTCTGTGTGGAGTTTGCACATTCTCTCCCGTGTCTGCATGGGTTTCCTCCATGTGCTCTGGGTGCCCCCCTATAATCCAAAGATGTGCGGGTTAGGTGGATTGGCCATGCTAAATTGCCCCTCAGAGTCCCAAGATGGATTAGCTATAGTAAATGTGTAGGGTTACAGGAATAGGCAGGAGAGAGGGCCTGGGTAAGATACTCTATCAGAGAGTCAGTGCAGACTTGATGGGCTGAATGGCCTCTTCTGCAGGGATTTTATGATTCTATGAGTGTTCTCAGTTACAATTCCAGGATGGTCCTGGCCTCGTTATCAGCAGTGTTGATCCTTTAGAAAATATGCTTCATTAGTTATTCGAGTTGGCTCAACACGTAACATCCAATTTTTTCCAAAAAAGTTCCACATATAAAGAAAAACATAAATTAAAACTCATCTCAATTAAACATTGCTGATGTCAAATTGTGCTAACATTACAGTGACCTGGAACCTCAAGTTACAATCTATCTTCAGTAATGATACTCTTTAATGAAACGTGTCTACCTGTTTGGAACACATTGTTCCCCCAACAATAAATTCAAATTTATTTAAGATCCTTAGCTGTGGAAACATAATCTTAAGGAAATTCCTCAGGTGATCATCAGAGATGTTAAAGTGTTTAAAAGGGCTGCCCTTCCAACAAACATCAATTCCTGGGGACACAGGAAAAAGGACTAGTATTTATACAGTGCTTTTCACAACCATTGAATGCTTCAACGTGCTTTGAAGCCAATTAAACACCTTTGAATACTTAGTCACTGTTTAATGCAGAAAACATGACAGCTAATTATGCAAAGTAAGCTCCCATAAACAGCAAAGCGCTGATAACCGAAAATAATTTTTTCTGATGTTGATCAAGAAGTAGAAATGGTGAGGACAATGGGACAGCTCCTCTGCTATTCTTCATAATAATGCTATGGGATCATTTACATCCACTGGAAGAGACAGATGGGCCCTCAGTTTAATGTTTCATCTGAAACGTGGCGCCTCCAACAGTGCTGCACTCCCTCAGTACTGTGACTTGATGTCTGTGCTAAAGTCATGAAGTGCAACCATTAGCTCTTCCAATCACAGATCAATGTAATGTGTGAAGGTTTCACCATAGCCATCTCCAAAAACAAGCTTACTTAACCATTACAGTGAATTAATTGATAAAAATGATGCAAATGATCCTAATGTTATGGTTCAATGGTTGGAAGTCATGAAGCAATGGGTACTGTACATATAACAATTTCAACTAAGCATCTTTCTGCATATGAGCTATCATTAACAAAGGCCATCAATGTAACTGCATGCTTTAGAAATCTAGTGAGTCCTATTTGAACTAGAATTCTGAAAGTAATATCTTCGGCCATAAAAGATCTTAAAATAGGCACAAGGATACCCAAACCCCTCTGACTGTCAGCATTAAAAATATTCATTTTTTTTTTAAATCATTTTTCTGTAACTTGAAGGCCTGTTAAAGGATCCTCCAACAGTGAGGGTCTCGTCCTATGATGTCCCAGGCATTTAAAAATGTGACAGTGCTGCAAAGACATATGATGAGATACTAATAGCAAAGTTAGGGTGGCACAGTGGTTAGCAGTGTCGCCTCACAGCACCAGGGGTCCGGGTTCCTGGCTTGGGTCACTGTCTGTGCAGGGTTTGTACATTCTCCACGTGTATGTGTGGGTTTCCTCTGGGTGGGCCAGCCATGCTAAATTGCCCCTTAGTGTCAGGGGGACTAGCCAGGGTATTTGCATGGGATTACAGGGATAGGGCCTAGGTGGGGTTGTGATCAGTGCAGACTCAATGGCCTCCTTCTGCACTGCAGGGATTCTATGATTTAAAATCTTGCAGGACCTCATGAGCGAACAAAGCAGCATTGTTAGTAAGATCATTGTATCAATCAGCCTTATTAAACAGAAACTTGGGATGGGAGAATTGTGACAGACATTTTAAATTCTTAGCACAACTTTGAAAGCAAAGAGTCACTTAAACCAGAAATCTGGCATTAAATCTGAAATAGAACACCATTCAAGAGCAAAATACTGTGGAGGCTTGAATTAGAAACAAAAACAAAAAAAGGCTGGGAAATCTCAGCAGGTCTGACAGCCTCTGTGAGAGAGAATAGAGCCAACATCTTGAGTGTAGGTGACCCTTTGTTAGAGACTGCTTCGATTTACCAGCATTTATCATTCAGAAGTTTTCCATCTACCCATTTCTACATTACGTACAAAATATTAGCTTTAGCTTTCTACAGCTATTGTTTTTTTTATGGTAACTGAGGGGCGGCATGGTCACGCAGTGGTTAGCACTGCTGCCTGACAGCGTCAGTGACTCGGGTTCGATTCCTGTCTGGGGTCACTGTCTGCGTGGAGTTTGCACGTTCTCCCTGTGTCTATGTGGGTTTACACAGGTGCTCTGGTTTCCTCCCACAGTCTGAAAGATGTGCTGGTGGAGTAAATTGGCCATGCTAAATTGTTTCTCAGCATAGGTGACTAGGGGGTTTTCATAGTAACTTCATTGCAGTGTTAATGTAAGCCTGCTTGTGACTAATAGACAAACATTACCTGATATATCTGTTTATTCAACCTATGGTCTCTCACAAGAATCTGTCTCAGTCCAATCCACGGGACTTATTTAAACCAGGACCGCACTCTTTAAACAAATATTTGCTAGCTTTTTTTATAACTTTGCTGTACTTCCTTCTAGTGACCATGCTATGATTAAATGACAAGTGCTGCTATCTCCCCTTATAAACCTTTCTTCCTATTCATTTTCTATTCTTCTAACCTGACTGATCTGCAAGGTCAGGTTAATGGGTGGTTTCAGGTCCTGGATCCAGTTGGCAAACATTCATGTCTAAGGCCCGAGATTAAATGGCAGGCTACTTGACTCATTGCGGGAGTTGCAGCGCTCTCTCTGACTCAAACGCAGATGTGTAAATGATTGGGGTTTACAGGAACTGGGAACATGCAGGGCGCCATTTACGTTGCTCTTGATCCTCCCGACCTCTTACCCAAATCCGTGCTCAAGAGTGTTCAGGGGACGCAGGAAAAGCCAAGAAGGAAACAATGAAGGACACGAGGCAGAAGAAAGAGGTTGCTATTTCCAAGCTGGTGCATTTGTTTCCTGGGGATTCCTACTGCTGCAAACTGTATCTTTGCTGGAAATTTGGAAATGTTACGACAATGCAAAAACAGAATCCAAGGAACTTCAGGACTTCTGTTTTTTAACTGACAAACAATAAATTATAACTTGGGTCATGGTGAATTCTCAGATTAGATTGTCCAATCCTTTATTGGAACATTGTAAATAAATCCTTGTTTGCATTTTGAAGCAACTAACAAAACAATTTTATATTCTTGTCTCACAGAGTTTAATTCAAATATGGAGACCCTCATATAGAACATTGGTAATGATGAATGCAAATTTACTCAGAGTTCAATAGAAGGTAGTTTCATGGGAATTATGACTTTCACAATACACTAATAGGAATGTTTACTCAATGCGTCAAAGAAAGTTGAAGGAGACGACACTATATCAGTAAGTAATCAATTTACCAGCATGGAAATGGTCAGAGTGTAAATGCAGCAAGACCTGGGCAGTATCTAGGCTTGGGTTGACAAATGCTTAGTAATATTCAAGCCATACAAGTTCAAGCAAATGACCGTCTCCAACAAGAAAAAAATCTAACCATCCCCCTTGACATTCAGCATTCCCATTGCCGAATACCCCAGATGTCAACATCCTGGGAATTACCATTAAGCAGAACCTGAACTGTACTGTGGCCACAAAAACAGGTTAGAGATTAGGAATCCTGCAACAAGTAACTCACCTCCTGACTCCTCCAAAGCCTGTCCACCATCTACAGTGCACACGTCAGGAGTGTGATGGAATATTCTCCACTTTCTTGGATGATTGCAGCTCCACCACCCGACACCATCCAGGACAAAGCATTCGCTTGATTGGCACCAATTCCACAAACATTCACTTCCTCCACCACTGACACACAGTGTCAGCAGTTTATACCCTCTACAAGGTGCACTGCGGGAACTTAATAGGTTTCTTAAGAAGCACCTTCCAAACCCATGACCATACCAAATAGAGGAACATGAACAGCAGGTTATAGGAACATCATTGCCTGGATGATCCCCGCTAAGCCATACACCATCCTACCTTGGAAATATATTACCATTCCTTCGTCACCTGGATCAAAATTCTGGAGCTCTACCAGCAGTACCTATACCTTATGGACTGCAGCGGTTCAAGAAGGCAGCTCAGTATCATCTTCTCAAGGGCAGTTAGAGACGGACAATAAATGCTGGTCTAACCAGCGATGGCCACATGTTGTAAATGAAGAAAAAATGTGGTCTGCATCATCTGTCCCATTTAATTAGGAAATGGAGAAGGGAGACAACTGAAACCAGCACACTAGCTGTGCAGCTGTGTCAGCTGTGGCTGAGTCTGTAGTACTCTCACCTCTGAGCCAGAAAGTTTTAGGTTCCGGTCACGCAGCAAGGATCTGACTGAACTCTGAGCTGATAATTTAATACTGTACTGAAGAAACGCTGCACTGATGAATGAGTTATCTTTCAGATGAAGATATTAAACTAAAATTCCATTTGCCCTCTCTGATAGGCGTAAAAGTTTTAACGTGACTATTTCGAAGGGTCTTAATCAATATTTGTCTCGCAGCCTACATCTAATTTGGTAATGATCACATGATTGATTGAGAGATCTTGCTGTGTATAAATTAGCTGCTGTGATTTTTACAACAGTCACTATGTATCAAATATTACTGAACTAACAATAAAACATCTTGAGGCATCCTGAAGCCGTTCCTTTCATATGGGTATAATTATAAATTTATTCCAAACCTTTCTTGAAAGAAGATGGCTGCCACCCATATTTGTCCAAATGCGTTCACAAACTGGGGTGACATGGTGGCACATTGGTTAGCACTGCTGCCTCACAGCACCAGGGACTCAGGTTCAAATCTGGTCTCGGTCACTGTCTGTGTGGAGCTTGCATGTTCTCCCTGTGACTGCGTGGATTCCCTCCGGGTGCTCCGGTTTCCCTCCACAATCCAAAGATGTGTGGGTTAGGTTGATTGGCCATGCTAAATTGACCCTTTGTGTCAGAGATTAACACAATAGATATGTGGGGTTAGGGGAATAGAACCTGGGTGGGATTGTGGTCAGTGCAGATGGGCCAGATGGCCTCTTTCTGCACTTAGGGATTCTATGAAAATCCCAAATTTATACAACATGAAAGAGAAAATGAGTAAAGGTAAGGGCAATACAGTGGCACAGTGGTTATCACTGCTGCCTCACAGTGCCAGGGACCTGTGTTCGATTCCTGCCATGAGTCACTGCATGTGTGGAGTTTGAACATGCTCCCCATGTCTGCATGGGTTTCCTTCAGTGCTCTGGTTTCCTCCCACGGTCTGAAAGATGTGCTGGTTAGTGCATCGGCCATGCTAAATTCTCTCTCAGAACAGGCACGGGAGTGTGGCGACTAGGGGATTTTCACAGTCACTTCTTTGCAGTGTTACTGTAAGCCTCCTTGTGACACTAAGAAATAAACACGTCACAACAGGCTACAGAAAGTATATGTGCAAATTGACAAATGATGTATATTATTCACTAATATACTTATAATAATTTAGACCTATAAATATTAACGTAATGATCTTTGAACTGCAGTTTACAAAATAATTTATTGTTTCAATTTGCCCAACATGAGGAAATTTCAAGATACACATTGTTGAGTAGCCTTCCCTGATTTTCAGCACAATTTTTCTTATTAATTTGTAGGACATGGCATCACTTGCTGGCCAGCATTTATTGCTCATCCCCTAGTTGCCCTTGATAAGATGGTGGTGAGATGCCTTCTTGAATCGCTGCAGTCCTTATTTTTGTGGGTTGATCCGTAATAGATCAACCATTGGAAGGGAGGGAATTTTCCAAGGTTTTGACCCAGCGACTGGGAAAGAACAGTGATATATTTCCAAGTCAGGACGGTGAGTAGCTTGGAGGGGAAATTACAGGTAATGGTGTTCCCATTTATCTGCTGCCCTTGTCCTTCTAGATGGAAGTGGCCGTGGGTTTGGAAGGTGCTGTCTAAGGATCTAAGAATTGCTGCAGTGCATCTTGTAGATTGTACACATTGCTATTACTGAGCGTCAGTGGTGGAGGAATTGAATGTTTGTAGATGTGGTGCCAACCAAACGGGCTGCTTTATCCTGGATGCTGTCAAGCTTCTTGAATGTTGGTGGAGCTGCACCTACCCAGGCAAGTAGGGAGTATTCCAGCACACTCCTGACTTGTGCTTTGTGGATAGTGGATAGGCTTTGGGGTGTCAGGAGGTGAGTTACTTTCTGCCGTATTCCTGGCCTGCCCTTGCACCTTAGCAGTCAACAAGGCTAACTTTAAACCACAATTTGTTGTGTACTGATTTATGGCAGTTTTATAACTACCGTAATAGAATCATAATGCCTATGTTTACTAAAAAGAGCTGTCATCTGCAAAACAAAATTAATTTAATTTTTTTTTGGAAATACACAGTGTGCCAATCAGTACCAAGGAAGAAAAAAGACAAGTTAACTTTTTGAAATCCCCTAAATCTGAACCATAACCCAACTGACAAGTGACGGTGTTAAGTACAAAAATGACCATTGATGCGACAAATGAGACAAAGAAGGACCAAACAAAAAAGGTTGGGAAATTATAGCATGAAAGCGGCAAAATAATGGGATAATTGGAGGAACTAAAGCCTACAGATGCAGTAATCTTCAGGCCCAAGCACTGAAATCTTGCACAGAATGTAAGAAAGTGGTGGAAATGCTGATTTCTCAATAGATTGGAATACTAACAAAGTACTTGTCCTAATTTTGTTAAATCTTCAATTCTGAGCATTATTCTACCATAAATCATCAAGATAAATGCAGCATTAACAAACCTAATGCATTCTCAGCATTAATATTGAGAGAAACTGATCAGATCACTATCTCCTAAGGGCAATCTTTACTTTAGCTAGGTATCGATATATATATATATATATAATATCGATATATATTGAGCACTGAATGCTCCATTTCCAATTTTCTTTTTGAATGTTTTCCTTCAATTAATATTGCTTTTAATTCTATTAAATTATTACACCTCCTTGCACCACAGTAACCTTCCCGTAATTGTTGTCCTACGTGTTAACATGAACCCCATAGAGCTAACAGCAACAGCACAATTTGCTTAGCAGAACCATGAATATATTGCCTGTGAAAGCTACGGTGAAGCAAATTTATGAAGCTGGAACTTAAACACTGAGAACCGCAGGACCATCACAAGCAAGTCCTGCGCAAGCTGCAGAGCACATAAATGATGTGGTTATTTTAAAACACGACAAGAATAAGGTGCGTTGTAACATTTGAAGTGCCGTCCAATTTCAGTTAATTATGAGCTTAAGAGCGATGAAATTATGTTTTATAAAATACTGAGCAACGTTCTTACCTTTCAAATGGATTGCTGCAACATTATCTTTTGTTCTTTTTCTCTGCTAAGCTGTGTTTGATTCTTATTCACTTATTTGAGGTAATGAAACATTTCTGAGAAACATTTTAAGGCACTGGTGAACTATTTTTTCTAGATTTGACGGCTGTCTTTTTGCTTTAGTAGCTTTGCTAATTTATTTTTGTTTTTTCTGTTGTTTAGAAACCAGAAGATTTTTATTTTTAATTCTTTAATGGGATGTGGATGTCATTGGCCAGGCCAGCATTTATTGCCCATCCTTAATTGCCCTTAAACTGAGCGTCTCGCTTGGCCATTTAAGAAAGCAGTTAAGAGTCAACCACGTTACTGTGGGTCTGAAGTCACACATAGGCCAAACTAAGTAAAGACGGCAAATTTCCAGTCCTAAAGGATATTAGTCAACCAGATGGGTTTTTACATCAATGGTTTCATGGTCACCATTGGAACCTTAGTTCCACATTTCTATTGAATTCAAATTTTGCCATCTAGGATTCGAACCTGGCTCCCCAGAGTATGACCCTGAGTCTCTGGACTACTAATCCATTGATAATACCAGTAAACCACTGACTCCCCAGATGCTTTAAATTGTTCAGCAGTGGTACTTTAGTGAGCATGTTTAAAACTCTAAGCACTAGAAGTGTGTGATGTAAGTATCTTAATTTGTGCAAAGAAGATAATTCAACTTCTAATTGTTGCATACTTATTTCCTGCATTTTTGGAAATATAAACCATATTTACTGAAGACAAGAATATTCTTCCTTGTTCTTTCATCTTTGTAAGGACTCAGGATTGAAATTGCTGTTGAATATTGACAATACAACTTGTAATTGCATTTTCACAAAATTGCATTTATCATTATTTTAACAAAAAGGTGATAATTTGATTTAATTCTTTGGGAAATATAAAAAGATGAACATTATCAAATTAAAGACACCTATTCTTTTCATTTGCTCCAGTTATTTTTTTCAAAGAAGATAATTTTTTCAAGATTTTAATTATCTCATCCTTTTGTCTCTGTATTGGTTGTTGCTGGAAAGTACATCATGACATATCACGGAAAATAGCTTAATTCTCTGATCCCATAGCTGTTAAAGAAATTGGGTCTATCCAATTTTACATTGCAACTCACCCATGTAAAGACTGCTGCTTGTAAAACTGTCTGTGGCACCAGTTACTCAGTTCACAAAATTAAATAGCTACAAAGAATTCTGAAATATCATTTCAGTTTTTGACCATCTATTTTTGTTTTTTTTTCAAATTGTGGCAACAAAATAATGGGAAGTTTGCTTAGTGGAGGTGTTATGATGGATTGTGTGAGGGAGGTGATTTGATATTTCATAGAGTTCCGACCGTGCAGAAGAAGGACATTCGGCTCAACAAATCTGCATAGACCACAATCATAACCAGGCCCCATTTCTGCAACCTCACATATTTACCCTGACACTAGGGTCAATTTAGCATGGCCAATCAAACTAACCTACACATCTTTGGACTGTGGCAGGAAATCGAAGCATCTGGAGGAAGCCCATGAAGACATAGGGAGAATGTGCAAACTCCACACAGATAGTGATCTGAGGCTAGAATTGAACCCTGGTCCCTGGCGCTGAGGCAATAGTGCTAACCCCTGTGCCACAATGCCACCCATATATAAGTTATACAGCCAATTGTAAGAGTCCTTCAGACAAATTCAACTCATGTATCATATTGGGTTTGGTGACAACTTTCCAAGAAATAGAATTGAAAAGCACTGACTTCTATTAAACATGTACAGAAACTTGGTTAAACCATACTTGGAATACTGTGAGTAGTTCTGACATCAATATTATGAAAAGAATAGAGGCATTGAAGAAGGTACAAAATATATTGACCAGTCTGAGAGTGGAACTGAGTAGTCAAAAATTAAACAGGCTAAATTTTCTCATGAACAATGAGAAGAACAATGTTAGCTACTCCCCAGTCCTCTGGTACCATGCCCATGAATAAAGAGGATAGAAAGATTTTGGCCAAGGCCTCAGCAATTTCTTCCCTCAGCTCTCTGAGTATTCTGGGATAATCCCTATCTGGCTTTAGGGACTGGTCTACCTTAATATTTTTCAAAACCTTCAATACCCCCTCCCTTTTTATCGCAACAGGTCCTAAACTGTCAACACCCTCCTTTCTACACTCATCATCCACCACATCCTTCTCCTTTGTGAATACTGATGCAAAGTATTCGTTAAGAACCTCACCCGCTTCATCTGGCTCCAGATACAAAAGCCCACCACTGTCTTTTTGTGGATCCGCCCTTTCTTTAACTACCCTCTTCCTCCTTATATACACTTACAAAGCCTTGAGATTCTCCTTAATCCTGCCCCTATATAGCAGTGACATTCTCCCCAATCAGGAAACATCTCTTTTGTCATCCTTTCTATCTCACCAGAAGCATCTAAAATCTGGCAGGATGCCAGTCCTGCCCTTTTTTCATCCAATCTCTGTAATTGTCACAACATCATAATTCTGTGTAGCAATCCAAGCTTTAAGTTCATTTGCCCTACTTGTCATACTCCTTGTGTTAAAGAAAAGACACCTCAGGCCATCTGTCCTGTCATGTTTTGTACACTCTCCCTGTGTTTTATTCCTCTCAGCCTTACTGGACCCATTCACTGAGTTTTCCACAGTCTCTGCACTCTCTGACCTACCAATGTGGATCCCCTGCCTTATTAATTTAAATGTACCCGAACTGCACCATCAAATCTCCCCTCTAGGATATTGGTGCCCTTCCAGTTAAAATGCAACCCATCCTTTTTGTACAGATCCAATCTGTCATGGAAGCGATCCCAGTGGTCTAAAAATCTGAAGTCCTCCCTCCTGCACCAACTCTCAAGCCACTTACTAAGCTGCATTATCTTCCGAATTCTCACCTCACTACCACATGACACAGAGAGTATTCCTGAGAATATTAGTTGAAGCCTGCACTGTGAGTTTTCACCCTAGATGCATTGATACAGGCTGTTCAATTGAATAATTGTTTCAAAGGTTTTATATTTATTCTTATCATCTACTTTAATCTTAACCTCATCTCATTCTTTGTATTCATTCAAAACTTCAGTCATGTACTTTGCCTCTATAAGATTTCTTCCTCGCTCTTAATTGGTCTCACCATTCTTTTAACCATCCTTTAAATTATGTGTTCCATTTAAAGATTTTAGGGTTCCTTTCCATACACTATACCCTTCTTGTTTCAATTACCCCTGCACTCTGCCTGAATTTTAATTAGCTACCTAGTTATTCTGAGTCTGGTATTTGTTATAAACATCCTTATTTTCTAACCTCATTTTCTTGTATCCAGGGAGCTCAAGCTTTGCATGCCATGGCTTTCTCCTGATGAGAACATGGCAGCTTAGTATCTGAATTATACTTGCCTTGAAGGCCAGCTTTGTTCATTTATTCTTACCCTGGCTTTTTTTTTAAATTCCAGTCTGCCTGTGCTGGATCTCTACTCAAATCACTGCCTATTGGCTCTGGTCCACTTGCAAATTTTTAAATTTGATGTTTCTTCATCCCTTTCCATAACCTAATAATATTATGATTAATATTAACAGGGGCATAGTGGTTAGTATTGCTTCCTCACAGTGTCAGAGATCCTGGTTCAATTCCAGCCTCGGATCACTGTTTGCACGTTCTCCCTGTGTCTGCATGGGTTTCCTCCAGGTACTCCGGTTTCTTCCCACAGCCCAAAGATGTGTAGATTAGGTGGATTAACCATGCTAAATTGCCACTTAGTGACATGGAAATTAGCAGAGCAAATGTGTAGGGTTACAGAGGGGATTTTTTTTTGGTGCAGGCTCAAGGGTTCAAATCCCACCACTGGTGGAGTTTAAATTCAATTTGATCGATCAAATCTTGATTTGAGAGCTTGCATCAGTGATGGTGGCCATCATTAATTTTTGTTAAAACTCATCTGGTTTACTCACGTCCTGTTCTGCCATTTCTGGCTGGCCTAGGCTACACGTAACTCACAGACGCACATTGGTGTGGTTGGTTATTCCTTCTGAAGTGGCCAAACAAGTATTTCAATTCAAATGCAACTGGAGATGGGCAAACTTGTCAGCAATACCCACATCCCAAAGAATAATAAAAAGCTGAAGGTAACAACAGAAGCGGAAATATTGGTTCATGCTGCTGTTCAAACCAAAATGAAAGTCTTTGCAACTGACTAGGTGACAAAGTAATCGATCCTTTCAGATTAATAATTTCTACCAGCCTGCTTTGCTTTTGTAAATTTTAATGATTTTTTTTGATGAGTCAGGTCTGAATTGAGTCACTATATGTCAAAAAAAAAATGTATTTTTATTTCCAAATTAAAGTGATGTAAATTAACTGTTCACAGGAAAACAGGCACAGCGGTGAATTGATATCATTTGAGTCAGCAACAGTGCAGGAAAGGCAAGGGAGGAGTCAACTGATGTGTTGTTCACATTGAGGGAGATGCAGTCCTTGCAGTGTTAACTTGAATGAAAAAAAGAAATGTAGGTGAGTTTGTATGTGTCACCGTAGCACTATTAGAACTCACAATCTCACTCACATTTTAAAAGGTGACAGTGAGTTAGCAGAAACAAAGTATGGTGTCTGAAAATAAAAATGATATTTTATCTCTATTCAAAAAAGAACTTGACTATTCTAAAAACATATTGGTGCAGTTGAAAAGGTCAGCAGAATAGATCAGAGTCCTGATTCTGACATTGGGCCCAATTTTACCGTTGCAACCCACCCGTTTTTGAGCATGAAAACATGGTAAAGTTGAGCGTGAGGCCATTACCGCGATCTGCGCCCGCGTCCGCACAGATTGCCACTTTACCGAAACCCAGGATTAGTGGCGCTCCGTTTCACGCCCAAAACGGGTGCGACGGCGATTTAAATGCATTTGCGTTCATTTAAATTGAATTAATGAACTGCGCACCCAACTTTATTAGCATTTCCCCCTTTAGCACAACGTTCACCAATCCGGAACTGAGCTGTAATGAACCTGCTAAAAAAAAAGTCTGAATCGGGCGCTCTAGCTGCTAAAGAGCTTCCAACGGCTCACTGACTCAGATCAGTGGTGGGGCGGGGGGGAAGAAATGAGGGAGGCAGGTCAGATCATTCTCTGGTTGGGGAGAGAAGCGAGGACAGATTGTTGTTTGGTCGGGGAGGAGGAGGAGACAGGTCAGATGTATGTCTGGTGGGGACGGGGTGGAAGGCCGATCATTGTCTGGGCGAGGGGGGGGTTAGTGCTGATTGTTGTCTGGTGGGGAGGGAGGAGGCAGGTCAGATGTTCCTCTGTGGTGGGGGGAGGGGGGGGTGCGGGAGGAGCACCGATCATTGTCCAGGGAGCGGGGAGGGCGAATCATTGTCTGGTCGTGAGGGAGCAGGAGGCGGGTCAGATGTTCCTTCCCAGGGGAGGGGGAGAGGGGGGGGTGGTGAGTGAGGCCAGACCATTCTTTGGGGGTGGGGGATGAGTGTGGCAAATTGTTGTCTGGGGGGTGGGGGTGAGTGAGGCCAGAGTGTTATCGGGGTTGGGGGGGGGGGGGGGGGGGGCTGATCGCTCATTGGTAAGAGGGGTGCGGGCAGATGGATCTATTGTGGGTGTCCGCTGCCATGCTGCAGGCGATCGGTGGGGGGAGGGGGCAGGGGTGGCCATCAGTCTGGGTAGCGGGGAGTGGGTGGATAAGGGGGACAGCGATTTGTGTGGGTAGTGGGGGGTTGGATAAGGGGACAGTGATGTTGTGGGGGCCAACGCTCCCGCTTTTCACTCCCGGGCCGCTTTCTCTGCCTTCTGTGGCTCGGGAACGATCTGACATGGGAGCGCTTTTTCAAATTTTTTTTCTAACTGTGCATGTGCAGTTCGGAGCTCCGAACGTCCCGGCAGTTCTACACCCTGCCCACAGCACGAATCAGACCCACGATTTTTCTTTTCAGTCTGAGTGCGTATGGGGGTGCCCGGGAGCAGGTTTCTAAGTCGGATCTGCATTATGCCCAGAATGAAAACTGTAAAATCAATTTGGGCTTATAGTTTAGAGGAAACAGGCTTGAGCACACACAATTCTCATTATCACCACAGTCTTTCCCACAATCTGATCGTGAGAACATGATTTACCATTTTGTGTGAATGAATGAAAAGCCTTCCTCATTTAACCCGCAATACTTTCATTCACATAAAAAAAAACCTTGGCCAAAAATTTCTTGTCTCGCCTGCTGTGGGAACCGTAGTAGGTGATATAGAAAACTTGCAGACTATTTGCAGGTCTGTTGAGCTCAGCAGGAATTTCGGATCTTGGGGCGAATGCAGAAGGAAAATCCCATCCCCTTGACTATCAATTTAACTATTGACCAGTCTCACCAGTACATCCACAAGTTGAACTGCAGAAATGTATTCATATGATTCGACAGTTCTAGTTCAAGCCTCTAGTCGAACTCTCTGATTAGCTAGTGAAGATGGACTAAAATAAATATGAATCAAGACAGGAGCAGAAAATCTAATTCATGTATCAAATTTAGGAGCATAGAAATTAGGAGCAGAAATAGACAAATTCAGCCCTTTGAGCCTGCTCGGCCATTCGATCAGATCATGGCTGATCTCTCCCTGGTCTCAGATCCACCTCCCCATCTGCTCCCCACATCTCTTTAATCTTTTTTTAAAATCAGCAATGTATCTATCTCCTTCTTGAAACCATTTAATGATTCAGACGCCACCTCACCATGGGGCAGCGATTTCCAGAAAGTCATCACCCTCTGCGAGAAGTAGTTCCACCTCATCTCAGTTTTAAATCTGCTGCCTTTCAACCCGTGACCTCATGTTCAAGATTCCCCACAAGGCGAAACATTTGGCCTACATTTACTTTATCAATCCTTTTTTGTATTTTATATACCTCGATCATTCCTGTAACCTTCAGCGAGTATAAACCCAAATTGTTTAATCTCTCCTCATACGTCAACCCTTTCATCCCCGGAGTCAATCTGGTGAACCTCATCTGAACTGCGTCCAATGCCACCATATTCTTCCAATATGGAGGCCAAAGCTGGATACAATGCTCCAGATGTGGTCTCACCAACACCCAATACAATTGTTCTACTTTTATCCTCCAGTCCTTTTGTAATGAATGCTAACATCCCATTTGCTTCACAAACTTTGCATCAATTGACCCTTTATAAGCATTTAGTTGCTTGGCAAATGTGGAAGTGATATTATTACAGATCTGTTATATTCAGTCACTTCAATAATTTGTGAGCTGGTATTGTACAAAGTTCCCTATAGTACGGAGATTGTAATAGCTGTGAGGAACTGATGAAAACAAGGCAGAGAAACAAACAGGAGCTAATTTTGGGAAAATCACTTTATACAAGATAGAAATAAGAATGCTTCACAACTCCATGACTCCCAGACTCCAATTGTCAAAAAGCCCACACTCTCTCCCTCAATTCACTCACCTTGCTGAAATTGTCCCAATGGGTCATGTGTCCCCCAGTAATATAGCCCTTAATGGGGCAGGCTACCACATTCCTCCCACTTTAAGTCCTTAATTAAATATTTTACAGTAACCAAACTATTTACAATATTATACAACAAAAGGTGGAAACTTAATACAGTCTCAAAGTAATTCCCTGGTGATTTTCTAATTCTTTGAAAGCACTGTAATTCTTTTACTGGCACTTCATCTGTAGTTACTGTAGTTCCGTCTTGAATAAAAGCAAGAGGGCCTTCAATTTGTTCACATGCTGTAGTGCATATAACCTCTGGAATGTTACTTGATCCCTCTTTAGGGCTGTTGGACTCAGTTCCGCTCGCAATCGCTGGATCCACACTAATAGGTGTAGCAGAAAGAGACAGCTTACATCATACTATGCACGGGTGGTCCACACGCTTCTTCACTCTCTTCCTTTGTACATCAACAACGTGTGGCACTCGACCTGCCTCGACCACAACCATCCCAGGGACCCAATTCGGACCAGCATTAAAATTTCTTACATAAACATTATTTACCTGAAAAGTAGTCTGAACCTTGGTGTAACCATGATATCTCTATACGTGCGTTCTGTTTTGCTTTCACTCTCCCCACCAAATTTGGAAATATTAAATCAAGTCTTATCCAAAGAAATCTTCCCATGAGCAATACAGCAGAGGTAGCTCCTGTAATGGCATGGGAGTTGTTTTGTACATTCATAAAAAGCGGGCCAATTGCATTTGTAAAAATACAAGTACAAACACAAAAACACAAGCAGCTTTAAACGTCAGGATAGCCTTTCCAGTGAACCCATTTGAGACTGGATGGCTGTTCTAACATGCCGAATCCCGTTGGTTAGCATGAAGTGTTGAAACTCCTCACTTGTGAATGCAATCACATTGTCAGAGACCAGCACCTCAGACAACCCATGTGTAGCCATTGTCTGCTGTAGTTTATCAATTATGGCTAAGGAAGTCATAGTCTTCATCTCATGAATGTTCATCCATTTAAAATTAGCATCAATAATGAGGAAGAACATGCTGCCCATGAAGGGCCCACAAAATCAACACAGAGTCACACACATGGCCAACTTGGCCATTTCCACAGGTGCTGAAAAGCCAGAAGTGGTAAACTTTGCTGTACTTGACACTGCTTGCAGTGTTTTATGGGTTCTTCAATATCTTTATCAATCCCAGGTGACCACACAGCTCCGGGTTAACATTTTAACTTTGGCATAGCGGGATTCTTCAAGCTGTCTTCCTTTGCCGCAAAGTATTCCATCGCCACCAGTGCCCCATGAAATTGTGCTCACTCTTAACTTTCTGGACATGTCATCGGTATCAGTAAGACATTTCCAGAAACAAAGCGACCCCAATCTTATCTAAAGTCAAACAGGTGGTCCTTCACCGTTGGCAAGATGGCAAATCCGAATAATTTGACTTCTCCAAATCAGAAAGGATGAACTGAGTTGTGAGTTTGGAGTACTGTTGAGGGAAGCCAGGGAGTTGTTCCTGATTTTGCACAGACAATTCGTCTAACAGCATTGTCCATAAGCGCGTGTAAGGGTGCCAACAATGTGGATAGGTTGGGGATAAATTGTCCACAATAATTCACCAACCCCAAAAATGACTTTAGTTTTGATACGTTTCTGGGGGTTGATGCTCCCTGGATCACATTAATCTTCGACTCCATAACATGCAGTCCTTTAGCATTAACCTTGTGAAACCCAAATATGTTACACTCTCTCTCTTAAGCCTTACCCGTGTTATTTTAAATCTGCTCAGCACTTCCTCTTCTTCAGAAGCTCTAGCAATTAATACATCGTTTGAATGGACAACTATCTTAGGCAGGTCCTGTAATAAGACTTCATGATACATTTGAATGTGGCACAAGCCAAAGATACACCAAATGGCAGCTGGGTACATTGATACAAGCTGTCGTGGGTGTTAATCATTATGAATTACCTAGATGCCTCATTTAATTTAAACGTCTGTTAAGCACGACTGACTAAGTTTTGTTGAGTGAAACTTCCAGCTAATTTGGCATTTAGTCTTCCATTTTTAGTATAGAGCACTGCATCAGTTTTTCTTCTTGTTTGATGGCTATTTTATAATCTCCACATATCCTGTCTGGTTTAACATCTGTGATGATTGGGACAGCTCACTCAGAAAACTGCACTGGCTTAATTATTCCTGAGTCCTTCAGCTACTTGAGCACAGCTTCTATGTTTTGGTATAAAGCATAAGGCACTGGACAAGCTCTGTACAACTTGACTGTTGACTCAAAATCAATGTATGTTTTTGCCTTGATACCCTGCATCTTACCCAGTTCGCTCTGAAATACTTCTTCGTATTTCCTTAATTTTCATGAAAATTGCCTTATTTAATGCTGAAGATCTCTAACAAATTTAATCGGATTTGATGGAGCCAATCTCATCCTACGAGACTTAGCCCTTGACCATGATGACAAGTAACTGGTCTGACTGATGTTCATTTGACTTATTATGGTCACATTAATTAGTCTACAGTGAAAAGTATTGTTTCTTGCATGCTATACAGAAAGGGCATACCGTTCATAGAAAAGGAAAGGAATTAGTGCAAAATGTAGTTTTACTGTCATAGGTACGTCCATTCAAAAGTTTGATGGTGGCAGGGAAGAAGTTGTTCTTGAGTTGGTTGGTACATGACCTCATACTTTTGTATCTTTTTCCCTGATGGAAGAAGGTGGAAAAGAGAATGTCTGGGTGCATGGGGTCCTTAATTATGCTGGCTGTTTTGCTGAGGCAGCGGGAAGTGCAGACAGAGTCGATGGATGGGAGGCTGGTTCGTGTGGATTGGGCTACATTCACGATCTTTTGTAGTTTCTTGTGGTCTTGGGCAGAGCAGGAGCCATACAAAGCTGCAATACAACAAAAAGAATGCTTTCTATGGTGCATCTGTGAAAGTTGGAGAGAGTTGTAGCTGACATGCCAAATTTCCTTAGTCTTCTGAGAAAGTAGAGGCGTTGATAGGCTTTCTTGACTATAGCATCGGCATGGAGGGACCAGGACAGGTTGTTGGCGATCGGGACCCCTAAAACCTTAAAGCTCTCGACTTTCATCTTGACTGGTAGGTTGGTAGGCGACTGGTGCTGCTGTGGTACTGAGTGTCTTCAAGGCTTCTCCAATGTATGTGGCCAGCATGGCCATTGTGCTTTTCAATTTCAGAGGCTGGACCACATTCTGAAAATACCGATATGTCTTTCCTCCTTTGATGGTGACAGATACTCTTGTATGCACCTTCATTCTCAGTAGCTGACTGCTCACCATTAACACAATTATAACTGGGACTGACTTGTTCGCTTAATATTGTTTAATCTGTAAACTTCAGGTTCTTCTTAAAAGTTATTTTTTAAACTATGCACCAAAACCATAGCTTTTTTCTGCTGGCCTTTGGTAGACTTTGCATTTAATCTAAAAATGCCCCCTTCTGTTACAGGCAAAACACCTTACATCTATAATTTTACACCTTTCCTGTAATATTTTGCTATCTGTTAAAATCTATGAAAATGCTTATTTCACTACAAAAAAAAGCTCTATAATGCTGTTGTCGTAACATTTTGCAGTTATTTTGAGGTCAAGGATTAATCAACTGTCGTTCAAATGGAAATTAAAATATCATTAACTTTGGTTATCATGAAGCCAGTTTAACATTCCTTTTGTGGAATTTTACATCCCCGCACACATCTTTTAATCTTTGCTAAAGGAAAGCTTAATTTCCTTAGATGTTCCTCCCTCACAGTGACAGCTGTATCTCAATTGGTGACACTCTCACCTCTGGGCCAGAAGATCCATAGAATCACAGAATCCCTACAGCTCTAAAAGAGGCCATTCGGCCCATTGAGCCCACACTGGCTGCACTACTAGAGGTGCCATTTTTCAAATGAGCTGTTAATGCTGAGGCTCCAGCTCTCAGGTGGATCGAGAAGTTCCCATGCCAATTTCAAAGAAGAAATGGGAGTCATCCCAGCATTTGAGCCAATACTTATCCCTCAGCCAACATTACAAAAACAAACTTTCTGTCATTAAGAGTTGGTGGAAGCTTGCTGTGGGCAAATGCCTCCCAGTGCACTTCAACATTTATTTCATTAGTGGTAACTTTGAGACATCCGGTGGCTTTGAAAAGTGCTATCTAAATGCAAATCTTGCTTTTCATTTTGCTCTCTTGTTGTGAGGTGTTCTTCGGTGATCATTGGTTGGTTACTTGAAAACAAATTTTAGTCATGGAACATTCCAGCGAATTGTTCTGACGATGGTCATGTAAAAATATTGACATACACAGCACTGACTACTCCTAATCATTAGGTATGACGTTTGCCCGTTTAATTTTCTTGCCGCACGTGTCAATTTACCTGATGCTGAAAAATAATCAGTACAGCCTTTGTCAATGAATTTATAATCGGTCTGACCATAGTTTCCACTCCAATGATTTCCTTGATGTAAACATCTTCATGCACATTGAAGCATTTTAAAAAGGAAGATAGTTTAAAATATTAAGCATGATAGATCACTGAGGGAGATTTGAGGATTTCTACTGTGGTGAAGGTGAATCTAATTTTATAGAGCATGCTGCTTCGGACGTATCAAGCTGCAGTAAACCACGTTTTCGAAAATTATCGACTTGTTTCTCCAAGCATAACAAATGCAAGAGCAAAACTACTGACTTTTCCAATCTTTGCAGCATTAATTTTCAGTGGTTTTATGCAGCTGTTCATTGCGAGGAAGTACTAAAGTAACTAAATGTATGGTCTATTTTAGTGGGTGCTGTTTATTATCACTTTGTTTTGAAAGCCAGGGGCAATTCAGTGTGCCATGCCACAAGTTAACCCAGTTTTACCTTAGAAAGAAGAAGCTTTTATAGAAAAATCTACAGTTTCCTGAAAAAATTATATACTTTCAGAAATTATTTGCAATTTGACATGCTATCAATAAAGCTTTCGATTTGTCTCAGTAATTTTCACAGAACCCTTACAGTGTAGAAGGAGGCCATTCAGCCCATTGGGTCTGCACTGACCATAATCCCACCCAGGCCCTATTCCCGTAACACCACATATTTGCCGTGCGAATCTGCTGGCACTATCTTCGGACTGTGAGAGGAAACCCGAGCACCCGAAGGAAACCCACACAGGCATAGGGAGAACGTGCAGACTCCATGCAATCAATCAGTTACCCGAGTTGGGAATCGAACCCGGGTCCCTGGTGCTGTGACGCAGCAGTGCTAACAACTTTAGCACTCAAAGCCCATTCACTGCATGGTGGCAAAGTTTACAGAATACAGAATTAGTAGCAAAAGAAGGTCACTTGCCACCATCCCTCCCACTCCCACCGCCGAGCCTGTTCTGCTACTCAACAAAATCATCACTGATCTAATTTTAACCTCGACTTCACTTTGCTGCCTCCCCCTCACCCCCAATAACATTGTATCTCTGCAAATTTATATCTAAAAATCTGCGGTTGTCGGATTTTTTAAAAATTATAAATTGAGTTCCTGTGAATTACTTGTGTATTACAAAATGGCTCTTCCAAATTCTAACAGATTCATATTAAATTAAATAGTTGCCTTCTTTTTTAAATATTATACAAATATATTAGATAGGAAATCTGGGACCTGAGCACTGTGCATGATGTGGAGTTGCCAGCGTTGGACTAGGGTAGGAACAGTAAGTAGTCTCACAACAGCAGGTTAAAATCTAACAGGTTTATTTGGTAGCACAAGCTTTTGGAGCGCTGCTCCTTCATCAGGTGAATGCACTCACCTAAAGAAGGAGCAGTGCTCTGAAAACTCATGCTACCAAATAAACCTGTTGGAATTTAACTTGGTATTGCGAGACTACCTAGTGTTCTGTGCATGATATATGGAGTTTAATTCCCATTTACATTTTATAGCTTAATTTCCCTGAGTTGGTGAGTCATTGCTGAAGGAATTCAGTGTGACCACTGGTTATTCCACCTGTCTGATATTCAGTACATGGGTGGACAATGGAATAACTTTTGTTTGCTGCTCCTAATTTCTCTCCCAGTTTGTTGCTTTAAAAAATATATATTTAAAAGGTGTAATTGAGAAATGGGTCAAACTCCTTCCTACTTTTGTCATCCACTGGAATTCAGTAGATTAGAGATTTAAACACATGACACAGTAACCCAGAGGAGGCTAAAGGAAGGAGACTAAGGATAGCCATAAACTCCTCAAGCACAGCTTTGGTAGGGTAGAGCATCTGATCAGAAAGGAATGACACCAGGGGAAGAGAAAGAGGGATCATAATCATAGAACCCTACAGTGCAGAAAGAGGCCCTTCGGCCCATCAAATCTGCACCAACACAATCCCACCCAGGCCCTATGCCCATATCCCTACATATTATACCCACCAATCCCTCTAACCTCCACTGCCCTGGATACTAAGGGACAATTTCTTAGCATGGCCAATCAACCTAACCCGCACGTCTTTGGACTGTGGGAGGAAACCAGAGCACCCAGAGGAAACCCACACAGACACACGGAGAGCACACAAACTCCACACAGACAGTGACCTGAGCCGAGAATCGAACCCAGGACCCTGGAGCTGTGAAGAAGCAGCGCTAACCACTGTGCTACTGTACCGCCCAGGTGGCTGGCAACTGATAAAATCTTTGGGGAAGGACTGGGAGAGCCAAAGTTTTCACAAAATCCTGGAAAACGCTTTCAAAGTTGAGACAATAGGTCAGGAAGGAAACTGTCCACTAAATTGGAAAGTCCCTTTGAGATCCAGAACTAATACAATAATTCTTCAGATTTCTCTTGAAAGAAACAAAATATTTTATAAAATAAGCTGTTATTTCCTTTCGTGGCAGGAGTGCGGTGAGCAAACAGTGAATGGAAGCAAAAAAAAAAGCCATACTAACTGAATATGGTTTGCATTTCAGACTTGGAGCTTTTAAACATAAGTATTCCCCAAGTGATGTTCCAAACAATCTCTACACATCAAGTACCGTGACAGATTAGCATGAATATGGCTACCCAACCGCCCCCCATCCATTTATTGTTAGGCAATGTAACTCAGTACATTTGCCCACCACCACCCCCACCCACCCCCAACTTTTGCCTTGTTTTTTAGAAGGAAAGTTGAAGGATTCTCAGAAATTAAACAACTTCCTCTGGCTTTAAATGTCGACAGTGCAAAATTAATGATTTTATTTAAATACCACCTCGCACTTTGAGTCAAGCAATGATAAATAATTACCGATAGCAGTTCAGGAACTACCGCAAAACAACCATCAGTATTACTATGTCACTCACCCATAAAACCTCACTAATTGAACCCACTTTACTGAAAGTTTCCGTGTTCTTTGAATTTTTTTTCTGAGTGCATTGCAAAGGAAAACAAATCACCATTTGAAATTAATTCATGTTAAGAATATCCTAATGTTTCCTCTTTACATTAATTGCTCAAGTTAAAGTTAATTAATGTCAATGAATAACAATTATTTATAACGTTTATCCGAATTGATTAGCATTACTGAGGAATCACTAAATGTGATATTGCTGAATGAGTAAAGGCATTGTAGTCTCTGGACTTGATGTTTCCCCCTATGGGGGCAATTAGAATGAGAGCTCATGGTTTTAGGATAAGGGATCGCAAGTTTAGAACAGAGACGAGGAGAAACTTCTGTCAAAGGGCAGCACGGTAGCACAGTGGTTAGCACTGCTGCTTCACAGCTCCAGGGTCCTAGGTTCGATTCCTGGCTCGGGTCACTGTCTGTGTGGAGTTCTCCACACAGAGTGTCAGGGGATTGGCAGGGTAAATAAGTGGGGTCACAGGAATAGGGCCTGTTTAGGATTGTGGTCGGTGCAGACTCGATGGGCCAAATGGCCTCCTTCTGCACTACAGGGATACTATAAGTCTGCACCAACCACAATCCCACCCAGGGTCTATCCCAATAGCCCCATTTAATTACCCCGCTAGAGCCCATGACGCAAAGGGTCAATTTATCATGACCAGTCAACCTAACCCGCATAGCTTTGGACTGTGGGAGGACACCAGAGCACCTGGAGGAAATCCATGCAGACACGAGGAGAATGTGCAAACTCTACACAGTGACCCAAGCCGGGAATTGAACACAGGTCTCTGGCACTGTGACACAGCAGTGCTAACCACTATGCCACCGTGCCGCCCTTATATGATGGAATTTAGTTTCAGATGCTGCAATATTCTCTTGTTGTCGAATACTCCTAGCTCTGTGACCTCCGCAATAGCCCACTGATCTGTACCATCAATGCTGTGCCATCATACATTCCATGCTCTCTAATGCCCAAGTCTGTGCTACCAGACATTTTCTGTGACATCCACAACCACTCACTGCACTTGTCATCAAATATTCCCAGTGTTAAGTCCTCAAATATTTATGGCCTTTCCACCACATTTCTTCCTATAATATTTCATATCTCACAACAGCAGATCCAAAATTCAGTGGAAATATGAAAACCATTGAAGTTAATTTATTAGTGTCACAAGTCGGCTGACATTAACACCGCAATGAAGTTACTGTGAAAAACCCCTTGTCGTCACACACTGGCGCCAGTTCGGGTACACTGAGGGAGAATTTAGCATGGCTATTGCACCTAACCGGCATGTCTTTCGGAGTGTGGGAGGAAACCAGAGCACCCAGAGGGAATCCACGCAGACATGGGGAGAACGTGTGAGGCTCCACACAGTCACCCGAGGCAGGAATTGAACCTGTTTCCCTGGCGCTGTGAAGTAGCAGTGATAACCACCATGCCACCATGTCACCAAAACAATGGCAGCCAACATGGGACGCAAGCCCATGACCCTAAGGTCAAGAGTCTTGTGCTCTACTGACTGATCTAGCCAGGTATACATAATCAACCAGTTAAGAGTGCATACCACACGATTTCCATTGATGTTTCACATGGAGCTGATGACTCAGTGTGTATAGGTATTAAATGCAATAACATTTTCTTTTCACCCTTACCAACACCCAACTAAATTTCAGCAAATGAGTCACAAATCTTTTAATATTTTTAAATAATCTGCCACCTATACATTATACTGAGAGGATGTCACATAACAAGCTGAAACCAGCAGAAACGAAAGCAAGAGCTTTTGTTGAGTTGAGATATTTATTCTCATTAATGCAATCGCCAGTTAGTCTCCATCATTTACCATAGAATCCTTATACTTATTTTTAGGGCAGCACAGTGTTTAGCACTGCTGTCTCACAATGCCAGAGACCCAGTTTCAATTCCCAGCATGGGTCACTGTCTGTATGGAGTTTGCACATTCTCCCCGTGTCTGCGTCGGTTTCCTCCAGGTGCTCTGGTTTCCTCTCAGTCCAAACATATGCAGGTTTAGTGGATTAGCCTTGCTAAATTGCCCCTTAGTGTCAAGGGATTAGAAGGGTAAATACGTGCAGGGAAAGGGCCCAAGTGGGATTGTTGTTGGTGTATGCTTGATGGGCAGAATGGCCTCCTGCACTAGTGATTCTATGGAACGGAGACTATTCAGCCCATCTAGTCTGCACCGACTCCCAAAAGAGTACTTTACCCATGCCCACCACCCTGCCCTACACCTGTAATCTGTGCATTTCCCATGGCCAATTCACCTAACTCGCATATCATTGGATAGTGGGAGGAATCCGGAGCACCCGTAGGAAACCAGAGCAGACACGGGAAGAATATGCAGCCTCCACACACACACACACAGTCACTCAAGATTGGAATTGAATCCAGGTCCCTGTACTGTAAGGTAGCGGTGCTAATCATTGTGCTACCATGTCACCCTAACAGTGATAAACCAAGATATTGATATTTATGGATCAATGCTTCTCACATTTGTGTGACTTTTCTTTTGCCTACCGTATTTACTGACATTATACCACTTAAAGCACAAAAGGTTAAAGCAGGTGACAAAGGAATGCCATACAAATGTTTTAAGTGATTAACTACTAATTGTCAATAGAATTTGTGTTGAGATTGTGCGTCAATTTGGGCAGCTCTGCCTTTCTGAGAAAGTCATGATATTAATATAGAAAGGCCTGAAGAAAAGGATGACAAATTGCAAGAATTAGTGGTCAGGTGACATCACACTTTGGTTATAAAACTCTGTAAACTGCAGGAGAAAGGCAACATGGAGGGAGGTAAAGCATTCCACATTTCTGAGGTTTTGAAGTGCTAAGTTTGGTTTCGATATGCCGACAGTGCTGAGAACAGGAAGTGTGGGTGGGACAGTGTATTTGAATCGCAAGAGGATTAGGAAAGTTGAACTTGGCACCAATAACAAAGTCATGAACAATCACAACACAATGGAAAGTTGCATGGATTCTGATTAGTGCAAAAAATGTTCCAGCAGCATCGCTGTAGTAAAGAGTGGTATTTTCCAGCTCTTTCCCGCTGACGGGATCATCTGGTGTTGCCAAAGGCATCCTGACCCGTGGCTGATTCCCCAGCGGCAGGCCTGGCAAGCTGCACAAAACACTGTGGATATCGGTGGGACTGGAACATCCTGCCAGCAGCCAATGGCAAGCTACCTCCGTCATCAGGAAAATGCTCCATTCCGTGGGGTTGGGATGCCGGAGGTGAAAATCCTACCCTAAAGCTACGAATCTCACCGACTTTTACAGGTACACCATAGAAAGCATTCTTTCTGATGGTATCACCCAGCTTGGTATGGCTTCTGCTCTGCCCTGCCCTAGACTGCAAGAAACTACAAAAGGTTGTGAATGTAGCCCAGTCCATCACGCAGACCAGCCTCTGATCCATTGACTATGTCCACACTTCCTGCTGCCTCAGAAAAGTAGCCAGCATAATTAAAGACCCCGTGCTACCCAGACAGTCTCTTTTCCATCTTCTTCTGGTGGGAAAAAGATACTAAAGCCTGAGGTCATGAACCAACTGACTCAAGAACAGCTAATCTTCTCTGCTGCTATCAGACTTTTGAATGGACCTACCTTACATTAAGTTGACCTTCCTCTACACCCTGGCCATAACTGTAACACTACATTTGGCACTCTTTCCTTTCCTTCTCCATGAATGGTACGCTTTGTCTGAATAACATGCAAGAAACAGCTGTATACTAACCAAAGATGCAATTTAAATTGCATACTATGGATGATTTTGACAAGGCTATACCAACAGTTCCTCTGAAAAAGTTAGAAGAGTTAAAACTTCTCCTAAGTTCTGAGTAATCATTGCAAACGCCCAGTCTGGCTACATCAAGGGATCCTCCCAATACCTCTCGGGGACTCCCCCCAGATCCCTGATCTCGAAGGGGGCAGCCCCCATCCTTAACTAACCACCCCTTCTCACTCCCACCCTCCTGCATTTTGATGTTTGGCCTTGGAAATGCCTGGATTTCACCTGGCCCAAGTCCAAAGATCAGGTGAGAGAAGGTCTGAAGAATAATCTTTTGAGTAATTGAATATGGAGTGGCAACCTGATGCTGATTACCACTCCAAGGAGATGTGGCCCAATCTCTCATCAGTTACCTTATCATAATCTTCTTTCAGAATGACTTTGATCACCTTAGCTTTAGTCAAAAAACCCCATCTTCTGAAATGTCCTCATAACTCCTCATTCCTTATAATACTCCAGTGAATCCAGGCTACACCTTTTCCAACCTTCCTTTTTCCTCGTCCTCTAATGGCAGCTCAAGTTTACAAACAACATTCTAACCTCGGCAAATCAAACAAGTTCAGCACAATTCTTTTTCACATCCTATGGGCTGAATTTTCCGGCCCTTCCTGCTGGCAGGATCTTCCAGTCTTGCTGATGGCAATCCCCATCATGGACTCCCCAGTGACGGAGGGTAAGAGCCATGCAAAATGCTGTTGACATTGGCAGGACTGGAAGATCCCACCGGCAGCAAATGGCGAGCTATCTCCATGGCCAAAAAACCCGAGGAGCGCTGGAAAATTCCATCCTAGGAATCCAGATGCTAAAGTACAGAATCTGTTTACAGTTCTTTGGCCTTCCTTGTTTACTTGTCTATTTGCACACCTAGTTTTCTCCAAAAATCAAATTCACATAAATCATCTTTTCTTTCATTTAAAAGTCTATTAACTCAATTTATTTCCATGTTGAATTGCATCTGCTACCCATGTTCCAATTTTGTTAAGCCTATCTTTGACACTCTGATCACAAGTTTCTATGTCTTTCAATTTCACATGACCCCAAAGTTGACATTTTTGCCTCAACTCCTGGAAACAGATAATTTAAGTACTATTAGAAGTGAACTAATACAGATCTCTGTGGAATAACAGTCAAATTGTCCATATGACATAAGAGCAGAATTAGGCCACTCAGCCCATCGAATCTGCTCCACCATTCAATCATGGCTGATATTTTTCTCATCCCTATTCTCCTGCCTTTTCCCCATAAGCCCTGATCCCCTTATTAATCAAGAACATATCTACCTTTGTCTTAAAGACATTCAATGACCTGGCCTCCACAGCCTTCTGCGGCAACAAGTTCCTTAGATTCACTACTCTCTGGCTGAAGAAATTCCTCCTCATCTCTGTTTTAAAGGATCATCCCTTTAGCCTGAGATTGTGCCCTCTGGTTCTAGTTTATCCTACTAGTGGAAACATCCTCTCCATGTCCACACTTTCCAGGCCTCGCAGTATCCTGTAAGTTTCAATAAGATTCCCCCTCATCCTTCTAAGCTTCAACGAGTACAGACCCAGAGTCGTCAACTGTACGTCATATGACAAACTCTTTATTCCAGGGATCATTCTTCTGAACTTCCTGTGGATCCTTTCCAAGGCCAGCACATCCTTCCTTGGTTATGGGGCCCAAGACTGCTCACAATACTACAAATGAAGTCTGACCAAGAAACTTTCTTTATCTTGACTCTTTGCTTTGCGCTCTTCAATAATTCCTGGGGCTAAGTGCACAAGTCACTACTTTTATTGTGAAGCTCTTTATAATTTAGCAAATATTTTTTGAAAGCTGACATTGCCTGCATCCGTTGCAATTTCTCACTGTTTTTAAAAGATTCTATGAGTTCGTTCAAACATAACCTGCCCTTTAAAGCTATGTGCCAACTAGCCCTGTCCCTCCTCTTAGTAATTTTGTCCTGTATTATAGAGTCTAGTGGCTTACCAACACATTGTGATAACCCCCATGACTTGCATGGGGAAATCACTAATTGACTTCCCAGTCAGGCTCGTTGGATACAAGCTCCCTGGAGATTGGTAATTAACCAACCAGTTGGAGCTCAGATACCAATGTGGTGGCATGGTGGCACAGTGGTTAGCACTGCTGCCTCACAGCGCCAGGAACTTGGGTTTGATTCCCAGCTTGGGTCACTGTCCGTGAAGTTTGCATGTTTTTCCTGCGTGGGTTTGCTCTGGGTGGTCCAGTTTTCTCCTACAGTCTGAAAGACATGCTGGTTACGTGCATTGGCCATGCTAAATTCTCCCTCACTGTACCTGAACAGGCGCCAGAGTGTGGCGACTAAGGCATTTTCACAATAACCTCATTGTAGCATTGATGAAAGCCTACTTATGACACTAATGAACTTTACAAACCTTATATAAAGCAAGACCCTGAGTGGGTTCATTAGCTTTTAGTCCCCAATGGAACATGTGTTCACCAAGGCTTGTGGTTTCTGTTTATTTTATTTTGTGCAATAAAAACACTGTTCTTTGACAGCTGACTCCTGGAATACACGTGTACCATCAAAATCCAGCTTTGTCTACCCTTTGAATATCTTGTCATTTCACAAGGCACTCCCCAGGCACAATTTTCTTGACCAAGAAGTTTAGAAAATTTTCAGTCTTTAGTACAAATTTTTCAGAATCCTTCAATATCCTGATATTTCAGTACAATTTATAACTGAAACTTGGAGAATTTTACTGAGATAGAAATAACCTTTCACTTCCTGCATCGTAGTTCAACCATGACTGCTAAATATTTCCCATACTGGATTAATAGAAAATGTTGGTTTCAGTATTGCAAGATAATATAGTAGTTTTGTCTTTATCCACAATCCAATTTATCTCCTAACTTTCTGGTGTCGCAAATCATCATATAACATCCAAAACACAAGTGGCGAAATTCTGAATGTTGAAAAAGATATTCTAGAAAGCTCTAGCTTGATGTGTGCAACCTATTTAGTCCCAGTGAGAGACTGGGACATGAAAAAAATAACCTGACAAGCAAGAACATTCACAAACAATTATTGCAAAGGGCTAGAGTCACACCAGCTAGTGGAAAACCACATCATTTTACAGCTCGCTATTGATGTCAATGGTAAGGTTAACACCTATGCCCAATGCCTTATTTTAAGTTTTACCTTTCAATTGTCTCTTGCAGATCAGATACAAGCATATTGTTACCACAGTGATGAATCCACTAACAGCACTGACTGAAACGAGAATGTGAAATAATCGAATATCTGTGAAAGAGATAATAAATCATGATGAAATCACAATTAATGACAACAGCCACAACATTTAAACAATGTATTCAAAGTGCTAGAGAATATCATTGAGAGACACGAATAAATGTTGTATGAATGCAATTCTTTAAATGTTTATATGATAATAGCGTAGGAATTTTCTTCAATTTTGTACCCATCACATATTGCAATTAATCATTAACATTGCCTAGGTTCATCTTCTAATTGCCAAACACTAAAAAGTGCTGTGGAAAAGCAAATTGCTGATGTTAAGGCTATGTATCTGGGGCTGTACTCAATGGAATTCAGAAGGATGGGGGGTTGGGGGGATCTTACTGAAACTTATAGAATACTGAAAGGCCTTAATAGAGTGGACGTGGGGAAGATGTCTCCATCAGTAGGAGAGATTAGGATCCAAGGGCACAGCCTCAGAATAAAGGGACAACATTATAGAACTGCAAATTTCTTCAGCCAGAAGGTGGTGAATCTGTGGAATTTACTGCTACAAAAGGCTGTGAAGGACAGGTCATTTATGTAATTAAAACAGAGATAGATAGGTTCTTGATTGATAAGGTGTTCAAAGGGTATGGGGAAAAGACAGGAGAATGGGGTTGAGAAACTTATCAGCCATGACTGAATAACGGTGGAACAGACTTGATGGGATAAATGATCGAATTCTGTTCCTATATCTTATGGTCTTATAAAAAATAATATCAATCATGGACAAATGTGTGTTAACCCATAAGTGGTTAAACATTTCCATGTTTTGAGGATGGGACGTATTATTTTCTGTACGAGTCCAGTTTAAAGTAGAATAAATAATACAAATGAGCCCAGGAGAGAAGATACTTGACAGTTCATCTGTGCTCCCAATTTTCTGAAAGTATTATTCCCTGGTAAGAAACACTGTATTCTTCACACACGTATTTTAACAAGCATGTTTACCTTTCACACCTATATGAACACTTGCGTTTCTCCAGCCATAGCTATTGTTCGCGACACACCAGTACACTCCTCCTTCTATAGGTTGGAAACTTCTTATCTTTACATTTGAACTATTCAATTCAGATTCAAGTTGTAAGATCTCAGTGTAGTTTTCACTGTCCTTCATCCAGATCACAGTGGAACTTGGGTTACTATCCACACAACATTTCAGTTCCAGGAACGAGTCCATTGGGACAGTGATCGAGCTCTTGGTCTGATGACGATAAGTGTCATTGCTGGCCAATCTATACATTATAGTGGGATCTTGCGGTTCATCTAACAGTAAAGATAATGTACATTTAATCATAAAAAACATATGAATATAATGAATGCATACATAGATAGAATTACTTAACAAGAACCTGCTCCTAAATAACACATTTCTGATAGGAAAACACCCCAAAATGATTCTTAACGGTGAACTCAAAACATAAACTGTGTAGAGAGACGGTGATTATTATTCTGCTGGAAAAGTTCACAAAGTCAGAGGAGGGAAAGTAAACAGGACAGGAGGCAGATTATCAGCATTAGCGCTCATGAGGTGCACTGGGGTGGAAGATAGAAAAGAGAACAGCGTGCAGCAGTTGGGATTGCTGTTCATACAGAGGCAGTGATTATTGAAAGACAAGAAGGGCAGTTATGGATTTGTCTAAGGAGGAATGAAAACTGAGAGAACACCAGGAGAGTATGAAAATAGAGGAACAGTGAAAGGTTAGCGTTAGGCTATACCCAAGAAGAGAGAAATGAAAGGAGGTATGACAGAGTAACAGGAAGGGTGAGAAAAAGGGCCCAACAGAGGGAGAAAAGAGAAAGGAAAAGGGTGATAAAAATAATAGGACCAGTTCTGGAACAGCAGACAAAATGGACATGGAGGAATCCCATTCCTGGAAGAAGGGTTATCCTATGTAGAAATACTGCTCTGTTTGGAGTAATACCCATTGGAGTTGATCATATTAAAGCGTTTAAGATTTTGAGGGCACCTTTCTGAGTAGATAGACGGATAATGTTTCTTCTTGTGGGGGGACTGAAATTGGAGACATGGTTTAAGAATCTTTTTAGACAAAGTTGAGTTTTTTTTCCTCAGAGGGTTGTTAATCTGTGGAATTCACTTCACCAGCATGTAGTGAAGGCTGAGTGTTTAAACTTATTCAAGTCTTAGTTGAATAGATATTTGACAAACAAGACAGCCAAAATTTACATGGAGTAGACGGAAAAGTGGAGTTGAGACCACAGTCAGATCAGCCCTGATTATATTGGAACGATAGAGTGAGTTCAAAGGTCAAATGGCCTACACCTGGATCTAAATCCTATGTTTCTCTGTCCTATGTTCCTATGAAATTGAGGATACATAGGCATGGCACAGATACCTAAATTCTGGCTGCAAACAGAGAATATGGAAGAGATAATAAGAGGGGGTCCGGACTTAAAACAAAAAAATAGCATTACAGAGTAATCAAAATGTAAAAAAATCCATACTCACACATAACGTGCAGTTTGATCTCAGTTCTCACTGGCTGGTTGAACGTCGCATGCTTTATGTGACATGTGCAGACAGTTCCATGGTCGGTTATTTTTGGGGTGATTTCAAACTGGCTGGAGGCAACAGGTGTACCATTTGCTATTGTCCTTGAGGCCAGTATAGTGATGTTTTTTATGGTGTTTGCTCCATGACATGCCCAGGTAAAGGTAATGTTCTCAAAGTACAACCCCTTGGCAGAGCAGGTCAAGTTGAACTTGTGTCCAACAACTAAAGTACCATCCCCAGTGGAAATTTTAGGGAGTCCTGAGAAGAAAGGGAAAGAAAAGGTAGTCAGATTACAAGTAAAGTAACCTTCCCTTTACATTAAACAAATCAAGGAATAAGATACATTCAAGAAATACACACGTCATTCTACATCACTGTTCAATTAGGATTACATATTGTAATTTTTAAGTAGTAATTATCTGATCACAGTAACTGACACACCATAGTCCTAAGCTTTATCTTACCTACTGGGTAACAGTAATGACACACTAAGACAATTTAATGGTAGCAGAAACATACTTGGCTTATATGAGCGTATTTTGATTAATGTATATTGGGATTCTTCTCTGTGATTAACCCCAAGTTATTATAAGGTACTTCCAATAGCTCTGTCACCTTTTGCATTATTACTTTATGCTTACACTGAGAACAATTATTTTGTGCACATTTCCCATAGGTGACATCCTATATGTTCTGCTGCATTGACATCAACAATGGACACGCACAGGAATTCCCAAAAGCCTTTGGCGAAAGATAGAGCCTAATACAACAGGAAGCTTATTCGAAAACTTCAGTATGGTCTGTGGAGAAAGAATAAAGCCAATGTTTCGAGTCCTGATGACCTCTCAGTCATCCAGGTGAGGTGGTGGTGTAGTGGTATTTTTGCTAGATTAGTAATCCAGAGACCCAGGGTAATTCTCTGGAGACCTCAGTTTGAATCCCAAATGGTGAAATTTGAATTTAAAAAGAGCCTGGAATTAAAAAATCTGATGATGACCATGAAACAATTGTTGTAAAAATCCATGTAGTTCACTAATGTCCTTTAGGGATGGAAATCTGCTGTCTTTACCCAATCTGGCCTATATGTGACTCCAAAACCTCAATTCCAACATTTAGGGTGCTTCAGGTACAAAGTCAGATTCTGGAGTGTCAGTAGGCCTGACGTTCCTCAATAGATATAGGTGAGACTCCCTGATTGAGCAGGCAAACAATATCTCAATCAGGGAATATTGGGCTCAAAGACAACGTTAATTTATTCGTGTCATAAGTAGGCTTACATTGATACTGCAGCAAAGTTACTGTGAAAATTCCTGAGTCACTACATTCTGCTACCTGTTCAGGCATACTAAGGGAGAATTTAGCATGGCCAATTCACCTAACCCACACATCTTTTGGATGTGGGACGAAACAGAAGCACCCGGAGGAATCCCACACAGACTTGGGGAGAATGTGCAAACTCCACTCAGACTGTGACCCAGGCCGGGAATTAAAGCTGGGTCTCTGGTGCTGTGGGGCATCAGTGCTAACCACTGTGCCACCGTGCCGCCTTTTTTTCTCATACTCCAAGAGGCCAACTTCATGCACCTCGTTGAGGTCATTACAGTAGGTTTATGGTTCTTTTCCCCCCTCAGTCTCTCACATGCCACAATTGTTGGTTGAAATATTATGAGCCCAGTGCCAATAATTTTTCATTCATTGAACGCAATAGGTACAACAGCATTTATATAGCAAAATCACCCATGCATTTCACAGAGCATCACTGACCAATTTTAACATTGATTTATAAACGGAGATACCAGGACATTGATCAAAAGCTTCACAATAGAAACATGTTTAAGAATGGTTTTTAAGGAACCTATCACATATTTGTCCAAGTTCATTGTGGTTTGTCAATTAAATGTATTGGCTTTGATTAAAACTTTGAGCCAAAACATTAACTGAACTCTTTGCTTTGGAGATGCTAACATATCTGCTGTGTATTTACAACATTTTCAAGCTCTTACTGGATTATCAATTTTATATTGCTGCTCATACAAGTAACAATGATGAACTGCATTAGGCACTTCGAACATTCGTTGGAACTTGAGGACAAAGTCCGGAAAAGCTAACCGCATTTGCGGATAAGATGGACAAACTTAAAACTACAACAAATCCAGAACTTGGATACTGGATAACTGAAAACACAGCTGTCAATGGTAAGACAAAGCAACTCAGCACACACAAGTGGTTAGAATTGAAAGAACACAGATTCAGATTATTGTCGGGCTTGAGGAGGTTACACAGAAAGAAAGGAGTGAGGGCACGGATGCACTTGAAGACAAGGAAGAATATTTTGAATTGAAGCGATTGACAAACTGGGACTGAAGCCAACATAAGAGTATACAGTATCTAGTGTGAATTCCAATTCACACTAGGCTAATTCCAATAGGCTATTAGGAGAGAATTAGGAAGCATAGGTTGGACTAGGAGACTACAGGGTCTCGGAACGTCCGAAATGTGGAGTTTTTTCAAGGAGCAGCTACTGCGAGTCCTTGATATGTATGTCCCTGTCAGGCAAAGAGGAATTGGTCGAGCTAGGGAATCATGGTGCACTAGGAAAGTTGTTTTGCTGGTTAAAAAGAAAAAGGAGGCTTATGTCCGGATGAGACTTGAGGGCTCAGGTAGTGCACTAGAGAGCTTTAGATTGGCTAGGAGGGAGTTAAAGAGAGAGTTAAGAAGGGCTAAAAGAGGACATGAGAAGACTTTGGCTGATGGAATTAAGGAGAATCCTAAGACGTTCTATAGATATGTTAAGAACAAAAGGTTGGTTAGGGCAAGATTAGGGCCAGTCAGAGACAGCAGTGGGAATTTATGTGTGGAACCGGAAGAGATTGGAGAGGCATTGAACCAATATTTCTCTTCGGTGTTCACGCAGGGGGACATAAATGTAGCTGTGGAGAACACTGGGTTACAGGGTTGTAAGATGGACAGTATTGCAGTTGACAAGGAGGATGTGCTAGTTGTTCTTGAGGGTTTGAAAATAGATAAGTCCCCTGGGCCGGACGGGATTTGCCCTAGGATTCTCTGGGAGGCAAGGGAGGAGATTGCAGAGCCTCTGGGTCTGATCTTCAGGTCGTCGTTGGTCACCGGTATAGTGCCAGAAGATTGGAGGTTAGCGAATGTTGTCCCATTGTTTAAGAAGGGGAACAGAGACTTCCCCGGGAATTATAGACCGGTGAGTCTTACTTCTGTTGTGGGCAAGGTTTTAGAAAAAATTATTAGGGATAGGATTTATAGTTATTTGGAGAGTAATGAAATGATTAGAGATAGTCAGCATGGTTTTGTGGAGGGTAGGTCGTGCCTTACTAGCCTTATTGAGTTTTTTGAGAAAGTGACCAAAGAGGTGGATGGGGGTAAGGCAGTTGACGTGGTGTATATGGACTTTAGTAAGGCGTTTGATAAGGTTCATCATGGAAGCCTTCTGCAGAAATTGCAGATGTATGGGATTGAGGGTGATTTAGGAAATTGGATTAGGAATTGGCTGGCGGATAGGAGACAGAGGGTGGTGGTTGATGGTAAGTATTCGACATGGAGTTCAGTTACGAGTGGTGTGCCTCAGCGATCTGTTTTGGGGCCACTGCTGTTTGTAATTTTTATAAATGATCTGGATGAGGGTATAGCTGGGTGGATTAGTAAATTTGCTGATGACACCAAAGTCAGAGGTGTGGTAGATAGTGAGGAAGGGTGTCTTAGTCTACAGGGAGACTTGGACAAGTTGCAGAGCTGGGCCGAGAGGTGGAGTATGGAGTTTAATGCGGAAAAGTGTGAGGTAATTCACTTTGGCAGGAATAATGGATGTGTAGAGTATAGGGCTAACGGTAGGACTCTGAATAGTGTGGATGAACAGAGGGATCTAGGTGTATGTGTACATAGATCCCTGAAAGTTGGGAATCAAGTAGATAGGGTTGTTAGGAAGGCATACGGTGTCTTGGCGTTTATTGGAAGGGGGATTGAATTTAAGAGCCGCAGCGTCATGTTGCAACTGTACAAAACTCTGGTGCGTCCGCACTTGGAGCATTGTGTGCAGTTCTGGTCCCCACATTATAGGAAGGATGTGGAGGCTTTGGAGAGGGTGCAGAGGAGGTTTACCAGGATGTTGCCTGGTATGGAGGGGAGGTCCTATGAGGAGAGACTGAGGGATTTGAGGTTGTTTTCATTAGAAAGAAGGCGGCTGCGAGGGGACCTTATTGAAACATATAAGATGATCAGAGGTTTGGATAGGGTGGACAGTGATCGCCTTTTTCCTCGGATGGAGAAAGCTAGCACGAGGGGGCATAGCTTTAAATTAAGGGGTGGTAGTTATAGGACGGATGTCAGGGGTAGGTTCTTTACCCAGAGGGTGGTGAGGGATTGGAATGCCCTGCCTGCTGCAGTTGTGGATGCGCCTAGTTTGGGGGCGTTTAAGAGATCCGTGGATAGGTTTATGGATGGAAAGGGTTTGGTTTAGGTTAGAGGGTCATTGTTTTTTAACTGGTCAGCGCAACATCGTGGGCCGAAGGGCCTGTTCTGCGCTGTAATGTTCTATGTTCTAATATGTATTATACAAAAGCCATCGCAATGCATGTAGGATTTTGATGCTACAAATGTAGACAATGTAACCAATTTTAAAAATTGTAAATTCTTAGAGATAATGATCAGCAGAAAATGTTGCATAATCCAAATAGCTATGGAAAATTTACCCTAAACCATGATGGAGATCTTTGAATAATTACAAATGGCATCAACAAAACCATTTTGGAAAAACTGCACTAACTTATTGCCAGTGCGGTTAAAGTTAATAATTTTCTCTGAGAACTGAGTTTTATATCTGTGTATGTGACACAATAAAGCATGTTATTGCATTAATTATTCCTTTGTGTATCACTCCTGCTGTAACAGTATCAGCATTTGAAAATGCTATTGGACATTGTGGGCAGGTTGTGATTCCTGACATGACCTTTTTAGTCTCAAGCTGTAATCTTTCCATGGCAAATTTCTATTTGCTTTCTGAAATCCCCTGTTTGATACTTTCTTACAAATAGCAATGTATCACACACTTGTGCAATTTTATCATAATTGATTTTATGTAATAGCTTTGATTAAAGCTTTGAACCAAAGCATTAAGGGGGTTGGGGGGAATGTAAGATGCTTTGTCAGAGGGTCAGTGTGGACTCAGTGGGCCGAATGGCCTCATTCTGCACTCTAGAGATTCTATGGTAACTTTTCCCTTTAGTGATCCTGACTGACCTGCTGTGTATTTTTAACATTTTCAAACTTTTATTGGATTATTGATTTTATATTACTGGGCATACATTGAAGTGAAATAATTTGATATTGAAACTCACATAGTTGTGTATTTACAACTTCAATATTTAATTTGAATATTCATAGTTTCAGAATCAGCTGTGGGAGCCTTTGCAGCATGATGGGAAAGGTAGCCAAAACAATAAAGAGATGGTAAAGCTGACAGGGAGCTATCCCTGCTGTGAGACGGGAATATCACACAATGCAGAAAAGAGACCATCTGTATCAGCTCTGTGACCAATTTATTGCTGCACAGAGGCACAGTGGTTAACACTACTGCAGGGACCCAGGCTCAATTCCAGCCTTGGGTGACTATCCGTGTACATTCTGCCTGTATCTGTGTGGGCTTCCATTGGGTGCGCTGGTTTCCTCCCACAGTCCAAAGATGTGCATGGTAGGTGGATTGGCCATGGCAAATGTGTAGGGTTACAAGGATAGAATGGGAGAAAGTGTGTGGGTGATGTACTCTGTCAGAGAGAGTCAGTGCAGACTCAAAGGGCCGAATTGCCCCCTTCTGTTCTGTAGAGATTCTATTATCTCGATGTATAAGACCTCCTGTTTTTCTATAACCAAAAGATATAAATATATTACACAGCCTTGGTGTCAGACAGACATTCTGTAGGAGCAGGACTATTTGTCTCTCAGATATGTTTCTGAATAAAGTAAAAAGCCTGACAACACCTATACCTAATGCTATCTCCACTCGCATTGTCTGCATCTTTAAGACTTGAATAGCAGATTAGTTGTAAAGACTTGCATTCTAATCAGTATTCTGTTAACTGTGTGTGACTTTATATGCCCTTCTTTGATCAGAACCTTCCACACAGTTGACGAAGGAACAGTGTTTCCGAAAGCTTGTGGGTCTACTATCAAATAAACTGGTTGGACTTTAACCTGGTGTTGTGAGATTTCTTACTGTGTTTACCCCAGTCCAATGCCAGCATCTCCACATCTGAATAGAGTGTCAGTCACTGTAAACTACACACTGGAATGGTTTCAATCTTTTGCCTCAACACATGTAATAATGAATAGCTTTAGGTATTTCGACTATTAACTTGAACTCAAGATCAAAGTCTTGAAAAGCTAACCGAGAACGTTATTAACTTGGCGAATTTTACCAAACCACCCGCAATGGTAATCACAGCATGCGAAAAGCAGAAGAAGGAAAGGTTCATTGACCTCAGGCAGGATTTTCCAGTTTCAGAGTGAGTGAGGCCGGAAAATCCCACCTAAACATGTTTAACAAATCCAGTAAATCTTGAAAAGAGTAATGTTTGAATGATTGTATAACAAACAAATATGAAACAGAGGGATAATCATAGAATCCCTCCAATGCAGAAGGAGGCCATTCAGCCCATTGAGTCTGCATCAACTACAACCCCAGCCAGGCCCTATTCCCATAACCCCTCGTATTTACCCTGCTAATCCCCCTGATACTAAGGGTCAACTTAGCATGGCCAATCAACCTAAATCCACACATCATTGGACTATGGGAGGAAACCAGAACACCCAGAGAAAACCCATGCAGACTCGGGGAGGACATGCAGACTCCGTTCAGACAGTGAACCAAGCTGGGAATCAAACCTGGGTCCCTGGCACTGTGAGGCAGCAGTGCAAACCACTGTGCCACCGTGCCATCCTTGTGGTATGAATGTAATAGATAATGAAAATGGAAGGGATTCACCTTATTGATGGCCTTTGTACCTCCTCAGACTCTATAGTAACAAGTGATCACAAGCCAGGTTTAGGGAACATCATTCTCACTCATTTACTTGTACTCTTCTGGGTAGCAACACAATTTGCTTAAACAACCTGGTGCAACATTTTTTTGTCTATTAATAATTATTGATTGTATAAGTGGTGAACATGTTGCATCTATAGGGGTGGCATGGTGGTACAGTTTTAGCACAGCTGCCTAACAGCACCAGGGACCTGGACTCGATTCCTGGCTTGGGTCACTGTGTGTGGAGTTTGCACATTTTCCCCGTGTCTGTGTGGGTTTCCTCTGGGTGCTCTGGTTTCCTCCCACAGTCCAAAGATGTGGGGGTTAGATGGGTTGCCTCTTAGTGTCAGGGGGACTAGCTAGGGTAAATGCATAAGATTATGGGGATAGGGCCTGGGTGGGATTGTGCTGACTCAATGGGCCAAATGGCCTCCTTCTGCACTATAGGATTCTATAACGTATGATTAATGCAGACTCTACAGTAAATCTTTAAAGTTGCAATGTCTTCTTAGTTATTACATGATATACAAACACTTTACCATAACTCTGTATCTGTGTTCCTGGTCCACTTCTCTCAATTGGCGGGTAGACAACCGGTATCTTCACCACACAGAGATAATTATAATCAGACTGATCAGAAGAAACATTTTCAAGCTTCAGCGATGAAACGCAGTGATTCAAATGACCCAGAGCAACATCAGGAATGCAGGTCGGTTTATTGCTGCCATAGGGATTGTTGGAACCCCTCAGAGAGTTTCTGTACCAGACTGCATGAATCCACTCACTAGAAGTTCCATTATAAATAAATGTACAGTTTATTGTGACTGACTGTCCACTCAGGACACTGACCAGACGTGGCTGAGTCACCTCCCCAATGATCGACGCACCTGATGGAATAAAAAGCTTTGTCATTTTCATTTTAAGTTGAGTTGGTCCTGATTTTCAATATAAACTGTTAACATCAAAAACTCAATTGAAACATGGAACATGATGACACAATGGTTAGCACTGCTGCCTCACAGCAACAGGAACCTGGGATCGATTCCCGGCTTGGTTGCTGTCTGAGTGGAGTTTGCAGGATCTCCCCGTGTCTGCGTGGGTTTCCTCCAGGAGCTTTGGTTTCTTCCCACAGTCCAAAGATGTGAAGCCATGTTAAATTGCCCCTTAATATCCTGGGATGTGTAGGTTAGAAGGATTAGTGGGGTAAATATGTGGGATTACAGGAATAGGGCCTGGGTGGGATTGCTGTCAGGGCAGATTTGATGGGCTGAACAGCCTCCTTCTGCACTGTAAGGATTCTATTTATCTTTTTAAGCCTGAGTTCTAAACTAAGAGAGTATTTGAGACCTGATATTCTACATTAATTTTTTTTTACGGTGCTGAATCTCTTGTCTCTGTCTGTCCTCTCAAAACACTGACCAGACTTAGCTAAAACACCTCCCCAATGATTGCGATATCTTATGGAATATAAAGCTTTGTCATCTTCATTTTGAAGTTACTTACTCATTATTTTCAACAGAAATATTAAAATCTCAATTTAAACAGTGTCGAGTTGCAATAACCTTCCGATTGGATCTAATGTTAAAAAATTTTTTCTCAGACTTAATTCTAAACTATGCAACGCTTTGGGACCAGCTGTTCTACATTAATATTTTGTTCCATTTTAAATTTGTTTCACTTTGTAAAACTAGACAGATGTCACCACAAATAATGTATAGATTTCTGATGTCACCATAAGAATCTAAACTCTTCAGCTTCCAATTCTGTGAAATTGTTGATATCAGCGTGAACACTGAGCAATGAATGACACACTTTTACCAAGGATCTACACAACTTTAAATAATCCAACCCTAATCAGTGAGAGAATTGGCAATCCTTATGTAAAGCATCAACTCAACTGAAATATAAACTATACAGCAGGAGATTTAACCCAGCCACTGTGATGTGGGCCTTTGAATAGTGCTCTTAACCGAATCATTCAAGTTCAGCCTCACTTGCAATCTCCCTCTGCAGTACAACATTCTTTAAAAACGCTGAAATATTCTAAAAAAAAATGGGTCAATTGCCTCTAACATCCATACCCCAGCACTCCGAAAATGTACACATCTCCTGAGCAGAGAGAGAAAGTATCTTACCTTGAACTCCTGTTTGTAAAATGAAGAGCAGCTTCAGCATGAATTGCATCTTTTCAGTGTTTCCCGAAGCTGTTTAAACACTCAGGCTCCAGGACCAGTTATTATCCTGTGCGTGTGTGTTTGAGACATCAATGCGGATGTTCCATCCGATAATTAACCTGAACTTCACCCTGCAACCGGCAACAACTGTAAAATACCATGACTTTCTGCCACCTTAAGGAAGGAAGTTACGTGGGAAGCGAAGATTGCTTTCTTTTCTCTTTTGATTTAACGGTGTTGTAAAGTTCTAAGTTGAGGAAGCTTTTTAATCAAAAAAAATTAAAGAATCCTGCCAACACATTTCTGCTCCATAATCTAGGGTGCTGATTTAATAGCTTCAATACTAACTTCAATGCTCCAATTATAATTCAGTGGGCGCCTTACAAGGTTTACATCAGGCTTACTTATCAGTTTTACATTGATTCAAATCACTTATCATCCCAGGAGTACTGTTGTTATTTTCTACATTTGCAACACTAATCCTCTACTTACTTGAACTATGTCAGTTAAATTGGTCAGGAGAATATTTTTTCCTTTCTCAAACTATAAATAGCTCACACATCTCCCACCCCCATCCCTTGTACCCAAGCACCAGAGCTGCATTAATCCACTGATACCTAATCCAAAATCATTATTGTCAGGGGCAGCCTACAGGCTGGGAGTTACAACACCATTGAGTATCCCTTGAGTTCTTAATGAAAGCAACTTCCTCATTCGTGTAGAGGTTATTATCCTTGTCTGTTACGCGGGAGATCGGGGTTCAATTCCCTGAGTGGGGACCTGCCAACTTCCATATGGGCAGCACAATGGCACAGTGGTTAGCACTGCTGCCTCACAGCACCAGGGACCCAGGTTAAATTCTGGCCTTGGTCACTGTCACTTTCTCCCTGTGTCTGCATACATTTCCTCCCACAGTCCAAAGTTGTGTGGGTTAGGTGGATTGACCATGTTAAGTTGGCCCTTAGTATCAGGGGGATTAGTAGGGTGGGGTTGTATGTGGCGTTACGGGAATAGGGCCTGGGTAGGATTGTGTTTGGCGTAAACTCAATGGGCCGAATGGCCTCCTTCTGCACTGTAGGATTCTGTAGTCTTTGATCTTAGAACCCCACTGTCTGGTGGTTCAGTTAGAATCTCTAAGGTGGGGCTGGAAGCATTGTTTTCCTCATCACATTAGGAAAATCCCACACAAAGCACTTACACTGTATGAAAGGTACTTCATGCTGGGCTTCTCACCACACAGTTTGTGAAAGTGAAATATCTTTCTGATTAGATTTTCACACCAGTTTCTTTCGTGCACACTGGTGTTAGTTTGAGAGTTGACCTGTTACATTGTCCCAGTGACATCAATGCACGTCAGAAACTGCTTTCTAATGGCATATTAGAAAACACAACTGCAGCCTGAAGTCACTGCAGTCACTGTTCCTCTGTGAACTACCAGTGCTCCACCTCGTGGATAACTGGGACATAGCATTGATAGGTTTCTGATGTTCCTCGTGTTAAATTAACCCATCAGCACTCATCCATGTTCGGGGCATGTACCCTGGCAAAAAGACACTGAAGGAGAAAGAGATGGGAGAAACTAAGCAAGAAATATTCTGATTTAGCAGAGGAAGGGCATTTCAAATAAGAATGTTCTATTATCATAATCATTGAATCCCTACAGTTCAGAAGGAGGCTATTTGGCCCATTGGGTGAGACTTCCTGGCTACGCTCGCCCTGAAACTGGAAATTCCCACCTGAGGTCAATGGGCCTTCCCATGGTCTGCCCCTCACCTGCTATGATTCCTGTGGCGGGAATTCCTCCCATTGCACCAACTCTACAATAGAGGCCATATCCCTGTAAACCCATATATTTACCCCACCAATCTCCCTAACCTATACATATTTGGACCGTAAGGTGCAATTTAGCATGGTCAATTCACCTAAACTGCACATCTTTGGACTGTGGGAGGAAACCGGAACACCCAGAGGAAACCTACACAGACAGTGACCCAAGGCTGAAATTGAACCTGTGTTCCTGGCGCAGTGAGGCAGCAGTTCTAACCACTGTGCTGCCCCGTAATCAATGTGAACAATTATCTATAACCCCAGAGTTAGGATTAGGGCTCATGGGGTATTATATTATCAGAATTTGTGGACATATTCATGAAGAAATCAGAGAGTAGGAATAAATGGGCCATTTTTGGGATGGCAATTGTGCCCAAGAGTCAGTGCATTTCACTCAGCTATTTACATATTTAGCAATGACCCAGATGGGAGGAAGATTGAGTGTCATACATCCAAGTTTACTGGCAGTACAAAGCTAGGTGGGAAAGTAAGCCCTAAGGAGGAGACAATACGGCTGCAAAGCAATGGTAGGCAACCTGCAGTCCAGGGGCCACATGCAGTCCACAAAACATTTTGTTGACCGTTGCCTCCCGTGGAGTTGCCAGATTCCACTTATTTCCATCCATGTAGTATCTTTCCTGACTGGTGTGTCTAATGTGCTATGCACATAAAGCAAAGGCAAGTGAAATGAGATGCATCCTGATTGTACACAACATTTACGGTGAGAGCAGTGCGTTCCCTCTTTGTCCAAAGTGTAAATATTTCTTTTGTTTTAATCATTTGAAATTGATGACAGCTCCATAAAAGATAAGAACAATTAAGCATTTTCTATAAATCATTATGAATTATTCAGCGTGTTTTCAATGTAATTAATCTTATTTGTGGTTACTGAACATGCTGGACTTGAATCGTACGGCCCACTGTGATGAAGGAGGGCCACTCATGTTGCCCACTTACTAGCCTAGGCTGCCCATCACTGCTGCAAATGGATAGAATCATTCATTCTAGACTTTGCACCCAAGGGAATCAGACCCTCAATGTCAACACTTGAATGGTTCAAACAGATCGCTTTCTAAATTCAGGATAGCAAACAGCTCAGTATTTGAGCTAGGAAATGGCAGATAGAATTTTATGTATAAGATGCTTAGAGATTTCTTCTGAGAGACTTTTTCAGAGGGTCCCAGGCAGCAGGTGAAATGCTGATTGGGTGTTCAAACCTCCCAGGCTATTCCCACAGGATCATAAGACCATAAGACATAGGAGCAGAATTAGGCCACTTGGCCCATCGAGTCTGTTCTGCCATTCAATCCTGGCTGAATTTTTCCTCATCCCCGTTCTCCTGCCTTTTCCCCATAACCTATTATTAATCAAGAACCTCTCTGCCGCTGTCTTAAAGACATTCAATGACCTGGTGTCTTCCTTCATTTGCCTTCTGCGGCAAAAAGTTCCATGGATTTGCCACTCTCTGGCTGAAGAACTTCCTCCTCATCTCTGTTTTAAAGGATCGTCCCTTTAGCCTGACGTTGTGCCCTCTAGTTTTAGTTTTTCCTATTACTGGAAACATCTTTTCCATGTCCACTCTATCGTGACCTCACAATATCCTGTAAGTTTCAGTAAGATCCACCCTCATCCTTCTAAACTCCAATGAGTACAGACCCACAATCCTCAGCTGTTTAGTGGGAGCAGGAGGCAATGGAGGTGTGTGGGGTCACTAAGTAAGTATTTTTAAGATGGAGATAGGTAGATTATTGTTAAGCAACTGAATCAAAGGTTATGGGGGTAGATGGGAATGCAGAATTTGAAACACAAGCCATGATCTCATTGAATGGAGGAGCAGGCTCAAGGGGCTGAATGGCCTACTTCTCTTACTTTGTATGTTTGTATGTGTGTATGATACCAAATGTAAAGTCAACAACAATTTATATTGCATGAGAAGGCAATGACGACTGTTTGGCAAGTAGACTTTGACTGGTGAAGGCATTGTCATAGAGAATACACTAATTAACAGCCAAGCTTTGTTTAAGAACACTCTCTTCTTATGCGATATAAACTGTTGTTCCCATGACTTTTGATACTCTTGCAAATTGTCCTGATGAGTGCAAGATGAAAAGCTTTGAAAATATGTGCTTTTTTCAGTAATATTCAAACCTTACATTATCAAATTACCAACACATATAATTCAGGTCTTTGCATCAGAGGCGAATAAATGTGTTTCGTTTATCTCATAGATTCACATGGGAGAAAACACATTTCTTAAAAGACTCAGACAAGCAGTAAGTTCTGTTTTAACTACTCAGACCCTGGTAAACACAATGGTAGAACTGGGACAGAAAACAATACCAAACAAAAATTCTTGATTGACATCATTAAGCACGACAGTGAGACAGATCTAAATCAAAGACATCGGGCCAAATAATGATCAGCTCATTTACCTGGAGGCAAATGTTCTGTTGCATACTTACATTGATTTTTCTTCTTTAAACATGTGCTTACATTAGCAAGTTTAAATTGGGTCGACAAGAGGAAAGTAACATTCAAGACACTAAAAGCACAACAGGCAATGACCATTTTGAATAAAATGACAGGCCAACTATCTCCCCTTCAATTTTTATGATATCAGTACCAAATCTATTGTGGGTGTCATCGTTAACTGGGAGTCTAGATTAGCTATTGAAATAACAAGGCAGATCCTGGATCTGACACTTCTATTCAGTAATGCTCATTAGGTGAAGATTTGTAAGTGTGCAGACATGATCATCCTAAACATTAAATTGATTGTTGAGCGTGAATCTTTTAATGATTTTGTGCCATTCTAACAATACTGCTGGATATTTCTGGTGGAAACTATTTATGACAGGCCACTGAAAAGCATCAGCGCTACCAATTTTTAAACTCATGGGTGCCCTCACTTCAGCCATCTCTCATGTGTTATCCCTTATCCTCCCTCCCCCACACACACTAATTTCCCAAACATTGGATTCCTTTATTTTGAAACAACTGAATGCTTGCTTGCTTATTGCAGGCCCCATACCAATTAACACCAATCACCTCCTTTCCTCTTTAAAATAGCAGCAAGGCACCCTTTCTCGTCATAAAGAAAATGACCTCGTCAGGCAATCTGTACAGCTCCAGAATCTCACTGTAAGAGTTCCTTGGGAAAATGTCTTCAGGCCAATAGCTTTAGCTTCTGCATCATTGACATTCCTTGCATCACACAGGATATAGATTGAATCATAGAATCCCTGCAGTACAAAAAGAGACCATTTGGTCCATCGAGTCTGCACCAACAACATCCCACCCAGGTCCTATCCACATAACCCCACATATTTACCCTGCTAATCCCTCTAACCCTCGCATCCCGTGACATTAAGGGGCAACTTAGCATGGCAAGTCAACTTAACCCACACATCTTTGGACTGAGACAGGAAACTAGACCACCCGGAGGAAATTCACATAGACACGGGGACAATGTACAAACTCCACACAGACAGTGATCCAAGCCCAGAATTGAACCGAGATCCCTGGAGCTAAGAGGCAGCAGTGCTAACCACTATGCCACCGTGCCACTCCACTTTCCCTCGTTCCCTTTCCATTCCACACTGTTCAGCACAACACTCCAATAATGCAACGGACCCTGTCATGTTTGGATTGGGTCGACAAGAGGGAAGTAACATTCAAGTCACTAATAGCACGCCAGAGAACGACCATTTTGAATAAAAAGAAAGGCCAACTATCTCCCCTTCAATTTTTATGATCTATTATGATTAATCTCTTGTAGGTATCATCGCTAACTGGGAGCCTAGCCTAGCTATTGAAATAACAACAAGGCAGATCCTGGATATTCTTATCAACCTGACCTCTCCAATGTTCTCAACTATCTTGAGGCAGGAGTGTGATGGAATATTTACCACTCACCTGAAGAAGTGTCAGCTGGAGTTCAGCGATAGCTTTCTTGTCTCTGAATCAGAAGGTTGTTAAACTCCCACTGTGAAGGAGGAGATCCAAGCGAACACACCAGTGCAGAATAGAGGGAGAGTTACACTGTCATTGTTTTCCAGATGGTGCATTACACTGAGATCCCTCTTGCTCGTAAAAGTAAAACTTATTAATCTACCAAGCAGCATCATTAATATGGGTTATTTGGTCATTCCCACATTCTTGTTTGTGGATCCACATTTTCTACATTATAACAGTGGCCAGACTTTTTCAGCATTTTGCTTTGAAGGGCTTTGGAAAACCTTAAGATTGTGAAAGGCACTATTTTAATATATGTCTTTTCTTTTACAGACTCAACAGCACTCAGGAGGTTTCATACCGTTCCCACAAAGCAGTTGGTATTTGTTATTAAGCCCAGTTTTAAATCCTGTCCTACCTCTCGACTGTGGCTTGAGTAAGAAAGATATGGGGTTTATTGCGGTGACTCATTTTCCTGTGTTCTCTACAAAAAGAGAGTATAGGAATAGTAATGTGGGACACCAGGTTCCTCTCCAAACCGTTCCCTATTGTGATTTGGATATGCATTGCTATTCCTTCACTGTTGTGCTGTCACTATCCTGAATGCCGTACCTAGCCACATTGTGGCTGCCTCGTCACATCAGGGACTGGAATTGTTGAAGAAGGCGGCTCACTGCCACCTTCTCAGCAAATGGAGAAGGAATGCAGCACTGCCTAAAAACATTCCTCTGAATTCAAAGTAGTTTCCTTCAAATAACTCGACCCCTAAACTTTAGCGCTGAAGGCCCATTTCACTGTATTCTTAGACAGTTCATTGTCGAATGCAGAAGTGACTTTGAATTTTCAAGAGAGACCCTTCAACAATCATATGGGGTTTCATTCTGTCTAACACCCAGAAACCATTGTGCACACAAGGTGGCAGGAGAACTTCAGTCTCTCCATCAGCGGTTAATACTGTCTTTGTGGTGAAATTCAGTTCCTGGTTTCTACATGATAATGTTGTTGTTGTATTTGTTGATAGTTCTATTTTTGATATTGGGAAGTTCTAAATTAATTGTATTTATATTCAAAAAGAGCTGACAGCTCTGGGTTAAAAGCCTATAAGTATAAATAGGTATGAAGGTTCTTTTCTTACTCAGGCTGTAAAGTTAACCACTGTATTGAAGGAAAAAAATAAACTTCTCACACAAAATATTGAGGGGTAGCTATAAACACTGAAGGTGTTGAAACTCTTCTCCATTTTCACCCCTCACTTCTCTCCAAGTTGGTACCTAATTTAGTCCCGCTTCTACTTTGACAACAGCACGTTCTTTGGTCAACACAATTTTCTGTTTTCATGAGAATTACTGCCGCATCTAATAGAAGACTGAACCGCTCTTGGCACTGGGGAGAGCTGGGTCTAATGCAATGCTGATTCCTCTTTGCAGATTAGACTCTGAAAACAGGAGTTGTCAGGAGATATTGGCCCAGATCTTAGATCAACAGAGACCCCAGGAGAGACGTATTGGGAAGTTTGGAATGCACCAGCTCCAGGAGACTTGTCCAAGTGATTGGAACTTCTGATGGACAATTTTCATACTCCCTGGAACACTGAAAATTTTCCAACTCTGTGTTGCTTAAACCCGGATAGTTCTGACTTACTTGAAAAACCTTTGACTACAACCTGACCACCCCTTGACTCATGACTACATTGTCTGATCTCCCAACTACCCTCTTAATCTGCCAAATCCCCTTGACTCCCCATCTCCAGTGGTTAGCACTGCTGCCTCACAGTGCCAGGGACCCAGATTCAATTCCATCATCGGGTCACTGTGTGAAGTTTGCACGTTCTCCCCGTATCTGCACAGGATCCGTCCAGGAGCTCTGTTTTCCTCCCACAGTCCAAAGGTGTGCAGGTTAAGTTGGTTGGCTACACTAAATTAACCCTGGTGTCAGGGAACTGGTAGGGTAAATATGTGGGGTTACAGGAAAGGGGCCTGCGTGGGATTGTGGTCGGTACAGACTCGATGGGCTGCATGGCTGCTCCCTGTAGTGTAGAGATTCTATGATTCTACCCACCTCTCAAAATATACCCCTGATCTCTCCCCCCTACAACTTCCTGGACCCAACCTAACTAGCCCTCGACATACTATGCTCCCAAATGCAAACCATCAACCTACCTTACCCACTCACCCACCTGTCATCCTACCACCCCACCCTCCTATCACTCAAACCAGCTGGCATCATATCACCTGCCACCTGTAACAATCCCAGTTATAACTGGATGGGAAGATCCCAGAATGGAACCCTAACTCAGACAGTAACCTTTTTTGTTAGAAAAGGTGGAGGAACAGAGTCACATGATCACAAATTACAATTAACAAGAAAAAGAACATTTATTAATCATGATGCATTGGATTATGATACAATACTCCTTTACAGTACCCTCCCAAATTCCAGTGTCACAGACATATACAAATTTTAAGATTAACACAGACTACAAAGAACATCTTAAGCTAATAATGGTCTCAGTAACACAAAGTCCCTTTGAGCACACATTGGCTGTGTCAAAATACAAAGCACACACTCCATTTTGAATCCAAAGTTAGTCTGTGCGGATTCCTTCCACTGAGTACTAGTAGCCCAGCATTAGGCTCAGTCGATGGAAAGACTGGAATTATCATCGCCCCAGCGGGTTTTCCTGATATCACTTTCAGCGACATCTCCCAGAATAAGACCAGCCAGAGTTGGCAACCCAAATATAAGTTCAATAGGGGCCCATACAAACAGCTCAGGAATCCTGGAAATAAAGTTAGTTGATCCCACATCCCCGCCTTAGGGGAAAAGAAAATAAACTGCTGCCAATTTTTGTTGACATTTTCCAAAGGAATCCCACGTTGGACACTGAGGAGTCATTTCATCTGTGTAGGTGACCCTGCTGTACATTATTGAACATTGCTGGAGGTAGGCAGAGAGGAGGCTGGTCAGAACTTTGCTGGCGTGGAAAGAAGGGAATATTGCTGGGAGCTGGGTGGAGTGGGCAGTGTGAACATTTTTGGGTGACGGGCAGAGAATGAACATTGCTGGAGACTGGATGGGGAGGTGAACATTGCTCTGGTCGCCCTTGCGCTTGGGCATCCCAGGTAATCCATTTACTGCCGGGTAGGTTTCGCACCTGATATGGAAAATTATAAGCCACTTTCTGTAAAAACTAGGGTGAGTGTAGCAGAAACAGCCCCGATCTCTGTGGTTTGAATAATCTGATCCCACTCTCATCGGAATCATGGAACATTCCCGATAATACATTCATTAAAAATACAGCTATTTGTCACAAACATGTTATAAGAAATCAAACATATCACCCCATGAGTGATCAAACTCCTTATCCAATGCACCATTCAGAAGATAACTAAACTCATCCCGTTTGCAATGATTTTTAGACCTTTCTTTCCCCCAAGGTAAGTTGGATGTCCGATCCAAATCCACCTTTAGCTACAATTGTCCAATGTGACATCTAATCCTTTATTCAGCCTAGGACATCAGAGAGTCCTTCACAATGACCATATATTTAAATTTCTGTGGTAATTCCATCACTCCTCGTTGATGTTGTTGGTGCCTTTGAAAGCTTTACCAATAAGTGGAATAGTAGCCCTCTTTCATATTCACATGCACAATCCATGCAGAACAATTAAATAATCCAAGTCACTTCAGTTATTGGCTTCTTTCAAATTGTTGCTCAAAAAATTAAATACAGAGTTTACCTGATAAAGCACAGGTCTCCTAGTTCCTAGGCGTTTCAAAAGGAGACAAACTCTGACATCGTCCATCAGCATCACTTCTGTCAATATCTCTTGCCACTTTCAAAGAACTTAAGTTAGCTGAGCAGACGTTTAAGCTCCATGTCTGGGCAAGGGCTTTTCCAAAGTTCCAAAGGCATCAAAGCAAAACCTTACTTTGAAGTATGCCTGTTTGGAGTAATATTACAATGTTTTGTGTTCCATTCCATAGCCTGGAAGTGTTATAGGCAATGCTTCTGTTAGCGCTGATGAAAATAAACCCCAAAATGTGATGCTGCCCCACCAGCTCAGGTAATGTGTAAATCAAATTTTGATTACTACCATTAAGTTCATCAAAAATACTATAGCTTCTAATATGCCATTGCACTGTCTTTTGAGAGGAATCATACTTGTATCTTTCCCAATATGATTGATGAATTTACATCTTGTTTAGTAATAGATATAGAAATTTTACTGTCAAAATTCAATTATGAATCATAGAATCCCTACATTGCAGAAGGAGGCCATTTGACCCATTGAATCTGCACCGACCACAATCCCACCCAGGCCCTATCCCCATAACCCCAAGTATTTACCCTAGTTCATCTTTCTGACACTAAGGGGCAATTTAGCATGGCCATCCATTTAAGCGGCACATCTTTGGACCGTCAGAGGAAACCAAAGGATACACACACAGACATGAGGAGAACGTGCAAACCCCACACAGACAGTAAGACCAAAGCTATGAATTGAACCTGAGTCCCTGGTGCTGTGAGGAAGCAGTGCTAACCACTGTGCCACGTGCCATCCCTCATATGTATGTGGTATCCTTTTTCTGCTGTTTGTTTTATTGTGAGACAATTTCAGAAAGAAGAACAAAATAGTCACCATTCCCCCAGTTAATTTTATTTCTTTGAACATGGTCTTTCTCTCATCTATTGAATTTCTATTGAATCTGAAAACAATTGGCATGTGAACATAAATACATTCACACATCTCAGCAATTTAATGGGAAGTTATATAAGAAGTGACGACTGATTTAGTCGAGAGCAATTCATAAGGTGAGGTATATTTCTAAAAGATTATAATGATTGCATTAGATGTGAAAGTTGAATTATTTTACCATTATTGATTTAAAGGAAAATATCAAAGCTGTCATGTTTCTTGGAGATTTAAGCTTTACATCGTTACCTGGTTTTCAGCAGTTAACCAAACAAATCGGCGTGATTAGAATCAGAATGAATACAGCGACTGCAACGAGCCGTATAATAAAAATCCAAAACCGTGTGTGACCTGTAAGAAGTTTGTGAAGGATTAGTATATCATTTTTAAAGAAGGCAAACAGTAGGTCCTAAAGATTTCATCTACTTTATTGCACGGTCAATCAAAAATGTTCAAATTGGTGACCAGAAACACAATGGCCAGGATTCTCCCAGAGAAAATTCTAAGTGTTGATTTTGAGTGAATACAGGAATAACCAGCTGTTTTTTTAGCGAGATTTTCAAAGTGAATTTCCCACATTCTGAGCACTGCAGAGTTCCCTAGTCAGATTCACGTTGACAATTCAGCAGCGGGGCCTATTCCCACCAGAGAGGCCGGCAGCATAGTGCTGAGCGGGTCATTGCACATGCCTGGGCCAAAATCAGCGCAAGTGCAGCAGCCCTGCACTGCCGGCCTCCCTATCGCTGGCCACTGGATTGTTGGCCAGGCTGGCAACCCTGCATCGCTGCCCATGGGGGGCCCCCACCCCCCGACGCCACCACCTGATCACTGGCCTCCTGGATGTCTCTGGGACAGCACCAGTGTTTCCCCCCCTCCTCTCCCCACTTCCCCCAGCAGCCCCGATCTCCCCTATTCCGCCCCCCTCCCCCGGCAACCCCAACCCCGCCCCCTTGCCCTGGCAAATCCATACCCTGATGGCCAGCCCCAATCAGACCCTTCCCTCCCTCTGCCACTGATCCCAAGTGCAGAGTGGCAGCGGGACCCCCCACCCCACCAATCCCCCCTGCTCCCCCAATCAGCCCACCCTTGGCACTGCCTGATGCCTGTTAGGCAGTGCCAAGGTGCCTCTTGGACGTTGCCACTTTGTCCCTTGGGCAGTGCTGGGTGGCCAGGCTAGCACTGCCCAGGGGATACTCCCCTTATCCTAGACCTCCCGGGGAGCCTTCATGGACTTCCTTCACTTCAGTGGGGTCAGGTCACCAACTCCCTGTTAGTCCTAGAGCAGCACAGTGGGCTGAGAGAATCGCCCCTAATATTTCAATCTCTCGCTAGACCCTCTCCCATTGTTCTTGTAAGTGGGAAGGAGAGGGTTGGTTAATCTTCTCGAGACTTTGGTATTTTCTGTCTGGACATTAGTCCAAAGTATGTTGAAAATAAACAACATCGGAACAATACACGCTGCAATTAATGTGAAAATTGGACAGCAGTTCATGATGAGGCAAACATACCCCATTGATTGTTCATTGTCACAGACTGATATCCATTTTGCAATATTCTGACATGACCTTTGCTAAAATTCCAATTTTCCCCCAATCTTCCCATGACTTTCATGAAGTTGTTGCTTTTTGTCCATTAAATTGATCATAAAAACTTACTCCTATAATTAACATCGTAATTACCCAATTAATGTCAGGTTGTTATTAATAACTGCCAATCAATCTATCTTGCCTAGAAAATGGACAATTAAATGTAGACTCTTATTCCTTCTGGTCGTCAATTGTTGCTGGCAATTTCTTTACACATCAAATCTTAAAGCACTTATTTTTCCTCCTTGGTTATGAAAAAACACTGCGCCATTGCTCACTAAGATTCAAGATTCCCTGTTATCCATAGGGTCTACATTAGCTCACATTTCTAGCAACTTTATAGGAAGATACTTTGAAATTTAAATATGCATAAATAAATCTAACCAACAGGGTATGCCATGAGATGCACTCTACAGCAAACTCTGGGCCAATGATCTCCATTCTATCTATAGTAGCTAACATGCCAACAGTTTCACAAACTAGAAATATTAATCACCGATCTTTAACCTGGTTATTATTTGTTTAATAAAATATAGAAAGGTAAGTCACATCTGATACTTTATTAAATCTAACTGTATTCTCCACTTATTATGATTTTGTTTTCAAAGCAATATAAATTCCTTTAAAGCAATGGAAAGAGTACCAGTGTAAATTCAGAGCATTATTCGGGCTACATTTTTACATGAACACAATATGGAATAGAAATATGCTATACATGATGTAGCACACACCCAGCAGATCTATAATCATGGAAAGGTTTGCAAATTCAGTTATCACAGAATGATTTTTGTTATGGTCTCTAGGCCAGCATTTATTGTCTATCCTGAATTGCCCTTGCAAGGGTGATTTTCAGTCACTTCCTAAACCACTGCAGTCCATGTGCTGTCTGTGCAGCTGTAGCGCTGTAATGAAGGAAGTTTCAGGATTTTCATCCAGCAACAGTGAAGGGATGGTGATACAACTCCAAGTCAGGATAGTGTGTGACTTGAAGGGGAATGTGCGGTCGATGCTTTACCTATGCATCTGCTGCCTCTAGTCCCTGCTGCCCCTAGTCCCTAGGTGGCAGAGGTTGTTGGTTCGTAAGATGTGTTGAAGGAGACTTGATGAATAGTTGCAATCCATCTTACAGGTGGTACACACTGCTGCCAATGTGCATTGGTAATGGAAGGGGTGGTAGGTGAATTTATGGATGGGGTGCCAATAAAGCGGGCTGCTTTGTCTTTGACGGTGTTGTGCTTCTCGAGTGTAGTTGGAACCGCACTCATCTATGCTCCGTACTCAGTAGACTCCTGCCTTGTTGATGGTGGACAAGTTTAGGGACAAATTCTACCTTTGTACTCATATACCATGCTCATGATTAAAAAAAAAATTACCTTCATTTTCAACTTTTATCCAAATACTTGCATTTCTCCAGCCATAGCTATTTTTTGCCATACACCAGTAGGTTCCTGTATCTTCAGGCTTGATGTTTGTCATCTTTACTTTTGAACTATTTAATCCAGCTGCAATTTGCGACATTTCAGTGTAGTTTTCACTGTCCTTTACCCAGATCACAGAAGAGACTGGCTTACTATCCACAGAACATCTCAGTTCCAAGAATGAGTCTATTAAAACAGTAATAGAACTATTGGTCCCTCGATGGTAACTTCCACTGTTGCTAATCCTGTGCATGATTATGGGATCTCGTGGTCCATCTAACAGCAAAATAAAATTCAAAATTTATCCAAGGATACTTGTGCAGAAATTAATCAAAATGTATCAAATATGAATAAATGTAACAACTGCAAATTAATGCTTAAGTACACCTCAGTTAGAATTTTCCTGTCCCACCCACCACGGGAATTGTACCAGGTGGGACACAGACCATTAAAAGGTCCGTCGATCACAGATGGGATCTTGTACCCTCGGGGAGAGGGTGGCCAAAAACTCTCACCCATTATATATCAAAACTTCTCATTCATATGTAACATCTGGTTGAAGGGTCAAAGCCCCTGGTTTGGAACATGAGCAAGTTAAAAAAATGTCAACAAGATTACTCAGGTGCTGGTTGGCAAATGAGGCCCAACCTTGGTTTCAAAATATTTTGAAAGGAAGAACTTGGATGAGATGTCATATAACTTGGGGCAGCACAGTAGGACAGTGGTTAGCACGGCTGCCTCACAGCGCCAGGAACCTGGGTTCAATTCCAATTTTGGGTGACTGTCTGTGTGGAGTCTATGATGTGGAGATGCCGGTGTTAGACTGGGGTAAACACAGGAAGAAGTCTGACTACACCAGGTTTAAGTCCAACCAATTTATTTGATAGTGAACTCACAAGCTTTCGGGGTTTATCCCTTCGTCAGGTGAATGGAGAGTTCTGGCCTCAGACAGAGCATATAAAGCACAGACAGTTTACAGATTACGGATTAGAATGTGAGTCTTTACAACTAACCTGCTATTCGAGTCTTAAAGATGCCGACAATGTGAGTGTAAAGACCATTAGGCGTAGGTTAAAGAGATGTGTATTGTCTCCAGACAGTATAGTAAGTGAGGTTTTGCAAACCCAGGCTAGTCATGGGGATTACAGATAGTGCCAGGTTTGAATAGCAGGTTAGTTGTAAAGACTCGCATGCTAATCAGTTATCTGTAAACTGTCTGTGCTGTTGTATGCTCTGTCTGAGGCCAGAACTCTCCATTCACCTGACGAAGGGGCAAACCCCAAAAGCTTGTGAGTTTACTCTCAAATAAATTGGTTGGACTTAAACCTCGTGTTGTCAGACTTCTTACTGTGTGGAGTTTACACAATCCCCCCGCCCCCGCACCCACCCCCCCACCCCGCCATGAGTGCATGGGTTTTCTCCATGTACTCCGGTTTATTCCCACACTCCAAAAGATGTGTGGGTTAGATGAGTTCCCATGTTAAATTGCCCGTTAGTGTGAAGGGGTTAGCAGGGTAAATACATGGATAGGGCTTGGATGGCATAAACTCAATGGACTGAATAGCCTCCTTCTGCACTGTAGGGATTCTATGATTCCATGAACTCAGGGATCTTGACAGAGACTGAATTAAAGTAGGGGATAGCACACTAAACTTTGATCCCAAACAGAACATATGTCCAAATGGGAATATTTGCTGAATGTTGTATAGTCAGTTTAAATCAGGGACAGCACAGTAGTTGGCACTATTGCCACACACCATCAGGAACCCAGATTTGACTCCAGCCTCAGTTACTGTCTGTGTGGAGTTTACATGTTCTCCCCAAGTCTGCATGGGTTTCCTCCCACAGTCCAAAGATGTGCAGGTTAGGTTGCTTGGCCATGCTAAATTGACCTTAGTGTCAGGGGAATTAGCAGGGTAAAAACGTGGGGTTATGGGAATAGGGCCTGGGTGGGATTGTGGTCGGTGCAGGCTTGAGGGGCCGAATGGCCTCTTTCTGCATTGTAGGGATTCTATGATTCTGTGAAATCAGCAAAGAGTTGTATTTTTAGAATATCCTTGCTGTATGTAGTTGAACGCAGCAGCTGTTCTCTGACAGAATAACCCAAAACAACTATGAGGTGAACAAATGGTTAAATTCTTTCTCAAATGGTATTTGATGTTTGGGTGAATACTGGTCAGCAGAATAACTCTAAACTTGGCTTCAACTTGGACTAGGGTATCTTTGAAATTCACTTGAAGCAGCAGACAGGATCTTGTTTTAACATGCCTAATGGAGGATATCCTCAACAATGTAACACTTTCTTGCTATTGTATTCATGTCCTGGCATGAAGTTCAAAGCCTTAACTTTCTAATGCAGAGATGGGAGTACTGCAAACCAAACAAAGCTCAGCCAAGCGTAAACCACAAACTAAAGAGGAATTGCTAACTGGACAGGAAGCATTATTCTTATACCTCAAGCACAGAACCATTACTGCAAAGTACTCACACGTAACATGCAGTTTGATCTCATTTGTTACCGGCTGTCTGAAAGTCACATGGTTTATCTCACATCTACAGACAATTCCATGGTCAGTCACTTTTGGAATGATCTCAAACTGGCTGGTGACAACAGGTGTACCATTCACTGTTGTTCTTGAGTTTAGCATGCTGACATATGTGAAGGTGTTTGCTCCATGACATGCCCACTTAAAAGAGATATTCTCCAAGTACAGCCCCTTGACAGAGCAGATCAGTTTGACCTCACGTCCAGCTACCAAAGCACCACCCACAGTGGATACTTCAGGGGGTTCTGAGGGAGGAGAAAATAATGGGTTAAAACAAAGTTAATTCCCAACCTTGTGAAAATGTAATAACTGAATATAATGGCGACATTTGTAATGATTTTTAGTGCCAGTATTTTGGAAACGTACTCATTATCATAATGCAAAAGCATTTACAGCTGAATGAATAGTTCACACAGAATTTTAAAACACTTCACTGTACTTGTTGTGAGTCACTGGAACTCTTAGGCACAGAGAGTTGTGGAGCCAGAGTCCTTGTGTATATTTAAGGCTAAGATAGATAGATTTTTGATCAGTAAGGGAATCAAGGGTGATGGGGAAAGGGCAGGAAAGTGAACATGAGGAATCAGCCTGATAACAGGAGCAGGCTCAAGAGGCTGAATGGTCTTCTCCTGTTACTATTTCTTATGGTCTTATAGTCTTACTAGTGGCCAAGATTGGTTGACAAAAGGACGTATACCATGATGTAAGGGAAGATGGGATGAAGTGGGCAACATGAAGGGAATGGTAAAACTACAGCAAGGTGTTTTGGAATTCCTGTGAATGTTTCACTACATTAAGCATCAGCTGTAAATCAATTCCAAAATTACATAATTCAGACATATAAAATGCCTGATAATCAAGATCTTTAACTGTTACCTAAGATTTCTTTTGTAAATGTTCTTCATAAGTTATCTGAAACACTGTTTTAACAGCAGTGACCGTATACTTTCTAAAATATAAATGCTTTGTTACTAAAAGGGATTGTGTTTAAAACTTTAAATCTGTGCATTTAAACCCATAAAACTCTGTTCCTATATTTAAAACACAAACTGAAATCAGAGCTTTACTGTTTAGCTGAGGAAAGTTTTCAGATTGATAAATTTCAGCGTCCAATTTTTTTATCACAATAGCTGCTTTCCTTTCTCTTTTCTTCATACTTCGAGATACAACAGCTCAAGTGCAACATTTCAACGCAATGTAGTTCAGAAAGTGGACCATGGCACCCATTCCATCATAACAGTAATAGCCAGCTGCTCAGTGTCCTCAGGAACTGTTTTTGTTTTTTTTTTACTCCATCCTTAGAGTTACAAATCAGGTACTCAGAATGGAGCAGGCAAACACTAAAACAAAATTCAAAATCCAATTGAACCCCACTCAAGGTATACAAGAGATACAAACAAGCTCACAAGATAAGGCATTGCATCCCATATTGGGCTTGATCTGAAGATTGACCTTAGCCAAAAGACCGAGGAGCTAGTGCCCAAGCACAGATTTACAGAGTGTCAGGGTCACCCAATTGGATAAGCGCAACATGTCCTATTAATGCACATTACACTAAGCCTGAAATTGGCCTCTGTGATTATATTTTGTGTGTGTGTGTGTGTGTGTATAAAATACAATTATTGTTTGTCTAACTGTAATCATACATGCAAACACTTTACCATAACTCTGTATCCGTGTTCCTGGTCCACTTCTCTCGATTGGCGGGTAGACAACTGGTATCTTCACCACACAGACATAATTATAATCAGACTGATCAGAAGAAACATTTTCAAGCTTCAGCGACGAAACACAGTGATTCAAATGACCCAGAGCAACGTCAGGAATGCAGGTCGGTTCATTGCTGTCATAGGAATAGTTGGAACCCCTCAGCGAGATTCTGTACCAGCGTGCCTGAATCCAGTGACTAGAAGTTCCATTATAAGTAAATGTACAGTTTATTGTGACTGACTGTCCACTCAGAACACTGACCAGACTTGGCTGAGTCACCTCCCCAATGATCGACACACCTGATGGATTAAAAAGCTTTGTTATTTTCATTTTAAGTTGAGTTTGTCCTGATTTTCAATATAAACTGTTAACATCAAAAACTCAATTGACACAACATGAAAAATCCTTAGCGTATTTATCTTTTTAAACTAGTTCTAAACTAAGTGAGCATTTGAGGTTTGATATTCTGCATTAATATTTTCTTACAACGTTGAATCTGTTTTATTCCACATAAACTATCATCGATTAGAGTCATAGACGTTTATGGCATGGGAACAGGCCCTTCGACCCAACTCGTCCATGCAACCCTTTGTTTTAACCTCTAAGCTATTCCCAAATGCGCGCATTTGACCCACATCACTCTATACCCATCTTACCCATGTAACTGTCTAAATGCTTTTTAAAAGACTAATTGTACCCGCCTTTACTACTACCTCTGGTAGCTTGTTCCAGACACTCACCACCTTCTGTGTGAAAAAAATTGCCCCTCTGGACACTTTTGTATCTCTCCCCTCTCATCTTAAACATTTTGATCAGAATGCCACGTTAATAATTTATAGGGGATCTTTGCTTCCTGTTCTATGAAGAAGTCGGTATTACTTTGAATAATATTCAACAAAGGAAATGTTAGAAATCTCCCATATTCAATAAGAGAGCAGAGCGGCTAAAATCAACCCTGATCAATGTTAGGGAAGCAGGTCAGATCATTCCCTTTCTCAATACTACCAATCATCCTTGCAGAACTCCTACCTCAACTGTATGGATCCAATCACTATGATGTGCATTGAAATTAAATGGATTTTTTAATAATGTAACTGCCTTTCCAAACTGGATGCTAACTAGATCTGCGAGTCACCTCCCAGTTGCTCAATTTCCTCATGAGATAAGATGTTCCAATTGTTGATTGAATTTAAGATTACCATCAGACAACAAATAACAGAGATTTACTATTCATTGTGAAATTGCAAAATTTGCCTGTTCCCAATTTTGCCACAAAGAGAGGAAGTTATTGGGCACAAAAGAAAATTACATCAAAAAAATGTCAAACAAGATTGATGGATTCCACAATGCTGAAATGATGGTAATCGTCTGGTTTATTAGATTGCATTTTGCTTATCTAATTGTGATTAAAATATTCTTGTACACAGTATATGATATTAGCTTTAAAAGATAGAATCTTTAAGATGGGCAAGGAATCATCAAGGTGGGTGGCAGGGTGGTTAGCACTGCTGCCTCACAGCAGCAGGAACCCAGTTTCAATTCCAGCCTTGGGTGACTGTGTGGAGTTTGCACATTTTCCCCCGTGTCTGTGTGGGTTTCCTATGGGTGATCTGGTTTCCTCCCCCAGACTAAAGATGCACAGATTTAATGGATTGGTCATGATAATAGTGTCCAAAGATGTGCAGGTTAGAGGGATTAGCCATGGTAAATGAACAGAGATAGGGTGGGATGTGGGTTTGGTCAGATGCCCTTTCGGATAGTCAGTGCAGACTCAAAGGGAGAAATGGCCTTCCTTTGGCACTGTAGGCATTCTATGGTAATCTTCTTGATTTATTGTGTTATTTCAAAATGGTTCATGTTGTGTAGAGGAAGAGAAAGGCACTTTGCTCGTCAGTATGTCACGACCCAGTGAACAGGACATATATTGGGAAAACAAAAATCAGCCCTCAGATACATTGACCCATGACAGACAGTTACGTTATCATTAAATGTAAAATGTTACATCTTTTTCACAGCATTCACACAATAGTAAAACAAATGATAGCATTGTAATAACAAAATATGTTAGGTGATTAATAGCCTGGTATGGCTGCACACATGGACTGCTGCACAAAAACAACCTGGACTCTAGAATTTAGTCATCTCAATCAACAAACATTGAAATCTTCCCTGTAAATGTTTAGGCCCATCAGTGCAGTCCTTACTGGAAGAATGTTCAATCATTGCGTTTATTGAAACAGTAATCTATCAAGGAAATTTCTGTATTAATGTATTTCCAAAATTATTTTACCAGCATAAACTTTCTTTGGATGGTGAAACCAAAAGAGAAAATGCTGGAAAATCTCAGCAGGTCTGGCAGCATTTGTAAGAAGAGAAAAGGGCTGATGTTTTGAGTCCAAAAGTGACTCTTTGTCAAAGATTCCAGCATCCACAGTAATTTGCTTTTATTTCTTTGCATGTTGTTGATTCAGAACACTAACCAATCCTTCAAATACTTAAGAATATCCTGCACTGAGTAACAGCCGGTTCAAATAACTGGCCTGAGTCTGAAGCAAGTAAATTCAATTCATTCATTGAATGTTAGATGGCTTAGATCACTTACCCACTATAGTTGACCCTGAAAGTAAGAGCAGAATTAATTGCACCAACATGCTTCCTACTTCAATTGTCATTACTTTCGGAGATCGAGCTATCGTTCTATTTCCACGGACAGTTTGTACCCGAGAATGTCTTCTTTCTATCATTCATCTTTATTCCAGTGCGAGGGACAAGCTATAATATAGAAACAGACCCGATGACTTTCATAATCCACGTTTGATGAGAGGCAAAAGGAAATGTATTCTATTTTTGACTGGTTAAGGTAGCAAATTGACCCATGACGTGATGGAAAGAGTACCCCCGCAAAAACCACAAATTCTGGCTAAACTATATACATAATTAACTAGCAAGCCATTTCAATGACCAAAAATATAACCAGCATTTCAAGATTATGCATTAACACATCTAAAGGGAGTTCGGCCTTTTCTCCTTGGAGAGATGAAGGATGAGGGGTGACCTGATCGAGGTATATAAGATGTTGAGAGGTATTGATCGAGTGGATAGTCAGAGGCTTTTTCTCAAGGCTGAAATGGTTGCCACAAGAGGACACAGGTTTAAGGTGCTGGAGAGTAAGTACAGAGGAGACGTCAGGGGTACGTTTTTCACTCAGAGTGGTGGGTACGTGGAATGGGCTGCCGGCAACGGTGGTGGAGGCAGATTCAATAAGGACTTTTAAGAGACTTTTAGATAAGTACATGGAACTTAGTAAGATAGAGGGTTATAGGAAAGCCTAGTAATCTCTAAGGGAGGTACATGTTCGGCACAACTTTGTGGGCCGATGGGCCTGTACTGTGCTATAGTTTTTCTATTTTTCTATGTTTCTATTACATGCAAAAAGTAATAATGAGAGGGTTGACTTTTAATCTGCTTTATCACAATGAGATGGAGAGTGTAAAAAAAATCCCTAAAATTCTAAACAGCAATTATTATCCTAACACCCTCGTTGACGCTGGAAGGAAGGGAATCCGTTTTCTGATAGAATATCAGATAATTGCTTAATGGTGGCATGGGGTTGCAGTGGTTTACACTGCTGCCTCACAGCACCAGGGACCTGGGTTCAATTCCCAGCTTGGGTCACTGTCTGTGTGCACATTCCCTCCGGGTCTGTGTAGGTTTCCTTCAGGTGCTCTGGTTTCTTCTCAAAGTCCAAAAATATGCGATATAGATAGATTGGCCATGCTAAATTGCCCGAGTGTCAGTGGGGCTAGCTAGATAAATGCATGGAATTGTGCAGATCGGGTCTGGGTGGGATTGTGGTTGGTGCAGACTCAGTGGACCGAATGGCCTCCTTCTGCATTCTGTAGGAATTCTATGAATAAAATATTAAGCTTGGCTGATGCTCAGTCCTAATTTCAGAGCATATCCAGTACCAATTTTGCAATGCATACTGTTGCCATTCGGGCCATCATACCTGTACTGGAACTTTGCTGGAACTAATTCAATATAGTGTTTCTCTCAATAATTCTACCTTCTGCCTTATACAGTTGGGGCGGAATTTTGTGTCTCCCTACCCCCAACACCCGGGTGGGTTCTGACGTGAGTAGGGGTGGTGTAAAATTGAATGAATGGGATTCCCTCTGGGATCCTGAGAGTGAATACCACTTTTTCCAAGACAACAGGATAAATACAGTCACTGGACCACCATCCCAGGAGAGATCCCCAAAGTCAACCCCTTCCACCCAGCCTGAGCCCATTCCCAACCCTCATGTCCTCATGTTCCTACCCCCCTCACCTGCAAGTAGGCAACTGTGGAGGGAAACAGGGACACAATTGGAGAGTGCAGTTCGTTCCTTGCCCTTCTGCCCACAGCATCAGGTTTATGCTTCTATAGAAGCCTGTTGGATAAAAGGAGAATCATCCCCAGTCTAAGTTGCTTTAACAAGTATGAAGATTCGATCAGCTTCACAGAGTCATGGCCTTATGAGGTGAACGCAGTTTTAACAGCTGCCCGAGTCAGAGATCCTGGGTACCAGCAACATTAAGCACTCTTAGTCGACTCTTGTACAAACAGTACTAGACACCATGCATCCAATGCACGGCCTTTACAAGGACAAGAAGAACTCCCCTCTAAGCCATCAAAATGACTGGCGTGGTTCTGACGTTACACAAAAAAACAACTTAGCAGTTATAGCAAATCAGGAACAAGCAATTTTTCACATTCTTCATTGACTTACACATTTGCCAATTAAATCCTGACTTTTCATCCTTTCTCATTCAAAGAAAAATTGACTTCTGCTAATCCTTCATTTGCAATAGCATATCCCCATATCTTGCCTTTGGTATTTGTTATGGAAAAATATCTGCTCTTGCTTACCCTCCGGTGAATGTCAAAAAGCAAATGTTATGACGCCTATGAAAGCAGACAGACTCCCTTGAAGCAACTGATAACATTCTCACAAGCTGTTACAGAGCTGTTACAAAGAAGGCATTATTCTTTTTTTAACCGGAGCATTTTAACTTCCACACCTAAGTTCCAGTTCCTTGCCTCTCCCCAAAAGCCCTGCCAATATTTCCTTTTCAAGTGTATATCCAAATTGCTATTGAATTTATTTTTGCTACCCTTTCTACAGCACATTCCAGATCACAACAGTTTGGCATGTAAACATAATTCTCTCATCTCATCCCGGGCACTTTTAGCATTTATCTTACTCTGTTTGTTGTGAAGTTGAGTTTATAAAGATATACAGAATGTCTGTAAAGAATGTAAAATACCACAGTGGAAACAACAGCGCATGGTCCCTTTTAAAGCTGATTGTATCAGTCGCTTTAAACATGGGTTTAGTTCAATGCTTAGATGTTCAAAATGCAGAGTACATACAGATTCTAAATTGCAATGTTTGTTTCAGAGACCGAAAGCATCAGGATTGCCTCTGAAAGTTTGCATTTTGTTAGCCAATGGGTTTAAAAAAGGCACTCAGCCAAATGGAACCTATCAGATTTAAATTTGCTGCTGTTGTCAACCTCAGGCCAATCTGAGTACAGGAATGTTGATAGACCATAAAGGATTACAAAAGAGCAATTCAAATAACTTGAAGGCAAATCCACCAGGGGTTGAACCAAGAGATCAACTAGACGCAGGGCCAAACTAGCTGAAGCAGTTAAGGGCAGATAGATCCACTGGAACAGTTAGTTCTTAACTCTGCCAGTTTCAGATAGAGGTGGGTGCCACAGTGGTTGGCACTGCTGTCACACAGTACCCAGGCTCCAGGTTCGATTCCCAGCCTTGGGTCACTGTCTGTGTGGAGTTTGCATATTCTCCCTGTGTCTGCATGTGTTTTCTCCGAATGCTCCAGTTTCCTCCCATAGCCCAAAGATGTGTGAGTTAGGTGGATTGGCCATGCTAAAAATTGCCCCTTAGTATCAGGGAGACAAGCTAGGGTAAATGTTATGGGGTTATGGGGATAGGACCTGGGTGGGATTGTGGTTGTGCAGACTTGATGGGCTAAGTGGCCTCCTCCTGCACTGTATGATTCTATGATAGGTCTTAAGATGACTCACACACTAACCAGCGAACAGCACCAAATTAGATAGTGCTTACAGACAGTGGACAACTATGAACTCCATAACTTTTCCAAGCCATCAGACCTATTTGTATTTAGTTTTTGAGAGCGACAAAGATTCTATTATCAGTTTTGATACTGACTGGTCCTTGTCTTTATTTGAACAGCATTTCAGTCGAACCATCCTTTAATTAAAATGCTACTGGTTTAGCTAAAGTTCCTGGTTGGTTGAATAAAGTAATTTGTTAATTATTCATTTAAAGCGAGTGTCTGGTCTTTATATTAACGAACCTATAAATGTTGAGATGGGACACCTTTCCAAACACCTTTACCAGATTACGAAGCGAGGTAAAGGGGATTAACCTCTACATCATAACAATGTCCATTTATTACTAATCCTCCTGTCAATGTGAAATGTTGTTCCTTATCAGCTCTGCTAAAAACCATTTGTAACTTTGAAGAAGTGTATTAAAGGTGCACTAAGCCTCTCTGCTGTAAGGAAAATAATCTCAGCATCTCTAGTCGTTCCACATAATGAAAGTTTTTCATCCCTTGGAACAAATCTTCTGTGTAGCTTGTTTAATGTTAGATATCCTTCCCAATGTGTGACACCCAGAATTGGCCATGTTACTTTTGCTGATGCTAAATATATGTAAAGATTTACAATTTTGTTGCTTCAGGTTACCCTACATCTTCATTAATAAAGTCAAGGATCCCATATGCTTTTGTACCTGTGGATTGTTTTTGATGGTTAAGTTCATCCAGTGTAACTGGATTTGGTGCCTGTCAAAAGATTTGACTGCAACAGATACATTTTTCAATGTCACCCCTGCAAAATAATTGTGATTATTTGTAAATGAAACATTAACAATAGGACACAATAGCATTTTTCGAGTTTAGTGAACAATTTGAAAATAGTTATATTTGGTCTTTTTTTTAATTCCTTCATGGGACATGGGTGTTCCTGGCTGACCATTCTTAGTTGCCCTTGTCCAGAGGGCAGTTGAGAGTCAACCACATTACTGTGGCTCTGGAGTCACATGTAGGCCAGACCGGGTAAGGATGGCAGACTTCCTTCCCTAAAAGATATTAGTGAACCAGATTTTCCAACAATTGACAATGGTTTCATGGTTATCAGTAGATTCTTAATTCCAGATACTTTTTATTGAATTCAAATTCCACCATCTGCTGTGGTGGGATTTGAACCGGGATCCTCTGAATATTAACTAATTTTGTAGATTAATAATCTAATGACAATACCACAAGGCCATTGGCTCCCATGTATATATTTCCAAGTTGAAGTAAAGGGTTTCTGTGAGTTCTGTTGCTACATGTTCAGTTTGGCTATACTGCAAAATGCCAACTCCATCCAGGAAGTTGCCCTCAATAGTGATTTCTCTGGACTGTCAGTGTGCGGTTCACTGCCTGTCATTAATTCAGCAGTTATTTTATTCTGGAATCACTGAACAATATGTTCCCTTTGCTGTCCCGAGTGTCCGGAGCCTTAGAACATTTCAAACGAGGAGATTTATTGTGTTTGCTCTTTCCTAAGTTGTAAAGTGCCTTCCAGAGTTGGTATTTTAGTGAGCGTGGAGTAAGTTATTGAGCTTCTCGAGCCTATTCTGCCATTTAATTAGATCACAGCTGACCTGTATCTTACCTCTATCTGCGTGCAGTTTGCTCATTCACAGCAGGGATCACTTTTTATGAAGCAGGTTTTGAGCAGGATGAACTAACTGCACAATCATTGTAGCTGTTAATGTATTTTTTGCTAGTTTGCCTAATGACCAGAGAATAGGGCCATCAAATTAATTGAGAATAAAGAGATGGATTTTCATCCGTTTCCTTTGTTTATCAGAACTTCAGCTCATTCTGGCAGCCTCTTCAAACTTGAAAAGAATGACGTAAATACTGTTTATGCCTCTTTTCCAGCTTTTTCTCTCTTTCTTCAACTAAATTTCTCACAGGTGACTTTGTCAATCCCCCCGCACCAAAAAATACAATAATAACTAGCAATGACAGGAACCATTTTGAAGTGGTCTTTTCAGGAAGTCCTACCTGCTGCTATTCAACACTTAATTGACCATAAAATGGCAGTGGGCTTTTGAGATTGGTGGGAATGGGTTCTCCACCATCTCACAACATTGTGGGCACCAAGCATTTGCCGTCCTGAAAAATGTCCAAAATTTCCAGATTATCCATATATACTGAGAGGAAAACTTGACAACAGTCACCCTTAGAGTACACTACAGCTGGATAACAAGTCTGAGACTACCTATTTAACCTGATTCTTGAATTCTTATCCAGTTACCAACCTCTTAGCTTTTCTCTTTCGACATATTGCTGATTTTTTCTCCCATATTAATCTTGTGAAGCACCTTGCTGAATGTCTGCTGCGAATCCATCTTTATAACTTGCAGTCTCCTCTTGGTTGCACCCTGGGATTTTCTTTTGACATCTCTCCACCCCTGCACCTCACTGAACTTTCAAAAAGTCCGTAAACTGGGCAAATTCAATAAAAACTATTTGGAATTAAGCATCTATTGGTGACCATGAAACCATTGTCAATTGTTGAAAAAACCCATCTGGTTCACCCATGTCCTTTGGAATGAAATCTGCCACCTTTAACCAGTCTGGCTTAAATATGATTCCAGAGCCACAGCAATATGGTTGACTCTCAACTGCCCACTGAAATGGTCTAGCAAGCCACTCAGTTGAAAGGCAACTAGGGATGGGCAATAAATGTTGGCCGGCCAATGACACCCACGTCCCACGAATGAATAAAGAAAATCCAAAGGTGTAAATTCAAACCCTATTGTGACAGCAGGAGAAGTTAATTTCAATTAATGAAAATAAATCTGGAACAAAAAGTTCCTACCAGCAGTTGTGATCATGAAAATCCTGATTTGCATTAAAAAAATCCAATTCTCTTTAGGGAAGGAAACTTGCTACTCTGGTGGGACCTGGCCGACATCAGACCATATCAATGTGAAGGTCCATTAACACAGCAGGCAGAAAGAATAAAAAGAACACAGTGGAATTTATCTAAGAGCCTACGTGAGTGAAGTGCTATTTTGCTACGTGATCTCAATTTGGAGATTTGAGCAGATTAGCTAAGCTTTATCCTGCTATAGACCATAGTGAAATTATCCAACTACCATTATCAGTGGTTGGTCTAACATCATCCTGGCCTGGCCCAAAGGAAGCCCCTTCTCCTCTTATCGCTTCTTGGCACTTTGGTTCAGATCGAGTGTACGACCAAGCCTGAAATCAGATATAATGCATCTTCTTGCTAACGTGGATCTAGTATATAGGGACCATGATTTGGATTTAATATGAATTTGAATTAGTTTTTGAAGCAAGCAAAAAGCTGGATTAAGGGCTTGCTCTGTCACCTCTGCATAATTGACTTTGTAACTCTGAGAAAAAAATTAATGTAAAGTCGGAGGTAATTACTCAGGCTGTGCACCAGAGGGCAAGGAAGAGAAATCTAAACCTTAACAAGCCATTAACTGTTTGGAAATATCTGAACCTATTTCCATGAACACAATTCACAATTAACATACAGCAAACCACATCCAGACTGCTTAAGTTGACAATGTAACATTGGATTCTTTGTTTCTGCTTCAGTTGTGCTGCCGTCACAGACTAACATCCGTATTCTGCCAACGTTTGTGTGTGTGGTTAAAGTAATCGACACCAGACAATGTTAATTGAGGGATAGCTATTGGACTAGACAGTGGGGAGGACTCCGCTCCACTGCCCCTCTTTGAATTGGTGCCATGGGATCTCATACCTGTCCAGGATTTTCCATGGCTGTTTCATAATTCGACCTTTTGTCCCATGTCCCGGATCAGCACAGTGGCATAGAGAGGGAAGGTGGCACAGTGGTTAGCACTGTTGCCCTTGGTGAATTCTGGCTTCGGCTGACTGTCTGTATGGAGTTTTCACATTTTCCACGTCTTCATGGGTTTTCTCCACCTGCTCCAGTTTCCTCCTACAGTCCAAAGATATACAAGTTAGGTGGATTGGCTATGCTAAATTGTCTTTTAGTGTCCCAAGATGTGTAGATAAGATAGATTAGCTATGGGAAATATGTCAGTTTACAAGGAAGAATCATGGAATAATAGAATCTGACAGTGCAGAAGGAGCCCATTCAGCCCATCGATTCTGCACCAACCACAATTCCACCAAGGCCCTATCCTCATCATCTCACACATTTACCTTAGCTAGTCCCCCTAACACTAAGGGGTGACTTAGAATGGCCAATCCATCTAACCTGCCAATCTTTGGACTGTGGGAGGGAACCAGAACACCCAGAGGAAACCCACGCAGGCACAGGGAGAATGAGCAAACTCCACACAGACAGTGACCCAAGCTGGGAATCAAACTTTGGTTCCTGGTGCTGTAAGACAACAGTGCTAACCACTGTGCTACCCCAGGGTGGTGGTGGAGACGGCTTGGGTAAGATACTTTGTCAGAGAGTCAGTCTTTACCTGGCCTCCTACTGCACTGTAGGGATTCTATGGTTCCATGATCCTTCCTTCCTGGGATGTATTTTCTTCTGGAATTCAATTTTTGGTTTGTTTTTGTCTTTGTCTGCTGTGACCAATCTGGTCACATACTGGTGTATGTGTAAATATATTCTTTCACAGACTCCATTAGAAAGCCCCCTGGCTGCAGCCAGCTCCCAAAATGTCTTGGCCAAGGAGCCTCACTCAACATGGGATATTTCCACACTGAGTCCTGATTGGTTCTACAGGACCATGTGATCCTTACTCTGCTGTGTTTCCTTAAAGGGACAATCACACACATCTCCCTCCCTTCAAGTCATTTATACAGTCTTCAATAGCTTATTCACTCATTTCCGAATACTAACTAACATTATGCACGTGAGTTGGACAATTATAAATTGAGTTTTTGAGGGGGTCTTCTGTTCCTTGTTGAGTGCCGTAATTCTGTGGTCTGAGATGTTTCCACAGGATCAACATTAACAGAAACTGCAATAACACAATAATGGGTGCTCATTCTGACACATGCAATTCATTATTATTTGCTTCCTAGGAGACATCAGTTACATTTGTAATAGGTTGATCAGGTACTTCAGAGCTTATGGGTTCAAAAATATTTTTTGACAGTAACACTGATTGCTGGGGTGTCTCTCTACTCCTCCATTGATCCACATGCTTACAAATGATCCATCCTTCCAAATCTACTGGGTATGATGGGGGTCCAGGCTCAGAGACAATAATTCTGGGATCCCCGTGATCTACGACCAAAATTCCACTACATGTACTTAATATGAGTTTTTTTTATGTTGCGGTGGGGATGGTTCATTGATGAGATCTCGAGGCTTGTATGTTTAAACATAAACACTTTTACTGGTAGGTTATAACTATATACAGTTCCAGATATGATCTTATAAGGAGCTGTTGCATGCAGCCTTACTGCTTACCCAAATTTTGTCCCAAACTGTTCCATGTGACTACACACAACACTCGGTGGGTGGTCCCACTTACCAGCTGCATGTTAATTCTTGCTCTGCCAAGCACCTTACATCATAACGCATGCAAGCACATATCATCATAATACAACGTAGTCTTCTGTCTTAACAGTTCTTTCGTAATCTCAGTATCTTGCCCTCTCTCTGGGGTCTTCTATTGCCTATTTGAGGTTGTCTTTTGCTCTCTTTCTGGGTTTTTTTGTTCCTCTTTTCTGAAATCTTAGTTGCCTCTATCTTGAGGTCTTGAGTGTTGTCCTCTGTCTGGTGTCTTTCTAACTTTCCTGTCGATAGCCATTTGTTTATTCCTGTGGTTGTTGCTTTAAGTCATGTGCCACTTAAAACATATTAATTCTTTCAGGCTGTTGCCACTTTAAGACTGTTTAGGAATAATTTTCCCCACACAGGCTGCAGCTTTTAGGACACAGATGACGTCCCTTTGCAGATGTGTTTTGCGACAAAGATATCAATGCAGGCACAAAGTTTTATGAGCTGTTTCCTTTTTCACTCTTAAGGCTGCAGCACTACTTTCTCATGCCATTTTTAAGCCTTTGAGCTTTTTAACTGCAGCAAATCTTTGCCTTATATTGCAAATTTCTTCTTTTTAAATTTGAAGTTTTTCCAGCTTCCAGTTGTTGTTTTTTTCACTCTGTACTTTTCTTTCTTCAACCCTTGACTCTGCCGGATAATTTTAAATGTCTAATTTCCCACGTCTGTCTTTCAGCTTCTTTAATGCACTGAGCCTCCTGGACCACACCTAGCCTACAATGTAAGTAGAGATACATTTCTACCTTTCACTCGCCCTTCTTTTTCATTCTCATCCTTGGGGGTCTTGCTGTGTTTTCTCTAATCTTGTAACTGTCCATCAGTTCTGATTCTACGTTACTCAGGGTCTGGCAATATCTCAAATGTGTCGATTCACCCAAGGAGAGGCATTCTGATGAGTATTTTTCTAGACTTCCATTTCACAGGAAACTCACAGGTGTCGGGCCAGAGGCAACGTTATGATAATTTATCCACATCGCCAGGTGTAAAGATGCATTTTCAGACATTTTATTAATGAACACATAAATTCTTTATTAATTAGATTGTCCAGCAGCTTCACAGCTACAGCCAGCTGTCAAAATGTCTCTGTGTGGGAACCTCCATCAACATGGGATAATGCCTCCTTATTGGTCATGTGACCCTTCCTCTGCTGTTTTGTACTGCTGCTTCACAGCTCCAGGGACCTGGGTTCCATTCTTGGCTTGGGTCACTATCTGTGTGGAATTTGCACATTTTCCTCATGTCTGCATGGGTTTTCTCTGGGTGCTCTGGTTTCCTCCCACAGTCCAAAGATGTGCGTGTTAGGTTGATTGGCCATGCTAAATTGACCATAGATGCATAGGTTAGAGGATTAGTGGGTAAAATATGTATACACGTGGGGATAGGGCCTGAGTGGGATTATGGTTAGTGCAGACTCGATGGGCCAAATGGCCTCTTTCTGTACTGTAGGGTTTCTATGATCATTTCTATGATATGAGCTCCACCTGGTAAGGTCATTACCAATCATCAGGGAGCTTGTATTCAACGAGTCTTATAAGGAGGCGAGTCAGCGATTTCCCCATGCAGGACCTGGGGGTTATCAGAAAAACCATCTTCATCCTGGTGCAACCACCACTGCCTCCCCACTTTCCCCCCAGCAACCCTCTGGCATTCCTATAGCACTATCCTTGCACAACTTGGCATAAAATGGACACAGACCTGGCACTGCTTGATTCTGTGCACTCACCTCCAAACTCGCCTGGTACTTGATGGGTGTACGCCTTCTGAGACCAGTAATACTTCGCCGTTCTGATACAATGTGGCTGTGGATGGATTTTTTGGACATGGGGTATGATTCTGGCATGTTTATTTATTATAATAATTGAAGGTCTGGATATGCAGCCCATCACTGCCAGGGGAAGGGGAATCACTTCCTAGTTTTCCGTCATAATGAAACGCAACTTTGGCCTTCTCATAATATTTCCCATTCCCTTCACTGAACTCTCCTAACGTGAAGGACAGTGGGCAGCAAGTTTCAGCACAGATCTAATAACACGGTGAACAACTTTGAATCATGTTATATGGCATGAGACAATCCTCACTGCTGTGGTGGAAACATGAGTTTGCAGTTTTGGGGAGTGTTGAAATCACAACACGTTATCTGTACAAAACAGCTTCAAAGGCTTCAGCAGCAGAGCTGCGTGTGCTGTGCTCTTCTCATCGGCAGAAGTGAAACTGAGACGGGATCACATGACACAGTAGCACAGTGGTTAGCACTCCTGCTTCACAGCTCCAGGGTCCTGGGTTCGATTCTTGGCTCAGGTCACTGTCTGTGTGGAGTTTGCACATTCTCCTCGTGTCTGCGTGGGTTTCCTCCGGGTACTCTGGTTTCCTCCCACAGTCCAAAGATGTGTGGGTTAGGTTGATTGGCCATGCTAAGAAATTGCCCCCTAGTGTCCAGGGTAGCGGAGGTTAGAGTGATTAGAGGGTATAATATGTAGGGATATAGGGGTAGGGCCTGGGTGGGATTGTGTTCGGTGCAGACTCGATGGGCCGAAGGGCCTCTCTGCACTGTAGGGTTCTATGATTCTATGACACACAACTCCCTTTGGAGTGATGACATCCTCCTATCCCTTGAAGGTATAATACAACAATCCTGACCTGAATGGAGAGATGGGCGCTGGAAATCTACCAGCCCGCCTCCACAGGAATCGGAACAGGACAATGGGAAGGTCCATTGACCTCAGGCAGGATTTTCCAGTCGTAGGTCGAGCGGGGCTGGAAAATCCCACCTGGGATCTCAGTTTGATGTCAGATCCTTGAGCCAACAGTGTTGTAAGGATCTCATTTCTGCACCCATTTAGTTTGTACACACAATTGCTAGGAGCATATTCTCTCATCCACGCTAAGAATAATTCAAGCACATAAATTACATAATAAAAGAAACCACTAAGCTTTGACATTTTTCATCTGCCAGCTGCTCCAAGAACCAAATGTTTAGGCAATAACGTTCAGGAACTTTCGACATTCTGAGATGAAAGCTGATAAAATTTAACTTTCAACCGAATTTTGGTGTGGATGAAAATGCCGTGGTTGCGTGGGAGGGAGAAGAAAATGATGCTTTATTGGTTCTTTGCAAGAGACTATCTTTGAGACAATGAAAGAATTATCCAGAAAATGAATTTAGCAGATGTTACTGGTTTGTGCAGATGGTGGCAGCAAAGACAAGAAACCAAACTCAGTTAGTCCAGCATTTACTGAGGTTAACAAGATATTCAAAGTATCCCATGGCTGATTTTTGCATTGTTAATTGTATTTACCTGCGGCTGGATACAGGCTGATCAGTCAACAGACCTTGTGTTTGTTTAAATGCAGCACTCAGATAGTCAGAATGATGTCACTTTCATTATCATAGCAGCTGTTGGTACTAAATAAACTATTTAACTTGTTCCCTCCACCTAATAGATATGGGATAGGATACATGACGGGATAACTTGCATGCTGGTGCCACGCTCCTTGCTGCCCTTTTGTTCTATATTTTAAATAACCTGGCCATTCAAGCTTAGGATCATTGTCTGTCAGCAGAGCAGAGTGTGGCAGATATCTGTTGTTTCTGCTGATTGTTAGGAAGTAACATAGAAACTAGAAGCAGGAGTAGGCCATTCAGCCCTTCGAGCCTACTCCACCATTCATTTTTGATCATGGCTGATCATCAGAATCAATCACCTGATCACCCACTTCCCCCCCACATCCTTTGATCCCTTTAGCCCCAAGAGCTATATCAAATTTCTTATTTAAAATCACTCAATGTTTTGGCCTCAACTACATTCTGTGGTAGTGAATTCTATATATTTACCAGCCTTTGGGTAAATAAATTTCCTCCCACCTCAGTCGTAAAAAATTTACCCCTTATTCTCAAACTCGTGGTGGGGGATTTCTGGACTGTCCTCCACTGGGAACGTTCTTTCTGAATTTATTTTGTCTAATCTAGAACTTTGTAAGTTTCTATAGGTCCTCTCTCATTCTTCGAAATGCCAATGAATGTAATCCTAACTGATTTAGTCTGTTCTCATATGACAGACCTGCCATCCCAGGAATCAGCCTGGTAAACCCTTGCTGCATTCCCTCTATAGCAAGGACACCTTTCTTTAGATAAGGACACTAAAACTGCACACAATATTCCAAGTGTGGCCTCACCTACACCCTGTATAACATCCCCATTCCTATACTCAAATCCTCTCACTATCAAGGTCAACACACCATTTGCAACAAACAGAACCATTACTTCACAATGTTGTAACAGGGTTCAGCATGGTGGCACAGTGGTTAGCACGGTTGCCTCACAGTGCCAGGGATCTTGGTTCAATTCTAGCCTTGGGTGACTGTTTGTGTGGAGGCTGCACATTCTCTCAGGTTAGGTTAGGTTGATTGGCCCTTAGTGTCAGGGTGAGAGGCAGGGTAAATTTAGGGTTACAGGGATAGGGGCTGGGTGGCATCGTTTTTATTGTGCAAACTCAGTGGGCTGAATGGCCTTCTTCTGCATGTCGAGATTCTATGATTCGAAGTGCACAAGTAGCTACTTGTGTAAGGAAATTTGTACTCAGTATGTAAGCATGTTTGTACTCAGAGAATTTGTACTGAATAATTGTACCTAAACTGGGTATGAAATATGGAATCACGGATAGTATTAGAGTGTCTTCCTTGAAGTAGAATTGGGATGGGTAATCAAGTATAGTTGATAAGTAAGTAACCTAATATAATCAAGTGTAGCAAATGTGATCAGAGCAGGAGACCCAGAGAAGTAGTATAGCAGTTACTTATTAGCAAATGCAAACAGCAGTTACTTGGGGAGACAATGGGTACTATACAGCTGTCCAGCTTAATATATGATCGTAACAAGCAGGAAAGAATAAAGTGAGCATGTTTTTCTTCACATTCGGCCTAAGTCAGCTAAACCACTATTGTTGTACAAGCAGAGTCGTAAAGATAAGGGCAAAGGATGTAACTACCATGGTTTCGAGAGGAAAAGAGATGTAACAATGGGTGACCAATCTCAAGCAAGGTAAATAAGGGGTCAGTACAGAAACAATGGTGGCTAAACGAGGTCGCATTGTAAAGACAAGATAAGAATCTTGAGATATGGAGCTGAAATGTGCATAAAAAGACTGTAAGCCGAGGGCTCTGTGGAGTGTTCCGGACCTCCCGGCTTTATTCTCTTGTACTGGAAAATAAAGTCTACTGCTTGGAGGATTACAACTCAGACTCTCTGTTTCAATCGGGCTACATAAGTTGTCGTCCTGGGGAACCACGACACTTGTTGCTGATACTAACTGGTACCAGCCTGTTGGATAGCACAGTGACTGTTAACCATCGTCAAGTCAAAGAAGGACAGGCGTAATCTTCAGGAACCATCCAACTAGCCCACTGCCTTCACAAAGCTGGTCCTGAATGTTCTTTCAGTCTGTGGCATTCCTGGAAACTCCTAGGACCTTAACACTGATGTGGATGATGCTCAGTATGACACGCTAGTCTTGTTGCATAGTGGTTGCTATCATTTATAACTTTCTGTAGAATGCTGTTGAGACCCAAACGGTCAAGGGTTGCAATTAATATTGCCCCACTCTCTCGAAAAACAATCAAAAGGGCTTTACAGCCTAGATTTCTGCTGCTGTAGCTCAGACGGTGCAGTGAGGGGCCTGTCAGAAAGTCTGAGAAGAATCCTTTGATGTGACAATTCTGGGTGACGGTGATGGTTGTTTTCAGAAGAATAAATAGAACAATACTTGTGGTGACAACTTTCAATAGATCACAGCGAGATAGCTACTCTGCTACTGATGAAACCCCTGAGCCAATGCTTGTGGTGAATTCACCTGGGATGTTGTGAGATCACGTAATTCAGTCATTGTCTCATTAACCAATAATAAGTCACATTAATTGCTTTGCAATCTTGTTCTCCTGGGGCTCTTACAGTTCTGTACAGTCAAAATTTTGTTTCGGCAGCTAAACACAAACAAGAATAGTTTTGTTGGTTGTGGTAACTGGTGCTGGACTTCCTACATTCTCATTTATTTCACTCCAGCAGACAGCAACTGAAACAGTTCAATAAAGGCAGTGAGGACAGCTAAAGCAAAACCACTCATAAAACTGACAGTTACAACAAAACAAAATCCTGGAATGTCCTTCCTTATGGCATTGTGGACTGCTGTGGTGCAAGGAGATGACTCACCACCACCTTCTATGAGTTATAAGTGCTAGTTTTACCAGCAATGCCACATCCTGTCAAAGAACACACAAAGGGTTTTAGCTCAAGGTTGAAATAACAAACTAGTCATCAGCAAATGCTGCCACTTCTTTTTTTTTATTGGAATAAATATCTATCATGATGTATATTATCCAAAAAATAAAGTAGAGAAATGGGTCCCTACTGCTTCCTGTTATTCTTTAAGAATTATTGTATTTCGCATGTCTCACAGATAACGATGTGATCCTTTCCTATCTGGAGGAGGATTTAGATAGTTCGGGCTGACAAGTAGTACGTACATTCACACTACAGCATTGCCAGTTAACTCCCATCTCTATCAATAGGAAGCCCAACAATCTCAACTTGACTTCGAATGCAATCCATCTCTAAATCGTACACCATCAACAACCTTGGTGGTTACCACTGACTCAAAACTTAGCTGGAGTAGCTGTCATTGTCAGTTGTTCTTCTTCTGAGGACATCAACTCAGGGTTGTGAGATTTTGCCATGGGTCACCATGTGAGTTTTAACTTGCAGATCATTGGGCACATGGGGCAGGATGAGGTTTCACGGGGTTGAGGGATTCAGAGTGTTGCTGCGCCTGCCACACAGTCTGTTTTAATTCTTATACGGTGGACAAAGAATTGCAAGTAGACTTCTTGTTAATGCAACAATATTTTTTACACACAATTATTAATCACACACCCAATCAACAGTAAGTTATCTTACAGATCACTAAAATCAACTTCAATACTAGACCTTGACTTAACTTTTTGAGTGACTGGCAAATACCCAGACAGATATTGGCCTTTACCTGCGTGTTGGTCTCTGTAGTCTTCTGTGTAGTCTAGTCCTTTGGTCTGGCCTGAGATTCTGGCTCTGGTCTTCCTTCTTTCTTGGGTGTGGTGGCTCTCCTCGTGCTGATTGTTGCTGGCAATGGTCACCATTGTCGTTCGTTCGTTGGAAGAGAGAGACTTCTGTTGCACAGCACCCTTTCTACCTCATTGGTTTTCATGCCCTTTTTGGCCATTGCCAATCAGTTGATCAGGACTTGATCACCCTGATTGATAAGGTCCAATCAGGTGCTGCCAGCCAACCCACCCCCTGATCTCTGGGTGTGTACCCAACTGCCATGCCTCTAGGTGCTGGAGGTTCAAAGGTCACATACCTCCCTCCCAAATAAAGAGTAAAAGCACTCCATGTCTGGTAAGCAACTCAGTTTGACCAAATAGTGTCCTTTGTCCCGGAGATGGCCTACATCCTGTGTATTCCAGCTCATGCAGCTGCAGCCTATTTCTCTCTGTCCTATTTCTTTTGAGGCTGCAGCTCAGTATGCTCTTGCAAGCCATCTTCAGTGGCCTGTTTGGCCACAAGTGTACAAGATGTGCCCCCATTTTTTGTTTTACTTCTCTTCCAACGCTCTGCCTCATCATTAAGATGTTATGACTCAAAGTTTAAGTCACAGCTTGATGGATAAGTTGGTGGCCATTTTGAACAATTGGTAGGGAGCTCCGCCCACTCATTACTGTCAATGGTGCCAGACTTCCAGGAGAGTTTGAGTGTTTTTGTTTCTCTATCCCCCCAGGAATGCTGGCCGTTGGAGAGTTGAGAAAACAAATGCTTTTCAGCCAACCCAATGCAATGCCTCGTTAATTGTAGTTGGGCGTACAGGAGTTTTGCGTGCAAGCTTATCGTGTTGACTTCATGAAGGACATTAGCATTTATTCAATAGATCTCCCACTTTTTTTATGCATTCATGGGACACGGGCATCACTGGTTGGCCAGCATTTATTCCCCATTCCTAGTTGCCCTTGGTCAATATAACTGAATGGCTTGCTAGGCCATTTCAGAAGGCAGTTGAAATTCAACCATACTGTTGTGGCTCTGGAGTCACATGTAGGCCAGACCAGGTAATGACGGCAGATTTCCTTCCCTAAAGGACATTAGTGAACTAGATGGGTTTTTCCCATAATCGACAATGATTTCATGGTCATCAGCAGATTTTTTAATTCCAGACAATTTTTTTTATTGAATTGAAATTCCACCATCTGCTGCGACAGGATTCGAACCTGGGTCCCCAGCATATGGTCTGATTAATAGTCTACTGACAATACCACTGGGCTGTCACCTCCCCGAATCCTGGAGTTGTGTCCGTTATGTTGTGTCAAGAGATTTCAGCCTTTGCTGGGAAAGAAAGGTATTTATTGATGAGAGAACTTGGTACAGGAATGATTGCAGCCATTGGCTGCCCTGGAGCAGCAGCCTTTACACGTCTACTACATGGCTGCTTGATGACTCTGCCCACCGGAGGATTCCACCCTCTGGTATGATTGCTTTAACTCAATCTCCTTTGCTCCTTTGGAACTCACTTCTGTTGTATTGTCTAAAGAGACAGAGACCAGACACACAATAGCGCAGAGGCATATCTGGTAGAATTTCACGAGTGCATGCTTATGCCATGGTCAGTCTGTCAGTAAGAGGCTGATTAAGCTGGAAATCCAAGTATGTGTAGTAACTCCACAGAGGCAAAAGTCCAGTCACCAAGTTACTTTATTTACACCACACCTCTGCACAAGCCAGCTCTTTAGTTGCTCCCTGCTGAATGAAGGCTGGGAGTCTGTCACACCTGCTTTAAATAGGGGGCATGAAGCTCCCTGATTTAACCATCAAATAAGACTCATCAGCTATTTCTTTTCATACCAACCAAATAAACAAACTCAAATTAATTTAGGGACAACTTAAAAAGGACAGCTTCCCAAAAGGAAACAGGGACAGCCCGAACAAAAAATAAAGTCAAAAGGAAATTTAAAACATCAAATTAAAATGTGATTGTCGGGGTCTATAATACACCCCAGCTCCTGCGGTGCCCAGCGGGCATGGAAGGCATCAACTGCGTCTGTGGAAATCGCATGCTCCCTTTCCAGGGATTCCTGGCCGCGAATGTAGCCACGGTAGAGGAGCAGACAGTCAGGATGGACGACCCCGTCGATTGCTTGCTGCCTGGACCTATTGGTGGTGCATCTCACCAGGCCCAGGAGCAGGTTCACAAGGAGGTCGCCATCCTGATCCGCACCAGGTGCCCATAGATTAGGAGCATGGGACTGAAGTACAAACAAAACATCAGTAAAAGGTGTTTGAGAAAACCAAAAAGGGTGTGCAATACCTTAGCAAGCCAACCTCAGCCTGGTTGAAGTTATCACAAAGTTGTAAAATCAAGCCAGTCACGAAAAACAGTGGCCACTCGCGCTAGCCGCTTTACCCCCAATTTTACGGCATTTTCCTGCTGCAAAATGGTTGTAAAGCGGCAGTAAAGTTTCGCCTACAATGTCTAAAACAAATACTTATCGTGTCTTCCCAGCTACTAGTTTAAAGGTTTTCCTAGACAAATCATGTCCTGTAAAACAGATCTGAATTCTAAACATACCCCTTTCAAGAAACACAATATAAATATATCTCTTAAAAGCACAGCATCATCGCACGGTGTGATGACAACATTTGCTCTGTACGTTAGTATTTTTGTTGATTTGCAGAGATCTTTGTGGTCAAACTTCCATTGCAGTAGTTTGTAGAGGGCTACATTAGCACAGCTGACTCAATGTTAGATCTTGTCATCAATTTTGAGAGCAGTGACTGCCAAGGGAGGAAAAATGCTGAATATATTCCAGAGATTCTTCTATATGGGTTGGCAAGGCCTGAGTTGATATGAGTTTTGTTTTAGCGACTTTCAAGAGCAGGCCAAGCCTCTGAAGAGGTCAAGAATGGCTTGCAAATCTGTTGCCAAGCGGGCAATGATGCTGGAGTCACTATAGATCATCGCTCAACTATTGTGGTCAGTTTACTTTTAGCACAGAGGCGAGGTTAAGGAGTTTTCCACCTGGCAGGTATTTAATACCCACACTAGTTGTAAAGGTGAATAGCCACAATCATGTAGGTTGTAAATATTAAGGGAGCTATCGTGCTGCCTTGATTGACACACGCCCTGATTTTGAAAAAAACTACTTCAGATTTCTCAATTAAAATAGTTGCGGCTATATCGGTCTGAAACAGTTGCAGAATTGTGATGACATTTCTTGTGTAAGATTTTGATAGTGCTACTGAGTTTTAAGGTTTGTAACATCAATTAATTTTATCGTCAACCACATTATTATTAAACAATTTAGTTTTGAATTTCTGTTAGTGCGACAAAGCAGTTGCGATATTTTGCAGCTGCTGTCTGTGGCAAACAAAGACTTAATTGATTTACAACGTTAATCTTCCATGAGGCTTGAGTTTGAACAGCTGCATGCTGTCTTAATGGACCACTGTAAAATGAAGAATTTTCTGGAATTGACGTTGAAGGATTTGTTATAAGTGGGCTAAGCTTTGGATGACTTCGGCCGTTGTCATCAAGTGGGTTCAGCATTGGAGGGGTGGGCGGGGCGGGTGATATCACGAGGAGACCGAAGTCACGTTTTACATCGCTTGCCGCATTCATCCCCTCCCCCAGTGAGCAGCGGGCCATATTTCCTACTATTCAGCAGTCAGTGTTTCTTCAAAAGGAACCCTTCAAAATGCAGCTAATGAGAATGCAACAAAACTTACTCCAACTCATAAATCAAAGAAAGGGTTTAATAAAGAAACATCATTATTCCAAACTTGGGCTACTCCAAACTCGCCACAATTCTACACAGTTCCCTATTTATTGATACAGCTGGTCAGCTGACTATTACATCACTCTAATTGGTTCCATGGTTTACTGGGTCAGCTGACATTTTGTTTCCATTAGCCACATTACATCCACTACAAAGTTGTCACTGGCTACATTCTATCATGCCAATCATTATTCATGTAAATTGAGTTTGTGTCTTTGTGCCCTGTTTGTGATCAGAAATCCCACCCGACGAAGGGACAGCCTGTTCCGAAAGCTTGTGGCATTTGCTACAAATAAACCAGTTGGACTTTAAACTGGTGTTGTGAGACTTCTTTGTACATTCTAACAATCAGAGCCTTATTCGAATACACGTACATCTCATTCTCAGGCCCATATGCCCACCCACCTCACCCTCTACCACCCATCAAAAATTCCCTCCTCAGCGATGTGACATCAGAAAATCGCAAAACATGATTGACTTCTAAAGGTGGGCAGCTGATGAGCTCCCAACTGAGGGGAGCTTGGAGGTGAACACAGTGCTTGCGGAGTGGCTGTGTGTCTTGACTCTGTGGTACTGGCTCTGACTGGGGTCGGGGGGCTGGGGGGTAACCAGCATTTGACTCAAAGTGAACAGACTCTGAATAGAGGTGACCTGCTTGATTGGAGCAAGACTGGACTAAGACTGGAAGGGTCTAGTTGAAGGGCTCCGGGGTCCTAGTTGGGTCAGAGTCTCCTAGTTGGAGACCTGGGTAACACTAGAAAGGCACCAGAGTCCTAGTTGGGGTCACAGGGGAATGACCCATGGCACGGTGGCACAGTGGTTAGTACTTCTGCCTCACAGCGCCAGGGACCTGGCTTCTTCACTGTCTGTGTGAAGTTTCTACATTCGTCTTGTATCTGTGTGGGTTTCCTTCTTCTACTCTGGTTTCCTCCCACAATCCAAACATATGTAGGTTAGGTTGAGTGGCTATGCTAAATTGAAACTTTGTGTCAGGGGGACTAGCAGGGTAAATATGTGGGGTTACAGGAATAGGGGCTGGATGGAATTGTGGTTGGTGCAGACTTGATGGGCCAGTTGGCCTCCTGCACAATAGGGATTCCATGATTCTATGATTACATTATCCCAAAGCCTGGTTAAATGGTACCAAGGGGAAGTTCCTGGAGTCTAGATGGGAGGAGACTATTTGACTTTAGGGAAACCAAAGGGTTGACTTGTGAGGGAGATCTGGTGCTTATCTCAGGGAAGACAGGGGGTTAACTTAGGGATGATTTTGGGGTTGATATGGGAGAGATGAGTGTTTGGGGAAAGACTGTTGAGTCTGAAAAGCACTACTCCTGAGGTTACTTGCTGCTGCTGGGCTCGGAACTTCTTGGAAGTACCTCACTAAGGGAGGCAAAGCCTGTGACATTTTAGTGATTGGGGATGGGGGAGCCTTCACCTACTCATCTTGGGGAAAGAGGGATAATGCTGGAGGCGGGATGTTAACAAAGGCAAGGCGAGTGGAAAAACAAGTCAGAGACCATTCAGCTGTAACTTAATTGACATGCCTGGAGACTAACCACTCAAGCATTACACCCACTCGAGCACCACTTACATGCGTGAGTGCCTTTATTTGCTGCTCAACAATTAAACCTGGATGCACTGACTTCCAAAATTGCTGACTGCCATCATGTGTCAGTACCATTGACTAACTGGGAAAGCAAATACATTCCCTTAGAGAGTTGGCAATGGCGCGTTGCCCAAGGAGATTGCTCCTAACTCTTGGCTGAGTGCTGAAGAGTGAATTGAGAAGCATCCCCCAATAGACTAGGTTGAGCACAAGGCCTTGGAGTGGAAATTGGGACAATTACATGAGAGTACAGAATGCAGCAGAGTGGCCAAAGCTATGGCCATTTGATCATGTGATATAGGGCAAGGGCGGTTATAGGTCTTGCCAAACCAGAATGTGAATAAAGGACTGGGCATCTATATGATGGCCAGTACATGAGTTAGTGAGCTTTGAGAGGGAGCTTCAGATGATCACTGGACATAGAATAGTCCTTAGGACACAGCGAAGGCAGGAGCAGAACAGTGAATAGGAAGGGTTGGCAGGCCCGGTCCACACACACAGGATGAACTCAAAGAGCTATTTTCTGAAGGTACCTCACTAGACTGAGGGTCTACAAATGGCACCTAACATATCTAAATAATTAATAAAAAACTTGCAAATGTCCGAGGATCAGTATTGCCGAACATTGTGCATGTTAGGAGTGTAATGGAATTCTCCCCACTTGCCTGGATGAGTGCAACTCCAACACTTAAGCTTGGTACCATCCAGGATAAAGCAGTCTGCTTGAATGGCATCACATCCACAAACACCCACTGTGTTTGGGGGGAGGGGGCAGGGGATCCGCTGCCACTGTGCAGACAATCGGAGGAGGGGAAGGGGACAGGGATTGTGATCAGCCTGGGTAGTGGGGAGGGTGGGTGGATAGGGGGGAACAGTAATGTCTGTGGGAACCATTGCTCCCGCTTTTCACTCCTGAGCCACTTTCTCTACTTTTTTGTGGTCCAAGAGCAATCTGATACGGGCGCGCTTTTTCAATTTTTTTTCTAACTGCACATGCACAGTTTAGAGCTTCGAGCATTCTTAGTGCGCTAAGCCCCACGCACGATGTGATTCAGACATATGATTTTTTTCAGGCTAAGTGCGTATGGGGGCTCCTGAGAGCAGATTTCCAAGTCGGATCTGAATTGCACCTGGAGTCAGCACTTAGAATGAAAATGGTAAAATTGGGCCCAGCATGTCCATTTTGGTGCGATTCTGGATCGACAAATGTGGTGGTAAAGGGGGAAATGCTGATAAAGTTGGGTGGGCAATTCATTAATTCAATTTAAATGCATGCAAATACATTTAAATCACTGCTGTGCCTTCTTTTGAGCATGAATCGGATCATGGCCATTCCCAGGTCTCAGTAAAGTGGCCATCTGCGTGGATACGGGCGCGGATTGCGTTAATGGCCTCACACCCGACTTTACCACATTTTTGTGCCCGAAAATGGGTGCGACGCAATGGTAAAATCGGGCCCTTAGTGTCAGGGGTACTAGCTAGGGTTATGGACATTGGGCCTGGGTGGGGATTGTGGTCGGTGCAGACTCGATGGGCTGAATGGTCTCCTTTTGAAGTAGGATTCTATGATTCCGTTAAATGAGAGGAATCGGATAATTGAACATTTCAAAAATTTGCATGCCAATACCTTAGATTTTCAGCATTACTGAAATTAATCTCAGTGAGTAGCCTTCAGGATGAATTTGAAACTTATAGAACAGGGAAACTCATTTAATATGTGTCAATATTTTAATGTGGAAATGGTTCAATATCCATCTCATCTTATTGTGCACAAGAGTTGTCAGATGCAATCTAATTACAAAACTTGCAACAGATTATAAATAAAACATAAGATAAAAAAACCCCCTGTCATTAAAATATATATTTTTTTACCAGATTTATGTAGAAATTAGGGGACCTCCCTGCCCCTTGACTGTTATAAGGTTTGTAGATGTAAACATGTTTTCCATTTCGGGTGGTAATGGTCACTTTAAACCATATTTCATGCAGCAATTCACCACACAGCAAGCAAAGTCCATCTTATTGTTGCCCTTCATTGTAGGCTCACTGATAAAGACCGATTGCCATTATTAGCCAGGACTCCATTATTACATTGTCACAGGTCAACGTGGAAGGCAAAAGGTGAACAAAATCTCATTTAACATTTTAAATGAGAGTCTTCAGAGGCAGATAAATTATTAGTCAGCAATGACAAGAAGTTGTTGCAAAGAGGAGCAAGAGTTTCTCGTGTGTGTTCAGGAAAGTTTAGAATCCTAGAATCCCGACAGTACAGAAAGAGGCCATTTGGCCCATCAAACCTGCATGAACAACAATCACACCCAGTCCCTATCCTTGTAACCCCACACATTTACCCCGCTAATATCCCTGGCAATAAGGGGCAATTAGCACGGCCAATCCATCTGACTTGCACAACTTTGGAGTGTGGCAGGAAACTGGAGCACTCGGAGGAAATCCAGGTAGGCCAGGGGAAACTGTTTACGACTGATTTTTTTTGAAAAAACAATGAACCGCCACCAATTCTTTTTGTTATTATGGGCAGCACGGTGACAAAGTGGTTAGCAATGCTGCCTCACAGCAGCAGGGACCTTGGTTCGATTCCCAGTTTGGGTCACTGTCTGTGTGGAGTTTGCACGTTCTCCCACGTCTGTGTGGGCTTCCTCCGGGTGCCCCAGTTTCCCCCCACTCCCCAAAGATGTGTGGGGTTAGGTTGATTGGTCTTGCTAATGTGGGAAATCCAGACATACACGCGTTCAACATGTTTGTTGGGGGAGATTCAACAAAGCCAGCTCAGTGTGGTTTTACTTTGGAGTTTGGCAATGATTCTGTGACAGCCAGTGAGATGAAGATCTGCAGATTGCAATCCCAACACCTTGTTTGGAGGCCCAGGTGGAATTTTGAGTAGCTGGAGTTGGAAACAATCAAAGTTAAGCTGTTTAAAAACGGATTCAGGATGTTCAAACTCTGCATTCTGCTTCAGTTGTGCCTCACTTGATAGACTGTTAGGGGGAGTCAAGAACAAGAGATAGGTACCCTTCCCCAACAGGGAAGGAAGAAATCTGCTCCTCTTAGAAAGAATATGTGGCTGAAGGTGGCTCAGAAGATGAGCCACTCTCTTAGCTTCAAGTGTTTTAACGATCAAATTAGTTAACAAAAGATGAGTTCTGTTGCGCATTCATCAACATGTTCAGCACCCAGTCCCTTCTTCTGCCTTTTTGAACATATTCAAAGAAACATATTGTTAGCTCATAGAATCCTTACAGCGCAGAAGGAGGACATTCAGCCCATTGAGTCCGTACTGACCACAATCCCACACAGGCCCAATTCCCGTAATCCTGCACATTCACCCTGCTAATTCCCCTGACACTAAGGGGCAATTTAGCATGACCAATCAAGCTAACCCTTTGGACTGTGGGAGGAAACTGGAGCACCCAGAGTAAACCCACACAGACATGAGAGAATGTGCAAACTCCTTACAGATAGTGACCCAAGGCCGGAATTGAACCTGGGTCCCTGGCGCTGTGAGGCATCAGTGCTAACCGTTGTGCCACCATGTCACCTGTAACATTACATCATATTACACCTCACATCCATTGATCTTGCAAATGACCCCCGACCTTCTCTTTCAATCTACTTTCTCAAATCTTCAATTGCCCAAACACCATCTCAGGACTAGCTCAGATACTTGTACTTCAGTGGGACCAGTTAAACAAATTTTTAACTGGGTATTCACACTTCACAAGTGAGCAAGAGCAGATGGTGAAGATAGGAACCACTCTGGAATATCTACACCAGAGACCATTCAAGCTATGCTTAGCTCAAAGCTGATGCTGTATTATCCAAATCATCAATGAGAAGGACAAGCATTGAGAAACAACAGAGGACATGTGATGTACTGTCCAAGCATACTGGCCATCATTGCACAGAGACAAAAGAAGTGGTATGGTGATACAGTGGTTATCACTGCTGCCTCACAGTACCAAGGACCTGTGTTCAATTCCCTGCTTGGGTCACTATTTGTCTGGCCTTTCCTCTGGGTGCTCTGGTTTCCTCCTGTAGTCCTAAAATGTGTGGGTTAGGTGGATTGGCCATGCTAAACTGCATCTTAGTGCCAGGGGTAATGAGGGTAAATGCATGGGGTTATGGGGATAGGGTCTGGTTGGAATTGTGGTCAGTGTGGACTCGATGGGCTGAATGGTTTCTTCTGCACTGTAGGGATTCTATGATTATATGAAGTCCTAAGGAAAGAGTGGGATAATGTTGCAAGACTTTGAGTGGGTGCCTCAAGTGAGTGAGGCATAGATAGAATGGTCAATACTGTGGAACATTAAATGCAGTAGCCAAATTTGTCTGTGCACGCACTAACCAGAGTTGTGTTCAGTTTGGTTGTCAATATCATGATGCCCTTAGACAGGAAGACAGATGTTGTAGCTTTGGCCTTACAGCAACACACTGACCTACACCAGAGTGTTCTCCAGCAGAGTGATATTAGTAAAGTGCAGCTGCTCCATGTGAGGGGGGGGGGTGGCGGTGAAAGGTGACATGACTCCAATGAAAGTGCTTTCAGGTATGTCCCTGTCAGGCAAGGTGGAATTGGGAAGGCTAAGGAACCGTGGTGCACCAAAAAAGTTGATTCATTGGTTAAAAAGAAAAAGGAGGCTTATGTTCGGATGAGACGTGAGCACTCGGATAGTGCACTAGAGAGCTTTAGATTGGCTAGGAGGGAGTTGAAGAGCGAGCTAAGAAGGGCTAAAAGAGGACATGAGAAGACTTTGGCTGATAGGGTTAAGGAGAATCCTAAGGCGTTCTAAAGGTATGTCAAGAACAGAAGGTTGGTTAGGGCAAGGTTAGGGCCAGTTATAGACGGCAGAGGGAAGTTATGTGTGGAACCGGAGGAGATTGGTGAAGCATTGAACCAATATTTCTCTTCGGTGTTCACGCAGGGGGACATGGATATAGCTGAGGAGGACACTGGGTTGCAGGGGAGTAGAATTGACAGTGTTACAGTTGATAAGGAGGATGTGCTGGATATTCTGGAGGGTCTGAAAATAGATAAGTCCCCTGGTCCGGATGGGATTTACCCCAGGATTCTTTGGGAGGCAAGAGAAGTGATTGCAGAGCCTCTGGCTCTGATCTTCAGGTCGTCGTTGGCCTCTGGTATAGTTCCAGATGATTGGAGGTTAGCGAATGTTGTCCCATTGTTTAAGAAGGGGAACAGAGACTTCCCCGGGAATTATAGACCGGTGAGTCTCACTTCTGTTGTGGGCAAGGTTTTGGAAAAAATTATTAGGGATAGGATTTATAGTTATTTGGAGAGTAATGAGTTGATTGGAGATAGTCAGCATGGTTTTGTGGCGGGTAGGTCGTGCCTTACTAACCTTATTGAGTTTTTTGAGAAAGTGACCAAAGAGGTGGATGGGGGTAAGGCAGTGGACGTGGTGTATATGGATTTTAGTAAGGCGTTTGATAAGGTTCACCATGGTAGGCTTCTGCACAAAATGCAGATGTATGGGATTGGGGGTGATCTAGGGAACTGGATTAGGAATTGGCTAGCGGATAGGAGACAGAGGGTAGTGGTTGACGGTAAATATTCATCATGGAGTTCGGTTACAAGTGGTGTGCCTCAGGGATCTGTGTTGGGGCCACTGCTGTTTGTGATTTTTATTAATGATCTGGATGAGGGTATAGTTGGGTGGATCAGTAAATTTGCTGATGATACCAAAGTCGGAGGTGTGGTAGATAGTGAGGAAGGGTGTCATAGTTTGCAGGAAGACTTAGACAGGTTGCAGAGCTGGGCCGAGAGGTGGCGGATGGAGTTTAATGCAGAGAAATGTGAGGTAATTCACTTTGGTAGGAATAACAGATGTGTTGAGTATAGGGCTAACGGGAAGACTTTGAATAGTGTGGAGGAGCAGAGGGATCTAGGTGTATGTGTACATAGATCCCTGAAAGTTGGGAATCAAGTAGATAAGGTTGTTAAGAAGGCATACAGTGTCTTGGCGTTTATTGGTAGGGGGATTGAATTTAGGAGTCGTAGCGTTATGTTGCAACTGTACACAACTCTGGTGCGGCCGCACTTGGAGTATTGTGTGCAGTTCTGGTCCCCACATTACAGGAAGGATGTGGAGGCTTTGGAGAGGGTGCAGAGGAGGTTTACCAGGATGTTGCCTGGTATGGAGGGGAGATCCTATGAGGAGAGGCTGAGGGATTTGGGGTTGTTTTCGCTGGAAAGAAGGCGGCTAAGAGGGGATCTTATTGAAACATATAAGATGATTAGAGGTTTAGATAGGGTGGATAGTGATAGCCTTTTTCCTCTGATGGAAAAATCTAGCACGAGGGGGCATGGCTTTAAACTAAGGGGGGGTAGTTATAGGACAGATGTCAGGGGTAGGTTCTTTACCCAGAGGGTGGTGAGGGATTGGAATGCCCTGCCTGCTGCAGTTGTAAATGCGCCTAGTTTGGGGGCGTTTAAGAGGTCTGTGGACAGGTTTATGGACGAAAAGGGATTGGTTTAGGTTAGTGGGTCGTTGTTGTTTTTTTTTAACTGGTCGGCGCAACATCGTGGGCCGAAGGGCCTGTTCTGCGCTGTAATGTTCTATGTTCTATGTTCTAACTCTCAGCTATTGCCAATGCTGCCTTGTGTCCTGATGACCTTTTACAGTCTTCAGCAAAGCCCCAAATGGGCTCAAAAACCCAGACATCATTAGTCAGGAGCCCCTCAGCAGTCACAGTAAGGATTGTCGCAGCCTGCCTCCAAATTTGCTGAAACCACAAGGTTACACCATAAAGGAATGGTATGAAAAGGAAGAGTTAATCTGTGTTGTTGCATAAGGGTGCGTACGTGGGTACATGAAAAAATATCATGTTATAACATTTCTGTTTTATGGTTCACCATACATGGTATTAGTTTGTGCTGCTTTCTCAAGCTGCCCATGTTGCTGGGTGACAAGGTTGACTTGATAATCGATCTGAATACTCCAATTGACTGGGACCAAGAGGAGGATGTGCAAGTATTCATTGTTTGTAGGACTGCTTGACGTGGAGGGGAGACATAAATCCACAGATGAAATCTAAGTCAACCTTGAATTAATAAGGACATCCCTGAACTCAGGCAGCAATGAGACTGCATTGTCCATACCACCTTCTTTCTCCTTGTATTCCTCCTCCTCTGAATTGTGTGCAGTCATACTGCTACGTTCCTATGTCCCTGCGCTCTGTGCCTTGTTCCTCATACAGGAACAAACACCACTGTGAAACAATATTGCGCAGATCAAAGCACATTAAGATCATTTCGGATACATTGCTGGAGCACTGGTGGGTGCCTCCAGCTCTGTCTCAGAATTAAACTTTAGCAAGTTAATGGCTTGCGCACTGACATATCTGGTGGTCGCTCTGGTGGGCATTCACCGTGTAGTCGTTAGGTTTCATGGGTAGGCTTTCTGATGGGAATCATCAGCTAAGTGGGTATACCTTGTCTCCAAGCAGGCATCCTGTTTCCAGCTCCAAAGATGTCAAGCAATTTGCACTACCACAGGGTAAAAGCATCATGGCAGCTTCTCAAAAGTCTTGCCACATTTACACAAGCTGCAAATAGATGAAGTGGAAAACCTTTGCGTTTCACACATACTCATGTTTGATGCGTGTTACTTGGGTTTAACATGTGTGTGCAGCCGATGACACACTAGACCTGTGGACAGCCAGGCAGAATAAACCTGAGCACCCGTTCACTCTGACTGGCACTGGCACAGGTGAAGTTCACACAAATCTTTGCCCTGCAAAACCAGCCGTCAGTCACTTCTCGCTCTGCATTAGTAGACAGCTCACTGGAGACCCTATGTTGTGTCTCCAGCTGATAGAATGCAGGGGCAAAAATATTCAGGGCAGTGAGGACTTTCACAGCCACTGGAAACGTAATGTGTTCCAGGGGGTCTGAGACCTCATGACGAATGAGAAGCTGAATCTCCTAAAGCTGTTCTGACATGTCAAGTAAACTCAGCCTCTGTCTGAGTTGTGGTTAGTGCGTCCTGCAAGCAGCACTCTTCCCTCCACTGCAACTCTCGCTGATGTCCAGATAAGTTTCCTTGTTGGCTTGTGTGTATTTTTGTCAGTTGTAAGCCTCAGCTGCTCCTAAACCCAAATTTATTCACATCGAATCCCTTCTCCCATCTATCTATCCATGCATATTTCTATTCATTCTGTTCATTGCTTTTTTTAAAAAAAAATCATGCCCATATAGTTTTCTGTTTGGTATTAGAGATCTCAAGTAATATTTGGCAGATGAAACACCTTATCTCATCTGGTGTTCTACTTGAGGTGACTTTACAGTGTGTCACCATTGCACTTGAGATTTCAATTCATCAGATTAAACTGTACAATAAAACTAAACAAAGTATAACTATATTTAACAATACAGACTGAATCCACACAGTTTTGTACAGGGCTTTACTTTGACTACGTTACAACAACTAACAGCTATGCATTGATCATTCTTAAAAGGAAACATAGCATGTCCTGTTATTCTATCATTGAGTAAGTGTTTTCAGTAACTGTGTTATTGGATTGTTGAAGTTCGACACTTCATTTCCAAGTCCTCATTATATTTATAATGAGTGGTGATGATGAGCAACGTCCTCCTCGCTCTAGACAGAAGATGACAGATTAGAAATCTATAATTAGACAATTATTTTGACAGATAAGATTAAAAAATGCTGCAATGCAACACGCAGCACTCAGATCGATATCAGTATGCTGTGATGATCTGCAAGTAGATCTAAGATGCACTGCTGATGGTGACTTTGGTTGTAACTTGATTGCACTGAGACACTCTGCATGTGTGCCTGAATGCAAGCGCAGAACACTGTATAGGATGATTAATTTTTAACACAGGAACAGGAGGAGGCTATTATTAAACTTTCCAAATTGTCAGTGTGATCATGGCTCCTCTTAATATCACAACAGGCAGGGTGACAAACGTCCTTAAGACATTAACAAATTTTGAAAGATGCTTCCAAAGCTCACAGACTTTCATTGAAAGGCCTGAGAACCTTTAAAATAGAATTTGCACTAGCTGGAGTTATAGTCCAATTCGGGTAAGCTCCAAGCAAACTGTGACTACTAATTGCTCGTGTTTCAATTCTTTTTAAACCTGTTGAGGAGTCAGATTTCTGATCCAAACCAGAGTTTCCGCTTTTCTAACACCTTTTCTCTCTTGATGTAAAAGTGGTACAGTGACATAGGTAAAGAATTCAGCCCTTCAAATCTGTGTCATTTCAGCTAATCTGGAACTCTATTCCATTTATCTGCCTTTTCTCAATATCTGTTGATTCGCTTATCTGATAAAAATCTGTATCGATCAGTGCTTTAATCCATTCTCAGCGTCAAAATTTAAACAAAACTCTTGCTGTATCGCAACACCTGTGGCGACTTGCAGTTACAAATATTACATTCAAATGTTGAAGGCTACAATTAAAACTCCCAGAGATATGCTCCATATATAAAGCTCAGCTTATCAATAAAGGCAAAGAATTAGTTGACTGAGACAATGGGCCAGATTCTCAACCTCACCCGCAACTGGGCTTCTCCAGTCCCATTGAAGTGAATAGATATTTGGCTGCGTGCCAAATTCTCAGTGTTCGCTGGTGGTATGCTGGCACATTGGTTAGCACTGCTGCCTCATGGTGCCAGGGACCAGGGTTAGATTCCAGTCTCGGAGGACTATGTGGAATTTACACATTCTCCCCACGTCGGTGTGAGTTTCCTCCAAGTGCGCCAGTTTCCTGTCCAAGATAGAGAGGGTGACAGAAGAGGTGGCAGTGTTGCCTTACTGACTGGGCAGAACGTCACAGCTATACAGAGGGCTGTTCTTCCTACCAAAATGGATGATCCCACATTTACCAACATTGTACTCCATCTACCAGGCCTTCATCCACTCACTTTTAGACCCTCGTCCACTCACTTAGAAGGAGGCATACATGAATTTCAAGAAATTTACAACAGCTAACACTCTTGAGGAATACAAAGATAGCAGGAAAGAGCTTAAACAGGGACTCATGAGGGCAAAAAGAGGCCATGAAATGTTCTTGGCAGGCAGGATTAAGGAGAATCCCAAGCTTTTTTGTGTACATAAGGAGGAAGAGGGTAGCTAAGGAAAAGGTATCGTTGAATTCTTTTTAACTCTCTACTTCTATAAAAGCTATCACTCGAAACCCTTGGCCCATATTTCAAAGCTCCTATTATAAATCAGTTGACCCTAAATAATGAGAGCAGAGAGAGAGCCTGAATGGAACCAATGCCAGAGGACAACAATTAGAAGTGTAAAAATCAGCAGGCAATGAAAATATTCAGGTAGAGTAAGAGTTCATGAATGCTGTGGCTCATGAAAGTAGCGGATTTTAAGAGTTGGGCAGTAAATGTCCTTTTCCAGCAATGCTTACATTTGAAGAACGAATATACCAAAAATAATCCTCAGTACGTGACAGATATCAGTTGTGTTCAACATTAGGGGTGGCATGGTAACACAGTGGTTAGCACTGTTGCCTCATAGTCCCAAGGACCCGGATTCAATTCCCAGCTTGGGTCACTGTCTCTGCAGAGTCTGCACGTCCTTCCACCTGTCTGTGTGGTTTTTCCCTGGATGGTCCAGTTTTCTCCCACAGTCCGAAAGACATGCTGATGAGAGGTGCATTGGCCATACTAAATTCTCCCTCATTGTACCTGAACAGGTGTCACAATGTGGCGACTCGGGAATTCTTACAGTAACTTCATTGTAGTGTTAGTGTAAGCTTACTTGTGACACTAATAAATAAACTTTAAACTAGGTATTTTTTTCAGTCAGTAGTAGTGCAGTGACAAGATGGTTGGGGTTCTTCCTGGTTAACCAGATGTGCAGTGAAGTCTGCCAGTTGCTCAAGTTCCAAGGACCAGCACTTGAGATGTGGCTGAAGTCACCGCATTTCATTCATTGAATATGAGTGAATGTTCCAGGATGTGGTCACTTCACAACTACAGGAAGTGCAGCAGCTAAGGTAAGGTTGACGACCACATAAAGAGGAAAAACACAGGTAATGTTGAAATCTTCCCAGCAAGTTTGACTCACTGGTTTTTCAGTTTTGAATATGGGGGAGAATCTTTTAGATTCCCCGACTATCAAAACCAATCTTCCAATGTCAACTCTATCAAGCTGTTTCTGAATCATGTGTTTCAGTGAGGTTGCCTCTCATTCCTCTGAACGCCAGGGAATGTAGGCCCAATTCACTCACTCAATCTCTCAACGTAGGGCAACCCTTCCATCCTCATGATTAATTTAGTGAATCTTCACTGCACTGTCCCCATTGCAAATATATTCTTCCATAAAGATGGAGGCTAAAACTGCACGCATATTCCAGATGTGATTTCACAGTCTTTCACAACCAAAACAGGATGCCTTTAATTTTGTGCTCCAATCCACTTGTAGTAAAGGCCAATGTGCCAATTGTCTTCCTAACTGCTTGTTGTGCATGCTTGCTAATTTTCTTGTTCCTTGTTATTTATTACAAATGGGCTTACATTAACACTGCAATGAAGTTACTGTGAAAATCCCCTAATTGCCACACTCCAGTGCCTGTTTGGGTACACTGAGGGAGAATTTAGCATAGCCACTGCACCTAACCAGCATGTCTTTTGGATTGTGGGAAGAAAGCGGAGCATCTGGAGGAAAGCCACGCAGACATGCGAAGAACAAGCAGAGTCTGCACAGTGTCAAATTTGGGAGTCAAACCCAGTGCCTGGTGCTGTGAGGTTGCAGTGCTAATCATTGTGTCACTTTGCTGTTCCATGGCCAATCCACCTAACCTGCGCATTTTTAGACTGTGGGAAGAAACTGGAGCATGCAGAGGAAGCCCACAGAGACACAAGGCAAATGTACAAATTCCACGCTGTCACCCGAGTCTCAGGCACTCTGCTCACCATCGTGCCACCCCAGGTTGGATTGATCAATAGAGTGTTCTACATTTGTGATAATTGAACCTCACTGGGAGATTGCACTCTTTATTACTGGATATATACATGTAGCTTCTTAGAAGGTGTCAGATTTAATCACAATTATTTCATTTATTTTACTTGTGTAAACATAATAGACATATAATTACCTGGAGGATATGGCTGTATAGTTGTATTGGCACTGGACTAATAATTCAGAGACCCAGGCCAAGATCTGAGGACACACCACGACAAATGGTGAAATTTGAATCCAATATAAATTAGAAGTCTAATGTGATCATGAAACAATTGTTGATTGGCATAAAAACCCATTTGGTTCACAGATGGCCTCTAGCAAAAGAAATCTGCCATTCTTATTTGATCAGGCCTCCCTATGACTCTAGAGCTGAGGCGATGTGGCTGAGTAAGCTACTCAGTTCAAGGGCAATTAGGGATGGGCAATAAATGCCAGCCCAGCCAGTGACACACACATTACAATAAGAAGCAATTTATGGAGAATAATTTAATTTAAAGTCTTGCAGAGAGATCCAACATAAAGGAATGAGATAAATGGGGAGAGGCAGAGCGGACACAAAATAATAGTTTCCCTTGGCAGAGAATTCTCAGACCAGCAGACAGACAGATTCAAGTTAAGTGGCAAAATGTGTAGAGGGGAAATGAGGAAGAATTTTTTTACGCAGCGGGTGGTGGGTGTCTGAAATTCGCTGTTGAGTTGGTATGGAGGCAGAGACCTTAAAGTGTTTGAAAAAGTGCATCTACACCTTACATGCTGTAAGCTACAGGGCTATGGGCCGTGTACTGTAAAGTGTGGTTAGAAAGGACACCTGGCTGTCCTCGGGCTGACATAGGGGTCAAATGGTCTCGTTCTGTGCCATAACCTTTTTACGGTTATATGGGTATATAATTTAAAATTGAGTGACAATTTTGAGGCACTGTACCAAAAAGTCCATCTTAAAGAGACAACAGCAATCCAGCAGTATCACTGCAGAATAAAGAGAATATAGATACAGATGACACATTGATTACAACTGGAATGATCCACAGCACAAAAAGAGATGAGGTATTGATTGCATCTGATAAATTTTGGGCTTAATGATGGGAAATCCCTAAATTCCAAATAAAAATATTGGGTGTCATGCAAAATTTGACATTTTAGTCAATAACCTCAATGAATAATTGAAATCCCATTCTCATCACTGAAGCTTTACTGTGACTTTACTACTCAATGGGTTAAATGATCTTCGATGATTGAGATACAGATGCTATCCTCTGAGTATCCCCTGTAAAATTTGTTGAAATTAAGTTTTGTCCTGCCTTGCTGGGGGATTTAATCTTCAAAATATCCTACAAATTAGAATATGTAACCATAGAATCTAATGCTAATTTTTAATTGGGCTTTAATGTACTTGGGGTAGCACAGTGGTTTGCACTGCAGCCTCATAGCACCAGGGATCCAAGTTCAATTCTGGCCATGGCTGACAATCTGAGTGGATATTTATGTGTTCTCCCCCTGTCTGCATGGATTTCCTCCAGGTGTTCTGGTTTCCTCCCACACTCCAAAGATGTGCAGGATAGGCAGTTTGTCCATGCTACATTGCCCCTTAGTGACCAAAGTTGTGTAGAAAAGGTGGATTTTCTATGATAAATGCATGGGATTACGAGGACAGAATGGGAGGTGAGCTTGGGTAAGATGTTCTTTCAGAGAGTTGGTGCGGACTCAATGGACCAAATGCTCACCTCCTACACCGTTGGTTGAGATTCTATGGTTACATATTCTAATTTGTAGGATTACAGGGGAAAAAGATGGTCTGAGGGATTTGGACAGCTCTTTGTGAGAAGTGGCACAGGCCTGATGGACCAAATGGCCTCCTTCTGTGCTGTAAGTCTCATAATACTTACAATTTTGTTAATGAGAATGATAAATCTGATCTATGCAATCCGTAGTGAATGTTTCAGATAACAAGAGATTCAGGTTAAAAAATAGGAAAATAGGGATTAAAAAAAAGTCAAGAACATTTTCAACTTCAGGGTTTACATTTATGTAATAAAATACAAGTATTATTTTTAACATAAATGATCCCAATAACCTTTTTCAAGACACATAGATTGAGAGAAATGTTGAGAAGGTAGATTTTCTGCCCTAAAAAAGGGATTTTGGTGCTTTTTCCTGACTGTAAAAAAATCTGGTCAAAAACTTACTAACTCCCTGGGTGACAGCCATAGGATGCTTCACATACTTTTGACCTCAACAACATGATCAGGAGTTATAGGTAAAATAATACCTCTGAGACCAGTTGTGACTCCAAAGTATAGCAGGTTTATTCAAAAGCTTTTAGGAGACACACCTGACACCAAACAATGGTTCCCCAGGCTTCTCTCCAAACACAAATTAAGAACACATATTTATAGCCTCCACCCCTGCCAGCACGTACGCACTTTCCCATACTCAGCAGGCGCCCAAGGCTGTGGGTTGTCCTCCATTGTGTGAACGTGGCTGCCTCGGCAGTTTCTTTATGGTTATCTCAAGGCCGCAGTTGTGCCACATCTCAACACTTGTGTGATTAGCTATTAGTTAACATACAGGCCAGCAAAAACAAGTTAACTGGCATACAAGGTAACGGGACGGGTATAACAATTTTACGTTCGTAGGTACCTGTATAGCATATAATACATCAGTATGTAATACATAAATAGTACATAAATATATATGAAGGCATGCATGTAAGCTCCACTATGTAAGACAGAAGTCCATAATATTAAAGACACAAAAATAGATATGAGCTGGGTCAGCTACATTCCTGAACACAATCAGCTGGGAAAATCATAAACTTGTGTACAACAGCAGGGACAGCTGCTTTCTTATCCGTCTGGAATACACAAAAACAAGTCTTACACTATCTTTCTCACAAATCTCCAAAGTTCATTAACCCAATCCCTACTTCAGCTCCACCAGAAGGAAAGGAGGGGAAGTTGGAGAAAGCCGGATTTTCATCCTTGAGGTGGAGTTTTGGGAGTCAAGAAAATTCCTGGCTTGGTCTGCCCTCCTATGGCAAAAGTGTCAACAAAGGCAGGATTTTCACATTGTAGGTCTCGGGGAGTGGGGGGTGGTGTTGGGCTAGCCGAGCTTGTGGGATCTTGGGGGCACCCACAGGGGCTGCCATGTGCAGAGATGGGCTGTTTAAATAACTTAATGCTGTTGTGGAAATGTTGGACTGGGGCAGGCACAGTAAGAAGTCTCACAACGCCAGGTTAAAGTCCAACAGGTTTATTTGGAATCATAAACTTGCGGAGTGCCACTTCTTTCTCAAGTGAGTCAAGTGGACTCCATATAAACCTGTTGGATTTTAACTGGTGTTGTGAGATTTCTTACTGTGGGAAATTGACACAGTTAAAAGAAAAGCAGGAAGGTTCCCCAGCCCTACCTCTCACACTTTAAAGGGTCTGGATGTTTAAAGCTTTTATTGCCTCACAGTAAAAGAAGATTTTTAAGAAAGTCAGATGAATGAATGTTCTTTGAAACTTATTTTACACATCCTGTGGTCACTAAGAGGTTAACTGCTCTATACAGTGTTTAGTGGGTGAATGGACATGGAAGTGTCATAGCTTGGACTGGGATACATGGGGGGGCCGTAAGGATTGATTGAGCTAGAACTCTTTGAAAACCTGGCTTGATTCCATGAAAATTCAAAGAATGAAGGGATCCTTAACCAATGGAGCCAGCCAGGCCAGTGGTGCAGGATGGGGACTTTTGAGGCAAACCAGCTCTTTTAAAGACCTTGAGGAAAAGCGGAACCCCCGAAAATGGAGTCGGAAGAACCCAGAATTGGGACCCAGCTGCCATTTTAAAAGGCCTCCCCAGTCTTCCTGGCTGGGTGAAAATCTAGGCCCAAGTCAATCTTTGTTATTCTTGCATATTTTCAGTTACTTGTTTGAAAGTATATCAAGTTGACAGTGGCTATTAGCCTCTCTTTATGTTAAGAATACACATCAAAGGAATGTGAATAAAATCCCATTCAACAACCAACCATCTCAAAAGTCTAATTAAGAAGAACAATTCTGCCAGTACTTCCTTTAAAAATAGTTTTGTGACCTTGAATAAATATTACAATGCAAGATATATATTCACACAGAAAGAATGTACCTTATAACTTTTAATTCTGGTCAGTCTTGTCAAGTCCAATTGAATCTGACTTTATGACTAATTACTCTCCATTTCCAGTGTCCCGATTCAGATGGTCCAAAACTTATCATACATTACAGGATTTCTGACTCAGGTGTGTTCCATCCACTGCTCAAAAACTTCATTTATGTTAAGTACCAGTCATTTCTTGAACTGAACTGTACAGCAGACAGTAACCCAGCATCCACCATTATCTGGTTGAAGAAATCTTGGACGCGGAATGGGTGCATACGATTGGTCACTGGAGTAAGCAATTCGATCCTTAAGAAAATAAGTGTTGATGATTCAGACAATGGTGACTACATCTGCTGAGCACACAATGAATATGATTTAAGGGAATCCACTGTAAAGATATACCTCGTATCTGATTTAAGAACTAAGTGTCAAAGGGAATTCTTTTTTCCTTTATGGATTATTGGTGCAGAACAAACTAAGGCAAGAGTAATTTATTATAAACATCAAGCATGAACTCTTTTACCTTTTAGCTTTCCAATTCCTCTTCATGTGTCAAACCAAGATGATTTAATTCCCTGCAATTCTGCTTGTGAAGTAAAATAAGCCAATGATCAATAAGCCTAGCAATGTATATTATCTAAGAAAAGTGAATTCTTCCCTTAATTCCACATCATAAAACTATCTAGTGATCTTTCCATCCATTTAGAGATCAGTAAATAGATTTTCCTCACTTGAGCCATCAAATGCTACTTTTTTTATTCATTCATAGGACATGGGCATCACTGGCTGGCAAGAATTTGTTGCCCCATCCCTAGTTGCCCTTGAAGGGCAGTTGAGAGTCAACTACGTTGTTGTGGCTCTGGAGTCATCACATGTAGGCCAGGTAAGGACGGCAGATTTCCTTCCCTAAAGGGCATTAGTGAACCAGATGGGTTTTTCTGACAATAGTTTCATAGTGACTAGCAGATTCTTAATTTTTTTTTATTATTGAGTTCAAATTCCGTCATCTCCCATGGCGGGATTCAAACCCGGGTCCCCAGAACATTAGCTGAGTTTCTGGATGAATAATCTAGCGATTATAGCACTAGGCCATCGCCTCCCCTCAGTCTGAAGAATATTAATATTAATGCAACCAACCATCTGTCAAAGGACCAGTAGACTTCTGAGAGATGGAATTAACTCCAAAGAAGAAGTCATGCAATCAAATCGTGAACTAAAGTTTCATAATGAGCATACATATAAGAATACAATTAGCAGCATTTTAAATATTAAATATTAAACATTTGAATTATACAAGGTTTTTGAGTAGATGTTATTAACTGACAATTAGCATCTGAGATTACTATAGCCATTTGAATGGATCACAGTAAAATGCTATAAGTTTTGTTCTACTTATTAGAAGTTGATATACTTCTGGTTAATTCTATGCATTGCTGAGAGGCTCAAGGTTTAATATCCTCTTATAATGTTTCTAGACCTTATACAATGCTGCTCTTGAAAATTAACATGGGCCAGACTTTGGGCCTCTCTCACTGGCTGGCCTTTAAAGCCAATGAGGGCATAAAATTGAAAGCATGGAATTCCCTCTGGGTTTCTGCCCACTCAGACCACACTGTAATTTTACACTGGGGTGGACAAGGATGGGAAGCTCACCCTTACTCCAACTGAAACCCTTGTTAGCTATTTAAGGCCTGTTTCCCAACCAGACTCAATTCATTGGCTGGTGGTAAGATTAAATGTCCATGGGTATAGCTCTAAAAAGAACAGAGTTAGATCCTGGGTGAGGAAGGGTTGGGTGGTGGAGGTGGGGCAGGGAAACTTCCATCAGAAGACCCTTTTCTGAAGTCTGATATATAGGTGCAGTAGCCTCTGGACCTCCCTCCCCCACCAGCATCTCTCACAAGACCACGATTGCCCCCTGTGCACTCCCCTTTGCCTTCAATGCCCTCCCTGTACTGAGACTCCTTGAACTTACCTTGGCCTCCAGTGCTTGGCCTGGGCTCCAATATCCTCCTGCATTTCTTTTTCTGTCCACTGCAGCGCTGTTGCAGCAGGAACTGAAGGGCTGCCAGTCAGTTCCACCCATAGCCACTCATTTAAATGTGAAGTGGCTGTGGGACACTTGGACCCAGGAGGGATGTGCCCCCCACCAACTCTTTGGATGGCAGGATGCGAGATACAACCATCTGTAAAATTCAGGCCATTGGGCTGGATAAAAGGAAAGGGAGGGGGTGGGCAAGCCCCCCACAATCCCAATGGCTGCCCTGCAGCAATTTAATCCCGAGGGCAAAATTAATTGCTTTAAGGTAAGACTTTTACCTCTTCCTGATCTGGAGTCCTACCTTAGAGGAATGCCACTGTTGGGTCTACAGGTGGTCCCTGATGCTAAGCAGCCCAGGTTAGTGTGTGATGGTGGATCTTGGTGATGTGTTGATGAAGTGGAGCGATTTGGACCAGTTTCAAGATGCTGGGAACAAGGTTAAAGACAGGGGATGATTTTCTTAGGGTTGGAGGTGTAAGTGCCCACAATGGGCCCAGGGACATTCATTAACCACTTGAGGGCCTCCCATAACATGTTCGATGAGGCCAAGGAAGATGGGGAGGGGACTGGAAGGGTCACTACTGGATTTTAGGTGCCTTCGTCCTTCAAACATGCACATGAGGGTACATAAATCCAGTTGATAGAGTGAGTGTCCTCACTTCTCTTTGTACTGCTTGTGCTGGTCTCACAGATATCAATATAATTAATCTCAGCCATTCATCACATTTCCACTCCTTTCTCAAGGGCATTATCCGGGCATTTGTTCTCAAAACTTAATTTAAGTACAAGTTAACTCTCAAGCTCAAAATCCCTGGCAAAGTGAGGGGCATCAGCTCATCTTGATGCATAGGTTGTGATCAGACTGCAAAACCCAGCAATGTCTGTTCGGAGTACAGATATTGTGGAGCCTTTTTTCATTTGTGGTTTAAAAAATATCCAGTTGCGTCTCAGGCTTTTGAAGCAGATTGAGGGATTTAGGCAAAGACAACTCTAGGTAAATTTAATTGTCATAACGTGAAACGTAATTTTTATTTTTTTAATTTCCGTATAACGTAACATTGGATGTCAGCGAAAATAGAGCAGATATAAATGTATTTTTAAAGTATTTTGAATTATTTGATTGGTTCTTAACACATTCTTAATGGCAAATTATTTATCTTTAGTTGAAGGGTCCTAGAGTCACAGGGGTCGAGTTTGAGCCTGTCCGTCCGCAGGATCAGCAGCTCAAGATCCAGTGAAACCCGGAAATCAAAAAACTCGTTGGTAAGATCGCGATTCCGGATTTTTCTACCCCTTCGCCACAACGTAATTATGTCCAACCCCAGAACCTGATTTTAATACATTTAAATAAATTTTAATATAATTATCATAGAATCACTACAGTGCAGATGATGGCCACTTGGCCCATCGAATTTGCACCAGCAACAATCCCACCCCGGCTCTCTCCCCATAACTCCAAGCATTTACCCTGTTAATCCCCCTGACACTAAGAGACAATTTAGCATGGCCAACCTAACCCACACATCTTTGGAAAGTGGGAGGAAACCACAGGAAACCCACACAGACATGGGGAGAATGTGCAACATTCCACACAGACAGTCACCTGAGACTGGAATAGAATCCGAGTTCCTGGCACTGTGAGGCAGCAGTGCTAACCAATTTGCCACCATGACGCCCCAAATTATGCATCTCCCTCACCATATGTACCGCCTTCACTAAATTTTCGTAACTTGCCGACGCGACGTGATGTCACAACTCATCCACTCAGATGTGAACCTGTCGTAAAGGTAAGTACAGCCCCTGGGGTAGAAGAACATAGTCGGATAGTGCCCTGAAATTGCCCCTGGCACAGGCTGGCACTACCAACTCAGCAATTCCAACCTGGCAGTGCCAACCTGGACCAGATGGCAGTGCCAGGAGGGCGTCCTATGGGGAGTCTCCTGCGCATTGATTCATTTATTTGTAGCGGTGAGGGAAGCAGGTGTGGGAGGTGCGGGGATTATGACATGCTGGCGATGGCTGTTTGGTGCGGGCAGGCTGGGGATGGGGAGAGGGTGGAGAATGGGGCCTATGTCTGTGACGTTTGGGTGGAAGTGAGGAGGATGCCGGCGGTGACTGTTGGGGGGAAGGAGTTCAATGCCGACAATGTTCGCGGGTGGGGAGGATGCCGGCGATGACTGTTTGGCGGGGGTGCAGCGGAAGCCCCAGAGACATTCGTGGTGGGGCAGAGGGGAGATTAACTCTTGGTCTGATTGGGTCACTGTTTTCAATCAGATCCTGACAGCCTGCCATTTTCTGGCATGATTCCACCCATAGAATTTCACAGCACTGGAAGAGCCTCTTTGGCCCATCATGTCCATACCAGCCATTAAGTACCTATCTATTCCAATCCCATTTTCCAACACATGGTCCAGGGTCTTAGAAATAGAAATACAGTGCAGAAAGTGGCCAATTGGCCCATTGAGTCTGCACCGACCACAATTCCACTCAGACCCCACCCCCATATCCCCACACATTTACCTGCTAACCCCTCTAATCTATGCATTTCAGGACACTAAGGGGCAATTTTAGCATGGCCAATCAACCTAATCTGCACATCTTTGGACTGTGGCAGGAAACCGGACCACCCAGAGGAAACCCAAGCAGACATAAGGAGAATGTGCAAACTCCACAGAGACAGTGACCCAAGCCGCGAATCGGACCCAGGTCCCAGGAGCTGTGAAGCAGCAGTGCTAACGACTGTGCTACCGTGCCGCCCCATTAATACAAAGCAACTTCACAACAGGTAGGTTAATAGTGTTGGTGAGGATATCTCAGCCCTGAATGCTGTGGAGCATCAAGTGGAAATCTAACTCATCTAAACTTTTGCCATTACACTTGTTGGCTTCCATTCTAAATACTTCCCATGGATTTTGAGGGTTAAATGCTGTTATTCAAAATGTGATTCAGTATCTCCACACATGACCCAAGATTCTGTAATGTGGATATAAGTATGCCATAAATCACCAGGCACACACATCACAAGGATTAAACTTAACATTTAACCTGATTAATCATTTCTGCTGAGAAATATATTGCTTAGTTTTATTTTTTTTTAAGTGTTACAAATAGGCTTACATTAACACTGCAATGAAATTACTGTGAAAATCCCCTTGTCACCACACTCCAGCCCATGTTCGGGTACACTGAGGGAGAATTTAATGTAGTTTGGAGGTGAAGAAGTGATATGTTTATTTTTAATTAAAGTGTTAAATTTCATCAGCACTGTAAAATCAAGTGATGACTTAGAAGGATGTGGTGACATTGAAATGTGATGCTCCAGTCACACAGGCCAGCGGACTTGTCCTTGTGTGCAGAGGTCCTGGTCTGGGTGATTACATATTTACTCAGGCCCCCTTGTGAATCATAGTCAGTAAGAATGGACAGGTGCTTGAGGTACTGAACCTGCAGCTCCTGTGATCCCAAGTACAAGAGCGAACTAAATAGCTCCAGTGAAATGATGCCTGCTTTCCGATTCTAAATCTGGAGGTACCATGGGAATTTCGAAAGGGAATTCCCATGGCTAACCATGCTAGCAGCAGCCAGCAGGAGTGTGGCGGGCAATGGATTCAGTAGCAATCGTGCTAAAAGCAATAAATGCATGGAGACATTGCAGAAGCAGATAGGCAGAAAGGAGAGCTTTCAACACAATATTAATCAAATAGAGCTTGAAGAAATAGCATTCCAAATGTCGCAGGAACAAAAGGAATGACTAGATAACCCCAATCACAGAGTATTCCTAATCGTGCACAGTTCCATTCATTTTACAGGTCAATGCTGCCCTTGCATGTGTTGGTAAGTCACAAGCTTGCCTCTCACTTACTGCAAATAAGTTGGAATAAACAGCGGTTTGAGATCATTTGCAGCAAATAGCGTGCACATTTACAATACTGGGCACAGGCATTAACCATTGCAGCATACCATTCAGGAAGTTCAAAACCTCAGACTCTGACACAGCAGAGTTTGGACGAGTTTAAGTTTCCAGAGGGTAAAGAATGGAATGCCAGCCAGGAGAGTGTGACAATGGTCAGTCAGTTTGCACACACACATTCACACGCAGTTTGAACGCATACACACACTCACACACATACATCAATGCACACACACATACATACATACGCATACTCTGAACACAGACACACATACACAGTTTGAATACCCACTTACTCAGTTAATGGTTGGGTGTTGGGGAGAGTCACAGAACAAAGAGATCTAGGGGTACATGTTCATAACTCCTTGAATGTGAAGTCACAGGTGGACACAGTGATGACAGCATGCTTGTTTTCATTGGTCAGAAAATTGAATACAGGAGTTGGGACGTCTTGTTGAAGTTGCACGGGACATTGGTAAGGCTATGCTTGGAATATTGTGTGCAATTCTGGTCACCCTATTATAAGAACATAAGAACATAAGAAATAGGAGCAGAAGTAGGCCATCTAGCCCTTCGAGTCTGCCCCGCCATTCAATAAGATCATGGCTGATCTGTCGCTGCTCAGTTCCACTTTCCCGCTTTCTCCCCATAACCCTTAATCCCCTCTCTTATCAAAAACCCATCAACCCGCGTCTATTATTAAACTAGAAAGACTGCAGAAAAGATTTACTAGGATGGTACTGGGGCTTGATGGATTGAGTTATAAGGAGAGGCTGAATAGACTGGGACTTTTTTGTCTGGAGCATAGGAGGCTGAGGGGTGATCTTATGGAGGTCTTTAAAATAATGAGGGATAATCAGCTAGATAGTCAATATCTTTTCCCAAAGGTATGGAAGTCTAAAACTAGAGGGCATAGGTTTAACGTGAGAGAGGAGAGATACAAAAGTTTCCAGACGGGCAATTTTTTTCACACAGAAGGTGGTGAGTGTCTGGAACAAGCTGCCAGAGGTAGTAGTTGAGACGAGTACAATTTTGTCTTTTAAAAAGCATTTAAATAGTTACGTGGGTATGATGGGTATAGAGGGATATGGGCCAAATGCGGGCAATTGGGATTGCTTAGGGGTTTACAAAAAAAAGGCAGCATGGACAAGTTGGGCCAAAGGGCCCATTTCTATGCTGTAACCTCTATGACTCGATAACATACACACACACACCGACACACACACATACAACTTTTGAACACACATACATGTATACCTACACAGTAAAAAGGTCAGTTGAGGTTATCAGATCGTTATTTGAAAAGGGAAAGAAAGATATTACAGGAGAAATAGTTTCGTCAGAAGATCACCATCGAGACAGCAGGCTGAATGGCCTCCTCTGTGTTTTAACTATTCTATAATTCTATGATTCTGTTCACAGCACCACGCACCGCCCCCCCGTGCCCCAACTCCCCTTTCCAACTGCTGAGCTCAGTTAAAATCCTGCCCAAAGGTGCAGCCCTGCTTGCCCTGGAGGCAGAGCTCTGACAACACTGAGGCAATGGAGGGGTCAAGACAGATAGTGGGGAGATAGAAAGGTGCATCATCAGTGTACTTGAGGAAGTTGAATACATGTCTTCAATGAGGTGATATTAGGAAGAAGATGTGGTAAAGGATAGGTTCTTGAATGTTTCTGGAAGAGTTTAAGGGGCTGGGAGGAAGCTGGAGATGCTTTGTCTAAGATTGGGCAGGGAAGAGTGGGAGCGAGCAAGGACAGTCTCATGGAGCTAAATAACATAGTAGAGACATCAGAAGAGGATAAGATGATTAGTCATGACAGAGGTGCCAGAGAAATTAAAGGCTTGAAATGTAGTCATGCACCATGGTAACAGATGCCCTTTTATGTTGATTGGGGCTGTTTCTGTGCTATGGCAGTATTAGAAACTGTTTAGACCAGACTGAAACAGAAAGTTAGCGGAAAGCTAGACATTGACTTGGCAGATGGAAACGTTTTCAAAGAGATTGGCAGGAAAGGGAAGGTTGGATTTCAGGAAGAACTTTGTGAGGATAGAGAAAAAAATGTCATTTTGTTTTTGAGGAGAGGCTAATGGCACCAATTTTAAATCAGAGAGAGCATGGACTTGGGAAGATGAAGCTACTTACAATGTCAGCAAACTAGGGGATCAAGCAAGAAATTGGACGGTGGATAATTTAGCGTAATCAGTGTCAAAGTAGAAAATGTAGGTCTCATTTATTATTATTATTGTCACAAGTAGGCTTACATTAACACTGCAATGAAGTTACTGTGAAAATCCCCTTGTCGCCACACTTTGATGCCTGTTTGGGTACACTGAGGCAGAACTTAGCATTGCCAATACACCAAACCAGCAGGTCTTTTGGACTGTGGGAGGAAACTGGAGCACCAGGAGGAAACCCACACAGACACAGGAAGAACATGGAGACTCTGTGCAGACAGTGACTCAAACCGGGAATCAAACCCAGGTCCCTGGTGCTGTGAGGCAGCAATGCTAACCACTGTGTCACCATGCCACTCTATGGATGAGATGAACTTAATGTAGATATAATGGCAGGAGTTGGCTATAAACGGACGGTGCTTTATTACAAAATAAAGTAAAACCATCAGCCTGTAGTGAACACAGCATGAGCAAAATGAAAAGAATAATAGACCCACTCAGGGCTCTGCTTTATACAAGGCTTGGTGTACAGATTAGTTAATTATCAGTCCGCAGGGAGCTCGTATTCAATGAGTACCACAGGGAAGTCAATCAGTGATTCCCCATGCGTCTTGGAGCTTATCACAGTAGAGATGACAGAAGATTGGGAGAGAAACTGGAAAAATGTGGGGGATTGAGAGCAGAGTTAGCCTGGGATCTTTAGCTGGTAAGCAAGGGGAAGCGAAGTAGCAAAAGCAGCTAAATGAGTGATCTCAAAATTTGTGACAAAGAAGTCCATGAGGCCCTTACACTTGGAAGGTAATGGTAAATGTCCAACAGGAGATACAGATTGAAGAATTTTTTGGAAATAGAGAAGGGAAGAGTGAAATGGATATCAGGACTATGGACTGAAACAGTGAATACAAGATTGTACCTAGCACGCATAAATAAAAAATTTGGAATGTGACTCCTTACAGTAGTAAAGAACTTCACACTAATAAAGCAAAATGCAAAGTGAAAGGAAGAACTGAATGACAGTATCACTGTCGCATGAGGCACAAAAATTTCAAGCCATTATCTCCTCTCAAATACACCACCGCAAATAACATTCATTGGGTTTGACTCTGAGCATAGTTCAGTTTCATTTATAGTGCAGAAGTCAGCACCATAGCTTCAGAAGCGATAAGTCTTTCTCTAATCTACCAGACTTCTGTGGTGATTTAATAATGGAAGCACAGGACAATAACTTGACTGAATAGTTACAATGGCTTTTTTTCAGCTCATCTCAATCCTTTTTTTAATCAAAATGTGGACAATTCAAAAAGGTAATTAATCATCTTCTGACACAAAAGCTTGAGTTACCTCCTGAAGAGTATGAGTAGCTAATCATGGCTTATCATGACCTCAGTAATAATTCAATGGATCAAGTGGAATCAATGGTAGAGTATGTTATGCCATGTCTATGAAGGAAGCTGGTTTTTATGAATGAGCAGCATGGTGGCACGATGGTTAGCACTGCTGCCTCACAGTGCCAGGGGCCCGTGTTCAATTCCGGCCTCGGGTGACTGTCTGTGCGGAATTTGCACATTCTCTCTGTCTCTGCGGAATTTGCACATTCTCTCTGTCTCTGCGTGTGTTTCCTCTGGCTTTTCTCTCACAGTTCAAAGATGTGCGGGTTCAGTGAATTGGCCATGATAAATTGACCATTAGTGGCAGGGGGATTAGCAGGGTAAAGAAGTGGGGTTATACAGATAGATCCTGGGTGGGATTGTTGCTGGTGCAGACTCGATGGGCCAAATGGCCTCTTTCTGCACTATAGGGATGCTATGATTTGATAGAATAGATTATCTAGCAGATTCTATGCTTTATTTTCTTCGGGAAATCTTAAATGAGATTCATGCATTAACATTTTTTTCTCATTCGGAATTCAAAACAACATGATCAGCGAGGAAGTTTGGGTGAACATGACACAGCCAAAGATGCTGATGTCCAGAAGGAAACAACAACATCCAAATTATGAATGTCTGGGGGTCCTGATCCTCAATCACTTAATCTATTTTTTTTAAAACAACATATCACTTCATCTGGAGGTTTGTTCATTTTGAATCTTTTTTGCTGACTCATGGCCCATATGAAACTTATCTTTCCTGAAGTAAACAATATTTATCTAAGCGGCAAGAAGCAGAGGTTGTTTTAAGCGGTATATGTTTGTAATATTGGAAGTTGGAAACAAGGTGTAGATGTTACAGCATATTTCATATCATGTTTCTGTACAAGGAAGTGGAACTGTCCAGTCAGATTCACGTTAAAGGTAATTGCTTGTATGAATATTTCTGGCTTCAGTTCAAACCGTGCTGAGAGAGTTTATGGTGTGTAAATAAAAGCTCAGAAAAAGAATGAGATGATGCTGTGCAACCAAGGACCACTTTTAGGGGAAGAGACCTTGTTGCAATTTTAGTTTAACTGAACCATAGCAGAAGGAGTTTAGCAATGAGAGGGAAAACATCTCTCATAGTTTTTTCTAGAAGAAAAGCCATACAATGGAGTAAGGGGCAAGGAAGCCAGTGTCAGAAATCTAAAGAACAGCTAATCAAGTAGACTCGAATGAAGATAAGTCTGGAAACCTGATATTATCTGATACTAGGAAGTCTGATGTTAAAGGGTTGGGAGAAACTGGAACAGGGTACTACTGTTCATTGAGGTTACAGACAAAGCTGAGTTGGCTGGTGAGAAACTAGGAGAGATATCTGAAGTAAATCTAAGATTTGTGATAACTTACTGCAGCCTGTGAAGTGATAGTTGAAGCAATCGTGAAGCAATTAGCAGCTGCATCTCTGAGATTGTTTTGAACGTTTTCAAGCTTTCACACAAAGGAATATTGAAAGGAGAGTTGTAAAATCTGAAAGCGGATCTGGGAACAACTGAGGGGAAGCATTGTTTGACAGAAGATTCTAAGGTGTGTTTTCTTGAGAGTTTGGAAGCTGGAATCCAGTGATATAAATTAGGTCATGTTGTAACAATCAGCTGGGAGGATCTAAGGGGAAATCCACAGAAGGTTACTTGGGTAACATCTGGCACTTGGTTTCAGAGTGGAGTGTGGCTGACTACAGCCAACCTGTGGGTTTAAGGGGATTGTGTGTTTGCGGAGATGATTATAGCTTAAGATATATTTTGTAACCTGTATTACATTTGCAACCAGTGTACATTTGTGCAGATAAGTTGGAGTGAAGGAGTATTGGAGTACAATCAAACTTTTCTGCTTTGGTAATTTTTTTTTGTTGTTAAAAGCCAACTGGTAGCCCTGTGACTCTGTTCATTCATGTTCTCCAAAAACAAAGTAAAGGTTAAGATATTTTGAGCCAAGATTCCATTCTGGGATTTTCCAGTCCAGTGGTAACATCAGCTGGGATCATAACAATAAGGAACAAGAGCATTTTGTTTTCTGGTACAGTCTAACTTATTGCATTCAATATTTCGAAAAGATGAACTTTCCCCCAACAGCTGCAGTTATTCTTCTGCATGAAAGTAACATCCCCAATGATAAGCAACGGTTCTTCCTGGCAATTTGGTTAGCTTTATTTTCGCTTATTTCCAATGCCAAAATATTGATTGATTTTGAGAGAGGTTAATATATTTAAGAGACCCTAAACCAACTTCAAATGTCCCTGAAGAGTTGCTCCACCCAATACAGGGTCAGATATTAGCATCTGAAATTGATTTTATTCCACACTTCCTTAGTTTTCAGGCAAGATGCCAAGTGGATATTAAGAGAAATTCCTCTTCCATGTTAAGATTTAAAAAGAAACACAAGAAATAGAAGCAGGAGTAGAATAAACAGGGATTTTCTCCCTGGAAAGATGGAGGCTGATCTGATAGAAATTTATAAAATTATGAGAGGTATAGATAGGGTTGACAGTTGGAAGCTTTATCCCAGGGCAGAAATGACAAGTACAAGGGAGAATAAGTTCAAGGAGCGGAACGCTTCCATGGAGATGTGCAGGGGAAGGTTTTACACAGAGGGTGGTAAGGGCCTGGAATGCACTCCAAATGAGGTGGTTTAGGTACTTACATTCACCACATTTAAAACTTACCTTGATAGGCAAATGAAGAAACAAGGAATAGAGGGATAAAAGTGATTGGTCAAGATAGGACATTGTGATCGGCACAGGCTCGGAGGGCTGAAAGGCCCATTGCTGTGCTGTACCGTTTTTTGTTCTTTATAAGACCCATAAGATGGGCCTGCTCCACCATTCAATACAATCATGTCTGATCCAGAGCTTCACTTCACTGCACTTCTCCACTCCCTCTCCACATCCCTTGATTTCCTGAGAAACCAAAAGTGGGCTTATGTTGAAGGGGAGGGGAGGGAGGTAAGCACAATGATGGGTGTGGGGAGGGGGTACTTATGCAGGGAGAGTTTTGCAAGAATGGGTCAACAGCTGAGGGGGTGGGGGCACATGCAAAGGGGGAGTTATGCAAGGGTCTGATCAGGAGGGTCCTGATGTCCAATTCCAATGACCAGTGTTGGTGTGGGGGGTGGATAATGTGGGCAAAATTTGGGGCAGGAATGGTTGGGCGGAGGGGGGCAGTGTTCAATGTCCATGAAGGGGGCGGGGAGGTGTTGGGAGAAGATCACCCAGTTCTGTAGGAGATCAGGCTGGCCTACTCAATGGCACCTCAGTGCTCTGCAGCCACCACCCCCATCCCTGTGCCCACGCCCCCCCCCGCCATCCTTCCACCACCACCCCCCCACACCCCCCACACTTACCAGTGCAAAGCTCCCAGCTGTGAGAAAAACTGACAGTGTCGAAAAATTACCCAAAAGACCAGCACGGAGGTCTCCAGTATTCACGTTTCAATGACACTTTTTAGAATTTTTAATGAGTAATAATTAGAATGAAGTCATTCATTGTCATAAGCAGAATAAGCAACAAATACAACATAGGATTGATTGGCATTCATGAAACTCCTCCACAACACTACTAAAGTACAATCATTTTAGCACATTGTCTGAAGAGGCAATGTGGGGCACGGTTGTTCAAGATCCCTTGAAACAAACTCCAGGAATACGCTCCATTAGAGTGGCAACCCCTAGCTGCAACCAAACGTGGAAAAGTTTAGAGACACAAGCATGGGCCTAGCAGGTCAATGAGGCCCTTCTGTTGGATTTAAAAAAGCCAAATGAACTTGGGTTCGAAAAACTTTCTATATTGCTCTAACTTCCTCTAAGTCATTCTTTATAACACACCGAGTTACTGTAAACCACAGAATCCCAGGAGGCCAAAAATACACTTCCTACCAAAAATGACCCTCATTCCTAGAATTGCAGAGAATCCTCATGCATGAAGTTAGTTAAAGTTATGAGGCGGATGGGGAGGGGGGGTGTTCATAGCCTCAGATAGAATGCCAGGTAAAATCAGGATAGAAAACTTGTCACATTTGTGTGAAAAAAAGCACAATTATTTTATCTAACTTTATCCTGAACAGATGGTGCAAATTTCCAAGCAGCTGTCAGTCTACAGACTAACTTTGTCAGCAGCTGTTACCTCATTGGCCTTGTCTTTACTTAGGCTTTACTGACATTTTCAAACAGGCTTTGTGAAGTTACAACTTTACTTACATGTTGTGGCCTTCACGAAGCTGTGAATGGTGCTGCATAGACGCTAAATTTTAATTTTCTTTCACCCTCAGCCAGCTTGTCTCTATACATATCACACAAGACCATCTGAGGAGACTTTAACTCGTAGAGAAGATGTTTGGTGACGGTGGTGGGGAAATGATATCTTTTGAGTTTACAAAGCAATACTGGATCAATTAAAACAATGCGGATACTTATTTTAACTGCAATATATTGTCATGGACCTGGCTGATGTTATCTGCAAGAGTATCCCATCTGTGGTGGTCTATAGTTTTGTTTACAGCAATGGTATTAGGAGCACATGCAAGTCCCAGTGACAGCAGTAACCAGCCCAGTCATACTATAACACTTATGGGCGGGTTTTTCCGGCCCTGTTCACTCTAAAACCCGTAAATCCCACCCAAGGTCAACGGACCTTTCCACGGTCTGCCCTCGCCCACTACGATTCCCGCGGTGGGCGGAACAGGAAAATTTGCTCCCATTTAATACAATATGAACAAACAGGACTATAATGAACCAAGATAGTTACATATAAGAACTTCTAAACACACCCACACAGTTTCAGTAGAAATTACCCTTTTGACACAAAGTACATTTACAAGATCTGAACTATTTCAGGACTTCCCTCTTCTCAAACAACTTCCAATTCAATAAGACCAGCTTATAGTCAGCACACTGTACAGAAGTGAATAGTTATTCTGGGAAAGGTCTCTTCCTGGTTCACCAAAGATATGGTTTTAACTGCCTCAACAAAAGTTTCTGCACTCTTGCTTCTGGTCTACTCGCTGGAACTGGTTTACGGACTGCTAAGTGGAATCTGCCCCTCAAACTGCTGGATGAAAACTGCCTCTTCGCTTCCATGAAAAGGATGCCAATTATTCTATTATTTCCCTTTGATGTTTCTCTCTGTGTCTGTGCCATCTTGTCCCTCAATTGCTGTAGTTCTGAGCAATTAACATATGTTTGCCTTCCCTGGATAGTGCGATTGTCTACCTGTTAGCGAGACAATGTATTCTTCGGGTCTGTCTACAACTGCTAATCTTATTACTGGGATTCACGTTGTGTGAAATACCTTTTGAAATGCTGGTGGCTTTTAACCTGCAAGCACATTTATCACAATATAAATGAAGGGAATCCAACAGTACGAATCATAAATAAAAGATTGTTCACAACAAAGAGGAAGAACTATTTATTCGAAAGAGCATTAAAATGTGGAACTTGATGTCACAAGGCATGACTGCGTTGAATAAGATGGATAGTTTTGAGGGGAAGCTAACTACAAGGGGGAATAAATAGAAAATATGTTGAAGGGATGAGTTGAAATAGCGTTAAGAGATGGAGCCTTGTAAAGGGCAAAAATGGCCTAGTCCGGTAGGCTGTGACTTGTTTCTGAGATCTCAATTTTACGTAATGTTAAACAAACTTTTGTTTTGACTTAATCCCAACCAATGTGAAATCAAAGGCCACACTAGGAATACTGTGCACAATTGTGGTCATCCGATTATAGAAAGGACATTATTAAACTAGAAAAAGCGCAAAAAAGATTTACTAGGATGCTACCGGGCCTTGATAGTTTGCGTTATAAGGAGAGGCTGGATAGATTGGGACTTATTTCCCTGGAGTGTTGGAGGCTTATAGGTGATCTTATAGAGGTCTATAAAATAATGAGAGGCATAGATCAGCTCAATAGTCAATATCTTTTTCCAAAGGTAGGGGAGCCTAAAACTAAAGGGTTTAAAGTGAGAAAGGAAAGATACAAAAGGGTCCAGAGGGGTAATTTTTTTTACACAAGTGTCTGGGACATGCTGCCAGAGGTAGTAGTAGAGACGGGTACAATTCTGTCATTGAAAAAGAGTTTAAACAGTTACATGGTTAAGATGGGTATAGAGAGATATGGGCCAAACGCGAACAATTGGGGCTAGCTTAGGCGTTTAAAAAAGGGGCGGCATGGACAAGTTAGGCCAAAGGGCCTTTTCCATGCTGTAAAACTCTATGACTCTAAAGTAACTGCTGTTGACATCTTGTTCATTCTGAAAGAATGAAAATTATTCCAGAATTAACTAGATTCCAGTTCATATCATAGCAGTTGTTTAGCTCTTGGTGCAACATAACCAGACGAGCAACACTGCATTTAAAAAAATCTTTCAAAATTTATGGGCATCACAGGCTCAGCCAGTATTGATTGCCCATTCCTAATTACCCTAGCAAGGTGGTAGTAAGCTGCCATTTTAAACCACTGCTGGTCATATGATGCAAGGCCATACCTAGGGGGAGTTTTATGACCTCATTGTGCCCATTTAGGGGTGGGAAATATAATTATGGAGACCAGAACTGCACATGATGCTCCAAGACTGGACAAACTGAGGTTCAATACAATTTTAATGGAATTCAAAAGCAGGGAAGTGATTTTTTTCATTAGAAATGAACCCCATTTCTCTTTTTATGCAATCATTTGCTTACTTGTATTGATTTGTATATCTGTATCCCATCTCACTTTCTCATCCACCCCATCCAGACTCATGTGTTCCAAGCAGTATGTGGCTTCCTTGTTCCCTCTACCATGTAAATTTATCTTTAGTGGAAGTAATTTGGCAATTAGCATGGTCTACTTTTCCTTATTACTTACGTTTATTGAATACTTTACTGTTTTAATACTTTCTCTTCTTTTCCTATCTTCTTCATGTTCCATTTATGATCCCTTCCTTTCTTCATGCAGTTATTTCAACAAACAAAGAACTAAAGTAAAACGTAATCTTACTTGTCATCCACAGTACAATTACTGTTGGATGATGGAGAAAGCTTATAACGGGATATCTAATGGGATGTCTATTATATCCAATCATTTGATGGCCCTCTCAGGTGTCAAGTAGAGAATTCTGTCCCACAACAGAACTTCATGGAAGGGTTCATGTGAGATGCTCCCAATTGTGTTTCAAGTCAACCTCATCTTCCACTTATGGAGCAATTGGCCACAACATCTGTGATCTGTGCAAAATCAGTTGAATGTTGTCCGCTGTCTTCAAGCGAAGTCAATCAGAGACCTCTACCATTGGGTATTGGATCAGTAATGAGGTATTGGTTCTTGGCCCACAGGTCCTTCTTTTGGACAATGGGTCAATGCCAGTAGCAGACATATTAGCTGCTTATCCAGAATGGCTGGCATGATTTCAAATCCTTGTTGGATTTTTAAAATCTTGGTGAATGGGTTGAATGATATTATTCATAACTATTTTCATCTCACAAGTCATGATGTGATTGTGGTATTTGACAGGTAGGGCAATGTGGGGCAGCAATGAGAACCACTTGAGCATCCCTGACACAGTCTTTGTGGCAGTGTTTAATGCACTTCCATGATCTTTGTGTGACAGCTACAAGACCATGAAGTAGTGCCCAGATGAGTGTGGCTAAAACAATACTAAAGAAAATTATCATCCAGGACAAAGCAACCTGCAATGTTGGCACCTTAAACATTCTCTCCCTCCACCACCAATGCACATTACTAGCAGCATATATATAACATGCATAACACAGACAAAATACACTATAGCAACTTATCAAGGCTCCTTCAACAGCACCTTCCAAACATCAACCCCTATCCATTTATAAGGACAAGCGTGGCAGAAGTGGGGGATGACCACCACACACCTCCCAAACCACACCCACACACCATCCTGATTTGCCACCATATCACTATTCCTGCACTGTTGTGAGGTTAAATTCCTGGATAGCACTGTGGATGTGCCTGCACTAGATGGACTGCAACGATTCAAAGAGGTAGCTCACTGCCACCTTCTCAAAGGCAACTAGGGACAGGCAGTAAGTGCTGGCCACGAATGAATAAAAGGCAGAACAGTGTTCAGCAGCAGAGGAGACTAGGGCCACAGTGTAGTGTGTTCTGGCAGTGCTTTCCCACGATATTCCAATGAATTTCTGGACAATGTTTACTTTGACTTTACTTGTTTGGCTAGTCTTGATAAGATGAGGTGAATAGGCAAGAATGCTATCCAGGCTGATTTTGTGTAAGAGTCATGAATAAATCACTTTCCACAGCAAGGCATCTTAAAAGTTGATTTATTAGTGGCACAAGTAGGCTTATGTTAAAATCCCCCAGTGGCCACACTCCAGCGCCTGTTCAGGTACATAGAGGGAGAATTTAGCATGGACAATGCACCTAACCAGCACATCTTTTGGACTTAATTAATTTCCTGGTTAGACTTTTTCTCAGATGGGATAGTGACTCAACTGTCTTCTGGTAAATTGGGATAGATGTATCATAGCTAAAAGTTGCTCCAGTATTGATATTTCTGGTAACACTATTTCTCAGATGGGATATTGACTCAACTGTCTTCTGGTAGTTTGGGATAGATGTGTCAAAACTGAAAGTAGCTATGTGTCACAGCTGAGGAACTCAGTATGAAATGGCAGTGGGCTTGGTGGGAGGCAGGAATGGCAGGAATGAATTACATGCCAATTCTCAGAATGGCCTTGCCATTCTGTAAAATTTTGCCCATTGAAACTTAGGAAATAGGAGCAGGCCACTCAGCCCATCGAGTCTGCTCCCCCATTCAATGCGATCATAGCTGATCCTCTGTCTCAATGCCATACTCCCACTCTCTTCCCATACCTCTTGAGGCCTTTAGTGTGTAGAAATCTGTCTATTTCCTTCTTTATTTCCTGTCCCATACCCTGACCATGTGACCTCTTGTTGTAGACCCTCCTTTCATACATCCAATCTGTCCAGCCCTGTTAGGATTTTATCATTTCAATCACATCACCTCTCATTCTTCTAAACTCCATTGAATACAGGCCTTATCCATCCAATCTCTTCTACATGACAATCCTGCCTTCCCAGGAATCAGTCTGGTTATCCTTTGCTGCACTCCCTCCATGCCAAGTATATCTTTTACAGAGGGCAGCATTTTATGGGCCCTCTCGGGCGAGGCCGGAAATTCCCACCCAAAGTCAACAGAGATTTCCATTGTCAGACCCTTGCCCGCTCCGATTCCATGGCAGGAATTCCGGCCAGAATGTCTACATTGCAAAAGGAGGCTATTCAGCCCCTCGGGTCTGTACCAACTCTCTGAAACAGCAACCTTCTCAGGCTCACCCCCCCCACCTTATACCTGCAACCTTGTGCATTAACCCTGTTAATCCCCCGAACTTACACATCTTGGGACACTAAGGGGCAATTTAGCAATCCATCTCATGCATCTTTGGACTGTGGGAGGACACCAGAGCACCCAAACTCCACACAGACAAGGGGAGAATTTGCAAACTGCACACAGTCACCCAAGGCCAGAATCAAACCGTGGGACTTCATCACATGCTTTCTAAAAGTTTAAATTAGTGGAGTTACATTTGCCACCCTCCAATCTGCTGTGATTATGCTAGAATCCACAAAATTTTGGAAGATGACGCCAGATGCATCCATTACTTCCACAGCCGATTCCTTTAGTGACCAATCCAATTAATTTCTCCAGCCCTATCTTTTTTACTAATACTAATTTCCTTCAATTTTCCTTCTTGCTCGACCCTTGGTTCCTTAGCATTTCTGAGAAGTTATTTGTGTCTTCTTCTGTAAAGACAGAATGAGTTGTTTAATTGCTTCACCTTTTCTTGCCCGCACTGTTTCAGACATTCAAACACGGTCTTATTTCACAGCCTGGTCAAGCATTTTTTTAATAGAATGAATCAAATTAAGAATGTTACTTCATGAAATAGTCATTGAATATTACTAGAACATTAGTACTACCTTCCCACAAGTCCTCCATTACAGGGCGATTATTACCAAAGATACATGCAGACACAGTTAAAAATAACATCTTTCAGCCCTTTCACCTTGCTGTTGTTAATCTTGTATCCGGAGATGTTACCATGTCAACATCACAATCATGTTCTCCCTGTTCATTTTATCTCTTGTGGTGCCATTATTTCAGTTTTCCTATGATAACAACTGGGACCAGGAAGAGAGTGAGAGAAAGCTATTTTCTGCACATGTACATATTGTTGTGACATCACTATAGTTCTCCAGGGGCGTTGGCGCAGCGATCCAGAGAACCAGGGTAATCCTCTGGTGACTTGGGTTCAAATCTCACCATGGCAGTTTGTGAAATTTTAATTCAAGTCTGTAATTAAATGTCTAATTATCACTGTGATATATGTATGTTGGGAATTTGGGGTGTGTGCTCCTCCTTTAAGTGTGCAGACAATGTTTCGGTTTAGCTTACTTATTATTGTCGCAAGTATGCTTGCAATCACACAGCGATGAAGTTAGTGAAAATTCTCCAGCCGCCACACTCCAGCACCTGTTTGGATACAATGAGGGAGAATTTAGCATGGCCAATGCACCTAACTAGCATGTCTTTGAGACCCTATGGCCCATGGGGTTAGCTCCCGGCACTGTGGAGCCTGCTTAAGCAATCTAGGATTTGACTGTGGACAGTGCACACCCGTAATAAAGGGCAGAACTTTCCTCTCCTGCCTGTCATGGGAATCATAGCGAGAGGGGGACAGACCAGGCAAACGTCTGTTGACCTCGGGTGGGATCTTGGGGCGAGCGTGGCCAGAAAATCCCACCCAAAGAGATCCCAGTCTTTAAGTCATGAGGCCTACTTCATAGTTCTTCTTGCAGAACCCTTGGCGAAAGACATTCATAACAAGGACCATTGCAGATTGTTGTAAATTACATCTGGTTCACTAATGTCCTTTAAGGAAGGAAATCTGCCATCTTTACCTGGTCTGGTCTGCATATGATTCTCCACCCACAGCAATGTGGTCTACTGTCAAACGCCCTCTGAAATGGCCTACCAATCCACTCAGTTCAAGGGTGGTAAATGAGCAATAAATGCTGGGCCGGCCATTGATGACCACTTACCATGCAAATTTTTTTAAAAAACTGAAGCTTTTGATTGGACAAAACACAAAAGTTGTGGTCACTTAAGAGGACCAGAAACCAAGCCAACACGTGCTTTCAAACAGCTTCTTCTGAAGCAGCTAGAATCAGGCCCTTTGTGAATATTATGGACATTGGGAGAAACGACTAATGCCATCTTCTATAGTCATTTAATGTAAAAACACCTTTTCTTGTACAAAGCCTTTGAAACTCAACTTTTTATTCTCTGTAATGTTATTTCAATAATTATGTCCCTTGGGAAAAATTATTAATGAACATCTACCGAGTTGGAACATTCGTTGGCCAACGTACTCTGAACAGATACCAAAAGGAGTCAGAAATCCCAAGGTTAATCAGATAATAGAGTTTCCAAAACAGCTGAAGAATAACATGTCACACATGGAATTTTTCATACATTAAGTAAGGCACAATTTAAATCTTGATCATCGCAAAATGCTCAGGCAGCATGCAGATGTACAAAATGATTCACAAAATAGAACTGTTTCAAGAAGATCTTTAGAGTAAGACAGATGGATTATTTTCCGTTCCTTGCAAGCACCGCCCAGTCTTTGGTTAGATAATGCTGTCTGATAATTTCTTCATATTATTTCCTGTTCAAATGTAGTGTGTATAAATAGCTGCTGGCATTGTCTTTGAAGGGAAAGTAATGGAACTATGCAAAAGAATGAATCCGATGGGAAGTGCAGTTGCCTCAAACGTCACAGTTCAACAGGATGTTGGAAAAGAACATAAATGGCTACTTGTATCGTAGAATATGTAGCACTCGCACGAGCTTATTCGATTAAACTGGAGCCAGCAGCTCAGTATTATAATTCCATCTGTTGACATTAAACCACAGACAGCTGGCAGATGTGACTGCCTGAACAATTTTCACAGCTGTTGACTAACATCACCCCACCTTATGTCAACGAATGCGAGAGACGTGACCATCACACTTGCATTGATCATTAAACCTCGCTGATATAGTCAGTACAGATCACAACAGCAAAGAGTAGAAGTCATGAAGCCCAGTTTAAAAATGCAATTTCATTATTATATTCAGATGCTTTTCTCGGTAACATCTAATCTGACAGGAAGATGATTCAACGGAAGCCATTTTGGTCTGTTCTTTTCCTCACTATTCTTTAAATAATCAATGGGAAACTAATAACCTGATGGGGAGGTGGTAGCACAGTGGTGTTGTCGCTAGACTAACAATCCAAAGATCCAGGGTAATGTTCCGCTGACTCGAGTTTGAATCCGACTGTGTGTGGCAGATGGTGAATTTTAATTCAATAAAAGTCTAATAATGACCATGTCGATTCTTGCAAAAACTCATCTTACCAGGTCTGGCCTACAAGTGACTTCAAACCAACAGCAACGTGGTTGACTCTTAAAATGCCCTCTGAAATGGCCTAGCAAACAACTCAGTTCAAAGGCAATTAGATATACAATAAATGTTGGCCTTGCCAGGAATACCCAGATCCCACGAGTAGAACAAAGAAAAGTGCAGCGCAGGAACAGGCCCTTTGCCTGTACAGATCATGATGCCCTAATTAAATTAAAAAGAAACCTTCTGCCCTTACTCGGTCTGTATCTCTCTATTCCCTCCCTATTCATGTACCCATTCAGCTGCCTCTTAAATGTTACTAATGTGCCTGCTTCCATCACCTCCCTCTGGCAGCACGTTTCAGGCACCCACCGCTCACTGTGTGAAAAACATCCCCCGCACATCTCCCTTAAACTTTTCCCCCTCTCACCTTGAACCTGTGCCCCCTTGTAATTGACATTTCCACCCTGGGAAAAAGCCTCTGTATATCCACCCTCTCTATGCCTCTCATAATTTTGTAGACCTCCATTGGGTCTCCCCTCAACCTCTGTCTTTCCGGTGAAAGCAATCCTAGTTTATTCAATCATTCCTCATAGCCAAAAAAAACCCCTCATCCATTATACTCTCCCGTTCCTCCCTTCTACCACAACATAACTCTCGTCTTCACTCCCTTTCTCCAGTTCACTTAGCCTGTTGATTTGGATAGGTTCAATTTACCCTTCAATCTAATACACACTCCAATTGTGAATCTGATCGTATCATAAATCTAATGCAGTTCCCATCCTCCACAAACCAACCTGTCGATGTGATTGATTCTCAGTGGCATCTTCAAGCTTTTCCTTCTGTGTGTTTCTTAATTAAAAGGAGATAGCCTTTTCCAGCAATAATGCACCGACTGCTTTTAGATCAGAAGTTGTAAAATGAATAAATCTTTTCCATTAGAGGGAACTGACTAGAAAAGAACGGCAGAGCCCAAAGAGAGATAAAAGGAAACAAAATACACATTGCATTCCATGGAAACCATTCCACTTTCTCTTCAAATCATTCAGAAACCTTACAAGAAATTCAGTCTCCAAAATCGTAATTTCACATTTCAACACAGAGGCAACACAAAGAAATCATTAGATTTACATAACGCTCTTCACAACCTCAGGGAATCACCACTTTAAAGCCAATTATTTAAAGCTGTTTGAATCAGAAGTATTTTCAGTGGGTGTCTCACTTGTTGCTTGAACCAGCTGTGAGTCAACTACGCTGACACTTAGGAGGGGGTACCACTGCATCTTCTGTCCATCGGGCAGTTAAGTGGACAGCAGCAAGCCTTCATCCAGGCCAAGGGCCTTGGAAGGTGACTTCCTGCCCGCCAAGAGCTGCCAGCCACTCCGACTCAGCGGTGCTACACAAGAAGCCACGGCTGCAGCCGGAACAAAATCCCCTGGACTCCCAGAATTGTGCAGTCCACATGGAAAGGTAGGTGCCTTTGGGGGTGGGAGCAAGGGTAGTCTTGCGGGTGAGAGGATGACAGCAGGGGCGGGGGAGTGGCTGCCATGATCATGCTCGATCGGGCAGATATTAATGCAGATCGAGGAACACACATTCAGTTGTGCAGGTCACATGTTGGCAGAGCTGAGAGGATTGTAAAAGCGTGCAGGTGAGGTTGACTGGACATGCTAAATTGACCCTTAGTGTCAGAAGGACTAGCAGGGTAAATATGTGGGCTTATGGGGATAGGGCCTGGGTGGGATTGTTGTTGGTTCAGGCTCAAAGGGCTAAATGGCCTCTTTCTGCACTGTAGGAATTCTATGATTGCAGCAGAGGCAGGAAGAGGGCCTTAAGCTGTCATAATTGACCACTTAATGGACTTCAGTGGGCAGGGGAAGTTCAACCATTGGCTTTCATGCCCAGGACTCACTTCCAGTGGAGTTGGGAAGGCATCAGATTTGAGTCCTGAAGCCAATCCACAAATTCTCAGCTATATCTGCCCCTTCCTTCACTTCATAGAATTCCTTGGTGCAGAAGGCGGCCATTCCGCTCATCGAGCCTACACTGACTCTGTCAGAGTACCTTACTCCCATTCTATCACTGTAATCCTCCACATGGCTAATCCATCCAACCTACACATCTTGGGACACTAAGGGGGGAATTTTGCATGGTGAACCCACCTAACCTGCTATCGTTGAAACTGCATGCCCAGTCTCCAGAGCACCCAGAGATAATCCACGCAGACACGGGAGAATGTGCAAACAAGGTCGGAATTGAATCTGGGTCCTTGGCACTGTGAGGCAGCAGTGCTAACCACTGTGCCTCCCTAACTGCAGAAGCAGAATGTTCTGGTCCTACTTACTTTTATGCAGGAAACATTTCAAAGATATTAATGTGTGAAAACATCTCAGGGCACTTCACAGGAATGGAATCAGATAAAAGCTTCAACATACAAAGCTAAGTAGAATTTCTCGTCATGGTGTTTAAGTTCGGAAACAGAACCATTGCATATCTCAATTCACAATATTGTTGGAATACACTAAATTCAGCAGGTTAAATAGATGATAAGATTCCCTTTCAAGTCCAATATATGCGCCAATGCATCCTGTTTTCAATATTTAACGTGTGACACTTCAACCAGACAGTAGGTAGCAGAAATAAATGCCAGTCTTCCCAAGCCTCTTTTGGTTTATTTGAATTTATATTAAATCTCCTGCTCAGTTTCTAAATATTGTATCCTGAATGTCATTTGAAACTACTGAAATTTCTCTCAATGAATTGTATATTTTCAATGCTCTCTCAGAAAAAAAAATTCAGGCAACTCTTGCTGTCCTATAATGAAATGAATTGAAAATTCCAAACGGCCACAGCAAGCAGATTTAACAGAAATGTCGAACCTAAAACAAAAAAAAGAATAAATACTAAACATTAAAATATAAATGGTTTGTTTTTTTAAAAAATGGAAACTACGTAACCAACAGATGTGATAATTAGTACTGCAATTCTGTGTGGGTTTCCTCCGGGTGCTCCTGGTTTAAAGATGTGCGGGTTTAGGTGGATTGGCCATGCTAAATTGTCAGGGGGACTCGCTGGAGTGAGTGCATGGGGTAATGGGGATAGGACCTGGGTAGGATTGTGATCAGTGCAGACTCAATGGGCTGAATGGCCTCCATCTGCACTGTATGATTCTCTGATCCTAATTCTTTACAAACCTTTCCTAGTCCTAACTGAGATATCAGATCAAGTTGACATAAAAGTCTTTCCAGAGATTGGGTTGACAAATCAACCGAGTTTATTCTCAGGCCGATTAAGTGATCAATTGGCAAAGGGGATCTTTTTTAAAAAAGTTTATTTATTATTGTCACAAATCGGGTTACATTAACACTGCAACGGAGGTACTGTGAAAACCCCCTGATCATTACACTCTGGCATCTGTTCGGGGTACACTGAGGGAGAATTCAGCATGGCCAATGCACCTAACCAGGATGTCTTTCGAACTGTGGGAGGAAACCGGAGCACCCGAAGGAAACCAATACAGACACGGGAGAACGTGCAGACTCCTCACAGACAGTGACCCCCAAGCCGGAAATCAAACCTGGGTCCCTGACATGGTGAGGCAGCGGTGCCACCCCTCAATAAGGGAACAACACAAGTGAGAGAGGATCACTTTGAAAAGGTTAAACATCAATGGAAAATATGTGCAAATGGATTAACATACTAACTGTGTAATAAATAACCATTTTTGGTTTGACATCATCTACTGGAGCGTATTTCGAACTTTCTAACCCAAGATTCTGCATTCTGTCACCATAATGAGAGACAAGCTCAGGGTGGGACTTACCATCCTTCCCGTGGTGGGCTTTATAGCAGCGGAGGTGGCTCAACACTGGCAAGAGGTGGGACCTTCCAGTCCCACCAACATAAATGACGGTTTGCGTTGTTTGCTGGCCATGCTATGGGGGTTGGGGGGTGGGGTTGGTGCACAATTGGGACTGGATCATCCCGCCTGCGGAAAAGACCGGAAAATTCAGTCCTCCGATTCTAGGGCTGCATGATATTTCTGTCAAAATTCCATGGTTCTTCAATGGAGCAAAATAGTTTACCTGGTGGGTACATGAAATTGGAACTCGCAAAAGGGGCCCTTCAGACCTGAGTAAGTGGTGTATTGTTGAGCACAAATCAAACACTGATCACTCGCGGTCGGAGCGACCAAACTGTAATTTCAGGTTGTTCAATTGTAAATCAACAATGTGGAAATCATCGACTGTTAGTACTGACCAATGAAAAAAAAAACAAAAAAGGTATAAAAGTGAAATGTTAAGGCTGTTGGAAACGGGGAATCCTCAGCGTACCAAGCAGCAAAGTGCAGAGACAGAAACAAAATTTACATTACCCCCCAAATGGCCAACTGTCAACACTGTTGGCCTGAAACATTGGCTGGAATTCTTCAGCCAATCGTGCCAGCGGGAATCTCCGGTCCTGCCAGCCGCCCACCCCCGTTTGCCGGTTTCATGGCAGCCTGGGGTGACATCAGTGGGAAATCCCATTGATTGCAATGGGTCCAGAAAATCCAACCACTAGCAAACCGGACATTGCCTTCCACAGGTGGGAAACAGAAGGCTGGGGGAGGTCGGGGTGGCAGAGAATCTCTCCCATTAACTGTCTTTCCCTTCCCACAAATTCTGTCTGATCAGAGGGATGGCTACTTCCTCAATTTGGGATCATGAGGGGAATATCTGGGGAAGCATGAGGAACTTTGGATCCGCCCATATTTCAGGCTCCCTGCTTCAGTATTCTGAACATCCCATCATGCCACCAAATTGGACTATCCTCTGCTTAGATATTCTTATGTTTCAAGGCCTGTGGTTACAAATTAAGCAGTTGCTCAGTTACTGAAGACTGCATATTTCCTATGTGAAAAAATCCTACTCCGGCTGATATGCTTACCTGCGTTTAACTTAATTGCATTTGACAGCGTCCTTACTTTCTTATAATCTGGAATAAAGAGAATGAGCACGTTAGGAAGGATTAATCAGAAAAAATCTATCTGAATTGCTCAAATAGCAGCTCAAGCTTTATAAAGGAACTCTTAAAATGAAGTACAATATCAACACAGAAATAGTCTGCATTAACGAATGAATGAACTTTTCCAAAAAGCTTCCATTTGTTTAAACAACATGTGCCGGATATTTCTGAGGAATATTTCCCCTTGGATGATCTGGGGGGCAACTGTGACTAATACTGCAGCAATTTTGACATCATCTTCTTTCCTTTAAGTCTCTCAAGGGCAAACTAATTTGCCAGTGTAAAATCAGGTGATGTTTAGAAGTTTGTTTTTTCAATTTTGTTATTGGCTTGATAGATTTAAGAGTCCGAACTTGGTACCATTTGCTTAATAGAGCTAAAAAAGGACTTATCGCGGAAAATAAACATTTTAATACAGGTGGCACAGTGGTTAGCACTGCTGCCTCACAGCACCAGGGACCCAGGTTCAATTCTGCCCTTGAGTGACTGCGTGAGGTTTGCACGTTCTTTCTGTGACTGCATGGGTTTCCTCCGGGTGCTCCACTTTCCTCCCACAATCCAAAGATGTGCGGGTTAGGTTGATTGGCCATGTTAAATTTCCCCTTAGTGTCGGGCGATTAGTAAGGAAAATACATGGGGTTAAGGGCATAGGGCCTGGGTGGCATCGTTGTCAGTGCAGATTCGATGGGCTGAATGGTCTCCTTCTGCATTGTAGGGATTCTATGGTTATCAGAGGATCACGCAAAGGACTTCGGGTGGGATTTCCCGTCTTGGGGTGAGCTGGAAAATTCCAACCAGAGTGTTCAATGCAGCAGTGCCTGTAACCAGATATTCAAATGTCTGAATATGACTGAAAATTATGCAGAACCATTGCTAATTGCATTAGTGTACAGTAATCAGTTGAGTAAATTTAAGAAAAAAGGTGTTCAAAAGCTTTCAAAATGTGCCTATTAGTGAGGAAGATGAGAGCAATACACCCACCTCCTAAAATTCAGCTCTGTGCGACTGTTTTACAGAACCTATACCCATCGCCAAGTCTGAGTTGGTTAATATCAAAATATAAGCCTATCCCTACATAAAAGGAACAGCACTATTTGAGTTTGTACACTACCAAACGCTTGGCCCCACACCCCCTCCCCAGCACTTCCAACCCTTGAGCAGGCTCCCCCCCACCACTGATGGCCAGCCCCGATCGCTGGCATCCCTTCCTCTGTCACTCAACCCCAGAGTTTGAGTGGCAGAGAGATGCCCCCCACAGATCGCTCCCACCCCCCCTGCCAGAGACCCTCCCTCATTAGGTCATGCCCCCTTGGCACTGCCCCATGCCTGAGCATTGGCACTCTGCTCTTTGGGCTGTGCCTGGGGCACAGGCTGGCACTGCAAAGGCGCCAATGCCCAGGTGGCATCCACCCCCAACGCCCGAATCTCTGGAGGGCCCCAATTTCCTCCCCTTCAACACAGCGGGGTCAGGCTCCCCAAAAGTGGGGAGCCACTGCAAAACCGCTGGAGTGAAATACTCATGGCGGGGATGGGGGGAGCGGGCCTGGAGATTTTAGTCCCGGCCTCACTAATAGCACTTAAATCAGATTTAAATTGTCATTAACATAAATTAAGAAGCTCTGCTCCGATTTCTGGTGTAGAGCTGATGGTGCCAGAAATCCGGCACTGGGAGACGCACTCGGGGCCAGGCACCCAGCGCGGATCCCGTACGGCCTAAACCTCCCAGCCCACCGCACTAAAAAATTAACCCCCCTCCCACCTTTCCATCTTTTCCCGCCTCTTGATTAATCCTATTAAATCTCAAACTTTATGCCGTTCTGATGATAGGCCATCAACTTCAGCGTACTGGAAAAGCACTGACCTCGTCTGCAGCTGGGATTCTCCGGTACCACAGCAGTGAGCGGAGTTTTGTCTAAGTGCCAAATTCTCCATTCTCACTGGCAGCGGGGCAGGATCAGAGAATCCTGCTTTTATCTTGGTGGCTCCCCTGCCTCCCAGAGTTGCTGCCTGACCTGCTGAATAGTTACTACGTTTTCTGCTTTCTGTTTTGGAAACTTATCTTGGGGGTGGCACGGTGACACTGTGGTTAGCACTGCTGCCTCACAGCGCCAGGGACCTGGGTTCGATCCCCGGCTCGGGTCACTGTCTGTGTCGAGTTTGCACGTTCTCCCCGTGTCTGCGCGAGTTTCCTCCGGGTGCTCTGGTTTCCTCCACTCTCCAAAAATGCGCGGGTTCGGTGGATCGGCTATGCTAAATTGCCCCTTAGTGGTGGGGGGAACTAGCTAAGGTAAATGCACTGAGTTGTGGGGATAGGCCCTGGTGGGATTGTAGTCGATGCTGAATTGATGGGCCGAATGGCCTTCTTCTGCACTGCAGGATTCTATGATTCTAGCTGGTGCTTAGGTAGCTGAATTTTATTTTTAAAAAAACGTGGGGTTCATCCATTGTAAGTTAAACCCATTAAACTGTGCTGCTTTGATGAGGCAAGATTTTTATCCCATTCTGCAGCACATTTCACGGCAGGAGGAGGCACTGTGCACTTCCTCGAGCCCGGATTTTATGATTCCGACGTTGTCAACAGGGTTTCCCACCGAATGCATCCACTGAAGTAAGGAAACTTGTCACCGTCAGCGAGGGCGAAATATCCCGCTGGCGTGAACGGTAGTAAAATTTTGCCAATGGCTTCTGCCTTAAACAGCCATTGCACCACCTCAAGCTGCTTTTGAAAGGAGGATGTGCCATTGTGGGAACAGGTCTCTGTTGAAGGAACTAACTTGTGATCCATGGGAAATAAATATGAAAATAAGTAAAAATGATCACATGGAGCGTTTAGTCATCTGGGTTCACATGAATAGCAGCTGATTCCCATAGAAAGAAATTGCTGACAGCTTTATGCAAACCAGAGTTCTATTCCTCACATTTAACCCTTCAACGATGAGAGGACTTTAATGTTGGTGGACAATAAACATTGAGCGAATACAACTGTGATCAGATACACACATGCGCACGCGCAAACTCACTCAATGGGACCCTTTGACAACATTTGAAGAGCACCAGATTCAAAGAAAGTTTCATACAGACAACATGAGGGGTCAGGTTTACTTATTCTCACCCCACGGGGGCGATTGTCCCAAAAAAAGTTCTAAGTGCTGGATTCGGGGAAAAACTGATGTAAATAAACCATGATTGTTCCTTTTCAGTGGGAGTTCAGACTCAAATCTCGCACACTCTGTGCAATGCGGGGTTAGAATCATGAAAATCATTAAAAGCTCGGGGGGGCGGGGCCTATTCTTGTCAGAGTCTGACAGTTCCAGAATTCTGCGCACGCGCAGAGGCCCCACTCGGTCAGCCTGCACTTTGTTGGCCAGTTCGATCGCTGGCCAACCCGAGGCCCTCACAGTGCTGCACCCCCGCCCCCAGTGGCCCAATCGTGGCTCCCAGGAGCATTCCCAGCCCAGCCCCGAGTGTCCCTCCCCCCACCCGATCTCCAGTTCCCTTTCTCCCCCCCAGCAGTGAAAATCCCCCCACTAACTCCCCACCCCGGCAGACTCCCCTCCCCACAGGAGGCAGACCCCGCATCCCGCCCCGATGATGGATTCTCACCAGCCCCGCTCGGTCCCCGAGCAGAGTGGCAGTGAGACACCCCACCCTCACCGATCGCCCCCCAAGCTCACTAGGCTCCTCCCCCTGGGCCCCACCTCCTTGGCACTGCCCAGTGGACAGTGTCAAGGTGCCCCCCGGGCATGAGCAGTCTGCCATGATGCCCACGCCCCTGATTGTCTCCTCCTCCACTCCAGTGGGGTCTCCCACTCATTCCTCAGAAGTGGGGAGCTACGATATACCCCGCCAGCGTGAAATTGTATTGGCGGGGGTGAGAGATGCTATCAAGCCCGGAGTATTCAGTCCTGAGCCCGATAATGACATTCAAATAACATCAAAATAAAATTAAAATGACTTAACTACTGGTCCCACCAGTTTCCAGTCGGATCCCGACTGTGCCGATATCCGGTGCTCAGAGATGTGTGCGTGTCAGGAATGCATGTGCGAATCCTGCAAATCAGTCCACAGGCGATTCTCCCAGCCCAACGCGCTAATTCTTTGGGATGGGAGAATCACACCCATCCCTCCCACATTCCTGTTGTTTTCCAGCACCCATTGGGCTGCTTTGTTTTTTTCCACGGCTAGCTGATTTCCCCTTAAATGTCACAACTATTTCACCCGGCACATACTTGCAACAATATGTTTCACATCCTAATAGCTATTGTGAAAACAGCTGTCATGGGCACCTACGTTAATGTTAAAATGCTGACGTTAAGTAAGTTAACGATGGGAATATTCTTTCACAAGTGACTGTCAAACCTTCTCCTGCCCCAAACTACAACGGGTCGTGAATGTAGCGCAGTTCATCACACAAACCAGCCTCCCATCCATTGACTCTTACACACTTGGTGCTGTCTCAGCAAAGCAGCCAACATAATTAAGGACCCCCCGCACCCCGACATTCTGGGCTCTATTTTACTGTTTTGATTTTAAGTGCAGGGCGGACTTGAAACTGGGAGTGTTTCAGGTTCAACTTTTAGACCGTTTTCAGACACTCTGCCTGAAAAAAATATCAGTGATTCCTAATCATGCTGCACAAGTCTGTGGACGCACCCAAAATCCTGCAGCTCTGATCAGTGTCTCAAACTGCGCATTCGCAAGAAAACAATTAATAGAATGCGGTTCCCCTGACACATCGCTCCCGGGCCGAATAATGCCTCCTCCTGGCCTCCACAGATATTGCCCCATTCCCCCAAAGATATTGTCCCCACCCCTCCAACATTATTGACCCCTTTATCTTCCCACCCCCTCTGCCATCCAGACAGACTGCGGGCCCCTCCCCCTCCTTCCCCTTCCCCCTGATCTCGGGCAGAGTGGCAGCGGAGCCCCCCTTCCCCTCACTGATCACAAGCAGAGACCCTTCGGACCCCACCCCTCCCCAATCTCAAGCAGAGCGCCATCAGACGTTCGATACTTACCTCCTCACTAGAGCTACCGAACCGGACTTCTGTAGAGCATGCCTGTTTGGAATCTGGATGGGCGAATGGGTGGTAAAGGGGGAAGTGCCAGTAAGATTGGGTGTGCATCCCATTAAGTCAACTTAAATGCATGCAAATGCATTTAAATGGCCGTCGCGCCCATTTCGGGTGCCCTCCCGATTGCAGCCATTCTCGGGCCTTGGTAAAAGGAGAGCTGGCATGGAAGCAGGTGCGGATTGCTCTACTTGCCTCACACCCAACTTTACCAAGTTCTTGATGATAAAATCAGGCCCATTCTCTTCCATCTTCTTCCGTTGGGATACAGATACACAAGTCTGAGATCATGTACCAACCGACTTAAGAACAGCTTCTTCCCTGCTGCCATCAGACTTTTGAACTGACCAACCTTGCATTAAGTTGATCTTTCTCTACACCCTAGCTGTGACTGGAACACTACATCCTGCACCTTCTCCTTCCCTTCTCCATGAACGGTGTGCTTTGTCAGTGTAGCGCGCAACAAACAATACTAATATGTGACAATAATAAATCAAATCAAACCTCGTCAGGTTTAATTGATCAAAAGAAGACTTTTAATAAGTATACAGTATCATTTGCAAGTCATATTGAGGTAGTCAGTTTCTTAGTGAAATTAAACATAGGTGCTACCCCCAAGCTGTTAAAAGTTCACTTATTAGGGTCGTTGAATTTGAATGATCCAACTTAATTTTAAAGCCACTCTGGAGGACTGCAAACAATTTGTAAAAACTTCGAATGGTGATTAATCCCATCAGGGAGTGGCCAGCTTTTTGCGAAGGGAGGGTTGGCTAATGCAAAGAAATTACAGACACCAATTTGATGATAAAAGTTTATCCAATCTCTTGCACTGGTAATTCTGATATCATGCAAATTTTGGTGAATAAATCTGTGCAGCAGGGAAAAAAACGCTGGGCACTCATTAAAGAGTGAAATTGGAAAACTATTGTCATGGGAAACCAGTTCAGGATGAAGCATCAGCAGATAGGTAAGGACCCATCTTCGTACACAGAAATGAATAAACGCATTTTCAGAGAAAAAGGTAGCAGGAATCAAAAATTCTCGTCACCAAAAGCCCATGAATGTCGGATTATCCTTTGTTCAAATACTCATGACTGGAAAGGTCCAGGTTGACAAAAGCAGGTCAGATACAGATAAGCCCTGGTTGTTGTTCCCTGAGATTCCACACCGATATTTCACTCAGCCATGGTGTAGTGATTTTATCATTGGACTGCACACAATTGGTTCAAATCCTACCACAGCAGTTGGTGGAATTCAAGCTCAGCTAATAAATTTGAATATGAAGTTAAACTCGGTAACTGAGACCATCATAATCATCATCGAATGTTGTAAAAACCCATCTGATTCACTGATGTGCTTTGGGGAGGAAATCTGCCGTCCTTACCCGATCAGGCCTCCATGTGATTCCAGGCCCACAGTAAGGTGGTTGCCTCAAAGTAAAGTAAAAGTAAAATTTATTTATTAGTCACAAATAGTCTTACATTAACACTGCAATGTAGTTACTGTGAAAATCCTCTAGTTGCCACACTCTGGCGCCTGTTCGGATAAACCGAGGGAGAATTTTGCATGGCCAATCCACCTAACCTCCACATCTTTCGGACTGTGGGAGAAAACCAGAGTACCCGGAGGAAACCCACGAAGACATGGGAAGAATGTGCAGCCTCCACACAGACAGTGACCCAATTCCGGAATCGAACTCGGGTCCCTGGCGCTGTGAGGCAGCAGTGCTAACCACTCTGCCAGCGTGCCGGCTCTTCAATGCCTTTAGAAATGGCCGAACAAACAGCTAAGTAATTCAATATGGGTAGCAATTGCTGGCTTTGCCAGCTCCCATGAAATTTGAGGTCCTTTTTCACCTTGAGTCAAACCCAGACTGCCGAAAATAAATTGAACAATAAGAGATAAAGTCTTTATGATTTACGTAGGAATTAAATGAAACCAGAGCACCCTGTGGACATTATAAAGCACTGTCCCATTGTTCTCTGGTTAGAACAGGTTTAATAAAATTGCAGTATTATATTATTAGCCATAATGATGCTACGAACTCCAGGCATCAGGTACAATGAAGAGAAACAAATCTTAATCGGCAGTAAAGCCTCTTTCAGTCAATCACAGTGACACCAGAAATCAAATTAACCACGAACAGAACACAGCAGACACAATACCAGTTCACACCCCATTTCAATATCGTTGAAGTGTTGTCAAATTTTAAGTTTTACACTTTGTAGTTTCATAAGCAGGCTTACATTAACACAGCAATGAAGTTACTGTGAACATCCCCTAGTCGCCACACTCCGGTGCCTGTTCCAGTAGACTGAGGGAGACTTTGCACAGCCAATCCATCAACCAGTACAGCTTTCGGACTGAGGAGAAGAAAGCGAAGCACCCAGAGGAAACCCATGCAGGCACAGGGAGAACGTGCAGACTCCACACAGTCAGTGATCCAAGCCACGAACTGATCCCAGATCCCTGGAGATGTGAGGCGGCAGTGCTAACCACTGTGCCACCATACCACCCCTTTTCATCTGGTCCCAATTCATGGTTTTAAAAACTGTAATTTCTGGAACGATGTCCAACTTCATTCTGTTGTGTAATAAGTCTAACAGCTTCTGGAGAGCAATGAATGCCATCATTTGAAGGAGAACAAAGAAAAGATTTTTTAGGACTCGAACATTATAAAGAGACATTTAAAAAATTAAAGTGACTTCCACCGCAGAAAAAATGATTTAGAACAGAAGTGGTTCAGTTTAAACATTGCATAATCTAAAGCAAACAAAAGAAAAATGGATAGCCTAATTTTATTGGACTGCAAGCAGAAGATTAAGTGCTGAGTTCAAGTGGTAGATACTTGGAAAAGGATCTCAAATGACACAAGTAATTCCAAATTAACATATGGACGTACAAATTCAGAGCAGGCCTCCTCAGGCCTCCTCCACAGTTCGGTTAAATATTGTCTGATCTGATCGTAACTTCAACCACACATTCAAAGAACAAAGAAAATTACAGCACAGGAACAGGCCCTTCGGCCCTCCAAGCTTGCACCCACCATGCTGCCCGACTGAATTAAAACCTCTACCCTTCCAGGGACCATATCCCTCTATTCCCATCCTATTCATGCATTTGTCAAGACACCCCTTAAAAGTCACAATTGTACCTGCCCCCACCACCTCCCCCGGCAGCGAGTTCCGGGCACCCACCACCCTCTATATAAAAAAACTTGCCTCGTACATCCCCTTTAAACCTTGCCCCTCACACCGTAAACTTGTACCTCCTAGTAATTGACTCTTCCACCCCGAGAAAAAGCTTCTGACTATCCACTCTGTCCATGCCACTCATAATCTTGTAAACTTCTATCAGGTCGCCCCTCAACCTTCATCGTTCTAGTGAGAACAAACTAAGATTCTCCCGCTGCTCCTCATAGTTAATGCCCTCCATACCAGGAAACATCCTGGTAAATCTTTTCTGTACCCTGGTTAAAGCCTCCGCATCCTTATGGTAGTGTGGCAACCAGAATTGAACACTATATTCCAAGTGCGGCCAAACTAATGTTCTATAAAGCTGCAACATGACTTGCCAATTTTTAAACTCAATGCCCTGGCCTATGAAGGCAAGCATGTCATATGGCTTCTTGACTATCTCCTCCACCTGCGTTGTACTTTCAGTGACCTGTGTCCCTGTACACCCAGATCCCTCTGCCTATCAATACTCTTAAGTGTTCTGCCATTCAATGTATATTTCCAACCTGTATTAGACCTTCATAATTGTCCGGATTAAACTCCATCTGCCATCTCTTTGCCCAAGTTTCCAACCGATCTATATCTTGCTGTATCCTCTGATGGTCCTCATCACTACCCGCAAATCTACCAATCTTTGCATCATCCGCAAACTTACTAATCAAACCAGTTATATTTTCCTTAACAGCAAAGATCCCAGCATTGACCTTTGAGGAACATCACTTGTCACAGCCCTCCATTCAGAAGTGCTGAAATTCCTGCCTACGCTGATAAGCTTTCATCCCCTTGTTAACCAAAAAGCTATCTAACTCTGTCTTAACACTGCTTCCACCACTTCTTGGAGAAGATTTTGAGAGACTCACAACCCTCTGAGGGAAAATATTGCTCCTCATCTCGTTCTTAAATGAGTGACCCCTTATATTTATACAGTGGCTCCTCATTCTAGATTCTCCCGCATCCTCTCTAATCCAGAAGCAAAGACCTCTTATGCTTTTAAAGGTTTCGATCAAGTCACTTCTCACTCTTCTAAACTCCAGTAGATATAAGCTTAACCTGTCTGACCTTTCCTCATAAGCCCATTCCTGGTATTATATTCCTGAGAAAAAAAATTCTGCTGAGCAAATATTTGGAAAATGGGATTGACAGTCACAATGAAGTCCAAACATTGGTGCTAAAGTGCTGCATACTGCAAAAGAGAAGGTTTCTAAATCTCGGTAGTTGAGAAGTGTCAAGGCAGCAGTAGACCAAGATTACAAACTGCAGGATCAAATCTAACTTTTTTTGTTCAATCATGGGATATGGGTGTTGCTAGAAAGGCCAGCATTTAATTATATTTATTCTCCATCCCTACTTGCCATCAAGGTATAACATACTCCACAGCCTGTGCACACCCTAATGACATCACCACCAAATCATGTGATCAGCTCTTACAGCAATCTGCAACCACTTAAATATATACAATCAAAGTACACTTAGAATAGAATGGACTAAAAACAATTATTACAATTAGAAACTTCTAATATGTTACATACTCTCAATTGCTAAGTACATCTTAACTGATAGAGAAAAATAATACAAGTTGCAAATATAAATATATGGAGGTATTTGCTTTACAACGTTAATGAAAATAGTTATTGACCACAGAGAACCTGGGTTAAATGGGATTAGTTGCTTTCTTTTGAGATTCTCCTGATCACTCAATAGGTGTGATCTTACCTGCCGTTCACGCTGCACTCCTGCTGCAGCAAGTTTGGAGAATTTGGTGGCCAGTCAAATCTCCATTCACTGCGTCGGGATGGGAAAGTCCCGGCAGTGTGAACAGTGGTAAGATTTCAGCCAATCAGTAAATGCACTACCCGATTGTGCTAGTGGGCCAGGAAAAAAAATAAAATCCTTGTACTGGTAATAGAATAAGAAGTCCCTGTATTTGACCTAGGTCCATGCAGTATTAGTCAACTGAACCTGGGCAGAATATGAAACATTTGGTGACAGTGTTTGGGGTTAGAAGGAGAAAGTTGGTGACAGTTGAATACTCAAAGCAGGAACTGAGCTGTGCTATAGAACCCAACATGGATTGATGTCCAGAAGAACATGGTAGAAGTCGTCAAGAGCTTCAAGTTTCTAGGTGTCCAGATCACCAACAAGCTATCCACGCCAACACTATAGTTAAGAAAGCCCACCAACCCCTCTACTTTCTCATAAGACTAAGGAAATTTGGCATGTCCGCTACGACTCTCACCAACTTTTACAGGTGCGCCATAGAAAACATTCTTTCTGGTTATATCACAGCTTGGTATGGCTCCTGCTCTGCCCAAGACTGCAAGGAACTACAAAAGGTCATGAACGTAGCCCAATCCACCGAGCAAACTAGCCTCTCATCCATTGATACTGTCTACACTTCCTGCTGCCCCCGAAAAACAGCCAGCAAAATCAAAGACTCCACGCACCCCCGATATACTCCCACCTTCTTCCGTCAGGAAAAAGACAAAAATTCTGAGATCACATCCCAACTGACTCAAGAACAGCTTCTTCCCTGCTGTCATCAGACTTTTGAATGGACTTACCTTGCATTAAGTTGATCTTTTTCTATACCCTAGTAACACAACATACTGCACTCTCTTCTTTCCTTCTCTATGAACAGTACACTTTGTCTGTATAGCGCACAAGAATCAATATTTTTCACTGTATGCTAATACATGTGACAATGATAAATCAAATCAAACAGTATTGCTAAATATTCAAGAGGTCACCATGCAAGACAGCAAGAAAATCCCAGAATTGTGTTATTTAAAAGCCAAACAATTTTAACATCCGGTATTGGAACGATACTGTTCCAATATTCATTAATCCATTAAATGGAGTCCTGGCTTGAATTGAGCTGCCATATGAGCCAAATTGCCTGAAATATATACCTTCAGACTATAATACAATATATATTAAAAAAAGAACCTACCAGCATGCACAAGCAGATCAATGGCGCATTCATGGGTCGTGTTTTCAGTGAACCCGCTGTAAGTGTATCGTCCACTAGCTGATGAATTTACTTTTAGGATAGTTAAAATACTTTGTCCATCAAAGACATCAATTTGATATCCCTGGCAATTGGGTGCTTCGCAATTTGGCATAAAGCAAACATAGCAAATAAGTTTGTTGTCCTTTTTCCAATACCCAACCACTTTCTCCTTACTGATGACTGGCTGGTCACACGTCAGCACTTTGTTATGGCCAGCTGTAGCATTCTGTCTTACAGGGTGAATATCTGTTTAAAATGAAAATAAATAAAGAGTACGTTAAGTGCTTGAAAACAATCCCACTTCATTCGGATTGTTCTGGTCTTATCAAGATGTGCATGAAGACGAAGGTATCAGAATTACCTCTGTTATTACATCTCAATAATTTGGAAGTGGGAACTGAATGCATTATCTCTGGATTTGCAGATGATACAAAGTTGGATGAGAGGGTGAGCTGTGAGGAGGACATAGAGATGCTTCAGCGTGATTTGGACAGGCTGAGTGAGTGGGCACATGCAGCATAATATGGACAAATGTGAGGTTATCCACTTTTGTAGCAAAAATAGGAAACCAAACTGTTATTTGAATGGATGTAAATTGAGAAAGGTGGATACTCAACGAGACATTGGTATCCTCGTGCATCATTCGCAGAAGGTAAGTGCGTAGGTACAGCAGGCAGTAACAAAGGTAAATAGTATGTTGGCCTTCATAGCAAGAGAATTGGCCTTCATAACAAGAGGGATAGGAGATTGTGTGGGACATTGGTGAGGTCACACCTGGAATATTGTATGCCGGTTTGGTGTCTTTACCTGAGGAAGGATGTCCTTGCTATCGGGGAAATGCAGTGAAGGTTTGCTGATTCCTGGGACGACAGCTCTGTCATCTGAGGAGGGCTAAGTCGGTCAGAATTATATTAATTGGAATTTAGATAAGCGAGAGGGGATCTCGTAGAAACTTATAAAATTCTAACAGCATTAAACAGAGTAGATTCAGAAAGAAAGTTTCCGATGGTGGGGGAGTCCTGAACAAGGCGGTGGGGGGGGTGGGGGGGGGTCATAGTTTAAGGGTAGTTTTAGGACAGAGGTGAGGGGAAATTTCTACACCCAGAGGGTGGTGAATTTGTGGAATTGACTACCACAGAAAGTAGTGAGGCCAAGAAGAAATTAGATCTAGCCAATTGCGGAGCAAGCTCGAAGGGACAAATGTCCTACTCCTGCTTCTATTTTCTATGTTTCTATTTTTCTATTACTCATAGCGTATGTATATTAGGGAAGTTGAGTTAGATGAGTGTCTAATGGCAAATCTTACAACATGTGCTAACCCAGAGAATCCAAAGCTGGTTCTGAGCATGAGTGACTCCGCTGATGCATGTTCAGCACAAGTGCACACACACTCTAACAAGTTAACTCAACATTCCCCAAATGAATTTGGTTCTGCAGCTCTCTTCTTGCTTTGTATCGCCTCTTAATGATTTCCTATTACTAACTTAAAAGCTACTTGCTGTAATGACATCATGTCTCCTGTATGTTATATCACTGGATGGAACATAGCTAGATAGATAGAATCACTACATTGCAGAAGGAAACAAGTCAGCCCATCATAGGAAATATCTATTACGAGGGAGGAAGTGCTAGGGCTTTTAGGTAGCGTAAGGACGGATAAAGCTCCGGGGCCTGATGGTATTTATCCCAGGCTGCTTAGGGAGGTGAAAGATGAAATTGCTGGGCCTCTGGCGCAAATCTTTGTCTCTTCTTTGGACACAGGTGAGGTCCCAGAGGACTGGAGGGTAGCAAATGTGGTACCGCTGTTCAAAAAAGGTAGTAGGGATAACCCTGGAAATTACAGACTGGTGAGTTTGACATCGGTGGTAGGGAAATTAATGGAAAAAATACTTAGGGGTAGGATGTATGAGCATTTGGAGCGTTGCGATCTGATTAGGGATACGCAACATGGCTTTGTTAGAGGGAGGTCTTGCCTTACGAATCTGGTGGAATTCTTTGAGGACGTGACAAAAACGGTTGACGATGGGAGAGCCGTTGATGTCATCTATATGGATTTCAGTAAGGCGTTTGACAAAGTCCCTCATGGTAGGCTGGTAGAAGAGGTTAAGGCGCATGGGATACGAGGTCAGGTAGCTAGGTGGATTGAGAACTGGCTGGGTAATAGGAGACAGAGGGTAGTTGTGGAGGGGACCTTGTCGGGCTGGAGGCCAGTGACCAGTGGTGTGCCGCAGGGCTCAGTACTGGGACCTCTCCTCTTTGTAGTATACATAAATGACTTGGAAGAGAGCGTAGGTGGTGTGATCAGCAAGTTTGCTGATGACACCAAGATGGCAGGGTTGGCGGGTACTGAACTGGATTGTCAGGTGATACAACAGGATATAGATAGGTTGGTGCATTGGGCAGATAGGTGGCAGATGGAATTTAATCCTGACAAATGCGAGGTGATGCATTTTGGAAGGAATAATGCAGAGAGGAGCTATGTGATAAAAGGTAGACAGATTAGGAGTATAGAAATACAGAGGGACCTGGGAGTGCAGGTTCACAAATCCATGAAGGTTGCGTCACAAGTGGAGAAGGTTGTTAGGAAGGCTTATGGAATGTTAGCCTTTATAGGAAGGGGTATAGAGTATAAAAGCTGCCGTCTAGTGCTTCAGTTGTATAGAACGTTGGTTAGACCGCATTTGGAGTACTGCGTCCAGTTCTGGTCACCTTACTACCGGAAGGACGTGGAATCTCTGGAAAGGGTGCAGAGGATGTTTACCAGGATGTTGCCTGGCATGGAGGGGCTGGGTTACGAGGAAAGGTTGGAGAAACTGGGACTATTCTCCTTGGAAAGACGGAGATTGAGGGGGGAAATGATAGAGGTATATAAGATACTGAAGGGAATAGATAAGAGTTAGTAGTGAGAGACTGCTCCCTAGACTGGGTACAAATACGAGAGGTCATGATTTAAGGGTGAGGGGGGAGAGGTATAATTTGGAAGTGAGAGGAAGGTTCTTTACGCAGAGAGTTGTAGGGGTATGGAACGCGCTACCGAGTAGGGTGGTGGAGGCAGGAACGTTGGACTCGTTTAAGGTTCAGTTAGATAGACATATGAGTGAAACGAGGATGGAGGGTTATGGTAGGGGCTATTAAATAAGGTTAGAACCTCGGGAGACACCGGAAAAGCAGACTTGTAAGATTAACGTTTTTGTCTTTTTATTCCGCAGGTGGAGGTCCACCTCGTGTCAAACGAGGGGCATGCACACGGTGGGTCGCGCGTGGGCTGCTCTTGGAGGTTCCGGGAGTGGCCTAGTACTTTGTGTCGGTGTGTGTGCTTGATCCTGGACCGGTAGACGAGCGCCGCAACAGCTCGGTGACTAGCACTGCTGGCTGTGCAGATACATGGATTTGGGCCTGTGTCTGTGGGAGTTTGTGCATTCTCCCTGTGGTTGTGTGGGTTTCCTCCGGGCGCTCCGGTTTCCTCCCACACCCCAAAGATGTGCTCTTAGGCTGATTGGTTTTACCAAGTTGACACTATTCTCCCCTGAATCTGGCTAAGTTAGGGGTTCCATTCGTAGCCACGCAGGGTAGAATAGGTGTAGGGTGATGCGGCGGCGCGGGCTCGTTGGTTCGAAGGGCCTGTTTCCCGTGCTGGGTTGTTCTTTGTATCAACCTGCACTGACAGCAATCCCTCCCAGACCCTACTCACGTGACCCCATTTATCTTCCCTGCTAATCCCCCTGACGCTAAGGGGCAACTTAGCGTGGCCAACCCACCTAACCTGCACATCTTTGGACTGTAGGAGGCAACCGGAGCACCCGGAGGAAACCCCCAAGCAGACATAGGGAGAGTGTGCAAACTTCACACAAACAGTGACCTAAGGCTGGAATCAAACCTGGGTCCCTGGCGCTGTAAGGCAGCAGTGCTAACTACTGTGCCACCGTGCCAACTGTGATGAGTTCTAGCTCCTAAGATTTTTTTACGAAATTCCAATCTATCTTGACTTCTCCTCAGGGAACATTCTAAATTTATTCTGCACTTTAAAAGAAAAGACTTCAGGAAGGATGTGAATATTTTTGACTTGGTATTGAAGAGATTTACCAGAATGTTTCTACAAATGAGGGATTTTAGCTCTAACGCATGGTAAGGGAAACTCTTTTGGAGAAAATGAGTTTGAAAAAAGGTTAGGTAGCATTTGAAAAGCTTATTGTTTCTTCACCCATCATGATGCAGCAGTTGCATCAAGTCAATACTTACTTTCAGTATTTCCTTTCAACCCAAGTGTTAAGAAAATCACCACGTAAATGATGCCAGTAGTTGTAACCATGGTTGCAGATCGGGTAGTAAATTCTGTAAAGAAGGGCATATTTAAACGTGGATCAGAGAGACTTAGATTTCCATTCTATGTTTTTGCAGTAACAGCGATCTCTCTTCCACCTCCTTCCATCGGGAGAAAGATTCTGAAGTCTGAGGTCACGTTCCAGCCGACTCAAGAACAGCTTCTTTCCCTGCTATCATCAGACTTTTGAATGGACCTATCTTGCATTGCTTTGATCTTTCTCTACCCTCTAACAATGATTATAACACTGCATTCTGTGCTCCCTCGTTTCCTTCTCTATGAATGGTATGGTCTGTCTGTATAGCATTCAAGAAACAATACTTTTCACTGTATGCTAATACATGTGACAATAATAAATCAATTTTAAAAATACCACAAAGGTTTCACCGACTTTACAGCATGAGGTTTGCTCCAATCTGGTGTCTGATCTAGAATTCCGACAGTGCAGAAGGAGGCCATTTGGCCCACTGAGTCTGCACCAATTCTCTGACAGAGCATCTTAGTTATCCCCTAACCGTGCACACTGCACCTTCTATCTGTGAACTAAACAAGAAACAGCGCCACTCTTCAACCAACCAGATTGCTCAATGAGACATTGAGGGCTGGATTTCCAGCCATTACCTGTGCTGCGATCGAAGGCAGTCACCAGCTAAAAGCAGCCCTTCCGCTAGTTTCACATCTACCTCGTTCCAGATCATGCTCGGCCATTTTTGATTTGGGTAATCAATCAGAATCATACACACCATAATTGAGGCCAACTAAAGGAGACCAAATGGAATTTTCTAATTGGTTTCCATGCTCGCTCAGAGGCTCAGTTTTGCTGCCTGGAGCCAGGTTTCTGGTGACAGGTGTGGGACATGGGGTGGGTGGGGGGCAATGGTTCTGGCAGGCCTATAGCCTCTCCTTGCCTGTCTTAGTGCGGGCAGTCATGGGTTACCCTGTTTGGAGATTATTCCCTATTCCCTCGCAGGTCTCAATTCCCTTTCTCTCTTTACAACTATCACTCCCCCTACTCCCCACCTCGTTCTCTGTTGGGGTTTCAGCATGATGTCCCTCGGAACTAATGAACAAATTAAAGCTTATCGCATGTACATAGATAATAACCACAGAGGAATGGGAGTTGGCCATTTAGCCCCTCAAATCAGTTCACCATTGATGGGATCATGGCTAATCTGTCTTTTCCTTTTGTATTCTTTCATCAGATGTGGGTGTTGCTGTCTGGACCAGCATTTATTGCCCATCCCTAATTGCCTTGGAACAGAGCGGATTGCTAGGCCATTTCAGAGGGCATGTAAGAGATAATAACCACATCGTTGTGCAAATATGGCAGACTTCCTTCCCTAAAGGACATCAGTGACCCAGGTGGGTTTTTACAACAATCCATGACCCCTGCTTACCTTCTAAGAAATGAAACTCCACAAATGAGACTCCACATTCATTAATGCCTGAATGTACAAGCCCAAACATTTTTTGTCTTGTTTAGGGGTTAAGCACCCCAACCTCATGCCATTGCAGGTCTTTCAATGGCAAGGCTGTCGCCATAGTTCTGTTATAGTGCAACCTGTGGAGGAACATGGTTAACTTAAACTGTTGATCGATGAGTTCCGACGCGCCACAGCGAAAAACCGCACTAATCTCTTCAGAAGACAAACACGGGACATGGTGGACAGAGTACCCTTCATCATCCAGTACCTCCCCAGAGCGGAGAAGCTATGACATCATTTTCGGAGCCTTCAACATGTCATCGATGAAGACAAACATCTCGCCAAGGCCATCCCCATGCCCCCGCTTCTTGCCTTCAAACAACCGCACAGCCTCAAACAGACCACTGTCCACACCAAATTACTCAGCCTTCAGGAGAACAGTGACCACGACACCACACAACCCTGCCACAGTAACCTCTGCAAGACGTGCCAGATAATCAACACGGATGCCATCATTTCACATCAGAGCACCACCCAATACGTACACGGTACATACTCTTGCAACTCGGCCAACATTATCTCCCTGATACCCAACAGGGAAGGATGTCCCAAGGCATGGTACATTGGGGAGACCATGCAGACACTATGACAATGGATGAATGAACACCACTCGACAATCACCAGGCAAGAATGTTCTCTTCCTGTTGGGGAACACTTCAGCGGTCACGGGCATTCGGCCTTTGACCTTTGTGTAAGTGTTCTCCAAGATGGCCTTCACGACATACGACAGCACAGAGGTCGCTGAACAGAGGCTGATAGCCAAGTTCCGCACACATGAGGATGGCCTCAACTGGGATTTTGGGTTCATATCACACTATCTGTAACTCCCATGACTTGCCAAATCTCACTAACTGTCCTGGCTGGAGATTGTACACATTTCTTTAACCTGTGGTTAACCCTCTCGCCACTCACATTGCCTGTACCTTTAAAACTTGATTATCTGTAAAGACTCGCATTCCAACCATTATTTTGCAAATTTAGTTTGTGTCTTTATATGCCCTGTTTGCCAACAGAACTCCCATTTACCTGACAAAGGAGCAGCACTCCGAAAGCAAGTGGCTTTTGCTACCAAATAAACCTGTTGAACTTTAACCTGGTGTTGTGAGGCTTCTTACAACATTTATTACCCATCCCTTGTTGCCTTTGGGGGCAGTTGAGAGTCAACCACACTGCTGTGGCTCTGGAGTCACATGTAAGCCAGGTCGGGTAAGGACAGCAGATTTCCTTCCCTAAAGGACATCAGTGAACCAGATATTATTTTTTCCGACAATCGACAATGGTTTCATGGTCATCACTGGACAGTTAATTCCTGGTATTTTTTATTGAATTCAAATTCCACCATCTGTCGTGGCAGGATTTGAACCCGTGTCCCTAGGACATTAGCTGAGTTTTTGAATTAATAATCTGGTGATAATAACACTAAGCCATCACCCCCCCCCTACAAGCCAGAACCAATCTCTGAGCTCAGCTTCACAGTTTGACCAGACAGGAAGGTAATACCGCCATTTCTGTCAGCTCCCTGCATACACACCTGCCTCCCAGGTTCACCACTCCTGCCCCCTGCCTACATCCCCAACCACCTCCTCACTCCATGTTTGAAAGTAGGTTAAGTAGTGTGGATACTATGACATTTATAGTTTGTTCAATGGACACCTGTGGTGAGATTCCTATGATAATCAAATAACTGTAAGGGAAACATACATACCAGGAATTTAACACCTGCCAGCTGCTACTTTACATATAAAGATAATGCACAAAGGGCTTAAATCAGGTGCCAGCTAGGATAATGGATAAAAAATGAACATGAGAATTACAGGTGCCAGAAACCAGGTAATGAGGAAAAACTTTATAGGCAACCAGTTAGTGTACCAGAGGCTAAAAGTGCGTGCTCTAGACTGCACTAGAATGTTCTGCAGTGTACTTTAAATCCTTCTGCAAGGAAAGCGAGATGTAGTCTCTGTCCTCCATGCATTGGTGCATATGTTGGGGTGAAAATTCATCTCGTGAGGTGGCACAGATTCAAGGTGGTACCAGGGCTTGGCAACCTCTTGCGAGCTGTCCCCAGCAAACCCTTCAATTCTACGTTTTGATATTCTGTACCCTCTCCTATCCTTCTCCCAAATGTATCCTATCAATGGTATGCTTTGGCTGTATAGCGCACAAGAAACAATGCTTTTCACTGTATCCCAATACATGTGACAGTAAGAAATTAAACGAAACAAAAATTATTACTGGAGCCAACAACTATGTGTAAATTATGAGAATCTCTGAATAAAGCAGAACAGAAAGACAAAACGCAGGCTGTGAGGAGGAAAAGGAAAACTCGGGAAATGGTTACCTCGTTCAGGAACGCAAGCTCATAAATTCATTCTCTGTGAGAAGTACAGTTGAGGTTCGAGGTAGGGAGGGCAGAAAAAGCAACAGAGCGTTAAACAGGATCCAAGTTGGTTTAGCAGGGAAGAAAAGCATCAACTTGGATTCAAAAGAGGGATGAAACTTAATATGTGATCAATGGCAGCTTTGTTTTCATAAAGAAGCACCATTTGTGGTGTAAAATTGGCACTAATCATAGAACCCTACAGTGCAGAAAGAGGCCCTTCGGCCCCTCGAGTCTGCACCAAACACAACCCCACCCAGGCCCTACCCCCATATCCCTACATATTATACCCACTAATCCCTCTAACCTACACATCCCTGGACACTAAAGGCAATTTTAGCACAGCCAATCAACCTAACCCGCACATCTTTGGACTGTGGGAGGAAACCGGAGCACCCGGAGGAAACCCACGCAGACACGAGGAGAATGTGCAAACTCCACACAGAATCCACACTAAATCAATCTTCACTCGGTAACCAAAAAGCAAACCTACATAAAAGTGGGCAAAATATGAACACTCAACACATAGTGAAGGTGATAAATAGTTTTAAAAAAAAATTAAAAACAAACTGATTACTCCCTCACGTTTTGGAAGAGGATAACTGAGACTTTATCTCTATTTTATATACAAGCCACATCATCACGCATGTTTTCTCTACTCAATGGAGTATACAACTTGTAGGCATTTGGGTTAAGAATCAGTACATGCTAAGATAACAACTTACTCAGAGGAGCAATCTAAAGGTTGAGCTTATGGCAGCACAGATAGAAATGGGAGCCTCAAGTCAGGAAACGATTCATCAGCTGGTTGGATCTAATATATCAATAACGTAGTGCAGCTCACAACTGAAATTCTGTTCTCAGCAGACATCCTTCACTTCCCACAATCACCAATGGGCTCCAGATGAGACCAGCAACACCTAGGGAAAGAAAGTTGGACATTTGTTTGACTCCATCAAAAAAGTTTATTTATTAGTCACAAGTAAGGCTTACATTAACACTGCAATGAATTCCCCCAGTCATCATAGTCCGGCACCTGTTCAGCTCAATGCACCCTAACCAGCATGTCTTTCAGAATGGGGTGGCACGCTAGCACAGTGGTTAGCACTGTTTCTTCACAGCTTCAGGGACCTGGTTTTGATTCCCAGCTAGGGTCACTGTCTGTGTGGAGTTTGCACATTCTCCTCGTGTTTGCGTGGGTTTCCTCCGAGGGTTCCGGTTTCCTCCCACAGTCCAAAGATGTACAGGTTGGGTTGATTGGCCATGCTAAAAATTACCCTTAGTGTCCTGAGATGCGTAGGTTAGCGGGATTAGTGGGTAAATATGTAGGGATATGGGGATAAGGCCCAGATGGGATTGTGGTCAGTGCAGACTTGATGGGCAAATGGCCTCTTTCTGTACTGTAGAGATTCTATGATTCTATGTAGGAGGAAACCGAAGCACCTTGAGGAAGCCCATGCAGGCACGGGGAGAATGTGCAAGCTCCACACAGACAGTGAGCCAAGCCAGGAATCGAACCTGGGTCCCTATCACTGTGAAGCATTAGTGCGAATCACTGTGTTACCTTGCCGCCCATCACATCATTCTTTGACTAACATATTTCTTCTCTGGTGCAAGAGCTCAAATCCAATCTTCTCAGTACTAAGTAGAAGGGCTTGGGGTTTTGCCTATGAGTGCAACTTCAAATTTACATCCAAAATATTGTGCCCATTTTGTCAATGTATAGTGACAGCCAAATATCCTCTGATCTTCACTAGGTTATTCCTAAATGTAGAATGGAAGTAAATCAACAAACACAATTTGGCACCCATGGAAGACACTGAACCCTCATTAAGGACGCCATGCACACCGGACATTCTCTCTTCCGCCTTCTTCCTTTGGGAAGAAGATACAAAAGTCTGAAGTCACGTACCAACCAACTCAAAGAACAGCTTCTCCCTTGCTGCCATCAGGGCTTTGAATGTACTTACCTTGCATTAAGTTGATCTTTCTCTATACCCTAGCTATTGACTGTAACACTACATTCTGCACTCTCTCGTTTCCATCTCTATGTACAATTTGCTTTGTCTGTACAGTGCTCAAGATACAATACTTTTTATGTGACAATAATAAATCAAATCAAAAGATTTCTTCTTAAACTCTGGTATTTAACTCTGATAAGTTGCTAACTGTGAGGTAATGCATTTTGGAAGAAGAAACGAGATGAGGGAGTGTTTAATGAATAGCAGGACATTGGGTAGCTCAGAAGAACAGAGGGATCTTGGAGTAATTACTCACAGATCCCTGAAGGCAGCAGAACATGCAAATAGGATAGTTAAGGCGGCATATGGGACACTTGCTTTCATTAGTCGTGGTATAGAGTATAAGAGTAAGGAGGTAATGTTGGAATTGTACAGAGCATTGGTTAGGCCACAGCCAGAGTATTGTGTGCAGTTCTAGTCACAGCACCATAGGAAAGATGTGACGTTACGAGAGAGGCTATAGAGGAGGTTCACAAGGATGTTGCCTGGGATGGAGCATTTGAGCTATGAGAGGCTGGATAGGCTTGTATTGTTTACTTCAAAACAGAGAAGGCTAAGAGGGGGACATTATGGTGGCGTATAAGATTATGAGGGCTATGGTCAGAGCGGGTAGGGAGCAGCTGTTCTCCTTGGTTGAGAGGTCAATCACAAGGGGGCATAGCTTTAGGCTCAGGGTCAGGAGATTCAGAGGATCATAGAGTCAGAGAGGTTTACAGCATGGAACCAGGCCTTTTGGTCCAACTTGTCCATGCCGCCCCCTTTTTTAACCCCTAAACTAGTCCCAACTGCCTGTGTGGGCCCATATCCATGTGTCTGTCTAAACGCTTTTTAAAAGACAAAATTGTACCAGCCTCTACTATGACCTCTGACAGCTTGTTCCAGACACTCACCACCCTCTGTGTGAAAAATTGCCCCTTTGGACTCTTTTGTAGCTCTCCCTTCTCACCTTAAACCTATGCCCTCTAGTTTTAGACTCCCCTACCTTTGGGAAAAAGTATTGATTATCTATCACCCCAAAGCCTTCTAGATTTCAGAGAAAGAAGTCCCAGCCTATCCAGCCTCTCTTTAGAACTAAAAGTCCTGGTAGCATTCTAGTAAATCTTTTCTGTTTATTAATATCCTTTCTACAATAGGGTGACCAGAACAGTACACATTATTCTAAGTGTGACCTTACCAATGTCTTGAACAACCTCAACAAGACGTGCCAACTTCTGTATTCAATTTGACTAGGTGATTTGAGAAAAAGCTTTTTCACCCAGAGGGTAGTGGGAATGTGGAATGAACTGCCTGAGAAGGTGATGGAGGCCGGAAACATTACAACCTTTTAAAAGTATTTGGATAAGCGCTTGAAATACAATAAATATTCATCAATATGAGACAAGTGCAGGACAATGGGATTAGCACACCTTTAGTGGTAGTTATTGTCGGTGCAGACTCGATGGGCTGAAGGGCCTTTCCTGTGCTATATGACTGTATATAGAAAATGTAATTTTCAACTCAATGAAACAGAATTCTTTGAACAGCATGCATAAGAGCCTAAAGTTGGGGTGGCTTTCAATGTTTAATGAGATATTGCACAGTTACACTCCCACAGTCCAAAGATGTGCGGGTTAGGTTGATTGGCCATGCTAAATTAACCCTAGTGTCAGGGGGTTAGCAGGGTAAATATGTGGGGTCGTGGGAATAAGGCCTGGGTGGGATTGTGGTCAGAGATGAACAGAGCGCTGGTTGGGCCACAGCCAGAGTATTGTGTGCAGTTCTGACACCTCACTATAGGGAGGATGTGATAGTACTAAAGGGGATACAGAGGAGGTTCACCAGGATGTTGCCTGGGATGGACCAACTGAGCTAGAAGGAGAGACTGGATAGGCTTGGATTGTTTTCTTCAAAGCAGAGAAGGCTAAGGTGGGGGGTGGTGGGGGGAGAGAACAAATGGCCTGTTTCTGCACTGTAGGGTTTCTATATTCTTTATATGCATGAAACAACATTCAGAGCAAATCTGAGAGGATAATTAAACAAAAACATTCAAGAATTGTAATGAAGAATAAGCATTGCTTCCACTCAATGTTCTGTATTATTTGAAGGCTGGCAGCTGGTTTTCCCTGAGAAATGGAGGAAGCTGCACATCATCGCATTTATAATAATGGCTGACCCAGGCAACAGCATGACAAGTTTCAAGATCATCAATACATGTTGGTGTAACTATTTACTCACTATGTTTGCACAAAACCTAGCATCAGGAAAGAGAAGTCACGCAGAGTTTGTTCTCCGTGTTCATAAAATGCTCTTAAACATTTTGTAGACTTCTGCACTGAAACTGCGTCACATTAAATATCTGTTCCAAAGCGTACAATTTCAAATGCTAAATGTCAATATTAGGTAAGTTTACGCTGTCAGATTGCAATTTTGATGCTACTAATTTTTTGGATTCTGTATCATTTTGAAGTCACATGTTAGGGTTTTTGCCTTCGCTCTCAAATAGTCAGGATTGAATTTCTGTCCGTTAAATAAGAAAGTTAAATATCTAAAAACAGGTCACAGACCGTTACAGCAGCTGTTCAGCTGTCTGCCTGGTTCAAAACAAGCCCTCTGTATACACAGGTTCTGCTCAGATGAGGAGGATCACGCAGACACCTCCAGACGCTGAAAGATGCCCTCATAAGAACATGATACGGCGCTCGACTCATCGATCAACAGTTCTGACGTGCCACAGCAAAAAACCGCACCGACCTCCTCAAAACACAAACACGGGACACGGCAGACAGAATACCCTTCATCGTCCAGTACTTCCCCAGAGCAGAGAAGCTACGCCATCTTTTCCGGAGCCTTCAACATGTCATCAATGAAGACGAACATCTTGCCAAGGCCATTCTCCCACACCCACTTCTTGCCTTCAAACAACCGCACAACCTCAAACAGACCACTGTCCACAGCAAACTACCCAGCCTTCAGGAGAACAGTGTCCACGACACACCACAGTAACCTCTGCAAGACATGCCAGATCATTGACACAGATGCCATCATCTCAGGTGAGAACACCATCCACCAGGTGCACAGTACATACTCTTGCAACTCGGCCAACAATGTCTACCTGATATGCTGCAAGAAAAGATGTCCCGAGGCAGGGTACACTGGGGAGACCATGCTACGACAACAGATGGATGAACACCACTCAACAATCACCAGGTAGTAGTGTTCTCTCCCTGTTGGACAACACTTCAGCAGTCACGAACATTCAGCCTCTGATTTTCGGGTAAGCGTTCTCCAAGGCGGCCTTCATGACAATGCAGAATTGCTGAGCAGAACCTGATAGCCAAGTTCTGCACACATGGAGATGGCCTCAACCTGGATTGTGGGTTCATGTCACACTATCTGTAACCCTCACAACTTGCCTGGGCTTATAAAATCTCACTAAATGTCCTGGCTGGAAACAATACACATCTCTTTAACCTGTGCGCTTAACCCTCTCTCCACTCACATTGTCTGTACCTTTAAGACTTGATTGCCTGTAAAGACTCGCATTTTAACTATTATTTTGTAAATTGAGTCTGTGTCTGTATATGCCCTGTTTGTGAACACATCTCCCACTCACCTGATGAAGGGGCAGTGTTCCGAAAGCTTCTGGCTTGTGCTACCAAATAAACCTGTTGGACTTTAATGTGGTGTTGTGAGATTTCCTACTGATTCAAAACAGCCAGAACTTTCCTTTTCATTACAAATTCCAAGTATATCAGCTTTAAAGAAAGGTCTGAACTCAGCAGTGTGACTTTAGTATTACAATTGAGAAGAGGCATCAGAATAATATTTGCTAATGCCACGTTAGGTCGAGCAAAATATCCATATTTTAAAAATAAATTCTCTCCTGAGATGCCAGGAATGACTACTAACATCTGTTCTTAATTGTTTTAGTATCCATAGTTTAGCATGTCTACACAAATTGTTTATTTACAAGTGAGATGAGGAGAAATGTCTTCTCACAAAGGGTGCTGAACTTGTGGAATTCTCTACCATGTAAGACTCTCAAGACCAAATCACTGAAGATAGTTAAGAAGGAAGTAGCGTTTTTTAATTCATTCGAGGGACATGGGCATGCTGGCTGGCCAGCATTTATTGCCCTTCCTTAGTTGCCTTTGAGAAGGTGGTGGTGAGCCTTCTTGACACTAAAGATGTTCAGAGGTATGGGTTGAATGCTGGAGTATTTTGTTGAGATAGAGGATTAGCCATGGTCATATTGAAAGATAGGGCAGGCTCGAAGAGCCAAACAGCCTATTCCTGCTCTGATTATCTATGTTCCTATGTTTGCAATAGGTTATATTATTGATAGAATGATGCAACATTATTTGAAGCTTTTCTGTATCCACAAGTATGTGTCATTGTTCAAAATGATATTTACAAGGATGTATCATTTATTCATAATATCTATAAGAATGCGTCATTTGTTCACAATGATATCTACAAGGATGTATCATTTGTTCACAATGATCTGTACAAGGATGTATCATTTGTTCACAATGGTATGTAACTCCTGGAACTGAAAGGAAGTAAGCAAAGAACATTCATCTCAGTTTACATGGCTCTAGTTACAGAGGTGGGGTGACACTAGCCCCATCTATAGCCAGTGAAAAAGTTTAACTCAGTCTATCCTGTAATAAGGAATGAGACAGTCAGAATTTGGAATAAAAGTTGATATAGTTTCATCATCGTTTCTGTGATATAATTCTTCTGCGACAGGATGCAAGATTACTTCAGAAGGAGAAGAAGAAAGACACTGGGGGTGATCTTACCGGCTCGTCACGCTGGTAGAATGGCGTGGTGAGCCAGTAAGATCGCGGGAAGGGTGAAAAATCGGGTTCGTGCTCAGTTTCACACTTCTCACGAAATTACAGGCCCCAATCTGCTGGTATAATTATGATTTAAATATGTATAACCTGATTTTAATATTATTAGTGAATCCTCGATGTTACCATTCTGGCTCATTTGCCTTAATTGCCTTGCTGGTGAAGGTCCTCGCCGGTGAGGATCACATATGGTCACCAGCAAAGGGGACAAGACACAATGACATCGCCGGTGGAACGAGAAGCCATTGAGGCTCCCCAGTTGGTCTGGAGTAGGGGCAGGCAGTGTTCCTTTGGGCGGTGCCAGCCTGCCATCCTGGCACTGCAAACCTGGCACCCTAGCACTATGAAATTGGGAGCCTTTGGTTGATTGCTGCAAGTATACTTTAAGTGCCCTCAGCACTATGCAAAATTAGGGGCAGTAAATGGGGGGGGGGGGGGGGGGGGGAGGGGGACAGTGGGGGGAGTTGATCAGGGGTCGGGGGGGGGGGTGCTGCGATTAGTAGATGATTGGGTAGGGTGTTGGATGTGATGTTTGTGGGGGAGTGAATGTTAATCTCCCAATTCACTATGTACTCTTGACACAGTACACTGGGAGATCAAAACACATGCACAGTCCAGCAGTCTTGAGCCGTCTTGCCAGTGTGAATTGATCCCGCCCACTCCCCCTACTGGCGAGAATCACTCATTGCCTCTTTTTTTCCCAAAGCATCATAACATTTTTTTTCCTCACCAAAAATGAGTCTGAAACTCTTATGTTCAACACTTGCTGGTAAGATCGCAACCATTACCTTAGCTGACAGCATTCAAGTAATCCTAAGGTTTTGAGGAATTAGAAAAAAACTATTGGACAGCCTTCAATGCTTTTGATAAGCTATAACATCTTGCTTTGAAGATTCTACTTGATTCACATGTACTGGTTGTTTGTATTTTCTTAGGTTAAGCACAATTAGGATCGCTTGTCATGAATTAAGATTAAAAAGGTTTTATATCTCAACCCCTAAAGCCCACAAGGTGAGCTTTGTCCTGTGAGTCATTGATTGCTGCAGGTATATTTGATTCAAGTGGCTCCAGCACGATGCGAAAGTCAGCAATCTTCCTGTTTTAACTCAAACATCAAGTTTCAGCAAGTTCTTTAACCATCATATATGCTGAATCACGCCCTTACCCTATGCATATACACATACCAGATAATAATCAGAAGCACGAGGAGCCCTGGCTAATTTATCCTACAATCACAAAGGCGACTACAACATGTCTGGTCAAGGCCAGCTAACTCAGCACAGACTGCAGAACAAACTGGAAAACACTGTGCCCCATACAGCTCAGTTCCCCAGTTCATTTAACAATCAGAAGGTGCCCTTGTCTGAGCAAGCTCAGCATTCAACTTAGTGCCAACTCACTGCAGACATCATTTTCTCCGGAGCTCCTGGCTCTGCAGGAGTGTTACAATTTGCCTGCTTGGGGGCATTGGATTAACCAACCAATATCTGCAGTGCAAAATTTGATCAGGCCATGACAGCCTACTTGAAAAAGTTGAGTCACAAACGATTTAGTTCAAATACTTAAAGCAATTTATTGAGAAACAACAGTTTAAAAAAAAACAGAATAAGAATAATTACAGTAGACATAAGACAGACATGATGGACTGGGGTCATAGTGCCTATCATGCTCAAAAATAGTAAATGCTGGAAAATTTCAACATAGAATCATAGAAGTTTACAGCAAGGAAACAGGCCCGTCAGCCCAACTTGTCCATGCCACCACTTTTTTAACAACTAAGCCAGTCCCAATTGCCTGGATTTGGCCCAGATATCTCGATAGTTATTTTACCCATGCAATTGTCTAAATTATTTTTAAAATAAAAAATTGTACCCGCCTCTACTACTACCTCTGGCACTTGTTCCAGACACTCACTACCTTCTGTGTGAAGAAATTGTCTGTCTGAACCCTTCTGCATCTCTTTCCTCTCAACTTAAACCTATGCCCTCTAGTTTTAGGCTCCCCTATCTTTGGGAAAAGATGTTAACTATCTCGCTGATTTATGCACCGCATTATTTTATAGACCTCTATAAGATCACCCCGAAGGCTCCTACACTCCAGAGAAAAAAGTCCCAGTCTATCTAGCCTCTCCTTACAACTCAAACCATCAAGTCCCAGTAGCATCCCAGTAAATCTTTTCTGCACTCTTTCTAGTTTGGTAATAGCCTTTCTATAATAGGGTGATCAGAATTCCAAGTATGGCCTTACCAATGTCTTGTACAACTTCAACAAGACATCCCAAGTCCTGTATTCAATGTTCTGACCAATGATACCAAGCATGCCAAATGCCTTCCTCACCACTCTGTCCACTCATGACTCCACTTTCAAGAAGATATGAACTTGTACCCCTAAATTTCTTTTGGGGTTCTATAATTCTCCCCAATGCTCTACCATTAACTGAGTAAGTCCTGGTTCAATCTATCAAAATGCATCAGCTAACATTTATTTAAATTAAACTCCATCTGCCATTCGTCAACCCACTGGCCCAATTGATCAAGATCCCATTACAATCCTAGATAACCTTCTTCACTGTCCACTATGCCACCAATCTTGATGTTATCTGCAAACTTATTAACCATGTCTCCTATATTCTCATCCAAATCATTAATACAAATGACAAATAACAGTGGAACCAGCACTGATACCTGAGGCACTCAGCTGGTTCCAGGCCTCCAGTTTGAAAACCAACCCTTTACAACCACCCCTTACAACCACCCTCTGGCTTCTGCTATCAAGCCAGTTTTGTATCCATTTGGCTACTTTAATCCGGATCCCATGAGATTCAACCTTCTGCAACAACCGACTGTGCGGTACTTGTCAAAGGCCTTGCTAAAGTCCATGTAGGCAACATCAACTGCACTGCCCTTACCTACCTTATGGGTTACTCCGTCAGAATGCTCAATCAAATTTGCAAGAGATGATTTTCCACTCACAAAGCCATGCTGACTGTCCCTAATCACATTTTGAGTCTGGATGCCCCTTCACTGAGCTCTGACGAACAGTCATCCAGACTTGAAACATTGAGGAGAGAATAGAGCCACAGATGCTGTCAAATCTGCTGGGACTCTCCAGCATTTTCTGTTTTTGGTTCAGATGCCAGCATTGGCAGTAATTTGCTTTTATGGATATCATGCTTGCCCATTACGGCTGTTGGAGCTGGGGACAGGCTGGTGCTTGGGAGAAAAACATTTTTATTTACCCTTCCAATAACTAACTATGTGGACATTTTCTGGTTGCCATCAATTGAAAGTAATATTGAACTTGCAGTAATTCATTAACAGAGTGTCGACATAAAATTCTAGTCACTTTCGTCATCTGCCCTGACGTACGTGATTTTGCCACATCGTATTATTATCTTAGCCATAGACCATTGATTCGCTACAAAGCAGAGAAGGCCGTTTGGCCCATCAGGTCTGCACAGACTCTCCAATAGATCACACCTAGGCCCTTTTCCGTAACTCCAAATATTTACGTCGCTAATCCCCCTAACCTCCACTTCTTAGGATAGTAAGGGGCAATTTAGTGTGGCCAATCCACCTAACCGGCACATCTTTGGACTGTACTTTGGAGTAAACTGGAGCACCTAGAGGAAACCCACGCAGACCCGAGAAGAATGTCTTTAAGGCTATTTATTAGTGTCACAAGTAGGCTCACATTAACACTGCATGAAGTTACTGTGAAAATCCCACGCCCTGGCACTTGTTTGGATACACTGAGGGAAAATTTAGCATGGCCAATGTACCTAACCAGCATGTCTTACAGGTTGCGAGAGGAAACTGGAGCACCTGGAGGAAACCCACACAGACATGGGGAGAATGTGCAGACTTCACACAGACAGTCACCCAAGGCTGGAATCAATCCTAAGTCCCTGGCACAGTGCTAACCACTGTGTCACTTTGCTGCCCTTGATATCTTTAAATATTCATTATTTTCTGAGATCTTCTTTAAATTTGCTGCTTTAATTAAGTGTAAAATTGTGTCGCATTTGCAACTGTAGCTCAAGCATTGTTTTAGCTGGTGTTGTGACCAGTGGAGCACAGAAACCAGATTGATGGTAACTCCATAGGCAATGGTGCAAGAGTTGAATAGGAATTGAGTACCGACAATGGTGCTGAGAATCTTACAGAAAAAAGGAGACTGAAGAGGATAGAAGAGACAAGGTAAGGGTTTCTAAAGGAGCAAGGCACAAAGGTCGGGAAAGAAGGAAATAAAGGTTAGGAAGTAATTAATGTGTTTGAGCATCAGGCTGAGACAAGAATGGTTTGGAATTGGGAAGTGGGTGATGACTTACAGAGGAGATAGGCCTGAATGGGCTGATATGGAGATGAGGGATGGAGTGGCTACAAATACTGGGATGGAGTGGTGAGTACAGAGAAAGCCTGAGGTGGCCAAATGCAAACTTATGCCGGCAAAAGATTGTAAACTCTTTGAACTCCGTGTTAGAGGTGAGACTAGAATGAGCCAAATGGGGCAAGGGAGGTCCTATCTTTACTGTGCAGAGTGGCCAGAGAATGATATGGTTTTGACACAGAAAAGGAAGTGGCATTGTTTAGCAGCTGCTCTGTATGTCACCATATGTTAAACCTAAAGTACTAAAGGCACTAAGGGACTTCCTTAAATCTTGAAGGAGCTGTGAGAGGAAATGAACACATCTTTCTTGCACTGTCCAGACAAGAAACACATGGGAACACATCTGTTGGGCCATCCAGTTTCCAGCTACTCTTAGAAAGTCTACAAACGTTTCTAGGGTAAAGCTGTAAATAGCAAGAACCCCTATTTGCAAATGAACTAAGATTTTGTTAGGTGACTTGAGTTGTCATAACATGGCCAGCTAGAGCTTCAATAATGGAGGTAAAATTGGAAAGTGAGTCGGGAATGTGATTTGTGGAATTTACCCCGCTGGAGAGAATGGTATGTCCACTAGAGAAGGAGAACGAAGTATCTTCCTGCAGTCTTTATGACAGAGTGACCAAACTCGAAAGTTCCCCGCACACCACAGCTTTCGTAAGTGTATGCACTGTTGCTACATCACATCATCCTGAATTCATTGTGACAGGATGAACCATGGTGTGGAGGGAGATAATACAGTATCACAGAATGATGGAATCCCTACAGCACAGAAGGAGGCCACTCGGCCCATTGAGCCTATTCAGTAATCCCAGATCCCCAAGTCCGTAACCCCATGTATTTACCCTGCTAGCTCCCTGACACAAAATGGACAATTTTGCAAGCCCAATCAACCTGACTTGCACATGTTTGGACTGTGGGAGGAAACTGGAGCACCCGGGGAGAACCCACACAGACACGGGGAGAATGTGCAAACTCTACACAGACAGTTGCCTGAGGCCAGTAATAAACTCAGGTCCCTAGCACTGTGAGGCAGCAATGCTAACCACTGTGCCACCATGCCACCCTAAAAAGCAGATGCATTCCACCAGTTAGAGAAAGAAACAAAAGAGAACCAGGCAGAGTGACTCAACCGAAAGAGCGACCACAGCAAAAAAAAGTCCATATTTAGCTTACCAAGAACTACCAAGTAAATTGCAGGAACTCTTACTTTTACTTTTAAGTTGGAATCTCACGCAGATACAAGAGTGCCAGCTACAATCGAGAATAAGAACCCAAAGCAGCAGTAGATTTCAGGGAAGGAGGAGTCAAAAAGAACATGGATGACTAAATGGTTTATCTGAAATAACCGTCTCAGATCTTTCCTATTCATTCCATGACACTGGTGAGATGACGGAGTTAAACTTTCATCTTTAGCAACCAGACAACAGAACTCTGCACATTGGAAAGCTGTAGCTTGAATACAAGCTCAGTTACTGCCAGTTTAAAGTGCTCAAATCACAGCACTTAGTTACCAATGCAATCATGAAGCACAAAATTCTGCACTGAAAGCACTGGAATCAGTAAATCTGACCCTTACTGCGATAACCGGCACATCTATAAGCAAGTTTTGGAAATTCTCTACTTCTTTCTGACCTGGCAATTAAACTATGATTAACAGCTACAGAATAACAATAACCCAGGCAGACACTACACCCATTCTAACATGTTGCAATCTTCACTTTATTAACTAAACTTCATTACAAGCATCACACAAACTATTAGAGCTACATAGATCTATGGTGAAGAGGAAAATCAGAAGTTGTGCTGTTTTGTTAGCAATATTCAATTTGGATGAAGGAATTTAGAAACAAACAGCATGTTGGGTTAGTTTATTCGAACTATTTGTAATTACGTTAAACTACTTTCTCATATAACTCTCTGGATTTGTATAAAAAGTTGCACTTAGAATCACACAATACCTACAGTGCAGGAGGAGGCATTCTGCCCATCGGACCTGCACTGACTCAGCATCTTACCCTAGCCCACACACTTTCACCCCATCAGATTTTCGCAACGCCCTAATCCCCCTCACCTACTCATCTTTGGACACGGAGGGGCAATTTAGCATGTCCACTCCTTCGAACCTGCACATCTTTGGCATGTGGGAGGAAGCCTGAGCACCCAGAGGTAACACATGCAGACGTGGAGAATATGCAAACTCCACACAGACAGTCACCCAAGGCCGGAATTGAACCTGGGTTCGTGATGCTGTGAGGCAGCAGTGCTAACCACTGTGCCACCGCTCCGCCAGTTGTTATGAGAGTTTGAGGAAATATTTCATGTTTTAATTGATATGCCTATTAAAAATAGCTTCAGGAAGCTACATTTTGTGCAAATAATGCCAAAAGTTTATGTTTAACCTCAAGATTGCTACCGATGCAGACACCACAACCTAAATACAAGGCTAAATATGCCTTGGTTAGGCCACAGCGTAACTGACATTAATTCAGATGCAGCTGCTTTCATCATTTAGATACAGACAAAAAAAGAGTTTTGCTTTTTATCCACCCACCTGTGCACTTCTTGTGACTTATAGTAGTACTGCAATTTGCTGTTTTTAAAGTGACATTTTGTACATATTAATTGCAAGGTCCAAGTTAACAAGATGGACAGCTGATTAATCTCTATTGTTGAGGAACAATGTTGGCCAAGGGAATATGATTCCCACTTCTGCAAATAGTGATTTGAATTACATTCCAACCAGGCACATACCTGGGCAGAACTGGCCCTCCTGTCCAATTAAGACTCCAGCTCAGGCAGAAATCCTGTCCCCAAGTGGACACAGCTACAAGATAGAGTCAGTCATTTAAAACCGAGGGGCGTAGAAATTTCTTTTCCAACAGGATGGTGAACCTCTGGAATTCTCTGCCCGAAGGGAGGCTGGATCGTTATAAGTATTTAAAGTGGAGGTGGATAAATATTTGATAGATCGAGGAACAGAGGGCTATGGGGAAATGCCACAGAAAAAGAGCAGAGGCCGGCACAAATCAGCCATGGTCGTAGTGAAGAGTGGAGCCGGCTTAAAGAGTCTGATGGCCATCTCCTACTTCTATTTCTTGTGTTCTTGTGTTGAGAGCTGTTGTCCAATCAGAGGCTGGCAGCTCTCCAATGACAGCAGCGCCACCAGGCGTGGTGGCCATTGCTTGTTACGGCATCACATTGACCAGGGATCGCTGATGGATCCCTGTAGAGAGGCAGGTAGGGTTGCCAACTCTCCAGGTTGGCCTGGAGTCCATCGGTGGCAATTTTGAGGTTAAACGTAAGCTTTTGACATCATTTGCACAAAATGTAGAAGCTATTTTTAATAGGCATATCAATTAGAAGATGAAATATTTCCTCAAGTTCTCATAACAACTGGCGGAACGGTGGCACAGTGGTTAGCACTGCTGTCTCACAGCACTGGGGACCCAGGTTTACTTCCGGCCTTGGGTGACTGTCTGTGTGGAGTTTGCACATTCTCCCCGTGTCTGCGTGGAGTCCAGAGGAATTGAAAGTCAATCTCCAGGGAACTACCGCGTGCAACCCTGCTGACAAATCATCTGCGAATTGAAAACTTGTTTATTTTTTCTGGTCATTTCCTTGAAAATTTTTCTTTATCAGATAAAAGAATATTGAAAATAGAGGGGAAAAATACTCTTTGGCTTCCAGTCAAGCATCATTCAATTCGGTACTGAGTCTTATGGTTTTCTGACTGTTGTAGGAAGACAATGGATCACAAAGGTTGATGAGACAGCTGACTAAATACAAGACTATGAGGGCAAGTCATGTGATGAAATGTCCAGGTAATAATTCAATCACAGTTGGCAACCCTAAAGGTGAGTGCAGATGGGCTTCAGGTTGTTTATGAGAGAGGAGAGGGTGGATGAGGGTAGGGGAGTGGTTTTCTACTGGGTCCTGCCTCTCACAATGCTGGGTATCTCAATCGGGCACAAAGATCCCCCGAATGAGGGGCTCTCCCCGTGACAAACATGGACAAGGTTTGATGGGCAATTTCCCTAGAGTCACTTACCTGCCCCTGGATGAATGCCAGTGACGTTACGATGAGTTGGCCTCCATGCGGGAAGGCCGCCCACGAGCTTTCCTGCCCCAGATTTGATCGGAGGGACATGAAAGAGTGGCAACAGCTGCGTCCATTCCCATGAGATCACACACCTTCATACCCGCTTTCAAGCTCACTCATGTGGGTCACGTCTAATGAGCAATGCAACAGTCCCACAGCTTCAACTGGTGAAGCTTATTTAGGTTGAGTAATCAAATCATAGAGTACTACTGAAACTCACAACTTGCTGTGACTGCGTAACCAACTGACCCAAACCTACAAGGATGTACTCAAAATTAGATTTCTAAAGTAGGTTTTCCAAAGCATTGGAGAGTGCATGAAGAAAGCCCCATGACAATTCACGAACACGTATAGCTGTGAATGCTCGCACGACCATTCTGTAATTTCCAAATCTGTAACTGCCGAGAAATCCATGCTTCTATTTGTTTTTGTCATCCTAGTGACTTACAATACAGTTCAAGTCATGACACATCTCTGACTTGTTTCACTTTCACTACTACTTTTCGCATGTTAACACATATTCAGGGCTGGATTTCAATCTGCCCACTTTTCTGGGAATTCTGTCAGCTCTCGCTAGTTTTCGAATGAGACATCTGTGGAAGGAAAGCAATGGGTCAAGGACAGGGAAATGGGAAGTGAATGGATACAAAAGGACAATAGAGTTCAATTCAAGAGCACACCAAAATGTGCACATAATGGCATAAGGAAGTCTCAAACAAACAGGGACCCAAGTTATTAAGTAGCCAGGAAGGAGACAGCCATGGTCTGCGTAAGGTCGGAAGCCTTCTTTGATACACCTGCAGGCACTGGTCCAGTTAGCTTCAGATTAGCTTAGTTTAGGTTTTTTAGGGTGGTATGGTGGCACAGCGGTTAGCGCTGCTGCCTCACAGTGCCAGGGACCCGGGTTCAATTCTGGCCTCGGGTCATCATTGCCTGTGTGGAGTTTGTACACTCTTCATGTATCTCCATGGGTTTCCTCTGGGTGCTCCGGTTTCCTCCCACAGTTCAAAGATGTGTGGGTTAGGTTGATTGGCCATGCTAAAATGACCCTAGTGTAGGGGGATTAGCTGGGTAAACATGTGGGGTTATATGGATAGGGCCTGGATGGGATTATGGTTGGTGAAGACTCAATGGATCGAATGGCCTCCTTCTGCACTGTAAGAATTCTATGATTCTAGATTGATGGTGGCAGAACAAAAGGGAAAATGTATAATTATAATAACTCTCGGAAGCAGCTGTAACAGTGCTTTATTAAGAAGAAAGTAAACCAAAACCACAATCTGCTGGTGAACACAAACAGACCCCAACCTGGACAATACAATAATGGACCAACTCAGGAGCCTGCTTTATGCAGGGTTCTCACAACACCAGGTTAAAGTCCAACAGGTTTATTTCATAATAAACACCACTAGCTTTCACAGCGCTGCTCCTTCATCAGGTGAATGGGGAGCTCTGATCACAAACAGGGCATAGCAAGGCACACACTCAGTTTACAGAATACTGATTAGAACGCGAGTCTTTACAGCTAGTCAAGTCTTAAAGGTGCAGACAATGTGAGTGGAGATAGCATTAAGCACTCACATTGTCTGTATCTTTGAGACTTTACTAGCTGTAAAGACTCACAATCTAGTATTCTGTAAACTGGGTGTATGCCTTTATGTGCACTGTTTGTGATCAAAACTCCTCACTCACCTGAAGAAGGAGCAGCACTCTGAAAGTTAGTGGTGTTTGTTACCAAATAAACCAGTTGGATTTTAACCTGGCGTCGTGAGACTTCTTACTGTGTTTACTCCAGTCCAACGCTGGCATCTCCACATCATGCAGGGTTCCACAGGGTAAAGTCATTACCAATCATCAGGGAGCTTGTCTTCTTCATGGAGGTCAATCAGCAATTCCCCATGCAAGTCCTGGCAGTTGTCACAATAATAGATCTGAAATACTTCCTTTATTTTGCATTCAGACAGTAGCTTTCCACAATTCATCAAGGTACATCTTGCGTTCCTTCACTTGTCCCAGTGCCACTCCCTTTGGCCTTGCAACATCACTTCTTCTTTCATTTAATGCCTTCCACCCAATCTCAGATCCTCCCCTTTCTTCTTCTCCTTCACACGTTATTTCCTCCTTTGACTGATTGGAAAACCTATTACATTTCGAACCTTTCACTCCAGGCTCGGATGGAGGGCCCCAGAACTGGAACATCAACTCCTTCTCTCTGCAGTTGTTGCCAGACCCACTGAGGTGGTATCCCCAACATTGTGTGTGTTTATTTCAGAGTTCCAACATCCGCAGAGATCCCAAGGACAAGGATCGATTTCGGCAGGACTGAAAAGTCTTTTAGAATCCCTATAGTGCAGAAGGAGGTCATTTGGCCAATTAAGTCTGCACCGACTCTCTGACAGAATATTTTACATTTTACCCAGATACACCACACCCACCACTGTTAATCCAATTAATCTATATATCTTGGGACAGTAAGAGGAAATTTAGTATGGCCAATCTGCCTAACCCACACATCTTTGGACTGTGGGAGGAAACCAGAGCACCCACAGGAAACCCGCACAGACATGGGGAGAATGTGCAAACTCTACATGGACAAACACCCATAGCTGGGATTGAACCTGGGTCCCTGGCGCTGAGAGGCAGCTGTGCTAACCACTGTGCCACTACTGATGGGAAAGGCTGGATATTCCACCCCAAGTCTTACTCTCTGACTTGCATCAGCTCCCTACTAGCTCATGAAAGGTCGACTGAATCTGCGTCAACCACCTACAGGTAATACATCCTAATTCAATGCAAGAAAATGTTGATCCTCAAGTCACCTCTTCTTTGGACAATTACCTTAAAGCTACGTTCTCTAGTTATTAACTTATAAGGCAATGAATAGGTTCTCTCCTTGTTTATCCATGCACTCTTTGAGTTTGGCTCTGGCTGGAGCAGAGTCAAAAAATATGTTCCCAACAACTTTAGCACAGACATTTTATTGATTCAGCAACATTGCACTTTTTTTTTAGATGAGTTATTGTTCTATTTTTTTCACTTTATGCGAGTTAACCCTTTGCATGGGCATTGTTTCAATTGCACAGAATAAATCCAATTCAACAGGATGACATGGTGACACAGTGGATAGAATCACAATGCCAGGGACCCGAGTTTGATTCCAGCCTTGGGTACCTGTGTGGAGTTTGCATACTCTCTCTGCGTGTATGTTTCCTTTGGGGGCTCCGGTTTCTTCCCACAGTCCAAAGATGTGCGGGTTGGGTGGATTGACCAAGCTAGATTCCTCCTTAGGGTCCAAAGGTATGTAGGTTAGGTGATTGGCAAAGTAAATATGTGGGGTTACGGAGATAGGGCTGGGAAGGGGGCCACGTAAGATGCTCTGTCAGAGTGTTGGTGCAGAGTCAATGGGTTTCATGACCTTCAGCAGGTAGGGATTCTATGATTCAAAAACTGAGGTTGAAGTGCTATTCTGCTAATGTAGTAGTTACTTTGAGTACTGAGTATATACCACTCATTTCATCCTACCATCTTCTGATTAATATGTCCCTGCGGGCGAGTAGGACATACAGATAAACAGACAGAAGGTTTAACTGGAAGTCACCCTGTGAGTCATCTCAGATGGATAAAGTTCACCATAAAAATACCTGCAGAATGTCCACAAACTGCAAATGGCTGAGTGGATTTCCATAAGCAGACGTTGGTAAAGAAAATTTGAAAAAAAAGAATGCAATCTATGTAACAGTGCCAAAAGCAAAACATAATAATTGAGGGTGACTTCAAGTGGGCGGCACAGCGGTTAGCACTGCTGCTTCACAGCTCCAGGGACCTGGGTTCGATTCCCGGCTTGGGTCACTGTCTGTGTGGAGTTCGCGCATTCTCCTCGTGTGTGCATGGGTTTCCTCCAGGTGCTCCAATTTCTTCCCACAGCCCAAAGATGCATGGGTTAGGTTGATTGGCCATGCTAAAAATTGCCCCTTAGAGTTGTGAGATGTGTAAGTTAGAAGGATTAGCGGGTAAATATGTAGGGACACGGAGGTAGAGCCTGGGAGGGTTTATGGTCGGTGCAGACTCGATGGGCCGAATGGCCTCCTTCTGCACTGTAGGGTTTCTATGCTTTCTCAGTTAAGAAGGGTTTATTACTAACGATAATGTATAAATATATTTAAGCAATGGTCAAACAGAACTAAAGACATGAATACACTCTCCGTTCCCCAGCTCCAACTGAGATTTCGCCGGGGTCCTGGACGAACAGCCAATTGGCTCAGCTTCCTGCACTCACTCTTCGTATTGTTTGGCCCAATGACGTGGTCCTCAGGGTCGCTCCCTAAAAGGGGCCATGCTACCACAGTCAACTAGATTATTTTAACCACAATTCTGCCATAATTTAAGAAGGTGCTAAAATATAATGCTTAAGCGTGTGAAGATTAGGTTTCACTCTTATTACGAACACATGAAAATATTAAGTAATGGAATACTCTCCATTTGTCTGGATGACTACAGCTGCAACAGCATTCAAGATGCTTGACAACATCCAGGACAAAGCAGTCTTCTTGATTGCTATCCCTTCCGCAAACATACAATCACCTCCACCATCGACAAACAGTGGCAGCCACCTGTACCATCTACAAGACGCAATGCAAGGACTCACCAGAATTCCTTAAGCAGCAACTTCTGACTTCCGCTGAGGACAAGAGCAGCAGCAGATCGCTCTCTGCTTGGTGGGGAGGGAGGAGGGAGGCCCGATCATTCTCTTGCGGGGGCGAGGCCCGATCATTCTCTGGTGGGGGTGGGGGAGGAGGAGACCAGATAGATCTCTGGTCGGGGGTGGGGAAAATCGCTGCCACTCTGCGGGTGATCGGTGGGGGGGGGGGGGATGTGGGGCAGAGGGTCACAATCGTTCTGGGTAGCGGTGGGGGGGGGATAGGGGGGACAGTTAGGTTGTGGGGACAGGGCGATGTCTGTCGGGGCCATCGCTCCCACTGCTCACTCCCGGGCCGCTTAATCTGCTTATTGCGGGCTGGGAGCCATGTGATAGGGGCACATTTTTCAAACTTTTTTTCTCACTGCGCATGCACAATTGAAGGCTCCAATCAGAACTGCAGCATTTCGGGTGCGATACCCGCAGCACGATTCAGACTCACGATTTTTTATCCAGGCTGAGAGTGTATTGGGGGGTTGGGGAGTTGAGGGGGGGGGGGTTGGTGGGCACCTGAGAACAGATTTCCAAGTCGGATCTGAATTGCGCTCAGATTCAGCGCTTAGAATTAAAATGGTAAAATCAGGCCCAAAGTGTGGTGGCAACAGGGGCTGTGGCAGCACCTTTCCTGGTGGCCAGAATGAGATTCCACCACGCCAGATTCTGAGCTTGGAACCTTATTAATTGGGCACAGGAGTGTTCCCCTCGGACTCTCCTTGTGGACTGGCAACCTATTTGTTGTCAGCCATAAGCTGGTGGGTTACATGGTCCCAGCGCCATATCTAGACACCAGTGCAGCACACCTGCATCACTCTCTCCAGCTCACCTGCCTTCAGGACATCAACAATCTGGAGGGGAAAGGCTAGCAGTCTCAAGAAAGAATGCTGTTCCTTTATTCAAATTCCCTCAATCGAAGCCTTTCGCCTGTCAAGCGTCCAAGCCCCACATGGACCTCTACTCACTGCACCCATGCATCCCGTGTAGCTGATCATTCAACAACATCAAAGCCAGGAATAAAACTGGGAATTTTCTGTTCAATGATCTGCATTTTTTAAATGAACGGGAGAATATTGTTTGCACTTTTAAAGGCAGCAGATGCCTATGGGTAAGCCAGAGGGAGAGACCAGTATAATTAAGCTATAATCTAGAGTACTCAATGGAGTTGCCACTGCTCTAATAACTTAATATCCTTGGCTGTGGGTCGAATCAGAACAGAATCAGATAAAACAGCTTTCTAAAAATCCTGGCATGCATTATGTAATAGGGTTAAGGCAAACATGTCCTTTCAGATGAGGCGACATTGGGATAAGGAAATTCAGTCATCCATCTCTCTGGGAGATGCTAAACTGATTGTGTTTATAATAACACAACAATGGGAAGAGTTTGTGAAATCAATATGACCATTGCAAAAGAGATTGAAAGGAGTTAAGTATTTTTTACTGACTCCGTGTTGATGTTCTGCCCTCACTGCTGTTTATTTAATACTCACTGGCAATAGCATCTCTGAATCCCCCATTATCAGTATCCACTGACCAGAAACTGAACCGGACCGGCATTATAAATACTATGGATAAAAGAGCAAGTGGGATATTAGGAGGAGCTTACCTCCTGAGTCTCCAAAGGCTGTCCACCATCTACAAGACATAAGTCAGGAATCTGAACCACTTGCCAGGATGAGTGCAACACATGAACGCCAACAGTTTAAGAAGGCAGCATACCATGACCTTCTCAATGGCAAAGAGAGATGGGCAATAAATGCTGGTCTGACCAGTGATACCAACAATCCACAAATGAATAAATAAAAGAAGTAGTGTGCACGAAAGGCAGAGATCAAAGGTAGAATTCAAAGAACAAAGAATTCGTAGAAATGCCACATGTACCACTATTATGTAATGCCTATACTGGGTTCATGGGGTGACAACATAAGACAGTACCCGGAGAAATTCCTGCACCTCCAACAACCATAATCATCTTACTTCATGCTCTGTACGGTTCCAACTGGTGCAGTGTTCCCCCGATTCTTGCTTTAAGAAGCTGCAAAAAACTTACCTCTTCCATCAAACGTTTGATGATCATTCCCAAAATCTCCTTACGTGACTCATAGATACATTTGGTCTGAAAATGTTGGTGTCGAGTGCCTTGGGCTGTTTTAATACATTAAATATTCTATGTAAATATATTTCATCATTGCTATGTTTTGGACTGATGATTTTCAAAATCACCTCAACAAATATGGCTAGTGTATAAATACGGGTTGACTCTATATGGAGAAAAACTTGCTGTGTTTCTGAGCGTGGAAAATGTTTGATTGTTGTAGTATAGGACCCCAGTCATTATTTGAAATATCACAGTGTGGGTGTTTGAAGCAATTCCACTGCAGTTTTATCTGTTCCATCTATACCTGTGGGCATAGACTTAAGTTTCATTGACTTTAATTTCACTCGGGCTCCCTGTGCCACACTTGGCATCATGCAGACCAGTGAACACACACACGCACACGTGCACTTGCACATCTTTCATAAGGCACCCCACAGGTATAGATGAAACAGATAAAACTGCAGTGGAATTGCTTCAAACACCCACACTGTGATATTTCAAATAATGACTGGGGTCCTATACTGCAACAATCAAACATTTTCCACGCTCAGAAACACAGGAAGTTTTTCTCCATATAGAGTCAACCTGTATTTATACACTGGCCATATTTGTTGAGATGATTTTGAAAATCATCAGTCCAAAACATAGCAACGATGAAACATACATACATAGAGTCTTGAACGTATTAAAACAGCCCAAGGAACTCGACAACAACATTTTCAAACCAAATGTATCCATGAGTCACAGAAGGAGATTGTGAGAATGATCAAGCGTTTGATGGAAGAGGTAAGTTTTAAGCAGCTTCTTAAAGAAAGAATAAAGAAAAAGAAGATGATTAAGTGCACCCAAAGCTTAGAACCTGGATAGTTGAAACTGGGGACAGACATGACGCCAGAGTTAGAGGAACGGAGATATCTCAGCAAGTTGCAGTGCTCGAGGAGGCTGTTGCGATACGGAGGGGAGAGGTCATAGAGGGATGTAAAAAAACAAGGGTGAGAACTTAAAAATCAAGGTGTTGTTTAACCAGGAGTCACTGTAGCTCAGCAAGCATAGGGGTGACTGATGAATGGGAAATGAGCAGCAGGGTGTTAGGTACACTCACATTTCTGGAAACGGAAGACTGTCAGAACAATCCCAAAGGAATGGGCGAAGGTTTCAACAACAGATTAAATAAAATTGAGGTGGAGTAAGGTGATATATGGTGGAAGAAATAAATGGCTCAAGTATAAAAGTGACAGTTGAGTTGTTATTACAATGCAGTATATATATCAATAAACTTGGGGTAGTGTAACAAATCCACGGAGGTGAAGGTCCCGTCACCAAAAGTTCCTTTATTTACAAGATATACTACACAAGAAAGTGCTCCTGTGTGCTCCCTGCTTCAGCAGGCAGAGAGACTGACGCACTTGCTTTAAATAGGGAACATGAGGCTCCCTGATTGAGTCCCACTTCACGGCCCAATCAGGGAACTCTTTTTGTCCAAACAAATAAAGGACTCAATCAGGGAGTTCATACTCCAGCAGGCCAATCTCATTTGTCTGACTGAAGTCATCACAGGTAGATGCAAGGGACATAATGGGAAACTTGTCCATCTCCAGAACCCTCATGGTCAACAGTGGTTGTTCACAGCCTGTGTAAACATGGCAGAGGTAAAGGAAATGCAATTCCTGGTAGGGCAGGGAGGTGATGTGCTGTTGAGCTCACTGATCAAATCAAAGAGGTGATGTGTGTATTACAATAATAAGTCATTAGTGGCTATTTATCAAGACCTGGCAATTTTAGCAGCTGTTAATGAGATCTATCAGTAATATCTTCGAATCACAGAATCCCTACAGTGCAGAAAGCCATTTGGCCCATTGAGCCTGCACCATCAACAATCTCACCCAGGCCCTATCCCCATAATCTCACGTATTTACCGTGCTAATCCCCTTGACACTAAAGGTCAATTTAGCATGGCCAATCAAACTAACCCACACATTCTTGGAAGTAAGAATCATAAATAGCTGTTGCAAACTGAAAAATTAAGGAATCCCATTTGGAAGGCCAGGCACGCTCAAATATTATTATTTTTTACTGACTTGAACCTCTTAGATTGCAATACAACACTAGTGAAGGAATCAAAGGTCAGACATTAACCTCAAAATCAGATACGACAATAAGGTTACAAACAGTCTGGTTTAGCATCTCCAGGTCGGTATGAGGAGTAAAGGAGTTCATGGTTAGGACACACGGAGAGCGGCAAGGATAGAAGACAACGGCTTTGGCTTTCCCACTATCTATGCTCATCCAGCTGTGAACGTCAGACAAGCAGTTGGAAAACTGGGGAGACTGGGGAAGAGATGGTGGTCAGTTAAAAACTGCTGTCGCCAGTGTACAGACGAAATCTGATTTTGCGTTCTTAGATGATGTTGTTGCTGATGGGCAGGAGGTAGATAAGAAATAGGAGTAGTAAAGGATAGGCCATTGAGAGATTCTACGTGGAAGGACGCAGGAGAGATTAGAATAGACATTACCAGGGATTCCCTCCTATGGCCGGGAAGCTAGGAATTGAACCAAATATGAGAATCCCACTCGCCTGGATTAGAGGGGAGGCCTTTGAGGAGAGTAGTGTGGTCAACTGGGCCAAAGGCTGCAAACAGGTAGAGAAGGTCAAGTAAGGATAGTCCACCACAGTCAGTCAGATAGGATTTAATTTCTGACCAATGATAGGAGCCATTCTGGCTTCTGCAGCAGAGGTGGAAAGCAGATTGGAGCGATTCGATCATGGATTCCTGAAAAATACGCAGGCATCTTGGAGGGGACAACACACCCAAGGACTTTGAAGTGGAACAGGAAGTAAGAGATGACACAGCAGTTGCAAGGACAAATGAGTCAAGCTCGTTATTTTGCACAGACTTTACGATGGCAGGTCTGAATTGAAAAAGGATAGTGCCAACGAGGAGAACAAGAGAAACAAAATGGTGGTCAGGGAGGATCATAGAATCCCGACAGCACAGAAGGAAGCCATTCATCCCACTGAGTCTGCACTGAATGTCTCTGACAGACACAGTAAGAAGTCTGACAACACCAGGTTAAAGCCCAACACATTTATTTGCAATCACAAACTTTTGGAGCGCTGCCACTCATCTGATGAAGGAGCAGCACTCTGAGAGCCGTGATTCCAAATAATTGGACTTTAACCTGATATTGTGAGACTTCTTACTGCGCATCTCCACATCACGGCTGCCATTTCTCTGTTGAGTAAATTACGCAGGCCCTTTCCCCCATCCTATCCCCATAACCCCACACATTTACCATGGCTCATCCATCTAGCCTACACAGTTTGGGACACTAAGGGAAAATGTAGCATGGTCAATCCGCCTAACCGGCACATCTTTGGAGTGTGGGAGGGAAACCGGAGCACCCGGAGGAAACCCACAGAGACACGGAGAGAATGTGCAGTCTCCACAGAGGCAGTCACCGGCATTGATTCTGGGTCCCTGGTGCTGTGAGGCAACAGTGCAAAACACTGTGCCACCGTGCCATTGACGTGTCAGCGGTTTGCAGAATATGTGACAAATTCATACAGAAATCACGGTCACCACACATTAGAAGCTAAAGACTTTGGAGATGGTGCATTGGAGATTTATTTGAATAATAGTACTACGGGAATGAGAGACCTCAGTTGTGTATCGTGTCTAAAGCAGCTGAGAATGTGTGATTCAATCCACGGATTAATGAATGAGCAGTGCAGTTTGTTTTAAATAATCTGGACTACTGTTGGAGTTGCTTTCACTCTCTTGCTCGTACTAATGAAGTGATCCCATTGATCAGGGCTTCCACGGACTGTTTTTTGGATGCAAGATCAATTGTCTTCATTACCGTGATTCAGAAATTTCTAAGTAAAAATTATAATTCTTCCAAACTTCCTTCAGGAAAAGAAAAGCTCTATCTCGAAAGTTGGAAATAGTTCAAAACAGGAAGGCGGCTAAACTAAATGCACACAGTTGCCCGATAGTGTGGAAAGTCCCTTCACATGCTCATTTCCACCCACCAAACATCACAGTCAGCATCTATTTTTAGCTGAAATGGAGACCCCGTTACCTTATCTGCCTTTTAAAGAGTAATCACTGAACTGGATGAGGCATTGAAAGCTTCACTTTCAAACCGACAGAGCATATTTGTTTGGAACAAATTACGCAGATTACAATTGCGGCATTTTTCCGTGGGTACACTGCTTACCCAAGTGGTTTCTGACACTTCACACAATCAATCATTGAAACCTGATGCCTCACGTCAACGAACCCAAAGGTCCACGCAGAACCCAAATGTGCGGTGTCACTCACCTTGCACTGCTTCGGGGACAATGCAGAACTGACTGTCTCCACTTCCCGCTGCCTCGGCAAAGCGCCAGCATGCACCCCAGGTACACTGGCGGGAATTCTACCACCACGCCCACCACAGAGCCAGAGTGGGCGAGGAACCATCAACGGAAATGTCCATTGACCTCGGGTGGGAATTTCCAGTCTCACTCAAGCAAGGCCACTCTCTTCCACCTTCTTCTGTCATGAAAAAGATACTGAGGACACGTACCAACCAACACAAGAACAGCTTCTTCCCCGCTACCATCAGACTTTTGAATGGACCGACCTTATATTAAGTTGATTTTTCTTGACATCCTAGCTATCACTGTAGCACTACACCCTCTCCTTTCCTTCTCTAGGAACAGTATGCTTTTTCTGTATTGCGCGCTAAAAACAATACTTTTCACTGCACACTAATACGTGACAATAATAAATCAGAAAATAATGAAAACATACAATGTTATACAGTAGACAAATGAAAATATAATTGCTTCCAAATGCCAATTCTTGTCATCAGTTTATAAGAGTTAAAAAGAATAATGGCAAAAAAAATTGAATGGGTTGGTTTTCAATCACAATTGCCCCACAGTTGAGACATGCAACATGCAAAGTTTGTGCTCTCTCCTCATCCAAATGATTTCAGGGTGCAGGAAAGCACAGCTGGCATGCCAGATAATGACAGCTTAATCCTCTCAAAGGAAAGCAGCATTTGTGCAGCAGGAACGGCTGAAACTATTGCTTCCAGTTCATGTCTAGAAGGGAAAGCACAGCAAAGGGTGGCACGATGGCACAGTGGTTAGCACTGCTGCCTCAGGGTGCCAAGGACCTGGGTTCGATTCCAGCTTTGGCTGCAGAGTGTGCATGCTCTCCCTGTGCCTGTGTGGGTTTCCTCCGCATGCTTTGGTTTCCTCCCACAGTCTAACGATATGCACGTTAGCCATGATAAATTGCCTCTTAGCATCCAAAAGATCTGTAGATTAGATGGATTAGCTATGGGAAGTGTGTGGAATTACAGGGGTAGGTTTGGGGAGAAGGTCTGGGTCAGATAATCAGTGCAGATTCAATGAAATAAATCAACACGGAAGGGAGAGAGCCTCCAGCCTTTTCCGAGGTGATGTTGGAATCTTTAGCAATGGAAGTGGGGATGAAAAAAGATGCTGTGTTCTTGTAGGCGGCTGGAGGTCCACTTAATACACGCTGAGAAGGCAAAGGGATAGGTGGTCACAGACTTGGTTCCCAGAGACTGACTCAATACGACTGGACTGCAGCATTGGTAAACGCTCAATGTGGGTGGTCAAGGCCAATTAATTGGTACTTATCTGACATTCCAATACTCTTCCACCTTAGCACCCCACCCTCCCCTACACACATCATGGTATCAGATTTACACCCAACTCTCATTGCTTCCATACAGGGTGTACATCGCTAAACACATTACAGTACACCCACTGATATTTTGTCCTCCGTCTTACAAGATAACTCATCCCACAACCATAGAGAGCAGCAGAGAACCAGCAGGGAACAACTGGACCTACATCTCAGCCTATTTGTTGGAGACTGAACTGTGTACCATTAAGCTGGCTGGGACTGAGACCCTTGCATTCAGCATCGCTGAGAAATTCAGTGTGCTGGTACGTTACGCATTTTCTCAAACCTCACCACATCCCAATCCTGCTATTCATAATATGCAAGCGGCAGATGGTGTGATAGCGGATCTCTTCTTTCCAATCAGTTCCTTTCCTTTCCTCACCTCAAATGTCTCCCTCTGCACTACATCTTCTGAACTTTGGGATAGGCAGTGGCATTTTGATATTGTCACTGGACTCATAACCCAGAGGTCCAGGCTAATATTCCGGGGACACCATTTGAACGGCCATTACCTGGCACTTGCGTGGTGTGAATGTTACTTGCTCAGGCCTAAGTGTTGTCCCGGTCTTGCTGCCTTTTGAGACGGAATGCTTCACGACCTGAAGAGTCACGAATGGTGCTAAACATTGTACAATCATCAACAATCATCCCCAATTCTGACCTCGTGATGGCGGGACGGTCATTGGTAAAGTATCTCAAGATATTTAGTATTAGGATTGGGCCTAGGACACTACTCTGAGAAACTCCTGCAGCAATCTCCAGAGTTTGAGATGATTGACCTCCAACAATTACAACAATCTTCTTTTGTGCTCCGTATAATTCCAGCCAGTGGAAGAGTTTTCCCTCTGATTCCCATTGAATTCAGTTTGCCCGAGCAAACTCCTTGGTACCAAACTCAGTCAAATGTTGTCAAGTGCAGTCAAGTCATTCTCAACTCATGTCTTGAGTTCAGCTCTTTTGTCCATGTTTGGACCAAGGCTGGAGTGAGGTCAGGAGCTGAGGAGTGGTCCTGGAGGAAACCAAACTGAGCATCAGTGAGCAGGTTGTTTGACTAATTGACTTTATTGGTGGCACTGTCGTCAACAGCTTCCACCCTTTTGCTGCTGACCGAGACTAAACTGACGATTGACCCAACATCAATTGGTATTTGCAGAAAAGAGCTTCAAAGTTCTACCCTGTCCAGGTAGAAAGAGTCCTAATTTCATTCCTGACAGTTCTGCCTCTTATTTTTAAACAATACTCTCTCATTTTAGACTCCCCAAGCAACGAGAATTTATTTCTATCAGTCCCAATATGTTCTCCGTAACATCTTGCAAACTCAAACAAAAAAACCCTTCAACTTTGAAAATTCCAACAAAAATAAGTCCAAGTGTTTTTTTTGGTTAATCTTGGCTGCATTCCCTCCAATAGTGGCAAACCTCCAAAACACTAAATCCAGAGTCAAGACAGGAGTGAATCCCATATGGAAGTTGGTGGCTAACCATCTGAGGCAGCAATGCCAACACGATATGCATTGCTTTATTTGCCCTGGGCTACCCAACCTGGCTCAGGAGCTGCCACACAAACATGGCAGTTGTCCACCTCTGGAGAGTCATGAGAATTACTTCTGAAATATTGAGACCAACACAGCTTGAGTGGGTTCCAGTGAACCTACCGAAACTCCGAAAAGAACACCGAGTGACAGTAAATAATGCAATCCCATTGACACATGACCTCAGAAAAATCCCCATGCGTTTGTCTGAGATGTTATAGCCCCGACAGAACCACACTCCATTCTCCGCAAATCGATGGCAGCCCAACTTCTTGATGGCTAACTTACTACCGTGTGGACTGCAAACATCACCAACCCCACCCTAGCAACTGACCGAGTGGTGTGGTCCCAGATTTCTATGTCCCACAGAACAAAGTGGACAACCCTCAACCGCTTGAGGTCATAGAATCATAGTATTCTGATGGTATAGGAGGAGGCCATTTGGCCCATTGAGTTTGCACCAATCCTCTCCCCCACTCTGTCCCATAACCCCACATATTTTACCATAATTAATCCATCTAACCTACACATCTTTGGACACTAAGGGGCAATTTAGCATGGCCAATCCACCTAACCCCTACATCTTTGGACTGGGAGGAAACTGGAGCATCCGGAGAAAACCAATGACAGAACTTGCAAACACCGCACAGGCAGTCACCCAAGGCCGGAACTGAACCCATGTCCCTGGCTCTGTGAGACAGCAGTGCTAACCACTAGACCACTCTGCCACTCAGGGAAGGTCTGGCCACCTGTACCACAAATGAAACGAGGAATTTCTCTGACTATCGCTCATATGCTGAACATTCGCCCTCAGAGTCATGGGCCAGAATTTTACCGTCCCACCCATCACAGGAATCGGAGCGGGCAAAGGACGAACCACGGAAAGGTCCGATGACCTCAGGCAGGATTTTATGATTTCGGGATGAGCGAGGTTGTAAAATCCTGCCCCTGGTGTCATCACAACCATTTCCAATGTGGCGGCTGAAGCCATTGAATTGATTGTTAATCCTGACATTGAACAACTACTGCTCGCGCAGCCTTACAAATTAGATATATACTCCCTCCAAGACCAAAGTGTCTTTCCTCATGTGTGATGTTAAGAACTGTCCAGAGCATTTCAGGTCTTGCCAAGGCTTTGTAAAGTTTCTATCTCTTTCTATTCTAGTTCACTAGATATAAAGATGAGAATGTGTTTTGGACTATTTTGTGTGTCTGCGCATGGCCTTTCAACAATCAGTGTGCCTGGACACTCCCAGATTTCTTTGGAACGCCACAGTTTTTAGGTTTTTATTTAGAATGTATTCTGCTCTTTTCACTAAGCTGGATGGTTGGTTCATGATACAGAACGACATCGACAGAACTGTTGCTTTTAGAGTGATCTGCCCATTATCCTACTCTCTGTCCCCTGCCAATCAACTAATTTCCTCACCAGTTCAATAAGTTACCTTCAGTTCCATGAGCAGTAACTTTATCTCATAATTGCTCAACAGGTACTTGATCAAGTTCTTTCCGGGAGTCCATTTCAACACTCCCCTACTGCTCAGCACAACTATTTCAATCACCTCTTCAAAAAATTCAGTCAGATTTGTCAGGCGTCATCTGCCCTTTGCAAATCCACCCTGGCTCTCTGATCCTCTGAAAATGTCAAAGTTTTCAAGTTAATTGTAGACTCGAATCATTTCCCTGACAACAGGTATTGGGCTAACTGATCCATAATCATTGAAATAGAGTCATAGAAACTCAACAGTGCAGAAGGAGGCCATTTGACCCATCAAGTCTGCACCGACAACAATCTCACCCAGGCCCTATCCCCGCTATGTTATTCTGCTAATTCCTCCAACCTATCACATCCTGGAACGTAAAGAGTTAATTTAGCATGAACAATCAACCTAACCTGCACATCTTTGGAGCGTGGGAGGAAACCGGAGCACTCGGAAGAAACCCACGCAGACATGGGGAGAACACGCAGACTCCACACAGACAGTGCTCCAAATCGAGAATCAAACCCAGATCCCTGGAGCTGCGAGGCTGCAGTGCTAACCACCATGCTACCCCTGTACCACCATGCCTTGTTCTAGTTTCACCATGTTCTAATTTTAGCAGTCAGTTAGATTGCTGCTATTTGCCTCAAGCCAATGTCGTCCAAAGCCAAGACCAAAGCTTTTTGAGGTTTTCCTGCAAAGCCAACTACAACTCACAGCCAGGCCGCTGAACGTCAACCAGTTCTCCCAGACACTGTGGTAGCACCAAATTAGTGCACCAGTGTTGTTGAAGACACCTGATTTTGTTTGACTTATTATTGTCACATATATTGGTAGGCAGTGTAAAGTATTGTTTCTTGTGCACTATACCCTAGATAAAACATGCCGTTCATGAAGTACATAGGGGAGAAGGAAAAGGATAGTATTGCAGCTAGAATAAGGTGAAGAGAAAGATCAGCTTAATATGTGATCTGACCATTCAAAAGTCTGATGACAACAGAGAAGAAGCTGTTCTTGAGTCAGTTGGTACCTGTAGGATTGGCAACAAAATAGTGCAAATGTTGTTGGATGAAGGACTAATGGAACTTTTTCTCTCAACAGATTTTTACTCCAGCATTTTGACCAAAAGAACTCTGTGATGGTCCATATTGCAGATGGATTGAATTGAATTGAACTGAGGAGCAACTGTGATGTGGGGGTGGCATTTCAGAGGAACTGGAGCGTGGGTATCTGCTTGCGGACAACTCTTATGAAATGAAGGATTTTTGGATGCTTCTCAGTTCCTTCCAAGGCAGCCTCAGCATATCTCTGGTGGCAAGGATTGTGCTTCCTTGAGAGCAAGGTTACAGATTGCACAACAGAACACCACAAGCTTGGAAAGGTACTCCAGAAAAGATGGGAAAAACCGCCCACCCCAGGCAGTCTAAGCAGTGGTATCATTGCTTCAGCAGACCAATGACTTGCAACACAACATTCCTGATTGTTACTGTGGCTCTAATTATAGGTGCGCTGCTCTTGTGTGGAGGAGGAGAGTTATTAGCCAGGTGTGGATGGTGTATATCACGTTACCCAACCTCTGATAACTACTGATTGGGCAAAGATCGTGGGTGTAACTGACTGGCACAGGATGAAATCGTCAGTTGCTGCTGTGAAGGTAGGATCATAGAATCCCGACTATACACAAGGAGGCCACTCAGCCTATCGAGCCTGCATGGACAACAATCCCTTCTGGCCCCTTCCCTGCTAATCCCCCTGACATGGCCAATCAAACTAACCCACATATCTTTGCTCTGTAGGAGGAAACCCATGCAGACACCGGGGGAATGCGAAAATTCCACACAGTCACCCGAGGTGGGAATTGAACCCGGATACCCTGGCACTGTGAGGCAGCAGTGCTAACCACCGTGCCACCCTAGATTTTAAGAAAGTATTTGACAAAGCACCACATAAGGTACTAGTTAACAAACTTGAGGCTCATGGGTAGGAGGGTCGCTGTTAGTTTTGGTAAAATATCGGTTTAGGAACAGTAGTGGTTAATGGTTTCTTTACAGAGAGGAAGATAATAGGCAGTGGTATTCCCCAAGATTCAGTGCAATGATCACTGCTCCTTGGTGACATGTATATAAATGATCTGGATGTTGAAATAGAGTAAATCCACAAAATTTGCCGAGGATATCAAAACAGATAACATTTGCCTACAATATCAAAATGGACATATGGCAAACAACAAGTCTGATACAAAGGAATTTAACAGGATATAGATCAGCTAAAAGGATGGGAAAACATGTGGCAAATAGCAAGTTTAATTCGGGGAAGTATGAGGTAATGTATTTTGACAGAAGAGATAGGAAGAGGTTACACAGACTTAACAACGCGGTTGCCTGTGAAGGTCAGAAAATGAGTTAAAGATGTTTATATCATTATATTGGCTGTCTGATGACACTGCTGCCTCACAGCGCCAGGGATCCAGGTTCAATTCTGGCCTTGGGTGACCGTGTGGAGGTTTCAAGTTCTCCTCCTGTCTGCGTGGGTTTCCTCTGGGTGCTCTGATTTCCTCCCACAGTCTAAAGATTTGCAGATTAGGCTGATTGACCATGCTAAATTGCCCCTTAGTCATCAGGGAGATTAGCAGAGTTAATACATGGTTTTACAGGGAAATGGCCTGGTTGGGATTGTTGTTGATGCAGACTCGACGGGCTGAATGGCCTCATTCTGCACTGTAATTTAAATTTTATTGATTAGTGTCACAAGTAGGCTTACACTGCAATGAAGTTACTGTGAAAATTCCTCAGTTGCCACACTCCGGCGCCTGTTCAAGTACACTGAGGGAGAATTTAGCATGGCCAATGTACCTCACCAGCACACCTTACGGACTGTGAGAGGAAACCCACGCAGACACAGGGAGAACATGCAGATTCCACACAGACCGTGACCCAAGCCGGGAATTAAACCTGGGTTCTTGGCGCTGTGAGGCAGCAGCGCTAACCACTGTGTCACCGTGCCACCCCACTGGGATTTTATATCCTATCCTAGATTAGTGGTTTAAGCTCAAGAAAACATGTAAGGCTGAGCTATTTGCAATCAGCACATAAATGTTTAAGTCCAGATGCTGAATGAATAACTTCATCTTTCTCAATGAGAAAAAACCCTGTTACAAACAAATCGAGGAATGGAACAATTGCAGCATGCTGCTGTGCAGAGGGACCTGGGTGTCCTTGTGCAAGGATCACAAGGAGTTGGTTTGCAGGTGCAGCGGGTAATTAAAAAGGCAAATGGAATTTTGTCCTTCATTGCTAGAGGGATGGAGTTTAAAAACAGCGAGGTTATGTTGCAGCTGTATAAGGTGCTGATGAGGCCATACCTGGAGTGCTGTTTACAGTTCTGGTCTCCTTACTTGAGAAAGGATATACTGTCTCTGGAGAGGGTGCAGAGGAGGTTCACTAGGTTGATTCCGGAGTTGAGATGGTTGATTTATGAGGAGAGACTGAGTAGACTAGGGGCTATACTCACTGGAATTCAGAAGAACAAGGGGAGATCTTATAGAAACATATAAGATTATGAAGGGAATACATAAGATAGAAGCAGGGAAATTGTTTCCACCGGTGGGTGAAACTAGAACTAGGGGGCATGGCCTCAAAATAAGGGGGAGCAGATTTGGGACTGAGTTGAGGAGGAACTTCTTCACACAAAGGGTTGTGAATCTGTGGAATTCCCTGTCCAGTGAGGCAGTTGAGGCTACCTCATTGAATGTTTTTAAGGCAAGGACAGATACATTTTTGAACAGTAAAGGAATTAAGGGTGATGGTGAGTGGGTGGGTAAGTGGAGTTGAGGCAACGAAAAGATCAGCCATGATCTTATTGAATGGCGGAGCAAACTTGAGGGGCCTATTTCTGTTCCTCATTCTTATGAAAGAAAGGTCAAGTCCTGAAATGTTTCCTCACCAGTTATAATAGCAGGGACAGAGGGACCTGGGAGTATTTTTGCGTAAGTCTTTGAAATTGGGAGAACATTTGATAGATCAGCCACTAAAGCACTGCATATACTTCTTCAAGGGCAATTAGGTATCGGCAATAAATGCTGGTCTAACCAGTGTCGGCCACATCTCAGGAATGAAAAAAAAATCTTGTGCTTCATAAGTAGAAATTTTGAGCAAAAAAATCAGAGATGTTATGTGGAACCTATAAAAGCTCTCATTAAACCACAATTAGAGTATTGCAGTCCATTCGGGTCATCATACTTCAGCAACAAGGTGAGATTTCTTGAGTGCGTGTTGCGGAAATTTACCAGCATGGTTCTGGCAACGAGGGAAACACAGCCACGATGTTAGATCGGTGAAGTCAGTGCTGTTCTCCTTGGAGTTTGAGGGGAGAATTGATAGATTTATTTATGATAGTAACGCAACTCACCAGCCATAAGGCTGGTGGAAGTGAAGACGATCAATGTTTTCAAAAGGAAATTGGTTGGGCACTTGTGGTGAATAAATGTGCAGCACTATGAAATTAAAGTGGGATTGACTGGATTACTCCACAGAGAGCCAGCAGGGACTTAATGGGCTGAATGGCTTCCTCCTATTCCCTGATGACTAAACATGCTGATCCACAGGTCAGTACTGGAGAGGGATACACGGCTTGGATGGGGAGGAGGAGGGTGAGATTCACACCAGTACACTTGGAAATGAACAGATTCTGTAGGGGAAACTGAAAGGAATAAGGTGATCAGGAGAGACAAGGTTTTGATTTAGCATTGGGCCTAGCGCACCAGAAGGTTGTGGCAAGCAAACGGAGACATAGCCACCAACAGTGGAGAAGAAGGGATCAACTTAACTCTATCCTTCTGATGTTTGGACTGGTAAAATCTGGCTAAAACCCTGAGAAAAGATTCGATATTTTGTACAAAAACAGAGATTTCTGGAAAATCTCAGAAGTCTGACAGAATCTTTGGGGGGAGAATAGAGCCAACGTTTCAAGTCTGGATGTCTCTTCGTTTTGTTTCAGATTCCAGCATTTGCAGTATTCTTCGTTTAGTCTTGCAAGATACTTCCCTACTTGGCTATAGCTGTGGTACAATCCTTATAAAGACATAACTTTCACAAACAGACCCAAAATCTCACCATCCAAGGGGAGGGAATAGAGCCAATGTTTCGAGTCAACATGAGCAGTAACTGGCAATAAGCCAATTCTCCCTAGTTTGACGAGTCCTTTTGCTGAAGTGCTGACTCTGACTCCATCTGACACAGCAAAGCCAATGTTTCTCACAAACAGGAGATGACACGCTGAAATGTGGGCCACGATTCCCCCAAAAGTGCTGAATTGATGGGAAAACTATTCTAGATCCTGACTGTTTCATCAGTTGAGCTTCTCACCCTAATCTCCGCACTGTGTGCACTGCAGAGGTCCAAATAATGAATATCATTAAAAACCCGGGGGGGGGCAGCCTATTTGCGCCAGAGTCTGACAGTTCTGGAACTCTGCGCGTGTGCAGTGGCCCCGATCTGTCAGTCTCCCAGTTTGATGGCCAACCCAATCAGTGGCCTGACTGGGACCCCCACAGTGTTGCCCTTTCAGCCTACGCTACCCCCGCCCCCCCCACCCACCTCCATGGCCCGATCACAGCCCCCATAACAATTCCCGGGCCAGCCTTGACCTGCCCTCCGTCCCAGAGCTCCCCAACGTCCAGCCCCCCGTACCCAGCAGTGGTGATTCCACCCCCCACCTCACCCCAGCAAACCATCTCTGCTGAACCCCCCACCCCCCGGGGTCAGACACCCCTCCTTGGAGGCAGGCTTTCTCCCCCACTGGCAGGCCATCCCTTAAGCTCAGCCAGAATAGGTCCTGCTCCCTTGGCACTGGTTGATGCCCAATGTACAGTGACAAAGTGCTGCCTGGGCATGGGCACTTTGCCCCTTGGGCAGTGCAGGGTAGCACAGGCTGGCACTGCCAGGGTACCCATGCCCAGGAGGCACCACCCTCCACCGTCTGACCCCCTGGGATGCCTCAATTGCCCCCCCCCCTTCATTCTGGAGAGGTCTCCTGCTATTCCCCAAATATAGAGAGCTCTTGTATACCCCACCAGAATTAAGTACCCCTGGTGGGGTGGAAGATTCAATTGGGACCTGAAAATTCCTGATCATTAGATTTTAAATACATTTAAAATACATTTAAAAAAGATTTGAATGACTTATCTGCCTCCTGCCAGTTTCCAGTGTGGTCTGACTGGTGACTGTTCTGAGAGACGCGCATGCGTCCCAGTGCATTCCCAAATCCCAGAGCAAGGCCAGCAATGCGCATCTCCCAATGTGACCTGCCAGAAAAGCTGCGGATCGTAATGGAAGAATCACAGCCGTGGTTTCACAGCTCCCTCGTCTAAAATAGTCTCTCTGCATATAAAAGGCTCAACAGCAAATGCTGGTGGGCTGCACAACTACAAGACTTGGCAATGGAGCCAGGGTGCTCTATTGCCAACGATCCACACGTGGCCAAGTCCTGATAGCAGTCAATGGACAATGGCCAAACCCTGGCTGGTTTGCACAACACCCACCCCAATTCAGGCCCCAAAAACATCAACAGCACGACCAGTGCCCGACTGAATGTATTCAAGGCAAGAAATAAAACACGGCACCATTCTGGTTATATCACAGAATGTCACATCAGTTAAGAACTTCTCACTTCAATGACTGTTAACAAAACTATAGCACCTTGCACTTATCAGGGCCTTGCTAAAAGTACATCAGGCACTGGATTAGAAACGCAGCATGGGAATATGTGAAATACAATTCCGCTGGTCAGCCCCAGAAATATGAACGTGAAAACTCTTTGATTGTTAGGAAAACCCACTGGTTCTGCAATGTCCCTTCCAGAAACATGTCACATCTACACAACCTGACCTACAAGTGACACTTTTACTACAGCCTACAGCTGACTCTTAATGGCCGCACATGGCTGCTGCTTGTAGCTACACCCCAGGAAATATGCTGTCGAGCTAAGTCACACTTCTCTGTCTTGTGCAATCCTCACACATCCATAACCGCTCTGTGACCTCTACCATCCAAGTACGCTTAGGCCAGCCCCTCTTTCTAATGCCCTCCATTTTGCCCTCCCAAAAGAGATCCCTGTAGCTTTTCAGCTCTGACCAAATGGTGGAAATACTGACATTCTCTTTTCTGAATGTCACTGTTCAGGGTTTGTTTTTGCCATTGCAAATTCAAGGACCTTTTTATTTATTTTAGTCTGTATGAAATTTTTAGTTTACATCTTGGCATTCACATTTCAACAAAAAAAACCCACATGTATGGGCAAGTTACTCTTATCGGCATTTTCAATTTAACTGCAAAGCTGAGGCCTCAGGGCATGTCAATGACATCAGAAGGAGACTGATGTGTGAACTGTGCCTGAGCCAATTTAAGGACTTGCTAACCCGCCTTTCTGAGGCGCCATTTGTTAAGAGCTTGAATTGAAAGGCATACCTTGCCAAAAGCCAATCTGTGAGAAGCAATCAGACAAACATCCTTTACAAATTGAAAATGTGACCAAAATTTACAAAGAAAACTGTCTGGCAGTGCCAATTTAGTAAGAAGTCTCACAACACCAGGTTTAAGTCCAACCGATTTATTTGATGGTAAACCCGCAAGCTCACTGAGTTTACCATCAAATAAATCGGTTGGACTTAAACCTGGTGTTGTGAGACTTCTTACTGTGTTTACCCCAGTCCAACATCAGCATCTCCACATCAGTGCCAATTTAAACAGGTATCAACAAAACAGTATATTAATATACAACATTGGCTGCAGGCCGTCAGCATGCTACTGATATACCCAAAAACAAGTCTGTCCACAGACTCCAAGATGGCGCCGGAGGTGACAACTTCTTGTAAGCTGTATCCAGCATACCCTCCAATGCTATTTTGTTCTACGGTACTAAAACTACATTCTAACTCTTTTAAACTCCCTAACAATGATCTTCCTCTACATCCTTCCTATGACTACATTTCGTACTCTCTCCTTTCCTTCTCTACGCACGGTATGCTTTGTCTGTATAGGGTGCAAGAAATAATACTTTCCACTGTCTATTAATATATGTGACAACAATGAATCAAATCAAATCAAGACTCCTTTGCAATGTAGGTCTAGAATAAGACGCATTATTTTATGTTGAACCTTATCCTGTGTAGCTCTGTAATACAGTACATTCTCTGTTGTCTAGAGAATGCAAGCCTATGTCAACTGCTGCTGACAAATCATTAATTCGGTAAAAGAAACTGAAACCTGCTGGCCTTTCAATGCGGAGTAATTCTGAGAACTGCAGACTGGAACATTTCAAGTTGTAGGGCTCCATGCTCCGGGATGCTCTAAAACTTGGGGCAGGCACTGCATAAAAAAAGCTCAACGGGGGAAGTGTCTCCCATGAAAGTACGCAGAGTGGTTGGAACCCTTTTTTTTGCAAAACTATAACTCTACTTTTTGGCAAAAATATAAAAGAACATTTCAAAATGCCCTTCACAGAAAGTGCAATGAAATACAAATTTGCTACACAGTTCATGCAGCAGTTTAAGACGTTCCATCACAATTGTGACATGCAGTATTCGCTGTATACATTCGGTGTGAGTCAAGCAGCCTGAAGGATTCCATACAATTTCCAGATCCTTGCTCGATTGCTGCACGTTTGGTGGAAGGTTTTAGACAGCAACCTTTCCCCATTGCACCTCTGTGGCGGCAGTCCCAAGCTTGAGCGCGTCCCTCAGCACATAGTCCTGGACCTTGGATTGGGGCAGTCTGCAACACCTGATCGGGGACAATTCTTTGTACTGGAAGACCTGGACCCAGGGGCAGAAACTGGGTGAAAATCCTGCAGGATGCATGTTCGACACAGCTGGAACATTCCAGCCAGAATCCATAATGATATTAATGAGCCTAGAGAGGGACATCAGAGTGCCACGTAGGAGACTGCAAACTTGAACTGCCGTGTAACCTTGACAAATTTGATTAATGAGGTATATACCCGGGGTGGGGGGGAGCAAAGGGAGAAGTGGAGGGGGGGAAAGGGCAGGGGGGGAAAAGGGCAGGGGGGAAAAGGAGAGAGGGGAGAATGGGAAAGGGGAGGAGGGGGAAAATGGGAGAAGGGAGGAGGGGGAAAATGGGAGAAGGGAGGAGGGGGAAATGGGAGGAGGGAGAGAGTGGGAGGGGAGGAAAAGAGGGGGAGGGGAGGAGGAGAAGGGGGGAGGGGAGGAGGAGAAGGGGGGAGGGGAGAAGGGGAAGGAAAAAGGGGAGAAGGGGATTGGGCAAGGGAACAGGGAGGAGATCAGAGAGGAGAGGGGGAGAAGGGGAGAAGAAGGAGGAGAGTAAGAGTGAGAGTGAGAGGGGTTCCCTCCCCCAAGCGATTTCACCGGGGGTTCCACCTGTCAGTTTCACATACTCTGCTTTGTGCAGTCATCAACAGGGAAACGGCTAAAAGGGAGGACGAAAGGGGTTCATAATTTAATATGAAGAATGGAGAGAGAAAATTAACCGGAGGGCGGAGAGGGGGGAGGGTAGCACTCACCGATCTCCAACCGCTTGCAAAACGAGTCAGCAGCAGCTTTTCGAGGTCCCCATTCAAAACTTGCAGCAACTTTTCGGGCTTGTCATCAGTGTACCCAGGCTTATTGAAGAAACGCATTGAGAAACATTTTCACCCCTTGGTATTTCAATCCCTTTTCTGACTCACTCCGAATGGTCGGAACAATGCGAGTGATTGAGCGAAAGGAAAAGAGGCGGTTTCAGTCCAGTCTCAAACTGTCCCTTCTCCGCACAGATTCTGCTCCACGTTTTGTTCCCAAATCAGTGTAAACACAGCCGTGCTATCAAATGACCAACTTCCTCCGCACGCCCACTGGCTAAGTGAACGACTGCAAAAAATTGCATTGTAAACTGTGGTCTCATTTTAATTCGGGGTGGATGTTGAGTTAGTTATAATCTCGCCCAGAATGGATTTTTCAAAGGTGAAGGGGGCTTGTTCCTTGGATCAGCTGGTCACAAGCTGAAACCCTTTCTTTTTTCATTGAGACACCCCATAATATTCCCAGCAACTGAATTTTTTATTTGTGTTCTGCAAAAGTAGGTAGCCATGGACACGCTTGAGTGGGATTTTCCGGCCACGCTCACCCCAGTCTGGAAAATCCTTCCCGAGGTCAACTGATCTTTGCATAGTCCATATCCCGCCCGCCACAATTCCTGTGGCAGGCAGGATGGGAAAATTCTGCCCAAGGAATTTATATATATATATATGCACAAGATGTGTAGGTTAGATGGATTAGCCATGGCAGATATGTGAGGTTACGGGGATAGGGTAGAGGAAAGTGTATGGGTAAAATATTCTATCAGAGAGAGTCGCTGTAGGTTCAATGGACTGAGTGCTGTTACCATCTCTGAATCCCCCACTGGCAACAACCTTGGAATTACCTTTGACCAGAAACTCAACTGGACTCACTATATAAACACAGTGGCTACAACAGCAGGTCAAATACTGTGACAAGTAACTCACCACCTCACTCCCCACCTACAAGGCACAAGTTAGGAGCGTGATGGAATACCTCCCATTTGCCGGGATGGGTGCAGCTCCAACAACACCCAAGAAGCTTGACACCATCCAGGACAAAGCAGCCTGCTTGATTGGCACCACATCTACAAACATCCACTCCTTCCATCATTGCCACTCAGTGACAGCAGTGTGGACTATCCACAAGATGCATTGCAGCAATTCACCAAAGATCCTTCCAAACCCATGACAACTTCCATCTAGAAGGACAAGAGCAATAGATATATGGAAACACCATTACCTGCAGGTTCCCGTCCAAGCCACTCACCATCCTGATTTGGAAATAGTTTGCTATTTCTTTGCAATCACTGGGTAAACATCCTGGAATCACCTTCCGAAAGGCATTGTGGGTCAACCCACAGCACGTGGACTGCAGCATTTCAAGAAGGCAGCTCACCACTATCTTCTCAAGGGCAGCTAGGGGTGGGCAATAAAGGCTGGCCAACCAGTGACACCCATATTCCAAGAATGAATATTTGCCTTCCCAATTATTTGCTATACCTGCTTGCTGACTTTTTGTGATTCATCTACTAGATTTCCCTATACCGCAATATTTTGCAATCTCTCCATTTAAATATTATCCTGACATTTTGCCATATTATAGTCCTGCTGCCAATTTTCTATGCATTCACTTCACCTAGCCTGGATATTCCTTTGTATCCTCCTATGTCTCTTCATATCATCTTTAAATTTGACTACAGTACAATCTGTTCCTTCATTCATGTAGATTATAAATAATTAATACCCCATTAGTTATGGTTTGCCAACCTGAAAATGACCCACTTATCCAAATTCCCTGTTACCTGTTGTTCTCTATCCTCGCTGTTCTGTTACCCCCAACACCATGAGCTCTTACCGCCTATGGTGCACCTTATTTGAATACCTTTTGAAATTCCAAATATTACATCTACTGGCTTCCCTTTATCCATCCTGCTTACAACATCTTCAAATAAATCTAATAAATTCTCCTTTCATAAAGTAATGTTGACTCTGCTGGACTGCATTGTGATTTTCTAAATGTCCTGTTTTTATTACCTCCTAAATAATTGATTCCAGCATTTTCCCAATGACAAATGTTCTGTTAACTTGTTTGGTAATAGTTTGCTGCTTCCTGTCCCCCTCCAAATCTGAATGGTGAATTGACGCTGGACAGGAGATTTTCAGATGCTACAGACATTGCAGCAATCCTGCTCCTATTTCTTATGTTCTTAATTTTCCTGTAGGTCTACTGAAAATAGTGTCAGGTTCTGTCCTGTGAAGCATCAAGTACGCATCAAGCTATGGTAATTTTATCATTGCCAGTACAAGTGAGGTATTGTTTTACTGTATGCTTCTGCTCACATTAAGGAGCAAATTACAATCTATGTGTTAATCCCATCTAATGATGCAATGCTGCTTTGGAAGGGCTATATTCCACGTTGCAACACGCAACGTTGTTTTTTTTCTATTTTGCAGACAATCCATTCTGAGCCTGTAATTAGGGTCTTTGGTGTCTTGGCATTCCCCCTGCAACTCATGATTGATTTTCAAAGCAGAGTCTCAAATTATGAAAACTGGCTGAAACCACATCTGGAATCAGCATGCAGTGGGTGTGACTGTGACGTAGGGAAAAGCTGAATGCATTTTGTACCTGAAGGGAAAGGGTTAATGGATTTTGCACCTAGGATATGTTACAAACATAACCCTTCATCATCACTGATCTTCTCAAGCTTATACTGCTCCTGGCAGTAATATAAATTGTTTGTTCATGTTTCACATACTTTAACTCTTGTTTTGTAAAGCTGATAGTTAAATGTGACTATTATTTTGTAGACTTTGCAAATCTTACCCGTTTTAGTAGGACATCGTTACACAGATGGTAGTTTACGACACCGGCGTTTAACAGCTGCTGACGGCAGATCACGATACTGGCTTTTAACAGGAAAAATCCTGCTGGGACACCCACGATCACACAAGTAACTTCAAGGAAAGGATGCCGGTACTGTGGCAGAAGAGATTTCTTGTGTCCTGACGGCAGGACTGTAATTCCTGATTAACTCTGGGCCTGCATCACAACCCAGGAAGGAAGAACTGAAGGTCTGGCAGGAATTGGAGCTTTTGAATCGTGATTCCTGCTGGAGCTCATAATGTGTAAACGCCCATTTGTGTTTGTGTTCTAGGAGAAGTCTGGTAAGCCTTAATTGGAGCCAGTTTCTCCCCAAAGCTTTGGAATAAAAACCACTGTATTTTGACTCTCTAACAGTCTTCAAGGTATTATTTTACCTACAACAACTGTTCCAGAGCTATGAGTTAAAATTTCACCACGGTAGCTGGGCGAATTTACATTCAATTAATAGATAAGCCAAGAAAAAAATTGGTAGTTCCATTACTAATGATCACAAAAATAGTGCTTTGCCATTAAAAAACAATCTTTTTTTTATTCATTCACGGGACATGGACATTGCTGGCTGGACCAGCATTTATTGCTAATCCCTAGTTACCCTTGTTCAGAGGACAGTTGGGAGTCAACCACATTGCTGTGGCTCTACAGTGACATGTAGGCCAGATCAGCTAAGGACAGCAGATTTCCTTCCCTGAAGGACATTAGTGAGCCAGCTAGGTTTTTCTGACAATTGACAATGTTTAAAGTTTAATTATTTATTAGTCACAAGTGAGGCTTACATTAACATTACAACGAAGTTACTGTGAAATTCCCCTAGTCGCCACACTCTGGCATCTGTTCGGGTCAATTCACCTAACCCGCACCTCTTTCAGACAGTGGGAGAAAACCAGAGCACCCGGAGGAAACCCACGCAGACACGGTGAGAACATGCAAATTCCCCAGAGGCAGTGACCCAAGCCAGGAATCAAACTTGGCTCCCTGGCACTGTGAGGTAGCAGTGCTCACCACTGTGCCACCATGCCGCCCACATAACTCAAATCAATTCTGGCAGTGGTGGGATTCAAACCCACACCTCTGCAACAACCGGAGTGTTAACCCAGTGCCTTAGACTGTTCAGCTACGCTACCACATTCTTGGTTTCATGGTCATCAGTAGATCCTTAATTTCAGATATTTTTTATTGATCATCTGCTATTACCATCTGCTGTGGTAGGATTGAACTGGGTCCGAAGAACATTAGTTGAGTTTATGGATTAATAGTCTAATGAGAATACCATTAGGCCATCACCTCCCTTCCTGGCTCACTAATGTCCTCCATGGGAGGAAGACACTAGATGTTGCAAAGGCTCAGGGTCGGACAACATCCTGGCTGCAGTAATGAAGACTTCTGCTCTTGAACTATCTGTGCCATAGCTAAGCCTGGTCCAGCGCAGCGACAACACTAGTATTTACCTGATAATGTGGAACATTGTCCCAATATGTCCTGTCCTGTAAACCAAAAATGTACAATCACACGAGTCTATCTTCAATTAAAAGTAAAACAATTAGAGACGTACTTAACGGTGACTCAGGGAAAACCTGTTCACTGATGCTAAGTTTAAGTTTTGGCAGGTCCACTCAGCTCTTCTTGACAACCTTAATTCAAAATGGGCAAAAGAGCTGAATTTCAGAGGGAAGGTGAAACTGTCCGTCCTGGACATCAAGACAGAATTTGACCTCAACAAACTTGAGAAAAATTGAAGTGAGTGGGAAACGGGGAAAACTCTCCACTAGAGTTGAAGTCATACCGAGCGCAAAGGAAGATGGTTATGGTTGCTGGAGGTCAAGAAGGACATCACTGCAGAAGGTCCTCAGGGTAATGCCTGAGGAGCAACCATCTTCAGCTGCTTCATCATTGACCTTCCCTCCACCACAAGGTCAGAAGTGAGGATGTTTGTTGATGATTGTACAATGTTCGACACTATTCATCTCTCCTCAGATACTGAAGCAGTCCATGTCTGCATTCAGACCTCAGCTGAGAAGTGGAAAGTTAACATTCGCATCACACAAGTGCCAGGCAATGACCATTTCCAACATAGATTGCCCCTTCAAATCCAATGTGGATCTCTCTCCTACCCACTGCGCTAATTTCCTAGCACAGCGTGGTGGGAGAATCTCACATCCAGGCATGGATGGGGGGCTGCGATCGGGCCATGGGGAGAGGGAGGGGGTTGTGGGGGGCAGCACTGTGGGGACCCTGGGTTGGCCAGCGATTAAGCTGGCCAGCAAACAAGAGGCTGACAACATTCGGGGCCACTGCACATGTGCAGAAGCCTGCTGGCTTCAGCTTCCCTTAAATCTAATGATATTCAGACTGGTGGCCTTTGCAATACACAGAGTGTGAGAGATCCTAGTGTGAATTCCTACTGAAAAAACAGCATAAATTACTCCAGTTTTCATGCGATTTTTGGCACTTAGAACTTTTTTGGGAGAATTCCACCCAATTCTGTTACCTTTGCTGAATTCTCCACCATGAACATCCTGAGATGTTCCTATTGACCAGAACTAAACTGGATAAACAATATAATTACTATGGCTACAACGGCAGGTTTGAGGCTGGATATTCTGCAACAAATAACCTACCCCCTGTCTCCCCAAAACCATTTACAAGGCAAAAGTCAGACATGTGATGGAATGCCCTCCATTTGCCTGGATGAGCAATTCTAACAATACCCACATGCTCAGCACAATCCAGAACAAAGCTAGCTGCTTGATCAATGTCCATCCATCACCGTAAAATGTTCACTCTCTCTACCATTGGTGCACAGTGGCAGCAGAGTTACTAGCTTCAGGACACAGTGCAGTAACTAGCCAAGGCTCCATCAATACTAAGAGCCCGCCACATAGAAGAACAAGGGGTACAGTGGCATTGTAGAGATTCTATGATTCTCTGAAGAAGGAGAACAACCACCAACAGCTGGATTCCCTCCAATTCACTCGCCATTCTGACTTGAAGCCATACTGGAATCCTCTTATTGCTGTTGTGTTAAAATTCTGGAACTCCGTCTGTGAAAGCATTGCTAACGTACCTACACCACAAAGAATGCAACCGTTCAAGAAGAAAATCACCACCATCTGCTCAAGAGCAATAAGGATGGGTAATAAACACTGGCCTTGACAGCAGTGTTCATATTGAAGAGCAAGTAAAAAGAAAAAAACATTGTTACGAAAATAATCGTGAAAAATGGATATCAGGAAATTGTCAATTGGAAAAACAGAGGATCTTCAAAAGTGTCAAAGGCTCTGTCAGCAATCTTGATGCATCGGGAGCACCCTGGGTTTTGGTGGGAGCTGTCAAGAGACAGCTTGCAAACAGGAAAGTTTCAGGAGATCTGGGAGACACAAGTGGGACACCTAGGCCTGTTATCTGCTGCAGCAGACTGGAGACAGATAGATACATTAGTAGGGATGGGCAATAAACGCTGGCCATCCAGCAATGTCCATGTCCCACGAATGAATAAGTAAAAAGTGTGCAGTACAGAAGGAGACTGGAAAGTGAATGGATGGCATGGAAGTGCAGAATTGGATACATTGGAGGCAAACATGAGAACTGGAAGCATGAAGCAGATTTGAAGCACTGACGGACGGAGAAATGCTCTGAAGGGAAAAAGAGGAGAATTCAGTGGGCAGGTGAGACCTGGGAGCACTGAGAGAAAAGTGGGGTTTGGAGTTATAGGCCATCCATGATATGATCAGGTTCCAAAACTAGGCTCTGGTCCCATGCAGTGGCCTCGGTTTGAGGGACGCACAGGAAAGGAGCATGGGCTGAAGCTCAAAACTGCCCACAGTTCATGTCAAATTGATAGTCTCACTCACAGGGCATTTATTTGCTTGGGACAAGGTGAAATGTATCTTAGCGCAGCAAGAAGGTTGGGTTTAAACTGTCATTGCTACCATCAACACCGCAAACTACCGGCTTCAAGTGGAGACCATCTCCAAGAAGATTGTGCAAATCGACACAGACATCAAGTTTCTACAAAGATGCAAGAAAGCAGGCAAGATACCAAAAGGACTGCAGATCATTATCTTGTAAATTGAGTTTGTACGTGTGCGTGCCCTGTTTGTGAACACAAGTCTTCACTCACCAGATGAAGGAGCAGCGCTCTGAAAGCTTGTGCTGCCAAATTAACCTATTGAACTTTAATCTGATATTGTGAGACTTCTTCCTGTGCTTACTCCAGTCCAATGCCGGCATCTCTACATCATTTAAACTGTTCACCATGAATTTCCTCAAGGGTTCTCCAAATCACCTTGGTAGATCAGGAAATCCCCAGCACTTGTCTGCACTGAGTAATGAAAGATGTGCCCTGAATTTGCCATGACATAACTCAGAAGAATATTTAATTGCAAACACGATCCAATTCAGCAAAAGTGTAAAAAGTAATGGGAAATGCTATTTGCATTTTAGATACTAATAGTCAGCCACCGAAGCAGAGAAACCCAAAAGGCAGATGCAAAGGTTTACAAGGCAAGGCTCATTTGAATGCAAAAATATTCAAAATATAATATAAAAAGCAGTTAAGATTTGCAGTGCTCTTAAATACTTAACATCAACTTAGCATATCAGAATACCATGTACATTCAAATAAAAACAAGTATGTCCAGTTAGTGTACCTAAACATCCACTTGTGCAATGTACCGCCTCATTTCAGTGCAAAGTAGGTCCATTGCAAAAGATACGCTTCAACATTAGTGCAAACAAGTGCTGCAAACCCAGTTCAAACTTTAAGGTAAAAATATGCTCTTTCTACGTCAAGTTTTACACAAAGTGCTGTATTTGAACATATAACTAGAGATTAGCATCTCCAGTCTCACAAAATCTCTGAGGTTATCAAATAATTTTAAAAACATTTTTTGGTATAAAAACATTGTTTTCATTCAGAGGTTTTAACAGTAGCATCTAATACCACCACCCACATGATTCTTGGAAGTGGTAATTCAGCAATCTTCATTGATATGTAAATACAGGTGGTTTGGCTTACATAACCTGAGCCATTTCTATATTTGAACCATGATCTGTAAATTAAGATTATTGTGTTCCACCATCTTTTCTTTAAAAAGCCCCAAGCTGACAATCTCATAGCTCTTTTGCTCTGCCCCATCCATCTATCCCACTTACCTTTTCCCTTCTCACCCATATATCCCATTAGGTTGCCCCTACTTCATCTCTTCCTCCATCTAACCCATCCGTACCTTCTTATTTGAGCTCTCTTCCTTTCCTTTTCTTTTCTCTTCCTCTTGCTAGCTATAGCCCATTTATTGCTCCACCATCTGACCCCATTTGACCTGAAAACTGGACTTCATTTTGCCTCCGGAAATGCAATGTTGTGTGAGATCGGCTGCAACAATAAAGAAACATGATTCATCCTAAACTCCTGAATCCTGTTTAGCTGCAAATTTATAAAATGACTGTTTAGACCAGGCAATAAAGCATAAATAAAACATGCTAGATAACTTCATGGAGACTAATTTTCTATGTAAACATGCATTAGTGGAGGGCAACTTCTTTGTCTTGTTCCATGCTTGATAGGGAGTGGCTCTCTAAGTTGTTTCTCTCTGATGTGGACATGCCAGCATTGGAGTGGGATAGGTACAGTAAGAAGTCTCACCATACCAGGTTAAAGTCCAACAGGTTTATTTGGAAGCATGAACTTTCAGAGCACTGCCCCTTCATCAGGTGAATGCCCTCACTGGGAAAGTTCCACATTGAGTCAGTGATCTGAGCCAAGTTAGCCAACCCTGGAGAGAGCTTTCGCTCATACCAAAGTTAATGAGGATAAATTGAATCTCTGTCACCTATGATTTTCATCTTGTGAGCCACATTATTACTGTGACAATGTTTAACCTGGAGTGCATTAAGGAACAACTGATCATTTCTTTAAAATATCTGTAAAATCTGCAATAGAACAATGAAAAGTACGGAACAGGAACAGGGCCTATGGCCATCCAAGCCCACGCCGATCATGATGCCCGAACTAAACTAAAGAAAACCTTCTGCCCTTACTCAGTCTGTAGCCCTCTATTCCCTCCCGATTCATGTATCCATCCAGATGCCTCTTAAATGTTGTGAATGCACCTGCTTCCACTACTGCATCTGGCAGCAGATTCCAAACACCCACCAGTCACTGCATAAAAAATTTCCCCTGCACATCTCCCTTAGACTTTTCACCTGTCACCTTGAACCTGTGCCCCCTTGTAATTGACGCTTCCATCCAGGGAAAAAGCCTCTGACTGTCTCATAATTTTGTGAACCCTTAATCAGTTCTCCCCTCAGCCTCTGTCTTTCCAATGAAAATAATCTTAGTTTATTCAAACTCTCCTCATAGCCAACATCCTCAAGACCAGGCAACATCCTGGTGAACCTTATTTGCACTCTCTCCAAAGCTTCCACATCTTTCTGGTAATGTGGTGACCAGAACTGCATGCAGTACTCCAAATGCAGCCTAAACAAGGTTTCATACAGCTGCTACATGATTTCCCAACTCTTGTACTCAGTGCTCCAGCTGATGAAGGCAAGCATGCTATATGCCTTCTTAATCACCTTGCCAACCTATGTTGCCAGTTTTTGGGAACTGTGGACCAGCACGCCCAGATCCCTCTGTATATCAATGTTCCCAAGTGTTCTGCCATTTACAGTGTATTTCACACCTAAATTTGATCCTCTAGAATGCATTACTTTGCACTTATTAGGATTAAACTCCATCTGTCATTTCTGTGCCCAAGTCTCCAATCTATATCTGTTGTATCATCTGATGATCCTTTTCTGAAAAGTTTGAAAATGACTTTTCAGCATTTGCATCAATCTTTAGAGGTTCAACATTTTCTTGGATAATTAATACTGGTTTCTGTGACTGGGTGACCCTTGGTAAGAGTTTGAAAATATGAGGTTTTGGTCGGAATCAAAGTTTAAGGATTTTATCTTAACCACATTTTTTAAACAGTTAAGTTTGAATTCCTGCTTGTGGGATCATTTAAGGCTTGGAACATTATGGCTACTGGCGTTCATGGATTCTATGTCTGGAATATTATGGCCGTTCATGTCAACAGGATTTTCCCATCTTGCCTCCGTGATTGGAGGTTTGACTGGCTGTCAAACTCTCTGATCTCGCTACTGTGTGAATGGCCAATGAGATCACACCTTATGACTTTAAAGATTCCTTAGGGCCTGGGTTCAAGAAATTGTATGCTGTTTTACCTGTGTGCAGGGTCTTTTCAGAGACCAAGTGATGCCAAAACATCAGTTAATACAAAGACTCACAAAGCCAGTATCCCAGTTAAAGGCATAACTTTATTTGACTCATAATTAATGGAAGAATGAGCATCGGGCAGTTTGGACAGAGAAAGAATGGGTACAACAATGACTTAACAACAATATTGGCAATGGTGGCTTTAAAATGGTTATTCTGGCTGAGAGTGAAGCATGCTGGGAATTTTGATCAACTTATAGATTAAAACCAGATGCAGGTCGTAAAGAGGTCTGGTCTGGGAGCTGTGATCTGAAGCTTCCTGTGTTGGTCAGATCAGGGAAGTTGCTTACATTAACTGAAACATTGTGTCTCCGATTCTTATGGTTGCTATGTATGGAACATGTAAAATGAACTAAGCGCCATGGCTCCTTTCAAGAGTAATTTCGCTGGGTGTTCCAGCCATGTGATCGGTTTCTGGTGACACAGTTGGCTGGATGACAGAGAATCTTCTGGAAGAAAGTGGAGAATTGTGGACAAAAGACGTGTGAGTTCTTTGTTTGGCAGAGATAACTCGGAAGAGACCAACCATCGTGACAAAGCCTGAAGAGGCTTCAGAGAGAAGACTGATTCTACAGCAAGGATATTTCTTGGCCAAGGTTTTCCTAACTCAGTTGCATTTATTTTCAGTTAAATAATTAAACTTGATGTTCAGTTAGAGTTAAAATGCAGTTTAAGAGTGAAAGTTCAGTTGAAAGTTGATGTTCAGTTAGTGTTAAAGTTCAGAAAAGAGTTAATGAATTGCAACTGTTTATGTTCGAATTGGTACTAGAAGCGTTAAATAAAGAAATAATTGAGTTATTGTCCTTGTTGGTCTCTATGAAGTGGGATGCTCGAAAAGTGTTTAAATTAAAGATGTGTAACAGCAGTCCAATACATAAGTGAAAGAGCAATTCCAATACCACTCTCAGGTTACAATACACCCAACAAAATAATTACATATTTCTTGAATTTGCTTTTCCCTTCCATCCAGTAGTCATGAAGCTGTCATTATTAGTACTAGTTAATCACTGTTAACAATTGTCCCAAACTTTAACCAATTGCAATCTACCTTCTGACTTTGTGGGAATTCATTGGTCAGTAGAATTTGGACGCTTCTTCCTCGTGTCGCATAGCAACCCCAGATGTTTAGCTACAAAGGTCAAAGTTACTATTCCCACCAATTCTTATTTGTATCAATGGCTGAACCAAACAGCTGACATTCTCATGTTTGCGAAGAACTGTCTTATCAGGACAACTTGAACGGCCCTATTCATAAAATGGCTTTGGGAACTACGTTAGCAACTTTTTTTGATAAAAATATACACATTCTGTGGTTTCTTTGTTCTAAAGAATGTGGTTTGTCTGTGAAGTCTTCATCCCATGATGCCTTGCAGCAGCCTGCCTTTGGCTAAAGTATACAATTACTTTAAAAATACATTTTAAAATCTAAATCACATGTTTAAATCAGAAATGCTTGTTCAAATCCCATATGTCTTTAAATCTCTTACTGTGTGCATACTGTTTTCATGTAAGCAGTTCCCAGTTACACTGTGAGTCTGATCTGAGGTCATTTCACTCAGTGCTGGTGGTGTCTCAAATCCCTGATTATTTGAAATTTCTCTAACTTACTATGAATTTCTCCAACAACGTGCAATTAAGAGCCTCTGTCGGTTTTGAAGAAATGGCAGAAGGCTAGCTTGAACTCAGGATGGCCCTTGACCTTAAAGCAAGACCATATATTGGTTTAATTGATTAACCAAACCTGTGGGGCAGAATATCCATATCGGAGGAAAACATTTCTTTCTAGACAAGTGGTAGCATATGTTGTGATCATTTGTTCTCAACAGCTTTAGTATCCATATGATTTAGCTTAAAATATTTGGATATGAGTTTTTACAGTGGGTTGTAGAGTTGGGAAGATTCCCAACTCTGCAAATCGCCTGGTAGAAAATTCCTTGGATCTTCATATTTTCAGGGAAGAAGGTAACCACAGCAGATGTTGTGGGTCAGACTTATGAAAGAATTTAGTGACAGCCGCAAGAGCTAGCAGGTGCCAAGGCAGGCTGTGTAAAATTTCCATCTGATATTCTGGAACTTCATCTCAGCTGTAGTAAGTATAATAAATTCAAAATAAAAAGCCCTCTGGTGCTCACTTCTCACACCTTACATAGTCTCCAACATATCATCCATGCCAATTCATTCCCCTGTTCTTATCTCCTATAAATTGTCATGCCCTCCAAGCCCAGCTATACCCCTGTGCTCACCCCATGGTCCCTCAAAACCCCCATGTCAACTAATGTCCCTCCACCTATCTCCATGGCCCATCATATCCTCAATGCCAGCTTATGCCCCTCCAATTAACCCCCCCATCCTCCTCATACTTTTCATATCTACCTAGTACTAATTCATGCATATCCATGCCTCTCACCATTCCTTCCCCCAAACTAACTCATCCAGAATCCATGATGTACAGATCTCAGGAGCCATCCTGTGCAGAATATAAATCTCTCAGTGTCTTTGATAACTTTACTATTAAAAATGCAATTGTTTTGATAAAATCCATGCAATACATCTGCATTCCTTAAAATGCTCATTCCCTGACGACAAAAGACATTTGAATTCATTGTCACACATCAAAAACTTAAAGCCATTGATCAACCTGTGAATTGACAATCACCACTCCCAACCCCACAGTGATACTGATGGGTCGTGCAGTCCTTATCCTGTAACGACAGTGTCAGAGTGAAAATTCAAGTGTTGATCTACTAGTTATGCACATTCATGTCCAGTTTTACCTGTGTCAAAGTGTACTCAAACTCTTCTAAAGTGCACCCTATCTCTTTCAAAGAGGTGTCTGGACATTTCTAAAACAGCTTTGTTCCAATTTGTTAATTTGGTCTGTAGAATAAAAGAAATGGAGATAAATGAAGAAAGGGAAACATTTTTTAAAAATCAATTTAAATCGTTCAGCAAAGATACATGCCATTGAAAAAAAACAAAAACTCTGTGGCTCATTCTGGAAGTTAAGTGTAGTATTAGATTGAAACAAAAGGTTTACAATGTTACAAAAAAGCAGTAGCGACTCTGAGCATTGGGTGTATTTTAGAACCTAACAGTGAACCACCAAAAACTTAATGCACAGGGGGAAAAATAATGTGAGAGTAAATGAGCCAAAATATTACAACAGATCGGAATAACCTTTATAAATATATAAAAAGGAAGCACATATATAAATTGCAAAACGTTGAGCCCCCAGCACTGATCCCTGTGGCACACTTCTCATCACTTCCTGCTGGCCAAAAAAGGCCTGATTTATGCCAACTCTTAGCCAAATTAGAGTTGTTTTAAATTAATCCCTTCCTGTATTGAACACAAGAAATGTTGACTTTAATTGCAAGGGATTGAAGTACAAAAATAAAGAAGGCTTACTGCAATTGTTTTACTCCAGGGATTTGGGGTGACCACATTTGGAATACTGCATGCAGTTGGTCTCCACACTTAAGGATAGACTTGCATTGGAGCTGGCACAGCAAATGTTCACTAAATTGATCCCTAGGATGAGGATTGTCTTATGATGAGAGGCTGAGTAAATTGGGCTTATATTCTCTGACGTTTAGAAAGATGAGAGGCAATCTCATTAGAACGTACAAAATTCTGAAGGGGCAGATTTTCTAAATAGATCCTGTTGCACTCTAAGGTGCTCTAATACAGTCAAAGGTACATTACAAGATTTTCAAAATGGTCATAACAAATGATGCAATGGGATTTAAGTTGCCTGAATCGATCAGGTTTCACTTCAGGGCGTTTCCATACAATTGTGATACACTGACCGGGATTTTCAAGCTACAATCACCCTAATGCCGGAAAATCCCACCCAAGGTCAATGGACTTTTGCATGATCCATGGCACATGGGATGGGAAAATTCCACCCATTGTTTTTTTTTAATTATATTCCTTTCTCAGAGTTACAAAGCCAATGTATTTGATTTGATTGATTTGATTTGATTTATTATTGTCGCATGTATTATCATATAGTGAAAAGTATTGTTTCTTACATGCTATACAGAAAAAACATACCATTCATAGAGAAGGAAACAAGAAAGTGCAGAATGTAGTGTTACAGACATTGCTAGGGTGTAGAGAAAGATCAGCTTAATGCAAGGTAATGTGCATAGTGGACAGGGAAAGCCACTAATCCACCTCCTTGCTGGCTCCAAAAACTAATACAAATTGAATCCAATTCATGGTCCCCACAAAAGGGACACGCTAGATCCGAGCTGAACAAAAACACGCATTACATGTGATCTCAGGTTTGATCCTAAATTTAATCTTATACATTGTTATCCACCCTACTCATTGGCTGCACACCTGTTTGGTTAATGAACATCGGACATCTCCGACTCCAAGTCATTAAGCACCTTTTATAGAGAGGTAAGCTTTGAACAGTAATTGGAAGGACTGATACAAATATATCAAAATTAAAGTGCAGCTGCCTCAGAAAGGCCGCCAGTATGATCAAAGACCCCATGCACCCTGGACATACTCTCTTCCAACTTCTTCCGTCACAGAAAATATACAAAAGTCTGAGATCATGTATCTACCGACTGCTTCTTCCCTGCTGCCATTAGACTTTTGAATGGACATAGAACAGTACAGCACAGCACAGGCCCTTTGGCCTTCAATGTTGGGACAGCAATATCCGAACCCAAAATCAAGCGATCCCACTCCCTATCATTCTGGTAATATGTATACCAGACATTAGCTGATCTTTGTCTACACCCTGGCTACGACTGTAACACTATGTTCTGCATCTTCTCCCCTATGTACTCTACGAACGGCATGCTTTGTCTGTATAGCACACAAGAAACAACACTTTTCACTGTATCCAAATAGATGTGACAATAATAAATCAAATCAAATCAAATTAAAACTACCAGGGAATTTTCTGTTAACTCGCTTCAATTCCTTTTCGGCAAACTTTCAAATAACGCAAGAGTTGAATTTTGTCATCAACACTGATGGTAAAATTTAAATAAATCTTAAAGTTCATAGTGGAAGACTAAAACAGTGAGATCAAAAAATGTCTAATCCTGATGTTGATTTTTAAACCACTTGCATTCCTCCCAGAACTTTGGACATTATTTCCATATTATTAAACTTCACTGCTTTAACTTTACTGGAATGTTTTCCATAAATTTTTGCCAAAAATTAAATAGGTTGCATATGCTGGTTGCAGGATTGAGTGCAGCTGTTGTTTTCACATTTAGACTCCAAACTTATATTGATGTGACTTAAATCTCTAAAGTGAAACCAAAACTGCAGTTAAATTCACCAGACAAAAAGTGCATGTTATTGCCATTTAAATACTTGTTGGGACTCTGAATTGGCTTTAATTTGACTTGATTGGATTGGAATAAAGTAAACAAAAATAAAATAAAAAAATGTTTGAGAAACAATACAACCTGAATGTTTTCACCAGATGTAACTTATTTTGCTCCTTTACGTTGACTCATTTCATGAGATCTTACTATCCCCACCGAACCACCCACACTGGGAGGCATTGAGAGTGGCGATATGATACTTTCACTTCTTTTATTGCTTTGCTGCTTGTGACCCTTCTAGTTTTCCAAGTAATGAAAAACTCTTTATCAAAGTTTAAACCTTATTTATGTGTCACAAGAAGGCTTACATTAGCATTGCAATGAAGTTACTGTGAAAATCCCCTGGTTGCCACATTCCGGCACCTGTTCGGAGGGAGAATTTAGCGTGGCCATTGCACCTAACCACCACATCTTTTGGACTGTGGGAGGAAACCGGAGCACCTGGAGGAAACCCACATACAGAACATTCAGAGTCCACACAGACAGAATGTCAAGCTGGTTAAATCGAACCCTAGTCTCTAGCTCTGTGAGGCAGCAGTGCTAACCACTGTGTCACCCACATGTGATGTTACACGTCCTGACATGTACCCTGTGGCAACAGAGCAATGTTAAGTCCAACAAGCTGCGATTGTGCGGGCGGACCCAATGACTAATCAACGCATCAAGTGCAAACTGTTAAAAATACCCAATGGGACTGATGGAATCTGAAAAAGAAAGTACAAGTACAGGGCAGAATCGAAGTGAATAAGAGAGGCAATGCTTTTCCAACCTTTCCTGTCAGAGGATATACCCAATATTGTGCTTCACAATGGTCACTAAGTCAATAGCAAAGTAAATTGCAGGAGAGCAGGTGAGCAATGCTGTTCTTGGATGGTTTCTGGAAAGGGTGGACAGGTCGGTTTAATAAGTCTGGAGAACGCCTCCTGTCCTCGAATATCCTTTTCCTGCATGTGGGGTTCTCCATTTCTGAACATTGTTATTAGGTTAATCAAATTCAGATGGCATCACAGCCAGGTCTGACATTTAACGTCACACACTTTTCCATTCATAGAATCCTACAGTGCAGAAGGAGGCCATTTGGCTCATTGAGTCTGCACTGGTCATAATCCCAACCAGAACCCATCTCACAACCCCATACATTTACCCTGGCTAGTACCCCTGACACTGAGGAGCAATTTAGCATGGCCAATCCATCTAACCCACACATCTTTGGATTGTGGGGGGAAACCAGAGCACCTGGAGGAAAACTCACACTGACACAGGGAGAATGTGCAAACTCCACACAGTCACCCAAGGCATGAATCAAACCTGGGTTCCTGATGCTGTGAGGCAGCAGTGCGAACCACCATGCTGTCGCTGAGCAATGACCAAAATTAGAACCTTGCTCAACTTCTTCCTTTAAGACACCGAAGCCAATTATAATCCCCTGTCTACTGATCAGGCTGACTGAAGCAAACTCACATCAGGCTGATGGATTTTCTGTACAATGGCAATAATATACAGGAGAGTATTTGAAAAATGATAGCATTAGATAACAGCTCAGTGACTTTTGGTGCATTATTAATGAGTGAAAACACCTAGCTTTGAAAGCGTTGTCACTTAGCTCTCAAATTTATTTCCTCACAATTCCATAACCATAGCCTCCTTGCAGTGCAGAAGGAAGCCATTTGACCCATCATGCCTGCACCGATAATCCCATCCAGGCCCTATCCCCGTAACCCCACGTATTTATCCTGCTAATCCTCCTGACACTGAAGGACAATGTAGCACGGCCAATCAACCTAACCTGCACATCTTTTGGACAGTGGGAGGAAACTGCAGCATCCAGAGGAAACCCATGCAGATATGGAGAGAATGTGCAAACTCCACACAGACAGTGACCCAAGGCTGTAACTGGACCCGGGTCCCTGGTGATGCTAACCACTGTGCCACTATGCCACCTGCTATTGAGCACGTGGATAAATAATGAGTGGAAACACCCAGGCTTTCAAGGACAATGTCTCTCTTTTGAATTCCTTCCCAAAAAGATGAAATATGTTTGCTATTGAGCACACCTGGAACTGAGGTCTCAAAGCATTAGTAGGGTGTGAGGGCGGTGGGGAATATGTTACAAGTGGAATTAAAAATCACAGTTATCAAGGAGTTCTTTAACTGGTCTGTTCATTTCTCTTTGGAATTTTGAAAGTACGATTCAGTAAACCTGAACAGTCTGATGCTGGTTAGTGCAGAGCTGCTGGGTTCACAATGGTGTCACTAAGAGCCTTCTCCTCAGTGATTTATAACCAGGTTTCCCTAACTCTCCTTGTTCCAGCTCCATAATCTGACCTGCCAGCCCTCCACGCAGCTGGTTGAATGACCAAACTCACCTCCTGGATAATTAGGCCATTTACATTTGAACACATTGTCACAGGATCCATGCAGCACAGACACCAAGCCAGAACTAGGGGTCCATCTGGGTGTGAGATTTCTGCCTCTGCTTTGAAAATCTGGCCCCTAAAAGCTGCAAAGCTCATCACTTTGACTTATTCACCAGTGGATGTTTTGGTAAAGGGAATATTTTGGGACATGCTGTTGCTTACTCATGAGCGAAAGTAAAACTGTAGTATGTGCATTTTAAAGAGGAACTGGGTGAAGGAACATTTTAATTCCATTTACACTTCCATCCCTGTGAAGTACATCTATACTCTTGTCATACTGTGTCTCACAGGTCAGGATAATTCTGGCCTCATTCTCACAGTTTGATGACAGGATGTTACAATTGACATTGGCCCACGAGACAGAGAGTAGATCAAATATTAGTCAGGATTTACTGCTTCCGATTTTTATCTTGTCAATATGACTGGAAACGGAATGTGGGTGGTTGAATCAGATAAGGATATAGACTTGACCGTGATGGCCACAATGTTCCGACTTTTTAGCTGCACTGGCACACTTCTACTTACGCAAGGATATTTTGGCCTTGGAGGGAGTGCAGAGGAGGTTTACTAGGCTGATACCGGAGTTGAGGGGGTTGAGCTATGAGGAGAGGCTGAATAAACTAGGCTTGTACTCGTTAGAGTTTAGAAGAATGAGGGGAGATCTCATTGAGACGTATAAGATGATGAATGGGATGGATAGGATAGAGGTGGAGAGACTCTTCCCGCTCAAAAAAGACAGTAGGACTAGGGGGCACAGCCTCAAGATAAAGGGGGGCGGTTTAGAATGGAGTTGAGGAGGAACTTCTTCACTCAAAGGGTGGTGAATCTCTGGAATTCTCTGCCCGTTGAAGTGGTGGAGGCTGCCTCGCTAAATATTTTTAAGACGCGGGTTGATGGGTTTTTGATAAGAGAGGGGATTAAGGGTTATGGGGAGAGGGCGGGAAGGTGGAACTGAGCCACGACAGATCAGCCATGATCTTATTGAATGGCGGGGCAGGCTCGAAGGGCTAGATGGCCTACTCCTGCTCCTATTTCTTATGTTCTTATGTTCTTATACCATGATAATGTGTTCAGGCATGCCTCCAATATTCTCTGTCTGCTTTTCTTCCTGGGAAGTTTGTTTTTCAGTTCTCCCTGCCTTCTCACCTGTTTTTCTTTTAACCTCTCCCTGCCCCTCTCGCTTCTCCAGGGTTTTTGAGTCCTTTCAGAGTTTTCACAGGCACCTGGGACCTTTGTCTCAAGTTCCAAGTCGCGTTGGTCATGAGCATAGACCTGACCAATGTAAAAGATCTAAACCACCAATATGCGGCTCTTTCCTAGCTGGTGCAAGATTCATCAGGTCCTGGAGACGCCAACCATAAAGCTGAAGGCAAAGGTTTAGTTTAATTAAATTATTTTAAAATCATTTTTAATCTTTTTCTCGCAGCACATCAGGGGGGGTTTTCATGGCACACCAGTATTGGGAACCACTGCATGTGCACTGTTGAAAGAGGTATTTGACCAAGGCAGCATGAGATAGAGTCATAGTCATAGAGGTTTATAGCAGAGAAATAGGCCTTTCAGCCCATCAAGTCTGTGCTGGTCAAAACAAAGCATCCAACTATCCTAATCCCATTTGCTACATTTTTATTTACATTCGATCCTATCGAGGCACTGGTGGGGTTGGGAGGTGGGGTAGTGTGAAGAAAGGACACAGGGGAGAAAATTGAAAAAGGAATTTGTGATTTTCTTATATTTGATAACAAAATAAAATCGGACTGAATACTGACATCGCCACCAGCCCTGAGATGTGCATATGAGTAGGGCTGCTCAGTCATTCAGGTTCAGCCCCAGTGTTGGTAATGTTTTAACATAGGTGAGTTCTTCACTTTGCCATGTAGAGACCTTTAATAGGCAACTTCACAGCAGCGTTGTCAGTCTACAACCCGACTGCATCAATGAACAATATTTCATTCGTTGTATTGGCAGTGTAATTGAATTAATTGATATCCCATAGAACTGCAAAGGAACAGTTCCAGAGTTTGGCGGGGGGGGGGGGGTTGTTCCATTCTGTGGTGCGGACTGCATCAAATTATGCATTCAAAGCGAAACACGGGGTGATTATTGTCCTCTCAGCTCCTGCCAGTGCAATTATAAGTAGAGTGCGTGACATCGAGTTTGTGTGTGTTTATTTTAAAGCCTGTGTGTCTGCTCCTTCATCCCAATGAACTAAAAACACAAGTTTGCCTTGAATCATTGCAGCCCCTCCCATTCTCACTGTCTCCAGTCCACTTCAAACTATTGGAGACAGGTCGCAGCAAAGCTTAGGATTGAAAAAGAGTTTCTGTGGTTAATCTTGTGGAAATATTTTGTGGAATTTCTCTTTTTAAATAATTGCTTTCATTTCCCCCTCAGGGAAAGGAATGCCAGTGAGCAAATCCAAATTCAGTATTTAGTCATTAATTCTAATTTTTTCTCATCTCATTACTGCTGTCAGTCGCCTTCCTCCAATATTAACTTCCCAGAAACTTTCTCAAACACAAGGTTGGTTTGATTTCCAAGATTGAATTTGACTGGTGTCACTTCTTATCTTTCAAAGTTTATTTACCAGTGTCAAAAGTAGGCTTACAATAACAGTGCTATGAAGCTGCTGTGAAAATCCCCTTGTCGTCACATTCTGGCGCCTGTTCGAGTACACTAAGGGAGAATTTAGCATGGCCAATGAACCCTACCAGCACGTCTTTTGGACAGTGGGGGGAAACCGGAGCACCCGGAGGAAGCCCAGGGAGAACATGCAAACTCCGCACAGACAGTGATCCAGGCAGGGAGTGGACTGGGGTACCTAGTGCTGTGAGGTAGCAATACTAACCACTGTGCCACCAGGACAGCAGAGAGGGGAAGAGACCTTGCATTAAATTCTTATCTGCTGCTCTCCCACTTATAGATGCGTCTACATCGCAATAGATACAAAAGTGGCACCAAGTAGCTATGATGTAGAGATGCTGACGTTGGACTGGGGTAAACACAGTAAGAAGTCTCAGAACACCAGGTTAGAGTCCAACCAGTTTATTTGATAGTAATCTTACAAGCTTTCGGAAACGGTGTTCCTTTGTCAGGTGTTTGGAAGGTTCTGATCAAAGGAGGGCATATAAAGTCACATACAGTTTACAGAATACTGATTAGAATGTAGCTACACTGCCCCACAATTTGCTATTCTTTACTCTCACATGGTAGACTGGGAATCTTAATGGACAACAGTTTTCACCTTTAAGCTTTACAGGTATGATTATTATCTAAAGGCACACTTGTACAAACCCCCTTTCCTTCAGGTCACTGCAGTCCTGATCATGTCACTTATCAACGTTCTAGTTCAACAAACGTCCAATAACTCTCCAGCTCAAGGTTTTGTCACTTAATTAATGGAGTTTAATTTAGATAAATGAGAGGTGATGCATTATGGTCGATCGAACCCAGGGCAGGATTTACTCAGTTAATTGTAGGGCATAATGGAGAGTTACAGAACAAAGAGATCTAGGGGTACATGTTCACAGCTCTGTGAAATTGGAGTCACAGTGGACAGAGTGGTGAAGAAGGCATTCAGCATGCTTGGTTTCATTGGTCAGAACATTGAATACAGGAGTTGGGACATCTTGTTGAAGTTGTACAAGACATTTGTAAGGCCACACTTGGAATACTGTGTACGATTCTGGTCACCCTATTATAGAAAGGATAGTATTAAATTCGAAAGAATGCAGAAAAGATTTACTAGGTTGCTATCGGGTCTTGATGGTTTGAGTTATAAGGAGTTGTACGGAAATAGACTGGGATTTTTTCTCTGGAGCGTAGGAGGCTGAGGGGTGAGCTTATAGAGGTCTATAAAATAATGAGGGGCATAGATCAACTAGATAGTCAATATCTTTTCCCAGAGGTAGGGGAGTCTAAAACTAGAGGGCATAGATTTAAGGTGAGAGGGGAGAGATACAAAAGGGTTCAGAGGAGCAATTTTTTTCACACAGAGGATGGTGAGTGTTTGGAATGAACGGCCAGAGGTAGTAGTAAAGGTGGGTACAATTGTGTCTTTTAAAAAACGTTTGGACAGTTTCATGGGTAAGCTGGATATAGAGGGTTATGGGCCAAACACGGGCAACTGGGACTGGCTTAGGGCTTTAAAAAAAAAGGGTGGCATAGACAGATTGGGCCGAAGGGCCTCCTTCCACTCTGTAAACCTCTATGACTCAACTGTATGATTTCTGGGAATACATCCAGCACTTTAGCATCTCTGAGATAGTCTCAGTTTTCCAGGTTTTAGACTCATTTAGCCGGCTTACATAGAACATTCAAGAGCTCCTGTCTCCTTCTCTGCCAAACAGAAAAAACTGATCTCTTCCTGAGTGTGACTTGTTTCTTCTCCTTGCAAGAATTCTCCGGGTTCCCCTTTTTGTTGCCCTGACTGCTTTCCCTTTGGCCTGAATCTTTGCAGTGACAGAAGGAGTCTCTCTTAGCACCAAACATGACACTGGATCCCAGCTCCTGGAAGTCTCACCCCCGTTCCCACTATTTCTGAGAGGACAAGGGGGATTGGGGTGGTGGGAGGTGGGGGGCGGGTAGCACCTTGCACATCCACGGTTCTCAAAGACAGCTGTACATATAAAAAGTGTGGCCACTTTCAAAGAGATCCGATTTTCACGCTTGGGATGTGAAAAAGCATGGAGTCATTTGGAGAGGTTGGGTACGACTTTGGAGAGTTAAGAGTTCACAACAACAAAGTAAATTGTAGCAGGAGTGTATCATTTGGCTCCTTGAGCCTGTTCCACCGTTCAGCTTGATCATGGCTTCAATTCCATTTTCCTGTCTGCTTCCCACATTGCTTAATTCCCCAAGAAGTCAAAAATCTGTATGTCCCAGCCTTAAATGGTTTCAGTGTTGGAGCATCCACAAACATCTGGTGTAAGGAATTCTAAACCTTTCAGTGAAATAATTTCTCCTCATCTATGTCCCAAATGATTGTCCTCTCAATCTAAGTTTGCTCTCTGTACTTTCCCGGACCAACAGAAACAGACTCTCAACATCTACAATGGCTGATCACTGTCTGACCACCCTACTATTCCCCGACTACCCTTCCAACCCTACTGCCCCAACACTCCCGATTCCACACACCACTTTCCGACTATCCTTCCAAATTCTCCAATAGCCCCCAGCTACCCTCCTAACTGCCCAGCTTCCCTCCCAACCATCCTATTCCCCTCCCTACAACACTCTCCCTCGCTCACCCCACAACGATTACCCTTCCCATGCCCTCCCCCCACCCCCAATTATGGGATCTTGCTGCACTGCGCTTTCTGGAGAAGCTGGCTCTGAAGGCCACGCACAAAATGTACTGCTCCTGTGCAACTGAAAAGCAGCAGATTGGCAATTTGACTGTGAGTGCCACTCTTCACAAGTTCTGATCCTGAAATGTACACTTCCACTTTGATTTCTGTTGCTGGCCTTATCACTGATCACAGTGCGCTTCAGATACACTCAGATATTTTGGGTCTGCGAGATTGTCAGTACCATTTCTGTGACCTCTCGTAAACAAGAAATATACCAAAATTTCTTTCATACTTGAGTCATGATAACAAGTTGAGACAATTCATAGAATTCCTACAGTGCAGAAGGAGGCCATTCAATGTATCAAGCCTGCACCGACAACAATCCTACCCAGATCCTGTTCCTGCAACCCCACGTATTTATCTTGCTAGTCCTCCTGACACTAAGGGGCAATTTAGCATGGCCAATGAACCTAACCCCAGGCAGACAAGGGAAGAATATGCAAACTCAACACAGACAGTCACCTGAGGTTGGAATTGAACCAGAGACCCTGACACTTTGAGGCAGCAGTGCTAACAACTGTGCCACTGAGCTACCCATATTGGCTGAGAACAGTTAATTCAACACAAAGCCGAAACTTCAAGTGCTTGAAGAGTTGTATATTATGTGCTACCTAGGACAACATCAACCGGCACATGGAAAAGTCATGTCTGTTTTTGAAATTGATTGAATTTCTATGGGTGGGATTTTCCGGCCACGCTCGCCCTGAAACCGGAAAATCTCGCCTGGGGTCAAAAGACCCTCGCTTGTTACGATTCCCAACATGAGCAGAATGGGAAAATTCCCCCCACGAGTCTTGGGTGGCCAAGTACTTTTTGCTGACTGGGGAATTTCAACATCTACTTTCCAAATGACTGCCTTCATTTCTCTTTCTTCCATTATTTACATTAGGACCGAAGCAGGCAAAATAAATTTACTTGGATTAAATGTGCAGAAATTTATCTGTGCTCGGATACGAGAAAGGTGTCTGCACAGCAAAGGTATTCGTATTTCTATTTAATCAATAAATCGACAAAGAGATTGCATATCTCAAGTGTTCAATATTGTAACACAGTTCTCACATTTCTATATGGATCAGAAAGTGCTTTTGATATCAACCTATAACTTCCCATCTCCAGAGTGGGGAATTGTACCTTGGAGGTACCCCAGAAGATGGACTGGGAGATCCCCCAGAATTCCCATCACAAGGATTGCACAGGAAGTTGAAACTTTTGATGGGTAATTATTCTGCATTGGCTCCCACCCAAGTCTGATTTGAATCACAGACTTTGGATGGGTTCTGACTTCTTAGCAGAGTAGTTACCTAGGGAAAGTTAGAGCAGTTAAAACCTCTAAATTTTGGGTAGCTATGGTGCTAACACCCTCAACCCCGACTGGACACACAAACCGCCTGCACACCTGATCCCTTTGACTACATCTCCAGGTCTCTACTATTGCACAACTTCCCTCCCAATGCTGTGAATAACCCCCACCTCTGCCACGTCTAACCACCCTACTACTCCCCGACTATCCTTTCAACCCTACTGCCCCGAATCCTCCTGACTACATCCACACCCCTTTCCAACTACCCTTCTAAATTCCCCAATAGCCCCTGGCTACCCTCCTAACAGCCAGCATACTCGCCCGACCATCCTATTACCATCCCCAAAGCACTCTCCCTCATTCAACCCTCAACACCCACCGCAGCCCACCCCACACCATGCACTTCATCACTCTCACCCCAATCCCTGCCAGATTATGGAATATTGCTGCACTGCGCTTTCTGGGTAGCTTGAGTCTGAAGACCACACACAAAATGTACTGCTCCTGTGCAACTGAAAAGTAGCAGAGTGGCAATTCGACTGTGAGTGCCACTCTTCACAAGTTCTGATCCTGAAATGTACACTTCCACTTTGATTTCTGTTGCTGGCCTTATCACCGATCACAGTGCGCTTCAGATACACTCAGATATTTTGGGTCTGCGAGATTGTCAATGCTACTTCTGTGACCTCTGGTAAACAAAACTAAACCACAATTTCTATAAGAGGGTTTTGGTATCAATTAACCCAATAACCTGGCTATATTTGGCTGGCGATTTCCAGTACATATTTTCTTCTACGTGTGCATATTTTTGATTAGTCGATAATTGTTTGGCAAGGTTTTTGGAGTATTTTGTTTCAGTAAATCAGCTGGATGTCTACTTTTTAATAAAAATTCATTTACTGGATAATGGGTGTCACTGGCTCAGCCAGGGTTTATTGCCCATCTCCCAATTGTCCTTGGATTGGGGATGGGCAATAAAGGCAGTAGTGAGCGCTTCCATCTTGAGCCACTACAGTCGATGTGGTGTAGGTATTCCCACAGTGCTGTTAGGGAGGAAGTTCAGGGATTCTATTCCAGCGACGGTGAAGGAATGATGATATAATTGCAAGTCAGGATGGTGAATGACTTGGAGGGGAACTTCCAGGCAGTAGTGTTCCCAGGTGTCTACTGCCCTTGACCTGCTAGATGCTTGCAGGTCATGGCTTGGAAGGTGCTGTCTAAAGAGCTTTGGTGAGTGCCTGTAGTGTATCTTGTAGATGGTTCATATTTCTGCCACTGTTCATCAGTGGTGGAGAGAGTGAATATTTGTGGAAGGGATGCTAAATAAGTGGGCTGCTTTGTTCTGGATGGTGTCAAGCTTCTTGAGTGTCGTTGGAGCCGCACTCATCCAGGTAAGTGGAGAGCATTCCATCACACTTGTGCATTGTAGATGCTGGGGAGTCAGTAGCTAAGTTACCTGCCACAGGGCTCCTAGATTGTGACTTGCTGTTGTAGCCACAATATTTACATGGTTGATCCAGTTCAGTTTCGGTCAGTGGTAACCCCCAGGATGTTGATGGTGGAATTAATGACAGTAATGCCATTGAATATCAAGGGGCAATGGTTAGATTGTTAGAGGTGGTCATTGTTGGCACATGTGTGGCATCAATGATACTTGGCACTTATCAGCCCAAGCTTAAATATTGTTCAGGTCTTGCTGCATTTGGACATGGACTGCTTCAGTATCTGAGGAGTCACAAACAGTGCTGAACGTTGTGCAATCATTGGCAAACATCCCCGCTTCTGACTTTACAATGATGGAAGTTGATTGATGAAGCAAAATCGATCAATCTTTGCTTTAAACATAGCTAATGACTGAGCTTCCACAGCTCTCTGGGGTAAAGAATTCCAAAGATTTACAATTCTCTGAGTAAAGAAATTTCTCTTCATCTTCATTCTAAGTGGCTTCCCCCATATTTTGAAACTGTGCCCCTGGTTCTAGACTACCCAACGAAGGAAAATATGTTACCTGATATATTTGTCTATTCCTCTATGTTTTGTAGCTACTTAAAGAGCGGAGCTTTTTGAATGATGTTAATTTTTAATTATTACAAACGTCACAGCTGCATTTTCAGTTTGTTTAAATACAGATGTAAGTTTAGCAGAGACGACACCAAGCTTTTTTACACTTGGCAGTTTTGTTTCGAAGAGCAGATAACTCTCCTTAATGGGAGACTTGTGATCTTATGGCTAAAGAGACAGTTTATCTTCATATGAATTAATTATTGTGCAACCTGGAGTTGATTCATCTGCTGAAGAGTTCATATGATCGGCAGATTAAACATTCATTCCAAACAAGCAAAGGGCTGAGTGCGGATTTCATTTGCCTAGTTTGCAATTGTGTGGGGATTTTGCATTCCACTTTATGAAATAAGGCTATAATCATGTAAGCTCAAAGGCATTCTAATGGATAACTCCCTCTGACACAACAGACCTTTCAAATGTATTCATTTTTAGGATGCTGGTATTGCTCAAAAGGCCAGCATTTAACCATGAGATAGAAAACAGAAGCAGGGTTAGGCCACTTGGCCCTTCAAGCCTGCTTTGCCATTCACTTTGGTCATGGCTGATCATCAAATTCAAAACCCTGATCCTGCCTTCTCCCCATATCCTTTGATTCATTTAGCTCCAAGAGCAATATCTAATTCCCTCTTGAAATCACACAATGTTTAGGCCTCAACTATAGGAACAATGAAATAGGAATTCTGATCATTTTTTTCCCAGTCAGTAATCACTCTGGCAAACTGATTAACAAAGAATAAACAGCTTTAGATCACTGTCACTGTGAGTAGGGTGAGAACCGGTGTGGGGAAACCCAATTGGATTTCAAGTTCAATGCCTTAACCACTCAGCTATCGCAGCTACAAAGGTGCCATTAAGATAACCCAACTGGGCGGCACGGTGGCACAGTGGTTAGCACTGCTGCTCACAGTGTCGGGTTCAATTCCGACCTTGGGTCCCTATCTGTGTGGAGTTTGCTCTTTCTCCCCGTGTCTGCTTGGGTTTCCTCCGGGTGCTCCAGTTTCCTTCTGCAGTCCAAAGATGTGTGGGTTAGGTTGTCTGGCCGTGCTAGATTGCTCCTTAACGTCAAGGGGACAAGCTAGGGTAAAGGCATGGGGTCATAGGGATGGAGCCTGGATGGAATTGTGACTCGATGGGCCAAATCCTTCTGTAATGTAGTGATTCTACAAAACCTTTTATCCTGAACTGCGAAAGTGCTGTGCATTGAAGCTCTCTTACCGCGCTGTTCGGTATTGAATTCCTTCGTGATGACAAAGGTGCAGAAAGGTTGATGAAAATCTCCATCATCATTCATGGTTGGGATTCTCCAGTGCTGCTGAAAGTGAATGGAGTTTTGCTGGAATGCCAAATTCTTGCAGTGGGGTGGGAAAGGACAGGACTGGAGAATTCCTATGATTGATCTCTGTGTAAATGTCAGGAACATTGTTCCATCAGTGCTTTTACTTTCCTGGATCCAGAGGTTCTGGTGGATAATCCTTTTTTTATTTAAGTAATTGTCCCAAATGAATTGCATGGTCCTAACAAAATCAATTGATTTTTTTTCCCCCTACACAAGTTCCAGAAGATGGCGCAGAGGAGCAATGTTCAGATGCTGGAGCATATTGAACTGAGATGTTTTTATAAAATCTCAAAAATAAACTTGACGTATTGCTGGTCAACCATGCATTGAAAATATGGAAGTGCTTTCAGGTAATTTCCCACAGCTCACCCAATCTACAGAGAATGCTGCACAGCATGCAGCACCAGAACAGGTTATTTTATTCAACCAGACCTTGCCAGTAATTATGCTCCAGTCAAACCACTTCTCACCCTTCCTGATCTAACTCAGCATCAACAGACATTTCTTTTCCCTTGTGCACATGTTTATCTAACTTCCCCTTAAAAACATCCATGTAATTTGTTTGTGGTGGTGAGTTCCACATTCTCAGGGTGACATTTCTTCTGCATTTAACATTTGATTTCTTGACTTCATATGTTGCTGGCCTTTAGTTTGGGTGTTCCTGAGAAATGTTTCCCCCTTATCTTTCATCACTTTCAGAGGCTTCGAATAGCTGACTGTTCAGCCTCCTTTTTCCAATAGAAAAGAGACCCAGCCTATCATTTCCCAGTGGGTGGCATAGTGGCACAGTGGTTAGCACTGCTGCCTCACGGTGCCAGGGATCCGGGTTTGATTCCCAGCTTGGGACACTCTGCGGAATTTGCACGTTCTTCCCACGTCTGCGTGGATTTCCTCAGGATACTCTGGTTTCCTCCCGCAGTCCAAAGATATGCAGATTAGGTGGATTGGCCATGCTAAATTGCCTTTGGTGATTAGTAGGGTAAATATGTGAGGTTATGGGGATAGGGCCTATTTGGGATTGTTGTTGGTGCAGACTCAATGAGCTGAATGGCCTCTTTCTGCACTGTAGGGGTTCTACAACCTCACAGTTTTAGTATCACCTTTGTAAAACTTTTTTGTGCTCTGTACTTAACATGGTGCTCCAAGTTTGGTCCAATCAAAATGTCTTGTACACCGAAGACATGCCATTTTCATAACTTCACCCGTGGATTGAGCTCATATGGAAACTTCTGGAACTTGTTCTCTTCAAAATAAACACCGATGAACTGTGCAGGTGGCTGTCAAGGGTGGTCAGGTCACCATTGTCTATTCAATACTAAGAAGACTATCAAGCTTCTAGAAAGTTCTGAATTGAAAAACCCTGGGTACAGTGGACTGCTAGATGATCCTTAAGTGTGAAAGATCTTCATCTATCTCCTACTGTATATCAATGTCCTCTTAGCTTCAAGTCATTTTGAATGGCCATTGACCGTATGACTGAAACTCTGTTTTGATAGATTTATTATCCCTAGGCCCAGAAGAGATTTGGACCGACTGTAAAAGGATACCAATAAGATAGCAGCTGCAGAGAAAGGCTTTGCATTTTAAGAACAACCAGTTATCAGACATTCTAAGAGCCAAACTCTGAAACTAGCTACAATTTATCAAGCAACAAAAGTACTTAATTTGTTCCAGCTTTAACGTTTACCCAAGAACTAATCTACATACGTAACCACAAGAAACCTCACAACATGCTCCGGTTGCTTCATATTGTGTGCATGTGCATTTAAGGACTTTGGGTCTGTCATGTGTACACATTTTACTGATCAGAGTATTTGTGATGTTATGAGCTATCAAATTTTACTTACTCAGCAACAACACTGCTCAGTTCGGCTTCTGTCAGCTGCATTCGCCTGATGACCTTGTCTCTAGACTCTGTCCAAACATGGACAAAAAAGTTAAACTCAAGAGATGAGATGAGAATGACTACCCTTGACATCAAATCTTTGGACACTAAGGGGCAATTTGGCTTGGCCAATCCACCTAACCTGCACATCTTTGCACTCTGGGAGAAAACCGGAGCACCCGGAGGAAACCCACACAGACACGGATGGAATGTACAAACTCCACACAGGCAGTCACCCAAGGCCGGAATTGAACCCAGATCCCTGGCGCTGTGAGGCAGCAGTGCCAATCAATGTGCCACCCTGCTGCCCTATTCATGGTGTGTATCTTTTTTCAATGCTTAACAACAAAACAATTCTCTCAGGAATTTTCAACATTACTAATGTGGTGTTACGGTTTATATTTCCGTAACTGTGTGGTTTTGTTGATGTTGGCTTCCCCATCATTCTCTGAGAACGTTCCTCATCAGTAAAAACATGAATGTAAAACTCAACTAGCAACAGAAGCACCAACAAGTCAGAATACTTCCTGAAGGGAAAAATACTTTCACTTTTAAGCATGATTTCTACCAGTGGATGGTGATGTTGCACTGTGAACAGTGGCAGAATTGTCCCCTTTGCTATAACTCTGCCATCTACTGGTTAGAAAGGAACATTTCTACAGGAGCACCCCTCCATACTCAGCAGGCAGGCAAAACATTCTGGCAGGACTTTTCTAGCTGTTCATGCCAGGGGGATTCCCTGATCCCGTTAGGGGTGAAATTCTCCGACTTCGCTTCCAGCGGCGGTGGGCCACGAACGGCCAGAAAATTCCGGCTTCTGTCTTTCTCCTGTTGCTTCCATCTCGGAGATACATTTTTTTCCGAGCATTCCCTGCGTTTCAGTCATCCCTGCCGCAAGTGCCTGAAGGTGAAGTTGCTTCATTCAAACGTTTCAGGGGAAGTTCGGAGCAGTGCTTCAAATCAACTCATTGTGCCACCTGAGGTGCCACCTAAATGCGGGAAAATTTTGCCAGCTTTTTCATCCCTTGCTTTTTGTATTTAACGTTACGTTAATAAAAATAGAAAATAAGGAACTAAAAGTTATTGCTCAACGAGTTAAAGACTCTGGGCGTGTTTCCCCTGGCCCACTGCACTGCTCAAATAGCACAGTGGGGGTGGGAAATGTCAGTGAAAGGTCTGTAGCAGGACTCGTGATGGGCGCCAGACCAATTGCGATTTTCCCAGGCACTTTATTTAAGCGTAGTCAGCCTCATGCCAGAGATCAGTGCGAGCCTGATAACCAAATGCAAATCGGCATTTCTATATCATTAGCGTGCCTGAGACGGTGCCGTCTGGACCCGCTCATGTTTTCTACCTTGCTGGGAGAGGCTCCCACTATTGGGGATCATGTCTGGTCCCCATAAATAGGTGTGATCACCCCACTGGTGGGGACAGAAGCTATTCAGGCTCTTCCTTGAGGTCAGGGGCAGTGGGGTGCCTCTTAGGCAGTGCCAAGGGAGTGGGGCCTGAGAGGTGGGGTCTACTGGCAGCACGGGGCTGATGGGTGGTGGTGGTGGCGGTGGCGTTGGGGGTGGGGGGGGTGGTACAAGGCACTGGCTGTACAACTGTATTAGGGATTGGTGGGAAAGGGAGGAAAGAGGGTGAATGGGGCTGGGCGTAGGCTGGGTGGTCAGGCTGGCCATGGGGTGGGGAGATTGGAGCTGCTCAATGTGGGGATGGGGGTCACGGAGGCTGGCAATCAGTGGAGGGGTGGGGGAGGTCATGGAGGTTGCCAATCAGGTGATGAAGAGGCCAGTGAACATGTACTGATCTCCCCAGTGACAGATTGGCACATGCGCTGTGGCCTTGCTCAGCACGCTGATACCATCCTCTGGGGTGGGAATCGGTCCCGCACTCCCTTATTGCTGAGATTTCCCCCCTGTGGCACTCTGTTATGCACAGAGTGCCAGAAATCTATCCCACTAAGTTCTTGCTAAAAAAAAGGTGGGAATATCTCCCATTTTCCCGCCAACTGGGCACTTAGATTTTTTTGGGAGAATCACCACCTCTATATATGCTGACTTACAACAGTGTTACTCTTTATTTCTATGACTTTATAAGCAAATCTGTTATTTACTCATTGACAGCCTCAGTATTTGTAACCATTTGGTTGAATTTGCAATTGATTTTGTGCTACAGAATGGCACAAGTTGCTGCCACAGTCATCACAAACTGTATAAAAAAAAGTTAATTGGAAATTAATCCTTCAGGGGCTTTTTTCTGTTGAATAGTGAGACATTTAACATAGCAATTTTCTTGATGACGATTCGAGTGTGATTGAGCTTAATTAATACAGACATTTGAAAAGGTGTAGTTGTTGTCACACTGCAGTTAAACTGAGCAATGTCACTGGTAATTAAATGTCACACCTCATGAGCAGAAAGAGATCGACTTGTCCCGATTCATTTTATCTCTTTCAGATACTGACTGACTTATTGTGCATTTCCCCAATTTCCTATTGTTTTAGATTTCCAGCTGTTTCTTTCCAATTGTCAATTTGAGTCATGCTAAATTTCATTCATCATCCTTAGTTGCTTGGATTGACTGGTGATGGACCCCCTTTTTGAACAGCCTCAGAGTTTAGTGACGATTTCACTTCTATTAAGGACCAATTCAGAAATCCTAATGTATCTTATGAAGTTAGCGTAGACACCCAACGATTTTTGATTTTGGCATTCGTGTGAGATTAAGGTGTTTTACTCCAGGTGTGACTCTATTGACCTAGTCAGAAGCTTTAATCAAAACAAACTTTATTATTAACAATACAGTTTCAACACAATGAACAGATTAGCTTACTTTGAACAATTGAAACATGACAAGATATAATTCTTAACTGCTAACCTATCCCGATTAGTTCCAATTTAAACAATATCCCTCCTAGACTTAAACTCTTCTTCAAAATCAGTTAGCACTTTATATAGGCTTACGTGCTTTTTTACTTGGTACTCCTCCTTAAGTCTTTGAACAGTTTTTCACAGTAACTTCTTTGCAGTGTTAGTGTAAGCCTACTTGTGACAATAATAAATAAACTTTAAAACCCTGGACAGAGATATAGAGAGAGAGAGACAGAGAGAGACACTACAGAGACATTCTTAGCAGCCTCCAGAGAAAGATCAGTCTTCAAACAGCAGAACTCCAGAAAGAGAGAGAAAGAGACACCTTTTGCCTATTGCAGACCTCAGCAGACAACCACCTGCTTGTCTCTCTGTAAGCTTAGCCCACCCATTCAAATAACTCTCTCATGTCAATCAACACAATTAAAACCTACACTGAAATCCCTGGGGAAATGCCAAAAATAAACAAAAATGCACAAACTCAGATTAAAATACCCTGTTATCTCGGATCAGTTACGCCTTTGTGTTTTCAGCATGTGGGATGCTGGTTGCAGACAAGTTGGCACTGCAATCAGAGCTGAAATTTAAAACATACCCTTCACAAGAAACATGATATAAATAAATTTCTTAAAGGCACAGTGTCATCACACTTTACAGCATGTTAAGACTGGGGCGTCATGCACAGTGCAAAATGTATAGGGACGGCAGGTTTCTCTGACCCAGAGGATTTTAGGGAAAATTGACCGTGATTGTTACAAAACCTCAGAGGAAACCCACACCGACACGAGGAGAATATGTAAACTCCACACGGTCAGTGACCCAAGGCCAGAATTGAACTCAGGTCCATGTGGCATTGTAAGGCAGCAGTGCTAGCCACCCTTGATATGCAGGTTAGGTGGTTTGACCATTTAAATTGCCTCTTTGTGTCCCAGGAAGTGTAAGTTAGGGGAATTAGAGGGTGAGTATGGGGGTTAAGGCGATGGAGCCTGCGTAAGATGCTGTTTTGGAGAGTTGATATAAACTCGATAGGCCAAATGGCCTCCGTCTGCACTGTTGGGATTCTAAGGATTCTAAGAAAATACCATGAATATAGGTGTTAAAAAGATCACTTTAACTTAGAAACTCTGTTGAAACATTCTGATTGGTTTAAAGTAAATCGGCTGATTGTGGATATTGTTATAATAGAAATATTCAATATTTATATTTAGAAATATGTGTTTCTTATATTTCACCTGTGGCTAGAGCCACTTTCCGTCAATTTAATTCCATAAATTTCCAGAGTGAGATTAGAATGCCCAACCTGCGCATCCAGTCCTATGATGGCCACACTGCTTTAATCCATCTTGAAATATTTGGTCAATTCAGCCTCCACAAAGGCTAACGTGTGGAGGGATATTATCAGCTTCTATCACAGGTGGCACTGTAATCATTCCAGTGTAAAAAGGCAACGCTGAGGGTAGAATCACCTTTTAATTTCTTTATTTTCCCCTTCCAATTTACTCACCAGGTTATAATCCGGAGAGTTTCTCATGCTGAACATCAATGTGCCACAGTGTGCTCAGATTTATTGTTCCTTTCGGCAGCGCAACTTATTCATTGGACCAATTTATTGGCTGTTGTAACTTTATGGCCAATCGTAAAACGGAACAGAGCTCAAAATTGTTCAGTAAAACGAAAATAACATCCCGCAATGGCCCTGAAATAGCAGGGGGAATGATAAACTATTGCAAATGGGAGGCTAGGGCACAGTGGTAGCATCTTTACCTCTGGGCCAGCAGTTCTGGGTTCAAGTCCCACTTCAGGGCTTGATGGCCATTGACGGTGGGTTCATGAAGTGGCCAAGCAAGTCCTTTAGCCTATAAATCCTTCCAATAAATCTGATGAGAGGCAATAAAAGTGCTAGTGTTTCCTAGTCAGCCACACTGCAGAAGTCAAATGCTAAGCCATTGCAGTACTTTGTCAAGCATAATCATGGACCAATCCAGCAGATGTCCAGGATTGCCAATGCTGTCTTAGCTCATGGTATCTGAAGGAGGAGGAAGATTGCAAATGGAGTCTCGCAGGATATTTGGCCTTAGCTTAGTCAAAATGGCCGTCTTGGACTCCAACTTGGACAGTTTTCCCACTGTACAGCATTTAGCACTTATATTTTTACATATAAATATTGAATATTTCTATTATAAGAATATCCACCATCAGTCGATTTATTTTAAACCAATCAGAATGTTTCAACAAGCTTTCTAAGTTAAAGTGATCTTTTTAACACCTATATTCATAGTATTTTCTTAGAATCTTTAGAATCCCAACAGTGCAGAAGGAAGCCATTCAATCTATCGAGTCTGTACCAACTCTTCAAAACAGCATCTTACCCAGGCTCCATCGCCTTAACCCACATACTTACCCCTCTAATTCCCCTAACTTACACTTCTTGGGACACAAAGAGGCAATTTGGTATGGTCAAGCCACCACCTAACTGCACATCAAGGCTGGCATGATGGTTAGCACTGCTGCCTTACAACGCCAGGGATCTGGGTTCAATTCTGGCCTCGGGTCACTGACCGTATGGGGTTTGCACATTCTCCTTGTGTCTGCGTGGGTTTCCTCTGGGTGCTCTGCTTTCTTCCTACATTCCAAAGATGTGCAGGTTAGGTTGATTGGTCATGCTAAATTGACCCAAATGTCAGGGGGAATAGCTGGGCATATATATATGGAGTTATGTGAATAGGGCCTGGGTGGAATTGTGGTTGGTGCAGACTTGGTGGGCCGAGTGGTCTCTTCTGTATTGTAGGGATTCAATGATTCTTCTATGATTTTATCTTTGGACTGCGGGAGGAAATCAGAGCACCCGGAGCAAAAACATACAAACTCCACACAGACAGTCGCCCAAGCCCGGAATCGAACCTGGGTCCCTTGTTTGATTTAATCTTCAAAACAATCTTTTGGTTCTATAATGTCAGTGCAAAGGTGAATTAGCCATTGTAGATTTAAGTGCTCCCCAACTCAATTTTCTCCAGATTTCTGGGCCTGCAAATATCCATTAAAGAGTGGCCTATGTGTATTTGAGACCCTTGGGTGTCAGTTTGCAAAGAACATTAAGTTTAACTTGTCGTGATTGTTCCCTTTGAGAGCCTTCTGACACTGGAAATCAGGAACCAGCTTGGAGGTTCACCCCAGTGAGCAAGGGTTTTTATTCCAGAACCATCCCGAGAGTTGGCTGCAGCCATGAGCCATGCAAGTCTCTGTACAGCCCTTACCTGAGAACAAACATGTAGTTAGTTACCTTTCCTTTGACTGGTGAGTGAGAATTATTACAGAACTATAACGTGCGACCCCCTTCTCCTATAATCCAAAACTCAAACTAATAAGAAATACGAATTATTCAGTATCTTTGAACCCATATACATTTAGTTGGGCCTGAATGAGTTGTTGCACGCTGTTTTTGAATTCTTTTGTTTTGGGCAGTAATTTTTGTTGAACAAGGATCTTAGCGATGATGTTGGGGCAGGAATGTAGAATACAGTACAGATCCACCATAATTTTATTGGATGGTGTAAAACAGTCTTAAGGGACAGAATAGCCTCAAGTTGCTCCAAATTCTTGTGGAGATGGAAGAGCTCTTTTGAAGCTATGAGGCAACCTTTTTAAGGTCAGCGTGTATCACAGCTATCTGGTTTAAGGGGATCAGTTCATTCCAAACTGATTACAAAAAGAAACATATTCCTTGATTTTTGTTCGAATCATGGAATCCTACAGTGCAGAAGACCATTCTGCCCATTGAGTCTGCACCGACCACAATCCCACCCACCCTTATCCCCACAATCCCATGTATTTACCCCAGCTAGTCACTTTGACACTAAGGGGCAATTTATCACGGCCAGTCAACATAACCTGCACATCTTTGGACTGTGGGAAGAAACCGGAGCACCCGGAGGAAACCGTGCAAACTCTACATTGACAGTGAGCCAAGCCAGGAATCAAACCCACGTCCCTGGTGCTGTGAGGCAGCAGTGCTAATCACTGTGTCATCATGCCACTCCCAAGTTGGAGTCACTTTGCTCACATCACAACTTTTTTTTCAATACATGATACTTGTATTTATAGACGGCCTATGCAACAGATCAAAAATATCATATTACGCAGACAATGGTTAGCACTGCTGCCTCACAGTACCAGGGACTTGGGTTCAATACTGTCCTCCAAATGCTGTCTATGTGGAGTTTGCATGTTCTCCCTGTGTCTGTGTTAGTTTCCTCCGGGTGCTTCGGTTTCCTCCCACACTTCAGGGTTGTGCAGGTTAGGTTGATTGGCCATGATAAATTTACCCCTTAGTGTCAGGGATTTAGCATGGGGATAAATACATGGGGTTAAGGGATAGACCCTGGTTGGGATTGTTGTTGGTGCAGTCTTGATGGGCCGGATAAGACCATAAGACCATAAAACTTCGGTGTAGAATTAGCCAATCGAGTCTGCTCCACCATTCATTCATAGCTGATATTTTTTTCATCCCCATTCTCCTGCCTTTTCCTCATAATACCTGATCCCCTTATTAATCAAGAACCTATCTATCTCTGTCTTAAAGGCACTCAATGACCTGGTCTCCACAGCCTTCTGTGGCAAAGGATTCCACAGATTCACCACCAGCTGAAGAAATTCCTCATCCCTGTTTTAAAGGATCATCCCTTTATTCAGAGGTTGTGCCCTCTGGTTCCAATTTTTCCTACTACTGGAAACATCCTCTCCATGTCCACTCTATCCAGGCCTCGCAGTATCCTGTAAGTTTCAACAAGATCCCCCTCATCCTCCTAAACTCCAAAAAGTACAGACCCAGAATACTCAACTGTTCCTCACATGACAAGCTCTTCATTCCAGGCATCATTCTTGTGAACCTCCTCTGGACCCTTTCCAAGGCTAGCATGTCCTTCCTTAGATATGGGGCCCAAAACTGCTCACAATATTCCAAATGGGGTCTGACCAAAGCCTTATACAGCCTCAGAAATACATCCTTGCTCTTGTATTCTAGCCCTCTCAACATGAATGCTAACATCACGCTTGCCTTCCTAACTGCTGACTGAACGTGCATGTTAACCTTAAGAGAATCTTAAACAATGACTCCCAAGTCCCTTTGTGTTTCTTATTTCCTAAGCATTTCCCCTTTTGAAAACAGTCTATGCCTCCATTCCTCCTTCCAAAAATGCATACCCTCACGCCTTTCCACATTTTATTCCAGTTGCCACTTCTTTGTCCACTTAACTAACCTGTCCAAGTCCTTCTGCAGGCCCCCTGCTTCCTCAATACTACCTACTACCTCAATACTAGCTAAGAGTAGTGGGCGAGAAGAGGATTGGGAGAGGTTTAAATGTCAACAAAGATTGACAAAGAAGTTGATAAAGAAGGGTAGGAGAAACTATGAAGCTGGGCTAGCGCTTAATATGAAAAAGGATAGCAAGAGTTTTTATAAATATATAAAAAGGAAGAGGCTGGCTAGGGTGAACGTTGGCCCCTTAGAGGAGGAGAGGGGGGACTTAGTGGTAGGGGATGGGGAAATGGCTGAGGTCTTGAATAACGTTTTTGTTTCGGTCTTCACGGAGGAGGACGTGAATAATTTGCTGGGTGTTAGCGATGGAGAGGTGGTAGGACTGGAGGGTCTCAATGACATTATTATTATTAGAGAGGCGGTGCTCGACAGACTGGAGGGACTGATTGTGGACAAGTCCCCAGGACCGGATGGAATGCATCCGAAGGTTCTGAAAGAAATGGCGGAGGTGATAGTGGATGCCTTGGTGGTTATTTTCCAAACATCGCGGGATTCCGGGGAAGTGCCGGAAGATTGGAAAACGGCTAATGTTACGCCATTATTTAAGAAGGGTGGCAGGCAAAAGGCAGGGAATTATAGGCCGGTTAGTTTAACGTCTGCTGTAGGTAAAATGTTAGAATCCGTCATCAAGGAGGAAATAGCGAGGCATCTTGAGGGGAATTGCTTGATAGAGCAGATGCAGCACGGTTTCGTTAAGGGGAAGTCATGTCTGACAAATTTACTGGAGTTCTGTGAGGATGTGTCTAGGGCGGTGGATAGAGGCGAGCCGGTGGATGTGGTCTTTCTTGATTTTCAGAAGGCGTTTGACAAGGTACCTGACAAGAGGTTATTGCAGAAGGTAAGGGGGCATGGAGTTGGGGGTAGGGTGTTAGCGTGGATAGAGGATTGGTTGTCAAATAGGAGGCAGAGAGTGGGGGTTAATGGGTGCTATTCGGATTGGTGGTTGGTGGCTAGTGGAGTGCCCCAGGGGTCGGTGCTGGGGCCTCAGCTATTTACCATTTATATAGATGATCTGGAGGAGGGAACCGAGTGTATGGTGTCGAAATTTGCTGATGACACCAAGATTGGGGGAACGGCAAATTGTGCGGAGGGTGTGGAGAGTCTGCAGAAGGATCTAGATAGGCTGGGCGAATGGGCCAGGAAATGGCAAATGGAATTTAATGTTGGCAAGTGCGAGGTGGTCCACTTTGGTAGGAATAATGGTAGGAAGGACTATTACTTACGTGGCGAAAAACTGCAGCAGGCAACGGTGCAGAGGGCCCTCGGGGTCCTTGTGCATGAGTCACAAAAACCCAGCCTGCAGGTGCAGCAGGTGGTCAGGAAGGCGAATGGGATGCTGGCCTTCATAGCGAGGGGGATTGAATATAAAAGTAGGGAGGTCTTGCTGCAGCTATATAGAGCATTGGTGAGGCTGCAGCTGGAGTACTGTGTGCAGTTTTGGTCGCCGCACTTACGCAAGGGTATTTTGGACTTGGAGGGAGTGCAGAGGAGGTTTACTAGGCTGATACCGGAGTTGAGGGGGTTGAGCTATGAGGAGAGGCTGAATAAACTAGGCTTGTACTCGTTAGAGTTTAGAAGAATGAGGGGAGATCTCATTGAGACATATAAGATGATGAATGGGATGGATAGGATAGAGGTGGAGAGACTCTTCCCGCTCTGAAAGGACAGTAGGACGAGGGGGCACAGCCTCAAGATAAAGGGGGGGTGGTTTAGAACGGAGTTGAGGAGGAACTTCTTCACTCAAAGGGTGGTGAATCTCTGGAATTCTCTGCCCGTTGAAGTGGTGGAGGCTGCCTCGCTAAATATTTTTAAGACGCGGGTTGATGGGCTTTTGATAAGCGAGGGGATTAAGGGTTATGGGGAGAGGGCGGGAATGTGGAACTGAGCCACGACAGATCAGCCATGATCTTATTGAATGGCGGGGCAGGCTCGAAGGGCGAGATGGCCTACTCCTGCTCCTATTTCTTATATTCTTATATTATGTTCTTATGTTCTTATATCTTTGTATCATCTGCAAACTTAGTAACAGTGCCTTCAGTTCCTTTTTCCAAATTGTTAATATATATTATGAAAAGTTGTGGCTCCAGCACCGACCCCTGAGGCACACCACTAGTCACTGGCTGCCACCCTGAAAAGGATCCCTTTATCCCCACTCTCTGCCTTCTGCCTGTCAGCCAATCCCTTATCCATGCCAGAATTTTACCTTTAACACCTTGCACCCTGAACTTATTTAACAGTTTTCTATGCGGCACCTTGTCAAAGGGTTTTTGGAAATCCAAATAAATCACATCCACTGGTTCTTCTTTATTTAACTTCCTTGTTATCTCCTCAAAGAACTCTAACAGATTTTTCAGACATTACCTCCCCATGCTGACTCAGTCCTATTTTATCACGAATTTCCAAGTACTCCGTGATCTCATCTTTAACAATAGACTTTAAAATCTTGCCAATGACTGAAGTCAAGCTCACCAGCCTATAATTTCCCATCTGCTGCCTCCTTAATCAGCGGTTTCCAGTTCCCAGGGACCCTCCCTCTCTCCAGTGATTCCTGAAAGATCACTGCCAATGTCTCCACACTATTTTCTCAGCTATCTCTTTTAGAATCCTGGTGTGTAGTCCATCCGGTATAGGCGATGGCCTCCTTCTGTACAGTAGGGATTCACCAACTTTTATAGATGTACCATAAAAAACATTCTTTCTGGTTGTACCAGAGCTTGGTATGACTCCTGCTCTGCTCAAGATCGCAATGAACTACAAAAGGTTGTGAATGTAGCCCAATCCATCACACAATCCAACTTCCCATTCATTGACTTTGTCTACATTTCCTGCTGCCTCGGCAAAGCAGCCAGCATAATTAAGGACCCCATGCACTCCAGACATTCTCTCTTCCACCTTCTTCCATCAAGAAAAAAAGATGAAAGACTGAGCTCACGTACCAACTGACTCAAGAGCAGCTTCTTCCCTGCTGTTCTTAAGTCGGTGGTCTTAGCTTGCATTAATTTGATCTTTCTCTATGTCCAAGCTATGACTGTAACACTCACATTCTGCAGTCTCTCATTTCCTTCTGTATGAATGGTATGCTTTGTCTGTATAGCGTACGAGAAGCAATACTTTTCACTGCATGTTAATATATGTGACAATAATAAATCAAATCAAAAGAAATCAATGATCTGGTCATATCACCTGAGTTCTGATGTAAGATCATGCAGACTCAAAACATTGGCTCTATTCTTTTTCCACAGATGCTGTCAGATCTGCTGAGATTTTCCAGCATTTAAATATTTTGCCAGTATCATATTTTCCTTTTTTGAGGCAAATGAGTTGAAGCTAAGAACCACTACAGGAATAAATGCAAAATACCTTTTCTTCTCATGTTGTTGCTTGTGCATCATATACAAGGGAATCCATTCTTTTCACAAGACCATGGTCTCTGCATTTCATTCCTTTAGCTTAATTTCCAACATGACTCCTTTCCATTCAGCCAAGAGCTCACCAAATCAGAGAATGGTCATGTTATCATCCAGAGCAAAGCTCCCTCTGCTGGGCATGTGTGTCATTACAATGTATACAGTCCTGAATAAGACAAGGGGCTGTGTTTTACAGAGGGCAGGGATTGGAGCCCTGGAAGGAAAGTTGGCTTTCCCTGTGCCAGCCTGCCCAGTAGCCAAAAGATTGATTAACAGTGTGACTTTCACCCCTCACTGGAAGGACGTCCTAAACTTAGGTGCTGCTGGCCAAGCTGATTGGTTGGTAACTCCAGCAGTCACAGCTGTGCCATGAGCGTGTTAGTGGGCACTGCCTGGGACTGTAACCAGCCCCAGGAAAAAGGCTCATAGTGTCCTGGAGTGAGGTATATCTGGAGTAGCGATAGAGGGGCCTGGGCCAGCTTAGGGAAGTGAGGATTGGGACTGGTGTGTACTGGAGAGCAGGCAGATGGGGAGAAAGTGCGGTACTATCTTAGGGAGCAAAGGACACCCCTGAAGCTTGTAACCTCCCAGTCCTTCCTGTCCTTATAAAATACTTTTTACATGGGCAACATATTACCAGGGTCAATTTGACTTGCTAACAACTTCAGTTGACTCGTTTTTATTTATTTACATTTGATGGAAGAGCTGCTGATTTTGGCACCCACCCACATACCATATTATGGGGATGAGCGCTGGGGTGGGCACCCAGGTGGTAGCCTGGGCACCCACCTGTATTTATGCGCCCCCACCGAAAACATCCCTGGCAGGGCACATATCATAAGAAGTCTCACGACACCAGGTTAAAGTCCAACAGACCATTGTGTTTACCTCAATCCAATGCTGGCATCTCCACAGAAGAGCACATATAATCCAGCCCATGGCAAATTTTCCAGATGTGCCCATATGGGGGGGTGGGGGGAAGAGGGAGGGAGAGTTTTCCCATCCTGCCCACCATGGGAATTGGACAAGCAGGGGGCAGACATCCACTGATCCCGGGTGGGATTCTCTGATTTTGGGCAAATGAATCAATTCCGGCCTTCCAGATTGCCTGGATCCAATACAGTTTGTCTATTGCCGCAAGACATCCCACCCGTGGCCTTGAGCTCGACCACCTTTGCGGTGTGTATATCTGGAAAATCGCATGCGCGCAGAATCTATCAAATGCATTCATATAATTTTTCAAGCAAACACTTATAATCCCACAGCTGAAAAATTATGAACTGGATTCCCCTTTTGTAAAATGCTGTTTTTGAAGCCCATATAAACAAGGCAGTGGTTAACCACCTCAACACAGTACACAACATAGCCACCTTTTGAAATTCTTTTAAAATTCCACCAATTGTTATTGCCAGACACAGTGAGCCCGCACGTTGATGAGGGTAAACAAACCCGGCCAAACTGCCTCCACAAATTCCCATGAAAAATGTTCATTGCCCAAGAGGTACGCACAAACAGTGGTGTGGTGGATAGTGCATATGGTGATCTCTGCTCAAATTACTGCTGCTTTTCTTAACAACCCCAGGACAATAAATTTTACTCTCTCCAACCTACGAGCTTCACAAAACAGTTCTGCTGTTACTTGAAGTGAGTTCTGGAGATTTTGTGATTTTTGAATGGCAAGATGGATTGCCCATTGGGTAGCCCACCCTTTCTGTGTTAAGAAGAGGGGAAGGAGATGGAAATGTAAAAGTCTAGACTGGAGAGGTGTAATATCCTCACTCTGTTAGGGATTGTGAGTTTGAAACAAAATGGAAGTCTGATGTAGATTCTAACTATCAACAGCAAGGCTTAGTGAAAGGGATTTTCTCTGCACTGCACAGAGGACAAAACTCAAAGTAAAACAGCAGCCTCTGCAAACACCCCAACAACATCAACATCAAATCATGTGATCTGAAAGAAACCAAATGACCGTTTTAAATGTGTAACAAGAAGATTGGCAAAGATATCAGATAAGACATGGGGCATGATCTTACTGACCATTTAGTCATGGCACAATTCAATTCCAGCCTCCGGATTATCTGGATCCAATACAGTTTGTCCACTGCCACAACAGGTTCACAGCAGATGCCATCTCCCTGGCCCTGCACTCAACCCTGGAACATCGAGATAACAAGGACACCTTTGTCAGACTCCTATTTATTGACTATAGTTCAATCTTCAACACCATTATTCCTTTGAATCTCATCTTCAAACTTCATGGCCTGCGCCTCAGCTCCTCTCTTTTGGACTGGATCCTGAATTTCCTAACACACAGACCACAATCAGCAAAGATAGACAACAACACCTCCTCCACGATCATCCTCAACATTGGTGCCCCACCAGGCTTTGTCCTCAACCCCCTATGATACTCCTTCTACATCTATGACTGAGTGGCCCAGTTCCCTTCTGACTTGATTTTCAAATTTGCTGATGACACGACCCCAGTGGGTCAGATCTCAAACAATGATGAGGCAGAGTTCAGGAAAGAGATAGAGAGTCTGGTGAACTGGTGGGATGACAATAATCTCTCCCGCAATGTCAACAAAATGAAGGAGATAGTCATCAACTTCAGGAAGTGTTGTGGAGGACACACTTTTGTCCACATCAATGGGGACAAAGTAGAAAAGGTTGAGAGCTTCAGGTTTTTAGGTGTCCAGATCACCAACAACCTGTACTGGTCCTTCCATGCTGACACTACAGTTGAGAAAGCTCATCCACTAAGACTCTCACCAACTTTTACAGATGCACCATAGAAAACACTCTTTCTGGTTGTATCACAGCTTGGTATGGCCCTTGGTCTGTCCAGGACCGCAAAAAACTATAAAGATCGTGAATGAAGCCCAGTCCATCACTCAAACCAATCTCCCACTCATTGACTCTGTCTACACTTCCTGCTGCCTCAAAAAAGCAGCCAGTATTATTAAGGACCCCACACACATACTTTGGACATTGTCTCTTCCATCAGGATAAAGATACAAAAGTCTGAGGACATCAACTCAACTGACTCAAGAACAGCTCCTTCCCTGCTGCCATCAGACTTTTGAATGGAACGACCTCATTTTAAGTTGATCTTTCCCTACACCCTAGCTTTGACTGTCACACTACATTCTGCACTCACGCCTTCCCTTCTCTATTAATGGTATGCTTCATCTGTATAGCGCGCAAGAAACAATACTTTTCACTGCAGACGAATACATGTGAGAATAATAATAAAACAATCAAATCAAATTATTCATGCCATGTTCCTGCTGCAGTGAAGTTGGAGAATTTGGCAGCTAGCCAAATCTCCATTCATTGCAGTGGGATGGGAAAATCCCACCAACGTGAACGATGGTAAGATCTCTCCGATTGGTCTTTGGTACATAGATGCCCATTATATAGAGTTTCGAGACCAGTGGTCTTACTCAACCTCCTTCATCCCTCAATTCCTCCATAGGTTGTTCTTCCCCAAGAGGTTATCTGAGGGCATTGGACAATCTGCTGATTAAAAATGTGCAGTTTGCTTGAATGAGGAGCTCAGCACTTGCTGTACTAACAAAAATGACTTTGCTTTGACTTTTTATGCCCCTAGATCTTTCCAAGCAGCATCATGTGACTTTATCATATTGGTCCGACAGCAAACCACCACTCTACAAAAAAAAACTACTGATGCCATATGAACGCCACAGTTCATTATCTCCCTTATAGAGTCCGCAAAACCAGGAGTGCAATTCTGAGATAATACACAATAAATAAACTCTCCTCAGGGACACCAATCAATTGTTGGAACAGTTGTGGCTTTGAATAGTGATAATTTATCAATGGAAAGGATTTTACTCCATGAACAGTTAGCTATTATGTTACACCAATCTTGCACCTCAAAGTCCATAGTCCTGCAAGAAATCACTGCAGAAATCTGTCAAAGTTGAAACCGTGAAGCAGGTAGATTGCTTCATGATCGGAGATGTGCTATGAATGGCTAATGACTTCAATGTGGTATCCAGAGACAACAGTGAAGAAGAAATACAATAAATTCCAGCAGTGCTGACCATAGAACAGCACGGTGGCACGGTGGTTAGCACTGCTGCCTCACAGCACCAGAGACTCACGTTCAGTTCCAGTGTTGGGTGACAGTCTGTGGAGTTTGTATGCTCTCCTTGTGTCTGCATGTCCAGTTGCTCTGGTTTCCTCTCGCACTCCAAAGATGTGAGGGTTAGATGGATTGGCCGTGCTGAATTGCCCTTAGTGTCAGGAGATTAGCAGGGTAAATATGTGGGGTGGGAGATCGAGTATGGATGGGATTGTTTCAGGGTAATCTCAATGGGCCAAATGGCCTCCTTCGGCACTGTAGGGATTCTATGTAATCCCTTTGAATTAAATGGCTTTGTAATCAGCGACAATGTTTTCAAAGATCAACATAGCTCAAGTTCCCAGCCTGCCAGTGGCAGTAAGTCAATGCCCCGTGGTTTTATTGCTGAAGACTTGCCCTGTATACATAACAACAAGAGGTCCACAAAAAAGCACTCATTTGGCAGCATTGTAAAATGGCTGAGCAGAGCTCCTGTTCCAGCATTAACTCTCTTATCAGAGGAAAGTCTGGTCCCAGAAGTTAACATAGAATAACTTGTATTTGCAAGTTATTAAAGGTTTTTGCATTTCGAGGCTGTTTAGAAAAGGTTCAGCAGGTTGATTTGATGATGCTGTCTTTTGAGGACAAGTTGAGTAGGTTTAACCTATACTCATTAGAGTTAAGAGAGAATGAAAGATGATGCTATTGAACATATAAGATTCTGAGAGAATCGGACAGGCTAGGTGCTGCAAGAATGTTTCCACACAAAGGAAAACCTAGAACGAAGGGGCATAGTTTCAAAATAAGGGGTCTCCCATTGAAGATGAAGATAAGGATGAATTTCTTCTCGCAGAGAGTGGTTGATTTTTGGAATTCATTACCCAAAAGAGGGGAGTGGAGAATGGATCATTGAATATATTCGCAATGGAATTAGATAGGATTTTGGGTCAACAAAAGTGTCGAGGTTTACCGATGGGGATAGCGAGTAAAGTGGTGTAAAGATCCCAATCGGACCAAACATGATCTTACTGAATTGTGCAACAGGCTCAAGGGATTATGTGGTCTAATCCTGCTCCTATTTCTTGGATTCTTTTGTTCTTAAACATTTGTGATAAAGTGAAATGTTTTCAATTTTTCAGCAAATTAAGCCACGTAGTATAATTCAGGTGTAGAATCATATAATCCCTACAGTGCATAAGAGACCATTCTGCCCATCTGGTAGACACCAACTCTCTGTCATGGAATCTTATCCAGGCTCTGTCCCCCTGTCCCTGTAACCCTGCAGGTTCACCATGGCTAATCCATTTAACCTATGCATCCTGGGGCTACTTAGCATGACCGATCTGTCTAATGCACATATCTTCGGACCGTGGGAGGAAACTGGAGCACCTGGAAGAAACTCATGCAAACACAGGGAGAATGTGCAAACTCCACACAGTCACCCAAGGCCAGACTTGAACCTGGGTCCTTGGAGCTGTGAGGCAGAAATGCTAACCATTGTGCCGCCCCATTAATGAATGTGGAACAATGATGCATGACTACCTTTGTGAGCTGAAGATGGTTGGGAAGAAAACCTTTCCAATTTACCAGTGATCAGCTAGAATGAACAGAACCTTAAACTGGGAGAGGTGGAGAAAAAGACCATTTTAGCATTACAAAAAGGATTGAATGCGTGAATGTTTTAAATGCTATCAGTACTCTTATCCTTAATTTATCGCCCCGTAGGATAAACAGTGAGTAACAGACATGTAGCTAAATAACCCCACAAAAAGTGACTTGTCCTATTCCAAACAGCGAGCATCTTTCATTTGAAATATAGCTGTAGTCATCCCACCTATAACACAGCACAAATCAGCAAGGAGACCCAGATAAACAGAAGGGAAAAGCATGTTAAACATTCAATTAATCTGAAAGCAGAGTAGAATGAGGCAGCGTATTAATGACCAAGAAGAAAAAGTAATGTTACCAGCTCAATTGCTTTACAGCTAAGGGAACAAATTAAATGCAAATGAAACTGTGATTGCATTAGCTGGAATCGACTGTGGTGTGTTTTAAAGTGTTGCCTGAATCTATATTCTGAGGAATGAGCAATGATGGGTGTCTCCTGCTGTCTACTCTGGGCTATTACTGAACCAACCTCAAAAAATTGCTACCTCAGAGTAATCCAGGCAAGAGGCACACCATCATTACCAACTGACAACGTAGCCCTTTTAATCACCAATCCAAATTATTTATGAAAGCACATTTTCAAGAACAGGTTAAAAACACTCACGTCAAACTTCAATAGGCTGGTGGAAATGAAATGCCTCGTCAGAAAGACAGAATCCGTTAAACCACCATCCAAGCTGATTGTTTGGCTTCCTGGGTTTAACATCGCCTGGAGGGCAGACTCAATTGGGCTGAAGGCTCAGACAGAGGTGTGGCAAGCCTGAGAAATCATTGAAGTTTTTAATTACCTTCATTTCAGGCTGGAATTTGACAGCAGAGAGGGATACTAACAGCAGCAGTAATTGCGCTCAAATCCCAAACCGTGCTGATTAAAGAAACATTAGTGAAATCTTTGTGGTCTGATAGCCACACCATCGGCACCATTGTGCTTATACCCTTCATCTGTCTCATTTCAGTGCAGCCACGTCCGCAAGCCAACCCTCCACCGGGGAGCTAGTTTCTGTAACTGCACAGGCTTCTCTTTTTACACAGAATACAAACATATGGGGCCGGATCCCTTCATTTGTGTTATTATAGCCAGCTTTCATTATCCCAATGGCAAAATATTTCCACAGGCCCAAAGATGTGATTAATGGCTGGAACTGGGGTTTTTTTCCCAGTGGTTAGCGACAAATCTTTTTGTGCCGTCTGTGTATGTACCATCCCCAAGGCCACCTCATCTTGCACCATAGCTGAGCATGGCCAAAGCCTGAGGCTGGACCACATTTCCTCCCCTGCCCCACCATCTCTTTGCTTTGTGTTTTTTTTTAATTTTTAAAAAATTTTTTCAGGCAGAACCCCAAAAGCTAGTGGTGTTTGCTACCAAATAAACCTGTTGGACTTTAACCTGGCATTGTGAGATTTCTTACTGTGTTTACCCCAGTCCAATGCCGGCATCTCCACATTTTTTTTTGGTCAGCAACTTAAGAGAGAATGGAAGATCAACAGGGCAGCACAGTAACACAGTAATTAGCACTGCTGCCTCATAGCACAAGGGACCAGGTTCAATTCTGGCTTCGGGTCACTGTCGGTGTGGAGTTTGCACTATCTCCCCATGTCCGCATGGGTTTCCTCTGGGTGTTCCGGTTTCCTCCCACATCCAAAGATGCTCGGGTTAGGTTGATTGGCCGTGTTGAATTGACCTTCGTGTCAGGGGGATTAGCAGGATAAATATGTGGGGTTAAGGGAATAGGGCCTGGGTGGGCTTGTGGTCAGTGCAGACATGATGGACTGAATGGCCTCCTTCTGCACTATAGGGAATTCTATAATTGTATGATTCTATACTTGGAACTCTGGGGAAAAGTTTTGGAACTCTGGTAGGGACTTGTCGAGGAAAACTTGAGTAATGAAGATCAGGAATTCCGGGGAAGGGGGTAGGAACACAAAGTAGAAACAATGAGGAAAGGCCTCAACTGATTGCTCACAAATCTGAAAGTGTTTCCCCTGCACAGCTGGACTATTACTTTGTTTTAAAGTTAAAATATCAAATGACAGTTCCGATTATCAATTAAAGAAGATTCTAAATTTAACCTTGTCATGACAGTGGAGGAAAAAAACTGTGGAATCAGGCACAAAAATATTATACTTCAAGGAGACATAAGTTTTATATTCTGAAATGAACACAAAACTCAAGGATGGTGGAGAATGTGGATGTGAGACGCTGACAGGAATGACTACAGGGTGTTTCTCTGAAGGGCAATGAAACCCCCCTTCTGTTTTCAGACAAAGTATTTCTAAAAGCATCCAAAGATCCAGATAAAGGGGGCAATCTCACCGACTCATCCCATCAATTGTGGCAAGCACTAAGATTGGCTGAGAGGCAAAAAATCAGATTTGCCCAAAATTTTTCGCCTCTTGTGATGTTACCAGCCCTGTTTTGCTAGTGAAATTGGCTTTGTACTGTTTGTGATTGCAAAGCCAATTTTGCGATGCGCTAGTTAATTTAAATATCATTAGTCAGTGTCAGACTCTGTTGTCCTTGCCCCCTTATACTCACCTGCTCCCCGGGGGGTGGTCCTCAATGGTAAGGATCACATATGGTCCCCAACAATGGAGACCAGCCATGATGGCCTCACCAGTGGGAATAGAGACCAATAAAGCCCCCCCTGGGTGGTTGGGGACAGAGCCAGGCAGTGCCAGCTTTGCACCCTGGTAGTACCCGCTGGGTACCCCAGTATTGTCCAACGGGATCCCATTACCTGGTGGGATATCCTGCTCCAAATTCAGAGATCTGTGGAATAAAAATTGGCCTGGTCAGTCAGATGAAAATCTACGGCGGAAACTTGTGGCCACATCACCTTGCACTTAAGGGGCAGCTGGAGACTATGAATTGGGTAAAATAAATAAAAGGAACAATAAACCTGCAGTGAGAGCTTGCCAGGTGTATCAGCCACCATGCACTCTGTTTGTGGGAGCCTGTAGACAATTTTAGGCCACTTACACCCAGTCAATCCATCGCCTATACTTCTGAATCCCGGAGCTGTCTGTCCTGATCGAGTGCATGGTGGTGCGTGGGGCAGGAGGAGGGGCACGGAGGGTAACAGTTGAACATGCATTGGTGCTCGGCAGAGTTTCAATGGAAGGCTGCGAGAGAGTTTGCTGTCCTCTGAGGCAGCTGGCTCGAAGGCAACCATGTTCATTTGGCAATGCAGAAGGGCTGCCGCCCGTGTGTCCACTACAGCAAGTGCAAATTTGGTCTCCGCAATCCCTAACTAAGGGAAAATAAATGATTGCAATCCTTCACCTTGTCACCCTGAGAAAATTAAAGGACACAGAATGTGGGTTCACTCATATAGTCCCAATGGCCGAACCGTTGGTTAAGATTCACTATCCTGACTCTGTGATGGACAACAACCATATAGCAAGGTGACCATCACTCATACAAAAGTGGCCAAGTCACTCTCGTCAAAGAAAGTTAAGGTTTATTTATTAGTATCACAAATAGGCTTACATTAACATTGCAGTGAAGTTACAGTGAAAATCCCCTAGTCGCCACACTCTGGCACCTGTTTGGGTACACTGAGGGAGAATTTAGCAAGACCAAGCTACCTAACCAGCACATCTTTCGGATTGTGGGAGGAAACTGGAGCATCCGGAGGAAACCCATGCAGACATGGGGAGTACTTGCAAACCCCGCACAGTGACCAAAGTCTGGAATCGGACCCAGGTATAGTGCTAACCACCGTGCCCGCCAGAGTACAAAATTTTATACCCAAAGGACAACCCTGAAGTGCAGGAATGAATTCCACAAAACGGTCGATATTCCACAAGGAACATCATCTTCGCAAAATTTAAGCCTCATACCAATAATGTAAATAGAAATTTCTAGCTCTGCAATCATATGAGTCCCACGCAGAGTGAAGTGGGGAATCATGGACAGTGGGGAGAGATGGAGAACAAGTATTTCACTGCAGAATGGTGCTTATGTTGCATATGTTCACAACAGTTATTCGAAGGTTTAGATTAGGCTGCTGTGAGATCACTCCAGGCTGTGGGTTATTTATAGCATCCATTGTTTTAGTTTTTATGTTGTAAGATTTATTCTGCTTTCTGGCCAGCTTGGTGTGCAGAGAGGCCACACCTGCACTGCCCCCTGCCCCTCGTGTGTAAAGCCATCTCCACTGCAGGATTACTGATTATAATGCCATGATGACACACCTAGTGAGGAATTGTCTGCAGAAAATCACTGGGAAATTGGGTAGCTGGGAGGCTGTTTATAATAATACAGTATCTTAACCGATCATGTCTCTCTGCAGGCTCTGTTTGCATCGCATTCTGAGAGATGCAAGAGTAAGGAGCTGATTTAGAATTCTCATCTGTACCAAAAATACAGCCCCAACTTTTGTTGCTCATTTGATTGATGGTTGGATAGTGATTTGTAAAGATGGTGATATGTACATTAATAGACTCTTTACAGGAGAATAAAGAGAAGAAATACATTGTGACTGAAGCCCGTGAGATCATAGGATGTTCTATTTTGACAGCTAATTAAGCTATTTAATGCATTTTAGTTTATTCTACTGCTGTATTGTAACCTGTTATCGTCTATTTTATTGCAACCCACCATGGACAAAGCTTTTTTTTTGCTGTTTAACTAGGTCCATCTATCAATGGCATCTGTACTCTTAAGTTAATTGGATGTAGATGAGCATTGAGCTTTCGGTGCTAGTGAGTGACTATTTTGCTTAGTTTTCATGGCAACTGGTTGAGTCTCTGTACAGATCTTGTGAAATAAAATAGTGGTTCCTCGCTTGTTAATGCCTGAGGTCTGAATTACTCTTTGGGATATTCACATACTCTATTATTCACTCTTTGGTATGGACTGCTGTTTAATTTCCTATAAATTAAAGAGCTGTTATTCTTTCTACAATATTTAAGAGCTGCATTATTCTCCCAATTAGGCATATTATGAGATGGATGGCACAATGGCACAGTGGTTAGCACTCCAGCCTCACAGCGCCAGGGACCCAGGTATGAATCCCAGCTTGGGTCACTATCTGTGCGGAGTCTGCACGTTCTCCCCGTGTCTGTGTGGGTTTCCTCCAGGTGCTCCGGTTTCCTCCCACACTCCAAAAGACATGCTGGTTAGGTGCATTAGCCATGCTAAATTCTCCCTGAGTGTACCCGAGCAGGTACTGGTATCTGGCCACTTGGGGATTTTCACAGTAGTTTCATTACAGTGTTAATGTAAGCTTGCTTGTGACACTGATAAGTAATGACTATGCTATTCTCTACTTAATTTTGTGGAACAGAATGACCTGTTAAATATTGAACATAATGGATTTATGAAGGATAGGAAGGAACACAGCATGTGGGAGGCTGTACTAGTTAAAAATAACAAAATGACAGTAGAGAAAAGTCACATAACATTAAGATAGAAGCAGAATCTGTATGGGTTGGGGGAGAAGATAAGATGCGATGAATTTATATACAAATATATCAAATAAGAATAAAATTGGATCCTTATGCCGGCTCCACCATTCAATAAGACCATGGCTTATCAGTTTCCTAATTCCACATTCCCATCTACCCCCGATAACCTTTGATAACCTAATGTAACAAGAATCTTTCCATCTCCTCCTTAAAGATGTTCAATTACTCCTGCCTCCTCGGACAGAGAGTTCCAAAGTTACATAACTCTCAGAGAGAAAAAACTTCTCCTCAACTCTGTCCTAAAGAGGCGACCCTTAATTTTAAAATAATGTCCCCTTGTTCTGTAATCATTAGTAGGTTTTATCTACAGAACACCTAATGGTGGAAGGGAAGTGGAGGTAGGAATATGAAGGCAAAGTCTGTTACTGTAACACTACATTCTGCACTGTCTCCTTTCCTTCTCTATGAATGGTATGCTGTCTGCATAGGGTACAAGAATCAATGCTTTTCACTATATGTTAATACATGTGACAATAATAAATCAAATCAAATTAAACATAAAGACTCAAGAACGGCTTCTTCTTTGCGCCATCAGACTTCTGAACTGACCTACCTCATTTTAAGTTGATCCTTTCTTTCTCTACGAACAGTCCATGATTGTTAGGGGGCGGGATCTACAATCAGTTGGGGGGGGTCCGTGATCGTGGGGGAAGGGGGTCTTCGATCAGTCTGGGTGGCAGGGAGTCGACGGAGACTGCATTTCGGGCCATGGTCCTCCACACTTACAGGGGAGGGAGCTGCTTCAGGCTGCCTACAGTAGCAGGGGCCTGACAGCTCTCTCTTTGTCTGTCAGACCCCCACCATTGTTAATGCATATATGCAGCATCAGAGGTCTACATATGTGCACTACCTCCCCCTACAGGCTTTCTGACGCATTGCACCCCGCCCATAGGCTTCTGCAATGAGCAATGGACCCACTCAAAATTTCGCAGCCAGACTGTGGATGGTAGTGCCTGAATACATGCCCAAAGATGAATCTGGAACACTCCCAGTTTCGTACCCGCCTGACACTTAGAACAAATTTTGTAAAATACTGCCCATTGAGTCTGTATAGCACACAAGAAATAATACTTTTCACTGTATACCAATACACGTGACAATAATAAATCAAATCATGGAGATTTCCACCATCCTTAAACAAACAGGCAAGAAGAAACAGAAAAAGGGAGCTTAAAGTTTTTCTGGTGCGTTTTGAATTAGGGAGCCAAAACCAAATTTTAGAATTAGACCTTCCAGGAGGTAATTTGGAACAGCTTCTTCAAACAAAGGTTGCGAACAGTTTGGAATGGCAGTTAGTATTAGGTGTTAATTTTAAAACTGAGATTGATATATTGTAGTGAACTGTGAGATAGGAAAAGATATTGAGTTAGGTCACAGAGCAGCTAAATTCTCATTGAATGGTGCAAAATCCCAGTCTATCTCCAACAATCTAATGTCGCCCTAAATAAGTTCAATTGTCTAACTGCCACCTGCTCAACTCCATGTGATTCCCCGTCACCCCAAATCCCTGCAATCCCACTTCTGGGAAAGTAATCTAGGGACCAAATGGAATTCATGACAGGGAGATGCCGGCGTTGGACTGGGGTAAACACAGTAAGAAGTGTCACAACACCAGGTTAAAGTCCAACACTGGCGTTTGCTATCAAATAAACCTGTTGGACTTTAACCTGATGTTGTGAGACTTCTTACTGTGCTAACCAAATGGAACCACAGACCACCACACTGGCTATTAGTGCAAAATTGCCTGGCTGCCCATCTGCATTCTTGGCTCCGTAGAGCATTAAAAAAATCCCCCCCCCCCACCCTCTTGGTTCTACTTGGGGGAGAGTCTAAAACGAGACTTCATGAATAAACCCAAAAGGTCATTCTGGAGAATCCTCTTCACCGAAAGAGATACGAGTGTGGAATGCACTATTGTGTGGAGTACTGCAGCTCAGGCAAGTTACATGGATATCCTTAAGGGGAAGTTGGATAAACTAATGGAAGAGAAACAAACTGAGGGATATGCAGATAAGGTTAGATCAAGTGGAAAGAGGCTGACACAAAACTTAAATGCAGGCAAAGATGAGTTGGGCTGAATGGTCTGTTTCTATGATGGAAGCCCGATATACAATCTGTATTTGAAGCTGGACACTTTCCTAATAACTTACTTGCATTGCGATCAGTGAGCAGTGGTAGCTAGGATGGCTCACATCTTTTCTCACTCTTCGGTTAGAAAAGAGTACACATGCCACTACCATGAGCACCTAACTGTTTAAGTTCTGTGAGAAGCACACTCAGCACAGAGTTCCTTGCAAGCTTTTCAACTAAAAGAAAATAGTTTGTATTGTACATAACACGAGATCTATATAGAAATAATAAAATGCTCTGGCACAGATGCTTTCGAGAGCGAGAGTCTACATGTGCACTGGCAGGTTAGTTTCAGAATTGGAGAATAGGATAAGTCTTTAAAAGTCCAAAGAAAACCTCAGTTCCAGTAGGTTGATTCCACCTTCTCTCCAAATTCTGTGATGGGATGATTTCTATTTGGCCACTTCGGTCAGCAGTTGCTGAGATGGTTTTTCGATGCTACCCTACAGTGTATAGCTGGTCAAACAACATGCAGGACTCAAACTTGCAGGATGGTTGGAGAGAAAGAGGAAAAGGGTGAGGGAGAGGGACAGTGAGAGGAAAAGCTAGAGCGACAGAGAGGAGAGTGCCTATTTATGGCCCAACTTCTCCTGCAAGTCTTCTTCTTTTGTTCGGAGGCCTGGAGAAGATCTGATCCTTAAAACTCAAAACAGAGTTGGTTGGTTCATCAGATAAACCTCTCTCACAAACTAATAAGTTAATCAAACATCTTCACTGTAACTTTATTCCAGGTCTATGGTTTTGACACGACTGATTAGATTAGAGCTGGAAGAGTTTCCGTCTCAGCCAGATTTTATTGTCCAAAATGATAATGTTGAATGTATAGGTGCTACCTGAATCTTTTGTGAATGGATCAGGAGATGGACTATTCACGTTCACAGGAGATCGTCTCTGATAGTTTCTACTGGTGGGCGGTATGGTGGCACAGTAGCTATCATTGCTGCCTCACAACTCCAGGGGCTTGAGTTTGATTCCTGGCTTGGGTCACTGGCTGTGCAGAGTCTGCACATTCTCCCCTTATCTGTGTGGGTTTCCCCTGAGTGCTCCGGTTTCTTCCCACAGTCTGAGAGACATGCTGTTTAGGCACATTGGCCTTGCTAAATTCTCCATCAGTAGACCCGAACAGGCGTTGGAGTGTGGCGACTCGGGGATTTTCACAGTAACTTCATTGCAGTATAATTATTGCAAATGTTCAGCCATCTAGGAAGCTGCTGCTTTAAATTGTTGAAGTTCTGTTTTTCAGTCTTTTAAAACTCAACTCAACTTACAGCCAATGAATAAATAAATCATCATTTTCAATATAAAATATGGTTTTATCAAACTAGAACCAGTATTTTTCCAGGTCCTTTATGCCATGTATGAAATAACTAAAGGCCTTTTTGTTATTTTAATTGTACTTTGACTTCTAATTAATATGTCACTGTCTCATAACCAAGCACAATGCTATGATATACCATCTGCAATGATGCAGGAGTTAGTTTATATTAATGCAACCTAAGCAGTCAAAAACATTGACAGATGGATTAGACTTTGTTCCGATGATTGCCAGGCATAATCCTGATTAACTGAATATTGTTTTCACCTTTGTGATAATTATGAATGCATAAAGAAACATTACAAAAAGCAAAATACTTAATCACGCAGGATTGAATCTTGCACGCATGATATAAATGTAATAACGATCTTTGCAATACTCCTTAACATAACCTGGTTTGATGATAATGGCATTTAAAGATTCAGTTCTGCACATTTCCTGAACACAGCCATCATATTTTCACACGTCATCACTTCCTGAATGAGTGCTGCTTCATCCCTCTATTATTTCAGTTAACTAGAAATATTCTTATATCCATCTGACATTTATTCTTAAATTGATTTCACTCTCTGCTTTCTTACCAGGCAGACAAGTGCATCTGAAGCTGTCTCAAGTACGAATGTCAAGAATAGAGACTGAAGTGATGGGTCCATGGCAACTGTTCAGGACCAGGGTGGTAGAGTGCAGAAAGCCATGTTCATAATCTATATGTAATCAATGTGTATTTGGGAAGGAAAGTGAGTATGTTTTTCCAACTCTGAGCGTCTGGTGGTGATTTTTAAACAGTCGGCAGCAAATGTTTGCGAATTTAAAAAAAGATTCATCCACACATTCACTCCAAGGGACGGGGGATGTTCCCATCCCGCCTGAAACGGGAATCGTAGCATGCGGGGATTGGACCACGCGAAGGTCGTTGACCTCCTGCAGGATTTTCCGGTTTTCCGGTGAGCGCAGCCGGAAAATCCTGCCCCAAAAGTCTAACTGCTGTATCACTCACTCACTGACACATATACACAGTTTCTGCAGCTGGTATTCTGTACAGACTGATCATAAAATCCCTGATTATTTAATAGAATTGTTACTTGCAGCCAGTTTCGATCACATGACCAATATCTCGGCTGACTCTGGACAGTGGTTTGAATCTAGAAACCATTGCTTAACAACAAAGAATCAACAGAGGTGTGTGTGAAAGGGATCTGTTCACACCTGCTGTGATAAACTGGTTTCTGCAACTTTCTGAGCTGAGTTTACAGCCTGGCGATGTAAAGCCTGGAAGTCCATTGATTTTTAGTTCTGGTGTACCATTAGCAATTGCAGATATATATTTGACAGATGGGTCCCATCCAGTCATTTCTATTCAAGGGGCAGGCTTCTAGAGTGCTAGAGAATGAGGTTTTCTGACCATTTTCACCCCAGAATAGGAGGTCAATGGATATTCGCATGGACCGACCCCCTCACCGTCTACATTGATTCCAGAGGTGGCTAGGATGGGAAAACTCCACCCAGAGAGTCAGAGATCAATACAGGATGGAAACAGGCCCTTCGGCCTAAACAGTCCATGCCGTCCATGGTGCCCTTCCAGCTGGTCCCAATTGCCTGCGTTTGGCCCGTATCCCTCTAATCCTTTCCCATCCACATACTTAACCAAATGCTTTTAAATTTTCTATTATAAGCAAAAGGTTATTCAATGAGGAACTTTCAATGACTTGAGTTAGTGTGGGTGGAAATTACAAACGTTTCCTAAACATTTGGCAGCCATCTTAGTTGTCCTGACAATGTCAAATTATAAATAAAAGATCGTTCCAGAAAGTTATATGCTGAATACAGTCCATGTTTAAAGTTAGTGAATATGTCCTGTCTTCACAGAGTATGAGTGGAGTGGAGCTCTCACTAAAATTGAGCTCTCACCACATATCCCTTGATTCACCGATAGAGGATGTGTTTCTATAGAATGGGCCATGGCATATACCTTGGTTAAGATTCTCCTTCCGGAACTGGGGAATGGACATCAGGACTTTTTCCAGGTTCCCAGACGGTGAAATAATTACTGGCCCTGAATTTCACAGGAGACATCCATTACTTAGCTTGGAGATAGATTTGGCAGCCAATTGGGTACACTCAGGAGGAACAAATGCAGGCCAGATTGAAGGAAACCACAGCAGCCATTGACCAGAAACTGAACCAGACTACTCATATCCATACTATGTCTGCAAGAGCAGGCCAGAGGCTAGGAATCCTGTGATAATTAACCCAGCGACTGACTCCCTAAAGCCTATCCACTTTCTAATAGGCACAAGTCAGCTGAACTTATCCACTTGCCTAGATGGGTGCAGTTCCAACAACACTCAAGAAGCTCAACACCATCCAGGATAAAGCAATCCACTTGATTGGTACGCCTTCCACAAACATTCACTCCCTCCACCACTGATGAACAGTGGCAGACATCTACAAGATGCACTGCAAGAACTGAGCATATTTCTTTAGGCACTACCCTCCAAATCCAAAACTGCTACCTTCGAGAAGGACAGTGGTAGCAGCCACATGGGAACATCATCATAAGAGCGTAGAACATAAGAACTAAGAATAGGACTAGGCCATCTGGCTCCTCGAGCCTGCTCCGCCATTCAATATGATCATGGCTGATCTTTTCGTGGACTCAACTCCTTACCCGCCTGCTCGCCATAACCCTTAGTCCCTTTACTGTTCAAGAATATATTTATCCTTACCATAAAAACATTCAATGAGGTAGCCTCAACTGCTTCATTGGGCAGGGAATTCCACAGATTCACAACCCTTTGTGTGAAGAAGTTCCTCCTCAACTCAATCCTAAATCTGCTCTCCCTTATTTTTGAGACCATGCCCCCTAGTTCTAGTTTCACCTGCCAGTGGAAACAACTTCCCTGCTTCTATCTTATCTATTCCCTTCATAATCTTATATGTTTCTATAAGATCACCCCTCATTCTTCTGAATTCCAATGAGTATGGCTCCAGTCTACTCAGTCTCTCCTCATAAGCCAACCCTCTCAACTCCAGAATCAACCTAGTGAACCTCCTCTGCACTCCCTTCAGTGCCAGTATATCCCTTCTCAAGTAAGGAGACCAAAACTGTCTACAGTACTGTAGACAGCATCTTATACAGCTGTAACATAATCTCGCTGTTTTTAAACTCCATCCCTTTAGCAATAAAGGATAACATTCCATTTGCCTTCTTAATTATCTGCTGCACCTGCAAACCAACTCCTTGTGATTCTTGCACAAGGACACCCAGGTCCCTCTGCACAGCAGCATGCCGCAATTTTTTCCCATTTAAATAATAGCCCATTTTGCTGTTATTCCTACCAAAATGGAAGACCTCACATTTACCAACATTGTACTCCATCTGCCAGGCCCTCGCCCAATCACTTAGACTATCTATATCCCTTTGCAGACTTTCAGCAACCTCTGCACACTTTGCCCTGCCACTCATCTTAGTCTCATCTGCGAATTTTGACACACCACACTTCATGCCCAACTTCAAATCATCTATGTAAATCGTAAACAATTTCGGTCCTAACACTTATCCACGAGGCACACCATTAGTCACTGATCGGCAACCAGAAAAACACCCATTTACCCCCACTCACCTGATGGTTCCCCTCCAAGTCACCTACTATCCTGACTTGGAAACCATCACTGGGTCAAAATCCTGGAACTCTCCCTCACATCATAGGTACTGCATTGATTCAAGAAGGCAGCTTACCATCACCTTCTCAAATGCAATTAGGGATGGGCAATAAATGTTGGCCTAGCCAGCAACATCCACCTCCCATCCGCATCCCCCCCACACCCCCAATTATGCTTGACAGCCTTGCCTCTTATGGCCCCATGGTGCCATGTGGGTAACAATTGCTTGCATCCTGACTGCACCTGTACTGACATCTGTATGCTGATGGCTGAGCCCCCTCTGTGCTGTTCACCCTCTCATGGGCTCACCAAGTTCCCTGGGCCTGCAACCACATTGCTTCGGGTTTGGAGTCACATCCAGACTAGACTAGGTAAGGATGATAGATTTTGTCCCTAAATAACATGAGTGAACCAAACGAGTTTTGCCAACTTTGAATTCCAGGTATTTTTATGAAATTCAAATTTCACATTCTGCCACGGTGGGATTCGAACCCTGGTCCTCTGGGTCTCTAGATTACTAGTCTAGTGGCAATATGGGCAGCATGGTGGTTCACAATGCCACAGTGGTTCAAAATGCCAGGGACACTGATTCGATTCCCAGCTTGGACCATTGTCTGTGTGGAGTTAGCACATTCTCCCCGTGTCTGTGTGGGTTTCCTCCGGGTGCTCCGATTTCCTCCCACAGTCTGAAAGACCTGCTGGTTAGGTGCATTGACCCAAACAGGTGCCGGATTGTGGCGACTTAGGGGAATTTCACAGTAAATTCAGTGTTAATGTAAGCCTTACTTGTGACTAATAAATAAACTTTACACCACGAATCTCACTCATCTAAGACATTAGCCCTAGGTTTCTTACACAATACAGCTTCCACATCAAAAATTAGAACCTCTAACAAGTTATTTTGTCAGGAAACATTCTGAAAAAATAGATCAATCTTTGAGTTAAATTCCTAGCTCTCTCCAATTCCAGTAATGGATCTTGACACAGTCACTGAATATATATATAATATATCCCCTGCTCTGTGCTCTTTTATTCAATGTCTTGATCTCTTGTCGGTAATTTTTGTTCGCCCCTGAACCATAAGATTGGATTTAGTAGTCATGAATAACAAAGCTTGGTTTCCACGATAGATAATCTTCCCGTTGACATGGCTTCCCATACCTCCTTTCAGATCTCGTTAAGGCAAATTGATTTTAATTCCAATTAACATTTGCTTTGGCGAACATCTCATTATCACTCCTCAGTCTAAAGTGTGGTGATTTTTCAACCGCTTCTGTTTTCATTCGCAATTCACTGCCAGTGAAATCAGGGTGTGGGGATGTCAGCATTGGACTGGGGTGGCAACGGTAAGAAGTCTCACAACACCAGTGAAACCACAGTGCGACTTGTACCTCAGTGATGCTGCATCACACACAGACCCAACCTCAGCAAGATATCATTGAAACCATTGCCTCGGGAGTGATACTTCAGTTGTCTAAACGCCTCCGAGTTGGCCAAGTTGAGGTGTTTAGCTGGTTTTGCCCACCCCTAGTGCCAGAAGCCATTTTAGTAAAGGCATGTACTCACAATGGCTGCCTCGAGGTTTGTTAAAGCTCTGATTGACAATGAGGTTGCCTGCTTGTACTCATTAACGAGGATACATGATAATTTGGCAGCTAACACCTCATTTACCCAGCTCTCCCAACGGTGATTGGCTGAACAGAAGCAAAGATTCTGAGAATTTTGTCCACTAGTTAGATATTTTCAGCCTTACTCTCCAGATTGCTGACTTCTTGAAACACTTTCAGAGAATTTCTCAGGTATTTTGACAGGACTTCATAACACCAGATCAACAACTTTTCCTCCTAATTTTAGTCAGGTACCAACCGACTCAAAACAGCTTCGTCCCTGTTGCCATCAGTCTTTTGAATGGATCTTCCTCGCATTAAGTTGACCTTTCTCTGCACCCTAGCTATGATTGTAACACTACATTCTGCACACTCACTTTACTTCTCTATGAACAGTATGCTTTCTATATATAGAAAATTTTCATTATATACTAATGCATGTGATAATAATAAACCAAATCTAACCAAATCAAGATCAAATCAAATCAAAATTCTCTGCAACTTGGCTTTTTGGATACCTGACAAAAGTCAACAGGAAAAGCGTTGGCCGGAACTCTCCGGCCATTCACGCCAGCAGGATTCTCCCATCCTGCCGGCAGGGCACACCCCGGCCTGCGGGTTTCCTACCGGTGTTGGGTGATGTCAGTGGGGATTCCCATGGACAAAGGAGGGACCGGACAATCCTGCCACTAGCAAACAACGCGCCACTTCCCGCCAGCAGGAGACACGCGGCTGGGAGGCTGGAGAATCTCACCCCTGGTCATCAGTAACTTTCTAGGGTACACATTGATTTGGAAGGAGGTGGGGCATGGGAATAGACAGCAGCACCAGCTATTACAGGAGGGTATTGCCAGGTAGAGAGTGACCAGACGGAGTCGCGTATCAGCATCTTTATCTTTGTTATGTGTGTAACTGCTGGTTGAGGTTTTGGCTGTGGGGGGTTAAGGAGGGTGGGGAGGGGGGGGTAGGGCAGCAAGGGAGGGGCCGAATGACCACTCTCACTCTCCACAACACTGTCCTCTCCACTCAACTTCCCTATTCAGCTCTTATTGGCACGTGACTGTTCAGAATTGTCATTATTCAATCTGTGAAGGACCGTTCTTCTTATCTTTGCCGGTGCTGGGTATCTCTGAGTCCACAGCCCAACTTAGTGGATGGAAATCAGTGTGGTATTCAAAACATTCAGGGCATGTATGATCTCTTGTGTCACTGCAGCTGGTGAATCACTCAGTTTTAAAGTTTATTTATTCATGTCACAAGTTGGCTAACATTTTGGATTGCGGGAGGAAACTGGAGCACCCAGAGGAAACCCATGCAGATGGGGAGAGAACGTGCAGACTCTGCACAGACAGTGACCCAAGCCAGGAATTGAACATATGTCCTTGGTGCTGTGAGGTGGCATGCTAACCACTGTGCTGCCTACCCTGCCGCCCAGGGCTAACGGGAAGTGATTTAAAGGCCACTGCATTCAAAAAGTGAGTACCAGGCCTGTGCTGGAACAAGTATTCATAGAATGCTAACAGCAATGCCAAGTGCTAGACTCTGCCCGAGGTACTGGGCGGAATGACCTTGTCCTCTTCGAACAAGCCCAATAATAGTTTGTGGTCTGTAATAATCATGAAGCGCTGCCCATATATGTACTGGTGAAATGTTGTCATCCTGTACACCACGTCCTCACCTTCCTTTTCAATCAGGGACTAGCCTCTTTCTGCATCTACCAAGGTCCTGGAGGCAAAGGCCATTCCACCTCCCGTCTTGTGCGACGTCACTACCCCACGCCATCCTGTGACCCATCACACATTAACACAATCTCTTTTTTTTGAGTCAAAATGCAGTAACATTCTGAAAATTGCAGAGTGATTTTGACTTTTTCGATGGTTTCTCTCTGGGATTCATTGCAGTAACATTATTAATATTATTTCAGCAGCTGCGGTAGAGGTGCTAGTTGCATTATCAATCTGAGTATGAAACTCCCATAACATGTTACTATGCCCAAGAAAGATTTTAAAGTTAAATCTCATGGGATCCAGGGAGAGGTTTCTAATTGGATACAAAAATGGCTTCTTGACAGGAGCCAGGGGGTGATTGTAGAGAGTTGTTTTTCAAATGAGAGGCCAGTAAGCAAAGGTGTGCCTCAGGGATCAGTGCTGGGCCCTCATTTATATCAATGATTTGGATGAGAATATCGGGGACATGGTTAGTAAGTTCGCAGATAACATCATGATTGCTGGCATAGTGGACAGTGAAGAATGTTATGTCCAATCGCAACGGGATCTTGATCAAGTGGGCCAGTGGGCTGATGAATGGCAGTTGAAGTTTAATTTAGACAAATGCAAAATGGTGCATTTTGGTAGATTGAACCAGGACAGGACTTATTCAGTTAATGGTAGGACGTTGGGGAGAGTTACAGAACAATGAGATCTAGGGGTGCGTGTTCATAGCTCCTTGAAAGTGGAGTCACAGGTGGACAGAGTGGTGAAGAAGGCATTCGGCATGCTTGGTATCATCGGTCAGAACATTAAACGCAGAAGTTGGGACGTCTTCTTGAAGTTGTACAAGACATTGGTAAGGCCACACTTAGAATACTGTGTGCAATTCTGGTCATCCTATTACAGAAAGGATATTATTAAACTAGAAAGAGTGCGGAAAAGATTTACTAGGATGTTACTGGGACTTGATGGATTAAGTTATAAGGAGAGGCTGAATAGACTGGGACTTTTTTCTCTGGAGCGTAGGAGGCTGAGCAGTGACCTGAAATCTATAAAATAATGAGGAGCGTAGACAAGGTAGATAGTCAATAACTTTTCCCAAAAGTAGGGGAGTCTAAAACTAGAGGGCACAGGTTTAAGGTGAGAGGAGAGAGACACAAAAGTGTCCAGAGAGGCAATTTTTTCATACAGAGGGTGGTGAGTGTCTGAAACAAGTTGCCAGAGGTAGTAGTAGAGGCAGGTACAATTTTATGTTTTAGAAAGCATTTAGGCAGTTACATGGGAACGATAGTATGGGCCAAGTGCGGGCAATTGGGATTAGCATAGGGGTTAAAAAAAAGGGCAGCATGGAGAAGTTGGGCTGAAAGGCCTGTTTCCATGCTGTAAACCTTTATGACTCTATGACTTCATCTCAGACATGTTGCAAGTCATTGCCGCCTCTATGATAGACTGAACCTTCCCCATGAAAGGATGCAATCCTTGAGCATCGATCTTGAAAAGCCTGAAATTTACACTTCTCTCATTTAAACCTGAATGCTGCATCTTTAGAACTCTCCGGTATCTCCTCGAGCTCTGCTACATGTCCGTCGGAGGATGCTCTGTGACCAACATATTGTCTTGGTAATCTATTACCTTAGGTATCCCCCGCAACGAATTCTCTGGGTGGGATTTTCTGGCCACCCTTGCCCCTGGACTGCAAAATCCCACCCATGGTCAATAGACCTCTATATGGTCCTGTCCCACCTGCTACGATTCCCATGGCTGGCAGGACAGAAAAGTTCTGCTCTCCATGCTTTGCTGGAAAATGGCACAGGCTGATGATAACATAGAATCCCTACAGTGCCAGAAGAAGGCCATTGAGTCCATTGAGTCTGTACCGACAACAATTCCACCCTGGCCCTATCCCGCAACCTTACATATTTACACTGTTAATCCCCCAGACACTAAGGGGCAATTTAGCATGGCCAATCAACCTAACACAAACATTTTTGAACTGTGGGAGGAAACTGGAGCACCCAGAGGAAACCCAGGCAGACATGGGGAGAATGTGCAAACACACAGACAGTGACCTGAGGCTGGAATTGAACCCAGGTCCCTGTTGCTATGAGGCAGCATCGTTCACCACTGTGCCACCATGCCACGCCAGGGTGTACCCTTCTGAGTATTTATCATCACATACTTCCTTGAGTTCTCATCCAGCTCCAACTGCTGGTACCCGTGGCTCATGTTGATTTTCATAAATCTTTGTCCTCCTACTAATTTTGCACAGAGGTCTTCAATCTTTGGGATCAGGTAACAACCCAACTTGGCCACTTCATTTGCAGTTAGTTTGTAATGACTGCCGATGCAAATTTTTTTGTCTGGCTTCACCGCGAGAACACTAGGGGCCACCTGCTCTGAGAATTATACTGATGCAACCCTCTTAACCGCTTCCGCTCATTGTCAACTTGTTCATACGAGACATTGGACACTGGCCAAGCTCTGAAATGCTTATGAGTAGAATTTGAATTCATATAGATCTTTGCTTTGACACCACATATTTTCCCCAGTTCATGACAAAAGACCTCTTCACATTTACTTAAAACCTCCTGGGAACTATTACCAGCTTTGCTGAAGATCTCCAGCCAATTTAATTTTATCTGACTCAACCAATCTCGTCCCAATTGGTGGGGCTCTTGGATAACAGCTAGCTGAGCCAATCAATGCTGGTACCATCAAGGTATGGGTTTTGATCAGAATATATTTCAGGATTTTTCCACATTTGTAGTTAACTTCACTGAAGTGTCATTCAACTTCATTTTTTGGGTACCATCCTTTAAATATTTATATGTATATTATCCCATCACAGTGGCTGAAGCTCTGGTGTTTACTTTCATGTGGAGTAGAGTAACCATTTACCAACAACTCAGTTACAAAGGGGGTTGATTTACACATAGTTAAATTATTTAACTCTAACCCCACGGGCCTGTCTTCAGAGTCTGTGAGTTGCTCTTCATATTAAATACTTTTGTCAGAGTTGTTTTCTTTTTGTTCACCCTCCCCCTCCTCCCATTCCTTTCTCTGCAATGTAGATAAGGTCTTTCTGGTTCCATTCAAAACACACAAGTTCCTAAATCTACATATTCCTTGATGCTGCTCTGCCCCACAACGGTAAGACTCTTCCAATCTCCAAGTTGACTGACCCCAACTTCTGTTCCTTTGTCCACTCTTGTTCACTGCTTATTCTTGTGCGATCCTCCACATCCTTACTTTTGATGCCAAAATCACTCAGGGCCCCTCCCCCCAGCCTATTCACTTTATAATGCTGCACATTCTGAAGGTTCAAAGCATCCTTCTCAGCACTCTCCATAACCTGTGCGATCTCCATGGCTTTGGTTAATGTAGCATCTGTTTCAGCCAGCAGCTTCTCCTGCATGGTCAACTTGTTTACCCCGCAGACTAGTCTTTCTCTGAACATATCCTGGAAGGTGTTTCCAAAATTGCTATTGTTCAGTCAGCTGTCTCAATCTGGCCACATAATCTGTAATAGGCTCTTCTTGATTCCTTCTAGTTGAGTTGAATTTGTACTGCTTCATGGTTACAGACGATTTTGGGAAGAAGGTGCTCCTTTACTAATACCACCAGCTGCCAGAAGGTTTAATATCGGGGGCCTCCAGAGAAGTTAAGCTCTGATCAAGTTGTATTTTTACGCTCTGTACACTAACAACAGGGTAATCTGCTGTTTCTCCTCCCCCTCTATTCTGTTGGCTCTAAAGAATAATTTAAGGCACTCAATGTATTGACTTCAGTGATCCACGTAGGGATCAAACGCTCGGGGTTTCCCGAACAAAACTCATGTCTTACTGTTGTGGCCTAGATGCAGTAGAAGCCTGGTTCTGACTTGCAGCTGGCGACAGAGGTTTTCCAATTTACTCTTGTTGCCAATGTAGTGTAGCAACATAAGGCTCAAACTCCGGTCAATGAACTAACAAAGGTTTACCAACAGAACAACTATGCACATTTCAGAGCAAGGGAAAAGGCCTTAAACTCCACAGGCCCAAAATTCAGTGAGTTCCCAACTCAGCTCCTAATTGGGCCAACAGGTCACATGAACCTTTCAGGGAAATGCCACCTTAAAGGGCTACAACACCACAAGCATATCCGGGCAAATTGAAATCATGTTATTTAACGATGAGGCCCACAAATTGTGGGCTAAAGCCCAATTTTCAAGCAGGCATGCTTTATACTTGTCATCATAGCATCAATTTAGTGTCTGATTTCATCAAAATAACCCCCTTTGTTCCTGAAACCTGAAATCAAAGCCAAGAAACCTTTGCTTCTGAAACTCTCTCTTAAAAAGAAATGAGTAGAGTTATTTGATTCTCGGTGCAACTGTTTTCTTTATCACATTAGATCTTTACACTTCACTGTAGTTTTACACAGAATTCTAAAAGGAAACATTGTGATTGTGTTTCTTCTGTGAGCCAATTTTCAAATGGGAAGATCTCTTTCCCTTTTCCTGCGCCCTGGTTCCTTTCTGCATGCAATATCTAATTATGAAAATGCACCATACAAAGGCTTTTATCTTTCCTTGCCAAGCTTAGAAAAGTAAACAAATCTAAAATTATACGGTTTGAAATGTACAACATACCATTATAGAATCATTGGCATTGAGTATGTTGATGTGTTATGTCTGCAATAAAGTTAATGGCATTGAAGTGGTGGTGGAATCCATACTTTTTAGCCTTTGGAATTGTCCTATAGCCATTCCACAAGCTGCGTCTGCAGATGAACGCAGTGACTCATCCCTAATTATATCAAGTGAGTGACGGACAGGATTTGCAGGCATCAGAAATGTATATTAAAAAGTCACACTGCTTTGAAAATGCACAGCAGGAGGAAGATGCAGGAAAGGTGTTCCAATTGCAAAGATATTCGGGAGTACTCAAAAGACAATGCCCCCTCGAGAATTAAAGCTTCTGGATTACAATGGAGGGACGGTTAGAAATGATTTCATTTTAGAGTTGTATCCTATGTTGTATTTGCAATGGCAATTAACCTTTGGGAAGCGGGCAACAAATCTTTCAACTGTGGCCAAGCCACCAGATCGCACTTTACTCTCCAACAGTAAAAATTAACCCAGGCTTGTTAAAAACAAAAGAAATTGGTGACAAAAGATGAGTTTTTTTTAATATTTGTTTCTGTTGTGTCTGAGCTGTCAGGTTGACTGGTGGATTTTATGAGCGCGCAGAGGGAGGTTCATTAAGCTTATAATAGGAAGAGATTTGAAAAGTGCAAGAGAGACAAGTAGGTGCAAACGTTGTGAATCTGTCAACTACTACATAATTTTACATTTGAGTAAGATTAAACCTGGAAATCTCCCTGCGCTTGCTTATAATGAAAGCCTGTTACGACAATTTATGAGTGAATTTTATTACATTATATACAAAACATGGAGCAAATATTATATTTCAGAGATTACACCTGTCCCATCAGAGCTTTCGAACAGTCTCATCAGAGATAAAGATTCCTATCTACTTTTTTTTTACATTCCCCATAAATTATTGGCGCTGGTCAAGTATGATTCACTGCACATTTTAGCAGCACACGCAGCATTAAAGTTTCGGATAGCTAACAGGATGTAAATTAGTCAGCTAGAGATATGTCTACGTGGGCAGCACATGCCGTATTTTGACCACATAACCCTCCCACTAAACCGACAAAACAAATGATATCAGTGGCACAGCTGATGCAGCCCATACCCACGCTCATTCATGTCATTTTTATATTGATATTCCATTCCCAACGCTGCTAGGAGTGTACGTGTGCAGACATTGACGAAGGACAAAAATCAGACTCAGCAATGGCATCTCTCCGATGTTAAATCGGCTGTGGACCATCGCTGTCAGCCACATCCATGAATAATGGCCAGGCGGGTGAGGTTCTGGAAGGTGACCAATACTGTCGAGCTGTACTAGCAAATTGTAAATGCTTCCAGGAGAGGAAACATTAACCAAGAGAATGGGCAAGAAGAATGTCAAAACATTGCTGTAAACATTGTTCTTATTAGCAGAGTTCCTGACTTTGTTGGCTACGCATTTAAAGGCTTCTTAGCAGATGCTACATCAATAACCAGTACGGGGTGAAACCTGTCATTGTACTGACACTGACTTATCAAGGTGGATGAGGCCATATGAAAGAGGTAACCAATGCATGATGAAAGCTGACACCACAATGTTATTATAGCCGTTAAACAGATACACATAGCTGCCAGGAAATCTGGGCAATTGAAACCGTATTGAGAGTGGCTCTACACTTCTGCCCACTTCCAATCTTGTATCATCTTCGCTTCTGCAGAGACCCCCTTCCATGCCTCAGTTTTTAGCTTCTCTCATGCTTTTCCAGAATGTGTCCATTCCTACAGCACATCCATCCTGGCACCCTCATCATCTCATCGTCTTCCACTGACTCCTCATCTCACAATTCATGCTCTTGAAAACCTGTGCCTTCTTTTGTGTGTCCCTCTTACCTCTGCTGCCTTATTGGGCCATGTGTACTACCACTTTACTACGTTAGATCAGCACTCCCTCTCCCGCCCACACCCCCACTCCGTACCCCCAACAAATCTGCTCCACAAGAAAGGTTACCTCTTGCTCAATGTACAGTGGACAAGTGACCATATAAAACATACCATGCAGGATTGTGCAAAGTACTAGAAAGTGCCCAGGACACATACAACCTGAGTCGATGGCAGATCACACAGAAATCTATGAGAAACCACAAAGGATCCAAGATTGGCTCCTTAGTGACAAAGGGTATCTGCACGGACATGGCTGATAAAGCCCAGAGTACACTTTTGACATATTCTTGAGTAATTGTACACACTTCTGAGTCGGATGTGCAGACTCCTGTCGCCACCTACCACCGCTCCCCCCCCCCACCCCCGACCTCCCACACACTGTGCCATTACTCATAAAGAGCACATTTCAGCTGCAGTACATTCTCACTCTTATCCCGTTGATTTAATTTGACTTGATTTATTATTGTCACACGTATTAGTGTACAGTGAAAGGTATTGTTTCTTGTGCGCTATACAAAGCATACCATTCGTAGAGAAGGAAAGGAGAGGTTACAGTCATAGATAGGATGGCAATAGATCTGTAAGAGATTTAATTAGAGCATTGTTAGAGAGTTTAAAAGAGTTAAAATGAAGTTTTAAGAGGAGAGAATGAGAGTAAAAGATAGAATTAGAAGGTATGCTGGGCACAGCTTGCAAGAGGTTGCCTCAGTCTGGTGCCATCTTGTTCCCTCAGCATTGTCTCAAGCAATGATACACACTTCTAAACCATGTTGTGAGATTCTAACGCCCAGCGGAAAACATCATTTGGAATTATCAGTGACCTGGTGAGTACGAGGCTGAGAGCTCGGCACTTCCCTACTTTATCATAAGAGCCTTATCTCCGCAAGACACGCAGCTGTAGGACGAAAGATACTCAAGCTTGTACGATTGAGCACCAGCACATTAATGCGGCTGATGGGGGGGAGGGTGGTTTCATCACCCTGGGGTGACAAGGTGCCCTCACTTATTGGTGAGCTTAGAAAATGCATCCTGAAAGTCAAAAACATAGTGGGCTGGCAGCAGCACAGAGGAACTCTGAGAATGGGCTCAAAGTGAAAAACGCTGCCGGCAGACAGAGAGCGCATGGGGTCCCGTGATATATGCGCCTTCTCCATGCCTGAACACATCTCTCCTTGTTTACTACACTTTCATCGTTTAGAAATGCAGACAAGATCGAGCACCTCTGCCTCAATCTTACACAGCCAAGAATAAACATGACAGGACCCTGCGAAACAGGTGGAACTGGCAGGGCCTATGGAGCTGGTGTTGATGAGTCTGCAGTAAGAGGGAATTGAGTGGGAGCTGCTGGACAGTCCTGGAATCACCTGGATGGATGGCCCTGGGGTTTTCAGCTGCTAACATTCCTCCTGATTGATGTCTGGCTGATGCTTTGAGGAGAAAGCTGGAGTGGGGTTGAGGTCGCTAAGGGCTGCAAGCAATGGAGCAGTGCTGGCTGCAGTCCGAGGTCAATGTCTCCACAATGGCTGCCATCCTGCCAGTGTTGGCCTTGGTGAATTGGTGTTATCACATCAGACTATATGCAGATGGACACTTCCATCAGGAATGCAGCAGATATTTCCTTCCTGGTGTTTCTGTGACAGTCACTGCAGCTCCACCGATTTATTTAAGAGTAAATCCGGATGCTCATAATCTGAATCAGACCCAGCAGAATCATGGCCTCCAGAAGCCCTCCAAGTGCCACAAGCTATGATGTCGCTGCCTCCACTTGCTGTGGACCAGGTTGTGTGATGTCCTCACTAGATTGTGACTGCAAGCCTGCTCTGGAATTAGGTCCCACCAAGGTATATATCTCTGTGCTGGTGGAGTGTGTGGGTTTTTGCTGCAATGGGTCTTCTCTTGTGATTCCTCCGGTTGCTCATCTGACGTGGAGCTGAAGATCTGCCATGTGGATGTTGTAGAATCCTACAGTGTAGAGGGAGATTAGTCTGCTCTGACACTCAGACAGAGCATCTTAGCCAGGCCTTATCCCCGAAAGTCCTTGTATTTTCCCCACTAAACCCCCTAACCTAAACATTTTGGTACACTAAGGGGCAATTTAGCATGGCTGATCCACCGAACCAGCATAATACTTGGATTGTGGGAGGAAACTGGAGCACCCAAAGGAAACTCACGCAGACTCCTCAGGAGTTTCCCTGACAATCCCAAGAAAGAAAGGAGGTCACTATTTCATGGTAGCTGACTCTCAGGTAGGACAATACACTCACTGTATGGATGGCTGTGGGATGAGCTAATGAAGGATCCTCGTGGGTTTTTGTCTGCTGACCTCACTGTCACCATGTCTTCTCTAGTCAATGGGATGACTCCATTTTCAGTCTGAGAGGACCTTGATTTGCAGAGCTCCACCCTGGGGTTAGGTCCTCTCCATGTGATGATGCATGAGTTTATGTTGCATGAAGGCAGATAGAATGTGAGTAGGACACATTCCAGAACAGATGTGGATATTGAGTGGAGCCGTGGATGGGATGATGATGCAAACAACATAAGATCTGAGGTCAGATGGATTTTTTAAAAATCATTGATGGAATGTGGGCTGTCTGCTTAGGCTAACATTTATTGCCCATCCCTAATTTCCCTTCAAGAGGTGTTGGTGAGCTGCATTTTTGAACTGCTGCAGTCCTTGTGATTTAGGTACACCTACCATACTGTTAAGGAGGGAGTTTTGAACAAGCAATAATGCAGGAGCAGCAACATATTTCCAAGTCAGGATGATTAGTGGTTTACAGTGGAACTTCCATGTGGTCATGTGCCCATATGACTACCGCTCTGAGATGGTTGACTTAGCCTGGCAGAACGTAGGGGGAGCATTCATCCGCTTCTTGCACTGTGCCCCTGACCTCCTCTATAATGCACAGGTGTGGATGGCCAATGCCACTGCTTCCTAAGCCACATTTATCACATTTGTGCAACTCCTGTGGCCCGGGGGAAAGAGGGCATCTTGGTGAGCCTCCACTGCATCAAGGAGGTATGCTAATGAATTATCTCTAAATTTGGTGGCTGCCGTCTTCTTTGGTGAGGTAATCCTGGGCTGATATTGAGAAGGGTATGTTTGGCTTCAATTAAAAATGTGGTAGCCAGAGCGAGAAAGCAGTGAGCTTATGGCAAGGGGTCACATCAGAGGCCACCCAGCAGAAGCCAATGTGTTGCAGACGAATGAGGTGGGGAAAAGATGATACTTTGAGAAAACACGCCAATGTGGTCTGTGACATTGTGCTGTTTTTCACATCTGCTTCTGTGCGGAATCCAATGAGGGAAAAATCCCCTCTGACTTCCTTCTAAAGGATACTGAATCAACCTACCATTTAACTGAAGGTTTAATCAGCTTTGTTAATTCTTTTTACCTCTACTCTCCATCTGTTTTTAACTCTGTGAAATGTAGTGGAAGCTTAACCATATTAAAATGTGCCACATTCTTGTTGATGAGAGTTCCTGAACTTACTTTACTTGTGCTCATCAGTTACAAATGAAAAGAGCCCATGAGCATATCACAACTATAGACCAGAATATTATCATCTGTGAATGACATAAATGTTACCTTCGTCAATGACTGGCATGTTAACACTGCCAATTACAATGTTGTGAATTTTTGGGCAACAGCATCACCATCAAGCACTCCCAACTTGGGAAACAGTTAGAAAATGAAATCTGCAATCAACCCCAACTTTCATAAAACATTTTTAACTGCAGCAGTATGACTTATTTTCCATTCACTAAACAGGCCACCTTTTCAAAAGAGATTTTAGAAGTGACTACACAACTTCAAAAATGTTTTTCAAGCAACGAGGTGGCACAGCGCCAGGGACCTGGGTTCAATTCAGGCTATGGGTGGCTGTCTGTGTAGAGTTTACACATTCTCCCATGTCTGCATGGGTTTCCTCTCACAGTGCAAAGATGTGCGAGTTAGGTGGATTGGTTCTGCTAAATTGCCCCTAGTATCCAAGATTAGTGGGGTAAATATGTGGGGTTCCAGGGTAAGCCTGTGTAAAAGCCACAAACTCGATGGGCCAAATGGCCTCCTTTTGCAATGTAGGGATTCTATTTTCATTTTCTGGGACCTCATTCCAAAGGGTGGCACAGTAGCTAGCACTGCTACCTCGCAGCACCAGAGACCTGCATTCAAATCCCAGTTTGGGTCACTATCTGTGTGGAGTCTGCACATTCTCCCCCTGTCAGCATGGGTTTCCTCTGTGTGCTCTGGTTCCCTCCCACCATCCAAAGATGTGCAGTTTAGGTGGATCGACTATATTAAATTGTCTCTTAGTGTCCCAAAATGTATAAGTTAGATGGATTAGCAGGGTAAATACAGGCAGGCCTGTATAAGATGCTCTTTTGGAGAGTCAGTGCAGGCCCAATGGGTTCCTTCTGCGTTGTAAAGATTCCATGATCAGATTTCATCCAACATTTTGTTTGCAAGAAGATTTCTCAAATGATGAGTGGTACTCCCACTAATCACAAACTAACTGGCGAGGGCAGACTGCAAGTCACAATAGATGATTTAGGATTGGACAGCTAACACTAGGTTCCTTTGTACAGCAACATTTACTCGATCTTAAATTATCCAGAGACAATATTGTGAAATCCCAGAGCACATTAAAAATCCTTTAATGGAGAAGTGTCAATAGATAACAGTGCCAAATGCTAATGTGTGACACTAATAGGGAGCGGTAACACTTGATGCTGGCTTATTCTTTCTATCAGTAAATGACTTCAGAGTGAATAAGCTGCTTCATCTCACAGTGTTGAAAAATAAAACTGAGCCTGGAACTGAAAAATCACAAGAGCAATTTCATTGTGCACTTCATCAGATTATTTTACACTACCACTCTCACCCCAATTCCAACCTCAGACCTCCCACTTAAACCACTGGACCCTTGCGCATAGCTCTTTCCGGGTACGTACACACCAACTCATATTTCCTGCTATGCAAATTCAGCACAGGCTGAGGAAAAATAGCTTAAACTTTCCTTCACAGCACGGTGTCACAGTAGTTAGCACTGCTGCCTCACAGCACCAGGGACTGGGTTCGATTCCAGTCTTGGGTCACTCTATGCGTGGAGATTGCACATTCTCCTTTTGTCTGCGTGGGTTTTCTCCGGGTGCTCCGGTTTCCTCCCACAGTGCAAAGACGTGTGGGTTAGATTGATTGCCCCTTAGTGTCAAGGGGACTTAGCAGGGTAAATAAGTTATGGGGATTGGGCCTGGGTGAAATTGTGGTCAGTGTAGACTCGATGGGCCAAATGGCCTCCTTCTGTGCAGTAGGGATTCTATGATTCACTAAACTGGGCAAAAGTCTTCCAAAAACTACAAGGGGTCATTGTTAATCTTCTCTGACAATACTTGGGGCAGTTTTCATCCATTGTCCCTCATCTGAAAATATCCAGCGTTGTGACGGCGCTGATTATAGGTCCACGTATGTTGTTAATTGCAGCAACGATCGTTAATACATCTTGGTGTCCGGTATCATCAGCCACTTCTAGTTGTCTAGCTAGAAGTGACTACACTTAGCATACCGCACTCAAAGTCTGATTGGTTTGACTTGCACTAGAATAATTGAGATTGAGTTTTGCAGAACGATTAAAAGACAAACTAAATTTGACCTCTTGCAAACCTCGATATCAATGGTAGGTCTGAAATTCAATTCTCCATAAAGCAGAATATTGTTAGTTGTTGATGTAAATTTCTTAAGATAGCATTTCAACATTTCTTTCTGACCCACTGTAAGAAAGTTTTATGCTCTGAAGACTGAGTAGAAAATTAATGTTTTGCACAATAAGATTTAACAAACATCTTTTAGTTAGTATCAGTTATGTATTTTATAATTTACCATTGACTACAATATTGGCAATTTTATAAATGCACAGTGGTGAGCACCGTTGCCTCACAGCACCAGGTACCTGGGTTTGAGTTCCAGCTTGGGTCACTATCTGTCCGGAGTCTGCATATTCTCCCTGTGTCTGAGTGGGCACTCCGGTTTCCTCCTACAATCCGAAAGATGTACTGGTTAAGCACATTATCCATGCTAAATTCTCTCTCTGTACCCGAACGGGCACTGAAGTGTAGCCAATAACTCCCTCAGAGTGCAATCTTCGTGGGATCGCCATTATGTATTAATTTCTGCTCTCTGGGTTCCAACGCTCCCTGCCTTGCCCAACATTCCTCGCTCGGACTCGGTGAGACAGGAGCAGTAAAGCATGTCCCCAGCAGCATCAGGATGGAGAAACTGGGACACAGAGAGGTAAGTCACTCCCTCTTTCATAGCTGTGGCTGCCATGAAGGGGATGCTTAAAGGGACAATTTAAAGAGATCATGTAAGTTTCAAAGGTAAGTAGGAGGGGAGCAGGCTGTGAGGTGAGGGGATGGGGGCAGAAGGGAGGCGGAGGGTGAAGACTGGAAGGGGGTGTTCTGAGCTCGAGCGAAGGGGGGGTTGGCCAGAGTGGATAGGGGGAGGGGTCAGAGCGCAGGAGAGTATTGCAGCAGAGGGGGTGCCGGGGTAAAAGGCGGCCATCATGCGTGTCCTGTTTTTGGCTGGGTCTGGATGCTTATTTTGTTACTCTGGAATAAAGGTAATTTTTTTTCCCTTTTAACTCTTTGAGAGCAACCCTCAGGGTAAAACTAATAGAAATCATCCGGAGTTAGCAATTTAAATCGAGTGGTTCCCAGCCCAGTGCAATTGCCCGAGGAAGTCAGTATTTCTGGGCAATTGCAGGGTAAATCCTTACGTGGGAACCTCTGAAGGGGATTCCCCAGTGCATCAATGGGGTTCACCCTAAATGGGCCATTGGGAAGTTATAACCAGGAGGTTATGAGCCAACGTTTCAGGTTGATGAACATTGTTCAATTTTCTTCAAAATGAATGTTAAACTCAATTACTCTTTTGCGATTATGTAACTAAAAATGTTAGTTCACAAAATGGAATATACTAAATGAGTTTGTTTTGCAGCAACAGGAAATTGCTTTCAGACAGGAAGATAGAGCAAAGGTTTCATGTTAAAAGCTGCAGCTGGGTTGATGTCACTTGTTGTGTCTGTTGCTGCTGTTATCCCTTTGTCGGGATGTCGTGCTTTGCCCTGCTGTTTAAATCTCTCCATTTGTTTTCTCTCTAACTCTCAAAGGTAATTGCAGCTAACCCCTATATCAAATTTCAAGTAGGGGGCCTGCCACCTCCACACAAGATATTATTCATATCATGAATTATTTTTAATAATACTTGCTAATCTCTCGATTGTTCATACTGTAGTGGATGTGAGATTTTTAAAGGGGAAAAAGAACGCTTCAAAGACAATGATCCCAACTGAAAGGTTAACCCCCTCAGGACTAATGAAGCAAAATACTAACCACGTTCTCTTTCAGCTTCTGGCTAACCTGAAAAGTATTTTCAGTTTATTCTGGTTTAATTACATTGGCAACATTATTAGCATGCAACTTGCAGAAGATATTGAGTGAAATTTGAAAGTGTGCGTATAATCAGAGGAAGGTCATTAATCAGAATTAAATATATTGAACAACAATTAGGAAACCTGCAAATAATGAAAAAAACAGCACAGCAGCAAGGTCAAGAGGAACTAATTCATCAGCTAACACTTCAGTATTGATTTAGCAAACAAATTGAATAACTGTACTGTTACATCATTAATAATTACAGCTCAGACTATTATTATGCCGCTCGTGCTCAGCTCTTTATTTTTTTTAAAAGACCGAAACATATTTGTGATCACAGTCAATAAAGTCATTAAGCAGTGTTCAAAATAACAGTCCAAATGTTTATTCAACAGGATGTCTGCTGTACATTCATCATTTGAAAACACCACAAAAACGTTAAAAATTTTCCCACAAAACATGACCACGAGTGCCATAAATACAATTCTGCTTTAGTTAAATGTATAAAATAATGTACAGTCGTTCCAAAATGTTTTACACATAAAAATGACCTGATCTGACACTTGTGATTGGATTATCTTTTGTGTCTAACACACAGTCTCATTTATGTATGAGACTATCACACAACAATTCATACACATAAATGAGCATGTCTGTCCTACTTAGGGCAAATAGTCTGAGAAAAATAGTTTAATCAGGGTTAAATGATAAATCTGAACCTTCACGCTTTAAAACTCACCTAGATCGTTGCCATTTTTCACACTGGCGGGATTTTGGCCGAGTGTCAAATTTTTCGACTTCACTGCAGCGGGAGTGTGGCATGAACAGCTGATAAGACCAAGCCCTCAATTTTTTTCTCAGTTAGAACTTTGATCTTTCGACCTACTTGCAGTGACTCCAACACCCAGTATTGGAGTCAGATTTACTGTGGCATTTTAACTAATCACTGTATTCCTATCCCACTTTTGGGGTTCCCAGCAAATTGCAGTGGGCACAGAGTGAATCACAACTACCCCCCCTCACCCCCAATCCCACTGCATCTGATTGTTAAAGCCTCAATTTTAAAAGGGACACTGGTAGGAATCAGAATGGAACTATTCTGTAATTATCAGGAGGAACTGGTCTTATAACATCTCAGGTTGGCTTTCTTTTCCACCCTCCAATGGCAGGTTTTCCCACAGCAGATGCAGCAAGCCATTGGCCACCAATGAGATCTCCCAAACATGCCAAAATATTCTGGCTTTTGTATGCAGATTTGCCCATCCCACCACTGGGAACCATTCATGGGAGAGGGGGTCGGAGGAGGGGGGATCAACTTCAGCGAGACAGGAAGATCCCTCCCAGTGGGGAGGGGCTGGGGGAGCCCCACCCTAAGGGTGGAATCTTGCGAAGGTGACAGCTACCTTCGCTAGTTGTCGCAGAGCCAGTGAAAGCCCCGAGTCACCTTTTAGGATTGCCTTCCACATGATATGCCCAGCGACGGCCATTCCCCTGAGATCGAGGGCCCTGGAGACGGACATCCTGCCTACCGAAAACTGCCATACTCAGCAGTGCCACCGGGTTGGCACAATATCAGCCCGAGACCTGAAATCGAGGAATGACCCAGGCACGAGTGAGTGATGCTCTTAGGGCGGTCATGAGAAGGGGGTTAAGGGAATAGGGCCTGGGGGGGGTCTTAGCAGGCTACCAGTTCCTGATGCGGGGTTCTCAATCAAGCGCTGAGCACCTTTGAAGACTGGACTCATCCGGACAAGAAACCATGCCAGTATTTGTTGGTTTGCTTTCTGCGTGGTGAGCTCCCTAAACACCACTGGGTCAAGATCAGTACTGGCTGGATGATATGTGCACTGATGAGGCCCTTTAAGTGGGCACAATGAGGCCCACTTACAAGGCAACAATTGGTGACAGGATAGGAAGGCCACCCACAGGCTGGCACAGATCCATCAGTTTTACAGTAGTTTCATACGTGTGTTGAAATACCCACCATACCCTCATTACATGCAGAAGTTGATGTTTTTCTCACAATTCTGAAACGTGTTGACGTCGTAACCTCATACAAGATCAACACCCACCCCACTTTGCAGATCAAATGTACCCGTTGTGTGTCTAGTATTGACAAAAGTAGCTGGTATACTTCAGTGGTTAGTTCTGACAGACCTGCTTATAGAGATTATTGCCTGATATAGTGAAGACATGGCCCATTTCACCCCAGGTACGATATATTTTCCTCACTTCTGAAAATCATTTTTTCCAAAGGAATTAAATAAGAATCACATTAACTTCACTTTAAAGACTAAGGCAAATGATCAAACAAGACATAATTGTGATAATGTAATAGTCTAACAATGCACACACACCACATTTGCTCATTCTCACCTAACAAATGCCTAACAAAGTAAAAAGTTCTTTCCAGTAAGTTAACTAAGAGAAAGCCCCTTCTCTTTTTTATGCAGTTAATGCAAGTCCACTGAAAATTAATAAATTCCTTTATCTGACCTTAAGCAAAAAAAGCAGAATTATTATGCTGAATTTCATTTTCACCCATGAGAGAAGGAATATCTAAACTGTGTTCTTAAAAAATAGATTAATTCAGTGAAACATGTGCTTATTGATTTGATTATTATAATATAGTAACTTAAAATCCATTGTTGGAACATCTTGGGGACAAGTAATACAGGTTGTGAAATTTGTCTTGACTGGCAGCATGTGATGGGTGACTGCCAATGGGTGATTGCTCAATTTTGACTTCCACTGGCATATTGTCCCAATATAATGGTGGCAACGTAAAGGGATAAATGTGTAACACATCGATATGACCTGAGTTCATCCATGTTTTAATTGGGGTCTATTTCCAGTAAGTTCACCAAATCCAAATACCTGATATATGGGGTTAAATTGTACAGTCCCGCCCGCCATGGGAATCATAGCAGGAGGGACAGAAAGGCCTGTTGACCTCAGGCAGGGATTTCTATGTTCACGGCTGGAAAATCCCATCCATGAATGCAGTAAATATGAACTCATATTGGCATAAGTATTTTCTAACTAGCACAGGATATTTGGTAATTTCTCTTCTTGTGCTGGTTCCTCACCAGGCCTCACTGTGGAGCAAATGATGGAATGGCTTACACTAAGGGTGGGCAGGGTGGAGGAACAATGCAGTGGGGGCTGAAAGATCAATTTTCCACCAGAGTGAAAAGACATTGGGGGTTGTCCCCAAAATGGCAGATTGCCATTTCCGCCAGAGGCCAGCGTGAAACCATTCGATGGGATACAGATGAAGGATTGACCAAGAATCCTGCTCCCCTTCCCTGTCCACTTGTCTGCGCTGCAAGGGGGAGTTCACGCCTGGCCAGAACACATCTGAACCAACATGGTGTGGAGAAGTTGCAGATTATCTGAAGAAGGGTTAGGGCAGTCTGGTAAGCTTCCGGTGTCTGTGGACCTTGTAACCCCACTTGCAGCAGTATGTGTGTGCAGACAGAGGATCCACCAGCTGCACGTAAACTACAGCAACCTGCAGGAGGCAGATCCTTGTCTTTACTGGTGAGTCAGTTGACTTCTGGGCATCTTTTAAAGAATTAAATATTGAAAAGTAGATTGAATTGAACAAACTGCAGCATTTATTTCCTCCATCAACTTCTAAGAAGATGTATAACAGTATACCATACTCTATCGTCATACCCCTTCCACATCAAGCTGCAATTCAAGGTTCACTTTATGACTTTATTTTAATTGAATGGATCAATCTTTTTTAAATTGTTGCCAAAATAGAAAGATTGCATTGGAAAATGGCAGGAGTCCTATTAAATCTGCCATCTCACGGAGCGGAATTCTCCAATCTTGTCTGCGGCTGGTATTACCCCGTCCTGCTGTTGTGAATGGAGCTTTAGCTGAGAGCCAAATTCTCCATTCTTGCTGGCAGTGGGCCATGTGAGACCGGAGAATTCTGGCCATGGTGTCTGGAATATCAAAACACAATGGCCAGAATCCTCCAACCCTGCCTGCCACCAGGATTATCTGAAGGATGAATCTCAGAATCCCTATAGTGCATAAGGAGGCCATTCAGCACCTTGAGTCTGTACTGACCACAATCTCACCCCGGCCCTATTCCCACCCGAAAGAGCCCCCCCCATGCCCCCCAAGCCCTATTTCCTTAACCCCACACATTTACCTTGCTAATCCCCTTGACACTAGGGTCAATATACCATGGCCAATCAACCTAACCTGCATATCTTTGGAGTGTGGGAGGAAACCGGAGCATCCTGAGGAAACCGACGCCGACACAGGGAGAAAACTCCACCTAGACAGTGACTTGAGGCCGGAATCAAACCTGGATCTCTGGCACTGTGGGGCAGCAGTGCAAACCACTATCCACCATGCCCCCCGCCCTCCCCACACTCCATTTGCCACCCTGTGCTGCGAACGGAGATTTGGCACTCAGCCAAATTCTCCATTCAGGTTGATAGTGGTAGAGGGGCATGTGTGGCCGGAGAATTCCGGCCAAGATTAATCTCATCCTCCCCCACCCATCCCACCCAGTACCCTCAACCCCCATGACCCACCTCATCCCTGCACCCCCAGCATAGCTGTACAGCCTGGAAGAGGCACAGGAGCTCGGTTCCCTCAGGCACTCACAGCTAAGAGATCACAGAGACCAAGTATTATTTATACAGCCATTTACCTTCTATATTACATAATCTCTGTCCCCAGCCAAAGGTTAATGGAACAGCAAACCAGCACTTGTTCCTTCTATTCCCTGTCAGAGGCTGACTGTAATGGCAGCTGGTTACTATTTACGGGGGAGAAAAATATCCTTGCCCTTCAAGTCGTGAGTTAAATAAACCATACTGAACAATTTTCTGAGGCAAACTAGTTATCGCCATTATGCTCATTTCACTGAACACACCTTGAGCTGCCTGACATTTAAAATGATGGCCAACAGAATGTGCCAATATTATTGTTTTTTTTTTATTTCTTGGTGAGAAATCCCGTCTCTTTATTGACAGTGTTTTATATGGATGGACAATTATCTCGGTAAGGCCAATGGGCAGGAATGTTTGTAATTGTATTATTTTTAACCTGAAACTTCAATAGGTAATTGTGTTTGGGCTTTTGCTTAGCATCACTCTCAGCAACTGTGATCTTCCCCGTTCCTCAGTTCACATTTTAATGAAGTGTCGCTGTCAAGCTGAGAAGCAGCGGGGTCAGAATCATCACGGGGTTCCAGTAGATGGAGCCTGGAAAGAAAACACAATCCGAGCAAGAAGTTAGGACGAGAAGTCAAGCATTGTATATGTACTAACATTTTAATAACATTTTAATACTCAATATTTGCTAGATGGAGCCGATTAATCAATTTCCATTTTGCTGCAAATGAGGTCACTGACTTGATTAACACCTCCTGACGTCACCACAATCTGCTTCCATTCAGCTCACTGGGTTTTAATGTAAAAAGTAGACAAGGTAAGTTCACTGGTTTCACACAAGCAGCATCATGATGAAGGACAGATTAATCTCATGGTCATAAAAGAGTCTCTCTCAAGGCAATGTATGTTTGCTGTTTGGAAAGCGTGTGGTACGACATGTCAGATGTCCATCCGCCCCTAGATTTGGAGATGGCTAACGAGATTTGGAGAATAAAAGTAGTCTGTAAATGGTCTGACACTTTCAATTCAATACAACGTCGCACAGGAACTTAAAGATGCTGAAACAATGCAGGTTCGTGTCACTATATTATGTTGAACTTCCCACATCTTGGCAGGAGACAGTATAGAGATATGTAAATATTAACGAGAGGTGAGGCGACAGATCAGCCACGATTGTACTGAATGCAGGAGAGAATGGCAGGATAATGGATAGCTGCAAGATGGCACAGTGGTTAGCACAGCGCCTCACAGCGCCAGGGACCCAGGTTTAATTCCCAGCTTGTGTCACTGTCTGTGTGGAGTTTGTAAATTCAGCCCATATCACCGTGGGTTTCCTCCAGGCGCACCGGTTTCCTTCCATAGTCCAAGGTTGTGAGGGTTAGTTGGATTGGCCGCGCTAATTGCCCAAGTGTCAGGGGAATTAGAAGTGTAAATATGTGAGGGTGCAGGGATAGTGCCTGGATGGGACTGTTGTCAGTGCAGGTTCGATGGGCAGAATGGCCTCCTTCTGCACTGTAGGGATTCCATGATAAATGCTATGAAATAACATTTGGTTATACACTAAGGGCCAAATTCTCCTGTTCCGCCCGCTACGGGAATCGGACCGGGCAAGGGGTGGACAGTGGAAAGGTCCATTGTCCTTGGGTGGGATTTGCCAGTTTTGGGGCGAGCAGTGCCCAAAAATCCCACCCAATCTATGATGTAATCATTTACAGTCTTTATCATATACTGAATGGGGTATCAATCTTCAAGGACCAAAATGGGAATTGGGAATGGATGAAAATGAAACGTGGAGAGCAATTTCAAAGCATTTTGGTGGATCTTGAATATCAACCGAATCATAGAAGTATTAAACAAAAAAGGCATAAACCCAATGCTCCGACTAGTTAATCTCACTGGCTCAAAGTCTTGGTCCTACAAAAGATTTTATCCTTTCAAATATCTTTTCTCCATTATTCATCAGGTCTGCACCTATAGATTTCTTACCAGAAGTTGTGTTGAAAATAATGTCAAGTCTGCTATAATTTAGTCTGAGATTGTACATTAGTGATCTCTGTAACCAAATATTGTACATAAAACCAATGGAAAATATCAGCACATTTGTAGCTTAAAGTGCTCCTATAATGCCCATTGAGAGAGCATGCAATTAAAACAATATCCCTTTTCATTTATGGCAGTAAATTTTCAGTTTCTTTTCCATTCATTTTAATGAAGGTAGCATTACACCAACTGGAGAGTAAATCTTGAACAACTTGTCCTAAGAGAAGGCATTGTCAAAGTGTGATGATACTGTGCCTTTAAGAAATGTATTTGTGTCATGTCTCTTGCGCAGGATTATTTTTTAGTCAGTTCTATTTACTGGTGTCACTTTGTCTATAACTGGCAGCCTATATATTGATTCAGCAGGAACATAATTCATCTTAATTGCGAAGGTGCTTGTTTTAATCTGGACTAATGTAGTTCTGTTATTTTAATGTTTTCTCCTGGGGTTTTCAGAGTAGGGCTTGATTAGGTTGATTGACAGTAAAAATCATGTGACTTGGCTTGCACGGAGAAATAAGCTCAGTTTTTGCTTGGAATACGGAGATGAGTAGCTCTCTCTGTATCTCTTTTTCTCCCTGGATTTAGAGACTTGGATTTGCCAGGAAATAAGTCTCTTTCTCTGGAAGCTGCTGAATGGGAGTCAGAAGAAGGTGTCTTTCGGTATCTGTCCAGAGGGGTTTAAAGGTTGAATGTCAAACATCCATGTGAGCCAGTTTTTTTTTGTGCTGACCGATTTTGAAGATGGATTTATATCTGTGGGGATATTGCGAACACTGGAACTATAGAGATAGCTAACTGTTAAAAAATATACCTGATCATGTTTAAGAATTTTAATTGGTAAAAGCTACATTAATTATTTTTGTTAGATTTTAACCGTGTTGTTAAATGAGCTATGTTTAAGCAAAAGCTTTCTAGTGGGTAAAACCATACCTGGTGTGAATCAATTAACGCTCACCCTAATGCCAAAATCAAAAAAAGTTGGGGTCTAGGCTAACTTGATAATATACCTTGGAGTTTCTGATCTGGTCCCGAACAAATGTGTCATCTTTGACGTCTTATGCAATTTAAAGTAACTTAAAGTTCAAGGCAATCTCACTGAACTCGAGTAGGATTTCTTACAGGATTTCATAACCTCTGCATATGTACTAGACATTTCATGGAGAAGAATTCCATACAGATCCATGTTGCAACAGCTAGAAGCTGGAATAGTGAATTGACTATTGGTCAGTCACTGAGCTTCAGCTGTGTTAATTTATCACAAGCAGGAAGCTATATGGCACATGGCTGCATTGGAAAGTAATAGACCGCACTTTGCAGTTCCAATGATGGCAGAACTGTCAATATTTGACATCATTACTGTGTGAAACTGACATTAACTTTTGACCTTAAGTGCGCAGTTACATGAAGAAATACAGAAGCTGCAGTCCGTGACTCACTCACACACTCACTCACATTCAGTCACTCACTCACATTCAGTCACTCAGCCATCCAGTCACTCAGCCATCCACTCACCCACTCACTCACTCACTCAGCCATCCACTCATCCACTCACTCAGCCATGCACTCATTCAGTCATCCACCCACTTGGTCACACAACTCATCCATTCAGTCACACTCATTAAGTCACTGTCTCTCATTCGTTACTGTCAGTGATTCTATGTTCTTTCACAAGCTGCACTGTTGAAACCCATAGCAGGAAATCTTTAGAAATTACTCATATTTTGCTGCAAACTTTTATACTTCAAACCCACAGTGAAAATCCCCAAAGCATTCTACCTTGTTGAAAAGGGTACAATAAGGTTTTTAATGGAATGCAAAACAATAATTACTGCTGAACAACATTGCTAGTATTGAGAGTGTGAAATGTCCTTTTATTCTTATATTCCATAGGCTACTGACAAAATTTAAAAAAAACAAAATACTGTGGATGCTGGGAATCTGAAATAAAAACAGAAAATGCTAAATAAGCTCAGCATGCCTGGAGGGAGAAACAGAGGCTGGAATTCTCCAGCCTCGCTTGGCACATTACCACTGCCTGCAAGAACGGAGAATTTGATGCTCAGCTGAATCTCTGTTCACAGCAGCGGGACTGGATAATCCCAGCTGTGGATGAGGTTGGAGAATTCTAGCCAGAGTTAACATTGAGTCCCTATAGCTCTTTGAGTTGGACCTGCTGTGTTTATCCAGCATGTTCTGTTTTTATTTTTAATAAAAAATTTGAGGAGGCGATTCTCCTCTCAGTCATTACCAGCCTGGACTCCTGGCACTGCTCAAGGGGCAAAGTGGCAATGCCCAGAGGGCATCTTGGCACTGCCCACCAGGCATCGGGCAGTCCTAAGGGGGCACGACCAGAGCAGGCTACGGCTAATAGCTGTGATGCCATTGTTCGGGGGGTTGGGGGGGGGGCAGGGTGGTCAAGCGGTGGGTGTGGGGGGTCCCGTTGCCACTCTGCACTTGGCAGTGACAGAGGAAGGCCGGTGATCAGGGATGGACATTGGGGTGGACGGGGGAATTGGCTGGGCATTAACATTAGCAACGATGAAATCCCAGCTTGCTTTGTTTGATTTTCATTTTCCACAAGGCAACCGTTCAAGTCTTGAATCAATGGATCAAGCCAAAGTTTTGAGTATTGTACTGTTCATAACAGCCTTAGTTTGGTCGAGGAGAGGGTTATTATGACTTGTTTTCTGGTGCAAGGGCAGGTGTAGTTTAAACTACCTGCCCCTGTTCCTACTTTCTTTTGTTCCAATGAAATATCAAGGGTGGGATTTTCCAGTCACATTTGCCCCAAAAATGAAAAATCCCACCTGAGATTAACAGACCTTTCAATGGCCTGCCCCCACCGTCTGCTATGATTCCCATGGTGGGTGGGATGGGGAAATTCCACACCCCCCCACCCCCTCATCAAGTATTTTCATTCCAAACAATAGTACCTTCTTAACTTTGCCTCAGAGATTAGTTTATAAAATCACTGATTACCTGCACCACCAACGACTCGTGCGTATCCTGCATTTTCATTCAAGGCGTCAATCTTTTCCTTTGGCAATGCGTTTCTCTGTGCCTCAGTGACTGCACCATAATTCTGTGGCCCCAAATTTCTCAGTTGCTCCACAGTCATGGCCTAACGTAATGGGAAAGAGAGATCGTTGTCAGCGAATTAAGAACAGATGGCATCTGAAAAATCCATTTCGATTCTCCTCCCACAGATGATGTGATCAAAAGACATGCCCTGATGTTCGACAAAACTCTAGCAAAGGATTACAAAAGCAAAACAAATCAGCCAGCACGAAGGAAATTTTCAGTCACTGTCACTCCGGGAAAAGACACCATCACCTTGATGACAATGAAGAAACAAATTGGAGTTGGCGGAGACTTTCACCCCTGGTGTGTTAGATTGATTTAGGTGCAACACATAACGGAATATCGATTGTAAAGAACCATGTGTGTCTGTTAAGGGACCTTGACATCTGCCTCACTACAAACGTTTTCAAGTGATTTGCTTTACAGAAGAATCTTGATCCTTATAATGAGAATTTTCATTTGTGGAATATGGCTGTCACTGGCCGGCCAGCATTTATTGCCCATTCCTAGTTGCCCAAGGGCTGTTGAGAGTCAACCACATTGCTGTATCTTTGGAGTCACGTGTCAGCCAGACCAGGTAAGGACTGTAGATTTCCTTCCCTGAAGGATATGAGTGAACTAGAGGGGTTTTTTCAACAATTGACTATCGTTTCATGGTCATCAGTAGATTCTTAATTCCAGATTTGTTTTTACTGAGTTCAAATTCCATCACCTGCTGTGGAGGAATTCAAACCTGATCCCCAAACATGAGCTGAGTTTCTGGATTAATAGTCTAGCGATCATACCACTGGGCCATCACCTTCCAGAACCATAGAACTCTACAGTGCAGAAGAGGCCCTTCAGCCCATCGAGTCTGCACTGACACATGAAAGGCCCTGACCTGACCACCTCATCCCACTTGCCAACACTTAACTTATAGCCTTGAATATTGTGGCATGCCAAGTGCTAATCCAGGTAATTCTTAAAGGATGTGAGGCAACCCGCCTCCACCACCCTCCCGGGCACTGCATTACAGACCGTGACCAACCTCTGGGTAAAAAAGGTTCTCCTCAAATCCCTCCTAAACCTCCCACCCCCTCACTTTTAACTTGTGTCCCCTCGTAACTGACCCTTCACCTAAGGGGAACAGCTGCTTTCTATCCACACCCCTCATAACCTTGAACATCACAACAGGTCACCACCTCAGTCTTGTATGCTCCAGCGGAAACAACCCAAGCCTATCCAACCTCCCTTTATAACATAAACATTCCCTTCCAGGCAACATCCGGGCGAATCTCCTCTGCACACCTTCCAGTGCATTTAGCTGTCCCTTGAGAGTTGCTTCAATTTCTACACCTAGCGGTGTACATGGGAGACTTTCACCTGTCCCCATACTGAGGTTTTCCTGGAACAGCTCACTAGCCCGTCACAAACAGCTTGCTGGGCGCAACTCCAATTCAAGCATGGCTCTGCCACTCTTACCACCTATTGCCACTTGCATTCCACACCTGACTCCAAGCCAGCGAGTCGGACTTCTTACCCATTTAAAGTTTGACAATAGGTTGAGATCGTTTCAGCCCCAAGGCCTCGTTTTACCATGTAAAACTGCGTGTGGACGAGCACCAGCTATCCTGAGGGAAACTTCAGAGGGAACCAGCTACTAGATGGTTCGATTAGTCTTTCGCCCTTATACCAAGGTCGGACGACCAATTTACATGTCAAGACCGCTACAGACCTCCACCAGAGTTCCCTCTGGCTTTGCCCTGCCCAGGCATAATGCAGATGTGGAGATGTCAGCATTGGACTAGGGTAAACACAGTAAAAAGTCTCACAACCCCAGGTTAAAGTCCAACCAATTTATTTTGGTTGGACTTTAACCTGGTGTTGTGAGACTTTTTACAGGCATATTTCACCATCTTTCTGGTCCAAACACGTGCGCTCCTCCTCCACCTCCCCGCCGGAATGGGTGAGAAGGGCTGGTGGTGCCCCCACTACGCAGGGTGGCAGAATCCCATCTCGGTCGACCCGCGCCAACCTTCATTTTCATTGCACTATGGGGTTTGTTGGAAGGATTTTTCAGGTTGATATTTAACCTGTTGACTGTGTTATGAACTCAACTTCCCTGGCCATCAAGTATTAGGATTGGAATAGAATCCAAAGCTTCTGCCTTAGAGGCAGGGATGCTACCCACTGTGCCACAAGACCTTTAGAATTAAAAATTCCTTCTGTATTAAGGAGATATTGACGATACCATTGTAATACACCAAACATTGTGTGATGAGAGAGAAACATAATTGTGATTTAATGATGATACTTGAAACTCATCTATTTATAAATAAGATAAAGGGATTGAAATTTCACTTGAAAGGAACATTATGGATGGTAGTCTCCTTCCATTCAATAAGGTAAATATATCCCCACTTTATCTCAGATTTGGTTGGCACCTGCACAGTGCAGTCTCTGACCAGTTCCATAAGTGATGGCACTGGGGAGGAACGCCTAAGTTCCATGCTCTGCAATCCTGACCATTATCCCCTCAAATTAACTTGTACTCAGCCGTACCGCCTGCCCTTGAGGCATCAATCTTGTGAGCTGCACTGGGACATACATTTGGTGCCCCATCCCCCCAGCTGCCAGATGAGGGCCTGAAAATCAATCTTTTCACTGCTATAATCCACACCCACTTAATGTGTTTCATCAAAAAGTCAAAACATTCTCCAAGATGTTTCAGAATACATTAAAAATCAAGAATGTTCCTCATGGTTGGCACGGTGGCTAGCACTGCTGCCTCACAGCTCCAGAGACCTGGAGTCGACTCCCAGCTTGGGTCACTGTTGGTGTGGAGACTGCACGTTCTTCCTGTGTCTGCATGGGTTTTCTCCGGGTGCTCCGGTTTCCTCCCACAGTCCAAAAGATGTGCTGGTTAGATGCATTGACCCAGGGAATGTGGCGACTGGGGAATTTCACAGTAACTTCATTGCAATGTTAATGTAAGCCTTGCTTGTGACTAATAAATAAACTAAAACAGCCGTGTTAAAATGAGTTCTCCAGCATCTGTTTTCCTCTTCTGATAATCCAGTGTAATACATTACAGTTTTTGCTATAGTGCTTACCGAAAAGACTTTGGCGGGGAACTTGGAGATAGCTGCTGGTGTGAGGAATGAAACTGCAGAAGTCTTCAATTTCGGCACTTCTTCCGCACTGAGCCCGGCTGTAAATTACAGGTATGAATTAGATTGGTCAGGACAATAGAAAAGCATTTTCAACAAAGAACAAAGAAAATTACAGCATAGGAACAGGCCCGTTCGGCCCTCCAAGCCTGCACTGACCACGCTGCCCGACTGAACTAACATCCCCTGCCCTTCCAGGGGCCATATCCCTCTATCTCCATCCTACTCATGTATTTGTCAAGAAGCTCCTTAATAGCCACTATCATATCTGTTTCCACTACCTCCCCTGGCAGCGAGTTCTAGGCACCCACCACCCTTTGTGTAAAAAAATCTGTTTTCAAAACACTTTCAATCATTGCTACACAACCAGCAGGCTCCTCTGCCTTCTATTCTATTCATGATGACTGTGGTCTGCTTCACGCTTAGAGAGTGGGAAACAAACTATCTATCATTGATTTTCTCAGAAAATTGTTGTGAGAAAAATAGTCATTCTTCCAGTTCCCATGTAATCAATCCTAGTGTTCTGTGTTTGTTTTTTGCCTCTTTTGCCCAATTTCTATCAATCACTGTGCTCCAGAACTTTTTTTTTAATTCATTCATGGGACGTGGGAATCATGGCTGGCCAGCATTTATTGCCCATCCCTTGTTGCCCTTAAACTGAGTGGCTTGCAAGGCTGTCTCAGAGGACAGTTGAGAGTCAACCACATTGCTGTGGCTCTGAAGTCACATGTAGGCAAGACCAGGTAAGGACAACAGATTTCCTTCCCTAAAGGACATGAATGAACCAGATGGATTTTTCCGCCAATCGACAATGGTTTCATGGTCATCAGCAGATTCTTAATTCCAGAAGTTTTTTATTGAATTCAAATTCCACTATCTGTCGTGGCAGGACTCAAACCCAGGTGCCCAGAACATTAGCTGAGTTTCTGGATTAATGGTCTAGTGATAATCCCACTCGGCCATTGTCTATAGTTTTCAATAGATCTCAGATAAAGAACAAAAGATATCGATAGATTAGCAAGAATCTTGAATGTTGTTGGAGCCGCACTTATCCAAGCAAGTGGAGATTAATCACTCAAATTATTGGCCTGAGACTTGTATATGGTGAACAGGTTCTGGGGAGTCAGAAGGTAAGAACTCATCTCTGCATAATTCCCAGTCTTTGGCCTGCTCTCTTAGCCACAGCATGTGTCTCGTCCGGTTCAGTTTCTGATCAGTCAATAGAGGGGTTTCAGCAAAAGTAATGTAATTGAACGTCAAGGGGAGATGGCTGTGACATGTGTACACATCTTACCTGCTACTACTCCAAGCTCTTGTAAATCTGCGCCAGTCCAGCTTCCCACATCAGGAAATGCCTCCACTGCCTTTTCCTTCAAGGCAGTTAGAGTCTCTATATCAGGACACATCACATTCCCAATTTCCCTGGCAGCCGCACTGCGGAATATAAGACAGAGCGATCTGTGAGTTTGTTATTGTCTTGGTAATGCTTCATTCAGATAATTTGATTCAAATGTAGAATAATGAAATGAAGTAAAATCTGATTCTCACTAGCTACTAAAAACAAAAGCACTAACCCATGAAATGCATTGGTTTGTAATTGCAGGGAATGTGTCTGCGAGATCAATAAATGCCACCAGTTACAGTTCACATTGCATGAATTAGGATGAACTTTCTCTATTTGTTTCAACTCTGTGGGAGATATTTATTTAATACTGTTGCTACATTCAGACAAATAATTTTCCAGCCTTGTTCCCCACTATTTGGTCCAAGCAAGGATGAAGTTGAGTGTGTTGCAGCGAATCACATGCCTCAGTGGATGTGGCAAGGTAAGACTGAAGATCAATCCTAATTTCCACTCAAATTGCTTTTCAGTGACCTTTGCTGGAAGTGCGCGTGTGTGGACTTTCACAACATACACAGTGATTAGCACTGCTGCCTCACAGAGTCCAAGACCCAGTTTAATTCAGCCTTGGTTGATTGGCAGAGTGGAATCTGCACATTCTCCCTGTGTTTGTGTGGGCATCCTCCAGGCTTTCTGGTTTCCTCCATAGTCCAAAGATGTTCAGGTTAGGTGCATCAGCCATGCTAAATTGCTCCTTAGTATCCAAATATGTGTAGGTTAGGGGGATTAGTGGGGTAAATTAGTAGAGTTACAGGGTCTGGGTAAGATGCTCTGTTGGAGTGTCAGCGCAGACTTGATGACCTGCTTCTGTACCATAGAGATTCTACGACTTGCTCCATATTAGCTAGCAAATTCTACCTTCATAATGAACCATGGCTGTTTGAATGAAATATCTGAAGGCTAAGGCTGTTGAATTGGACACAACTAAGTGTTAACAGAAAGGAGGGAAGAAAAAATACAAATAATTCCAAACAGATTTTTCTATTACCAACTTTATTCCACCTATTTTAACAAATCACTACCACCACCTTGGCATCTCCAAGTGAAACTGATTCAGACTCCGCACAGACAGTAACACTGCAAAAACCATTGAATTTCATGCAGTGATTGAGCATCAGAGTGTTGTTTTCCCAAGAACTTTCAACCAGTCTCTTTTTGAAGTACATTGACCAGCACCACATCGGCCACACTGGTAGAAACCTGTTCCACTTATGCATTACTAAGACATGTTTTGAAATAATTTTCCACATTTCAAGCAATAATCTTGTTTCAAAGGGAAAAGACCACAACAAAATGACTCATGAATAGGTTTTACCTGTAGGCTGACACATTGATGTTCTTGATCTGTTCAGAGCTACGCACACAAAGGAAATAGCCCATAGCCACCAGATCTGTGCTGGTGAGCATATTGTCTGTTCGCTCACCCAGAAAGTTCTGCACAATAGCCTTGGCCCGTATGTCATACTTTAAAGGAAAAAGATTATCGGTAAATATCAGTCCTTGTGTGCAAGATTTTAATTATATAGCTGCAGATCCATCACTGCAAATTCATTTATTTTTAATTATCAGTGAAAAATGATATAAAATATGAAGAGAGTACTCAGCATTATGAAGGGGCCTATTTTCACCTGAGAGGCATAACAAGACTTGCCATTCAACTCCTCTTCAAACCGTAGATCACTGCATCATTACCAGTTTTAAAAATGACCACATCTGTGATCTCTGGAGTTCTTTCTTCGGAGCGAATTCCACCTGGTTACCTCTCTTTAGAAGCTACTCAAACTCTATTTGTCTGACCGTTTACAGATCCCAGTTTCTACATTCTCTCACGGAAATGGTCAGACAGGTTCTAGAACAGGTATGAAATCTGCTCCATTATATTACTGCCCGAGGTTAAAAATAATCTATCCAATCAGCAAATTGTTCTTCGCAAACAATAGTGAACATTTCATTTCCCATTAATTGTAAGTAGGCAAAAATAAGTGTTCTAAGTAGCTTCAACACTCTCACATCTTCCTAATGGCAATTCCTTGAATGTCAGAATGCAATTGGGAAATAATTCCAAATCTGATCGTTCCTAGTGCAGAACAATTGGCTTTTTCTTTATTCATTTGTGGGATATGGCTTTGCTGGCTGGCCCATCCCGAGGGCAGTTGAGAATCAACCACGTTGCTGTGGCTCTGGAGTCAGATGTAAGCCAGATCAGGTAAGGACGACAGATTTCCTTCCCTAAAGGACATTAGTGAACTAGATGAGTTTTTTCCAACAATTGACAATAGTTTAATTGTCATCAGAAGATTCTTAATTCCAAATTTTTTTTTACTGAATTCAAATTCCATCACCTGCCCTGGCGGGATTTGAACCCAGGTCCCCAGAACAGTAGTTGAGTCTCTGGATTAATAGCCTAGTGATTATATCACTGGGCCATCATCTCCCCTTGACAGAAATGATAAATCAGCATTCATCCTCACCTTAAGGCTGGCCCATTCCTTGTAGTCTGAGATTGCACCAATCGTATCAATATCAGGTTTAACAAAATACTTCTTCACTTCCTCATCACTGAAGCCAAGTGTGATCTTTTTCAGGGAGGCAAGTTCATCATTTGTGATTTCCATGCCATAAGCCTGAAGAGACAAGAATTGACATATATGTATAACTGCAACTTGCATTTATCAAGAGAGAGGCTTTAACATAACAAAATAAAAAAAAAACTTAAACATTTTCTTTGGTACACTAACCATGATGGATTGGGTGCAGAATGTAATGTTCCAGTCATAACTAAGGTGTACAGAAAGGTCAATTAATATATGGTAAATCCATTCAAAAGTTTGATGGCAACAGGGTAGAAGCTGTTCTTGAGCCAGTTGGTACATGATCAGACTTTTGTATCTTTTTCCTGGCAGAAGACGGTGGAAGAGAGCATGTCCAGGGTGCAAGGAACCCTTTATTATGCCAGCTACTTTCCTGAGGCAATAGATGGAGTCAATGAATGGAAGGCTGGTTTGTGTGATGGACTGGGCTACGTTCACAACCCTGCTAATTCTATCCTACGAATCTCCCTGGCAATAAGGGGCAATTGAGCATGGCCAATGAACCTAACCTGCTCATCTTTGGACTGTGGGAGGAAACTGGTGCACCCGGAGAAAACCCATGCAGACATGGAGGGAACATGAAAACTCCGCATAGACAGGCACCCAAAACCGGAATTGAACTCAGGTCCCTGGTGCTGTGATGCAGCAGTGATAACCACTGTGCTACTGTGGACCGAAGGTGGATAAATGGAGTTAAGGTACACATGAGGCACATTTTAATTAAATAATAGAATAGACTTGAGGGGCCAAATGGTCTATTTTGATTCTTACATTCGCAACTTGCCTGATTTTCAGTCCATTGAAATCAACTGACTTAATTTAAAATAAATGGGAAAATGATTCTCCCTAAACTACTCATTAATGTCTGTAATGAATAATGCCGCAGGAATCTGAATTAGGCACTCATTTCTTGCTTCATGTTTTAACTAAATATCTACCCTGTTGTCAGTTGCAGCAAATGCTGCATCATTCACTGTGGGTCTCTGCACTGGTATGGATAGCGACACGGTGGAAAAATTGCCGAATTTTATGTCTATTCAGGGTGAAAATATCTGTTCAGCATCCAGTGCAATGGAAAGTTCTAGCTGATGGAAGATGCTTTTCTTTCTATGGTTTCATAAAACAATTCCTTTTACCATTTGATTTTAGGCTGCTGTTTCATAGCAGTCGCCCTTTGTCACAATTTACATGCTTGAAAACCTAAAGCTCAAACTCCATCACATTCTGAATTAGTTCACTAGTTAATGCCTTTGGCTGCCAGTTAATTTTTCAATCCCTTCTCTGGCCTGCTTACCTTTAAAATGCCATTTACATCTTATTATGCATCTCTGGCCTCTCCTATCATTCCAAATTGCCTTTACCGGCTATCTAATATTTCAGTAACCTTCAACAAAGTGGTATCTCTAAAGCCCAGAACTGTTGTCAATTTTTCCTCCACTTTCAATTAAGCAAGTAATATTTGGCTGGAGTAGACTTGAGACTAATTTATAACCTTACCTTCGCTCAGTCAAAAGAGGTAGTTTTTACATTTCTTACATAAATAGGTGAGTTGATTGAGGAGATAAAAGTGTTTGTGCTGATGGTGCTTCAGAAGTCGCACAAGCACAGAGAATCCTCAATAAGCTTTCTTCCCCCTCTTCACAGTAAGAAGTCTCACAACACCAGATTAAAGTCCAGCAGGTTTACTTGGAATCACGAGCTTTCGGAGCGCTGCTCCTTCATCAGGTGAGTCAATCTTCTTCTTCATACGCCAGACTTCTCTTTTGTCCAATGGGATCAATCAAATTGACTATGTTCCAAATCAATGTTTTTCCTTAACATTGTGTCTCATGGGTGGCATGGTGACGCAGCAGCTAGCACTGCTGTTTCACAGTGCCAGGGATTGGGTTCAATACCGGCTTTGGGTCACTGTCTGTGTGGAGTTTGCATTTTCCCCTCCCGCTACTGTGTCCGTCTGGGTTTCCTTCGCGTGTTTTCTCCAAAGTTTGCAAGTTAGGTGGATTGGCCCTTAATGTCAGGGGAGGTTAGCAGGGTAATACATGGGGTTACGGGGATAAGACTTGGGTTGGATTGTTGTTGGTAAAGGGTCAATGGGCTGAATGGCCTCTTTCTGCATTGTAGGGATTCTATTGTTCAAAGGCAACCCTCAAGAAATGTTCCAAAATGCTAAATTAGAGATCAAACATTTCTCTGCGCAAATGATCTCCATGTCATGAATTCCTGAGTTCAAATCAAGCTGTTTGCTCAGATAAAACTCTGAATTTACCTAATGTAAATGTGGCTAGCAGAAGAGGGGGAGAAGGCCTACCAGCAGATACAATGGGAAAAGGTAGGAAGAGGCACAACATCTGTATGAATATTGTCGGAGGGTGATGTGGAAAAACAGCTGGCTTAACCCCCAGAAGAGAGGAATTTAACTGTTGGAGCACCAGGTAGAAGCCATTACAGGTCGCAGCATGAACTTTGCGGAAGATGGTTGTGATTAGAACCTGCAAAACTCCAAGCGCTCCCTTATAGACTCAAACATAGTGTGATGCCTTGACTAAGTCAGCAAAGTCAGGAACCTTTTCAGTTGAATTACAGTGCAGTTAAATAAATCACTAGAGACAGGAATAGATGCTCCTTCGGAAAACAGTCTATTCGGGATGTTCACATTTGCACCATGTTCCCTGTTCACTCTTAAATAACTCACTGCTCCGAAATCATGCTCGCACAATTGAATGTGACATCCTGGATCAATTTTCCCTTACAGCGACCACACATGGAACAAATCCTAATTGATTATGACTGCAGGATGTGGAGACTCCAGTGAGCATTAATACAACTCCTCCTGAAGGAAGCAACACATAATGCCAGGTCACTGGAGGAGGGAGTGTCACTAACTGGTATTTAACATCAAGTGAAGGAGGAGCAATAACAACAATGGTGTTATTGCTTGGGTAGTTAGGGATGGCAGTGAAAGAGAATTAATATTTATCTTACATACTTCATGATCCTAAGTATTCTTTAAGCTCTTTGGCAGTTACTACTTGCTTCAAAATGTAGCTGATAAGGACACAAATTACTCAGGGACATCAATCATTAGCTGTGTTGCTTTTTCCCTCCAGAGGCTGAAGGCCAGGAGAGCACTTAGATGACTGCTAAATAAAAATTGTGCAGTCCCTGCTATCTCTGGCGACATTGGCAACCAGTCATTTTCCATTTTTGTTAACCCTCCCTTTCACTTAGAAGCTGAGACACACCCTCTAAATTGGGTAGAGTTACAGTAGATGAGGATTCATCAAACAAGTGAAACATAGAGGCTGGAATTCTCTGGCTATTGTTACAAACCAGGTTGGAAAATTTGCTGCTCAGCCAAATCGCCATTTACTGCAGTGGGACCAGAGAATCTCACCAGCCTGAATGGCTGGAAAATTCACCTCCAGGGTCATAGAACCATCGAGTCCCTATAGTGCAGATGGAGGCTATTCAGCCCATCGAATCTGCGCCAACTCTCTGACAGAACATCTTATCCAGGCACACACATTTACCCCACTAACTCCCCCTAACCTGTAAATCTTGGGGCAATTTAGCATGGCCAGTCCACCTAACCTGCACATGTTTGAACTGTGTGGAAAGCCAAAGAATACAAATTGGGAAGTGCTGCCTGATGGTGTTGAATGGACGCGCAGGACACATTAATCCTTAACTGCAGAGTAAGGAGATAATGTTTGCGAGGGTTTTGCCAATGACAAGAAGGCTGCCAGCCGAGCCCGAGACACGTGCAGAGATTCTGCTTGGCTTTCCTGACAAGTGCAGCTGATGGTGATGTCAATGGTGGAGTTCGCAGTCCTGCTGTGTGCCAACATCTAACAACATTTCAATTCATTGCACAGAAGCCTGGAGAAAGTGGTTCTCCACTGGGTTTAATCAGAGCACACAGTGGGCATCATTAATTTAGCTAAAAGATTAGACACTATAATATTGCTTGAGTACTCACATCCACTATGTTTCATTAAGTGAAATGCTTTGAGAGGTGGTGACATGTTAATGGGACCCTTTCAGTGCAAGACGTTTAAGATGGCTCTGCAGCAAAATCATATACAATTTAGAGATAATTGGATTGCTAATGCTCCAACACAATGTAAAAGCTGACCATTGTCTACCTGAGAACCTTTCTCCACATATGGGGGACCATCACGGCAAAGGGTACATTTTTATTATAAATGCAATGGAGGCAATTGTTGTCTACCTGTTCATTGAATCATAGAACCCTACAGTGCAGAAAGAGGCCCTTCAGCCCATCGAGTCTGCACTGACCACAATCCCACCCAGGCCCCACCCCCATATCCCGACACATTCATCCACTAATCCCTCTAACCTAAGCATCCCGGTACACTAAGGTACAATTTAGCATAGCCAATCAACCTAACCTGCATATCTTTGGACTGTGGGAGGAAACAGGAGCACACGGAGGAAACCCACACAGACACGAGGAGAATGTGCAAACTCCACACAGACAGTGACCTGAGCCAGGAATTGAACCCAAGTCCCTGGAGCTGTGAAGCTCCACTGTGCGAAACATGCCACCCATTGTTGTTCTATTCATGTTGAAAATGGGGCAGCAAGCAGGTAGAATTTTATTTAAAAATTTGTAGGGTGGGTATTTTCCAGCCCCGCTCACCCCAAGACTGGAAAATCCTGTCTGACGTCAACAGATCTTTACATGGTCTTGTCCCGCCTGCTGCAACTTCCATGGCAGGCAGGATAGGAAAATTGCAAGCCTCATGTCTGCTAGCTACGTACGTTCATGGTTGCTGAATACTATTGACCAACCAAGTCAGGATCCAAAACAGGAAGGAACCTTGCTAGATATTGATATCAGCATCCTATGCCATTTATAAGGTTCCTCCAAAATGGCCTGAATTAAATGTTGGGCTGTTACCATGAAGGTGCCTCCCGGTCTCAGAAGCCCTTCCACCCACTGCTAATCTTTCGTTGTTCCTCCCTCACCTGTCCTTCCCACCTCAGGGTTGATCCCTCCCCTTTAAGGGAATACTTTGAGCTCAGCGTCAAGATGGAGTCATCAGAATTCCCATCCCGTCCGACTGGAAAGCTTCCTGTCAGCCATTTGAAACCGGCCTAAATGATGCAGGACAGCATCGACCGTGTAAATGTTTTGGGCCGCCTGCTGGTGCCAGCAGGCAAGCTGTGTGCAAATGCTCCTGATGTACTTTGCATGTGTAAGGTGGACTCCAATGTGCTCACGACTGTGGTTGGGAGCACGAGAGTCTTTCCTCTCCCGCTGGAATTGCTCACCTCCAAAGCCTTTGACTTTAATGCTTCCAGCTGACCAGCACTGAAGCCCGTGACCTCAGTCAGTGTGTCCAGCGAATTTATGAAGTCTTCGTTTGAAATGCAACTCAACTGTTGGGCGGTCCACATAGTGTTTGCTTGACCGAGGCTTTCGATTTTCTCTAAGGTGGGACGTACTGCGCAATCTGGAAATAAAAATAAGCAATTGATAAAAAAAATTTATCTACTCTGATATTCAGTTCTGCCAATGCAAGATATAAGTCTCAACTCCTAAAAATGGAGTACAGGGTCTATGCCAGGTAAACCCAAGATCTTTCAATCCGTTTCACTGGAAATTAAGATTGAAGCAATTGCTCTGGTCAACTGTCGAAAAGTAACGGGGTTAAGTTCATTGGCAAGAGGTGGGAATGTGTCATATCCAGCACCTGTTGTACTATTTTACAACTTAGCTCCTCGTCCCATCACCTAACCCACCTCCAAGGGACTGGGCTTAGACCTATAATCATTGATGCAGAGGTAACAGTATTGCATCAAGGTAAAAATCAAGTTAAAAGTGTTTCTGTAAAAACACAAACTCTCAGTCCTCAATGTAACGAACACCCAAACAGAAACAAATAATTTAACCTCAACGTGCGTGTCACTTATTTAGTATTTCTGGTACTTCACCCACGCATCAATCAAAAACAAATTAAAATAACTTTCTTTAATCTGGCCTTTTTTTAAATATAATTACTTGAGCATTAAGCACTGAAGGCGGCATGGTGATTAACATTGCTGCCTCACAGTGCCAGGGACATGGGCTTTTTAAGCTTAAACTTGATTTATTAATGTCACAAGTAGGCTGACGTGATGCTGAAATTTCCCAACTGCAAATCCTTGACTTCCATTAATACTGCAATGAAGTTACTATCCCCTAGTTGCCACACTCTGGCGCCTGTTCAGGAAACTGAGGGAGAATTTAGCTTGGCCAATGCACCCAACCAGCATGTCTTTCGGACTGAGAGGGGAAACCAACCTTGGGTGACTGTGCAGAGTTTGCACACTCTCCTCGCGTCTGTGTGGGTTTCCTTTAGGTGCTCTGGTTTCCTCCCATGGTCCAAAGATGTGCAAGTTAGGTGAATTGACCTTGTTATATTGCCCCGCAGTGTCCAAAGATGTGTAAATTATGTGGATTAATGGGGCAAATGCTTGGATCTTGAGGGATGGGATGGGCAAGATGTTGTTGGCAAGTCAGTGCAGACTTAATGGGCCAAATGGCCTCCTTCTGCATTGCAGGGATTCTGTGAATGTAAAGAGAGGACAGAGGGAAATCCTAATAGGCCAGATTCCATTTCAGTCATTGACTATGAATGATTTTCTCTCATTAATTTAACTTAAATGAGAATTAGGTTATTGTCAAGTTATTTTTTAAATCAGATTTCCCATTCTGTAACTCCTGGATGGCAAAGATTGGGACAAAAATGTTGATTCTCATTTACTGATCTTCTCCTTCATAATGTTTTTGGTCTGAACGTCAATAACCTCCATGACACATACCTGCTGCCCGCTTTCCCCTACTGTCCTGTGAAGCATTTCTCAGAATATCAAAGAGTTTTTGAGCAAGTGCGGAGAGGTCAGGGGCGTTGTTAAAATCAGCGGGGACAAAATCCTTCACGGGCTTGTGACTGGAGAGGATTTCCTCGAGTGCTATTCGGATATCATCCTACAGAAAAAAGCCAAAGGTCATAAGAGTGAGTCCATGTTTACTGTGCTTTATAATCAAGGATTAGTGGTGTTTGACTGCACCCAAGAAATAGGCAGTCCATGCAGATTCACTGATTCAATTCAGAAATGGAGAATTCAAGGTGGCCCAGGGATAATAGTGGACAATGTTGGGATAATACGCCACAGCAGTTAGAATAGGTTATAGACTGCTTGGTTGTGTGGGGAGAAAAGTAGAATAGATTCACTATTATCATACCATTCACCAGGCCCCATGAATGTTTTCAAGTGCAATGGTTAGATTCTGTTGAAACTACTATTCGCACTTCTGAGAAATAAGCCACACAAAATAATATTGGAAAGATCACAGAGAAGAACCATAACTAGGCCATGTACAGAGGAGGTTCACCAGGATGTTGCCTGAGATGGAGCATTGGAGCTATAAGAAGAGACTGGATAGGCTTGGATTGTTTTCTTTAGAACACAGTAGGATAAAGGGGGCAGAAGCTTGACGTGTGTGAGATTATGAGGGGTATGGACAGGATGGGTAGGGAGCAGCTCTTCCCCTTGGTTGAGGGGTCACTCACGAAGGGACATAGTTTTAGTGTGAGAGGCAGGAGGGGACTTGAGATTTTAAAAGTCACTCAGAGAGTGGTGAGAATCTGGAATGCACTCCCTGGGAATGTAGTGGAGGCCGGGAATCTTACAAGCTTTAAAAAATATTTGGATAAACACTTGAAATATTAAAACATTCAAGGATATGGGATAAGTGCAGGAAAATGGGATTAGCGTAACATTAGTGGCAGTTGCTGCCAGTGCAGACTTGATGTGCCGAAGAGCTTTTTCCGCACTGTATGACTCTCTGACTCTGAACAAATATCCCAGGAATAAAGGATAAATTGGGGGGGGGGACTTCATTATAGAATCATGGAACCCTACAGTGCAGAAAGAGGCCCTTTGGCCCATCAAGTCTGCACCGAACACAATCCCACCCAGGCCCTACCCCCATATCCCTACATATTATACCCCCTAATCCCTCTAACCTACGCATCCCTGGACACTAAGGGGCAATTTCTTAGCACAGCCAATCAACCTAACTCGCACATCTTTGGACTGTGGGAAGAAACTGGAGCATCCGGAGGAAACCCACGCAGTCACCAGGAGAATGTGCAAACTCCACACAGACAGTGACCCAAGCCAGGAATCGAACCCAGGACCCCGGAGCTGTGAAGCAGCAGTGCTAACCACTGTGCTACCGTGCTGCCCATACATCCAGCCAATGGCACCGCTGCAATACTGTCCTGGAGGAGGATATTCACTGAGCCCACATTCTCGGCAGGGAGTTACACACGGAGTATAAACTGGAGATTTTGTTGCATGGTGTTATTTCGCATTCCTGTTTACTTGCCCGTTGGTCCCTTCTGGGAGTGTGAGGCATTGGTGAATGTGGCTAATACATTCACAGACAGCTCCTCGTCCAAGCCTGATCTTTGTCACGAGAGTACAGGTACCAAATGTAAGATAATTGTGCTGAGCACAGTTATGGTGGTTTACTTACATTGTTGGGAATTGCTTTAAAATCATCAGGTTTTAGGACTGCAAGCAAGTAACGCAACTCAGTGACTTCATCTAGTGTCCAATTTGAAAGAGGCCTAGGTTTAAAGAAAAAATTGGTAAAATTACGCTAATAATAATCAAGCACATTATTCATTCAGACTCTGAAAAATTCCAGGCAGCACGGTGGCACAGTGGTTCACACTGCTGCCTCACAGCGCCAAGGACTCGGGTTTTATTCCCGGCTTGGGTCACTGTCTGCATAGAGCTTGCACGTTCTTCCCATGTCTACGTGGATTTCCTCTGGGTGGTCTGATTTCCTCCCACAGACTGAAAGACGTGCTGGTTAGGTGCATTGACCTGAACGAATGCCAAAGTGTGGCGACTAGGGGAATTTCACAGTAACTTCATTGCAGTGTTAATGCAAGTCTTACTGGTGACTAATAAATAAGCTTTAACTCTTATTCAACTAAAGCTGGAGTTAACAAGAACAGTTGTAGTTAACCCCCTGTTTTGAACTCACGGAAAAGCTGACAGGATCTTCTCTCTCAGGGCATTTTCCCTCTCTCCGTCAAACCGTCCACATTCTCGAAATTGATCAACAATTTCGACGAACACAGTGTTGTTTATGTTGGCAATTTCCTTGGGACTAAATTCACAGACCAGGGAACCCAAACTGTTGACTTCTTCCTCCGTCATTGAGGATGCATTCAAATCCTGTCAACAGAACAAAACTCAAATTAAAAATCACTTCAGCTGTTTTTTATGCATTAAATTTAAACAAGTTATTTGATTATTATAAGGACAGCAAGCTGCAAAATGAAAGAGGCTTTTCAGCTAATTAGTTCTTGTTAGCAATTACCTTTCAAGCAAGCATGTGTTTCTCATCAAATTGATCTGTCCAATTTACTCTTCCGCCTAACACTTTGCTTTCATCCACCTATTCAGTCTTAAATGTTGTAAGCTTTACCCTCCAACATTCCCTTAGAAATGTGAATTCCACAGCCTCAGAATTCCTTGGGTCCCACAGTTTCTTCTGCCTTCTTTGCTGAAATTGCCTCCATTTTACCATGTATATCTGACCCAATGGCCAGGATTCTCCCATCTCGTACAGGCCCAGGCATCGCTGCCAGTGAGAACTGGCGCCCAGTCAAATCTCCACTCTCTGCAGCGGGACTGGAGAATCCCAGCCGCGGGTACAGTTGGAGAATTTTGGCCACTGTCTTTTTTTATTTGATTTGATTTATTATTGTCACATGTATTAGCATAAAGTGAAAGGTATTGTTTCTTGTGCACTATACAGACAAAACATACCATTCATAGAGAAGGAAACAAGAGAGTGCAGAATGTAGTGTTACAGTCATAGCTACGATCTAGCGAAAGATCAACTTAATGCAAGGTAGGTCCATTCAAACGTCTGACAGCAGCAGGGAAGAAGCTGATTCCTGAATTCTTTAACCATGGATACTAACTTAATCTATCCACCCTGCTCCATTCTTTAATTTCAAACCTTTCTATCAGACCTGTGTTGTTAGAAATGATTCATGACTTGTCCATGTCTGTTGAGGTGGATGCAGGTAGTATATAAACATGACGGAGAACTTCTGGCATTTTCAGGTTTTACTTGAGTTTTCCAGCATCTGCAATATTTTGCTTTCAACCGAGACCTTATCCACATTTAATATAGGTTCATCGTTAGCCTACAGACTTTATTTTCTATGGATCTCATGATAAAACCTTGAATTTGATCATTTTTTTCCACAATCTTATAAATCTGATACATATTTTGGAAATCTTACAAAATTCCTTTGTTCTCCCACAGAATTCAAATAAAATATTATTCAGGATATAATCAGTATTTTTTTACTAACAGATATCACATTACATTTAGTAACATTAGAATTCCATCTCATTCGTTACTTTTTTTTACCCCATTCCGTTATCGTCATCTTTAGTACCAAAATTGTTCGGCACTCGCTTCCCTTGATGCTTACTCCAATCACTGATATACATGGTGCCCAGATCTCTATCATTAATCACTTCCACCCACTTTCAATGCTATCCCCAATGCTCACTATACTAACCAAGTTTTAACTTGGCTTCCAACTTCTCATCTATTAGCTTGTCAGATAATTTTCTAATGTCCATGTACACTACAACTGCTAGAAACCTAATAATAGAATCCCTTCAGTACAAAAGGAAGCCATTCGGTCCACTGAGCCTACACCAACAACAATCCACTTAGGCCCTGCCCCCACAACCCCATGTATTTTCCCCAATAATCCTCCTGACATTAAGGGGCAATTTAGCATGGCCAATCAACCTAACCGACACATCGTTGGGGTGTGGGAGGAAACCGGAGCACCAGAAGGAAACCCATGCAGATATGGGGAGAACATGCAGACTTCGCACAGACAGCCACCAAAGGTCAGAATTGAACCCAGGTCCCTGGTGCTGTGAGGCAGCGGTGCTAACCACTCTGCCACCATTCAGCCCTTCATTATCCTGCCATTCAATGCAATCATCTGTTGCCCCTCCTGCACTCCCCCTTCTGCTCCCTGTATATCCTTGTTTCCTACAGTCAATACCTTAAAAAAGTGAATGAAACTTATCAAGCAGGGTTGTTCTTTCTCAGCACTGATGCAGCAGTGTTGGAGCTGCTACGCCACTGTACATTTTGAGTTCAAATCCAGTCCAAAATGAATGAGGAAAGCATTTTATCTTTCTCTGCAGGAGAGGCTACCCATGAAATGAATTGGTTCACTCCTACACTTGTTCTTATTAAACTAGGGCTCACAAAGCAAAACCGCTCATATTTGGCAGTATGTCGATGACATCAGCCAAGCAGACCGTCAAGATGGCGGCTGTGGGAGGTGTGAAAATGCCTGGCAGCTAGAAGCTTTAATGAGTCAACCGAGAGAGAATTAGCTAAAGCAGTTGATCAGGCTATATCTGAAGATATTGAAGCCGGTACAGGAATGATTTAAGTGAAAATGCACTGACACACTGAAGAATCACCTCAAACAAAATTTCTTTATTCCAGATTTTGATCACTGGGTGGCACGTGGCACAGTGAATCGCATTGTTACCACACAGTGTCAGGGGACCCGGGTTCAATTCCCATCTTGGGTGACCGTGTGGAGTTTGTACGTTCCCCTGATATCTGCGTGGGTTTCCTCCGGGTGCTACGGTTTCCTCCCACTCTCCAAAAGAGAATGTGCAGATTAGGTGCATTGCCCATGCTAAATTCTCCCTCGATGTACCCAAACAGGCGCTGGAATGTGGTGACTAGGAAATTTTCACAGTAACCTCAATGCAGTGTTAATGCAAGCCTACTTGTGATACTAAAAACAAACCTGAAACTTTAAGTTTACATGTTTTCCCTCATCTGTGTGGGTTTCCTCTGGATACTCTGGTTTCCTCCCACACTCCAAAGATGTGGGTCAATTGGCCGTGGTAAACAGACCCTTAGTGTCCCAAGATCTGTAGGTTAGGGAGGGTTAGTTGAATAAATGTGGAGGTTAACAGTGATAGGGTCTGGGTAGGTCGGTGTGGACTCAAGGGGTTGAGCAGCCTGCTTCTGCACTACAGGGATTCTATGATTCTATGAACTAATGTTTCCTAAAGCAGCCAGCTCTATTCACTTGCTTTCAGATACTTTTCCAACAAAAGGAGGAACTGCAAAAGCATTGCCGGTTCTTCCATTCTCCTCCATGGCTTTGCTTACTAAAATTACAACAGTAGCTTGATTCCAGGACTTGCACCAGTATTTTCGTTACCGTACAAACACAGCATAAATCCATAGTCAGGATTAAACCTGCAGTGTGGCAGTATCTGGAAGTCTTGGTGTTGAGTCAGTTTGGAGCTTTGACATTAGGACAAAATTGAAACTCCCCGTTACCGAATCAAAGCTTGGAACATTATTCTTTTCCTGCACGTGCGTCCCTCTCCTTCTTCAGTTCTGATTCGCTTCTTCCTCCCTTACTCTTATCTCTGATACAAAATTCCTTCATTCTCCCACAAATAAAATCTCATCCGGATATAATTAATGCTTTCTTTTACTAAGTACGTTCAATAACATGGGAATTCCATCTCATTGGCTACTTTTTTTTCATCCATTTTGCTATCTTATCAATATATCCTTCAATATAATCAGAACACTTCAAGACGAGCTTCATTTGATGTTTACCTCAATCACTGAGAGACACAGTGCCCAGAAATGGTCCCAGGGCTCAATCATTAATCACTTCCACCCAGTTTCAATGCCTTCCTCAATATTCCTCCACCAATTTCTTTAGCATTTATCCGACTGAGCGTGGAGATCCAGAATTGATGCAGGGGCAGGGGGTGAAAGTGGTGACAACGGAAAATGGATTAGAGTCAGGAAAGGAATGTGAAACAGATTAGGGGTGAGATGTGACACCGCAGCAGTGTTTGGAGATCACGGTTTGAGAACCATTAATGTCGAAAGCCCGACCTTACCTGCACTAGCTTTAATTCCCAGTTCTAGTTTTGCCTGTGTGGCAAATAAACTTAAATCAGAAAATCAATTTTCATTTCCAACTTCCAAATCAATATTTTTCAATCCTGTAACTTCCTTTTGAACTATCCTAAAGATTTTGTCACACTGTGATTGCTTCCGAGCTTTGTGAGGGATCTGAACTTGGTGGAATTCAGTATGTTACCTGGCTCCCAACTGGGAACAATGCAAAGGTTACTTCAAATCCCTCAAGGGAGTGAGTTGAAAATAGAATTGAGCGCAAAACTTGACAGAGAAGGTTTGCGATAGGTATCAGTCAACAATGGTCTTCCAAGATCACAGGCGGGATTTTCTGGCCACATTCGCCCAAGACAGGAGATTCCCGCCCAAGGTGAATGGACCTTTGCATGGTCCGCCCCACCTGCTACAATTCCGATGGAGGTTGGGGGGGGCGGTGGGGACAGGAGAATCTGCCCCAGGCTTGGAGGGCTGAAGGGCCTGTTCCTGTGCTGTACTTTCTTTGTTCTTTATACGTGCTTTGAAAATCGGCCGTTGTGCAATGGATGGTCATAATGCTTCTGAGCAATACTGGGCGAAATACTGGGGTGACACGGTAGCACAGTGGTTAGCATTGCTGCTTCACAGCTCCAGGGACCTGGTTTCGATTCCCGGCTTGGGTCACTGTCTGTGTGGAGTTTGCACATTCTCCTTGTGTCTGCGTGGGTTTCCTCCGGGTGCTCCGGCTTCCTCCCACAGTCCAAAGATGTGCAAGTTAGGTTGATTGGCCATGCTAAATTGCCCCTTAGTGTCCCGAGGTGTGTAGGTTAGAGGGATTAGTGGTAAAATATGTAGGAACATGGGGGTAGGGCCTGGGTGGGATTATGGTCAGTACAGATTCGATGGGCCAAATGGCCTGTTTCTGTACTGTAGGAATTCTATGATTCTATGAAATACTGTGCCTTCCCTGTGGCAGGTTTGGTGGCAGGAGGAATGGTGGGGCGAAGGGGTGGTAGAATTTGGGGTCAGAGGATGGTACTCCACTGCCTTTCCACCTCCACCCTAAGTCTGTGGTGGAAAGAGGGTTGTGGAAGATCTCCTCGACCTACTGTTATAATGTAACCAATCATAACATGTTGTGAGGGTCAGCTGACACACTAGACAATGTGACCAATGGCAACATGATGTAGTGGTCAGCTGACCAATTATAAATAGAAAGCAGATAGAACATAGAACATAGAACATTACAGCGCAGAACAGGCCCTTCGGCCCACGATGTTGCGCCGACCAGTTACAAAAACAATGACCCACTAGCCTATACCAATCCCTTTTCGTCCATAAACCTATCCATAGATCTCTTAAACGCCCCCAAACTAGGCGCATTTACAACTGCAGAGATGGAGATTGCAGAGAGTATTTGTGGTCCTGGATGTGGCCCAAGTGGTGGTGTAATGAGGTTTCTTCATAAAACCTTTACTTTGATTTACTTGAAGAAGTTAATTCTTTTATTGCTTGCTACTGGAACATTCTGACTGCCGGGTGAACACTCACTGCCAAACGAGGCTGTAAAATGAACAACTAATGCCCACTTAAGGACATCATCTCGCTTCAACAGTGCATGCGCAGTAATCCCGTACTGCTAGACTCCCACCGCTGGCTCGCATAGCAACCCTGCGTCACCAGCTGTGCGACCTACCCCCCCACGCCCTGATCATTGGCCCTCCGTACATGTCTGGGCCAACTTTAGCAGCTGGGGGAAATCGCCCCTTAGTCTCTGATTGAGGAACCCAGCCAAGGGAAGGGGGGGTGGGGGGTGCGGTGTTGGTAATGGGCACACCCTGCCCATGCTGCTGACTCCACTCTTCCACAACGCTCACCGCACAATGTACCCTCCCATCATCACTCGTCTGCACCTGGGATCCAACAGTGATCCTTGGCTTTGGGTGGGTGCAGTGCTGGTAGCAGCCACTGTTACCCTGATGGCACTGCAGGTCATTTGAGCTGCTGACCTCTGATTGGCCCCATTACCGGGGCTGCGTTCACATATATATTTCATGGATGTTTCCCCGTCCTTATTGCTCCAAAGGACAATGCGTTTGAACGCACTTGCGTTTGAATGTGTGGAGAAACAAAGTACGCGCAATGCAGAAATACATTTTTCAAATCCCAGCTATTTATATCTGACACCAATCCATAGACAAATAGCTTACCAGCAAAAACCTAGAAGCACAAGATTATTAGCAGCAACAGGATATAGAATTTCACAAGGCAGAGGATAATTTATTCCCTGCAAAAACAAGTCAACTAATTATGCTAATTCAACATGGTGTGTTTGGGGCCTTTTGACGCACAACCAACTAGTCTGCTGCTGATCTTTTAATTAATAGATTAGGATTAGCCGAGCACAAACGCTGAGGTTTGAGGAAGTTACCCTTCGTATTAAAATCAAAATAATTTGAAAATCAATTTTTGGATGGAAGCTGAACCAATGGAACATTTATTTCACTTATGGGGTTGGTTGGTGTGAGGTACTTGTGATTTTATAATGAATATTGTATCACCTTTTTCTTGCACCTTAATTAACTCTGTGGGCCTTGTTGATGGTTTCAGTGCTCCGAATCTGATTTAAATTTAAAATGATGAATAATTGCAGTAAATTGTCAATGTGTGTTCTGCATAAAACACAGCAAAACCCATTAATAAACCATGCCGATTTTTGGAAAGCAAAACAGATAAACTGATAATGTCCACGGTTTAAAGAGAAAATAATGAACAAAATACTGCAAGCATGGCCTGTATTAATTACTGAACTTGCTAAATTTATTCTAAACTTGACATGGAAAGAGATATTTACTGATACCGATATGGGGATTGTCTGGTTTACTTGTCAAATGCCTGCCATCATCAGATAGCTGTCACTTACACAGAAGAAGGTTAGATGATGAAAACTGATTATACTCTATTTGCTATTTGTTCATAATGAGACTGCGGACAGAATTAATGCAGGTTTGAAGGTCTTGACATAAGCTGGAGCGCCAATAAGAACCGCATGTCACCTATTTTCGAGAAGGTAATTGCATCTTGTTCCATTCAGGCACTTCACAAGTTATACAATGGTTCGCACTGCTTCACAGTGCCGAGGACCCGGGTTCGATTCCTGGCTTGGGTCACTGCCTGTGCGGTGTCTTGATGTTCTCCCCGTTTCTGTATGAGTTTCCTCCAGTTGCTCCGATTTCTTCCCACAGTCCAAAAGACGTGCTGGTTAGGTGCAGTGCCTATGCTGAATTTTCCCTCAGTGTACCCGAACAGGCGCCAGAGCGTGGCGACTAGGGGATCTTCACAGTAATTTCATTGCAGTGTTAATGTAAGCTAGTTTGTGACTAATAAATAAACTTTAACTTTAAACTTGTAGCAGGTCTTCTGTCAAAACCATGGATCCTGAGGAAGAATTCTCACCGGAGGTATCACTAAACAGAAAACAGCAAATAAACTGGACTCTATCCTCTATTGTTTTCCACTGAGAATTCAACTAATTCTCAAGGTGAATTTCTATCTCAGAACAGATTAGTCTTCTCGGTAGCATTTCATGGCATTGTGTCCAAAAGCGCTATTGTTAACTTTATGGGAAGAGGAGAAGTGCCTTCGCTCAGGGGCTTGTGAATCTTTGGAACTGCCCATCCTAGGTGTATGCTCCATCACTGAGTTATTTAAGATGGAGAGAAATGAGAGGGAAACAGTTTTTCTGTCTCTTAGGCATCAGGGATATATGGGGAGCAGGAGGGAAAGTGGAGGTGAGGTGACAGATAAGCCACGGTTGTATTGAATGGAGGAGAAAGCCTGCAAGGTAAACTTGCACTTTTTTAACAATGTATTCTTCACCTGGATATGGGCATCGCTGTGCCTACCACCTTCTATCTTCTCAATATGTAATAACAAGACAAGACAAATTACAGTGGGCAGCATTACAATTGGGTAATGGGACAAATACTGCACAATGCAATATATTACATACATTGTTTAATGTTATGAGGTACTGTTCTCTTTAGTAGATTACACACAGCCTTCAACAGAAACAGGTAGGGTGGGTGAAGTAATTTTTAGCTTTTTTTTAATCCTTTGCGTGCATAGCATAGTGATTAGCACTGCTGCCTCACAGTGCCAGAGATTCCTGGCTTGGGTCACCGTCTGTCCAAGTTCTCCCCATATCTGTGTGAGTTTCCTCCGGATGCTCCTGTTTCCTCCCACAGGCCGAAAGTCGTGCTGGTTAGGTGATTTGTCGAGGCTAAATTCTCCCTCAGTGCAGCCGAACAGGTGCTGGAGTGTGGTGACTAGGGGATTTTCACAGTAACTTCATTGCAGTGTTAATGTAAGCTTACTTGTGACATGAAAAAAATCTTAAGTTTAAACTTTAGCAGTGATGAACATGTGGTAAATGCTCTTTTTTATTTTTGCTTGGTGTGTCTTTTTCTAGGTTTAAAGCGAAAGAGAGACAAAAGCCCTCCAGCTAAAATAAATAAACTTCATTCTAATTGAGATAAAGGAGGGTGAATTTGTTTGTTCTGATGTCAGAGTTTGGACAATGCGTGACTGAATTGTGCTAGTATTTAAAATCCAATTTGTAAGTGTTTTTATTTGTAGATTTGATTGTTCAGATACTTTGACTGGAAAAGGTAGAACAACCTCAAAGTAAAAAATCATTACTAACAATTATTTACTCCTTTTCTTTTCCCTGTTCCCCCCCCTGCCCCTTCTGTAAATGTGTTAGGTTCTCAAATTACACTCAACAAAAGACTGATAACAAAGCATATTTTATTCTCCTGCTCAGCAGCTCTTTTAACACTGATGCTCTGCCCATGCTCCTGAAACGTGACCCCCTCTTTTGTAGCTGCATCGACACGTAATCACATGGCCATGTTCACTCGTATCCAACCATCTTCTGCTGCTTCATCAATGACCTTCCTTTCAACATAAGATGAGAAGGAGAGGTGTTCGCTGATGACTGCACAATCTTCAGCAACACCTCTGACTCCTCAGGCATTCAGAAGCATTCCATGTCCAAATGAAACAACACCTAGACAATATCCAGGCCTGGACTGACAAGTGGCAAGTAGCATTCGTGCCACGCAAGTGACAGACAATGATCATCTCCAACAACAGAGGATTTAACCATTGCCTCTTAATATTCAATGACATTATCATTGCTGAATCCACCATTATCAACATCCATGTGGTTACCATTGACCAGAAACTGAACTGTGCTAGCCATATAAGTACTGCGGCTACCAGGGCAGGTCAAGTGGTGAACAACCACCTCCCTTCTCCCCAAAACCTGTCCACCATCTTTAAGGCACAAGTCAGGAGTATAACGAAATATTCTCCAATTGCTTGGATAAGTGCAGCTCTAACAACACTCAAGAAGCTTGATACCATCCAGGACAAAGCAGCCCACTTAATTGGTACCCCTTCACAAACATTCAATCCCTCTGCCAGTGATAAGCAATGGCACCTTTGTGTGCCATCTACAATTGCACTGAAGGAACGGATCAAGAGTCCTTCGACAACTCCTTCCAAACCCCCAATCACTGCTATTTAGAATGACAAGAGCGCAGACACCCTGGAACACCACCACCTGGAGGTTCCTTTCCAAGTCACTCACTATCCTGACTTGGAAATATATTTTTGGTTGGATTTCAGTTCTACTTATCCGCAACTTGGTTGACTCCATTATCCAAAGGATGATAAGACGATTGGGGTTTTCAACCACCATCCTGCATATCAACGAGCATAACACAGGCCTGAGGTCAAACATGTGACCTCAGGTTCATTTGTCTCAGTCCCACCCCAAGTCCAACTTGTCGTTTACCCACAAAGCCACCCAGGGGACTTCCTGCATTGAAGCTTCACTGTGAGAAGTCTCACAACAACAGATTAAAGTCCAACAGATTTATTTGGTAGTAAATGCCACTAGCTTTTGGAGTGCTGCTCCTTCGTCAGGTGAGTGGGGAGTTCTGATCACAAACAGAACTCCCCACTCACCTGACAAAGGAACAGTGTTCCGAAAGCTAGTGGCGTTTACTACCAAATAAACCTGTTCAACTTTAACCTGGTGCTGTGAGGCTTCTTATTGTGTTTACCCCAGAATAAGACCGGCATCTCCACATCTTGAAGTTTCACTATCAAGTTTACAATGCTTGGAGTCTGTTGCAAAACAATTTCAGACCCAAAGATTAATCATCAGAGCAAATCATCTTCAAATCAAGGTTCTGCTGATATCTGAGTTCATATCAGCTATGAACCTACTCCAGGAAGTAACAATGCACTTTGCTGATACGAAGTAACTTAGAAAGGAAACTTAAAGTATCTCCACAAGAGGAAAAGTCAGAAATAGGGTCACAAGCATCTCATTCTATTTCAATTGCTTACGCGTGCATTGTAAAACATCAACTCATAGATTTGGCCTTTTGCCAGTGTTGTTTGCTTTTGCTTGTTAAGATGCTAATAGCCAATCAGCTTGTTAAGATGCCAGTGGCAAATATAAAATTAAACCATCCTGTGCTACTTGGCCACACAGTCTAAATTTGGAGTCTAACCTTCTTTATCCGGAAGCAATTTCAGACAGCTAGAATGAAACACTCCAAAGAATGGTGCTCGAGTGAACGTGAATTTGGTAGAGATAGACACAGGGTTGGAATTCTCTGGCTGTTTGTGCAAGTGGGATTCTCTGGTCCCACCGGCATCACTCCCCTGCCGTGAGTTTCCCAGCAGCATGTAATGGCTTCAGTGGGAATTACTATTGACAGAAGCGGAGACCAGGGAATCCCGTCACCAGTGAATGGCTCACCGCCTCCAGTTAGTGAGAAAAACTCTGGGGGGCCAGAGACTCATACCCAGACAGCTCAGAATTTATATTCCTGTGTGTCAACAAAGTATCTTGCCAAGACAACGCTTGGTGAATTGATCAAATTGTACGGAGAGGCATGAGGAGCAGCAACTGGGTGATTTACATGTAAACCCAGGGCTGTGGGATATTTGGCTTCATTACCTGGGTGCCCAACATTGACAAGGTAGACCAAGGAAAAGAAAATTACACAACACACAAACATTTCCAGCTGGGTTTTCACACCCTTACATCAATCGAAGGAAACTCTGATGGGTGGCACAGTGCCAGGGACCTGGAATCCAAGAAGGAGATAGGTATATTTCTAATAAAAAAAGGGGATAAGAGGAGATGGGGAACTGATGGGGAGGTAAATTTGAGACCAGGGAGAGATCACCCATGATCTGATTGAATGGAGGAGCAGGCTCAAAGGGCTGAATGTGACTACTTCTATTCCTAGTTCCTAAGTTCAGCTCTGGTCTTGGGTTATTGTCTATGTGGAGCTTGCATGTTCTCCTCATGTCTGAGTGGGTTTCCTCCAGGTGCTCCCATTTCCTCCCACAGTCCAAAGATGTGCAGTTCAGGTTGATTGGCCATGCTAAACTGCCCCTTCACGTCAAGGCAATTAGCAGGGTAAATACGTAGGATTAAGAGGATAGGATCTGGGTGGGATTGTTGTCAGTGTGGACTCAATGGGCCAAATGGCCTCCTTCTACGTTGTGGGGATTCTATGAAAATTGGTCAGGGTCAAGCTCAAATTCTAAAATCCCAATTCCTCCCTTGGTAGATTTTCCTTTCCACAATCTGTCCAGGGAAAACTTAACACCGAGGTGACGAAGACAAATATCTCCCGCGTCAACTGTCATGAGCTCCAGTGTCCTTAATCATTCTGAACATTGATTGGCTGCCACCTTATGGTTACAAGGCAGATCATGTCAGAGTGAAGGATAATGAAATGCAAAATCTGACAGACTTTTTAATAGAATGTTTACTGTGGAGGATAATTTGTACAATCCAGAAGTCAGTGAATCTAGAATTGGGACCTGAAACGTCTCCAGATGGACACTTACTTACACAATCAGTTGGCAGATGTTATTTACCAAACTGTGCATCTGTCATTGGCATTTCAGAATTGAAGCTTTGGGCTGTACTTCACACAATGCACAGAATTAGAGTTCTAACATGCAATGACATTACTGAAATAATAAAAAACCGGCAACAGCGTTAAGGTACTTCTGTGAATGAACCTATTTTACAGCTTTCTCTTTGGTATTCACGCTGCACTACCCCGACTTCAACTTTTCAACAACTACAGATATCAAAGCTGCCTCAAGGAGATGCATGAAATGAAAGTCTACTGGGGTACTCAATCTGCGGAGGGGTGGTCACAGTCCACCAGGGCCCATGAGGAGGAGTCTACTGGACTTGAACCAAATTTACAATAATAATAATATTAGTCACGTGTTGCAACCCATTCTTCCTAATGTCCTGCAGGATGGGACATTTACTGAATGAACCATTAAAGGAACACACTGTTCCTTGTATTCCACTGCGAATCTCATAACATATTTAATTTACATTGGAGGATTAAGGTGGGAGCGAGCCATGCAAACTGCTGCTCTCACCCTAACTCGGATCTCTGCAATGACAGCAGCATCTGATGCTGAGCTGGTTGACACAGGAAGGAGGTGATTGTCACTGAGTGCACAGATCCCCTGCCTTATGTTCTACTCCATCCTCCTCCCTCCTTGTGCTACGTTTCACATTAGAGCTCACGAACCATTCTCCCCTCCCCAACGGCCCCCATAGGGCCCCCACTCCCCAAGTTTTTTCACTATCACTTTCACTGCCTCTGCCACCAGCCATGATGTGGATATGCCACACAGTAAACACAGTAAGAAGTCTCACAACACCAGGTTAAAGTCCAACAAGTTTATTTGATCGTTTACCCACCAGCTTTCGGGGTTCGCCCCTTCGTCAGGTGAGCGGAGAGTTCTGGTCTCAAACAGAGCATATATGAGACCAGAACTCTCGACTCACCTGACGAAGGGGCAAACACCGAAAGCTCGTGGGTTTACTATCAAATAAACTTGTTGGATTTTAACCTGGTGTTGTGAGACTTCTTACTGTGTCCACCACCACCACCAGCTGTGACCCATTATGGGACGAGCTTAGGATTGAAAAAAAGAGATGGCAGAGACAAGTTGGGCCAAAGGGCCTGTTTCCATTGGTGTAAACCTCGATGACTTTATTATTCAGTTCAACTCACCCACTAATTTCAGCCAATGACCCTCTATGCAGCAGTTCTATTTTAGATTTGAATTTTATTATTGTTCTGCCTTTGTTATTTGCTGGAGTCAAACAATAATCCTCTGAAGCAGCAAAGTGGAATACGTTAACATGGAACATATTCAGATTGATACTACCAGCAAAACTACAGGTTTGAAAACTCAGGCGGCACGGTGGCACAATGTTTAGTACTGGCGCCTCACAGCGCCAGGGACCCAGGTTCAATTCCAACCTTGGGTCACTGTCTGTGTGGAGCTTGCACATTCTCCCCATGTCTGCATGGATTTCCTCCAGGTGCTCTGGTTTCCTCTCACAGTCCAACGATGTGGGGGTTTGGTTGATAGGCTGTGCTAAATTGCCTCTTAGTGTCAAGGGATTAGCAGGGTAAATACATGGCATTATCGGGAGGGTCCTGGGTGGGATTGTTATTAGTTCAGGCTCAATGGGCCTGCCTTCTTCACTGCAGGGATTCCATGAGGTAGGTTCTGTGATATATTTTGCACTGTCGAATTCTCTCTCCAGTTTCATAGATTCCCACAGAATAGATGGAGACCATTCAGCCCATCGAGTTTGCACTGAACACAATCCCACGCAAGCCCTATCCTCAAAACACCATACATTTATCCTAGCTGTTCCCGCTGACACTAAGGGACAATTTAACATGGCCAATCCATCAAACCAGCACATTTTTGGACTGTGGGAGGAAATCGGAGCACCCAGGGAAAACCCATGCAGACATGTGGAGAATGTGCAAACTCCACACAGATAGCGACCCAAGCTGAGAATCAAACCTGGGTCCCCGACACTATGAGGGAACAGTGCTAATCACTGTGCCACCCTGTTGCCTTTAAGGATGGAGTCACACTAAAGTATAATTACCATCATGTTGTTAAAATGATATAAAGGCACTATTCATTCATGAGGAATTGGGCAAATGTTGTGAGTTCATTAATTTAGACTTGGCATATAAGAATAGCTTTACATTGGTAGAACTTTTGAAGATGCCAGCAGCAAAGGTGTGTGTGTGTGTGTGTGTGTGTGTGTGTGTGTGTGTGTGTGTGTGTGTGTGTGTGTGTGTGTGTGCTCTGCTCAAAAGTAAACTAAAAGCGAATTGCATGGCACACATGACATCTTGTGATGTCATGCTGCAATCCCTTAAAGACACTTTACAACAATGACAGCGATGCTGGCTGGTCTTCGGTGTACTGCATTCTGTCATCACCTGCGAGCCCTGACTTTGGATATTAACAGTTTCACTTACAACGGAGGGTATCAAAGCCCAATCTGATTGCTCATACCCAATGAGCTCAGTGTTCAACCTTCCTGGATTGCCTTGGGGGTCACCAGGAGCAAAACTTTCTAAGCCCAAAACTATTGTGAACAATAATTCCTTTATTCATTATAAGATATTAGCAAATTGGGTTGGGGGTGGGGAGTGTGGAAGCTGCTTGACTGATAATCAAGCAGAGAGCCCAGGCTGACTGATGTATCAGGACCTGAAGGTGAGGGAGTCTGCATGTGAAGGAAGGATTAAACAGACAAAAAATCAGATGATTGGGACTCATGTGAAGGAAAAGGCACATTCGGGTGGTTGGATGTGTATTTTCTTCAGTGCCTGGATAAGAGCAGAAACGTGGTGAATGGGAGTAGCGCTGATAAAATTTTAATATGGGGGAGAAAAAGTGCCTTGTGGAAATTTTCTAATCTGGGGATGGAAGCTAAGAGAGAGCTCCTGCAGTACAACATTCCAGTGCTTGTCTTAGCTACCACCTTTTGAAATCAGGTGATTTCCCAGGCTGCTGGTGCAGTCCCAAGATAAGCAATAGACCAAAGAATACCTTCAGAGCCTGGTTCTGTCCTTTGCAGACTCATCTTGTTTCTCTATCTGACAGCTGTGGCATGGTTTTACTTTGAGATCAGCTGGAGTGGAGGGATTCAAGCTGGATGACATATTTGATATCAACTACAAGGCCAGAGGGTAGTTGATGGAGTTATTGTCAAACCAAGGAGGAATACTTGAAGAAGTGATTTTTCTACAGACTCTGGCAGTAATCCCTGATGTGCTTTATTCGATTGTGTGCCACTTTCCTCATTCATAAAAAGGTAATACCATTAGAATCTACTTTTCCGAAACGGTTTACTCCATTCATTTCTTTTTCTTTTTCATAGTTTGCGTCTCTTGTATAATAAATATAATTAACTGTGAACTCCACGTTATATAAACTTTGCTATTGGCCATACCTTATCCTTAGGAATTGGAGACTCGGGTGAAAAAGTTTTATATGAGGAATTGTTGCTCGGAGAGGGTTTAAAGCTGGGAGACATTGGGTGGGATTTTACGGCCTTACTCATTCCGAAACCGTAAAACCCCACCCGAGGTCAATGGAGCTTTCCACGATCCATCCCTCATGTGCCCCAATTCCCATGGTGGGTGGAATGGTAAAAATTCCAGCCATTGAATTTAAAATCACATGAGTGGGGAAGGAATAGATGCCAGATAAGGATAAGCATTCTGGCTGAGAGACTTGAAAGTCTTTATATTCTTGAAGAAGTAACACATCATAAGAACATAAGAACATAAGAAATAGGAGCAGGAGTAGGCCATCTAGCCCTTCGAGCCTGCCCCGCCATTCAATAAGATCATGGCTGATCTGTCGTGGCTCAGTTCCACATTCCCACCCTCTCCCCACAACCCTTAATCCCCTCTCTTATCAAAAACCCATCAACCCACGTCTTAAAAATACTTAGCGAGGCAGCCTCCACCACTTCAACGGGCAGAGAATTCCAGAGATTCACCACCCTTTGAGTGAAGAAGCTCCTCCTCAACTCCGTTCTAAACCGCACCCCCCCCTTTATCTTGAGGCTGTGCCCCCTCGTCCTACTATCCTTTCTGAGCGGGAAGAGTCTCTCCACCCCATTCATCATCTTATACGTCTCAATGAGATCTCCCCTCATTCTTCTAAACTCTAACGAGTACAAGCCTAATTTATTCAGCCTCTCCTCATAGCTCAACCCCCTCAACTCCGGCATCAGCCTAGTAAACCTCCTCTGCACTCGCTCCAAGGCCAAAATATCCTTGCGTAAGTACGGCGCCCAAAACTGCACACAGTACTCCAGCTGCAGCCTCACCAATGCCCTATACAGCCGCAGCAAGACCTCCCTACTTTTATATTCAATCCCCCTCGCTATGAAGGCCAGCATCCCATTCGCCTTCCTGACCACCTGCTGCACCTGCAAGCTGGGTTTTTGCGACTCATGCACAAGGACCCCAAGGTCCCTCTGCACCGTCGCCTGCTGCAGTTTTTCGCCACGTAAGTAATAATCCTTCCTACCATTATTCCTACCAAATTGGACCACCTCGCACTTGCCAACATTAAATTCCATTTGCCATTTCCTGGCCCATTCGCCCAGCCTATCTAGATCCTTCTGTAGTCAAAGCATCAATATAAAAGTCTCTGGGCAAAGTTACACTTCACAGATTACATTTTGACCTCATTACGCTGATTTGGCCAAGTGCTTACAAAGTTGGGGATGGGTTGTGGCGTAGGGTGATGGCGTTGGGGTCAAAGATGCATTGAAGTCAGGTCAAAAAAACTGAGGTTAAAGATTATGAGGAGGATCAATCGCTGCTTTAATCCTAAACCTAACACTAATGCAGAGGCCAAAAGATACACAAAAGAGAAGGGAGTAAGTACCCCTTCTGGAAAAAAGGTGTTACTTTACCAAGAGGCTAAAACAGAAACTGAGGTTTGGATTTGTACAGGAAATGAGGATGACTTACCAAGATGGCTGCCAGGAGAGCATGACACTAGTTATAGAAACATAGCATGAGGAGGCCATTTGGCCCTTCCAGTCTGTTCCACCATTCATTACAATCATGGCTGATCATCCAACTCAATAGCCAATCCTGTTTTCTCCCCATAAGCTTTGATTCCATTTGCCCCAAGTTACGTGACATAATATTTTATCTATCTTATTAACCACAGCATACTTACAACAAGCAAATATTTGGATTTCATAATTTCTGCAAAACTTACCAGGCAATCGATGGAGTAATCAAGAAGTTCTCTGCGTCTGGGTGAACTTCGGGGCAGCATTGTGATATTAGCCTGGCTGATCAGGTCAACCATGTTAGAGCACAAATCTTGTGGAATGAGCTTCAAATCCTTAATGTCCCTGCAACATACAAGTTATATATGTGTCAATAACAGTAACTAGCATTAACATGCAAGATCAAAACGGACATGTGAGACAATAATGGAAAAAGCAAGACAAAGATATAGATATTGGATAGGATTTTCTGGCCCTTTGTACTGGCAGGATCTTCTGGTCCCACCACCGATGGACACCCTCTGTAATGGGTTCCATGGTGGAGGGGTGGGTGAGTCACACAAAAAGCCATGGATAGCAGGGGGACTGGAAGATCTCATTAACAGCCAATGACGAACTGTTTTTGCCACCAGAAAACATGCCGCAGGTTGGGGGGTGTGGGACAGTGGGAATAGGAAGGTGGAAAATCTCCCCTATTCGGTCAGATGACTAAAACGCTTGGTCAAAGCCTTGGTTCCGAAAGGAGGGGGAAGAGGTGGAGGAGGGAAAAGGTTTAGTGATGGGTTTCCAGACCTAGCAGCCAAGGTGTCTGAAGGCACGACCGCGGTGGTGGGGAAAAGGGAAGGGGGGCTTGTAAAGGAAACCAGAGCCATTGGAAATATTGCATTCTTGCAAAGGGAGAGCAGATAGAGGTGTCTTTCTGTGGGCATCTGCACAGGAGGCTAGAAAAGCATTTGTCAAATTAAAAAAAGCATTCAAATTATATCTTTTTTTGCTGCCCTCTTTCCATTTTCCACGTAACTTCATTTTTTTGGTTATGGTTGGGGGCCTCAAAAGCTGGAAGTGGCTCGGGCCTCTGAAAGGGCCTGGTTGTAGCATACTGTTCATGTCACAAAAGCCATTCCCATTCAAGATTGGAGAATTCAAAAGGAAAGATATTTTGCAGACAGTGCATAACTTTTTTAAAATTAGATTGTGATAAGACACCTGATATTTTTGATTCCCTGAGTTCTGTCTCCATGTTTTCTTAATTAAAATTACAGTTCCCTTCAGACATTTTACCAGAGGCAGAAAATAATCACAGTTTATTTATTTTAACAGGAACCAACTCAAAAGACACACTAATAAAATGTAACTTCAGGTCTCCATGTTCTCAAATTAAATTAAAATCTACCATGACTGAGGCAGTGAAGAACTACTGTGCATGTGCCAATCTCAGCACTGACAGATGGGGCGGCACAGTAGCACAGGGGTTAGTGCTGCTGCTTCACAGCTCCAGGGACCTGGGTTCGATTCCCAGCTTGGGTCACTGTCTGTGTGGAGTTTGCACATTCTCCTCGTGTCTGCATGGGTTTCCTTCGGGTGCTCGGGTGCACAGTCCAAAGATGTGCGGGTTAGGTTGATTGGCCATGCTAAAATTGCCCCTTAGTGTCCTGAGATGCGTAGGTTAGAGGGATTAGGGGGTAAATATGTAGGGATATGGGGGTAGGGCCTGGGTGGGATTGTGGTCGGTGCAGACTCGATAAGCTAGATGGCCTCTTTCTGCACTATAGGGTTTCTATGGCTCTAGGATCTAAGGCGACACATCAGCACATATCCATTCCTTCTTCTCCCATTTCACGTCCCTCTGTCTCATACAAATATCTTTTGAGTTGCAAGATTCAGGTCGCATCAGCATGCAGCCTTTTGCTTTCAGTCCCCTTCTCTCATCACAACTCAGAACTTGTGCCTTTCTCTTTTCAGAACTCAACTCGAGAAGTCAACATTGGAAGAGGAAGAGATGAAAGAGCAGAAGGAACACTGTCATTCTCACCGAACGCTTGCAAACAACAGCTCAGATGCTGGAAGTGTGTAGCTGAGAGGGAAGCTTAGAGGTAGAATTCACACTTGGTGCTACTTTTAGAAATTAGCAATATGCCGAGTATATTGTTACAAACATCTATATAAGCTGTCATTTAAGCTGTCTCACTTAATTTGGGATAAAACAGAATTACCTAGACTGGGGGATGGTGAAATCAGAATCAGATACAGGTGATTTGGTTGTGAGAGGGCAGAGTTCCAGGTTCAAACACATTGCAGTGCCTGTTTTTGCTTATTCAAGAGGTAACTGGCCCAAATGCAAATTCTCAATCAGAGAGAGACAGAGAGTGAGTGAAAATAACTACTGCTATACAGGCAGAGGGAAAGACTGCTTTTGTTTTTGCCACTTCCCGTTTGAAGAGATGGGAATTGTAGAGATTTGAAGTCCAAGCAGGTACGAGAGGATGCTTTTTTTGCTGAAAACCAATTAAGTGATACACAGGGGATTGTGTGAAGGAACTTGAAAAGGACTCCGGAAGACTGGCCCTGGTGTCGCAAGGGGAATAGTACATGTTGAGTAGGGGGACAAGTCTGTAACTTGACCTACATGCCACACATCTGCTGAGATGGGTATGATCCTCCCAGCCTGCTGCGCTCAAGCAGGGGCCATTTAGCGGGCTTCCAGCGCAGAGCTGCATAGTTTACTTAATGACTATTATGATATAATTTATATTTTATTAGTGGGTTCGCAAGAGTCTTCCCTCCCACCCCACCTGGTCAGGAGTGTTTCAATCCAGTGGGGTTTACAACAGCTCCCCACTTGCAGGAAGCTGGCAGCTCAACTCTGCGGGAGTGAGGAAGGGGCCATCGAGGGCCCTCGGGATGTCAGGGGGAAGGGGGCTGCCTCCTGGACATTGCCAGCTTCACAGTGCCTGGTCTCCGGCACTGCCCAAAGGGCAAAGTGGAAATGCCCAGGGGGCATCTTGGCACTGCCCACTGGGCATCGGGCAGTGCCAACGGGGGAGGGGGGCTTCATGGTGGGGTGGGAGTGGGAGGTTCTGCTGCCATTCCACAGAGGGATCATTGGCAGAGTGAGGGAGGCCAGGGATCAGGTCTGGCCATCAGGTTGGGGAGGGGTCAGCCTGTCAGGGGGGGGTTCGGAGCGACAGGAGGGGTGGGGATATCGGGTGATCAGGTCTACCGAGTGGGAGGGAGGTCAAGGCCAGCCGTGGCACGGTCAAGGCTGGCCCAGACATGGTCCAGGGGGGGCCAGTGATCATGCCATAGGGTCGTCAAAAGGGCAGCGATGCGGGGTCATGGGGCTGGCCAGCGACCGAGATGTCAGCAGTGCAGGACTACTGCGCATACACTAATCTTGACACTGAAAGATCGGCGCAGGCACAGTGGCCCGCTCAGCACTATACCACCGGCCTCGCCAACAAGAATAGGCTTGCATGAATCACTCTTGGGCTCTTTGTGATGTGGGAAAATCATTTTGAAAATCCCACTGAAAAAAAAATGGGATATACGCCAGATCGATGTGAATTTGACACTTAGAATTTTTTTTGGGAGAATCGCCCAGGAGGTGTGGGGTTCAGTTGCATTAATTAAATAATATGGAAGTACTTTTTTTGTAGTTTAAATCTGCCAACTAAATAATGTTTAGTCAATGTCGTTTTTAGTTTGTCACATGTGATTCTTTCTGTCAGTAATTGGGAAATTTGTATCTGGACCAAAAGACCACAGGACATAAGAACATAAATAGGCCATTCAGCCCATCGAGAATGCTCCACCATTCTCTTGAAATGATAACCCTCAACTCCACCTTCCTGCATTATCCCCATATAACCCTTGATTCATTTACTAGTTAACCTTGAACACAGCCCTCTGCCATAACCAATTCCAGATTCACAATCTGCGGAGATTCACAATCTTACCTCTCTCTTAAATGGGCAACCACTTATTCTGAGGTTACATCAAAGATCAACAGACCTTTGCATGGTCTGACACCCCCCGCCAGCCAGCTACGATTCCCGTGGGAGACAGGATGGGAAAATTTCAGTCCGTGTGTCCCAATAATGTCACTCCTTCTTCTTCAAAACTCCAATGAGTATAAGCCCAACCTCTCCTCATAAGAAAATCCCTCCGTACCTGGGATCAACTTCGTGAACCATCTCTGGACTGCCTCTCTTGATCAACACAGGGATTGTAACAAGATATTTTCCATATATAAATCAGTTTGGAATAGGTTAGTACTAGAAGTTAGATTTTACTGAAAACTGCTGAAAGTTTATTTTGTCTAGAGACAAACCTAATGGGATAATTACATTTGGGTAATTTTGTTGCAGATAGCCCGAAAGGTGTCTGTGGTCAGAGAAGACCACTAGAATATTGGGAGAGTAATTGCGTTGGTATTTCAAATAAATAACAACGTTACAAAGCCATGTTAAAAGTTTCAGTTAACTTAATCTAATTAAATGCTTGCAAAAGTTAATTCGTACGTATAAGTAGAATAGAAGTTACTTCCGCGAACCACCGTATGGCTTAGTTGTCTGATAAGGAATTAGAATGTTATACTGCAAAATAATTATGAACACATTATCAACAGGCCTTTGTAATGGTTTTAGGTCAAAAGAAAAGCTGATAATGGGTAAACACAAACAATGATGTCCCTGGAGGTAGGCTTGAAGGCCAAGAATCAGATTTCTGGAACATATTCATGGAACTGAGCATGAGGATCAGAAAAAGATAAGGAAATCAGTAATAAGGAGTACATGAATTGGGAGGGAATAGAGGGATAAAAGCAAATTACTGCGGATGCTGGAATCTGCAACCAAAAGAGAAAACACTGGAAAATTTCAGCCAGTCTGGAAGCATCTGTAAGGGGAGAAAAGAGCTGATGTTTTGAGTCCAGATGATCCTTTGTCAAAGGGAATAGGGGGATATGGACTGAAAGAGGGCAGGAGTCCTTTTTTTATATCTAATTGGGCACTATGATTAGCATGGACTTGCAGGGCTGAAGAGGCTGTTCCTGTGCTGTACTTTTCTTTGTTCTTCTGTTCTTTGTTAAAATTTCTGTACAGGGCAAAGTTAGGCTTTTGCTCCATGGTTTAAACAAGTAATTCAGCATGCCATGTATTAAGAATTATTCTTACATGCTGAATACATCTATCAATATAACACCCAGGTCCACCCATGAGAAAGGATATGAAGCATACGTTTTTGAAGAAAGCAATTGCAGTCAGTACATGGTGGAGAGAAACTCCCAAGGGTGGACCCATGCTGACTTCAGTCTAGTACAGTTGTGTTGTTAGTGCCACCTCTGCTCACTTGCCTTGTCTTGCCACAGACCAAAGTGAATGGAAACCGCAGCACTGTATGTGGTCTAAGGAGAAACCCTAACATCAGAACATTGCTACACCACTCCCTGTGGACTTTGCCAATTTCAAACAGCACAAAATAACCACCAAATTTAGCAAGTGCCTGTATAAATCACTTAGCAATTAACCTGGAACTGGTTGCTGATCCTTTTAAATGAGGTGGGCTGGGATTGTCCCTCCAGCAAGGCTTAGAGGGACTATTAGGTTAAAAATTGCATGCTGACTGATTTCACGAACCACGTACTCTACATACTTGTGGCACACAAGCCTACGTTAATGTCTTACCAAAGAAAGCATGCAATGTGGCTCATACTTTTTGTCAGAAATGTATAATGGATGTCATTTGGAATCAAAGCAACATCTGTAGCACCAAGATAAAACTGGGTTGACGCAACTCAAGTTTGTTTTCAAATGGTATGTAAATGCCAACAGGAAAATTCTTTTGGTATTCTCTTCAAATGTAAACTAGGAAGAGCTGACTGTTTCACTTTGTTTAAAGTTGCCAAAATATTTCACTCTTCTTAAGGTTTGGGGCAGAACACTCCCAGCTGTCCACAGTGGGCCTGGTGATGGACAGTCGCAGTGAAGTTGACGGCAGCCAATAAGTTTGAAATCCACTGGTGTAAATCACGTTGCAATTCTTCCAGTGGTGGGTTAATGGCGGGTCACGTTTCCCCCTGCCTGGGGTGCAAACAGCATTTGCATTAATTTGCATCTCATGAATGCTCATTACAACAGCCACCCGCCAGCATCCCATCAGGCCTTTCAATCTTCCTTCACACCAACGGGAAATTATGTCACCATCAAATTGATTGATAAACAGTGGCGCTTGTTCAGTTTGCCAGAGAATGCGAGGTCGGTGTAATAGCTTGCTGCTGCTGATGTGCTGTGCACCACTCTACCGGGGCAGACAAATTCCTGCCTTCAAATTCTACTCTGCACTAGTCTTCATGGACTGCATCGTGTTGCTGGACCCATGGACATTCCTGTGTCTCCGAGTCAGATCAACACCTGTACCTGGGGATAGAGAGTGCATGAGTTTCCTTCCTCATACCAGTGCTGATCTGAACAGGACTGTTCTGTGGGACTCATTCTGCACCAGTTTTTACTGGTGTTCCATTCTGTGGCGGCCACCATAGCAATGGTCTGAATTTCAACGCGGGGTACCGTGCATGGTAAGGCCAGGGGGATGAGGAGTGTGTAGCCTAACAATAGACAAAGGGGTGGCGGAGGGTATGGGGGCAAAGTGGATGTAATTCTGTGCAAGGAGGGAGGAGATGGGTGAGGGTGAGGGCTTACAATGGCAGAAACAGAGGCAAGGAGGTGGATTAAGATGAACGATAGAAGGCAAATGGAAAACCGAGAGGACTAAAGTGGTTGCATGGAAATCTTACAAACAAGGTCAAGCACAAAGACTCCAAATGCAGTGGGTATATGTCCAGGAGGGGCCTGGGCACCTGGAGGTGATGGACTCAGGGAATAAGGTGATTGAAGCAAGGAATAGGCTTCCTCTGGAGGCTGCTAGCCATTTCCATCTGGGTTGCTAACATCTTGTGTAGGCTGAAGACAGGTAGGCAGCAGAGAGTGATATGATTGTGCTGGGTTAATGTTTAAATATGGTGCTAGGGCCTTCACGGCTCCTGTCCAGCTGATAGCAGGTGGTCAAATCAGTTGCCAGCCTACCAGGGGATTCAGAGGGGAATGTACTTCCTAACCACAGCAGGTTCGGTGGACTGGCTGTGCTAAATTGCCCCTTATTGTCCAAAGGTGTGCAGGTTCGGTGGAGTACAGGGATAGGGTTGGGGGCAGGGGGAGCGGATGGAAGTGAGAGCCTGGCTAAGAAGCTCTTTCAGAGAATTGGTATAGTCTCGATCGACCATATGGCCTCCTTCTGCACTGGGGTTCCCATGGCAATAGGAAAAGACTGTTCAGACCAGTACTCCTTTGTCCCAGTTTTTACTGGTGTTCCATTTTAAACTGTACAAGAGCAGTTTGGAACAATACTCTTATTTCCCTGTTGTTAAGGGGTTGTGTATAATTAATGAGGTTCCAAGTGCTGAATCTGTTGTGGGATCCCACTATTCTGGTTGACGGGAATGGCACCACCGCACCCACTCACTGCTGCAAGTCTCAAAATGGGAGAATTCTGCCCCAGATCCTGAATAAATGATTAGTGGATAGTAATTAATTTGAGAAGACATATTTGATGCAGTTATTGAAGCTACCTATTAAGCCATAATTATTCAATCTTGTACATTTGCATTAATAAATGGGAAGAAAACCAATATATACCAACATGATTACCAGAGAATTCCACCCTGACTAAAGACAGGATTCGAAAATAAGCAATTCCAATTAAGTGTGTAAAATCTGAAGTAACGATAGCAGAGGTATTATCACAATGGCAGCTGACAGGGAGGATTGACAGAGAGCAGGATACTGGCACTCCAGCTGCCAGTACTGGAAGTCTATCTGAAAAGTGTTATCCATCAGTTTCAGTGTCTGATAAAAGAAAAGCGGCTGAAATTCTACCACTGGTAGATGTGATTATTATGAATTGCCACATAGTGTTTAGAGAAACAGCCTGGATACAACATCCATTTAAAAAAAATAGGAGGGGGAATGGAGCCATCAGTTACAAAAGTTAAATTCCTCCTCCACCTTTTAGTCATAATTTAAACTGAGGTGCAGAGCTCCTTAACTGTAAAATTATACATTATAATCTGGAGGGAATTGACCATTGCAGAGGGATTGTGGGGGTTAAAGAATCCAGAGGTTAGAGGTCTTAAGACCATAAAAATGTAGAAGCAGAATTAGACCATTCGACCCTTTGAGTCTGCTCTGACATTCTATCATGGCCAGTAAGTTTCTCAATCCCATTCTCCTGCCTTCTCCCCATAACTTTTGATCCCCTTACCAATCAAGAGTCTATCTATCTCTGGCTTAAATGTACTCAGTGACCTGGCGTTCACAGCCATCTGGAGGGAAAGTGTCTATTGTAGAGGGAATGAGGGTTAAACCTCGAAATTGGTGATCTTGACCACGATCTAATGTCCCTGTTAATTATAGCATGGCCAATCCACCTAACCTGTACATCTTTGGACACTAAGGGGAAATATAGCATGGCCAATTCACTTAAGAACATAAGAAATAGGAGCAGGAGTAGGCCATCTAGCCCTTCGAGCCTGCCCCGCCATTCAATAAGATCATGGATGATCTGAAGTGGCTCAGTTCCAATTTCCCGCCCTCTCCCCATAACCCTTAATACCCTCGCTTATCAAAAACCCATCAACCCGCGTCTTAAAAATATTTAGCGAGGCAGCCTCCACCACTTCAACGGGCAGAGAATTCCAGAGATTCACCACCCTTTGAGTGAAGAAGTTCCTCCTCAACTCCGTTCTAAACCGCCCCCCCTTTATCTTCAGGCTGTGCCCCCTAGTCCTACTGTCCTTTCTGAGCGGGAAGAGTCTCTCCACCTCTATCCTATCCATCCCATTCATCATCTTATACGTCTCAATGAGATCTCCCCTCATTCTTCTAAACTCTAACGAGTACAAGCCTAGTTTATTCAGCCTCTCCTCATAGCTCAACCCCCTCAACTCCGGCATCAGCCTAGTAAACCTCTTCTGCACTCCCTCCAAGGCCAAAATACCCTTGCATAAGTACGGCGCCCAAAACTGCACACAGTACTCCAGCTGCAGCCTCACCAATGCCCTATACAGCTGCAGCAAGACCTCCCTACTTTTATATTCAATCCCCCTCGCTATGAAGGCCAGCATCCCATTAGCCTTCCTGACCATCTTGGATACTGAAGGCCAAATTAACATGGCCAATCCACCTAACCTGCATATGTTTGGACTGTGGAAGGAAACTGGAGCACCAGCAGGAACCCCACGCAGATACAGGGGGAACGTGCAAATGCCTCACAGTCACCCAAGGCCGGAATTGAAATCGGATCCGTTCTGGGGCAGTGCTGCTAGACAATGTGCCATCATGCCACAAATGGAAATTTAACACTTGTCAAAACATTTAGTTTTATCCAAGGTTCTACTGAGTGTTGAATGCTCGTCTCGATATGTCAAGAGGCACTAGATTCTGCTTCCTTCTGTCTAGTGCATGGGACAGTGCAACTCAGTACCGATCACTCACACAGCTCAATCACCAGCACGCTGGTAATATTCATTTTCAGCTTATCAAATTCAAACTACACTGAATGTCACAGTGATGTAAGTGATATGTGATCAGCAACGGAGGCTATTTTGTGAGTGCTGAACAACAGTCAATACTTGAAAACGTCAAAAAAACCCACTCCTGCCAAAAAGCTGAAATGTTTTCTGTGCAAAGACAGCTGCACATTACAGAGCCGCTGTTTCTGATAGCTTTTGTGGCTCATCTTTCACAGGAAATTTGCCTTAGGACCTCTGAAATAAATCGCTGTTCGCCTTGAGAATTTGAATACATTGGCCTAATGTGATATAGCAGTGAAGCATGGTATAGCGCATTGTTCAATTACTGTCGGACGGAAGCTGCTTCATCATCCCCAAACTTTCCTCAATAGCAATATGGATGTTTCGATTTTAACCTTGAATTTGTACGTGTGCCCTTTACGTCGCACGTCTTTAAAATTTTTTTTTTCTTTCCCCCCCCCCCCCCCCCTTACCCCCAGCAATAAGCTTCAACTGACAATAACAACACAAAAAAAACTGGAATCGATTAATAAAAGAATGCACTGACATGTCATTCAATCGAGTCTGCTCATTATTCATCTGAGGCCGATATCTGTGCGGAATTTCAATGATTTGGGTGTAAACAAAAAAAGCAGGTAGCAGTCTCCACCATGGGAAAATCCAGCAGATTAAGTTTGCCCAGGACTTTCCCTATTCATCTCTGCTGCCCAGTTTCAAGTTCAAATTGGCTACCTACTGAAGGTCTGAATCGAGGCTCTGGGATCTTTGTGAGGGTGGCATGGTGGCAAGCACTGCCATCTCACAGCGCCAGGGACCCGCGTTCAATTCCCAGCTTGGGACACTGTCTGTGTGGTGTCTGCACGCTCTCCCCATGTCTGTGTAGTTTTCCTCCAGCTGCTCCAGTTTCCACCCACGCTCAAAGATGTACAGGATTGGCCATGATAAATTGACCCTCAGCGTCAGGGAAATTAGCAGGATAAATACAAGAGGTTATGGGGATAGGGCCCTGGGTGGAATTGTGCTTGGTGCAGACTCGATGGGCCAAATGGCCTCCCTCTGCCTTATAGGGATTCTATGTTTCTGTGAAAAGCTGGCCTTTTCACGCAATGGCAAATGGAGAAAATGCCTTCATTTTTTTGCTGCAGTTTTGAATTTAATTAAAATGACCTTTATTAAACCTCAAAACTAAAGAGTCAGGCTGCATACAAGGAAATGGATCAGACTGATTGATTTGTTAATTAAAAATATAAAAATGTTTGTGAGGTTGGTGAGATGAGGGGGTGGTGCCACCTTAATTACTGCAGAAGATTCAAATATGCATTGCTTGTAACCTCTGAGTGAACCCCAGCAAATGATTGGTCTTGGGCAGTGACTGAATGGTAATTTATTGGTAGGTTTGTTGCCATCACAAGAAAATATGGATGTAACAAGTGTCAAATAACATTCGTGCCACTCAGTGACTATTTCCAACAGGATACAATTGAACCATCGTCCCCCCTTGTCATCCAACGGAAATACCATTGCTGAATCTCCCACAATCAACATCCTGGGTGTTACCATTTATCCAAAAGCTGAACTGGGCTAGTCATATGAATACTATGACTACAAGAGCAGGTCAGAGGCTAAGAATTCTGAGTAATTCACCTCCTGATTCCCCAGGGCTTGTCCACAATTAAGAACATAGAACCCTACAGTGCAGAAACAGGCCATTTAGCCCATCGAGTCTGCACCTACTACGATCCCACCCAGGCCCTATCCCCACACATTTACCCGCTAATACCCCTAAACTACACTTCCCAGGATACTAAGGGACAATTTTAGCATGACCATCTTTGGACTTTAGGCACATGTCAAAAGTGTAAGGGAACACTCCCCACTTGCCTGGATGATTGCAACTCCCAGCAACACTTAGGAAGCTTGACACCAACCAGGCTTCAAACATCCACTCCCCCCACCATTGGCGCATAGTAGCAACAGTGTGTACCACCTACAAGATGCACTGCAGGAACCTATCAAAGCTCCTTAGGCAGCACCTTCCAGATCCATGACCATCTAGAACAGCAAGGGCAGTGGACACAGGGAACAGTACCATCTGGTACTTGTAATATCTTTTGTCTTGATCTGGTTTGTCTTTCTTGTGGAGACCATGATTGTACTCAATGTGAATTGATATTTTTAATTAGAAATAACGTACCAAAAGCGATAAAAAAAGTCAAAGATTCCCTTAAAGACACTGAACATCCCAAATTGGAAATATATTACCGTTCCTTCACAGTTGCTGGGTCAGAATCCTGGACCTCCCTCCCTAACATCACTGTGGGTGTACCAACACCACATGATCAACAGTGATTCAAGAATATGTTTCACCACTACCTTCTCAAGGACAATTAAGGATCGGTGATAAATACTGGCCTAGTTAGCAAAGCCCATAAGCCTTTGAATGAATAAAAAATAAATTGATTGGCTAAAATACCACACAGAGGAAGAAAGAATTAAACATTCATACATTATCATTCCACTTTACAGACTCAACACCAAAGCAAGTATGATGTTGGATGAGGGATTGAGGAACAGGAACGAAAGATAGAGAAGCATGTGGGCTATGATAAAGAATTCACCTTTGAGGAAGGATTAGTAAGCAACATAACCCCAGGAAAGTTAAGAGTTATTAGCTTTGAACAGAGAGAAGTTCATTGAAAAATACTGTAGTTTTATTGAATAAAGTTGCTAAAGGTCAGTAATCCTTAGTTCTATGTTTGATTGTGCATTGGTCTCAGCCTTAACACCTTTGTTTTAATGAGGGAAATTTTTTTTTACCAAGATTCCTAGTCTTGTCTACTAATATTAACTGCCTCTGGAAGTACGAGCATCAGATAAAAATTGTTTCACGTTTTTGTCTGATGTTTCCTTGAGCTAATTAATAATTTAAAACTCAAGCTTTATACATAAATAATAAGAACAAGGAATGGGAGTCAGCTATTTAGTTCCACAAACCAATTGCACCAGTGAATGGAATCGTGGCCGATCTGTCCTTTCTTTCTTTATTCTTTCAAGGGATGTGGGCATCGTTGACAAGATCAGAAATGTTGCCCATTTCAGACGGCAGTTGAGAGTCCATCACATTGCTGTGGGTTTGGAGTCACAGTTTAGCAAGATCAGGTGAGGATGACAGATTTCCTTCTTAGGAGGACGTTAGTGAAGCAGGTGGGTTTTTAAGACATTCATCAATAGATTCAACACGGTGGGACTTTCTGGCTGTTTCCACAAGCGAGATCTTCCGACAGTAACATTCTGCTGCGGGTCTCCCCGTGGGGGGGAACGCAAACAACAGAAAACCCCATTGACGGCGGTGGGACCAGAAGATCCAGCACTGTCCAATGGCGAGTTGTCTCAATGCACGCCATTGAGATTACTGAGTCTAGCTTTTCAATTCTAGATTATTAATCAGATTTAAATTCTGCCAGCTGCAGTGATGGGGGTTGAACCATTGACTCCAGAATGTTAGCCTGGGCCTTTGGATTATTAATCTGGCGATGGTACTACTTTGGCACCATCACATGACCCCATCATGGAACACACCGTACACCCCCCCCAACTCCATGTGTCTGTTTTTAGTCATATACCCTTTAGTGCTTTTGGTCAACACAAACTCCCAAATTCTGATACAAAATTAACAATTCTATTTTTTATTCAGACATGGAACATGGGCCTCACTGACTGACCAGCGTTTATTGCCCATCCCTAGTTGCATTGAGAGTCAACCACATTGCTGTCACTCTGGAGTCACATGTAGGCCAGAACAGGTAAGGACAGCAGATTTCATTCCCGAAAGATTATGAATGAACCAGATGGGTTTTTATAACAATTGACAATGCATTACAGTGTTAACGTAAGCCTACTTGTGACTAATAAACAAACTTTAAAACAATAGGTTCATGGTCACCATTAGACTTTTAGTTCCATATTTTTATTGAATTCAAATTTCACCATCTCCAGTGCCAGGACTTGAACCTTGGTCTCCAGAGAACAACACTGAGCTTTTGGAGTTCTAAGCTAGTGACAGTACCACTAGGCCACCATCTCTCTTTGGTCTTGGTAGAGAACTCTAAATGCTTCAAGCTTAAGCCAGAAGCTAAGATTCAGAGAGTCAGTTTGTGTCGTTAAAAAATGAAAAAGTAATGAAAAAAGTCAGACATTCCAAAGGAGGAAGATCATGTGGTTTCTTACATTTTTTGAAGTGAGGAGTGGGGTTGAGTGAAGAAAATAACATTACTTACGGTTGAAAAACCATGTAGGAGACAAGGAATTCATTTATATCTTCCTCTGTCAGACTGCTGAAGTAATTTGGATTGCTGGCCTTCTGGTCTTTAAAGAATTTGACGGAGAAACAGCGGACCTGTAAATTATAAGCAGCATCAGTATATTAATGAAGGATATATTACAAATATGGTTAATGCTCTAAAGATCGGTAATATTGCTAGTTGTGGAGCTTTGCCAATGCAACATTTTTGAAAATATAATAATTCCATTAACTGCCTATGGTGCTTCTTGAACTTTGTGTTGAGACTGTTTTCAAAATAATAATGCTTACAGCACTGTACAAAACCATTACTTATCATTACCTTATCAAAACTTTTATCAACTCAATTGAATAAAAATAATTAAACTGATATCATAGAACCCCAGAAGTGCAGAAGGAGGCCATTCAGCCCATCGGGTCCACACCAACTCTCTGACAGAACGTCTTACCCAAGCACTCTCCCCACCCTATCCTTGGCCACAGTAAGAAGTTTCACAACACCAGGTTAAAGTCCAACAGTTCTATTTGGCAGCACAAGCTTTCAGAGCACGGCTCCTTCCTCAGGTGAATATCCTATCTTTGTCACCCCACACATTTACACCACTAATCCCCCTAACCTATATATCTATGGACACTAAGGGGCAATTTAGCATGGCGAATCCACCTAACTTGCACACCTTTGGACTTTGTGAGGACATCAGAACTCCCAGAGGATACCTGCACAGACACGAGGAAAATGTGCAAACTCCCGCAGTCACCCAAGGCGGAATTGAACCCGGCTCCCTAGCACAGTGAGGCAGCAGTGCTAACCACTGACAATATCTGAATAGAAATAATCAAACTGAAATAATCATTCCTGAGAACAGTCAGAAGCTCTTTCCAGGATGGAAGAGTCAATTACTTGGGTACATAGATTTAAAGTGCGAGGGGCAATATTTAAAGATGTACGAAGCAAATTTTTTACACCGAGGTGCTGGGTGCCTAGATAGTGGAAGCAGGTACGATAGTGACTTTTAAGGGGCGTCTTTACAAATACACGAATAGAATGGGAATAGAGGGATACGGTCCCTGGATGAGAAGGGGATTTTAGTTCAGTTGGGCAGCATGGTCGATGTAGCCATGGAGGGCCGAAGGGCCTGTTCCTGACTAATTTTCTTTGTTCTTTTTAATTTAAAAGGAAACAAAGAATTTAACCGCTAACGCTGCATTAATGCAATGCAGGGAAGGTCTTGTGGTGCAATGGCTTGCATCTCTGCCTCTGAACCAGAAACTCCAGGTTCAAGTCTCACTCCAGTACTTGATGGCTGAGAAGGCGTTTCATAACACGGTCAAACATATCGAGTGTGTCAACCCGCAAATCCTTCCAAACGTGCCAATGGCTGGCAGTAAAAGACTCCTGGTCAGTCATGTTTAGTGTGGAGTGGCGACCCTCAAGCTATAAGTCTCCCGTGACAGATTGATAACCTGTTTCTGAAAACTCACAACACCAGGCTCTATCACAAGCTTTCGGAGCACACTCTTTCATCAGGTGATGAAGGAGCCACTCACCTGTTGAAGGAACAGTGCTCCAAAAACTCATGATTCCAAATAAACCTGTTGGGTTTTAACCTGGTGTTGTGAGACTTCTTACTGTGTCTACCCCAGTCCAACACCGGCACCTCCATGTCATGTTTCAGGAATAATTAACTGTGAATCAGAAGAGAGTTTTAGTGCCGCACTAGTGTAGAAGAGAATTGGAAAGTAATGCAGGGCACTCTTCTGCTAAAGCTAACCTGTTGTCCATGATTAAAGATGGTGTGAAGTGTTCTACAGAATTGAGTGTAATAAATGTTCAGGAGGTGGAAGGGACACTTTAATTGTATAAGTGCCCATGAATAGAAGGAGGAAAATCAGACCATTATCCAATGACTTGCTTTGGATGGAATGTGCCTATGATTTGGTCTAAATATTCAAGTTAGGGTCAGTTTATTCTGCTGTGATCTAATAGTTTGCTGACATACTGACCACACTCATTGTCCCAAGTCAAAGGCTACCACAGATACCTATCTGGGTACAACAATTGTTCCCCTAAATAGTTTGAACTCCTTTATTTTCTGGCAGTTGAATTCATTACCAGAAGCTAGAGAGGGACCCGGGAGTGTAATAATGAAACTCTGCGTTCAATTTTCACGTTGCCACCTGTGCAATCCTCCTGTTCACAAATTAGCCTGGAGCTAACGTCACATGGCCTATATGATATCCAATGACAACATATCAAAGGCTTAAAGAATGGCCGTCTAAAGTAGTGGGATGTGACCAGCAAGAATAGTAGAGGCTTCAAGAAAGGACTTCAAGAAAAGAGAGGGGACAACTGAAAGAGTGGATAAAATACAAGCATTAATTTGTAGACATCATAGAATCCCTACAGTAGAGAAGGAGGCCATTCAACTCATCAAGTCTGCACTGATAACACCCAGGCCCTACCCCCTTAATCCCACGTATTTACCCTGCTAATCCCCCTGACTCTATGGAACAATTGATCATGGCCAGTCAACCTAACCCACACATTTTTGGAGTGTGGGAGGAAGCGGGAGCACCCCAGAGGAAACCCACGCAGACATGGGGAAAATGTGCAAACTCCACACAGACAGTCACCCGAGGCCAAAGTTGAACCCCAGGTCCCTGATGCTCTAAGGCAACCCTCAAATGACAAAGGTGCAGATTAGCAACTGCGAACAGACATTGAGTGGGGGTGATTGGTACCCCAAAAACGTGCTACTGGGATATTCAACCATCAACTGTGCAGGCGCGTAACAGGTAGTTTATGTGGAAAAGTGGAGTCTGATGTAGTTGAAGTTGGAGGCTTATGTGGAACATGAATACCATTGCCTATTGGTAGATGTCAATAGTTCGTTTCTGTGTTTTAAACGGTCTATAACCTGATCATGCGACCTGGGCTAGAACGTTAAGGAGAATTTATTGGTGTAAACTTACCTGATTGCTCGAAACAAGTGGATTATTTGCAAGTGCCTTCACCACATCAGGTTTCAGTGATTTTATGAGGTCACATGGAATTCCTTTGACAGCAGCCTTCAGTTTACTTCAACCAGAAACAGAAAAATAAATTCAATTGGAACAGAAATGAGCACTGACAGTTCATGTTTCTAACTTACTAAAAAAAAATTGTTATTCTTATGCAGTAGGCATTGCACAGTTTAAGGTTTCATAACATTTGTCACAAAATTATTTTGAAATACTAATTTAAAACTCTTGGAATTGTAATATTTTTGAAAAAGAGAAACACACTTTAAATGCATCCCATGAATGGTGATACAAGAGAGATGTTGCTGAAGGTTTTCATCTTGCACTCATCAGGACAAGCACAAGAATGGCAATTTGAAACAATTTATGCCATGAGAGAAAAGGGTGCTCATTGGTTAATAGAAATATAAAAACTAGCAGCAGGGTAGGCCATTCAGCTCTTTGCCTGGTCTGCCATTCATTTTGATCATGGCTGATCATCAAATTCAATTTCCTGATCCCCCTTCCCCTATATCCCTTGATCCCTTTAGCCCTTAGAGCTACATCTAATTTCTTCTTGAAATCAGACATCAGGTATTGTATCATTTTGGCCTCAACTACGTTTTATGGTAGTGAATTCCCATATTCACTATCCTCTGGGTGAACAAATTTCTCCTCACCTCAGTTCTAAAAGGTTTATCCCTTATCTTCAAACTATGACCCCCTAGCCTGGACACTCCTGCCATTGGGAACATTCTTTCTGAAATTACACTGTCAAACTCTGTGAGAATTTTATAAGTTTCAATGACATCATCTCTCATTCTCCTAAACTCCAGTGAATATAATCCAACTGATTTAGCCTCTCCTCATGTGGCAGACCTGTCATCACAAGAATCAGCCTGGTGCTCTTTTGCATGCCAAACAAGTTAGAAACTCAAATTAACTTAGGGAAACCTTTGCTGTACTCCCTCTATAGCAAGGACATCCTTCCTCAAATAAGGACACCAAAACTGCACACCTCAGGTGTGGCCTCACCAGTGCCATATTCAATTGCAGCAAAATATTCCTATCCTTATACTCAAATCCTCTCATTTAAAAGGCCAATATACCATTGCCTTTTTTACTGTCTGCTGTACCTGCGTGCTTACTTTCAGCAACTGATGCATGAGGACTCCAAGATCTCATTGAGTATCCACCTGTTCAAGAAATAATCTGTTTTCCTATTATCGCTTCTAAAGTAGATAACCTCACATTTATTCACACTATACAGCATCTCCCACACACTCAGCTTGCCCAAATCACACTGAAGCATCTCTGCATCCTCCTCACAGTTCACCCTCCCATCCAACTTTGCATCATCTGCAAATTTGAAGCTAATAAATTTAGTTCCCTCTTCCAAACCATTAATATACAATGTGAACAGTTGGAGTTCTGGCACAGATCCCTGCGAAACCCTACTAGTCACTGACTGCCAATCAGAAAAATATCCAGTTATGCCAACTCTTTGCTTCCCATCTGCTAACCAGCTTTCTATCCATCTCAAGATATTACCCGCAATCCCATGTGCAAAATGATTCTATGTTCTTTCAGGTGGATAGTTTTTGTTTTATTTAAGTTGTCAAGAGGAAAGAAATAGGGCAGAACTTGCTAAACAAACCAAAGTACCCTCGTAGCTGCACCAACAACCATTAAAGCTCAGAATGAGGCTTATTTATGCTTGCTGAAAGAGGCACATTCATACATTCATACACAGGGAATCTTTTGCTGCAAACAAAAGGAACATGTTCAAGCCTTGCATTTTTGTTTGAGTTTTAAGTTGAAGTTTTTTATTAGTGTCACAAGTAGGCTTACATTAATGAAGCTACTGTGAAAATCCCCCAGTTGCCATACTCTGGCGGTACACTGAGGGAAAATTTAGCATGGCCTATGCACCTTACTCCCTCATGCTTTGGCAACCTGGAGTTCCCTGTTGCTTTCTGCATGACAACACCTCAATGAGGTGTCTACACAACCAATCAGCGCCCTTTTCTGCTATAATATAAATTGTTATGCTTATTTGAAATTTGTCATTCTTGCATTTGTCCTGATGAGTGCAGGATGAAAAGCTTCAGCAACCTATCTCTCTTCTCAGAAATATTCAAGAATTAGTATCATGACGTGTTCTGATCTGTAAGTTTGATTCTGTTGGCAGCTCCCTCTTCTCTGGCAATGAAGGTTGTGGGCAATTACCTGATGTTTGAAGTCAAAATGTAAATTGATTTTCTACTGTAATACTGAGTACTGAGGAAGTGGCACACGATTGTTTTTCAGCTAAGACATGAAAATTGTAAGTTAAGCATTTGGCATAGAAAAGGGTTAACATGGACTGTCCACACTGATGTATAGGACCTCATGACCCAAATTTAAAGGTCAGTTCAGTACTGGACAAAACTGTGTGTAGTAACAAGCATGGAAACAGCTCTTAACTTAGACCTGATATTGCATATATGTATACAGAATCTCCATAGTGCAGAAGAAGGAGAACATGCAAACTCCACACGGACAGTCATCCAGGACCAGAAGTAAACCTGGGTCCTTGGTGCTGTGAGATAGCAGTGCTAATCACAGTGCCACCTTTCCACCCCATAATTATGAACTCCGGATTACTGCGAATAGATTAATTACTTGAACAAACTTCAACTTGTAAGCTAATCACAGAATCCCTACAGTATAGAAGGAGGTCGTTCATCCCATCGAGTCTGCGCCAACTATAATCCCACCCAGGCCTTATCCCTGCAATCTCACATGTTTACACGACTAAACCCCCTGACATTAAGGGGCAATTTAGCATGGCTAATCAACTTAACCTGCACAACTTTGGGCTGTGGGAAGAAACTGGACCACCTGAAGGAAACTCACACAGACACAGGGAGAATGTGCAAACTGCGCACAGTCACCCAATGCTGGAATCCAGGTCTCTGGCGCTGTGAGACAGCAGTGCTAACCACCGTGCCTCCCTAATTATCATTACTCATAGTTCAGAAATATTTACTGTTAAACTACCCAAGAGCTTTTCATGAGATCCACCAAATAACACACACCTTAGATCAAAAATATTGCCTCGTCCTGCTGCTGATTTGTTTGTAATTAACACTAAAAATTCCTTTTACCCTATTTGAAAGCAAGGAGTTAGTTGAGTTTCCACAGCAATCTCATGACAGTTTAACTCATCAATTGTATTGTTGGTGTCTTTAGTACTTTGCTGTGAACAATTGACTGCCAACATAGTAATCGTTAGTACACTGTAAAGTAATTTACCGTATATCAAATGTTTCACTGTGTTGCTGACAGAACACTGCATTTAGGTATTTCAAGTTATTATTATTCTTTAAGCATCAATGGCTTTTACCTTATTCGATGCGTAAACACAATCAACTGTGAAATAAAAATAACATTACCAATTCCCTAAGCCCTAAAAATGAGCAATTTCTTTAACAAATCCTTCAAAATAATAAGCCTCGTTGTCAAGTGACAAAAGTCTTTGGCTCACCTCATATTTTTAACATCGTCGAGTTGGTTTTCAATACGATTAATGACAGCGACAGACTAGAAAATTAAAGAAAGAAAATTTGCTTCAGGAAGGGGGCGAATCATGGGAAAATAATTTCAGTTCAGAACAATGCTCGATGACATCTTTTCTCTTTAAAATAACTGTACACAACAGAGCAGAGAGTATTTTTTTGCCTACCAGCTAGGTCCATAGCTATGCAACAATTTCTAATGGAAGGTTTGCAAACAGGAATAAAACAAAAATTATACAAACTCATTGCTAAGGCCAAGAGCAATTGCCAGTTTTAAACAGGTAAATGGGATTTTATAAAAGTTTTGTTAAGTTTATTTATTAGTGTCAGCAGTAGGCTTACTGCAATTAAGCTACTGTGAAAACCTTCTAGTTGCCTCACTCCGGTGCTTGATTGGGTGGACTGAAGGATAATTTAGCATGGACGATGCACCTCACCAGCACGTCTTTCACACTGTGGGAGGAAACTGGCGAACTGGGAGAAACCCATGCAGACACGGGGAGAACATACAGACTCCACACAGACGGTGACCCAAGCTGGGAATCGGACCTGTCACTGTGAGGCAGCAGTGCTAGCCACTGACCCACCCGACTGGATATCCCAACTAAAGAAGAATGGATACTTTTGCAACTGATTACTCTGTCACCTAAAGTTTAATGGTTAGACCTTGCTTTCTCAGTTAACCAGAGTAGAGCTCGACAAGCTATAAAAATGGGTTTGGAGCATTTTAGCAGGTACATGAAGTCAGGATTGACATGCTGGTTGACACAAAGCTCAGACTGTTGTCCCTTTCTTGTTCCACTCCCCAACATTCTATGTGCTTATCCTCATCATCTTACCTGGCCCTTGTTCCAAGGTTTGTCCTTGCTGACAAAGTCTAAATTAATGATGTCGCCAGCCTTTTTCAGCTTTTTGACGGGAACTTGTGACACCAGTAAATCTGGAAGCTTTTCCAGGGCTGAATCAATATTCACTGCCTGTAAGATCTGTACAGGTTAAACAAATTCGATTAGTTCATGCTTCTGCGAGTGAGGGACATGTTTAAATTGACGAACTGTTCAACCACATGGTTATATACATAATCACCTACAATAAAGAGTTTCACAAGGACCCTGTGGTGGCCTGTCCAAACTGCTGTCCACCAACTGAAGCCCTTAAATGGGAAATTAAAAACGACTTAAGGACGCTGTCCCACTATTGCTAGTGTATACCCAACATGATGTGGGGATGACGGCAGCGGGGGTTAGCGTTGCGGGGGTGGGGGGGGGTGGTGCCATATGGGCAGCATGAAAAGCAATCCCTGTCAGGGTTGCTCGAAGAATCTTGGGAGGGGATCCTTTGTTGAAAAGAACTCCATTCTGATTGAGGGACTCAGCATCAAGAGGGAGCTCCTGCTGGGAGCCAATCCCTGCCCTTGCTGCCGCTAACTCTCATTCTCCCCCAGCACCAGCGCCCCCCCCCCCCCCCACCCCCTGCTGCCCATAATGGGCCACAGAGAGGCGATGGCCTAGTAGTATTATCTCTGGACAATTAATCCAGAAACTCAGCTCACGTTCTGAGGACCTGTGTTCGAGTCCCACCAGGGCAGATGGTGGAATTTGAATTCAATAATAAAATACTAATCTGGAATTAAGAGTCTACTGAAGACCACAAAACCATTGTCGATTGTCGGAAAAACCCATCTGATTCACTAATGTCCTTCAGGGAAGGAAATCTGTCGTCTTTACCCGGTCAGACCCCCTCCACCAGGAGTGTTTTACTCCACCAGGGTTTACAACAGCTCCCCACTTACTGAAGGAGGGGCTATTGAGGTCCCCCCAGAGGGTTTGAGGGATAAAGGGGGAAGTCCACTGGGCATTTAAAGCTTGGCCAGCCCCATGGCACTGCCAAGGGGAAAAGTAGGGGGCATCTTGGCACTGCTCACCAGGCATTGGACAGTGCCAAGGCAGAGGGCCTGATGGGCCCTAAAGGCGACAATTGGTGGGAGTGGGGAGATTTGCTTATTGGAACTCATTTTCTGCACGTTAGAAGTTTGGAAGATCCATCTTAACAAATATGATTTCCTAAGTCATGGATCAAGCTGGAAATGTTGCTTCTCAATCAGAACACAAAGACTTGCCGTTTTCATGATAGACTTTTTCTGTACTGGCAACATAGACCTCACGGATTCTGCGACATCTGCTTCAGCAAAGACATTTAGGAATTCCGAACCATTTAATTTTTCAAAGGTTTTTGCACCAATGCCAGAGACCAGCACACCCAGATTCTTCAATTTGTCAGCTGTGACCTGCAAAAGATAAGCAGTAAATATCATTTTGAATACGCAGCTCAGACCCAGTGCTTTTTAAAATATTGGAAGAGAGGACATTTGGTTGAATCATTCAGCTGGGAGTCCAGGTTGAAAATATTTCCATCATTGTAAAGTTTTCTTCCTGTGGAATTATATTAAGGGCGTGCATCATCTCATGAATAATTTGGTACAGTATCTTGATCTGTTCAAATGTCAGAGAGCACGTTTTGAGTTCTGTCTACCTGCTCAGATGAAATGCCTTGGAATACCCTGAGGAAATCAAAGGCATCACATAAATGCCAGTTTCTTCATCTCCTGTGACTCAATACCAATCCTGCGAGCTCCATTTTGCTGTTTGAAAGACTTGAAAGGGAAGCCAAGTCACTTTGAAACAAACAGCCTGTGAGATTTGTTCAGTTACATGTATGATGGTTGATTACTTTCCAGTGTTTTAGATAGTGGAGAGAAGGAAGACTTGCAATTATATTGTGCCTTTTGTTGAAGTTCCCCATTTTGTTGATCTGGGCAAGACCCCACAGTTTGTCACCCTCTGGCTAGAAAACTCCCAAATCATTACTAACCCGGGTGAGAAGGGATGACTGTCCTCTTTTCTTTATTTAACACCACTCGCTGCAGGTAGAAACACAACTTACTCTCACACGGTTCTCTTTCCCTTGGGCATCTTTCCCAGATCCAATACTTAGATTAAAAAGGAAGCAATTTAATCAGACATTCTAGAGTGAGTTTATTACCTCTTAAAAAGTAAGGAGAAACTACTAAAAAGTAAGGAGAAAACATACACATATTCATTCATACCGCTTAGAATTGAGCTCAATTATAAGGAAATATAAATAAAAAGGTATATGGAAAAGACGTTGACTTGTGATTGGTAAATTATGAAGTGTGTTGCCATTGCAATCTAATTCCAGTAGAGTTAACCTCAGCGGGTGAATAGCTGGTTCTTAGATCCCAGTGTTCTGTGGCTTGGCAGAGAAAATCCCAAGTTCCCTTTTTCAACTACAATCTTTTTGTTGGCTGGGCTGACTTCCACAGTCAGAGAGAGGGTGATTCAGGCTGTATCAGCAAAAATTGTTATTTTGCACAGATGCTGCTAGCTGCTTCTGTTACTGAGTTACACACCTTGAGCTTGAACACTGTCCAGCAGCTTTTCCTCACAGAGCATACACTGAGACACAATTGTATTTGCTGGCTTTGAATCCACTCTTTGGGTATTCCAAACGGGTAGTGAATTCACAAGTCTGTCTCAGCATTACTCACAGGATCTTTTGTGATGAGATAGCCATTATGTCCTTTTGCCTTTACTGGATGTACTAATTACTTTCTGAATGCTTTTAGGAGTACCTAGTCTGTAAACAGGGAGGGGTTTGATTGTTCTTTAGAGAACTGCTCTGTAACCATTCTGTTTGTAGCTGACTGTATATTCTCAGCTATTGTTGTATTTATGTCCAGTTTGCAAAATAAAGTTTATGGCTGATTAAAGTCCAATTTTTCAGTATGTAATTCTTCCTCCACCATCATGACACTTTAATGATCTTATGAAATCTCAAAACACTTTGCACTTAATGAAGGGTTTTGCGATGTAGTTACTGTTGTAATGTGGGAGATGTGGAAGCCAACTTGCACATAGTAACGTGATGATGACCAGACAATCTGTTTTAATGATGTTGCTTGACAGATGAATATTGACCATGACACCAGGAGTTTTCCTTCTTTGATAAGTGACCTGTGATCTTTCATAGCCACCTGAGGGTAGAAGATTGGAATTTTGGTACCTCCGGCTTTACACTGGCCTTCAGTACAGCATTGCTCATTAGGCCAATATTTATTGCCCATCCCTTATTTCCTTAAGGTGGTGTCAAGCCACCCTCTACTGAATGGCTTGCTGACCACTTCAGAGCCAGCCACGTTGCTGTGCAGTCTGAAATCACACGCAGGCCATATTGGGAAAGGTCAGCTGATTTCCTTATCTCACGGGCATTCATGAATCATGGGGTTTTACAATAATCCAACCATTTCACAGGCACCAGTTAGTGACATTGGCCTCCGATTCCAAATTTTATGTAATAAATTAAATTTAAATTCCCGAGATGCTGTGTGGGTTTTGACCTCTTATAGAATTATTGAGCCCCAGAGTGCAGAAAGAGGCCATTCGCCCCATCTGGTCTGCACCGACTCTCCAACAAAGCATCTCACCCAGGCCCACCAACATTTCCCCGTAGACCTGAGCATTTCCCTCATTAATCGCCTTAACCTATACATCTTGGAACTCTAAGGGACAATTTAGCATGGCCAATCCACCTAACCTGCATATCTCTGGAGTGTGGGAGTTTGAGTCTCAATCAAGATTTTTCATCCTGGCCCCGGATGTAGAATCCAGTAACATAACCACAATGCTATCAAAATGCATCATATTTTCAGAATTTTCTCTTTGTTTACATAACCCTGGCACAGAAATTTGGTCACACCCTCGATTAAGTAAATAATAACGTACCCACAATGAACTTGCATTTTGACTACTTACATTTTCAGCATCCTGATACTTTTTAACAATGACTTTGATTTGACCTTTGGACCATCCTTTGATCTTCTTCAATTCTCTGACAGCACCAACAACAGTCTCATCCGAGAGATTGGACAACTGACTGATTTTAAGCCCAATTGCAGCAGCTCCCAGCTTTTTCAGATTTTCAGCACTCGAAATGTTGGCACCAAGAACCTCCACCAGTGCCTCGTAGATCTGCAGGGACATGTCCATGTTAAATAACTTGAGCAGAACACACACCATTAGTTATCTAGGTAGGGATTTTAAATGTCATTGGCTTTCAAATGAGTCTCAACATATAACACAAGTCAGAGCAAACGATTGAACTAAGGCACCACTGGTCACCAGCAGCTTGAAGTATCTCACTCATTATACTCACCTTCTTTACATTCCTTGTGCAGTTCAGTAACTTGCCCTGCAAAGCATATTTCGCCGGCATACCGAGTGATTTCAGTTCTTTAACAGGATAGAAACATGCCAACTGACCAAGGCTGCAGATAAAGGAGGGAGAGAAAAAAGATCAGAATTAGATTCTGAGTTATTTGGATTTTATGACAGATGAAATGAACCTCGCTATCAGTAATTAATGAGCGACATTAATTTCAAGATCAAACCAGCAACATTATATGAAATGGATAACTTTTATGAGCAATATTCTTTATGATCCAAAGCCTTATTCCTTTTCATATTAATTATGATTGTAAAATAGCATTGAAGACTGGCATCAGTGTTAAAGTTGACAAATTTGCAACTTTGAGTTGTTGGACCTGATGCACTGGACATAGTCTCTAAATTTTAATACCACAGAAGTGCAATGCTTGGAAAAAATCATAATCCGAAGGCGTGAATCATTATTTTTATTTATTTGGTCATGGGATATGGTGCCGCTGGCTTGGCCAGTATTTATTACCCATCACCAGTAGCTCTTGAACTGAATGGCTTGTTAGACCATTTCAGAGGGCAGTTAAGAGTCAACCACATTGCTTGGGTCTGGAGTCACATGTAGGCCAGACCCAGGTAAGGACAGCAGATTTCCTTAAACAAAAGACATTAGCAAACTAGATGGGCTTTTCCAATAATCAACAATGATTTCATGGTCACCAGTAGATTCTCAATTCCAATTTTTTTTTATTGAATTTAAATTCCACCATCTGCCATGGCGGATTCGAACCTGGGTCCGCAGAACATTAATTGAGTTTCTAGATTAATAATCTAGTGATAATACCACTAGGCCAATTGATAGAAGTCAATTATGTCCCAGCACAACTTTACTGAATCTGAGTGAACGCTGTCATAAAGGGCAAATCATAAGAAAATGATATAATTCTCATTGTATGCATGGCAGCCTTTTAATATAAAAACTCAAATTTTAGGTTTGACAGCGGTGTGTCTGGCTTTGATATCTTGTCATTTTGCAGCAGCCTGTACTGAAATGTTCACATTGCTGCTTCACTGTCTCTTCATGGAACAGTAGAGGCAATTTTGTTTCTGAGAAGGAGGAAGATCTAGAAGAACCTGGCCATCATGATGAAATTGTATGCAGGTGGGGTGCTGATGTACTTGAGAGAGAATGAGCTTATCAATGTGTACTAGCAAATAAAAGTAGAGGAAACATTACGTCAAATACTTTTACCCGAAGTCAGTGCTGGTATGAATGGTGTGGTGGCATAGTGGTTAGCACTGTTACCTCACAGTGCCAGGGATCTGGGTTCAATTCCCAGCTTGGGTCACTGTCTGTGTGGAGTTGGCGCATTCTCCCCGTGTCTGCACGGGTTCCCTTCGGGTGCTCTGGTTTCCTCCCATGGTCCGAAGATGTGAGGGCTAGGTGAATTGGCCATGGTAAACTGCCCTTGGTATCAGGGGGATTAGCGGGTTAACTACATGGGGTTGCAGGGATAGAGCCTGGGTGAAATTGTTGTTGGTGCAGCCTCGATGCGCTGAATGGCCTCTTTCTGCACTGTAGGGATTCTATGATCTGCTGCATTAAGTTATTGTTAAAACCATAAACTGAAAAAAAAATCAATATCCTTACTTGGCAATTACTTTTTCACTGCTGAAGTTAACATTGACACATTGCTCAAGTCCTCTGAGGAATATACGAGCTTGCACAGGTGTGAGGTCAAACAACTTGTCCAAAAGATTAGAGGAAGTGTTGAAAAACTGACAAATCTGTAAATCGTCACATTTGACAAATATTAGGCAAAATATCGATACTGTAAATGGTTTAAACAGTATGCAACATTTTATTCTGCAGCTGTGCTTTCACATAACAATCAACTTTTACAATACAGCGAAGTGGCCAAGCATTCGATTACTCATTTCCCAGATAAAAATCCCAAATCCACATTGGAAAAACTGACTCATGGAACCCGGTTAACCATCTCTCTCTGTGCCCCATTGATCGGACTCCAAGAACAAAAGCAAGAGGCCACACTTAGAATGCAAAATAAACCAAGTGTTAACTTCATTATTATAGAGATACAGTCAGATCATTTATGCCATATAGACAACACATGAAATAAAACCTGGAAAAGAATCATTAGGATGGGATTTACAATAGTTTAATGGTACACATATGACAAACATTGATTGTTAATATATCACGTTAATATGAAAAACACTAAGTTAGACAATTATAATTGTGCCACAATGCATTCTTCGTATTAACCATTTTAAGTTTTGTGCTATTATACATAGCAAATGAAAGCCAACATGAAATGGAAGGCGATGTTATTGGACTATAGAGATCCTGGGTGTAATTTTCCCATCCCGTCCGCCATGGGAATCATAGTGGGTGGGACATGGATCATGCAAAGGCCTGTTGACCTCAGATGGGATCTCAAGGTCTTGGGGCGAGAGTGGCTGGAGATCCTTTCCCCTGGCTCAGAAGAGACCTACTTGGAAGAACCTCCTGACTGAAGGGACACAATGACTTGATGACAGCTGACAGCAAGAGGAGGCCTGGAAAAGGAGTCTGAGACAGGATTTCCAGTGATGTAAAGTCCAAGGAGTAAAGCCTCCTCCTGGACACACCTGCCAAGTGTACAGTCGCAGACTGTGGCTTTAGAATCATGTTTGTCACCCACAGAACCCATGACCAGTAAGAACATAAGAACTAGGTGCAGGAGTAGGTCATCTGGCCCCACAAGCCTGCTCCACCATTCAATAAGATCGTGGCTGATTTTTTTCTGAACTCAGTTCCACTTACCCGCCTGCCCACCATAACCCTTAATTCCTTTACTATTCAAAAAATGTATCTACCCTTGCCTTCAAAAAGACATTCAATGAGGTAGCCTCAATTGCTTCACTGGGCACGGAATTCCAAAGATTCATAACCCTTTATGTGAAGAAGTTCCTCCTCAACTCTGTCTTAAATCTGCTCCCCCTTATTTTGAGGCCATGCCCCTTAGTTCTAGTTTCACCTGCCAGTGGAAACAACCTCCCAGCTTTCATCTTATCTATTCCCTTTATAATTTTATATTTTTCTATAAGATCTCCCCTCATTCTTCGGAATTCCGATGAGTATAGATCCAGTCTACTCAATCTCTCCTCATAATCCAACCCTCTTAACTCCAGAATCCTGATGAATTTCCTCTGCACCTCCAGTACCAATATATCACTTCTCAAGGAGACCAGAAAGGCACACTGAGTAACACGGAGTTTCTTAGGTGGACAGCAGAAACCATAGAAACCCTACAGTGCAGAAAGAGGCCATGTGGCCCATCGACTCTGCACCGACCACTATCCCACCCAGGCCCTATCCCATATCCCTACATATTTACCCGCTATTCCCTCTAACCTACACATCTCAGGACACTAAGGGGTAATTTTTGCATGGTCAATCAACCTAACTCGCACATCTTTGGACTGAGAGAGGAAACCGGAGCACCTGGAGGAAACTCACACAGACACGAGGAGAATGTGTAAATTCCACACAGACAGTGACCCAAGCCGAGAATCGAACCCAGGTCCGTGGAGCTGTGAAGCGGCAGTGCTAACCACAGTGCTACCGTGCCGCCCCAATCATATTTCTTAGCAAGTGATTAGCGAAGCAGAAGAACGATTATCGGTATGCAATTCAGTGCACCTTCAAATGTATTACGTCCTTATTTTTATACTTTATTCTCAACTCCTATGTGTACCATTAATCATGGAAACCACCAATTTATCACATTAATATTATATCAATCTTCCAGGACTGCAACTGCACTTGAGGAGGATTGTAATCCAACATACCTGAAGTATGTTGCAGTCAGCAAGCTTTCCCAGCTTTCCCCAGGTAATTTCCTTTAAAAATCCTGTTACAGAAATTCATAATGGAGAAAGCGGAGAAGAAGTGCATGCAGATCGAAGATTTCTTAATACATCACTCATCATCTGTAACTTTGCATATTTCGTGTCAAGATTGAACAAAATCTTCACTGCTTCCCACAACTGCTAATATTGGTGTTCAGCATTTAAATATTAGTTAGTATTTCAAGCAAACTCCCACTTTGCAAACTTTCCTCAGTTCAGGTAACTTAATCTCTCTGCAATAAGCAGTACTGTGGTCTCCTTACTGCACTCCTTCCAAGACTGTGATGTAAACTGAGGAGAACTCCAACTACTTTCCCCCACCCAACTATTGATGGGGCAGCTCTTGGGCGAATATTAATTCCCCTACTGCCTTGAACCTTGTAGAGAATTTGTTGATGCTCCACAGAGCATCAAAATGGACAGTGCCAAATTGTCCCCCTATCGCCTATCTAAAAATTCCTCCATCCTCTCCTTCCTTGTCCTTATGCTCTTCAAGCCCTCCACTTTTCCCTGACCAGCTCTCTCACTTCCTCTATCATCTCCCTATCTTTTCCTTCCTCTCCTCTCAAAGTCCCATTTCCTAATCTCCCTACTGTCATTCTTCTTTGCTTTTCCCACTCCTTTTCCCTAATATGGGAAATGGTCTTTGGATATATATAACATTCTATTTGACGCGAGGAAACAGTTTTTCATACAATGAGTGGTTTGGGTCTGGAACGCACTGCCTGGAAGTGCGGTTGAGGCAGGTTCAATTGAGGCATTCAAGAGGGCATTAGAATTCGTACAGTGCACCAGGAGGTTACTCAGTCCATCAAGTCTGCAGCAACTCACTAACAGAGCATCCCATGCAGGCCCGATTCCTGTAACCCCATCTACTTACCCCACAAATCCCCTAACCTACACGTCTTGGGACACTAATGGGCAATTTAGCATGTCCAATCCATTTAACCTGCACATCTTTGGACTTTGGGAGGAAACTGTAGCTCCCGGAGGAAACCCACACAGATTCAGGGCAGAAGGTGCAAACTCCACACAGCCACCCAAGGCTGGAATTGTATCCAGGTTCCCAGCCCTGTGAGGCAGCAGTGCTAACCACTATACCAACGTACATAAGAACATAAGAAATAGGAGCAAGAGTAGGCCATCTAGCCCTTCGAGCCTGCCCCGCCATTCAATAAGATCATGGCTGATCTGTCGTGGCTCAGTTCCACATTCCCACCCTCTCCCCATAACCCTTAATCCCCTCTCTTATCAAAAACCCATCAACCCGCGTCTTAAAAATGTTTAGCGAGGTAGCCTCCACCACGTCAACGGGCAGAGAATTCCAGAGATTCACCACCCTTTGAGTGAAGAAGTTCTTCCTCAACTCCGTTCTAAACCCCCCCCCTTTATCTTGAGGCTGTGCCCCCTAGTCCTACTGTCCTTTCTGAGCGGGAAGAGTCTTTCCACCTCTATCCTATCCATCCCATTCATCATCTTATACGTCTTGTACCACTTGATTACTTGAATAGGAACAATGTGCAGGAGCATGGGGAAAAGGCAGGTGAATGGCATTAAGCCATGATGTTCATATGGCGAGCCGCTGCAGACACGATGGACCAAATGGACTTCTGCACCGTAACAATACCATGATTCTGATTCTCTGATTTGCATTTGTTGTGAGCCAAAGCTTTTTCATATAAATCAGTCCAAATCTTGAACATATACATGGTTCACAAATCATAACAATTTTAGATCAATCTCTTAGAGTTTTGCGAAACCTGAAAAGCAGAAATCTTTAAACTGACGAGCTGCTGTTATTACTAAAATTCATTAAGTGTGTGTGTGTGTGCGTGCACGCGCATGCATGGGGTTTGGGAGGGGTCTGGGGAATGAGACGGAATGGTCACCAAGCACCAAGTAATGCAAAGCAATGTAATCATTCTTATAAATGATGGAGGCAAAATCGCAGCTCTGAATGTACAGGAATATTTTGGAATCATAGAATCCCAACAGACCAGAAGAAGGCCATTCTGTCCATTGAGCCTGCACCGTCAACAATCCCACCCAGACCCTATCCCCGTGACCCCTCGTATTTACCCTGCTAATCCCTTGACATGAAGGGACTGTTCAGCACAGCCAATCCACCTAACCTGCACATCTTTGGAGTGTAGGAGGAAACTGGAGCACCCGGAGGAAATGCCTGCTGACACTGGGAGAACACGCAGACTCTGCACACTCACCCAAGGCTGGAATTGAACCCTGGCCCCTGGTGCCGTGAGGCACTGTGACATCGTGCCGCCCCTGGAACTTGAATCTAATTTTTAAAAGTAATCAGATCTGTGAATTCTTACCGTACTATTTTTACCTCCTGTAATACTCTGGAGAGTGGAGGCAGGTGCTTGGACAATGAAACGGCCAAGTATGTTCAGAACATCCAGGGTGATCCAACTGTTTTTGCCTTTTCCTTTGCAGGAAGAGAAGAACATGTAGACACTGTTAATGATTCTGATTGCTGCAATCAGCTGAGATAGAATAGAACCTGACTTATCAAAACATAATTAACACTTTTTATTTCAGGCAAGTAGCAGAAGGAACGTAAAGAGCTCGAGACTAAGTTATTAACTGATGTTATGGGAAGGAATTCTTAAGATAGAATATCATCTTAATCAATGCCCCTTCCACAAATATTCACTCCCTCCAACAAACAATGCATCTACAAAATGTACTGCAGGATCTCATCAAGGTTCTTTCCAAACCCGCAACCATTATCAGCTAGAAGGACAAAGGCACCAGGCACATGGCAATACCATGACCCGGAACCTTCTTTCCACATCACTCACCATCCTGACTTGGAAGTATATCACTGTTCGTTCAGAGATGCTGATCAAAAACCTGGACCTCCATCCCTAACTGCAATGTGGGTGTACCTATACCAGAGGCACTGCAGCAGTAGAAGACAGCTCATCACCACATTCTCATGGGCAATCAGCCAGCAATGCACTCACCCCTTAAGTATTTTTTTAATCAAGAAAGGGCTTTAAATGGTTTCATTGGCCAACAGGCCTCATTTTGATTTGGATTTCATTGTGTTCCAAACAAAACACTTAAAATTATTTGGTGTGAAACTTGATATTGTAACCTAAGAGGAGGAGTTACTATATAACGCCTTTTCCAGCTGTAATTGGTCATTTTAAAGCTGTTGTACCAAATGTTAAGAATATAAGAGAAATCTAGAATATCTACAAAATAAACAAGGAAACTGAGATAAGTTAGTGCGCAGGGTTCACTTTGAAGAAGTTACTACTGTTCTGGGCAAGTAGCATTCCTTTATCCTCATCTTTGTTTGAGATGATAATATAACCTCTGGACTTTATCCATTTCTAAAACCTTCAGCCACCATCTTCAATGCAAAAGTAATGCACTACTTGCTGGCAAGAGTCTGAGCTTCATCCTTTCTCCAACTATAATCTCTCAGAGATGGAGAAGGTTTCAGTCGAAAACAAAGAGCTTAGACGTAAAAGAAGAAGGAGAAAGAACCAGAAAAAAGAAACAATTGCAATGAGGTGCCAAAGTCTACGAAGTGCGACCAATGAAGCCAAGCTGACAGGTTGAAGGATTCAATAGACTGCATGCACAACATGTCGAGGTAATTGGTAGGTGAAATTTCAAATCCTCCAGTCCCTTGAAAAAGTGAGCAAGTAATTCATGAAGGACTCGCTATGGAACGAACCAAATAAAATATGTACTGATAACATCTGCAAGTCTACGAGAATTATTATTCATATGATTACATTTGTGCAAATATAATTACTGCTTTTATTCCAATTATGATGATAAAGAGGAGATCCGAATTTCATCAGACAATGATGTAAATTAGATTATCTTAGCTCCAATTGCGCACTGTGGCCTGGAATATTTCAGTGATCTTTAATTGCTAAAATTAAATTGGCCTGTCCGTGTAAGGCCAATATTTAAGTGGAGAAGTGGTTTGAATTAACATATCTTGCAGTCAACTGGAAACTAATTGCTGACAACTATTTCATTGGATACACTTTTAAGACTATCCAAAACCATCAACTTGAATAAAGGTAGCAGAAAATGATTCTGCCCCCTCCCCTCAGTTCTTTTCCACTTGCTCAGCTGAAGGACGATATTTTAGATATCCAGAAATATGATGCTTGGAAACGATACTGAAGAATAACATATGTTGTGTACAAGATGATTGTTTACGGATATTTTCTCCATCTTTGATCCAGTCCATAACAACAACAGCTTATATTTATAACATAGCTCAAAAGTAGCAAAATATCCCAAGGCATTTCACTGGAGTATTATAAAACAAAGTACCTCAGTCATACACAACTTGAGTGTTGCTGAAAGAAGAGACATACTGTTGAAGTTTTTCATCTTGCACTTATCAAGACATATGCAAGAATGCCAAATTTCAAAGGGAGCAACAATTTATACTGCATGGGGAAATGGTATTGATTGGTTGGCAAGTATACGTTGATTGGTTGAGAATTGTCATGGAGAATGCACCAGGAAACTACTGCCCCCAAAACTTTTGTTCATTTTGAAAAAGGTGAAGCATTTGGACATATTATTTTTGCCGACAGAGCATAGGCCATTGCATATATACTTGATTTGATTTATTATTGTCACATGTATTAGTATACAGTGACAAGTATTGTTTCTTCCGTGCTGTACAGATAAAGCATAATATACATATATAAGGAAAGGAGGGGGTGTAGAATGTAGTATAACAGTCATGGCTAGGGTACAGAGAAAAATCAACTTAATATAAGGTAGGTCCTTTCAAAAGTCTGATGGCAGCAGGGAAGAAGCTGTTCTTGACTCAATTGCTATGGGACCTCAGACTTCTATATCATTTTCATGACGGAAGAAGGTGGAAGAGAGTATGCCCGAGGTGGGTGGGGTCCTTGATTATGTTGGCTGCTTTTGTAGCTCCTAGCAAATAAAAGTAAGTTACACTACAAGCCCAATCTTAAATTGACACACTCAGGACTGGTCAGCTGCCCAATTGTGCACTTACATCTGACATGAGCCATTATGTTCTGAGCTCTGTAAGCTCAGTTGGCTGCCTGCAATCAGCCCTCTGCCTATTACTAACAGCTAAAGAGACGTGCTTGTATGACACTATCAGCCAATGGTTTAGGAGGTGTGGCCAATGTAACGGGCATCATCACGCCTCAGCCAGATTTTCTTTAAGTCCAGATGATAGAAAGAGCTTGATTCACAAGATTTGAGAGAGGGAGATGCAGAGAAGAATGATAAGAGCTGACCCACAGGCTGAGGCAACAGGGGCAGCAATGGGAAAGAGTGAGTTGGGTAGAAAGAAGATTGGCAGCATTCAATCCCAGCAGGCACATCATTCCAGTGATAATACCTTTTCCATGCTTGTCATCATCGGATGGCTTTCCTGGTCCATTCTTAGCAGGTTTGTGATTTGAGATTTCCATTCCAAACCCTGACATCTTTGTGTAAATATCTTCAACCCACTTATAAATCTGCTTCCTGGTGCCTGGATTAAGATCATCATATTTCATGTTTAAGAGTTCCATCCTGTAACAACGTGTGAAATAGTTAGGGAGAAAAAATATTGAAATACTTATATAGTAAAATAATTGCCAGAATTTTCTGCTATTCATGCCCTGCCGTGAGCAAGGACGGAGAATTTGGTGCTCAGCCAAATCTCTATTCATTGCAGCGGCACAGGAGGATCCCAATGGCATGAATGACCGGAAAATTCCAGCCAAAAATTTTAAAGTTGATTATCTGTGTATTTGGCGACAATAAAGTCACCCAAGTCTCAGATGACCACAGGCCTCTTATCCTTTTGAGGGGGAAAGCTGATTCGTGGCGATTTTAACTTGAGGATCACCACACCTCAGGTAAGGGATAAGGTTATGAAGGCTGGGCCTTAATCATAAAATCATACACTACAGATCCCACCAACTACAGGGTCTGCACCGAGCAAAATCCCACCCGATCCCCTTAATTCCATGTATTTATCCTATCCAGTTCCCCCTGACACTAAAGGACAATTTAACACTGCCAATGAGCCTGAATCGCACATCTTTAGACTGTGGGAGGAAACTGAAGCACCTGGAGGAAACCCACACAGACACTGTCTCCACAAAGACAGTGAGCCAAGCCAGGAATCGAACCCAGACCCTTCGCACCGTGAGGCAGTTGCAACTATATTTCTAATCAACAATTTCATTTAGAGACTCCTCCATCACTAATACGGAAAATGATTTCTCCAAGGTACAAGTCAGGAGTGTGATGGAATACTCCCTGCTTGCTTGGATGGGTGCAGTTCCAACAACACTCAAGAAGCTTGACACCATCCAAGACAGAGCAGCCAGTGATTGGCATCACATCCACGAACACCCACTCCCTCCACCACCGATGCTCAGAAGCAGCAGTGTGTACTCTCTACAAGATACCCTGCAGAAATGCACCAAAAATTCTTAGACAGTACCTTCCAAACCCATGGCCAATTCCATTTCGAATGACAAGGGCAGCAGATAGATGGCAATACAACCTCCTCCACGTTCCTCTCCAAGCCAATCAACATCCTTCGCAGTTACCGGCTCAAAATCCAGGAGTTCCCTCCCTAACAGCATTGTGGGACATGTGGACTGTGGCAATTTAAGAAGGCAGCTCACCACCACCTTCTCGAGGGCAATTAGGGAGGGGCAATTATCACAGGCCAGCCAGCGATGACCGTGTCCCATAAATGACTAAAAAATAAGTTGGCTGTGTGCAAATTTACAACTTATTTGAATTTTGAGGTTGAGAACATTACCTTACATCAATAAATTGCAAGGTGATGCTCGTTATATCCTTCTTGGCTAAGTGATGAAATCATAAATGTAAGATGTAATCATGCATACAACGTTCATGCTGTACAAGATAAACCATGGGACACACTGACATGCTTTACAATGATCTGGTTCATTCGCTGCTGCCAGCGATTCCCTTTAGATGTGACATAGAGCACAGGATAGGAGTTTGCTGAAGCACATAGTTTTCAAATTGCAGTTTGTCTTTCAAAATCTACATATGAACATTGTTTTATTTCAATATAGCGAGGCCTACAATACTTACAGTTTCACCAAATTGTAATGAGTGACATTACGACTGAACGACTTAACACATCCTGGACTCAGATCACTGATAGTCTCATTAAGGCCTTTAAGGTAATGCATGATATTCCCTGGAGCGCTGATGTTGTTCTTTAGATCATTTTCCCATCCTCGACATCTTCCAGCCCCCTGCAAGTCAAAATGTGCAAACCATTCAAGAGCCCTGCATTATAATCTGGCAGATGTTAATTGACACGCAAACCAAATCTCAAAGGGAAACTTGGCCCATGTGTCACAACCTTTTTTGTCTGATAACGAAGGTCTAGTGAATTCAGAATCTACAAATTCCGGAACAACTTTTGGGATTTGAAACAATAAGTTAAAACATTTATTAATTCAGGAAAAGAAAATGTAAACACACAAAATTACAGTTATACACAGTCAAAATTTGCCTGACAAAACATTCCCCCCCACCTTAAAAGATCCCCGTTTGTTCAGATTCAAGTAAACACCAACCTGGCAAAAATCCCTTACGGATGTTTAATGATAAAAATTCAGTAATATTCAACCCAAGACAAAGCTACAATCACTTTAGAATTCCTATAGTGTAGGAGGCCATTTAGCCCATTCAGTCTGCATTGACTGTCTGAGAGACCATCTTAATCATAACCACCCAACACCCTATCCCTGTACATAACACATTACCCCACTAATCCCCCGAATCGACACATCCTGGGACACTAAGGGGCAATTTAGCATGGCCAATCCACTAACCTGCAAATCTTTGGCCTTTAGTGAGGCATACCACACAATCTCTCACTCCCTACTACCACTCTGCTGAGGAAATTCAAAAAAAACTTCCAAGCAAAGCCTTACTTTCTGAAAAGCAGGCTGATTACCAGGCTGAATCCAGGGATGACAGGACTGATGTATGAGGAGAGATCGGCTAAGTTAAGATTGTTTTTGCCGGAGATCACATGAATGAGGGGGGATCTCAGAGACTTAAAAAATTCGGACAGGACGAGACAGGATAGATGCAGGGAGGATATTCTCGATGGTGGGAAAGTTCAGAACCAGTGGTCACAATCTGAGGATTCGGGGTAGACCATTTAGGATGGAGGTGAGGAGACATTTCTTCACCCAAATAGTGGTGAGCCTGTGGAATTCATGACCACAGGAAATAGTTGATGCCAAAACATTGAATGTATTCAAGGGGTGGCTGATTATAACACTTGGGATCAAAGGTTACGGGGAAAAAGCAGGATTAGGCTATTGAGCTGGATGATCAGCAATGATCGTAATGAATGGTGGAGCAGGTTCGAAGGGCCAAATGGCCTCTTCTATGTTTCTGAGGCTATTTCAATTTGCCTCTCCACAGCTCTTTTCCCAGGACAGAGAGACATCCTAGACACCTCATATTTAGCCCTACCTAAAAGCTCACAAACAAGGGGGTCAAGATTTATCTCATAATTTATTGGAAGGAAATGCACAAATTCTCTAGGTGAGGGCAGGTAGGGGTCCAAGTAGTGCATGGGTATCAGGTAGACGATAGGCTCAGGGAAAGGGTGTTGCATGAAGGAACAGACTGCATTTTGAATCTGCTTGCTTTTTCCTTCTGCATTGATAACATCCTGCACAGTCTGGTGACGGCAAGTGGGCTGATATCAATGTGCCAGATTGATGTTTAAATGTGATCCTTTTAAACTGACCAGCTGATGGCAAGCTGGCGAATCAGCTGCCAAGGGGTTTGGAGGGGAACATGCCTATGCATAATTAAGGGGGTTCCAATCACAAAATCTGGCATGGGATTGCTCCAGTCTGGCCACTGGAGCAGCCTGTCACTGTACGTAGTCTCAAAAATGGAGAATTTCATTCTGACTGTCCACAGGATACTTGACCATTATGATGAAGTCTTCTGCTCTCCTGTTCTCCCTGGAATTCCTTCAAATAACCACAATGGGAGCAAAAACAGAAAAATGCTGGAAAATCTCAGCAGGTCTGACACCATCTATGCAGAGAGAATAGAGCCAACGTTTTAAGTCAGGATGACCCTTCATCAAAGCTGCATTTTCCAGCATTTCAGATTCCACCATCAGCAGTATTTGGTTTTAGCCATGATGGAAACTCTGGCTGGTTATCCAATCCCCAGCCTTGGGGATCTTGTGCAGACCAGGAACTGGACTGGAGATCTTCCCAAGGGGAGGGCTTCATCATAGCAATAGTTGTAGCGAAAAACAGAAACTTATTTATAATGAAGGTGTTTACGATTTATTTGTGGTTACTGGGAGAGGTCTTCTTTCCCCTGGCCTGTACATGGGAGAGGTGGTGTAATTACCAACACAGTCATCAGGGGAACTGGCTTTTGAACATTTAATTACATCCTTCCAAGTAAACCATGACAAACATTCACCTCCCGAGAAAAGCAAATCACTGAAGTGCAACACTTGATAAGATCTCGCCTGAAGACTATCATTTCCATGATCATTTCTGAATTTCTTTTTCAGAAAATACTTGACTCATAGAACTAGATATTGTTTATACACAAAGCTTCAACGCATCTTCACAAATCTATCGATGACTTGAACTGTAAGCTATTATTATGCTATTAAGCTGGCACTTTTCCCGATTTCATGCACACAACAATTACAAAGTGAACATTCACTGTGACAACACTGTAATCATTATATTATGATGAATGCAATCAGACCAATAAAAGGCAAGACCAATAAGTAGAACATAGCTCTGGATGATGTCAATAATTAACTCAGGTTAACAACCAATTAAAGGAATTAATTATTAAGAAGAACATTTTCAGTCTGAAGTGTGTCCCTGAAAGGCAACCCAACATTGGGAATGTCGATTGCACTGGGGTGGGCCGCTAGCCCCTGGCAGGAATCACGTTAGCCCAGGGAAAAAAGGTGTTCCCTCCAGGCATCAAAACCATTGAGAGTCACTCTGCTCGTTGCACCAGCCCTGATCAGTTTCCCAGACTGGGCAGACAGCAAATGATTCATCACAATTACTCATTTCAATGTCTCCAGTTTTCACTGAGAAAAAGAACGTGAGAATCGTGCACTTTGTGAGCAATTTTACCACTTCGCCCCACCCACCAATGGGTGGAGGAAGCCGGTAAAATCACGAGGACTAAGACTGATTTCTCACCTCTCGCAATCTTACCTGCACCGGATATCCGATGCATTCAGCCTTCCGCCTGTTTCCAGCGAGAGGCTGAATAAATTATTTACATGTATGGCAATGCTCATTTTAATGTTACTGATGAGCCCAGGAAGCAATCGCCTGGGCGCACTTGTCTTTCTCGCAAACAGGGACCTGTTATGATAGCCTTGCTGATACAATCAGAGGCTACTGAGGTCCTCCTGGGAGGTCAAGGGAAAAGGGTGTGCCTCTTGGCCAATGTTTGCCTGGCATTCTGGCACTGCCCACTGGGCACCTTTGGTGGGGGTGACTTGAGGGAATGGGGCCCGAAGGGACAGGCCTTTCATGGGATGGGCCGATGGGGCAGGAAGGGGGGGCCTGCTGCCACACTGCATGTGATCAGTGGGGGAGGAGATGCACGAATATGGTCTGGGCAGTGGAGGGGATGCCAGGAGTAATATTTCTGGATGGAATAGGTTGAGTCAGCTGCAGCAACAGAGTGCTGACAAATCTCTCTCTGTGACCTGTCAGCTTTCTGCGGGTTGCGCAATATACAGCCACATAGATTTGCACATACGCAACGGCTCTCTCTGCTGCTGTAGCAGTTTTCTTCGCCCCCCCCCCTCTCTTTTTAATGGCTAGAAACAGTCTAGTTCATTTTTTGCTACTAAGAATGCATAAGATGTGCAATTTGGATTCATCCAAAAAAACAGACTTGAAACTCCTGTTTTCACACTAGCTCGGCACTTAGAATGTTTCTTTTATAATCGCCCTCACTACCTTTGGTCCTGACTACAAACTCTGTCACGTTACCCATTCCTTTGCCGTGATTTGCGGACCGCTTGCTATCGATTCCATATTTCTCTCCTGCCCTCATCACCTCAGCTATTATGTCAATTTTGTTCATGATCTCTGCATTCTGTCCATCTCTATGAGCTCCTGGCTCCATGTCCACTCCATCACAAGGGCTGTCTACTTCCACATCAGTCAACATCACCCGCCTCCACTTCGTCCAGAATCTATTGCTGCTGAAACCTCATTTCTGCTGTTGTTACTACCAAACCCAACAGTTTCAGTGATCTTCTGGCCCACTCTCCATCTTTCACTGACCAGAAACATTAGCTCAACCAAATTTTGATGCCTATTCACTCAACTATGAGCTCCACTGCTGCTTTTTTACATTGAGTCACAATCCTCCAAAATCCGCAGTTAAAATTCTTATCTTCTATTTAGCTCCTTTCATTGTCTCTCTTCTCCTCTCTATGTATCTGAACTCCTTCTGACCACTTCCCAAATTTTTCAGGCCTCTTCGTTACTATGATCCAAGCCTGTTGCTGAAGCTGAAAGCAAGACACGGATCTTTCCTTTATTGAGCAGGTTCTTCATCTTGTTCAATCTCACAGTTCTCCTCCCCCTCCACCAGTGTTCCCCTATTAACAGGCGAGGTTCTCTGGCCTCCCCTCAACGTGTTTCTTGACTGTGGGAAGCAGCACACCATTTGCTGGCAGTAGGATCCTCTGGTCTCGCCGCTGAATTCAACTGAAGTCATCCCACACTGCCGGGAAGCCCACAGCAGGGGGTGCACCACTGTCAGAACTGAAGAATCCTGCCTGCATTAATGACCGGAGAATTCAGACCTATATGTGCTTAAAGACAATTAGCACCAATTGCCTGTATCTCTTAGTCTGAACAATGGAATTGACAATATATTAACACCATTGCACACACTCTTAACTTTTACCTTATTATTGCCTTCACCCATCTCATGCGCACACTGAGTAATTCATTAAATCCTGTCATTCCACCTTTGGCATCACCATCTATATTTGACACTCCTTAAACTTTATTTCTTTGACCTAAACATTTGGTCACCTCTTCTAACATCTTGGGTCAGATGTCGATTTTCTAAATCATGCCCCTGTGAAATGCTGTCGAACGTTTCTCTATGTTGAAATGGCCAAATGTCATTAAAAAAACGTAATGGATTTGAAATGCCACCGTGGATTAACTGATGAGACATGAGACGATTCAGTGTGCTGCTCAGTCATAATGTGAGAGTTGGGCTGTAGGATTAATCCCTTCTCTATGTTGACCTTAGCCAAGGCAGCAGTGAGAATGCTGCAGCTGTTTATTGCGACCCCTGGCAATCAGGGCAAGTAAATATCAGTCAGGGCGTCGACTCCTGTGTTGATACTCCTGTAAGTTGTTTGCTTGCGAATGTCTGGTAAGGATAGTATGGAGCCGCGCCTCAAGAATGAGTGGTTTATCAATGCTATGCAAGTTTACACATGAAGAACACCAAGGTTCTGAGAGCTTGTGCAAACAGATGTGGGTAAATTTTGCAGTTCCGCCCACCCACCGTGGGAATCACCGTGGGCAGGATGGAAAATTTGATAGACCAACACAAACAGAAAATCCTGCCTATGCAGTCAGTACCTTCAGAAGGAGCAGAGAAAAGAAAGTTAATTGGGGCAGGGAGATGGAGAGCACAAAGGAAATATCTCCTGGGAACAAGAGACCTCCACATTTTTATTCTTTTATTCTTATTTTATGGGTGTCGCTGACTGACCAGCATTTATTGCCCATCCCTAGTTACCCTTGGAGGCAGTTGAACATCAATCATATTGCTGTGACCCTGGAGTCACATATAGGCCAGACAAGGTAAGGACGGCTGATTTCCTTCCCTAAATAAAATCAGATGGGTTTTTCCAACAATTGACAATGGTTTCATGGTCATTAATAGATTTTTAATTCCAGATATTTTATTGAATTCAAATTCTACCAACTGCCACGGGGTTGGATTCGAACCTGGGTCCCCAGTATGTTAGCTGAGTTTCTAGATTAATAGCCTAGCAATAACATCACTGGGCCATCGCCTCCCTTTGCAAAGACCTCCTCACATGGTGTTTTTAATTAGGATGTGGAGATGCTGGCATTGGACTGGGGTAAGCACAATAAGAAATCTCACAACACAAACTAACTGTCCTGGCTGGAGACAATACACATCACTTTAACCTGTGTTTGGCCCTCTCTCCGCTCACATTGTCTATACCTTTAAGACTTGATTAGCTATAAAGACTCACATTCCAATCATTATCCTGTAAATTGAGTTATTGTCTGTATATGACCTGTTTGTGAACACAAGTCCTCACTCACCTGATGAAGGGGCCTGAGACTCCAAAAGCTAGCGCCAAATAAACCTGTTGGACTTTAACCTGATGGTGTGAGACTTCTTTCTGTTTTTAATTAGTTCATCTTTGGTCACTCAGCTGGAGTCTGAAATCCTTCTGAGTTTTGTTTGCTTGTCAAATGTTACTGAGGAGTTCATTATTGATAACAATCAAGTGGATTGTTTTTTGCACAGAGACCTCAACTGGCACAAGGAAGAGAGAAAAACTTCTTCAAAGGTCTGTACTGTCTCCCTTCAAATTCCCTACTCACTGTATAAATTTATAGCATAGTGTCTTACCTTTTCTGAGGGTCTATCAGGTTTCTGAGGCATCCCTTTGAATGTCAAACAAAAAGCAAATGTTAATAAATCTGTGAATAAAGTTAATGCAATTCATGTTATCCATTGATGTATTAGTAATGCATAAACAGATGAAAAATCACCCACTGAGTTTCATGTTGAAAAGATTTTGAGATACTTTAATCTCCTTATCTACAGGTTAAATAATAGAGTATTCTTTAAATCCTGTGGCAGTTTGATGGATGATAACATACAATTTGAGAAGTGGGCTGAATATTTGTGTCTTATTCGAGCTAGCTGCATTTTAGCTTCAAAAATCAGATTCTGATGATAACATCGACCATAATCAAAATGGATCATCCTTTGAACACAGTTCAAAAAAACGAATAGAAGCCAGCCCAGAGCTCTGGTTTCTGTAAAATATATTTCCACACCCATCAGAGGCAGAGTCGTTTCAACTTCCTTCGCTGGCATAGTGGGTAGCACTGCAGGAGGCGGCCATCTGGCCCATTGTGTCTGCACTAGCTCTCCAAACAAGTATCATGGCTTAGCACCTTTTCCCCTTTTTCTAAAAATAATGCAAAACGCTTTACTGGTTTCAATTCTATAGACCAGTTAATTTCTTAGTAACTCCAATATTTTTAATATTTAAAAGCTGTTAAAGTGTATCAAAAATGTATTTTTCTTTATTATTTCACAGAATGTGGGCATCATTCTATTGTCTATTCATAACTCTCCATGACAATGTGGTGGTGAGCTGCCTTCTTGAATAAATCTGAATGACATCCAAACCTAGGTCATTTGAGAGAGCAGTTCAGAGTCAACCACATTCAATCATAGAATCCCTGCAGTGCAGAAAGAGGCCATTCAGCCCATCAAGTCTGCACCAACTCTCCAAAAGAACATCTCATCCAGACCCAACCTGCCCTATCCATGTACCCCTATGCATTTATCATGGCTAATTATCCCAACCTACACATCTTTAGATAAAAAGGGGCAATTTAACATTGCCAATCCACCTAACCTGCACATCTTTGAACAAAAAGGGACAATTTAGCATGGCCAATCCACCTAACCTGCACATCTTTGGACGTTGTTGTGGGTCTGGAGTCAAATATCAATCAGACTCAGTAATGATGGCTGTTTTCCTTTCCTGGAGAACATTAATGACCAGATGGGTTTTTACAACATACAGGGGTTTTTTTTTTGGCCACCATTAAAAATGCTGACTTTTAATTCCAGACTTTAATTAATTGATTAAATTTAAATTCCCCAGCTGTCACGGTGGAATTTGCTCAAACAGAGATTTGAGGATACATGTGACGAGACATATCAGGAAAAGTTAGCTGCACCAATCATCAACACAATTACAATTTTACCAGCAATTAAATGCTGAAATAATCCTCGAGTCCCCTTGAGTAGATTATTTGCCTGCTATGAGCTTACCTGCTGTCTGGCCAATCAGGCACAAGCAGGAAATGAAAATGACAACTTGGAACCTGCGCCTCATCTTTACTGGCTGTTTGAAAATTCGTCAGCAGTGAGACCTTTAAGAAAAGAAAGAACGTTATTGGTTAATTTGTCATATACATTTTGATTACTATGTGAAGAATGCCAAAAAATTCTCGCAAAGAACGGACAAACGTAATTACGTCACAAAAAGATCACAGAGCTTTGAAGCAGGATTTCAATTATTGTATTGAAATATTGAAGCTTGGTGATAAGAGGATTATTTATATAGTGGGTGGGGTTTTATGGCCTCGCTCATCCCGCAACCGTAAAATCCCAACCAAGGTCAACGGACCTTCTCATTATCCGCCCCTTGCCCGCTCCGATTCCCATGGCACTAAAATTCCGGCCAGTATTTCTAAAATTTAAGAGCGTGGATTTCTGTCTTCAAGGCAGGAGTCAGGAATTTTCTTTGCGATCCTCCCTCTGCCTCGGTAGTGCCTGCCTGCCAGCTGTATTTTCATTCTGAGGAGACAGAAGGGTCTGCCATCTCTCAAAAAAATCCAAGGCCGCAATGGATGTCAATAAATGTCAAGATGGCCAAATTAGATGGCCCATTTCCATTCACTAGGATATTGAATTTTATTTATTATTGTCACATGAATTAGTATACAGTGAATAGTATTGTTTCTTGTGCAATATACAGGCAAAACATACTCTTCATATAGTGCATGGGGAGAAGGAAAGGAGAGGGTGCAGAATATAGTGTTAAAGTCATAGCTAGGGGGTAGAGAAAGATCATCTTCATATATTAACCCAGTTATCAATGCAGTTAGTCCCCAATCCCCATCCACCCTCATCCTTCCCATGCCTCTTAGTGTCGGGGGATAAGCAGAGTAAATACATGAGGTTACAGGCGTAGGCCCTGGATGGGATTGTCGTCAGTGCTGCCTTAATGGGTTGAATGGCCTCCCTCTGTACTATAGGATTCTATGACTTCTGGCATCTAACACTAGAGAAGAGGTATTGTTTTATTATTTCTAAGCGTACAGGAATGAGAAACAGAGACAGAGAGACAGCGAGAAACTGAAAAAAATGTTTGCCTGCTTGCAATTCAAGAATTGTTATTCTTTGTTACTGAAGTAGTTAATTTAAATGTTACAGCTCTTCCCTGCCCCACCTAATGAATCCCTGCATCTCATTTATTTCTTTTCTTCCTGGGTGCCACGGTGGTGTCTTTTGCATTTAAAATTCCCAAGGTCAAAGAAAAGCAGTGTGAGAAAAAAAGATAACTGTCCCATGAAATATTCTCCTGCTAGTTGCAAGAATCCACCACAAAATTTTTTTTCTAAATAAGTCCTGTTTTCCAGTTGTCAAGGAGCTGTCAAAACATTTACCCAGCTATGGGTCTGACTCAACTTACAAATTTATCGATATGAATAATACATTACTGCATGTTCATAGTTTAGCATACATAAATTAGGAAATTGGAGATTAATATGTACTGTTAAGGAAACTCCAGATGACATTTTGTTTGGTGATTGAAATTCAGAAAGTATCATTAGCTTTGAATAATGCTGCCCAGAATCAAATCAATCTCACTGTCTCCCAAACTAACGTGATTCGTCAGTAAATATGTTGAAACTGGTTTCTCAAACCCTTCAAACACACCATCAAGCTCATCATCCTTCCTAAATCTCACACATGTCTTGACTTGAGTAAGTTTCACTGTTCCTTTATCTGGGTCTCAGCCATTCTGTTGTCAGGGCAACTAGGTGTGGGCAATAAATCCTCACAACACCCACATCCCATGAATGAAATTTAAATTTTTTTATTTGGGAATCCCGCGTTTAACCATATGGATGGGTACCCAATACCAAATGGAAAATTAGATTTGAAGAACAATATACTTTTATATCAAAATTCTGCCAGCAATTTTTTGACAAACTCAATTAAATTCAGCCGCTCTTCTCCCACCAAAGACCGATCATAGAGTCAAATAATTTTACTTCACTTAAAAAAGAAACAGGAATTTCCATTATGCACAAAGCAGGTAGTTATAAAGCTGTTAGAATAAAGGTTATCTGGCCTACTGCGCACTTTATGTGACCTGTGTATTATCAGACTTTTGAATGGACCTACCTCACACTAAGCTGATCTTTCTCCACAGCCTAGCTATGACTGTAACACTACATTCTGCATTCTCTCTTTTCTTTCTCCCCGATGTACTCTATGAATGGTATGCTTTGTCTGTATTGCACACAAGAAACAATACTTTTCATACTAAAACTGCATACTAATACATGTGACAATAATAAATCAAATCAAATTCGATGGTTTGAGCACATACTATGCAATAATTAAACATGATGCATTTGACAAAGGTGTTAAGGATATGAAGTAGGTGAGCACAGCAATTTAAATTTCATTTGCAACTTAAAGAATCATACAATCCCTACAGTGTAGAAGGAGGCATTCAGCCTGTGCTGACAACAATCCCACCCTATTCCCGTAACTCCACACATTTGCCCTGCTACTTCCCCTGAAACTAAGGGGCAATTTAGCATGTCCAATTAACCTCTTTGGTGTGGGGGAGGAAACCAGAGCACCTGGAGGAAACCCATGGGGCGAAGATGCAAACTCCACACAGACAGTGACCCAAGACCAAAATTGAACCCAGGTCACTAGTACTGTGAGGCAGCAGTGCTAACCACTGTGCTACAATCTGTTTGCGAACTATTCACAAGTATCCTCAAAAATATTTTCAAGGACAGTTTACCAAGATACATGAGAGCTCATTGAAAAGCCACACTGATGTATCATCCCACCGTGAGAAAAATAAAAAGTAATTTGCCCAATCGCAAGATCTTCACACAGAGATGTGCACTAGGTTTACGAAAAAGCTCACACAATTAAAGGTAATTTGAACCTTTTCTTATTTGTGCACACAAATTTGTGCAATGGAAGAGAGAGGGAAAGAGAGACCAATAAAGACTGTTAATGCTGGATGTGATGGGCTGCAGTATGATATCGGGAACATAGGAAATAGGGATATAGGACTTCACAGTGGTTGAGGCCATTCGGTCCCTCAGGCCTGCTCTGTCATTCGATAAGGTCATGGCTGATCTGGTTGTGATCTCAACTCCACTTTGCTTGACTCCCCTGTCTATCAAAAATCTCTCTCACCATACCTTGAATAAATTCGATGACCCAGTTTCCACTACTTTTTGGGGAAGAGAATCCCTCAGACTGAGAGAAAAAAATTCTCATTTGCACCTTCTCTGTGTGCCCCCTGGTTCAAGTTTCCCCCACAAGGAAACACCATTCTGTTATCCACCCTGTCAGGCCCCTCAGGATGTTTCAATAAGATCGCCTCTCACTCTTCTAAACTCCATGGATACAGTTCCAGCCTGTTCACTCTTTCTTCATAAAATAATCGCTTCATCCCTGTTCCCTCAGCTGCTTGCTTTTTTTAATTCATTTGTGGCACATGAGTGTCGCTGGCTGGCCAGCATTTATTGCCCATCCCTAGTTGCCCTTGGAGATCAGTGGAGAGTCAACCACTTTGCTGTGGCTCTGGAGCCACATGTAGGCCAGGCCAGGTAAGGATGGCAGATTTCCTTCCTTAAAAGGACATTAGTGAACCAGATAGGCTTTTCTGACAATTGACAATGAACAAAGAACAAAGAAAGTTACAGCACAGGAACACGCCCTTTGGCCCTCCAAGCCTGCACTGACCATGCTGTCTGACTTAACTAAAAAGAACAAAGAAAATTACAGCACGGGAACAGGCCCTTTCATTGTCATAAGTAGATCTTAATTCCAGATATATTTTATTGAATTCAAATTCCAAAATCTGCCATGGTGGGATTCAAACCCAGGTCCACAGAGCATTAGCTGAATTTCTGGATTAAATCGTCTAGCGATAATTCCACTATCGCCTTCACTCGTAGAGCAATTATATATTTTTTTCAAATAAGGACACCAAAAACGCCTACAATCTGTCGCCTCACCAAGCTGCAGTAAACCTTCTCTATCTCTCTCAGTCGGCAAGCAGGAAATTGCAGCCCACCTGACATTATGATATCATCAATTAACAAGAATTTGAGATAACTGTTATTACCTGCTGGATTTTTCAAACCTTGGACAGGAAAATGTTTCGGGATGAATTGTGGTAGCGATGATAAGATGGTTCAAGAAAGGCTTGCTACTGGGATCATGATTGCATGTGTCTGCTAGTGACTGCATGCGGTAGTCCCTGTATGTTTTTTTTTGGACTTTGTTTCTTAATTTTTGAGCCTTCCACATAAAAGGAGAGATTGGGAGAGCAGGGAGCCTTCAAATCTTTCACTGTGACCGACTCTCTGTGCAATCTCTCATCACACCACTCTTATAACCCCTCTGCTCCACGACATCCAGTCTGGACTCCCAATTAGACAGACAATCCCTCTTTGCACCACGAATTGAGCAGCTTCCTACCAAATTGCCATTAATTGGCTGTCCGATGTTTAATTAGCAGAGGTAAAAAAGCCGGGGTGGAGGGGATGGGAACAAGCAGGCCATTCACTTTCTGTTTCATCTGCCTCAACCCACGGAAAATCCAGCCCTAAGTCTCATTTCTGAACTTTGCAAGACATTGACAGCAGTTTGAAGGAGTCAATGGTCGACTGAAAGCCAGTAAGTTTGATGTCCAAATTCAAAAACAGTGACAGTACACAACAGTATAGCTCTATTATCCTAATTTCAGACACACATAAAATGATGAATATTAAGAAATATCTGTGCAAGATTTAGAGAATCACAGGCTTTCATGTGTCTAATCTGTAGACAACAATCTTGCAGATGAGCAAAATTCAGCAGATAAACATCCTGTTTGTCCAATCTGCTTGGTTTATTTTCAGAAATGAAAATTGGACTGAGTCTTACTGTGTTGCCCATAGTGACTTTCAAAACATGATTAATTTAGCCCAAAATAGAAGAAATTTGGAGCACAAGTGATGTTGATAATTAGTGGAAAGATTGGTGCAGACTCGATGGGCCGAATGGCCTCCTTCTGTATTACAGTATTTCTATGATTGTTCATAATAGGCATGGGAAGGTACGAGATAGGGAGATAACATTATCCTCCTGAATTGCATCATCCAGGAAGAAGTGTGGCATCATTCATAACTTCCTTTTTTTTCCAAGTATATTGCTAATTTGGGTACAAGATCTCTGTGCAAAATAATCCAATTTGCAAATGCAGACTGGGAGAAAGAATGAAGTCACAAACATTACCAAGCATGTTAACTAGCAAATGAAAGTCAGTTAAACATTGGTGGATGTAGTTAAGGCAGGTAAGTGTGAAGTATTGCACATACATACAAGGATGAAATTGAAAGGGATCTAATAGTTTTAGGGGACTTAGGACAGGATTTTCTGGCTGCGCTCACCCCAAGATCATAAAATCCTTCCCGAGATCAATGGTCCATCCCTCACACACTACAATTCATAAGAACATAAGAACAAAAGAAATAGGAGCAGAAGTAGGCCATCTAGCCCTTCGAGCCTGCCCCGCCATTCAATAAGATCATGGCTGATCTGTCGTGGCTCAGTTCCACTTTCCCGCCCTCTCCCCATAACCCTTAATCCCCTCTCTTATCAAGAACCCATCAACCCGCTTCTTAAAAATATTTAGCGAGGCAGCCTCCACCACTTCAATGGGCAGAGAATTCCAGAGATTCACCACCCTTTGAGTGAAGAAGTTCCTCCTCAACTCCGCTCTAAACCACCCCCCTTTATCTTGATGCTGTGCCCCTAGTCCTACTGTCTTTTTTGAGCGGGAAGATTCTCTCCACCTCTATCCTATCCATCCCATTCATCATCTTATACGTCTCAATGAGATCTCCCCTCATTCTTCTAAACTCTAACGAGTACAAGCCTAGTTTATTCAGCCTCTCCTCATAGCTCAACCCCCTCAACTCCGGTATCAGCCTAGTAAACCTCCTCTGCGCTCCCTCCAAGGCCAAAATATCCTTGCGCAGGTGCGGCGCCCAAAACTGCACACAGTACTCCAGCTGCGGCCTCACCAATGCCCTATACAGCTGCAGCAAGACCTCCCTACTTTTATATTCAATCCCCCTCGATATGAAGGCCAGCATCCCATTCGCCTTCCTGACCACCTGCTGCACCTGCAAGCTGGGTTTTTGCGACTCATGCACAAGGACCCCGAGGTCCCTCTGCACCGTCGCCTGCTGCAGTTTTTCGCCCTGTAAGTAATAGTCCTTCCTACCATTCTTCCTACCAAAGTGGACCACCTCACACTTGCCAACATTAAATTCCATTTGCCATTTCCTGGCCCATTTGCCCAGCCTATCTAGATCCTTCTGCAGACTCTCCACACCCTCCGCACAATTTGCCTTTCCCCCAATCTTGGTGTCATCAGCAAATTTCGACACCCTACACTCGGTTCCCTCCTCCAGATCATCTATATAAATGGTAAATAGCTGAGGCCCCAGCACCGACCCCTGGGGCACTCCACTAGTCACCATCCGCCAATCCGAATAGCACCCATTGACCCCCACTCTCTGCCTCCTATTTGACAACCAATCCTCTATCCACGCTAACACCCTACCCCCAACTCCATGTCCCCTGACCTTCTGCAATAACCTCTTGTGAGGTACCTTGTCAAACGCCTTCTGAAAATCCAGAAAGACCACATCCACCGGCTCTCCTCTATCCACTGCCCTAGACACATCCTCATAGAACTCCAGTAAATTTGTCAGACACGACTTCCCTTTAATGAAACCGTGTTGCGTCTGCCCTATCAAGCAATTCCCTTCAAGATGCCTCGCAATTTCCTCCTTAATGACGGACTCTAACATTTTACCTACCACAGACGTTAAACTAACCAGCCTATAATTCCCCGCCTTTTGCCTGGCACCCTTCTTAAACAACGGCGTAACATTAGCCGTTTTCCAATCTTCCGGCACTTCCCCGGAATCCAGCGACGTCTGGAAAATAACCACCAAGGCATCCACTATAACCTCTGCCATTTCTTTCAGAACCCTTTCAGAATTCCCGTGGCGGGCGGAATGAGAAAATTCCACCTTCGAGGTTTGGCTCAGATCAAGCCAAAGGTAAGGTGCAATTCCCTTACTTGTCAGCTTCAATCTTGTGTCTGTCCCTTGAGGGGACCATGAATTAGATTAATTTTGAATTCAGTTTTTGGAGCAAGCAAGGACATCAATGGACAAATATGAATTTGCTTTGTAACTAAAAGAATGGAGTATTTTTTTTAATAGAGGCAACTTAGAGCAGTGACCAACACTATTACAGGACATAGATGTTATAGTTGGGTAGTGCAGCATGGTGGCACTGTGATACACATTGCTGCCTCACAGCGCCAGGAATCTGGATTCGATTCCAGCCTTGGGTAATGTGTGAAGTTGTACATTCTCCCCGTGTCTGTGTGGGTTTCCTCCAGGTGCTCCAGTTTCCTCCCACAGTAAAAGATGCACAGGTTAGGATGATTGGCCATGCTTAATTGTCTCTTAGCATCAGGGGGAATAGCAGGGTAAATGCATGAGATTACGCGGATAGAGCCTGGGTGGGATTGTTATCAAGTGCAGGCTTGATGGGCAGAATGTCGTCCTGCTGCACTGTCAGGATTCTGTGAATACAAATCAGAAGAAATGATGATCTAAGCAGATTGGGTGAACACTTTCCCTGTTCTAGTCGCTGAAAAGCAATAGAGACAGTGCAGAGAAGAACTGAACATGTGTGTCTCAGCTCAAAGTAAAGACCGGAGATCTCCAGTAATTGTTTGTAGGTCTCGAGATTTGGACTTTTAAACCCAGAGAAAAGGTACCTCAAAGCTAATCATAAAATTAGACATTGGTACATTTTGTGGAAAAGATTAAGATAATATTTTAGATTTAACCAGTCGAATTAGGAAAATGTGGCACAGCTTTAAATTAGCAAACAGTAACTACCATGGATTGCAGTGTATAAGTTACCTGGCATTTAACTGACCCTGTTTTTCAGCACCAAAATACATGTTAAGACCTAAACTCAACATATAAATCAACCCCTATCTTTCAGCTCATTAATGCACATTTAGGTCAATATTGGTTTTCAGAGGCACTTTTTCAGCTCACAAATACTTGCTTAGGGTGATCGTAGAAACCCTATAGTACAGAAGGAGGTAATTTGGCCCATCAAGTCTGCACTGACCACATTCCCACCTAGGCCCTACCCCCATGTCCCTACCTATTTACCCGCTAATCCCCCTAACCTACGCATCTCAGGACACTAAGGGGCAATTGTAGCACGGCCAATCAACCTAACACGCACATCTTTGGACTGTGGGAGGAAACCAGAGCACCCGGAGGAAACCCATGCAGACACAAGGAGAATGTGCAAACTCCACACAGACAGTGACCCAAGCTGGGAATCGAACCCAGGTCCCTGAAGCTGTGAAGCAGCAGTGCTAGCCACTGTGCTACCGTGCCGCCCCTAAGGCAATGTTCACCTTAGAACCTGAAGCATGGGAACAAATAGCAGAATACGAGAATATTGTCAAGAAAATGCACGGGAGTTTAAGATGCACCCACGCAGTTCAAAATATTGGCCAGCTGGTTCACATCTTATTCTCAGAGTTTAAGTCAAGCCCTGTTTTTGAATGGATTGTCCAAAGCTTCAGAGTGTGACTTAATATTTATTTATTAGTGCCACAAGTAGCCTTACATTATCACTGCAATGAAGTTACTGTGAAAATAAGTCCCCTAGTTGCCACAGTCCGGTGAGTTTAACACAGTCAATGCACCTAACCAGCGCCTCTTTCTGACAGTGGGAAGGGTACTGGGGCACCCAGAGGAAAACCCATGCCGACACGGAGAGAATGTGCAGACTCTGCACAGACCTAAGCCGGGAATCAAATCCGGTTCTCTGGCGCTGTGAGGCAGCAGTGCTAACCACTGTGCCACCGTGCCAACCTTCACAATTTGATTGATATCAATATCAAAACACTTTTTTTCAGACAAAGAGTAATCAACATTCAAAATAGACAAGAGGACAGAGGCCAAGTTGCAACAGTGCAGGATTATCCAGACAGATGTTTTGTGATGGGCTCAATAGCCTTCCTCATCCATAAGTATTACATTTCCTACTCTTCAAAATCCTTCAGATCTTAGAGGTTGGAACATGTACTGCTTGAAGGGAAGGACATCGCAGTTCAGAAATGGAAAACAGTCCACTTTCTACAGCTCGTTAAAAAAAATCACATCGTTCCATGTCAGAGTACAGCAGAGCAAAGCTTCCTTTATAATGGGCTAACAAGGAAGTGCTCTGGCTTAGCTACAAAGCATCACCATGAATGCAGATGTAGCAACGTCCTTTGCCTGATATTTCTAGTGATACCATAAACGTGTTCTTTCAAAAGGTTTAGCGAAGATATGTAACAGCAAAACTTAAACACTGTGTTGTAACTACATACAGGGACCAGAGGAATTCTTACTCCCCAGTGTGTGAACCACAACCTGAGAGTACAGCAATGCCCCACCCCCTTGCAAAGCAAACATTCCAGTTACCATGAACCATCTTTAAAGTAGCCCATGTGTGCTAAATTGGATGTCTTGTGTGCAATAGGTTCACATCCTCACATGATTAGTTTGCTTAACTAGGCTGGGAGGTCAATAAGAACTCAATATATCAGTCTCAGGATCCCAGAGCACTCATGACGTAGGTTGCACTCCCAAGCTCTGAGTTTGTAAAGCAACATTTATTCAGAATTATATTTGATATTACGTACTTCCTTCTAGTTCCTCCAACAGATATTGCACTCAGGTGGGCATGACTCATTTTGAGAGTGAGTATCAACAACTTGGTCAACTGTAGAAAATGTTACAGCCAAGCCATATCTTTGGCTCATCTGCAGTGACACAGGGACAGCATGAGTCATTGAATAGAAATTAGGAGTAAGATCCCAAGACCAAGTTGCTGGAGGTGATCCAGTTGCTTAGGAAAGTCAGCCACCACACCACATACAAAGAACTCAGTTAAGGAAGTTCCGTGAGACAGCGATAGGACTAAGAAACAAAATGGGCATCGTTTTTTTCCCCATAAAATCATAGAATCCCTACTGTACAGGAGGCCGCCATTTGGCCCATCAAGTCTTCACAAACCACAATCCCACCTCACAACACCCCGTATTTAGTCCTCTGAAACTAAGGGGCAATTTAGCATGGCCAGTCCACCAATCTTTGGATTGTGAGAGGAAATCAGAGGAAACCCACGCAGACACAGGGAGAATGTGCAAACTCTATACAGTCACCCGAGGCCTGAATTGCCACCATGAGGCCACTGTGTTGCCCTGTTCTTTTCGTTCTATTCCCTGAAGTAACTTTGCATTCATCTTGCAGGTTCTCTCACTGGGGAAAAGGAGTAGAGGAGCTTACTGAGTTAAAAGTTGCAGTCACTATTTGACTCCGTACCATCATAAGGTAGCACGTTGATGCCAAAGTCAGCAATAGCCTCGGGCTACTTTCGTTAACTTATTGAAATCTAAAGTTTTATTCAGCCAACATTGAAAGAAGAACACAAGTTTGCTCATGGGAAGAAACAGGATTTGCAACACTTAAAAGGAAAGTGGAAATAATTTTCTTGGAACCATTTTAACAGAGAAAAGGTTGGGATATTCAATAATGAATACACACTCGCAAACATAGAAAATATCAAGCCTGGGCTTGTTTGAAAGTTAGATTAGTTCAAGTTTCACAGGTTGGAAAAAAAAACAACAGTCTACACATGCAGCACTGTCAGGTACAGTCCCGATGTTAAGTCAGTCCGAGTTAAGTCTGTCCGAGGCCAGAACTCTCCATTCACCTGACGAAGAGGGAGTTCCCTCGAAAGCTTTTGGGTTTACTATCAAATAAATCGGTTGGACTAAAACCTGGTGTTGTCAGACTTTTTACTGAGGTACAGTCCCTGCAGCTAAAAAGGGCAGTGCTCCGTTAATGGGCTAAACACCACACTCTTGCACCTTACTGAATGCTGCAGGGCCCTTGCGCATATCATCGGCTGTCTGATAAAGAACATAGGCATAGTTTGTTTTGGGAAAGATGTAGTCCAGGTTTAAGTGGCTGGCAAGAGAAAACAAATCTGTTGATCCTTTTTAATCTATGATTAATGAGTCGCTAACACTTTCCCAACATCTGTACTAACAAGAATAAAGCCAACACTTCTGAAAAAACTAAATGCATCATGAAGATTTGATGCTTCATATTAACATGTGCTTGACCCATCTTTATTGCTCCCCTGTAATACTACGCTCATATCACAACCAGCTACTATTATGTGGAGAGGAAAGAGACATTATCATTTCTACAGACAAAACAAAACATAAAACTGAAAAGCTTATATAATACAGCTTTTCTCTTATTATATAAAAAAGCAAATAAAATTCTAATATCATAAAATCATAGAAATACACAGCACAGAAATCCATTGTTAATATTCTATCGCTTTAGGCAATTTCTCTGTACTTTTTCTGTATCTTCGGAACTGATACATTTTTAAATGATTACCCCAAAATCATTTTGGAAGTTAGTTAATCTCCATCCAACACAGTACATTCCACATCAAATCAATATGCCACTTAAAAAAAAGTTCTGGTGTTACCTCTGCTGACTGAAATCTCTATTCTATAGTTATTGACCCATACGTAGAATACCTACAGTGCAGAAGAGTTCCTTGGTAATGTAAATTATAAATTTTAGGCTTTTCACAGTTTTTTCAATGTATTAGGAATATATTCTTTCATATAATGTTTGCTTATTGTAGGTAAGTTGGGTATAGGAACAGAATGATTGACAGTGTTAGCTTATGATAGGGGAGTTGAACGTAGGAACAGGAGGATCTGTTGGTATGCACAGAAATCTTTAAATGTAATTGGGCAAATTGAGAAGATTGTTTAGGTATAAAAGATGCGGGACCTTCAAAAATATACAGATGGGGGTGAGATTTTATGTCCCCCTGTAGCGTGTTTTTGAGTGGGGGAGGGGGGGAACCCTCCATAGGCCGGCGGTGCAATCTTTTGTTCCTGTTGATACCTCCAGGGTTTTGCATACCTGAATCCTCTGCCATACAGGAACATATCGCGAGGGATGTCCGGTGGGGGGAGGGAGTATGTTGTCATCAGTAGACAGGACCGGATAATCCCACTGGTGGGAAGGGTCAGAAAACTTTGGCCTTCGAGTACAAAAGCAGGGAAACTGCCAGGGGAGGTAGTGGAAGTGGATACGATAGTGAGTTTTAAGGGGCATCTGGACAAATACATGAATAGGATGGGAATAGAGGGATATGGCCTCCGGAAGAGTAGGGGGTTTTAGTTCAGTCGGGCAGCATGGTTGGTGCAGGCTTGGAGCGCCAAAAGGGCCTGTTGCTATGCTGTAGTTCTCTTTGTTCCACAATGCAGAAGAGGCTATTTGGCCCATCAAGTTTGCACTGACTCTCTGCGACAGATTACCTTACCCAAGCCTGCCTAATCCCTTTAACCCCATACATTTAACATGGCTAATTCATTTAATCTACACATTTTGGGACACTAAGAGGAAATTTAGCGTGGCCAATCCATCTAACCTGCACATCTTTGGTGCGTGGGAGAAAACTGGAGCACCAGAAGGAAACCCATGCAGACAGAGGGCCAATTATTGGACCATTTTAGTTCATTAACCCTTGTGAGCAACTTTTAGTTGAAGCAACATGAGACTTTTGCTAAGTTCAGTGCAGCTTCAGGAATCACATGAAACTGCGACAAGAACAAAGACATATTCATAATCTAAGAAAATGCACTGTAGATTACATAGTTGTCAGTGAAACTTATTCTGATTGAAGTTTTCCCTTGAACTCATTTTTTTTTGTTTCCAGGCACATTTTAGAATGTGGATTGGAAGAGGAAGAAGATTTTGCTTTTCCCTTACAAGCAGGACAAAAATGCAGTGCCCGTCTTACCTTTTGTTCTGCCCTCAGGTGGAGTGCTTGTTCAGAGCTTGTTCAATGCTCACTCTCGGTGCAAACTGATGATAGATCAGTGCTTACCTGCACCTATATGTCTGGATTTGGGTGGGGCGCTGAGAGGAGTGTCTTATATTCTCTTGCTGTATTTACGCAAACTTGGGACACACACTCATTTTTTTTAAAGTATCAGTCTGTTGTCAGAGCCTCACCTTGACTGAGTGCCATTGTGCAATTTTAAACCATGAAGATGACCTTTAGTACAAAATGTTGAACAATACCGTCAAAAGAAATTGGAGTTTCAGTAACTTGTCTTTCACTGAGGTGTGGCCAAGAAGAACCTGTTGAGCTGTGGAACAGATTTCTCAGTGCACTCATTGGAATTTCTAAACTTAAAAAAAAAGCCCAAGAGCTCAACCTTTCCTCCTCCACTTTGCTCCATAAGCAGGGTGGGGACTTCTGTGCACCTTCTGGATATCCCTTAGAAACTGACAGCATTTCTGCCTCAGAAAACATCAATCAACGGGAGACTGTTGCCCTGGCCTCTGGGAGAGAACTGTACCAGCATGAAGGTGAAGAATTACGATAACAGGCCTTAGGGGCATATCACAGCAGGAGTAAGAGATGTGTGAGGTGCTAAAAATAAAATCATTGTGGAAAAGACACTGATATACAAAATATCAATTCATTAATCAACATCCGCATTTTCCCTGATTTATTTTTGGGTGCTTTAAAGAATCTGTTTTGTGGCATCAGCTAGCAAGTTCTTTAGCAAAGATAGTAAGGCCTCAATTTTCTCACTGGCATCCAGATCACCAACAACCTGACCTGGTCCCTCCATGCCAACATTATAATTAAGAAAGCCCACTGCCTCTGCTTTCTCAGGACGCTAAGGAAATTTGGCATGTCCGCTACCACTCTCACCAACTTTTACAGATGCACAGTAGAAAGCATTCTTTCTGGTTGTCTCGCAGCTTGGTATGGCTTCTTCTTTGTCCAAGACTGCAGGAAAATACAAAGAGTCGTGAACGAAGCCTGGTCCGTCATTCAAGATGTGGAGATGCTGGCGTTGGACTGGGGTAAACACAGTAAGAAGTCTCACAACACCAGGTTATAGTCCAACCAGTTTATTTGATAGTAAACCCACGAGCTTTCAGAAACGCTGTTCCTTTGTCAGGTGTGTGGAAAGTTCTGATCAGAGAAGGGTGTATAACGGCAATCACAGTTCACAGAATACTGATTAGAATGTGAGTCTTTACTGCTAATCTGCTATTGAAGTCTTAATCTCCACTCACATTGTCTGCACCTTTAAGACTTCAATAGCAGGTTAGCTGTAAAGACTCACATCCTAATCAGTATTCAGTAAACTGAGTGCCGTTATACACCCTTCTCTGATCAGAACTTTCCACATACCTGACGAAGGAACAGCGTTTCCGAAAGCGTGTGGGTCTGCTATCAAATAAACTGGTTGGACTTTAACCTGGTGTTGTGAGACTTCTTATCATCATTCAAACCAGCCTCCCACCCATTCAGACTGTCTATACAGCACACTGCCTCGGAAAAGTAGCCAACATAATTAATGACTCCACGCAGTCCGGAGATTCTCTCATCCACCTTCTTCCATCGGGAAAAAGATAAGAGAATCTGAGGACACATACCAACCAACTCAAGAACAGCTTCTTCCCTGCTGCCAGACTTCTGAATGGACCTACCTCACACTAAGGTGACCTTTCTCTACACCCCAGCGATGACTGTAACACTACATTCTGTACTGTCTTTTTTCCTTTTCTATGTACAGCATGTTTTGTCTGTACAGCGCACACAAGAAACAATACTTTTAACTGTATACTGATACATAAAATCAAATCAATAGGGAATGCAGATGTTGAGAGAGAGTAAACTATTCATTCCTGATTCAAAATCGTAGATTGCGAATTAGAATCTGGGGTCGACCACATGTCTCCACAAGTCAACATCACCATTCAATATACAATCCCTACAATGCAGAAGGAGGCCATTCAGCCCATTGAACCTGCACCAACAACAATCTCACCCAGTCCCTATCCCCACGTCGCCACATATTTACACTACTAATCCCCCTGACACTAACAGGTAATTTAGCATGGCCAATCCACTTAACCCATGCATCTTTGGACTGTGGGAAGAAGCTGGAGAAACCTGCACAGATGTGGCCAGGATGTGGAAACTCCACACAGTCACCCGAGGCCGGAATTGAACCTGGGTCTCTGGCGTTGTGAGGCAGCTGTGCTAATCACTGTGCCACCCCATATGATCATGGCTAATCTAGTTTTAATTTCTACTGCACATTCCTACCTAACCTCCCCCCCCACCCCCGCAATAACCTTTCACCTCCTTGTTTATCAAGAATCTGTCTACCTTAAAGATATTCAAACAAATCTGCCTCAACCATCATTTTAGGAAGGGAATTCCACTGTCTAACAACTCTCTGGCAGAACATTTTTTCTTCATCTGTCTTAAATGGACAACCCCTTACTTTTAAACAGATTGAGATTCTTCCATTGGTTCCCCTGTTGATATATGTTAGGAATGAACAATGCAGGGAGAACTAACAGAAAATGGTGGAAAATCTCAGCAGGTCTGTCAGTAGCTATAGAGAGAGATTGGAGCTATTTTTTGAGTCTGGACGATCCTTATTCAGAGCTGTCATAAGTGTGGAGAGCACTATCTATACACAGCAACTATTTAATACAAAAAAAACACCTCCTGCATTACAGTCAATGAGCATAAACAACTGTTACACATAACTGCTTAAGCATCAGATTCAATTTAATACCCAGCAGATTTTGGGACAATGTCATCTTTCTTGGGTCTACTTTTCTGTACTTTTCCACATTTCTATTTGCTCTGTACCCAGCTAAAGAGTGCTTGATGCCAACACAAGAGGTTAGATTATCTTTTTGGGTTTGAGAGAAAGTGGGTGGCACAGTGGTTAGCACTGCTGCCTCACCGCTCCAGGGTCCTGGATTTGATTCCCCGCTTGGGTCACTGTCTGTGTGGAGCTTGTATGTTAATCAAAGAATCTTACACTGCAGAAGAAGGCCATTCTGCCCATCGTGTCTGCACTGATCATAATCCCACCCAGACCCTATCCTCATGCATTCACCCTAGCTAATGCCCCTAACACTAAGGGACAATTTAACATGACCAGTCCACCTAACCCGCACATCTTTGGAGTGTGGGAGGAAACCAGAGCACCCGGAGGAAACCCACGCAAACAGGGGGAAGAACATGCAAACTCCACACAAACAGTCACCCAAGCCAGGATTCGAACAGCGTAAGGCAGCAGTGCTAACCACTATGCCATCCTCCCTGCGTTTGCATGGATTTCCTCCGGGTGCTCTGGTTTCCTCCCACAGTCTGAAGATATGTGTGTAAGTGCATTGGCCATACGAAATTGTCCCTTAATTGGTAGGTTAAAGGGATTAATTGCATTGGTTAGAGGGATTAGTGGGGTAAATATGTGGGGTTACAGGGATAGGGCCGAGGTGGGATCGTTGTCAGTACAGACTTGACAGGTCGAATGGCCTCCTTCTGCACTGGAGGGTTTCTATGAATATCTCTATGAATAGACAGAACTGTTTCTGTTTCCTGAACACACCCCCAAGAGTGGGTTCTCATTATACACCAGCTGCCCAAGGCAATTAGGGGTGGGCAATAAATGCTGGCCTAGCCTGAAACAGTAATGGGTTAAGATCCTCAGCATCGATACGCAGCAGCCAGAATTGAGAGCGGATATTGTGAAGTGTGAGCTCTTTACAACTTGCAGTGTTGAAAACACAGTTGTGTACTTGAGCTGAGAAGAGACATGTCTAAACATGATATCTGGTCACAGCTCCTCCCTCACACTTCAGGAGAGGGAGTGCTCTGGTAAAACCCACCTGTATTGAAGAACAGAGTAACAGAAGCAAACACTGTAGCTTTTAAGCAAGTTACCTTCTCTGACCCCAAGCAAGGTAAATGAAATAGCACTTTTCATCGGCTCAACACATCTTGCCTCTGAGACAATGCCAGTCTGATTTTATTAGCAAAACCATTCCATCAAACAACTGAATCATTCTCATTTTTAAAGCAAAATAGGATCTCTCAAAAATTGTACCACTTATTGTAACCAAACTTCAAATCAAACTGTAACAATTGCATAGATTGACGTATGTAAGGTGCTCTCTATTTGGTATGGGAAGTCAAACGTGAAAGAATTTGCTGCTGGCAGGAAAATATTACACAAAAAACAACCAGAACAAGAGAGAGTTTCTTCCTTTTATATATCCACCCCTACAGATAAAAGGGAAACAAAGGTTTGGATCTTGAGACTATGACAAATGATGTTTTCCACCATTATCACATCTCACCTGATCTGAAGAACACTGACGTAGTATTCAAATTAAGAGCTGTTGCCACGAGGAAAAACATAAACAGTAATGTACCCATGTCCGAATCATTTGAGTTTTTATTTGGTAATGTTAATTGAGGGATAAATATTGGCCAAGTCAACAGGCAGAAACACCCTGTTCATCTCCAAAATGGCACGGTGGCATAGGGATACAGGTTCGATTCATGCCGCGGGTCACTGTCTATGCAGAGTCTGCACGCTCTCCCCGCGTCTGTGTGGGTTTCCTCCGGGTGCTCAGGTTTCCTCTCACAATCTGAAAGACGTGCTGGTTAGATGCACAGGCTCAGCTAAATTCTCACTCAGTGTATCCAAATAGGCATCAAAGTGTGGCAACCAAGGATTTTCAGAGTAACTTCACTGCAGTGTTAATGTAAGCCTACTTGGCGAACTAAGAAACTTTAAATCTCTGAGGGCATTTAAGAGTCAATCACATTGCTGTGGGCCTGGAGTCACATGTAGGCCAGACCAGGTAGGGGCGGCAGATTTCCTTCGCTGAAGGACATTAGTGAACCAGATGGATTTTTACGACAATCGACAATGGTTTCGTAGTCATCAGTCGATTCTTAATTCCAGATTAATATTGAATTCAAATTTCATCATCTGTCATGGTGGGATTTGAACACAGGTCCCCAGAACATTACCCTGAATCTCTGAATTACTATCCCAGTGACAATATCACTAATCCACCACCTCCCCCTGAAACCATTATAAATGTATTGAAACAACAGTGCAGTGTTAACACATCAGTGTAAATTTTCAATGTCATTATACAGATGGTAAACATCCTGACGCCAGTTCTAAACTGGTCTTTCCAGGACGATTTTTCAAGATTGGTTTCTGCAGTCTGTTCACACTCTTCTCTGCTAATGCTGGTGATAGTGTTATGAACTGATCTAATCGAATCATAGTAAACAAGATGCGATCCAACCAAAGCAGACCACAGTTTGAGGATAACCTAATTGATGATTTACTTGAATTAGCTCTCTGTATTTTCCCACTGTATCACCCTGGAGTATTACCTCACTGAGTATAATTATGAACGGCATGGTGGCACAGTGGTTAGCACTACTGCCTCTCAGTGCCAGGGATCCTGGTTCAATTCCCAGCTTGGGTCACCATCCATATAGAGTTTGCACATTTTCCCCAAGTCTGCATGTGTTTCCTTCAGGTGCTCTGGTTTCCTCCCACAGCCCAAAGATGTGCAGGTTAGGTGGATTGGCCATGCTAAATTCTCCCTCAGTAGACCCAAACAGGCACTGGAGTGTGACAACTAGGGGATTTTTACAGTAACTTCATTGCAGTGTGAATGCAAGCCTATTTGTGACGAATAAATATACTTTCTTTTAATTGCATGTGAAGTATTTCTTGGGAGATGGGAAATGAATATTTGAACAGCCGATCAAATAAAGCTCAGTTATACCAGATTTTATTGCCCATCCCTAATTGTCTTTTGAGGGAAGGTAAGTCAGCAACATTGCCTTGGATCTGGAGTCACATATAGGCCAGGTAAGGATGTCAAATTTCTTCCCTAAGGGAAATTAGTGAACTACAATGTTTAAAGCAATTGGTGATGGTTCCTGGTTATTACTGGACTAGTTTTTCATTCTGGACTTTTTTTGATTAATCAGTTGAATTTAAATTCCACCAGCTACCTTGCTGGTATCTGAACCTGTATCGCTCAAGTGTTAAAATTAAAATACTATGAAGGCTGGAGGTCTGAAATGAAAAGAGAAAGTGCTGCAGGTCTGACAGCATCTGTGGAGAGAAAAACATAACTCACGTCTAAAGGCCAATATGGCCTTTCTTTGCAGTTTTCCATGTTGCACTTGAGGACAGGCGCAAGAACACCAAGGCTGGAATATCCCATCCCACTGCAGTGGAGAGATTCGGTTGTGTGCCAAATTCTCCGACGGGCGGCGTGGTGGCACAGTGATTAGCACTACAACCTAACATTGCCAGGGACATGGGTTCGCTTCCCGACTTGGCTTATTGACTGTGCAGAGTTTGCACGTTCTCCTCGTGTCTGCATGGGTTTCCTCCGGGTGCTCTCGTTTCCTCCCAGAGTCCGAAAGACATGCTGGTTCGGTGCATTGGCCATGCTAAAATTCTCCCTCAGTGTACCCCAACAGGCACCGGAGTGTGGCAACTAGAGGATTTTCACAGTAACTTAATTGCAGTGCTAATGTAAGCTTATTTGTGACACTAATAAATAAACATAAACTTAAAAAAAAGTGGGAACATGACGTGAATGGTTGATAAGATCACACCCCAAATCTTTCTTGATGAGTCCAAGGCAAAAAGCTTCACCAGTATGTCTCTTTTACAGTGTGACAAATGGATGTATCTTTTAAATATTTTTGTGATTATGGCACTATTCTGTCAAGAAAGCTGTGTGTGTGTATGTGTATACATGATTAAATAAATGGGGGAGGTTAATAGAGACAGCTTGTGTGTGAGAACTGAGAGATAAAGGGGAAAGATGTTTTGTTCATGCATTTAAAATAAGGGATTATGGTGTGTTTGATTCACGAGTAAATAGGTTAGGTCTAAATTTTGCATTATGTGGAGAATTGGTTGCTTAGCTGTTGAATTTCAATGGTGTGTTCAGAGATGAAATGGAAATGTTACATCTTACAAAGGTTTCATAGATAAAGAAGCGAGTAGAGTCAATAGAAAAACATAACAGATTTTTATGTTTGAAGAAGTTGAGTTCAAAGAGGTGTTTCAGGACAATGGAATAGGAGATAAAAGAAGAAAAAGATACTCAAGGAAAGATGTTTAGCTGAGTTGTCTGTGGCCATATGTGAAAATATCTTGAGACCTGATCTGCTTGCTGAGGTGGTTTGACAATTACTCAGTTTCAAGCTAGCAGAAGCCTTTGTATTGCAGGAAACAGTTGGTTCCAAACTTTCTTTTGGATTTCCACCATAGAGGGGAAGTGTTTGAGGAGTTGGGTGGTGTACCTTCATCAAACTGATAACAATACTTTGCTTTGGTATTATGATTGGATTTTTATGGTTAAAATTTTGAAAGAAAGTAATTGCCAAGATGGGTTTGAAAATCTCAGCCTACGTTTTATTCTTTTGAATAAATCGTTCATTTTTTTTTACAACCTGAAGGTATTACTGGAGTTCAAATCTCTTTGCTTTTAGGGTTAGTAACTCTACACCCTCGTTTCCAAAGTACAAAAAAAAGGCTTTGGATCAAGGACAGGTTTCCCATTGAGATGTGGTTTGCTCAGCAATAACATGGACAGCACTGTGGCAAGCATTGTGGCCTCACAGTGCCAGGGACCCAGCTTGGGTCACTGTCTGTGCAGAGTCTTCATGTTCTCCTGGATTTCCTCTGGGAGCTCCAGTTTCCTCCCACAGTCTGAAAGATGTGTCCGTTAGGTGCTAAATTCTTCCTCAGTGAACTGAACAGGTGCCAGTGCATGGTGATTCAGGGATTTTCGCAATAACTTCATTACAATATTAATGTAAGCCGACTTATAAATAAACTTAAAAACTTAAATTGCTGTGGTCCTAACAACAGTAATACTCAGGTTCGGTGTGACAATGTGTGCACCTTATATTCCTCTTTCTTTCTGCTTGGAGTTGGGATTGAAGTTAAAACATATGATCTGTAACTGGCTGAATCAAATCTTACAATCTATAGACGAAAATAGTCCTATTATAAGCCAAACAAAATCAGATATTAATGTAATTTTCTTGCCATACGAGGGAACCTTGATTTCAATCGCTATCCTGCGTTCCTCTGACTTTGGCACCTGACTCATACTCTTATTCCCTTTGGCCCTCCATTATTGGCTGTGGTGTAGGTGTATCCACACGAGAGATAAGGAAGGAGTTCAAGGATTTTGACCCAGCGACAGTGAAGGAACAGTGATCTAGTTCCAAGTTTTACTTCTAAAGTTAATTTATTAATATCACAAGTAGGACGATGTTAACACTACAATGAAGTAACTGTGAAAATCCCTTAATTGCCTGTTCGAGTACACTGAGGGAGAATTAGGTATGGCTAAGCCAAGATAGTGATTAGCTTGGGGGTGGCTGGGGAAGAATTTGCAGGTGGTGCATGTTTCCATGCATCTACTACCCTTGTCCTCCTTGGTGGTAGGGACACAGATTTGGTAGGTGCTGTCAAAGGAGCCTTGGTGAGTTGCTGGCCAACTACGACATGGCCTTATAACATTCCTTGATAAAAGCAAATTACTGCGGATACTGGAATCTGAAACCAAAAGAGAAAATGCTGGAAAGTTTCAGAATGTCCGGCAGCATCTGTAAAGAGAGGAAAGAGCTGATGTTTCGAGTCCAGATGACCCTTTATCAAAGTTTTGACAAAGGGTCATCTGGACTTAGAAAATAGAACATAAGAAAACTACAGCACAAACGGGCCCTTTGGCCCACATGTTGCGCTGATGATACCTACTAGGCTTACCTATAACCCTCAATTCTATTAAGTTCCATCTACTCATCCAGAAGTCTCTTGAAAGACCCTATCGAATTTGTCTCCAAATTGAAATTGAAAATTGAAAATGACTTGAAACGTCAGCTCCTTTCTCTCCTCACAGATTCTGACAGACCTACTGGAGATTTTCCAGCATTTTCTCTTTTAGGATTCCTGGATTTACTGTGTTGGATTTGGTGGGTTAATACATTGTGCTGTTTGACCTGTCAAAGTATTTGAATTAAAAAATTCTGACTAATAATTAAGGAATTTTTCAGTTACACTTGTTTTTTTTTGGTTAGGTCTTCATTTATGCACGCATGCACCCCCCCCCACCCCCACCAATACCAAACAAAATTCCATCATTAAGAGACCCAGGATCTACAACTCTTTAAGCTGGCTCTCCGAGTTTCCAATTGAATGCACAGAGTTTTGGTAACTGTCTTGTCTCACTGAGGAGATACTGAGACAAATTGTTGAGCCTCCTTATTTTTGTTCCAGCTGAGATCAGAGACTAATCATGTGAGGGGTTCCTCTCCAATTTAATTGTACTGAGAAAATTGTTCAATATTAAAATAACTAAACTCCTCAGAAAAGGCTCCGTGCAATTCAACTGTCGTGTGTCATGCTGAAACCTATTACTCATGCTGGGAGCTGAAGACAATTATTAGTCTGAAACTTAAGACCTCTAATCAGCCTAGAACAGCCACAGTGAAGCCTCTGGCAAGTTAGACAAGAGATAGAGGCAGTCTAAATGTTGCCTTATTACGGTCAAAAATTCCTTACGAGCTTCCAAATTTCGTTATCTCATTAGTGTTACAGCAGTGACGTTTACCCTGCACTGTCATTGAAACCAAAGGGCAGATTTAGTTCTTGAGGTCTATGATCAGATCATTCCTTGCATGTGCATCAAGACGTGAAGCCAATTACAGATTAAGGTAATACCCTTTAAATTTTTTTTGCTACTGAAGGTCTCATCTCCTGACTAACACGACTGCACGGAGTTGGAATAAGGAAAAACGTGTTGTAGTTTAACTGTTTAAGTTTGAAGCAAATTTGAAAGTATGAAGTTATTGAAACAGTACAATAACTATAATTCATCACAACTAAGCCACAAGATGACGTAAGCAACTAAATTTATTGACAGAAGTGCGTCATATCCTGTCAGTTTGCAATTAAAATTATTGTCAGGTAATTAGACATTCATACTTTAATACAAATATCAGTCAGGACAAATAGATACCTAATTATAAAGGCAAAATATTGTGGATACTGGAATCTGAAACAAAAACAGAAAATGCTGGAAAATTTCAGCAGGCCTGGCAGCATCTGTAAAGAGAGGAAAGAGCTGATGCTTCGAGTCCAGATGACCCTTTCTCAAAGTTTTGGTTTCGGATTCCAGCGTCCACAGTAATCTGCCTTTATCCAAAGTAATTGGGAATCTGGATAAAATGCTGGAAAATCTCAGCAGGCCTGGCAGTGTCTGCAGAGAGAGAATAGAGCAAACATTTTGAGTCTGGATAACCCAGACTCGAAACGTTCGCTCTATTCTTTCTTCACAGATGCTGTCAGACCTGCTGAGATTTTCCAGCATTTTATCCAGATTCCCAATTACTTTGGATAAAGGCAAATTACTGTGGATTTTGGAATCTGAAACCAAAAGAGAAAATGCTGGAAAATCTCAGCAGGTCTGACAGCATCTGTTGGGAGAGAAAAGAGCTAATGTTTCGAGTGCAGATAACCCTTTCAAAGGGTCATCTGGACTTGAAACGACAGCTCCCTTCTCGCTCCTTACAGATGCTGCCAGACCTGCTGAGATTTTCCAGTGTTTGGTTCCCAATTGCTTTGTTCAACAGTATGCACAAGTTCAAGTATTAGAGAAATTGGGGACATTCATCAGTGCAGCATGTGTTGAATTTTTGTTCTCAAGAAAGGTGGCAGGATTCAGGAAAATTCCTGTTTTGGCCTTCCCGGGGAGGGAGGGAGCTCTGGGTGTCAGGTATGCACTGCAGGTGGGCCAGTTGACCCTGGGGAAGGTTTGGAAGCAGCCATAGGGACTGCCAAGTGTGAAGACGAGAGATTTCAGAGGCCCACCTCAGTGCTGTATAATGTCTACTCAGTTATAATGAAAGCAGGAAGACCCTCACACCACCTCACTCCCCACACACTCCCCCATGCCCCATCCATGCCACATCATGCTGCCCCACCCCAATGACTCCAAATGTTAAGTTATGCTCCAAGCAACCCTTATGGCCTTTCATGACCCACCCACACCAAGCTACATCACTTCCATGCCCATTCACCCACAATACACTGCATAGTACCAATGAACCCTAAGTGACAATTGGATGTAGAAAAAAAGCTGCATATAAAAAATCCCACCATTCATTGATAACATTCTACTGCGTTCTAAGTCTTTTTATTGTGTCAATCATCCAGACCCACTGACATATCAATTCTAGAAACTGGAAACATTGAAACCACTTTTTCTCATGTACATAAATATTGTGGAATTAAAAATTGGATCAGAGAACCAGAGCTGTCAGTCAAACAATGTTTTCCCTTCAGCTCATTGCGCATTCTCAGCTAATAATTCAGACATGCATTCATGTATTGAAACACAGGCAGGCTATGGTTCATAACACCTCTGAGGTCTTGTGAACAATGGCTCATTGAAAATTGCACATGGCCTCGACATGCCTACCCTTGTAATAGAGCTGGCCAGGTTAGACATACAGAATGTAGGCTTGTGACACATATCCATCCACCACTTAAGAACCCCTGGCAATCCCATGAATGGTGCTGAGAATCCCAGAGTTCATAGAAATCATAGCAGCCCTCCAGTCCAGAAAGAGGCCGTTTGGCCCACCGTCTGCACCGACCACAATCTCACCCAGGCCCTACTCCCATATCCCTACATATTTTACCTACTAATCCCTCTAACCTACACATCTCCAGACACTAAGAGGCAATTTTAGCATGGCCAATCAACCTAACCCGCACATCTTTGGACTGTGGGAGGAAACCAGAGCACCCGGAGAAAACCCACGCAGACACGAGGAGAACGTGCAAAGTCCACACAGTGACTCAAGCTGGGAATTGAACCCAGGTCCCTGGAGCTGCGAAGCAGCAGTGCTAACCACTGTGCTACCATGCTGCCATTAGGTTTGAGCAGTTTTTAAATTCTCCCCAACTCCGCAAAAATCCTGCCCTTTGTGCCGAGGCTGAAAAATAGTATTTTTCTGTCACTTGGTTTCTGCTTTTGCGTGACTCAAATTCTTTTCTGCTGTGGTTGGCTTGAGTTTGCAGGAAGTCACAGCGCACCGATCAGTGGAATTCAATTCTCACTGTGGCAGAGTAAGCGATTATCTATAACTGAAGCAGCAACAGCTGGAAACTCTTGTTAAAGTCGATGCAAGGCCAACACAGACAGGGGATGAATAGATTAAGAATCACTCAAATAATTTAGAGCACCCTTTTCCCTTTGTTAACACTGAAAAAAATGATTGCGAGACAATCACAGACTCTGAAGCAAATCTTACCCCGTTGCTCACTAGATAATAGTTACTTTCGAGCCGTACAAATAATGGAAGGGATCTTACGGCCTCACTCGGGCGAGACCAGCAATCCCCGCCTGAGCTCAATACATGAGATTTCCATTATCGGACTCTCACCTGCGCCGATTCCGGGCAGGAGAGGTGGTAGAGTTCCAGCCAATATATTATAAGGTAATAAAGCCTATTATAAATACAGGATCAAACACTGCTCCAAATGTTCTCATAACAGGGGGTGGAAATCCTGGCATGGCGTCTTGCCTCAGGAGTTTCAGCGATCCACCCAAAAGACTTTCGGTGGGTCTGGCAGAGGGCAGGTCTGGAAAACCCTGCCCAGGGTATCTCCTAGTGGGAAAGCCAGAGGGAAAAGTGACAGTCACCCCTCAACTTCTCCTGAAACAGTGAATATTCCCTTAAAACAATAAATACCTGTTTCCAGATTTTCATAGATGGGAGATGATGAATTTTTTTTTTTACACACATTCAGGAGTTGTGTGTCATTGGCTCGGCCAACATTTATCACCCATCCTGGTGTTGTCAGACTTTTTACTGTGTTTACCCCAGTCCAACGCCGGCATATCCACATCATTTGTGTTTGAGCCAGTGTCGTTTGGATCACATTCTGAAGAAACCAGGAGGTCGGCTGTGCACCACCACATTTTTATGTTGGAAACAAGGACAAATAGAACCAGAATACAGGCATTTATGTGGTTCCTGCCACAGCCTCACCAGCCAGTATTTCCCAGCCAGGAGTTACAGTTTGCGTGTTTGGGTTATGTCCAAGACTTAACATGACCAAAAAACAACGCAAATGACTGGATGCAACAACATTTTGTACATTATTAGTCAAAGCAGACAACTATAATTGAGTTCATCTGGCAATATTCACAAAGAATAAATAATACATCACTTTATTGAATCTATGTATATAGTTTAAATTTATTCAGAATATTTGAAGATAAGTTTTTAACCTTTGATCTCAGTTGTTAGCTGTTACGCCGCAGAGTGATTATTGTATCTGGAATACAGAAGAGCTTAAATATCTTTAAAAGTACATCAACATTCACCATTATTTAAGATCACAATGGATACTTACTGTGGAAATATGATATCCATAAGCCCTCTGTCTGCACTCAGATTAAAATTCAAGTTAAAAATCATCAACACTAAGGAGGGAAAATGTAAATGTCACACAGGGGGTAAAAGTAGCACCGTTTCACTAACCTAAATGTAGCTGGTGCTGTACACAACGCTGGTACACAACCTGCTCTGACACATGATGCCCTCTCTTCGGTCAAAGTCAAGCGGTGAAACTAAAGAGAGATCATCCATTGTTAGAGAGAGCTCTACACTATTGTTCACAAGATCTAATGTAATTTGGGACCTATTAGGTTGCTTTTTTATCTGCAATTATGCCTCCTTGGACTCTGCTCTTGGTTGCCATTATCTAATTTCATTGCTGTTGATAACTATGCAGTCAGTGTCAAGCATGGTGGTTAGCATTGCTGCCCCACAGTGCCGGGGAGCCATGTTCAATTCCCAGCTTGGGAACCGTGTGTGCGGAATCTGCACATTTTCCCTGTCTGTGGGTTTCCTCCGGTTTCCTCCCGCAGTGCAAAAGACGTTCTAGCTAATGTGCATCGGCCACGATAATTTCTCCCTCAGTGTACCCGAATAGATGCCAGAGCGTGGCGACTAGGGGATTTTCACAGTAACTTCATTTCAGTGTTAATGTAAGCCTACTTGTGAAACTAATCAATCAACTCTAAACCTCACACAGTTGCCTCTTTATAGCTCATCTCTTTAGCCCATGTCATCATTGATATTGACCAATCCTGTCACTTCAGGAGTATGTGCAGCTGACAACACCCTTCTATTAGGTTAAGGAGTCGCTTCCCCTCTTGAGCCATCTATCCATTTCCATTCCCATATCAACAGGTTCCTCAAAGACTTGAACAGCAAAATGGTTACATCACCTCAAATTATTTGCTTGTTGTTTGCGTTACACCTCACACTTTCCAGTTATGTTCTGTCCTTGTCATCACACACATCATTTGAATTCCGTGGCTACATCATTGGGGAGGTGGTTGTTCATTGGTAACGTCACAGGCTGAGCAATCCAGAATCCCAGGCTGATGCTATGGGGAGAAGGCATCAAATCCCACCATAGCAGCCAGTGGAATTTAAATTCCGGAATTGTAAGCTGGTAACAAAGTGATGGTTCTTATTTAAAAACCCATCTGGTTCAGTAATGCCCCTTTGAGGAAGGGTCATCTGTACCCTTACCTCCAAACCCAAGGTAAAGTGGTTAAATCTTAACTACTCCTGAAACAGCCTCAGTTTAAGAGCAATTAGGATGAGCAATAAATGCTGGCTCTGTCAGTGACACTCAAATCCCATGAAGGAATAAAATCAAAGACCAGTACAGATTCCCTTGCGTTAGCCTTCAGAATCTTCACAAAGTACTTAAAATCATAGAATAACAGAGTCCCTACAGAGGAGAAGGAGACCATACAGCCCATTGAGCCTGTACCAACCACAATCCCACCCAGGCCCTATTCCCATAACCCCACATATTTACCCTGCTAATCCCCCGGCACTAGTATAGAAGAGTGTTCATATCTTCGCTTGCAGTGTGTTGACTCATCAGAATGCTTCGAATCTGGCTTGACAGTCTCAAGCAACCCAGCTTCATCATCTGCCACAAGATGGCCCACCGACATCCCAGGGGCGGCACGGTAGCACAGTGGTTAGCACTGCTGCTTCACAGCTTCAGAGACCCAGGTTCGATTCCCAGCTTGGTTTACTGTCTGTGTGGAGTCTGCACGTTCTTCTCATGTTCGCATGGGTTTCCTTCGGGTGCTCTGGTTTCTCCCACAGTCTGAAAGACATGTTGATTAGTTGCATTGGCCTTGCTAAATTCTCCCTCAGTGTATCCGAACAGGCGCCAGAGTGTGGCGAATAGGGGGTTTTCACAGTAACTTCATTGCACTGTTAATGTAAGCCTACTTATGACACTAATAAAACAAACTTTACACTTTATGATTATGCAGGGAGTGGGGAAAAAGCTTGTGTGTGAAGGAACATTTAGATTTGAAGAACAAGACAGGACAATTCAACAAAGCAATGGTAATATTATACAAAGTAAAAGTTGATAAAGTTACTCGGAGAGGGAGATACTTTTATCTGCTTCTAAGCGAGAGAGATGGAGTACCTTTGTGTTCTTGCATTTCCACTCATCACTGCGCTCAGTGTTACAATTTTATATTAATTAGAATTTATTTAGGAAGAAGAATAGACACTTTTCTATCAATTATATATCTGTGCCTTTCAAAGTGGAGACCAGTAGAGCCTCGTTAATATGGAAATGAGTTCCATTGAAGAGATATTGAAGAGATAATTGTTTTTCATCCATCATATAATTAGGGCAAAATAAATAGTACCAAGAATAATAACTCATTATTTCAAGCAATTAAATCATCATGAAAGGTGTTGCGTAGTTCAACAATATGCAAATAAGTTTCCCTCACGGAGTTGGAAGCGCCTATTGAAGTGATGGACACTGTTTCGGTTTTGTGTAGAAGGTATCAGCCCTCTTGTTTGACCGTCACAATAAATGCCTTTTGTCTGCTCAACACCCCCACCACCCTTTCCCACCCATTCCAAAGAAAATCCGAGAGGAAGGAAGGTGTTGTATTAAACAGCAAAGCGAGTTGTCAGTCGTTGACAAATGGAATCATGTGTGAATCAACAATATCTAATGGGTCTCACCTGCTATTGCTGTAATTACCATAGATTTCAATGCATAAATCATGCTGCGCACAGGTTCTCATGGCTTGTGAACCCAGAAATGCAAACTGTGTCCCTGTAAGGGACAATGAATTGTTTAACCACCTGCATAAAAAGTCTCAGGTGCAACTTTGTTCGTGGTACATTTTGAATGTTAACATTGAGACTGCGATCTATTTTGGATTCCCATTGAAAATACTCCACATTGTCTTTCATACTTCCCTTTTCAAAATAACAGTCATCTGTGATAATCATGATGATTGGTCAGCACAAGGTTAACAACAGCAATTTATTGATGAAACAAACTCTGCACAGAGAGCTTCAATCTTCTCCATTCAGCTATAGAATTGATTCTTTGTTTTATTCATTACTGGGACATGACTCAGTCAACTTTTATTGCCCATCCCTGGTTGCCCTTGTTCAGAGAGCAGTTGAGAGTCTTGCTGTGGCTCTGGAGTCACATGTAGGCCATACCAGATAAGGATTTTAGATTTAAAATCTATTTATCTATTTGTATCTCAAGTAGGCCTTACATTAACACTGCAACAAAGTTACTGTAAAATCCCCTAGTCGCCACACTCCGGTGCCTGTTCGGGTACACTGAGGGAGAATTTAGCACAGCCAATGCACTTAACCAGCATGACTTTTAAACTGAGAGAGGAAACCCATGTAGACACAGAAAGAACGTGCAGACTTCACACAGACAATGACCCAAGCTGGGAATCGAACCAGGGGTCCCTGGTGCTGTGAGGCAGCAGTGCTAACCATTGTTCACCGTGCCGCCCATAGAAAGGAAGATTTCCTTCCATAAATGACATTTGTGAACCAGATAGATTTTTCTGACAATCAACCATGGTTTCATGGTCATCAGGATGCTCTTAATTTCAGATATTTTTGATTGAATACAAATTCCACCAGCTGCCATGGCAGGATTTGAACCCAAGTCCCCAGAACATTAGTTGAGTTTCTGGATTAATAATTTAGCGATAATACCCCTAGGTCATCTGATGGCAAAAGCCCATGTTCAACCCCCAGGATTCACACGCTCCTGTCCAATTGGGCAGGTCACAGAACTCTCTGGGCACTTGCTCATAAAGGGGGGCTCTCTGCTACAACGTTCTTCTTTCAAACGTTTCTGTGCTTTTCCTTTTCATCTTTTTTCATTGTTGTCATGGATTGTCTCTCCCCTTCCCATCGCTGTCACTCTTTCCAGCGCAGTGCCCTGTGGACCTCCCATCTGCACCTTCAATCAATTAAATCAGAACACATCTCACAATCACAATCATCCTCCTCCTTATTTGGGTACAATGGCCCAACAATCGAACTTCCATTGCTTTGGTACATGATTGTTCCTGGTTGACCAGGAATTATTTGTAGGCTGATATCTACCTGCTGGGCATCAAGTTCTGGACTTTCCTTGAATTTATATATAAGATGTATGTGTCATCCTTTAACTGAATTCAGAGTCCATTTGAAGAGTCAACTACATTGTTTTAGGTGGGTCAGATCAGACAAAGATGGCAGGTTTCCTTCCCTAAAGGACAGTCATAGATATATAGAAACATAAAAACCCTGAAGTGCAGAAGGATAGTGCAAGACATAATAGACTACAGGATGAAGGCACATAAAATCGCCAGCTCTAAAGCACTTCTCCCTGATGAGCTCAATGCATTCTACACCCCTTTTAAGCAAGAGGTCAGCGAGAGCATGCCCTCCACCCTGGATGAACCTTATCTGGGGTCACCATTGCAGATGGCAGAGCAGCTTTCTTGAAGATCAACCCACAGAAAGTGACTGGCCCGGATGAGGTACCTGGACATGTACTCAGATCCTCCGTGGATCGGCTGGCGGGGGTATTCACAGACATCTTCAACCTCTCCTTACAACAACCTGAAGTCTCTATCTGCTTCAAGAAAATGACCATCATCCCACTATCTAAAAAAAGCCAAGCAGTGTGCCTTAATGACTATCGGCCGGTGGCTCTGGCATCCATCATTATGAAGTGCTTTGAAAGGTTAGTCACAGCACAAATCTAGCCTCCCAGACTACCTGGATCCATTACTGTTTGCTTACCGCTGCAACAGGTAAACAGCGGACGCCATTTCCCTGGCCGTGCACTCAACCCTGGAACACATAACAAAGACACCAATGTCAGACTCCTACTTACTGACGACAGTTCAGCCTCTAACACCATTATCCCCACAAAACTCATCTCCAAACTGCATGGCCTGGGCCTCGATTCCTCCCTCTGTGACTGGATCCTGAGCTTCCAAACTCACAGACCACAATCAGTAAGGATAGGCAACAACACCACCTCCCCGATCATCATCAACACCGGCACCCCACAAGGCTATGCTCTCAGCCCCCAACTATAGATCTTATACAGCTATGACTGTGTGGCCCAATTCCTCTCGAATTCAATTTTCAAGTTTGCCGACGACATGACGGTAGTGGTCAGATTTCAAACAATGATGAGACAGAGCACAGGAATGAGATAGAACATAAGAACATAAGAACATAAGAAATAGGAGCAGGAGTAGGCCATCTGGCCCTTCGAGCCTGCCCCGCCATTCAATAAGATCATGGCTGATCTGTCGTGGCTCAGTTCCACTTTCCCGCCCTCTCCCCATAACCCTTAATCCCCTCTCTTATCAAAAACCCATCAACCCGCTTCTTAAAAATATTTAGCGAGGCAGCCTCCACCACTTCAACGGGCAGAGAATTCCAGAGATTCACCACCCTTTGAGTGAAGAAGTTCCTCCTCAACTCCGTTCTGAACCGCCCCCCCTTTATCTTGAGGCTGTGCCCCCTAGTCCTACTGTCTTTTTTGAGCGGGAAGAGTCTTTCCACCTCTATCCTATCCATCCCATTCATCATCTTATACGTCTCAATGAGATCTCCCCTCATTCTTCTAAACTCTAACGAGTACAAGCCTAGTTTATTCAGCCTCTCCTCATAGCTCAACCCCCTCAACTCCGGTATCAGCCTAGTAAACCTCCTCTGCACTCCCTCCAGGGCCAAAATATCCTTGCGCAGGTGCGGCGCCCAAAACTGCACACAGTACTCCAGCTGCGGCCTCACCAATGCCCTATACAGCTGCAGCAAGACCTCCCTACTTTTATATTCAATCCCCCTCGCTATGAAGGCCGGAATCTGGTGAACTGGTTCTGCAAAAATAATCCCTCCATCAATGTCAACAAAATGAAAGAGATTATTATCAACTTTAGGAAGCATAAAGGAGAACACGTCCCTGTCTATATCAATGGGAATGAAGTAGAAAGGATCGAGAGTTTCAAGTTTTTAGGTATCCAGATCACCGACAACCTGTCCTGGTCACCCCCTTGCCAACACAATAGTTAAGAAAGCCCACCAATGCCTCTACTTTCTCAGAAGACTAAGGAAATTTGGCATGTTAGCTACAACGTTCAGCAACTTTTAGAGTGCACCATAGAACGCATTCTTTCTGCTTGTAACACAGCTTGATGTGGCTCCTGTTCTGCCCAAGGCTGCAAAGAACTACAAAAAGATTGTGAACGTAGCCCAATCCATCACACAAACCAGCTTTCCATCTATTGACTCTGTCTACACTTCCTGCTGCCTCTACTAAGCAGCCAGCATAATTAAGGACCCCACTGACCCCAGTCATACTCCCTTCCACCTTTTTCCTTCGGGAAAAAGATACAGAAGTCTGGGATCACGGACCAACTGCTGTTGTCAGACTTACCTTGCATTAAGTTGATCTTTCTCTACATCCTAGCTATGACTGTAACACTGCATTCTGCACTCTCTCGTTTCCTTCTCAACAAATGGTATGTTTTTTTCCATATAGCGTGCAAAAACCAATACTTTTCACTGTATGTTAATACATGTGACAATAATACATCAAATCAAATCAAAAATCAACCTTATTGAACAGATATTATGAGTTTTTTTTTCGACAAGCAGTTCAAATATAATTTTAGAGTGTGGGTAGGGTCTACAGAATCCTTGAAAGCATGTGTTAGAGTTAGATAGTTAGTGTAGATTTGAAACTGTTTACTGAGAGATTTAAGACTGTTTTCTGAAGAGTCCTGTGAAGAGATTGAATGTTGTTTTTCATTGATAAAGTGTTCAATTAAGTTGTGTTGTCCCCTTTGTCTATCTCACTGCCTGAGTTAAAAAGAGTTACTCCAAGCTATTCAAAGTTAATCGAGGTACATTTACCCACATTTCACTTTACAACGGTGCATAAAGATGTGCGACTAGAGCCTGAAAGAGAAATAGATAAATGCTTGCAGGAGAAAAGAAATGGCAGGGATCTGCAGTTAGTGGAACTAACATGCTTTATCTTTGATGGGATTAACAACCTTGGCTGTATTATTCCGTGATTCTAATTAGGTTTCTCCAACTCTATAGCTCTTGCCATTTTGATGGTCGAATTTAATCTTCCCTATAATCCCTCAAATAGGTTTTGTGGCACCAAGCATAGTGTCACAGTTGCAGCTCAAAGCCCGAGGTTCAAGTCCATCTCAAGACTTGATGGCCGGTGGGAAGTGGTGGAAAATCCTACCATCGACACTGACAACTGGGAGACAGCCATTGTGAAGCTGTATTGGAAGAGACAAGTAGAAATGAAAAGCTCAGCTAGCCAAGAAGAGGACCCAGAGAAAACAGGAGAAAGTGTACCTTCTCTGCTCACTATCTTCCTTTGTAGCACATGCAACAGACACTGCCATGGCAAAGTGGGGCTCTTGAACTATATCAGGTGATGTTTAAGGCAGAATTGACCAACAGCGCAAGCCATCATCTCCTGAGATGGCAGGTTGCAAGAAGGAAACAAGAATGTCAGATGAAAATAGGCAGGGCATGAAAATTTAATTTTTCCAAGATACGAATTTGGACTTGTATTGCTTTTGTATATGTATAGAACTGAGTGAGAAGGGAACAAGACATCAGAGCAGAATGGCACCTTCCTAAGCTTGGGAGTGTCCTTCTGCTTCAGTTTCTCAATCCTCCTTTTTCCCCTCTTACCAGCAATGACATCTATTCCATAATCCCCCTAGAGAGTCAAAGACTTGTGAAATAGACTTTAGGTTTCACTTGGAGCAAGAAGACATGCCCAATTGGAAACCCATTCTAGGTATTGAGAATTTTGTTGTGGGAATATATTGCATGAAGGCCATTGAAGATATACATATTCCAACACTTTGAGTTGTAAGTCAGAGCTTGACAATATAACCTGTATACCTGATGCAATGAAAAGCTCTAAGTTTCTGCTGGGATTCAGCAAAGGTGAACAGTTGATTTGTTATGTGTTAACAGGCAATATTTTGTGGAATATAATTGCCACTTTTTTTTAATTCATTCATGGGACATGAATGATGCCAGCCGGACAGCATTTATTGCCCATTCCCAGTCATCCTTGAACTGGGTGGCTTGCTAGGCCACTTCAGAGTGCAGTTAAGATTCAACTACATTGCTGTGGCTCTGGAGTCACATGTCGACCAGAGTGGGTAAGGACAGCAAATTTCTTTCCCTAAAGGACAATAATGAACCAGATGGGTTTTTCTGACAATTAATGAACCAGACGGGTTTTTCCAACAATCGACAATGGTCTCATGGTCAGCAATAGATTCTTAATCCAGGTATTTTTTATTCAGTTGAAATTCCACCATTGACGGAATTTGAACCTGGGTCCCCAGAACATTAGCTGAGTTTCTGGATTAATAGCCAAGTGATAATACCACAAGCTACTGCCTACCCTGGTACTTAAAGTGTGCTATCTTCTCCCACATATCATCAGAGCCAACAGGGTCCTGGACAATATTAACTCTGGTTGCTTTGTCAAGGATGGGGAGAGGTTTAACTCCAATTCTCGTCCAGCACCTAAAGGCGTATTAAATCAGACCTTCATCTGTTTTCATCGCTAGTAATTCCTGGAACAAATTGCTAGTCTGTCACCAGGCACTTATAACTTGAGCAATGCCTATCCACCCATTCTCCCCGTTTCTGCCTGGATTTCCTCGGGGTGCTTCGGTTTCCTCCCACAGTCCAAAGATGTGCGAATTAGATGAATTGGCCATGCTAAACTGCTCCTTAGCGTCAGGGGGACTAGCTGGAGTAAATGCATGGAGCTTGGATGGGATTGTGTTCGAGGCAAACTTGATGGGCCAAATGGTCTCCTTCTGCAGTTTAGGATTCTATGAACCTTGACTATGAGTACAGAAACTTATCTGGTGGGGCTCGGAATACCCCTTCATTGCTTATTTGTGATGACTTATTGGGCCTATACCTGACTCGCACAGCTTCTCTGTCACTTGGGGGCAATGGCAGACATTCCAGAAAAATTAATAGGAATGGAGTCCCAACATTTCCCCATTTTGTTCTTTCCTTAACGTCAGGGGTTTGTTTGTTTCTTGGGCACATATGTCAATGTAATGGATTCTTGTAAAACCTGTTTTTCAATGGCCATTCAAAACAATTGTACAATGGAATTTAGACTAAATGTAAAATTTATAAAGTGAAAAATGATATAGGGAGAAACTTCACAGCATAAAGCTAATCAAAATATGCCTAAAACTGAAGAGGAATAGAACAAGACAAGAGGAACAAAAGTGAGATAAATACAATTAGATAATGAAGGTACTGAATTGAGGAAACAATTTCTTGGAGATTGGGGAGGAGGGTTAGGAGGAGCTGTGAGTTTGGAAGAAAATAGAGAACAATATATTATATACAGTATTTACCCCACAGTATGAAGAGTCACATTATTTCCATGACTGCAACAAGTCAAAAGAAAAAGTCTGCCCCTTGGCAGGCACTGAAACTAATGAGGAAATAACCCTTCTGTGTAGTTGTGAGTTCAACCTAGTTGTAGAGGAAATAAGAATCCTGCGGGTTATCCTCTGACAGAAAAATTATACACAGTACATTTACTTTTTATTTTGCCGTGCCTGCCCCCGTGCACTCTTTAACGCCCTAAGTCCTTGGGTTGAACAATGGGAAAAGTGTTGCTGTCAAATGAGGATTAGGTTATTGAAAGCAAAGCAACATTAGTGGCCATAAAAGGTCAGATCCTCAGATTCAGCTGATCCTCAGATTCAACTGGAAGAAATCTGAAGGTATTGGATCGCGCGTGGACCTGTGCTACCTAATAACGATTATAATGAATGTGTATTCGTCTGCAACCAGGATCCTAGCTGCATTGAAGTATGAACTGTAACTCTGTCCTTGATTTCAGGCCTCAGGCATAATGACACTGTCAGCTATCCACTTGTAATGTGATCATTCGACTGTTACTTCCATAACCCTGACTAATCTGTCAATGTCAATACCATGCCGTTTCAAGTACATTCATTTACACTTCAGGTTCTATTGAGAAATCTAGTATGTAATCTCATTTGTGGGTTGTGGTATGGCTCACAGTGAACGATGTAATGCATGGTTTCGGCATTCCTTTTTTTTAGAACTCTGCTACATGTCATATTAACACTCAGGTTTTTCTTTGGCTTGAAGTGATTGAGATGAATTGAAATCCTCTTCTTCAATTGCCTGATCAAAAGGAGCTTATTAAAGTATTCCTCAAAATGAATGACAACAGAGAGACATTTAGTTTATGAATGGCCTAAATCAGGGAGATAAGGGGGGGCCATTCAGCCTTCAGTGAAACCTGCAGTTTCCCCATCACAGCATACCTCGCCTCCAGAGTTATGCCAGATTTTTACCTATAGGGCCATTCCAGGCAACATTGCTTTCTTTGTGTGAGGAAGCGTTTTATGAATTTAACTTCTACCTGTTTGCATCTGTATTCTTCTGTCATGCAAATATAGTGTAAGTTTTATGATTATAATTGGTTTCTTATATTCATCCATTCGATCCCCTCTGTTAAATGTCCCAGTACCGAGTGGTTCCCCTCAAAAACTTCTCCACAGCCAAGAATCAGGGAACGCCAATCTCTGTTCAGACTACTCGGTCCACACGCCAAACGTTGGCTGCTCTTCCTGGCCAGCTCAAGCCACTCCCGGAGGCACATGACCCATTCCCCTTAAAGGGGCCATGTCCCAACATACATAACACCCTCACATTCACCTTCTTTCAAGGCTAAATAATTTACATTATTCAAATGTCTCCTTGTAATTCAGACATCAGGCATCAGCCTAGTGCTTACACATGGGATTATTTCAAAGGTCAGATGCTTCTTTTATTACCTGGGTGGCCAGATGTAAATGTAGATCATTGAAGATCATAGAATTCCTACTGTTAAAAGCAGGTCATTTGGCCCATTGATCCTGCACTAACTTGTTGGGTCCAACAGGCCAGATCTTCAGCACATGACCTCAGAATGACAGGAGTTGATTTTTTTTTTCTGTACTTTGCATTCAGGGTGTGGTTCCTTACTGGTAGAAAACTGAGAATAGGAGGTGGCCTGTGATTCAAGTTGACCATCTCCTTTGTGTTTCATACTCATTTCAGAGTACTTAACTGGGGCTGAGAACCTGTTTATGCAGCCAGTCCAAAGGTATAAAATATGAGGTGGGAACAATGTCAACATGTCTCATGTCCTATCCTCCCAGCAAGACCCATAGAAAATGATTCTTAACCCCTGTCTGTGCTCATCCTGCTGAGATCAGAGGATCTGGGCAGAAGTCAAAATGCAAAAGGCAGTGGCCTAGTGATATTATTGCTGGACTATTAATCCAGAAACTTAACTAATATTCTGGGGACCTGGGTTCAGATCCCACCATGGCAGCTAGTAGAATTTGAACTCAATAAAAAATGTCTGGAATTAAGAATCTACTGCTGACCATGGAACCATTGTTGATTGTCGTGAAAGCTGATTTGGTTCACTAATATTCTTTAGGGGAGGAAATCTGCCATCCTTATCTGGTCTGTCCTCCATGTGACTCCAGATTCATAGCAATGTGGTTGACGTTTACCCACCCTTTGAAATGGCCTTGCAAGCCACTTAGTTCAAGGGCAGCTAGGGATGGGCAATAAATGCTGACCAGCCAGCCAGCGATGCCCATGTCCCCTGGATGAATAAAAAATACACCCAAAGGCACCAAAGTGGCAAAAACAGGGATACATTATGCTATCAGCGCAATGAGGTCTGAGGCTTGTTACATTCTTCTATTCAATGTAAATGTACCAAACTGAAGAAAAGGATTGGTAAAACAATAATGTGTGCTCCATATTTGAAGATAAGACTATGTACAAGCAATATTAACTCAGAGACAGTTTGCATTCCTGCATCCTTCAGCTGCTGATACATTTAATGATACAGAGCCGAGGAACTATTACATCACATCCTGTTTTAGTGGTGGTGATTGACAGCAGCTTTAGGGTCAGTTTCCTTAAAGGTGCATGCACATCATATCACAACATTTTTTCCCCTTTTTTTTACCAAACTAGAAGATTTAAACTATTTACTTGACAGCAAAAGAAAATAACATTGTGTCTGAATGTATCATGATACAAAGCGATAAATTTATAAGCCTCTGAAAAGTATTGGCAGTTTGCTTATCTTCCTTCTAGACTTAGTTATGGTGATCTGAGTTGGGTTCATTGCCAGTTTTCAAAGGGTTTGTTAGAGGTGCAACGTGTTTGGTCTGTCCTAGATTGTGTTCTATTCATTTTAGGATTACTCGATGGCCAAAACTGTCCAGCTGTTTACACTGGTGGGATTCTCTGGACCCGCCGGCAGCACACCCCCACACCAATGGAATTCCCGTTGACAGTGACAGGATCAGAGAATTCTTCCACTAGCAAACAATGCGCCACCTCCCGCTGGCGGGAAACATGCGGCTGGGGCGCTAGAAAATCTCACCCGATATTTCTGCTTGTGGTGTTGTTCTGATTTGGCATCTGTTTTGTTGTACTGTTTTGGTGTTTGTATTTGATACGATCTTGGTTCTGGACATAGACTGACGATTTCTGCCAGGTTCCATGAACCATCAGTTTGGTGTTCTACTCTTAACTTTTTGCCTGACATTCAAGTCGGGTAAATCCTTATCTGCATGCTGTTCTTGGGCATCTTTTACCTTTCCTGTACTTTCATTAATGCATCACACATTCCTGGGAATATTGACAAGTGATGATTGAGGAAGGTTGTCCTCATCTGTCTGCCAAACAGTCATTTCACACATTGGTTTCACAGTATGGTGAAATTTCCAATTTTGGAATGGGTAGACGTATTCAGCTCCATTTTGCCAAGTAGCTTGTCGGCTGATGCTTTGAGTTGCAGAGTCAGCTGGTCTTTTTCCAGTGTAAGCATGGGATTTCCGATGATGCTTCTTGCGGTCTTTGGCCCTCATCATTGTCTAGACGATACTATGGACCATGACCAAGGACAGGTCCCTGCACACTGGTTGGCCTGTGATCACAGGACCCATGGTGCCAACAACACAAAACATCTGGAGTGACCAATGTAATGGATCCCAGGGATTGTATACCTGAGCCATTATATGTAGTGAAATTGGCAGTGGTTGGTTAAATCACTTGCCACTTCTGTGTGTACATATATTTCAGGGTATAAAGTGGAATAATGTTTGCCCCTGCAATAGTACCCAGATTTGGATACAATTTGGGATATCTGCAGATGATGGGACGAGCTTGGTGCCATTGTGCCAATATACCTTTTGATGTTCGCCATGTTAAAATAGTGGGTGGGGGGGAGAGTTCATCTGTATGGAGAATTAGAAAATCAAAGTTAAAGGAGAGAGTGGAAGTGCAGGTTAATGATGACTTTCAATTAGTTAAAGGAGCCGAGGACTCAGGAGAAGATTAGTAAAGTTTCAAGACCATGTAACAGAACAGAGAGTATAGAATCTAACCTCAGGCAGAGCAAACAAGGTGACAAGTATGAGATGGGAGGTGATCAATGCAGGACTGAAGATGTTGTACCTAAAATGTGTGCAGTATATAGAACAAGGTAAATAAGCGTGTTGTGCACATTGAAATTAGCCAGTACGATGTTGTGGGTATCACAAAGACATGGCTGCAAGGGGATCAGGGCTGGAGTCTAAGTATCCAAGGATATATGTCCTTTCAAAAGGATAGGCAGATGGGCAAAGGGGGCGAGGTTGCATTGTTAGTAAGAAATGAAGTTGATAGCAAGAAGCGATAGAGGATCAGATGGCATAGAATCTCTATTGGTAGAGTTGAGGAATCACAAGAGTTATGTACAGGCCCTGAGCAGTAGTCAGGATGCGGGGCAGAAAATAAATCGAGAGATAGAAAAGGCATACAAAAAAGGCAATATTGCAATAATCATGGAGGACTTCAATATGCAGGTGAACTGGGAAAATCAGGAAGGCAGTGGATCCCCAAGAAAAGGAATTTCTGGAATGTCTAAGATGGTTTTTTTGGAGCAGCTTGTGACAGAGCCTAGTTGGGAACAGGCAATTTTGGATTTGGTGATGTGTAATGAGGCAGACTTGATTAGGAAACTTAAGGTGAAGGAACTTCAGGGAACAGCAACCACAATATGATAGAATTTACCGTGAAGTTTGAGAGGAAGAAGCTGGAATCAGATGTAACGATACTACAATTTAGTAAAAGTAACTACAAAGACATGAGGGAGGAATCACAAGGGTAAAAAGACTTTGTATGCTTTTTCTTTTGCTTTTATGCTGTTCTTGATTTCCCTTGACAGCCGTGGATGCCACCACCAATGCCTCCATAATTTCCTCAGCTAACTCTTTTAGAACCCTGGAGTGTATTCCATCCAGTCCAGATGACTTATCCACCTTCCCCAGAATCTTCTCCTTAGTGATGGCCATGACACTCACCTGTGCCCCCAATTCTCCTGGAGCTCTGGCATCCCACGGGTGTCTTCCATTGTGAAGACTGGAGTTGATTAGAAAGGGAGCCTAGCAGGAAGACGGTGGAACAGCAATGGTAGGAGTTTTTGGTGGTTATTCAGGAGGCACAACAAAAATTCATTCCAAGGAGGAGGAAACATGCTAAGGGGAGGACGAGGCATCAATGGCTGATAAGGGAAGTCAAGGACAGCATAAAAGCAAAAGGAAAAAGCATACAAAGTTGTGAGGATTAGTGGGAAGTCAGAGGATTGGCAAGCCTTTAAAAGCAAGCAAAGGACAACTAAAAAAAGAAATAAGCAGGGAGAAGATAAAATATGAGTGTGAGCTAGCTAGTGATATAAAAGAAGATAGGAAAAGTTTTTTTTTCAATATATAGAAGATCAGAGAGAGGCAAAAATAGACAATGGACCACTGGAAAAGGAGGCTGGAGAAATAATAATCAAAGAAACAAAGCAATGGCAGAGGAACTGAACAGTTACTTTGCATCATTCTTCACGATGGAAGACACCAGTGGGATGCCAGAGCTCCAGGAGAATCAGGGGGCACAGGTGAGTGTATTGACCATCACTAAGGAGAAGATTCTGGGGAAGGTGGATAATTCATCTGGACTGGATGGAATATACTCCAGGGTTCTAAACGAGTTAGCTGAGGAAATTGCGGAGGCATTGGTGGTGATCTTTCAGGAATCACTGGAGGCAGGGAGGATCCCAAAGGACTAGAAAGTAGTTCATTTAACATTGTAGTTTAAGAAGGGAGGGAGACAGCAGATGCGAAATTACAGGCTGGTTAGCCTGACTTCAGTCATTGCCAAGATTTTAGAGTCCAATATTAAAAATGATCACCGAGTACTTGGAATGATAAAATAGGACTGAGTCAGCATGGCTTTGTCAAAGGGAACTCATGTCTGACAAATCTGTTAGAGTTCTTTGAGGAGGTAGCAAGGAAGTTAGATAAAGGAGAACCAAAAGATTTTCAAAAGGCCTTTGACGGTTAAATAAGTTAAGTGTCCATGGTGTTAATGGTAAAATCCTGGCATGAATAAAGGATTGGTTGTCTGGCAGAAGGCAGAGAGTGGGGATAAAGGGGTCTTTTTCAGGATGGCAGCTGGTGACTGGTGATGTGCCTCAGCAGTTGGTGCTGAGACCACAAATTTTCACCATATACATTAACGATTTGGAAAAAGGAACTGAAGGCACTGTTGCTAAGTTTGCAGATGATACAAAGATATCTAGAGAGACAGGTAGTATTGAGGTAGTAGAGGGGCTGCAGAAAAAGCTTGGAGAGGTTGGGAGAGTGGGCAAAGAAGTGGCAGATGGAATACAATGTGGAAATGTGTGAGGTTACGTATCTTGGAAGGAGGAATGGAGGCATAGTATATTTTTGAAATGGGAAAACGCTTAGGAAATCAGAAACACAAAGGGACTTTGAGTCCTTCTTCAAGATTCTGTTAAGGTTAACATGTCGGTTCAGTCAGCTGTTAGGAAGGCAAATGCAATGTTAGCATTCATGTCGAGAGGGCTAGAATACTTCAGAGGCTGTATAAATCTGAATCATTGAATGTTTTCAAAAGGAAATAAGTACATTTCTGATAAAACTAATGGGTTGAAGGGATATGGGGAACAAGTTGGGAAATGGAGTTGAGACCAGGAAGAGATCAGCCATGAACTGATTGAATGGCGGAGCAGGCTCAAAAGGCTGAATTGCCTACTTCTGCTCCTAATTCCTATGTTCCTGTGTACCATGAACTTGATTATTGCCTTGGTACGCCATGAAATTACAATCACGTCCTGTGTTTCTGCATGTGCTTATGAATTAGTCAATGGTCCCTATCAGTTGTTACTAAAATACATGCATTCCAGTTATAACCGATCTTTGAATGTTGACAAGAATTTTTTTTAAGGTCACCATCCAACCAGCTGGAGTGTTCATCCTGTGGAGGTTTCATTCCCCATTTCAGTTTTAATCTTGACAGTTTGTTCATCTGGTTCAGAAACACTGAGGTCCAGAAAACAGAGCTCCACATCTTGTCGAAAGAAAGTAAACTCAGATTGGAAATCCATTGTCTTCCGGCTCAATCTTGGAAATGTGGTCATCCCGTAGATCTTGCAGATTACTAAGATTATTCAGGCTTTTTTTTTAACAGCCCTCCAGAACTTAGTTTGGCTTTCTGTATGTTAAATAACCACAGCTTTAGCTGACCACAGGTTGTTATTTAACTACAGTGGCTAAGTTGAGCTGTTTCTATTTCCCTGGGCTTACTGAATTTCCACCCACAAAACAGTACTTTCAGTATGGAAATAGACTGCTTTGAAGGGCAAATTGAATAGAAGAAAAATACTTTTTGCTGTCTTATTCTAGCTGTGACTGGATGCGTTTTCCTTCCCTGGCCTGGTGTGCAGTCTTTATTTGCATTCCTCTTCCAATCCTACCACCTCCACCTCCCCCAATAACTCTAAGAGATATTAAGTGTTAGCAATGGATTCCCCTCTCTTCGCTTACAGCTCAGCCCTCCAGAGTTGGTGCTTTAATCTCTGTTCTTGGACTATTCCCAGCAGGCAGGCTTATACTGATAAAGCTCTCCCAAATTGGAACGGTCTTTCTGGGACCCAGTGCCTGCTGGCTGGAGCAAGGTGTGATGTCCCAGAATGAAGTTAAAAAGTACTAGATAATAATGCTGCATAATCACTCGCTTGTAGTGAGTTAGTATTTGGTGATTGTTTCACTTACACACCAGCTCTTCTGTCAAAGGTTTGAAGATTGATAACTTTTCAGTTGAATCTTCAAAACCTTGTTGCAACCACGTTGTGTTCTTCTATTTGATGTAAACAGATCAATCATACGACAAGGATTGGTGAAGCAATAATGTGGCTTTTTTATTTGAAGGTAAGACTATATACATTCAATATACAATGGGAGAATAAGTCTGACTTCTTCATCTGCTGCTGTATTCTGAGTACAGGGTCATGGGACTACTACCTCACATCTTGCCTCAGTCATAGTGCTCGACAGCAGTTTTAAGATATGCCCCTTATAAGGTACACGTATATCATATTTAAGCGGAGGTGATGGCCGAGTGGTATTATCGCTAGACTATTAAGCCAGAAACTCAGCTAATGTTTGGGGAGCCAGGTTCTAATCCGCCATGGCAGATGGTGGAGTTTGAATTCAATGAAAAAATATCTGGATTAAGAATCTACTGATGACCATGAAAATCATTATCACTTGTCGTAAAAACCTATCTGGTTCATTAATGTAATTTAGGGAAGGAAATCTGCCATCCTTACCTGGTCTAGCCTCCATGTGACTCCAGATTCACAATAATGTTGTCTCTCAACTGCCCTCTGAACAAGAGCAACCAGGGATGGGCAATAAATGTTGGCCAGCCAGAGACACTCATGACCAACAAATGAATAAAAAGATCATAACAGGGCCAAATGTATTATTGGGTCAGCATTTAACTGTCGGCCACTACCTTTGTTGCAACAATGGTAGAGTTTCTTCCCCACTTTGTGATGCATCTCCAGCCAAGGGACATTATTGCACTGGGATGCTAGCCCATGCCATTAACCCAAATCTGAAAATAAGGATAGGTCTAAGTTCTGTTGGTTGAAGTAGACTACAGTGCATTTGATTTGACTTGGAGGGAGAATGAAAGTCGCCTGTGTAATTTAATTGTACGTCTCGTAACTCTATAAACCAATCCCTTAGCTTGAAAAGTAATGGCAACACATGTCAAGGAGCAAGTCCTCCGTTAAGAAATCCCTTTCCCCCTACCCCAGGCAAGAACACAACTTGTCTTTAACGTCATGTTAAAATGTGCAGTTGATAGCACTGGATGTGTGCTGTATAAATCCCAGGACGTTGTCCATTTTACAAGTGCATGAGTTCTCTAATTAGCCCGAAAATAAGAGGAATAAGAAAGGCGACTTAAAATTGGATTGTTGTGCGTTAGAACATGTGAGCCCTGCACTGAATGGGAACTAATGCTAAATAGGCAGTGGGTTTTAGAATGTGCTTCTTCCACATCTCTAGTAAGCCCCTCCATTGAAAGTGCATGCCAGGGTATTCACTTTATACTGAGGAAATCATCCTGTTGAATGCATCAGCTTCCATGTGTAAAAGTCTAGTAATGTGTTGTGTAGCCTGGTTCATATGGGTGACACTGCATTGAATTAAACACTGCACATCACATTGTTAGCAATTTTTCCTTTGTTTTTAAACCTTAAAGAAATACATGGCAATTCCTGTTCATTAGCAGCCTGTTTATTCCCTAGCTGTGGTAGTCAGTGCCACTGAGAATTGCTTGATGCCTTATTTTTCAAGCAGAAGTGACAATGCAAGCCCCTTGAGCATTGAGTAACCTGAACAGCATGCTAAATATGTAAATGTTTGATATACGGCATCTGCAAAATGATTTCTTGAAGATTTCTAACACAATGATATTATGTAGAATCAGCAACAAACAGCAAACACCAGAGCATGTTGAATTCATTGAATTAACTAACAATTAATTTCAGTAATTTTGAACTACTCTGGTCCTGGAGGTAGATATATTTTTAAACATTTAACCTGCAAGTCTCCCTTTCTTCCGAATTCAAACATCTTCTCCTTAATTGCATTGAGGTCAAAGTCATTGGCATCAATGTTAGAAATGATAATAAGAGGAAGTGCATTGTTCAGTCTGTCAACAGCAAGACTTAGGTAGGAGTGGGACTAAAGAGAGATGTGCTTCTCTGAACTGACTTATTTGAGCAAAGCCTGACTCCTGGATTGGGATCCAAAGTGCTGACTGTTGGCGTGAAATACAGATGGTCAGAATGTGCAAAGCCATACGGTTAGGGAAATGCTACATATCAGAGGTGCTAACCTTCAGATGAGATGCTGAAACAAGTTAAATGCTCCAGTATTTCAAGCAGACATTAGAATCATAGAATCCTACAGAGCAGAGGGAGGCCATCCTGACCATCGAATCTGCACTGGCCACAATCCCACACAGGCCCTACCCCCACAACCCCATGCATTTACCCTTGCTAGTCCCCTTGACACAAAAGGGTATTTTAACATGGCCAATCCACCTAACCTGCACATCTTTGGATTTTGAGAGGTAACCGGAGCACCCAGAACAAACACAGGCAGACACGGGGAGAATGTGCAAACAATAGACAATCACTCAAGCTGGGAATTGAACCTGGTTCCCTGGTGCTGTGAGGCAGCAATGCTAACCACTGTGCCACTGTGCAAATGTTTGATACGCAGCACCTGCAAAGTGATTTCTTGAACATTTCTAACACTGAATAATATTATGACTACTTACAGACTACTGTATGGCTTCGAGAATAAGTTCGCTCAGTATTCTTAACTGGAGTCCTTCATCAGCACCATCAGAATAGATTAAGCAGTCATTTGCCTGCCTGTTATTGTGGACCCATACTGGGCACAAGAGGAGAATGGTCAATATATCATAAAACACTGTCCTTCAATGTAATTCATTGTACCTGAAGCACTTACACATATTTCCCAACAGTATGATAAAGGGATGAATCTTTTAAGGAGAAATAGAACTTAAAATCAGCACAACACAAAAAAAGCTTCAGTGCAAGTGTTATCACTGGTGGGAAGGTGAAAAGTTATCTGCTTTTTCTTTTCTGATCTGCACCTTTTTGGTGTTTTTGGTCAATGATTGCTTTTTGACAATTATTAGCATACCTTCAGATTTCATAGTTCCAAAGATGAGTCTCTTTGGACTCGAATGTTAACTCTTTGAGCCCGATTTTACCATTTTCATTCGAAGTGCTGAATCCGGGCGCATTTTAGATCCGACTTTGGACTCTGTTTTCAGCCGCACTTAGCCTGAAAAAGAAATCGCAAGTCTGAATTGCACTGTGGGCAGGGCTTGTCGCGCCTGAAACACTGCAGCTCTGATCAAAGTTTTGAACTGCGCACGTGCGGTGAAAAAAAAATTGAAAAACAATCCTCTGTCACATCGCTCCCAGGCCGCAAAAAGTGGATAAAGCGGCATGGGAGCGAAAAGAGGGAGCGATGGCCCCCACAGATACCACCCTGTCCCCACAACATAACTGTCCCCCATATCCACCACCCCCCCCCGCTACCCAGACCGATCGCAAACCACTGCCCCCCCCCCTTACTCTCCCCAACAATCACCCACAGTGTAACAGCAGTTCCCCCCCTGCCTCTGCCCACCACCGCCCCCCCCCACCAAAGATGCATCAGGCCTCCCTCCCCCCACTACCAGAGAACAATTGGGCCTCCCTCCTCCAAAGCCCCAGCAGAGAATGATCAGGCCTCCTTCCTCATCGCCCCCCCACCAGAGAATGATCTGGCCCATCTCGCCCACCACCAACCTGAGATAGAGAGCCACCAGAAGCTCTGAACTCACCTCTTCAGAAGCTGGAGCGCCCGAAACAGATCTTTGCCAAGCGTTTCTGTTTTGTGCCGAATCTGGGCACATGAATGCGATGGTAAAGGGAGAAATGCTGGTAAAGTTGGGCGGGCAGTTCCTTAATTCAATTGAAATGCGTGCAAATGCATTTAAATCGCCATTGCCAGTTGCCACATGTCAATCTGGTAGTGCCAACCTGCACCAGGGGATGTGCCAGGGGTGGATACTCATGAGAATATCATGAGTTGAGAGGGAATGCATTTATCTGTGGTGGTGTAGGGGGAGCAGACATGGGAGCTGGAGATGCTGGTGATGGTTGTTTGGGTGGTGGATTGGGTGAAAGGGGTCCAATGCTGGCAATGTTCAGGGGCAAGCGTAAGGAGTGCCAGCATTAATTGTTTGTGGTGGGGTGTATTCAGAGGAATTCCATGCAGACACAGAGAGGACATGCAAACTCCACACAGATAGTCATCCAAAGCCAGACTTGAACCCGAGCCCCCAGCACTGGAAGACAGCAGAGATTACCACTGAATCACCATGCCTCCCAAGGAATTAAATTTGAACCAAACCACAGGTTCTAGCGAGACTTCAGACTGCTCACATTTCCTTCCAGGTTCCAGTGTCCACACCAAGCTATCCCTTCCCTCCCAGCATTCTGTTCTCTTTGATCAATGGGGGCGGCACGGTGGCAGAGCGGTTTAGCACTGCTGCCTCACATCACCAGGAACTCGGGTTCAATTCCAGCCTCGGGTAACTGCCTGTGTGGAGTTTGTACATTCTCTCTGTGTCTGCGTGGGTTTCCTCCGGGTGCTCCAGTTGCCTCCCATGGTCCAAAAATGTGCAGGTTAGATGCATTGACTGTGATTAATTGCCTCTTAGTGTCAGGGAGACTAGCAACGTAAGTACATGGGGTTACAGGGATAGGGGCTGGGTGGGATTGCTGTCAGTGCAAGCTTAATGGGCCAAATGGCCTCCTTCTGCACCTCAGGGATTCTACGATTTGATTCTATGAATTCATTTTACAGTGGCCAACATTACCATTTCTCCCATCTCAGCACCCAAACCATTTCTCCCACACACACACACCAGCTTCTGGATATTGTAATCCTACCCAGCTTCAGAAGCCGCATTTCCAGTTCGATGTAAAACAAACAGACCATAGCAGCTGGAAGTTTGGAAGAAAAGATAGACAATACATGAAACACAGGCACAGCATCTGTAGAATGTAGTGACAAGTGATTGATTCAGGCATTTCCCTTCATTGAGACCATGGGTGGCATCACTGTGCCACAGTTGTGCCTGAGTTGATGAATGTTTGCAGCATTTTTGCTTTCTTATCCCTGTAAATCTTGGCTGCCATCCCGCTGTGCATGCTGGCCTTCATAAAGGTAAGACATAGGATTTGAACAGATCGGTTAAGGAACATGTGTGCAAAGTATGCCAAGGCAGTGGGAGATATCCAGATATTAATGGAGTTGGAGAGGTGAAGAAAATTATGTCAGGAGCGAGAGCGAAACAGGAAGAAAGGATGTCGGAGTCAAATGGGAAGCTACAGAAAATAATTTATTCTCACCTCCCCTGGTGGAACGAGGTTAAAGTGAGGGGAATACAACTTATCTAACACTGATCCAATTGCCTTGCCAAAGGATTTGCATTGGGCATACCCCTCAACCTCACGGGTCGGTCCCTGAGCCAGCAGGCATCTTTTGGTCTAAAAATGTCTTTGTCTATTTTACCTTCCAAACACTTAACATCCATTGAGCAAAGCCTATTAACCGATACCTGGTTCAAATCTACTTTTTGCTTTTGTAAATGGGTTCACTGACCTGAATTCCCTTGGTACTTGTAATAAGTCAGTCCTCGACTATAGTGATGTTTTTGGTCAGGCAAGACTTCTGAGAGAGTCATGAGACACAGTCTGAGTTTGACTGCTCTGTTACTGCAGCCTTTCATAACCTTTGGTGAGTTTTTTAAAAAAAATTGACAGAATTTACATTGCTGAATCCAGATGTTTGCTGTCCACGTTTGGGCCAGTAAAATATGTTCGGAGGAGTGGTTACAGCGAAGCAAGACACAGATCCCAAGAATCCCAGGAGATCTTGCACTTACAATTGAATCTTACTGGAGAGAAGTGTACAGACAACGCTGGTAATCAGGGCCATTTGTGAATAAAGTTCACTGCATTTTAATGGTTTAAAAAGTAGTGAGTGGTGCTGAATTATACCTTCATGTTGTGCACTGTGAGAAATTAAAGATGTTCCTGAAGATTTTGTGATCACAATTGTTCTTTATAAAGTAGTTTGTTTCTACTGAGTGGTCATGTGATTGTATGATGACGTGACTGCAAAAGAGGTCACATGTTGAGAGCGTGAGAGTTATCCCTGAAAACACAAGCGTTGGACAGGTGTTGAATTTCCTGCCAAGCCAGTGAATAATCAAAGATGAAATCAAATTATTGCGGATGCCGGAATCTGAAACAAAAACAGAAAATGTTGTGAAATCGCAGTAGGCTTGACAGCATCTGTGGAGGGAGAATGAAGCATTAGCTCTATTCTCTGTCCACAGAACTGGTCAGATTTTCCAGCATTTTTTGTTTTTGAGTTAGTGAATAAATTACTCCTTGTTGAAAGTCCTTACTTAAAGTTTAAGTTTATTTAATCATGTCACAAGTAAGCTTACATTAACTGTGTTGGTTAGATGCATTGGCCATGCTAAATTTTCCCTCAGTGTACCCAAATAGGCACTGGGGTGTGGTGACTAGGGGATTTTAACAGTACTGAAAATTGCAGTGTTAATGGAAGCCTATACTTGACACGAATAAATAAACTTTAAACAATGTGGCAAGGCCGCATCAATTTTCAGGGATGATATTGTGCATCATAAGGACCCACTGGGAGATTCTGCTCCCTGCTGATGGGATGAAGATGACAGTTACGAGTTGGCATGGTTGAAAGTGTCCGACAAGGTCAGCAGCAGAAGTGTTGTGCCTCCATCCTGGATACAATGCCATTAGAAGTTCAATGATCTAAAGACGTGGGAGAGAGAGAGCTGAGCGGTATGGTGTATTTAAACACCAACTCTCTCTGCCTTCCTGAGCCTTCTCCTGCAAATCATCCCTCGCACCAACAGACTTTCTAGGTGCACCCACCTCTCTCTTGTTTGGACACCTCCTCCCATTCCTATCTGACCATCAAAGAACAAAGAACATCCCAGCACGGGAAACAGGCCCTTCGGCCCAACGAGCCCACACCGCTGCATCTTCCCACACCTACCCCGCCCTGCGTGTATGTGAGTGGAACCCCTAATGTAGCCAGATTCAGGGGAGAATAGTGTCAATTTGGTAAAACCAATCAGCCTAAGAGCACATCTTTGGGGTGTGGGAAGAAACCGGAGCGCCCGGAGGAAACCCATGCAACCACAGGGAGAATGCACAAACTCCCACAGACACAGGCCCAAATCCATGTATCTGCACAGCTAGCAGTGATAGTCACTGAGCTGTTGCGGTGCCCACCTGCTGGTCCAGGATTAAGCACACACAGCGACACAAAGTACTAGGCCACTCCCGGAACCTCCAAGAGCAGCCCATGCACGACCCACCGTGTGCATGCCCCTCGTTTGACAACAAGGTGGACCGACACCTGTGGAATAAAAAAGACAATACGTTAACATATAAAACTACACGTCATCCAACATTGACAATCACCCTCATCTTCTTGCAATGCCGTACCCATCCTTCACCATCTACAGATGTTGCCCTTCCATCCTCTCAAAATATCCCACTTCTCATTAATAGGTCTCTTCTTCCTTGCAGGACAAGACAGCGTAGAACACTAGGGAGAGGATAAGTGGTGGTCATTCATCTCGATAGTCGCAGAGGAGAAGGTGGGAGAGTTAAGTCAGATCTTAACAGTTTGACTATTAGAGATGGAGAGATAGGTGTCTCCCAGTTACCTGCTGATGGAATTAGATATCACACTGCGATATAGCATATGGTAATCACTCATGTTGACTTGATACCAGCAGGTATTGAAATATTATGATCTGCATCATGATGCCTTTGTACCCTCTCACCTTTCCAGTTCTAATTCATGTCTTTCACTCCCATAGATCCTTCAGGAGGTGGTGTGGAGCAGGACAATGCCACAGTCAGAGGATGCCACATGATTCATGCATGCCCTCTATTAGCTCAATTACATTTCAGTGAGGCCACTGTGACAGGTAGTTGAGTTGTCACAATATACACCTGAACAGAAGCAGTTACAGGAGACGGAGACAGAAGTGGAGGGTCACCTCAGGGCACACAGATTTTGCTCAGCCAAATAAAGATCAAACCTCGAGAGTTGGTGAGGAAGGGGACAATTCTGGATCAGCAGCAGAAAGTGCATGAGGTTCTGTCAGCCTTTCCTGATGCAACGCACATTATCGGAGAACAAGTGGAGGAGTCTGTCTCGAGGCCTTTGCACTGGAAAGAGTGGTCATGCTTCAAGATCTGACAGGCCTTGGCCCTGACCAATGACCTGCACACTCGTTCTGTCACCTTAATGATGGTCTTGGCCATCCAGCACCTCAGTGAAGTGCAGCAAAGTTTTCTTCAGCTTTTGATTAGTCAGGAAGTGCGGGCAGCCATGGGAAGGGAGATGGAAGAAAATGACATGGAAGTCAGAATAATAGCTTCCATTTCTAATCCCTGGCTCCCCACCCCCAACTAAAACTCCAGGTGCTACCAACTGTCCCAATATCTGCCCCTGCACAGGTGCAGGTGGAGCAGTCTTTGAGCTGGACCTCACTAGACCCAAAACCCAGAGGGCATCAACCAAGCGCATCTGAGCAATCAGATGTTGGGAAAACTCAGCCAGTCTGGCAACATCTGTGAAGACAGTTAATGGGTGAAATTTTCCCATCCCGCCTATCACAGATAGCAAGTTGGGGGCAGATCATCCATTGACTTTGAGTGGGAATTTCCAGCCTTGGGATTAGCATGGCCGGAAAATCCCGTATAATGTTTCAAGTCTGTATGATTCAGATCATATTATTCCAGCATTGTGTTGTTATTCAATAATGCTTTAATCGGGTTTTAGACTGCTCTGCAAGCATTGCAATCATAAAACTACATTAATATAAAAAGCTGACATCTAAGTTCATTCCTAACTTACGCAAAATGAATATGCACAATCCAGTGGCACAAATGTTCATATTTCACGTTCGTGCAAACAGTACACTTTGCTTGGCTTGACTTGAAAATTTGTCTTTCATTTATAGTTACGCAAATTATTTAACTGGTATAAACCCATTTTTAACAGGCATTGCTTGCAGTAACAGTGCAGAAAGCAACAGAAAAAAACATGTGGGCCCTTTGAAGGAGAAAGTACTTATTTCACCAGTATGAAAAATAATCCATATGGATTGCAAAGAGCTATTATGTTGCTGGTTAATTATTTACACTGATGCAAAGGAAATGAATCACAGAAATGGATCCAAAAATGAACATTTCTGAATAACATATTTATCATGTTACAACACAATTTATAACAACTGTTTCTTTCCCCCATTCAAAGTTTCTTCAATTTCAATTTAACAACATAAATATCAGCCTTTTGGCTAAGATCAAGGGTGGTATTGACATGCTGTATTTGGTTGAAGTCATTAGGTTACATTTTAGCTTCATTTGAAGCAATTTTTAAAAGCGGCATCTCAGCCTTTTGGCTAAGATGCAATTTAGATCAAGCCTTGGAGGAGGTGCAGTGCCAACTCCAATCAGCTTGGATCATGTAGATCAAGCCCAAGACAGGAAGTGAGAGCCCTGTCTTGTTAGCTTGGATCGGGAATGTCTCAACTTTTTGAGGCTCTGAATTGGACTTGATTTGATTGAATTGGAATAAAAAAAAGGACAATAATAATCCCACATTTTGTACTATCCTTTTTTCAGTGTTCCATGTAGCAGAACTAAAACTGGAAACATTTGATTGAAATTTAGCACCCAGTGTCTGTCTCAGGTGATCAATATGTGACATGGTCAAGGGAAGATCTCAGGAGATTTAATGACCAGGCCGTTCATACATATCTCCTCTCACTTTCTGAGGTTATTGAGAAATGGCCACATTCTGACTGGCATGAACTGCCAGGGAATGAAGGAATGACCTCTAGAACTCAAATCAGTTGTAAGTGAGTGTGGTGCAGGAAGCACCAGTAACTCCCAGGGTGAAAGTGGTTTAAATCTTTATTTGTGAGGCGTAGAAGATATGATTAGTCTGTTATCATCCTTGTTGGTCTTAAGTCAAGTTTTCCTTCATCAGGATTGACAGAGATGGCTGGAGGCAAAGCTTTGATGAACTTTATCTTTAATGGAACATTTTACTAACTACATACTGACACGAGGGTTTATACAGAATGACCTCTCAGCATACTTTGTTGCCATGTGATCTTAGATCACTGACGATGCAGACTATCTATTAACATACTTAACATTGGCTGGTATGTTAGAGCCATTCATGCCGGTGGGAATTTCCCATCCCATTGCAGCGAATGGAGATTTGACTGGGTGCCAAGTTCTCTGACCTCGCTGCGTGGGAGTGAACAGCCCATAAGATCGCGCCCATGAACTTTTTCATATTATATCTCCCTCAATGTCTCTGACATTATTTAACACAACATTGATATCATCCGACATCTCCCCTCAGATTCTCTGTCTTCATCCCCAGTTTAGAGAGGTGGTTTCACCAAACTCCCCAACCTTGTTCTCAACTCTCTCGGAGGATGTGTGGGATTAAAGTTCATGTGATCTCCCTCAAATTCAATCGGGTAATGTAATCAGAGATCTGACCAGCCCTCTGTTCAGGCTGCCTTCCTGAGTGTCTGGGTTGTTGATCTATTCCATTGGCAGTCTTCGTTTTGTAGATATGAGTGCACTTTGGTTTCTTCTCACTATTCCATTTCAGTCTTGAAGAGAAAAGATGATGTATAGTTTTCTTTTCCCCACATCTGAACCTTCACAAATTTAGTCACAAATCCAAACTGATCCCCCAAGGTTGGAGCCTTGGTAAATCATTTTGTAATGCTTTATGGCATTAATTACAGTTTCTCCTTTTATTTGCATAATACCCATTTTCCTTCTTCCTTACTCTCTCTATATCTGATGCCTTGAGGCATAGCATAAGCGTACGTGTACCGGCAGGAAGTTGTATTTCTTCTTATCTTCCCATTAGAAGTTCAGATAAAGTCAAACCACTGTGGAGTACTGAGGAATGGCAGCACAACAGCACCAAGTTGATAGCATTGATTTTCTTCAACAACACCTTTCCATCCTAATTCCTTTTTTTTTAAATTCATTTATTAGACATGGGCGTTGTTGGCTGGCCAGCATCTATTGTCCATCTCTATTTGCCCTCAAGAAAATGGTGGTGAGCTGTTTTCTTGAAATGCTGATACAATTGAGTGGCTTAACCATTTCAGAGGGCAGTTGAGAGTCACCCACATTGGTGTGGGTCTGGAGTCACAAGTAGGCCAGACCAGGTAAGGACATTAGCGAACCAGATGGGTTTTTCTGACAAAAGACAATAGTCTCACGATCATCAGTAGATTTCTTCCTGATTCCAGATATTTTTTATTGAATTCAAATTCCCCCGTCTGCCAGGGCAGGATTCAAACCTGGGTCCCCAGAACATTAGCTGAGCTTCTGGAACAATAACAATAATACAGCTAGGTCATCACCTCCGCTACTGCCTCTCCATTAGTTTGATAATGTCTGGGTGAACTAGTCATGTGAACAAGTCCAATCTCTCAACTATTTAAAACATTTCCAAAATGTAGGCCATTGTCTGAAATGACTAGATTGGGGATGCTAGGTCCGGCAAAAAGAAGTATTTCAGCAATTTAGTGATGGCTTCCAAGATGATAACTTGAAGATGTTTAACCTGATAATGGATGTTGCAGACTGAGATCTAATAATTTTGAAAATTTTGCAGAATTTTGCATTCCAGCAAAATGTTTTGTAATGCTGAGGTATCTGTGATGTATTCTCTGAAGGATCTTAATGCTGAGCACTCTAGGTATAAACAATCCCTCATTGTAAGTCAACAAGTCATCCATCCACACTGCGAGATGAACAGTGGTATAGAAACTATGTATGGACAATAAACAGTGGTTCTAAATAAGGATAAGGAATCAAAGCAGGTTTAGTGGGCCAAAAGGGCTGTTCCTGTGCTGTATTTTTCTTTGTTTTTTGAGATGTCTCTGTTGCTCGAGATATTGTTTCAAGATGAGATTATTTGGGATATATTCTCGCCGTCTATTGATTCCCAATTTTTGTACTTTTTTCATCTGCTTTTTGTGCCTTTCGAATTTCACTTAGCTTCTGTTTTGTTGCTGGTGGAAATGTTGAAGCCAATGAGGTATTGACTCCACATCATCAATGAAATCTAAGTCCTCTTGCTGAGGCTTTTCAACAGGCGTTCAAGACAATGTTGTTTGTTTGTTTCCTTGGACATATATTTGTGTCTCAATTCAGTTGTGACATTGAATGTCACCAGCATTATCTGGAATATCTGGACCCTTGGCAACATTCTTGCTCATTCTTTAATAAGATAAACAACAGTGTCTCAATGTCAAACTTGAGGCCTAAGGTAGAGTCAGAAAACTTTCCACAGGTTCAAGTGGCTGTTAATGCTTCTGTTTGAATCACAGCATATCTTTGTTTTAGTCAAGAAGCAAGATGCATAGTGCATTGGTGTGCATTTACCATCTCCTTGAATTTGACAGATTACTGCTCTTTGTCAGTTGAAGATCTATGGCAACTAACATAGGCAGTGATCGTGACCCTCCCATCCATTGACTCTATCTACACTTCCCACTGCCTTGGAAAAGCAGCCAGCATTATGAAGGACCCCACGCACACTGGACATTCTCCCTTCCACCTTCTTCGTCAGGAAAAAATACAAATATCTGAGATCACAGAGAACAAAGAAAATTACAGCAGAGGAACAGGCCCTTCAGTCCTCCAAGCCTGCACCAAACATGCTGCCCGACTGAACTAAAACTTGTACCCTCCCGGGGACCATATCCTGCTATTCCAATCCTTTTCATGTATTTGTCCAGATGTCCCTTAAAATTCACTATCGTGTCTGCTTCCTCTGTCTCCCCTGGCAGCAAGTTCCAGGCACCCACCACGCTCTGTGTAAAAAACTTGCCTCCTACATCTCCTTTAAACCTTGCTTCTCACACTTTAAACCCTAGTAATTGATTTTTCCACCCTGGGAAAAAGTTTCCGGCTATCCATTCCATCCATGCCCCTGATAATCTTGTAGACTTCTATCAGGGCACCCCTCAACCTCCATCGTTCCAGTGAGAACAAATGAAGTTTCTCCAACCTCTCCTCATAGCTAATGCCCTCCATACCAGGCAACATCCTGGTAAATCTTTTCTCCACATCCTGTGGCAACCAGAATTGAACACTATTTTCCAAGTGCAGCTTAACTATGTTCTATAAAGCTGTACCAACTGACTCAAGAACAGCTTCTTCTCTTCTGTAATCAGACTTTTGAATGAACCTACAATATATTAAATGGATCTTTCTCTATGCCCTTGCTATGATTACAAGTCAATGGTTGGAAATCTCTCACCCCGCCCGCCACTGAAATTCTAGCGGTCCATTGAAGGTCCATTGAAGTTGGAATGGAATCTCTGGTTTTCAGATCAATGCCAGAGAATCCCACCCTACACTCTGCACCCTCTCTTTTGCTTCTTTCCTATGTACTCAATGAACGTTGTGTTTCGTCTGCATAGCTCACAAGAAACAATACTTTTCAATTTATGCCAATGGTTGTGACAGGAATAAATCAAATCAAATCAAATCAATGGCTGGAATTTTGTGGGTGTTCATGTCCTGCTTTTGCTGCAAGTGAGGACAGAGAATTTGGTGCTCAGGCAAATCTGAAAGACGTGTTGGTTAGGTGTATTGGCCATGCTAAATTTTCTGTACCCAAACAGGCGCCGGAGTGTAGTGACTAAGGGAATTTCACAGTCACTTCATTGCAGTATTATTGTAAACCTAATCACAATACTAATAAATAAACAACTTATTTCTATCCACTGCAGCAGAACTAGAAAATCCCACCCGGCATGAACAAAAATTTCAGCCAATATATCTGGTGAAATGATCATCTCTTTTGTCTTTCGAAATTAAATTTGTTGATGTACTCCCCAACGTCAGACTTGGTCTTGTCTAAGTATTTGTCATAGTGGTTCATTTACATGTGACACATTAAGTAAGAACATTCCTACTGGATTAACCATTCTCACGACATGTTGAAGTCCCGTGACATTGTGAGGTGGTGGAAGATCTTTGATTACTTTGGATTTTTTGAGGATCAGTCCTGATGCATGAATAGTATGTCCCAGAAATGTAATGATTGGTTGTCAAAACTCATATTCATTATTGCGAATGATTCATGCATCTGGCAGCCGTTGCGACACGTACATCATACTCTGGGGTGGGAGACCCATGGATCAGGATGTCACCATTGTGGAAGATTACCCTCTCTAATCCTTTTATAGTGCCTATCATTAACCTCTGAAAAATCTCTGATATTAATGTAATACCACAGAAAAACCAACTGGAGCAGTATGTTCTAAACACTAAGATAATGACCAAGTTTAGTGCTAACTTCCACTGTTTGCATCCAAGTTTGTAAAAATTCTGCTTTGTGCTAGCTTTGCTGGACTCGCACCCACAAACACCATTGGGTGGATCTCCCTGATCACTGCACCTGCGATCAACACAAATTCTGCAGAACCAGGCCTGAGCACCCATTTTTTAGCTTGGTTACAGGTAAGGTGACTCCCTGCTACAGTAACAATGGGAGAGTGCCAAGTTTACCACTCCAAAGTTTTGGCAGACCATTCTTTGTGCCAGTGCAGTCTTTACCCACCACAGCGAGAACATTGAGTAATGGCGACCAGTTTGCTCTCCTTGCTCTTTCCCTTTTTTTGAGTAGGCGTGCTTCTCATTCTGTGACCTACTGTGTCAGTCGGTTATCTTCACAAGATCCGATTGCTGCCTCAAATAAATACATGATTTTGCTTTCTCGGTTCTGTCTCCCTTGTTAACTGCACAGCCTATAATAATGTTAACTCCACCCTCAACTGTAGAAGATCTGATAAACTCTTCTCTGTGACTTCTACAACAATGCAATGCAAGATTAATTAATTCTTCGAGGCTCCATAGGTTCAATTCTCAGTTAATGTAATCTATGCTCTTTCCCCTTCTTTCTGTACATCTACTGAATTTTGCCTTTTCTACAATTGTTGTCCTTCTCAGGCTGCAATATATATCAAAACCTTTTATGACATCTTCACACGTTGCTCTTGCTTTACTTATGCCCTGTTTGTTCAGTATATTGTCTGCACTACTGCCTATGGTGCAGAGAAGTGTGCTGACCTATTCCTTTCGAGGCTTCTCTGCTGGTCATGAAGTAGCTCTATACCTGAAAAACCTACATCACTTCTGTCACTTCTCAGTTCCTCTCCATGTATTTGCAGCACTCTGGTGAGGGTAAGGTTTCCACCCTGGCTTCTCTTCACTCTTGCCTTTCTTCCAGTTCTGTTAGTATTTTCTTGCACTGTCCTTTCTTCACAGTCGATTTCCTTTCTACTTTTGCAGTGGATGATGTTTTACTTGGCACTTTTCCTGTTGCCTTTGCCGCTGCTACTATTTTTTATTACTGTTGTGGGTGTTAGCTTAGTTTCTCTTTGGTCAGGATTGCTAGAGATTGCCAGGCATGGTGGCACAGTGATTAGCACTGCGACCTCACAGCACCAGAGACACGGGTTCAATTCCCGACTTGGGTCACTGTCTGTGTGGAATTTGCACGTTCTCCCTGTGTCTGTATAAGTTTTTTCCGGTTGCTCCAGTTTCCTCCCACAGCTCAAAAGATGTGTCGGTTAGGTGCATTGGCCATGCTAAATTCTCCCTCAGTGTATCCGAACAGGCGTCAGAGTGTGGTGACTAGACTACTTCATTGCAGTGTAAATGTACTTGTGAATAATAGATAAACATTAGAGACCACTGGAGGTAAGGTTGCTGAAAAAAAAACTTTTTTGAATAGTCTTCCAATTATAAAAATTACAACACTAAGAAGAGCCTTGGCGCAGAACCACCACTCACTGTGCTTTATGTTGTGTGATCTGACATCACTGATGAAGTAGACTGCCAATTTACATATTTAACATTAACCCTTTATATTGGAGCTCAGTCTGTGAATTTAAAGAAATGCACCCCCATGTTCTTTTGCTTCTTGCCCACAGTGAGGAATAGGTTAAAATGGTAGCCTTCAGGAAGAGAGTGGGATGGTCAGTGGGTGGGTCCCAGTAATTTTAACAAACCACCATGTTCCTGCTGGAAAAGTAGAATTTAAGTCATTCCTAAAATGTTCCTCACAATAGATGCATCTAAATTGTGGTTAAATCACCACTGGACTCGAGAGAATTAGAATTAGCCCACTACTCACAATAATGGCAAGGACTCTACTCTGAGTATATAATTACCAGAAAACTACTACCTGAGATGTATTATCCATCGATTCTGCTGCAGCTTGAAGCATTGAACCAGAAGGTCAAGGACAACAACTGTAATCCTGAGTGCTAAGTTTTTAGCACAAATTTGATATGCTTTTCATGCTGGGAACATCCATTTTCTGAGTAATTGTATTTCTTATAACTTCATTGATTGTGAGTTTTGCAGGATTAAATAAAATGAAATATCAAAAGTTGACTCTTTGCACTGACAAGTGGTAAGTTACATTCATTGCCAATCTAGTGCCAGACAGTGACTAGCTCCAGAAAGAAAGAACCTAACCATCACACCTTGACATTCAGTGGCATTAGCATTGCTGAAGTCTCCCACTGTCAACATCCTGAGGTTAACACTGACCAGAAACGGAGCTGGACTAGCCATATAGTTACTGTGACTACCAGAGCAGGTCAGAGACAAGGAATTCCACAGTGAGTAACTCACCTCCTAATTCCCCAAAGCCTGTCCACCATCTGCAAGAGGTGTCAGGAGTGCAATCAGATACTCTGCACTTGCCTGGATTAATAAAGCTCCAACAACACTCAAGAAAATTGATAGGTCAAAGCAGCCCACTTGATTGGCACCTCATCCACAACCATTTACTCCCTCCACCACCAATGAGCAGCGGCAGTCATGTATCATCTACAAGATGCACTGCAGGAATGCAACAAGGCTCCTTCGATTGGCACCTTCCAAACCATGATTGCGATCATCTAGAAGGACAAGGACAGCTGATACCACTGCCTGGAAGCTGTCCTCCAATTCATTCACTATTCTGACTTAGTTCCTTCACTGTCACGAGGTCAAAATCCTTGAACTTCCTCCCTAACCATACTGTGGTGTACCAACACCATGTGGACGTAGATCACCATCACTTTCTCAAGGGCAATTAGGGATGGGAAATAAATGATGGCCTAACCAGTGACACCCACATCCCACGAAAAAATTCATCAAAATACACATGAGCAGTATAATGGCACAGAGCTGCCTCACAGTGCCAGGAACCTGGGTTCATTCTTGGCTTGGGTCACTGTCTGTAGTGGAGTTTGCACATTCTCCCCGTGTCTGTGTGGGTTTCCTCCAGGTGCTCCGGTTTCCTTTCACAGTCAAAGGTGTATTGGTTAGGTGCATTGGCCATGCTAAATTCTCCCTCAGTGTACCCAAACAGGTGCCGGACTGTGGCAACTAGGGGATTTTCATAGTAACTTCATTGCAGTGTTAATGTAAGCCTACTTGTGACTAAAAATAAACTTTGATCCCAATTATTACAAAATTTCTTGATCAACCTGGAGTATTTTGGGAACATGGGGAATGCATGAAGAATGCAGCAGCAAAAAAACTCAAATTTATATACAAAAGAAGAAAAACATCCAAATATGTTTTAATGAAGAACAATCAAGAAGTTAAATAAGCACTTCAGTAAAAAAAGGAGAGATTGGGAGGACTGACATCAAAGTTCATTTTTAAAAAGTGGGTTTTAAGGGCAATAGGAATGGAAAAGGAGAAGGTGAAGGGAATTAGCAAGGGAAACCCAAAGCACAAGACCAAAGGGGCTGGAGGTGGTGCAAACTTAGAGAATTCCCACAAGAGACCACAGTGACGAGGAACACAGAATTCTAGGGAATTAGAGGATGTTACAGAATCATAGAATCCCCACACTGCAGAAGGAGGCCATTTGGCCCATTTAGTCTGCATCGATAATAATCCCACCCAGACCCTATCCCCATAACCCTATATATTTACCCCGCTTGTCACCCTGACGCTAAAGATCAATTTAGCATGGCCAAGCCACCTAAACTTTGGACTGTGGGAGGAAGCCAGAGCACCCAGAGGAAACACACACAGACACCAGGAGAATGTGCAAACTCCATACAGGGATAGGGAAGAGATAAGGAAGAGGCTTTAACACTAAGATTAGAATTTTAGGTTGCCCGATCAGGAGTCAATGTTGGTCAGCAAGTTTGTGGGCTACAGATCAGCAGGGCTTGGCATGGGTTATGATGCGGGCAGTTGAGTTTGATGAAGTTTCCAAAGTTGGCATTAATATGAGAACTCAAGAATTCTAGTCAATTCTATCGTAAGGTACATATGGTTCGCATTAAAATATGAATTCCAATTTGGTTGAATTACAGGTATGTTATACTCCTGAGATCCACATATTACCTTGCTGTAAGGCACTAGCCATTTGCAGAGAGGATGAAGCAACATCGATGATATTTAGTCGAGAATAAAAAGCAAAGTTGATCGCCCAAATTAAACAGCAAGTCAGTTCCCCTCCTCCCCAAGTAAATCCGTAAGAAATAAACCAAATTTCAGAAATACAAAGCCAGTCAGCAATGATCTAGCTTTCTTGTTCTGCAACACAAACTGGGTAGACAGTGACGTCGTCATAATGCCATGGAACCAGATGTCCAGGCAATGCATCTGGAGACATGGGTTCAAATCCCACCACAGCAGCTGATAGAATTTATAGTCAAATAACAAATCTAGAATTAAAAGTTTCTCTCAGTGATGATGACCATGAAACTAACATAGATTGTTGCAAAAAACCTATCTGGTTCACTAATGACCTTTCAGGAAAGAAATCGGCCATCCATATCTGATCTGGCCTACATATGACTCCAGACCCACAGCAATGTAGTTGACTCTTAACTGGCCTCTGAAATGGACTAGTACGCCAATCAGTTCAAGGGCAATCAGGGATGGGCAACCAAAGCTGGCCTTGCCAGCATGCTATGAAATAAGATCAGTGTACAACCAGCATTGCAGAGAAAACTTATGTCCAACTCTCTGTCTTAAGGGTCACATGAATAGAGATGTGAAAAAGAGAAAGAAAAATACAGCTGATTAAAATACCTCTCAGAATTAATTACTTTTCCTCTTCAACATCTATTCCTCCCATATCAGGCTTGTGAACAAGTTCTGCAATAAAAGAACATATTGTAAAAAGAGAAGCGCAACTGGAACTCATCATTATGAATTGACTCATAGCCCCAAGAGAATCCTAACACGATAAGAGTAAAACCAGTCATAAACATCTCCACTTCAGCCAGATAGTCATGTCCATATCATAGCCCAATAATAATTTGAAAAATAGCACGCTCAAAACAATGTATTGTTATATAGAAACCGGAGCACCCGGAGGAAACATATGGGGAGAACATGCAAACACCACACAAACAGTAACCCAAGCCAGGAGTCGAACCCAGGTCCCTGTCACTGTTACGCAGCAGTGATAACCACCGTGCCGCCCTTTATGATTTCATGACAGAACCATCATGCTCATTAATACTCAACATCGGACGTTCATGTGAGATGAGTACAATGTGCCTTTAAATTCTTTATGTGGATTATCTCAATCTCTGTGAAAATGCGTCAGTGTACCTTGTTTCCCTTTTGCATGCAGCAACTATAGAATATGATGGGTGTTAGTGTTGCCAGGAGACGGTCATGAGCAAGTTGCCATGATCACAGGAGACAGTAATAATCCAGCTGAAGTAGCTTGCCTTTGCTGATTTCACTACTTGACAATGAAATCACATAGGAAAGCAAAAAATGTCATCAATGTTTGTTGAAGATTTCACGTTTACAATTATGGCTTGCTCGTTTGATGAGTTGTCTCCTTTTTCAGCTTGGACCATTACATATGGAATTATGTTTGCAGTCACTCTTTTTCCTTGTAATGTGCTTGAAGTGTAGGACAGGCATGTCTCCGCAGAAATGAAGTATAGAAATGATAGGATTCGGGAGCCACGGATGAGAAGGGAAATTGTAAGCTTAGTCAAAAGGGAAAAGGATGCATATGATAAGTCTAGGTATCTATAAACTGCTGAAGTCCTTGAGGAGTATAGTGAATGTAGGAAGGAACTTAAACATGGAATTAGGAGGGCTAAAAGGGGCTATGAAATGCCCTTAGCAAACATGATCAAGGAGAATCCCAAGGCTTTTTATGCATATATCAGGTAGCAAGAGAAAGAATTGACCCACTCAAGGACAATGGATGGAAGTTATGCGTGGAGCCACAGGAATTGGGTAAGATCCTTAATGAGTTCTTTGTATTGGTATTCGCCAAGGACAAGGACATGATGGATGTTGAGGTCAGGGGTAGGTGTTTGAATGGTCTAGAGAATGGCAATATATTGAAGGAGGAAGTGTTTGAGTATCCTAAATAATATTAACATAGAAACTAGAAAGCAGGAGTAGGCCATTCGGCCCTTCGAGCTTACTTTGCCATTCATTGAATTCAATATCCTGATCATCGAATTCAATATCCTGATTCCCCCTTTCCCCCCAATCCTTGATCCCGTTAGCCCCCAGAGCTATATCTAATTTTTTTCTTGAAATCAGCCAAAGCTTTGGCCTCAGTTACATTCTGTGGTAGAAAATGCTATGCATTCACCACCTTCTGGGTGAAGGAGTTTCCCCTACCTCAGTTCTAAAAGGTTTACTCCTTATCCTCAAACTCTGATCCCTAGTTCTGGACTCCCTCACCATTGGGAACATTCTTTCTGAAACTAAACAATCTAACCCTGTTAGAATTTTGTAAGTTTCTGTGAAATCCCCTCTCACTTTTCTAAACTCCAATGAATATAATCATAATGGACTTAATCTCTCCTCATATGACAGATCTGCCATCCCAGGAATCAGCCTGGTAAACCTTCACTGCACTCCCTCTATAGCAACAACATCTTTTCCAGATAAGGACACCAAAAGTGCACACAATACTCGGTGTGACCTCACCAATGCCCTATACAATTGTAGCAAAACATCCCTATCCTCTGACTCAAATCCTCTCACTCAAATCCTCTCACTATAAAAACCAACATACCATTTTCTTTCTTTACTGCCTGCTGTACTTGTGCGCTTACTTCCAGTGACTGATGCACAAGGATACCAAGATCTCGCTGAGTATCCACTTCTCTCAACTTACACCCATTCAAGTAATAATCTGTCTTTGTATCATTGCTACTGAAGTGGATAACATCACATCTATCCACATTATACCGCATCTGCCATGCATATGCCCATACACTCAGCCTGTCGAAATCACACTGAAGCATCTCTGTATCCTCCTTACTTCTCACTCTCCCACCCAACTTTGTACCATCTGCAAATTTTGAGATAATGCATTCAATTCCCTCTTCCAAATCATTAATACATAATGTGGACAGTTGGGGTCCAAGCACAGATCCTTGCAGAACCCTACTAATCACTGACTGCCAATCATTTATGCCAACTCTTTGATTCCTATCTGCTAACCAACTTTCTATCCATCTCAAGACATTACCTGCAATCCCACAAGCTTTAACTTTACATGGTAAGCTGTTATGTGACACCTTGTCGAAAGCTTTCTGAAAGTCTAAATAAACCACATCCCCTGGTTCTCCTTGGTCAACTCTACTAGTCACATCCTCAAAAAACTCCAAGAGATTCATCAAGCATGATTTCTCTTTTGTAAATCCATGCTGGCTTTGTTTGAGTATACCACTGCTTTCTCAATGCTGAAATATGAAATGATTGATAATGGACTCCAGCAACATCCCAATACCGATGTGAGGCTCACTTATCGATAGTTCCCTGTTTTCTCTCTACCTCCCTTTTTGAATAGTCGGCTTGCATTAGCTACCATCCAATCTGTAGGGGCCGGTTCAGAATTCAAAGAATTTTGGAAAATAACCACTGATGGATCTATTATTTCCAGTGCCTACTTCCCTGAGAACTCTGGGATGAAGATTATCGGGACTTGGAGATTTACTCACCTTCAGTTCCATCAATTTCTCCCAAAACCATTTCTCTACTAATGCTGATTTCCTTCAACTCCTCACCAAAACTTGTTGCCGTCAGAACTTCCGGTTCATTATTCATGTCTCCCTTTGTGAAAACAGAAACAAAGTATGAACTTAATTCCTTTGCCTTATTTTATTCCAGGTTATAAATTCTCCCGTTTCTGACTGCAGGGGCCCTACACTCATTTTTGTCAATCGTTTTCTCTTTACATACCTGTAGAAACTTTTACAGTCAGTGTTTATTTTCCCTGCTAGCTTACTTTCATACTCTATTTTTCCCTTCTTAATCAATCCCTTGGTCCTCCTTTGCTGAATTTTAAACTGCTCCCAACTCTCAGGTCTATTGCTTTTTCTTGCCGATTTGTATGCTTCTTCCTTGAATCTAATATTACCTCAGATTTCCCTTGTAAGCCATGGATTGGCCACAATTCCTTTGTCATTCTTGATGCAAACAAGATTAAACAACTTCTGGAGGTCACCCATTCATTCTTTAAATGCCTGCCATTGCCTGTCCACTGTCTTTCCTTTCAGTAATGTTTTCCAATCCATCATGGTCAATTCATGCCTCATGCCATCACAGTTGTCTTCATTAAAATTCAGAATGCTGGTCTCAGAATCAACTACATCATTATCCACCTTGACAAAGAATATTATGGTCACTTGTCCCCAAGGGTTCTCTCACAACTAGATTGCTATCTAATCCTTTCTCATTGCACAACACCCAGTCCAAGATGGCCTGTTTCTTTGTTGGTTTCTCAATGTATTGCTCCAGAAAACTATCAGGTATGCACTCCAGAAATTCCTCCTCTATTGTACTGTGACTAATTTGACCTCTCCCAAACTACACGCAGATTCAATTTGCCCATAATTACCGATGTTCCATTAACACATGCATCTCTGATTTCTGGTCCAATTCTTTTGCCAACATTACCACTCCAGTTTGGTGATCTGTATGCTATCCCCATCAATGTATTTTGCCACTTGTGTTTATGAACAACCCACACAGAATCCACATCACCTATGCTAATATCTATCCTCAATATCATATCAATATCACCTTTGACTAGCAATGCAACTCCTTTTCTTTTCTGTCTGTCATTCCAACACACCGAATAGCCCTCAATGTATAGTTCCTATCTTTTGCTCAACTCCGAGCCACATCTCCGTGATGCCAATTATATCACTACCCCTTTATATCTATCTGTTCCACTAATTCATCCATTTTGTTTGGATGCTCTGAGCACAAAACCTTAAGATGGGCATTTTCAACACTTGCTTTGATTTCCTACTATCTTTTGCTTGGTCTTTTTCTGATCCTGGCCCTTGATTTCTCTGCCTATCATTTTCCTTATTCTCCTTACAGTTTTTATTCTTGTTCTTGATTCCCCCTGCTCTGAACCCTTGCAATGGTCCCCATCCCCCTGTCAGATTCGTTTAAACCCTCACCAACCACAAGTCCCCAGGGCCAGATGGGAACTATCCCAGGGTTACTGCAGGGAGAAGGGAAGAAATAGCTGGGGCCTTAACGGATTTCGTCACATCCTCTTTGACCACAAGCCAGGTTCCAGACAACTAGAGAATAGCCAGTGTTGTTCCCTTGTTTTAGAAAGGAAGCAGGGATAATCCAGGAAATTATAGGCTAGTGAGCCTGACATCAGTGGTGGGGAAGCTTTTGGAGAAGATACTGAGGGACAGGATAAAGGCACATTTGGAAGAAAATGCAATAGTTGATGACAGGCAACATGGTTTTATACAGAGAAGGTCATGTCTCACCAACTTGATTGAGTTTTTTGAAGAGGTGACTGAGTCAAGGGCTGTGGATGTAATTTATATGGACTTTAGTAAGGCATTTGACAAGATCCCACATAGTAGACTGGTACAGAAGCTAAAATGACATGGGATTCGGGACGGGCTGGCTAGATGGATACAGAACTAGCTTGGTTATAAAAGACAGAGAATAGTGGTGGAAGGGTGTTTTTCAGAATGGAGATTTGTAGCTAGTGGTGTTCCACAGGGATCAGTGCTGGGGCCTTTGCTGTTTGTAATATATGGAGGAAAATGTGGCTTTGTAAGTTTGCAGATGACATAAAGATTGGTGGAGTTGCTGACAGTACTGGGGCTTGTCAGAGGATACAACACGTTATTGATAGATTGGAGGCTTGGACATAGAAATGGCAGATGGAGTTCAGGGGGAAGTGTCAATTACAAGTGGGCACAGATTCAAAGTGAGAAGCAGAAAGTTTAAGGACGTGTGCTGGGGAAGCTTTTCATGCAGGGAGTGGTGGGTGACTGGAACACGCTGCCAGAAGAGGTGGTGGAAGCAGGCACATTAGCAACATTTAAGTGGCATCTGAATGGGTACATGAATATGGAGGGAATAGAGGACAGAGTAAGGGCAGAAGATTTTTTTCCATTTAGTTAGGACATCATGATAGACACAGGCTTGGAGGGCTGAAAGAATAACACACCCATAATGTACGATCATAGAATTCCTACAGTGCCGAAGGAGGCCATTCGGACCATTGAGTCTGCACTGACTCATCAACAGAGCATTTTACTGAGGTTCTATCCCTGTAACCCCATGTATTTATCCAGTAAACCTGCCAAACTGGAACATTAAGGAGTCTCACAACACCTTATTAAAGTTCAACAGATTTATTTGGAATCACGAGCTTTCAGAGCACTGCTCCTGCTTCACCTGATGAACCTGTGGAACTTTAACCTGGTGTTGTGAGACTTCTTACTGTGCCCAGCCCAATCGAACACCAGCACCTCCATGTCATGGGACACTAAGGGATAATTTAGTATGGCCAATCCTCTTAACCTGCACATCTTTGGACTGTGGGAGGAAACTGAAGCACCCGGAGGAAACCCACACAGACACGGGGAGAACATGCAAACTCCACATGTGGTTCCCAAGGCTGGAATCGAACCCGGATCCCTGCCATCATGAGGCGGCAGTGCTAAGCACCGTGACGTCTTTGTTATGATGTTAGTGTGAATAGTGTAATTTTAATACCAAGAATATCACTGCGTGTTAAGGAAGTTCAACATTTTAATGATGAATATTTTCCTAAATCTCATTAATATAGAATGAACCTGCTGTATAATCATTATAATTGTTTGAAAGTAACTAGTGAAGTTCAGTTGCTGTTTGTTTAAAATTCATTAATTTTCTCAATTTATCCTCAAAGAAGCCTGAAAGTATATTGTTTGTCCTCATTAGTCTGATGAGAGGAAACATCTCTATGGGTGTATACTGAAAATGGCGTGGCACAGTTCAGAGGAAAAGAGCCCAAATAGACTACAAACCATAATTGCCTCATATGCAATTGGTTCAAGGACATATTTTCACAATGCATATTACATTACCCTGGAGATCCAAACAAACCTGTTAATTTACTCTTCAGTTGTTCTGCTAGAAAAAGAATGCAAATTACTCCCTCCTTTGTCTCCCATCCACACCACCCAGCTCCCTGCCCCCACAATATTGGATAAACTGGTTCAATGATTCGAGGGAGGATGTATTAGAAATACCAGGCAGAATTTTCCCGTAATTTGTTAGGTTCTGACTGAAAACTGCGTCCAGAGACACAGCTGAATTTTCAAACCAGATATTCTGACTCCTTGAACAAAAAGATAACACGGGTGGCATTGTTTACTGCGACACGGCGGGGCCTGATAGAGTTGGCAAGGCCAGCTCCATAGAGATCAGGCTAAAGGGCGCTCCGATCAGAGCTTAAACAGCATGGTGGAACGGTGGTTAGCACTGTTGCCTCACAGCGCCAGGGAGCAGGGTTCTATTCCCAGCTTGGGTCACTGTCTATGTGGAGTTTGCACATTCTCCCTGTTTCACAGATGATACATAGATGATTTGGAGTTGGGGACCAAGTGTAGTGTGTCAAAATTCGCGGATGACACTATGATGGGTGGCAGAGCAAGGGTGCAGAGGACGCTGAAAGTCTGCAAAGGGATACAGATAGTCTAAGAGTGGGCGAGGGTCTGGCAGATGGAGAACAAAGTTGGTAAATGTGAGGTCAACCATTTTGACAGGAATAACAGCAAAATGGACCAATGATTAAATGATAAAAAAAATTGCAGTATGCTACTGTGGAGAGAGCAGGAATCTCAAGGAGTTGTTTTGCAGGTGCAGCAGGTAATTAAGAAGGGAAATGGAATTTTGTCCTTCATTACTAGAGGGACGGAGTTTAAAAACAGTGAGGTTATGTTGCAACTGTAAAAGGTACTGGTGAGGCCACACCTGGAATACTGTATATAGTTTTGGTCTCCTTATTTGAGAAAGGATATACTGGCATTGGAGGTGGTGCAGAGGAGATTCACTCGGTTGATTGCAGAGTTGCGAGGGTTGGCTTATGAGGAGAGACTGAGTAGACTGGGGCTAAACTCATTGGAATTCAGAAGAATGAGTGGCGATCTTATAGAAACATATAAGATTATGAAGATAATAGATAAGATAGAAGCAGGGAAATTGTTTCCACTGGTGAGTGAAACTAGAACTAGGGGGCATAGCCTAAAATAAGGGGGAGCAGGTTTAGGACTGAGTTGAGGAGGAACTTCTTTACACAAAGGGTTGTGAATCTGTGGAATTCTCTGCTCAGTGAAGGAGTTGAGGCTACCTCTGAGTGTTTTTAAGGCAAGGATAGGTAAAATTTTGAACAGTAAAGGAATTAAGAGTTATGGTGAGCGGGCAGGTAAGTGGAGCAAAAAGATCAGCCACAATCTTACTGAGTGGCAGAGCTGGCTCGAGGGGCCAGATGGCTTATTCCTGCTCCTAGTTCTTATGTATCTGCATGGGTTTCCTCTGGGTGCTGCAGGTTCCTCCCACAGTCTGAAAGACGTGCTGGTTAAGTGCATTCTCCCTCGGTGTACCCGAACGAGTGCTGGAATGTGGTGACTCATGGATTTTCACACCAACTTTATCGCAGTGTTAATGTAAGCCGACTTGTGACACGACTAAATAAGCTTGAACTCATCACAGCACCCTCCACAAACACAGAGGATGAGAACTCACAGGCACTGGGGGGCTCTTCCCCTCCTCCTCCCCTCACTTTCCACCACCACCCACAAGCATTGGTGGGCTCACCACTCCCCCCCACCACTGCAGAAGCAGCAAGGCTCCCCCTCCCTCCAACAAGAATAACAGGAACCTCAACCCCACCAAGAGTACTATTTTTCAAAGCAAAAGCAGGTCCTGAAAATTCCATAGTGAATAAACTCCATGTTTAAAGTTATGAAGTTGATATGTCTTCACTGGACACAGCACAGTAAGTTGCTTACTGTGGATAAAGTGGGGGGATGTTCTATCAATTTTCATTTGAGTTTTGAAAGCTCCGAAGTCAGTGAGGGGCAGTGAGGGTGCAGCTGCTTTATGTGCAGGATATATATGTAAGGCACAAGGAGACAGAGTATTGCTAATGTTGGGAATTATTTTGGGTGAAGATAGTGAAGTCAATAAGGAGAGCAATGAAATTCTCTGCCCAGCACAAAGCACAAAGGTTCAAGCAAAGATTTTGAGGGTGATGGCAGGAATAAAAATGGTGGGGAGGAAATTTTGAACACAATGACTTCCACCTCACCAATTCCAGAAATTCTGGCTCATCCAGGGACACGTTGGACAAATAATCAAACTGCAAGGTGCTGGTCTCTGATGAGGCAGAACTGGATGTCTTCAGTGTATATCTGAAATCTGAATTCATGAGTGAAGATGGCATGTTAACAGGACAAGGAGTTGTTTTAAGATTTTGACAAGTATATGGAAGAGTATTCTGCTGTGATATCGCTTCTGATTAATAATAAAATCAATAAATAAGGGGAAGGCAGTGGCATAGTTTTGATTTGATTTATTATTTCCATAAGGATCGATATACAATAAAGAGTATTTTTCCCAGTGCACTATACAGGAAAAGCATACTGTTCGTGAAGTTTTTAGTGCAAAATGTAGTCTTACAGTCAAATCAAATCAAATCAATGGGGAGCAGACATGTTGATCTCGTTGGTGCGGAGCAGAGGCCATTGAGGCCACTGTCCCAAAGAGGCCATGGGCCTCTGCCCCCACCAGCAAGCTGATATCCCCCACCCCCACCCCAGCTGATGATTTTTGATTTGATTTGATTTAACTGGCATGCTGGCTTTGCCTACCGGGCACCCTGACACTGTCTACCAGGGCAGGCATTGCCAAGAGCATGGGGCCTGAGGGGGGGGGAGCTTGGGGGGGTGGCATCAGAATGGGGATGGACCAATTATTGGGGAGCCCACTGCACACTCTGCATAGCGACTGGTGAGAAAGGAAGGGTGGCAATCCGGGATGGCTATGCAGGGAGTTGGGCTGGCCCAGGAGGGTGGCAATTAGGGCTGGCCATGGGATGGCGGGAGTTGATCGAGATGGCCAATGGGAGATGGTGATTGGGACTAGCCGTTGAGGGGGGTCAGGGCTGGCCACCATGGGGGTTCGTGAAAGTCATCAGGCAGCCGGCGATTGAGATTGGTTGGGGCGGGGGGGGCGGTCAGGGAAGACATTGGGAAGTTGGCAATTGAGTTGGGTGAGGGGGTTGGGGAAGACATTGGGAGGTTGGCGATTGGGGTAGGTGGGGGATTGGGGGAAGACACTCAAAGGTTGGCAAACGGACAGGTGTGGAGTCAGGGAAGCCATCAGGAGATTGGCGATCGGGGCAGACGGGGGGGTTGAGGAAGACACCCAGAGATTGGCGATCTGGGTGGGTGGGGGTGTTGGGGTAGACACCCAGAGGGTGGCGATCAGAGTGGGTGCGATATCGGGGAAGAAATCGGGAGGTTGGCGATCGGGACGGGTTGTGGGGGGGGAGGGCAGTTTGGGGAACACATCGGGAAGCCACATTGATCAAGAGGCCAGCTTTGGGAGTTCAAAAGTGCACCAATCTCTCCACTAACAAATCGATGCACGCGCCATGGCTCGTTCAGTGCACTGATGCTGGTCTCCTCGGTGGCATTTGGCCCCTCACCAGCATGAATCCCCCGGTGGATTCTGTGAAGCACAGAGTGCCCAAAATAGTGATACTGTCACTGGACTAGTAATCCAGAGACCCAGGGTAATACTCTGGGGGGTCCAGGTTCAAATCCCACCATGGCTGATGGTGAAATTTGAGATGATGAATTAGAAATCAAATGATGACCATGAAACCATTGTGGATTGTCATAAAAGCCCATTTGGTTTATTAATGTCCTTTTGGGAAGGAAATCTGTCATCCTTACCCAATCTGGCCTAAATGTGACTCCAGATCCACAGAAATGTGGTTGTCTCTTTCCTGCCCTCAGGGATGGGCAATAAATACTGGTCTAGCCAGCGACACCCACATCCCATGAATGAATAAAAAGTAATCAAGGTCTTAATTGTTATGAAGTAAGCTGCAAAACTATTCAATCTACATCTCAAAGCCGTTTTAATTCTAGCATTTGTTTTTAATTGGGCTACCATGCCAATCTCTAACTTTCTGACTTTGATGAAATGCTCAGCGGGGCAATGTACTTCTGGGGGGAAGTACATCACTTAGAAAGTAGGAGGCATCTTAACTACACCAGCAGTGTGAAGATTCAAGCCAAAAATTTACAAAAACTTTCCAATTTAGTTGAAGTATTAATTAGGTCACAAGGGGCAGCAAACATGAGGTGATAATTATCTTAGATGAACAGTTATTAAATCCTAAAATGCTTAAACGAAGCCATGAGAATTATGACAAAGGACGATATTTAATGAGAAACTACACATTTTCTAGACAAAATGAAAGCTGCAGTTTCTGGTACTGAGAGATTTCTGTTAAGAAACAAACTTTGATTTTTCTCAAAGGTTTCAAGGACAAGTAAAAACTGAAAATCTGCATTCAATGTCGTAGTCAGACTGGTTGGTTGAATATTCCATATGGCAATATCCTGAGGAAAAAAAACACTCAAACATCATCTAAGGCCAGTTCTGAAGCAACATCTCAAAGAAAGGCTTGCAGTTACTGGTATTGTTCTGTCCAAAGCTGCAGTTAAACAAATGCCTATTGCTTTGGAAAGAGAGATAAAACAAAGAACAAAAAAGTACAGCGCATGAATGGGCCCTTCAGCCTGTGCCGATCATGGTGCTCGAGTTAAACTAGAAAAATCCTTCTGCCCTTATTCAATTCATATCCCTCTATTCCCTCCATATTCACGTACCCATCCAGATGCCTCTTAAATGTTGCTAATGTGCCTGCTTCCACCATCTCTTCTAGCAGTGCGTACCAGGCACCCACCACTCACTGCTTGAAAAAAATCCCTTCTCCCCTCCATACATCTCCCTTAAACATTCCTCCTGTCATCTTGAACCTGCGCCCTCTTATAATATTACCACCCTGATAATAAGCTTCTGACTATCCAGCCTGTCTACACCTTTCATAACTTTGTAGACCTTTATCGGGTCTCCCCTCAGCCTCCGTCTTTCCAGTGAAAACTGTCTTAGTTTATTCAGCCTCTCCTCATAGCCAATATCCTCAAGATCAGGCAACATTCTGGTGAACCTTCTTTGCATCAGAAAGATCAGTTTGGAAAGATATTTTATATATTATATATATATATATATATACATATTTTAGCAAGGAAGAGGGGTTGGTGAGGCTGGGTTTCTTTTCCTTAGAGAAGAGAAGGCCGGGGGTGGGGAGGACTTGATCAAGGTGCACAAAATTATGAGGGACATAGATATGGGAGATTAGAAGAAACCTGTCCCCTTATCAGAGGGGTCAATAATCAGATGGTGTGGATTTAAGGTGAGCGGCAGAAGATTTTGACGGGAATTGAGGAAATATTGTTTCGCTCAGTGGGTAATGGGAATCTGGAACCCACTGCCTGAAAGCATGTTGGAGACAGGAACTCTCAAAATTTAAGAAGTATTTAGATGAGCACTTGAAATCCAGAGCATGCAAGGTGATGGACCAATTGCTGGAAAACGGAATTGGAATCGAAAGGTGTCTGATAGCCAGTACAGACACAATGGGCCAAAGGGCCTCTTTTTGTGCTGTTAAACTCAATGAAGGCATGGTGACACAGTGGTTAGCACTGCTGTCTCATATTATTAGGTTTCCGGCCTTGGGCAGACTGTGTGGAATTTGCACATTCTCCCCATATCTGTGTGGGGTTCCTTGGGGCGCGGCAGTTTCCTCCCACACTCCAAAGATGTGCAGGTTAGGTGGCTTGGCCATGCTAAATTGATCTGAAGTGTCCAAAGGTGTGTAGGTTAAATAGATTAGCCATGGTAGGTGTATGGAGTTATGGGGATAGAGCAGGGGTGAGGGCCTTGATAAAATAATCCATCAGAGAGACTGAACAGGCGGCACGGTAGCACAGTGGTTAGCACTGCTGCTTCACAGCTCCAGGCACCTGGGTTCAATTCCCGGCTTGGATCGCTGTTTGTGTGGAGTTTGCACATTCTCCTCGTGTCTGTGTGGGTTTCCTCTGGGTGCCCCGGTTTCCTCCCATAGTCCAAAGATGTGCGGGTTTGGTTGATTGGCCGTGCTAAATTGATCGTAGATGCATAGTTAGAGAGGATTAGTGGGTAAAATATGTATGGATTTGGGGAATGGTCTGGGTGGGATTGTGGTCGGTGTAGACTCAATGGGCTGAAGGGCCTCTCTCTGTACTGTAGGGTTTCTATTTCTATAAGAGTCAATATAGACTGAACGGGCAAAATGACCTCCTTCTGTATGGATTCTATGACTTTGTGACTAAAGAGACAAAGCGTAGCAGTATCCTTTAGAAGTGAGGAAATAAAATCAAGAACCAGGGACATTATCAACATCATGGAAAGACAGAAATCTCTCGAATCCATGTAAACCAAAGGTTTCCTCACCACCAGATTTTGAATGAACTACCCTATATAATATGCACTCTCTGAGTGCATCTTAAGTCAGGTTGTATGTTTTGTTTATGCAACTGCTAAAGCACCGGCTTAACATTGAGAGTTGCAACTTTGTCCTCACTAAAATAAAAGACTCAAAACACTACAGCTGTGAAAGTAAAAATACAAAAACTCCAAACAAACAAAATACAGAAGAGACTAAAGATGTCACAAACATTGAATCCCACTGTGCTTGTACAGATATATCAGAAAAATAAAAATACTCAACAACTTGTATAAAACACTTCAAATTCCCAGGTATGAGGTTAAAGGGATGTTCATATAAATTATGCATAATCACACCAGTTTTATGCCAGATTATATCTGCCTGCTTTGGTGTGGACTGTGGTAGCAGAATTGATTATGGCACTAACATAGTATCTGTCTCAGTTTCAGGGCAGCATGGTGGCACAATGATTAGCACTGCTGCCTTACAGCGCCAGGGACCCGGGTTCGATTCCCGGCTTGAGTCACTGTGTGTGCAGAGTCTGCACGTTCTCTGCGTGAATTCCCTCCGGGTGCTCCAGTCTCTTCCCACAATCCGAAAGATGTGCCAGTTAGGTGCATTGGCTATGCTAAATTCTCCCTCAGTGACCCTGAACAAGCACAGGAGTGTGGCGACTAAGGGATTTTCACAGTAACTTCATTGCAGTGTTAATGTAAGCATATTTGTTGCACTATTAAATAAACTTTAATAAGCTAGAATTTTGCATTAGATGCTTGATGAGTACACAGCCAAGGTTGAAAATTCAGCCATGTTTATTTGGAGTGAACTCTTTCCCTAGGAAGCCTGAATCCATCTGAAATAACGTCTGACAATTTCTAGTGGGCTGTGGGCATATTGATCTGCTTCTTTTAATTTGCCTGTACTTCAGACACCTCACTGTAAAATGCGACCTATTTAATTACACAGCCATTTTAGCAATAAAAGGAAAACCTCCTTTCTCATAAAGATTGCTCAGGGCTCAATTGGTGATGTTTTTCAACTTTAGTCAAAGCCTTTCTTTGCATTTTACACAATGTTAATGAATGAGGCTTCCTCTGGTCATTAAGCGGTTTAATTTGCTTTATTAAATACTTCATTTCATTGCATTACTTACCTTACAATCAGCAATAAATGATTGTGTAAGAAATGTGAATAAAATATTGATGGTTTGGAGTGTTCCACCTGAAACAGCACATTGAAAAACATCAGAATATTGAATTAGGAGTGCAATTTGCCCATATGATCACTTGAACCCAAGTTCCATTTTCCCACATTATCCCTTTAAGTCCCTTAAAGGGACGTCCCTTCAAGTCAAAATACCTATTGATCTCAGCACTGGGACTGTGAATTTCAAAGATTCTCCACATCTCAGTTCTGAATAACCAACACTATAACCAGAGTTTATGAGCCTCGAGTGTGAGACTTTTCACTCAGGGACAATGTCCTCTCAGCATCTACTGTCTAGCATTCTCAGAATCTTAAATGAATCTTCAGTAGTGTCATTCTACTAAACTCCAGAGACTATTTGGCACATTCCACTCAATCTCCCCTCAGAGGAGAACCCTCTTATCTGAAGAATCAACCTGGTAAACCATCGTTGCACAGTTCCAAGGGAGGTGTGTCTTTCCTTGGGTAAAGAAACCCAGTAGATCTCATCAAACCCCTGTACAAGTGCATTAAGACATCCATACTCTTGGTCTGTAACCCCCTTACAATTGAAGTCAATACACCATTGCCAGAATTCTACCACCTCGCCCAACACGGAATCGGAGTGGGCGAGGGGTGGACAACAAAAATGTCCATTGACCTCGGGTGGGAATTTTCCATCTGGCTTGAGTGAGGCTATAAAAATTTGTCTTGCGAATCGATCTGCATGTTAACTTCAATGTTGTGTGTACAAAAGTGAACTCTGATCACTCGCTTTTAATAGCTTTTACCACTTAAAAGCTTTGTGTTTGAGCTTGAGGATTTTTTTTTGGCAAGGGAGTCGGGAATTGTGACCTGCCCACGTTCATTGAGGTGGAGGTAGGAAGCATGCAAACTTAATGCTGCAATCTTATTTACCTGATTGGGCCATTAGACTGAATGGGTTCCAGTCTATCGGAAGTTGGGCACTCCATCAGCTGGAATGGCTTGGTGACTTTATTGTAGCATTATTTCATGTTCTTCCAGCATGATGAAGGGATGCCCTTTCTATCTCAGCATGGAGTGCCGTGTATTGTGTCCCGCTAGGTGAGCACTCAGCTTCTGTTTCCAGCGGCACTGGCAAATTTCACGCCCACTCTGTTCTTTCATTCTTCCTCCCAATATGGATAACCTCACAATTCCCCACCCAACACCCCATCTGCCACCTTCTCGCCCACTCACTTAGCCTGTGTGTATTGCTATCGAGATAATATGTGAAAGTAAATGGTTTTTCAGTGAGTTATTTCCCTGTCTTTTGCGCAGCTAACTTTCTTACCTGGTTTTGTATCATCAGCAAACCTGGATACATTAAACTCAATCCTTTCTTCCAAGTCATTCATTAAAATTATAAATAACTGAGGACCCAGCACTGAACTTTGTGACATCCCACTAATAACAGATTGCCAACTGGGAAATGACTCTTTTATTCCTATTCTCTGTTTTCTGTTTGTCGTGAATCCTCTATCCATCCTAATACATTAATCCTAAGTTCAGAAGTCCTTGTTTGTGCAGAAACCTTTTGTGTGGGACCTTATCAAATGTCTTACCTCCTACAGCTTATCAAAATCTTATCTCTTTGATCACACTTTTCACTAGCTGACCTAATGGCTGGAATTTTACCACCCCACCTACCCCAGAAATGAAGTGGGTGAGGGGCAGAATATGGAAAGGTGCGTCAACCTCGGACAGGATTTTACAGTTTCAGGATGAGCAAGGCCGTAAAATCCTGCCCACTATCTCCTTATGAAGTTTGGTGTCCCTATCATGCCCGGGTGAAGCTCCTCGGGATGTTGCGTTATGTTAAAGGTATTACACAAGTGTAAATTGTTCTCGATCCTGTTGCCATGACTTTCACTGGACGACCAGGGGACTTGAAATGATGCCTGTGCTGCTGTTCCAGGATTTCTGAAATTCACCATGACACTGTGAGGCAAACACAGAGTGAGAAATGAACGTTACATTGTGTCTCCCAAGACGATGATGGAATTTTTGACAGAAATCCTACAATAGTCCTGACATGTGACTCAAACTATGTGAACCTATCTGAATGACAATTTGAGTGTGTAAAAAGACTAATTTTTTGCAGTGATTTATCTCCTACAACAAGCCAAACATTTGAATCGCTATCTATTCTTTTGATTTAATCATTATGAATGATTATATTCTTTAACTGTATCTTTTTGACGTTGTGGTATGTAACTGAAGTAGCTTTTGTACATTCAGGATGAGTAAGTGAATGAAGAATTCTCTTTATTCAAATAAACAAGTCAATTGCTGGTTATTTAAAATCGACCACATGCAAAGAGAGGCTTAGAAACACACAGTTCTCCCTTTCCAAACCAACCACACTAGCTGAGGGCAGTAAGGAAGGGAACTGGAGATTACAATTCGCGGCTAGAATTCTCCGGCCATTCATGCTCTGCTGGCACTGGGAGCGGACAACTTGACCCTCAGCCAAGTCTCCATTCACTGCAGCGAGACCAGACAATCCCAGCTGCGGATGAGGTCAGAGAATTCGGCCTTACTTATAAAAGAGTTGGGAAATCATGTCGCAGCCACATAAAACTTTGGTTAGACCGCACTTGGGGTATTGTGTGCAGTTCTGGCCATCAACAACCAGAAGAACAGAGTGCAAAGAAGGTTCACTGAGATGCTGCCTAGTCTTGGCTATGAGGAGACATTAATAAACTGGTATCGTTTTCACCAGAAAGATGGAGGCGGAGGGGAGATCTAATAGAGGTCTACAAAATTACGAGAGGCATAGTCAGGGTGGATGATTAGAGGCTTTTTCCCATGATGGAAGTGTCAAACATAAGGGGGCACAGGTTCAAGTTGAGAGGGGGAAGTTCAAGAGAGATGCGCGGGGAGAGTTTTTCACGCAGAGAGTGGTGGTTGCCTGGAACATGCTGCCAGAAGAAGTGGAGGAAGCAGGCACATTAGCAACATTTTAGAGGCATCTGGATGGGTACTTGAATAGGGAGGAAATGGAGGGACACAGACCGAGTAAGGGCAGAGTTTTTTTTAAGTTAGGGCATCATGATTGGCACAGACTTGGAGGGTTGAAGAGCCTGTTCCTGCATTGTACTTTTCTTTGTTCTCTGTACTTTTCCTCTCCTCTCCGTAACACTGGTTAAATGTGTAAATATGAAACCAGAGACACACTTATCATCCTGTCATCAATAAATATGTACTCCACGCATGAAGAAATTTTCCATTTTATTTCGTACATATTTCAAAATTTATACACATTTGAGTCATTTCATACATTAGCAGTAACTATAATATAGCAATCGCAAGGGGGAGAAAAGAAAGATACATAGATGTGGAAATTTCCTTAGCTAATATTACCGATATAAGTGAGATGCAGTAAATCGTCTTAAAAATTTGTACTAGACATTTGTGTATTTGAAAGTATGTGGCATCCATTTCTAGACAGGTTGCACAGAATTCTCATAACACACCCAGTTTTAACTTCCCCATAGAAAGAACAACACAGCCACCAAACACGATCCACTTAACACAAGTTGCCTAAGCGGTACGATGCACAGAAGCAGCCACTGAAAATATTCAGAATCACATTCCCGAAACTGAGTGCATTATTAAAAAAATTAACTCGTGCAACACTACAGGAATCGGCACAGTTCAGCAAAGGGCTTATCCATGGACCCTCCCTTACACAGAGCAAGCCCTTCCCTTACGAGACGGTGTGCGCCCTACAAATGTAATTAGTCTGAAACAATCATCCTGAGTTTTATAAAAAAAAAGCAATTAAGAAAAAGAAAATAAAAAGAATCCCATCAGAAAATGACATATTTATTAGAAGGTTAGTTATGGAAGGCAATTTCACTGCATCCTTGTTAAAACATACACTAATACGACTACAGTAATATTAACAGCAGTACACCTGTCACACAGTGGAGACAATTAAGCATTATTTTACAGAGAAAAGGCTTTGTATAGCATACTTCAGCAATCAGAAAACATTAGACTTTTTAAATACATTACAAGAAGACTGTCTCGAATCTCAGTAAAAATTCCACTGTATAACACAGGATTGTTCTCTTAATTCTGTGTCCAATACAGAACTGCGATGACATTAATATAATATACAAAATAGAACCACAATAGCAAATTTGGACCATCATATTGCGACACAATGGAATTTTCCTCAAAGACAATATCATAAAATGCATCAGATTTAAGTTAGTTTCACCAGTGAAAATGGGGGTGGGGTGGGGGGGAATCTAATACTGAAAGCTTAATTTCTTGACATTGTAATTTGACATGTCTGTGAGGTATCATTGGCGATGGTGACACAACACTGCAGATGATTGAAACCCAGGTAGAAGTAGCTGACATAATCGGAGATAGGACTTGAGAGGTTGTCGCAACATATTGCAAAAATGAGGGCTCTTAGCAGTTAGGAATGTCACAAACATCATGACTTAAGAACCCTGATCTTGAATAATTAGTAATTCTTTTTTTAAACATTTATACAGCTTTTAAAGAAGAATTTCAGGTGGTAGAATTTTTGCACAGAAAGCATTTTTATTTAAAACCTCTTCTAACCTTTTATTGTCACACAATTTAAATTTCAAATTGCCAGTGTACGAGCAAGCTAACATATTTTATAATATATATATATATCTTTAAAAATTTTCTCTATATTTGAATTCACATGCAATTATAAAGTGTCACCTTTGTGTTTAGATGAGTAATTAGTTGTGAATATGCTGCTGCTAGAACATTGCTCAAGAGGTTATAGAAGAAATTTTGTACACTACATGGGATCCTACCATTCTGGGAATCACTATCCAACATACAGTTTGAGGACAGATTGAGTAGATTAAGTAGATTGAGGACATTCAGCCGCTGTGTTGTGTAGAGAGGCAAACTGGAATGTGGATTGTTATTCTGTTAAATTCATTTTATTGCTCTTGTGTCTAAATGCTCAAAAGGGGTTTTTGCTGTTTGCTTGCGTGCCAGGCAGAGTGAGCATTGTTGGTCCCATCCCTGCAATCCTTTAAACTTTCAATGGGGAGCGGGGGGAATAGCGAAGTAAGAGATTACAGAGTGGCAACTATGTGTCCCTGCAACATCTTGTACTTATGTCGGTGCCAATATGGATCTTTTTTTATTGCAGATTCCTGCTGCGATTGCAAAAACCTCAGAACAACCCCTGCTGCCAGAATCAACCAGGCAAAGGAGCCAATCACACAAACAGAAATTCAGATAAAACTTTGCTGCAACCTGGTACTAATCAAATCATAATTCCCCAAACTTGACCCCATCATATTGCTAGTCTCAGTGCAACAATCGTAATTTTCAGCATCGTCTGTTGAAGGCTTGGTGTTTTTGTTTTGGAAGGAGAAGGTAACCCTTTGTAACTGGGAAATGTTGCAAACAGAAAATCTCCGCCAGGCAAAAGCTGAAATGCAATAAGAACACCAAGCCATCAAGGTCATTCGTGCCAATGTGTGCGTTTCCAAAATAACAGCACACTAGCTCAGTAAAGCTTTGTGGGTGCAGTCGAGTGCTTTCATATATTTCAGGAGCAACATTTATCATTGAAAATGTGCCACTGAAACATGTTGATGTCACAGTGGGGAATCCAGCAGGGATGGATGAACATTGATGCTGTCTCCAAGCCCAAAGCACTGAAACTAATCAAAAGGATTATTGTACATGGGCTTTTCTCTTCTCATCATAGTAGAGATGGAGATTAAACCTTAAAATCACTGGAAAAGCAACAGACAGAATGGGCACAGAAATTAGATTCTATGATAAACATAAAGGAAAATGTTCAAACTTATTTCTGGTTCCTACACGTTTTCTCTGCCTCATATCAAATGGCTGTCACTTTGAAATGCTGGCATGTTTTAAACTTCAAATGGACAAGGAAAACACAGGGGCCGGAATTTTCCAGCTGTTCTAGCCAGTGGGATTCTCTCACCCTGCAGCAGTGAACAGAGATTCGGTTGAGCGCCAAATCGTCACGTCCTCGTCTGCAATGGTAGCGGGGCGTGTATGGCCAGAAAATTCCAGCCTAGCTGTAATTTTCATCTCCTTACCGCCTCGTATGTGGCTAAAAATGGGGAAACAGTCGGAATAAAGTCACCTAGAGATTCACACATGATTTGCTGCAGGATTGTCTGCTTGCACTGATTTCGAGGGGCACCACGGTTTCGGAGGTCAGTGTTCGGGAGGGGTTAAAAAAAGGCAGTGGCACATTAATAGATGTGAATCAGTCTCAGGTGACGGAAAGTCATTCTTGTCTCTGTTAGACAGTCACTTCCAGCAGTGTTTAAAAGGATACTCCGCAGCACTGGAGGAAAGCCAAGAGCTGGTTAGAAATACAGCTGACCTTTGGCTATTGCAAAATGCTCTCCGCCTGTCTACACTCTGAACTCTTTCCTTTCCAGATGCTTTCACCTTACCCCGACAAGGCCCATCAAAATCATCTACCTTGTTGTCTTTCCTGTCCTCCTAATAGACAAGCCGTCAATACGGAAATACATTGATGCTGGAAGGTACCACTTCATGTTAGAGAGGTCTAATCACAAACTGAAAATTTCAGACAGTGGAGTGGATGCTTCGCCCACTGTCTATTCCATATATACATATTGTTCCACCGTGTTTATGTGCTAACAATGCTTTTGAAGGTTTTTGGTTCACACAATACAAGCAAGTCACCTCAATAAACAATAACATCTGCAATATATTGTTGAGTTGAGAGGGTTGCTTACAAAGAGAGACAAAGTAGACTGGGGCTATACTTATTGGAATTCAGAAGAATGAGGGGAGATCGTATAGAAACCTATAAGATTATGAAGGGAATAGATAAGGTAAAAGCAGGGAGGTTGTTTCCACTGGTGAGTGAAACTAGAACTAGAGGGCATGACCTCAAAATAAGGGGGAGCAGATTTAGGACTGAGTTGAGAAGGAACTTCTTCACACAAAGAGTTGTGAATCTGTGGAATTCACTGCCCAGTGAAGCAGTTGAGGTTACCTCATTGGATATTTTTAAGGCAAGGATAGATAAATTTTTGAACAGTAAAGGAATTAAGGGTTATGTTGAATGGACAGGTAAGTGGAGCTGAGTCCACGAAAAGATCAGCCATGATCTTATTGAATGGTGGAGCAGGCTTGGGAGACCAGATGGTCTACTCCTGCTCCCAGTTCATATGTTCTTATGTTCTTATTCAGAGCAATTGTTCTATTTTTACCATTTCACCCTGTTTTTCAGCGACATTGTGTTTTGAATGATCTGTTCCTTAAATCGTCTGTTTCCTTGTCTCCTTTCTGATCTACACCATTAAAATTCAATTCCTAATCACTGTGAAAGCCAGTTTGAAAAGATTGCTACTCGAGCCAGTGAACGGGCTGTGTGTTAGTGTTTGACCTAGCTGGATGTTGGAGCAAGTGGTCAAATCTTAACGCCTTTTCATGGCTGTCCATTAGAACAGTAAAATGCCTCAGTGGCAAGGTGGCTGACTTGCCAAGATGAGTTTCCCTTAGCAATTCCGGGGTTAGGAAATCATTGGGTAATGGAGACACAGGTGGTCAGGGGACAGCCAGAAACTGTTGTGTTATTTGCTTGTCCTGCAATAGCAAAAGAAAAAAATAACAATGTGGCTCAGCACAAGTAGATGCTTGCAATTAGCAGGGATTGCTAAGCCTGTGCACCCATTTTGTATCAATTAGCTACCTTGTCGGTCAAGGCTCCAATGAAACACAAATGAATGTACTGTATTCACACAGCATGATTACTGGAGCAGGGCAACGTATCTTTGTCAAAAGATGAATGCCTTCCTGTGACTGGAAAACTACAGAATTCATAGCCAGAGATCGGTCTTTAATTGGAGCTATCTACTAAGTTGCCTAAGCTGGCTTTGTGGATGTTCCACACTAGCAGCGAACAAGCATATTTGGGAAATATTTATCTTAGTGGCTTACTGTGGGAAATTCTTAGACATGTATTTCTTATAAAGAATGAACACAACGGAGCTTAGTAATCCCAGGGGAAGACTCTCTTTGTCTTAACATTGTGAAATTGTTCTTTGCAAACTTGTTGACAATTTCAGTACATTTACATAGAACATAGGACACTACAGCACAAACAGGCCCTTTGGCCCACAAGTTGCGCCGATCACATCTATACTTACCAAGCCATAGAACTATCTGTAACTTCCAATCTCATTAGATCCCATATATTCATCCAGAAGTCTTTTAAAAGACCCCAGCGAGTTCACCTCTACCACCACCGACAGCAGCCGATTCCACTCACTCACCACCCTCTGAGTGAAAAACTTACCCCTGACATCTCCTCTGTACTTGCTTCCCAGCACCTTAAACCTGTGTCCTCTCGTAGCGGCCATTTCAGCCCTGGGAAATAGCCTCCGAGAATCCACCCTATCTATTCCTCTCAACATTTTATAAACCTCTATCAGGTCGCCTCTCAACCTTCGTCTCTCCAGGGAGAAGAGCCCTAGCTCCCTCAACCTATCTTCATAAGGCTTGCCTCCCAATCCAGGCAACATCCTTGTAAATCTCCTCTTCAATCTCTCAATAGCTTCCACATCCTTCCTGTAGTGAGGCGACCAGAACTGTGCACAGTACTCCAAGTGGAGTCTGACAAGGGTCTTATGTTGTGATAATTTTCTTTTAACTGTATCTTCTCTCGCATGCTGCTTGCTTCAGTTATTCCACAAGTTTTAAGACCAAAATGAGCTCAATAGGTAGTAATAAAGGCAGGTACAATTTTGTCTTTTAAAAAGCATTTAGACAATTACATGGGTAAGATGGGTGTAGAGAGATATGGGCCAAATGTGGGCAATTAGGACGAGTTTTGGGGTTTAAAAAAAAGGGCGGCATGGACGAGTTGGGCCAAAGGGCTTGTTTCCATACTATAAATCTCTATGACTCAATTATTATGAATTGTATTATAAAGTGGTACATTTTGTACTTTTGAGATGAAAGGTGTGACAATTAATAGCCAACACCATTAAACAGGTAAAATTAGACACACGCCAATATACAGGAGGGTGTCTTTGGCTCTGTAGGGTTAGATTTAGCAGATTAATCCTACATGGGCTGTGATGGCATGTGCCAAATAGCATAGGAAACACAGGAGCAGCCAACTCTGAGAAAGGCCATCCAGACTTGAAAGGTTGGCTCTGTTCTCTCTCCACAGATGCTGTCAGACCTGCTGAGATTTTCAAACATTTTCTGTTTTCGTGCCAGGGATTTCCCTGTTATTAATTGTTACACATGCATTACATAAGGGATAATGAATACAAACCAGCAATCCCATCAAGGGAGTCAGGGCAGGTCACGAAGTAAAGATCGAACATAGAGGGATGAAGGTTGAAGTTTTCTTTTCTGAATTTTGTAGAACAGGTCTAAAACTGTTATTGCAGAACAATAATTAATTAATCTAAAGAGCTTTATTCCAATTGGTGTTAATTGGCATGCATGGAAATCTAATCTTGCAGCATTTTAATGCAACATCGCAATTCAAACATCACAGATCATGTTATAACACCATTGATTACTCATCAATAAACTACAATTGATTATTGGCAAATAATACGCCCAATATCCTGTTATAACATGGCAAGATCAATCAGGTTGGCATTATTTTGTGGAGTAGCGCAGTCCGATTATTCCTGCTGTGGATGAATGGGAGAAAGGGAATGAAGTTAGGAAGAAGGAAGTAGGCAAACTTTTGCAAGAATGGCTCAAGCAAAGAGAAAGTCTCAGGGGAGAGGGGGGTGGTTTGGGAAACAAGGTCTTATCACACTCAAATTTAAACATTTCTTTAGGTAACAGAAAACTACTCCAAACATGAATCAGATTCAAAAGAAAATCACCAGTTGTGTACATTCCAGATAATGACCAGTGCCAGAGTTTGTAAAAATTTGTTCATGGATCGTGGGCGTCATTGGCTGGGTTAACATTTATTGCCCATCTCTGAGGGCTTTTGTGTCAAGCACATTGCTGGGAGTCTGGAGTCACATGTCAGCCAGACCAGGTAAGGACGGCAGATTTTCTTTCTGAAAGGACATTAGTGAATCAGATTGGTTTTTATGACAATCGACAATGGTTCCATGGTCATCGTTAGACTTTTAATTTTAGATTTTTATTGAATTCAAATTTCACCATCTGCCGTGGTAAGGTTCAAACCCGGGTCCCCAGAGCATTACCCTGGGTCTCTGGATTACTAGTCCAGTGACAATACCATGACGCCACTGTCTCCCCAAGGCAGTGACACATTTGTTGCACATCATTCAGCTTATGTTGCCAGCTAAATTCTCAAATGTGAACACTGCCTGATCATTTCCTTTGGATGATGGCTATGATTTTATCTGAAGGTGATAATCCAACCCATCGCTTGACAAAGTCAGGGCAAATCTATTGGCTCTGCGTATTATTTACAGGTAATCAACTGTAGATTATTAATCAGCAATCTATTATGTCATAAATTGCAGTGTTCCATCACACACAACATAAAAGCTGCAAACAGTCTTCACTGTATGGCAACCAACATCAACTTGGTGAATAATAAACTGCCAAGGTTAATTGTTATGTGTTACAGTTTTAAGCTGAGAACCACAACTGTATTGCTCAAGCCTGAAATTGAGCCTTCCTCCCTTCTGAGGCTGACCCATCTGCAAGAGTTGCTGGCCAGTCAAAGAGCTGGCATGCTCTTCAGACCCAACATTGCCACCAGATGCGGTGCTACGATGGAGGAGGGCAGGAATGCAGGTCAGTGGGGTCAGGGCTCACTGGGGCAAATCAGGGCAGGCACCAGCGAGGGCATCGGGTGCACTTTCCCGAGAGGCTAGTTAGAACATAAGAACATAAGAATTAGGAGCAGGGAGTAGGCCATCTAGCCCCTCGAGCCTGCCCCGTCATTCAATAAGATCATGGCTGATCTGTCATGGCTCAGTTCCACATTCCCGCCCTCTCCCCATAACCCTTAATCCCCTTGCCTATCAAAAACCTACCAACCTGCGTCTTAAAAATATTTAGCGAGGCAGCCTCCACCACTTCAACGGGCAGAGAATTCCAGAGATTCACCACCCTTTGAGTGAAGAAGTTCCTTCTCAATTCTGTTCTAAACCGCCCCCCCTTTATCTTGAGGCTGTGCCCTCTAGTCCTACTGTCATTTCTGAGCGGGAAGAGCCTCTCCACCTCTATCCTATCCATCCCATTCATCATCTTATATGTCTCAATGAGATCTCCCCTCATTCTTCTAAACTCTAATGAGTTAGAGTTAGTTAGTCAGCTGGCGCATTATATACAGTTCAGGGTGCTACACAAAGGATGTGATGCATTGGAGAGAATGCAGGAGAGGTTTACAAGAATAGTTCCAGGAATCAGAAACTTCAGTTATGAGGATATTGATTGGAGAGTTTGGGACTGTTCTCCTTGGACACAGGAAGGCGAAGAAGAGATTTAATAAAAGTGTTCAAAATCATGAGAGGCTGTGCAGAGTAGAAGGGGAACCTGCTCATAAAAGGATCAAGAACAAGAGGGCACAGATTGAAAGTGATTTGCAAAAGAAGCAAATGTGTTGAGAGGAAGAGTCTTTACACACAACGAGTGGTTTGGGTCTGGACTGCACTGCCTAGGAATGTGGTGTAGGCAGATTCAATCGATGCATTCCAGTGGGCGTTAGATGATTACTTGAATGGAAACAATTTGCAAGGGTATAGCACCAAGTCATGATGTTCATTTGGAGAGCTGATGTAGACATGACAAGCCATTTCTCTGATTCCAGCAGGATGAGCCACAGTGCACGTGATTGGAAATAAAGTCTCCTCCTGAGTCTACACGGAAATCACCATGCTTTACTGGGCTGCACTCCAAGCTGGCAAAGTGCCCATCTGCCATTGGTAAAATACTCCAAGAGGCAGGAAGATGATGGGATGGCAGCTCTGTCATGCCCAAATTTAATCCCCCACCACCTCTTTCCTGGCCCCATCGCCCACATCACCATATTGGGGTAGCATGGTGGCACATGGTTAGCACTGCTGCCTCACAGTGCCAAGGTCCCAGGTTCAATTCTGGCCTCGGTCATTGTCTGTATGGAGTTTGCACATTCTCCCCGTGTCTGCATGGGTTTCCTCCGGGTGCTCCAGTTTCCTCCCACAGTCCAAAGATGTGCAGATTAGATTAATAAGCCATGCTAAATTGTCCATTAGCATCAGGGGGATTAGTAGGGTAAATGGATGGGGTGATGGGAATAGTGCCTGGGTGAGACTGTGGTCGGTGTAGACTCGATGGACCGAATGGCCTCCTTCTACATTATAGGGATTCTCTGACCCCCTCTGTGGCTGGAGGGGACAGGGAGTGTTGGTACATAAAATTCTGATCTGTGTATTTAACCTGTATGCAACATAATCCTTCAAGACCATTTCATACCCCCTCAGGTTGCTACTTTCCCCAATCTATTTAACATACTCCAGGCTATTTATTATCCACCATATTACATCTTCCAGCCTACCACTGTGTCTGTTCCACATTCTGTCACACTTGTACAACTTGCTCCAGAATATATATTATCCTTTATGTAATACATTCCCTCACATTAGGTGCTATCCTCTCATGAAACACACACACACACACTTATTACGCATTTGTTATATCATACATATTTATGATATTCTCTGGTTGCAATTAATAGACTTGCCAAGGTTACCTCACAGCTGCTGGTCCTATAATGGTATAATCACATAGCGATTCCACGGATATATGCCTTGATATCTACGCTGATTACAAAAATATAATCCAATGAAAATTAAATAAAGTTACCTGAACTCCATCAAATGGCACAAAGATACACGGGAGTGATTATGGGCAGCAATTTCACCTCACAGTTAATGTGACGATTATAAACTTGCTTGAGCTTCAATCTAGCGATTTATGGTGCCATTTGAATGTGTGGGGTGATTGCTGCCTGCTGATCACGCTCCGCTAGCTGCCATTGTCAAGACTCCATATTCTTATCTGTGTAATTAGCAGGAGGGACATTGAGTACACACCAACGTGCACAAAAAGGATGTGATTAAAAACGGAAATGGGCCCTGCTCGAAATGTCAATCCATTTCTGTCCTCCTGAACCCTGTGGATCTGCTGTTTAGTGCCATCAATTTTTGCTTTGAATTCAGTAGGATACAAACTCAGCGAAGCTGTGTTACAGACCAATAATGGAAGCAATTTGCCAGCAGCATTGCTGCTTCTTTTTTTGTTTCATAACACAACTTACAGAAGTCTCGCAACTAAAATTTATAATTAATGATGCCTCGTGCAACCTGTTGAGAGTTTATCAATAGCAAAAGTTTGGCCAGAGAATAAACATCCCTTGGTCTATATAACTCTGTTCAAACGGTGCCAGAGCGAGGCTGTCTCCAACATACCCTCTAATTTTATCTTTTACTCCAGTTCTGGGCTTTCAAAATCAAATCAAAACATCAGGAAATTAGAAAACATGAAGTTAGATGATTAAAAAATATAAGTATGCTTTGAAAATGATGAAGGATATCCATTGAGTTAATGACATGGTATTTTATAACTTTGATGACAAGTGCTTCTTCAATAAATCGCTTGCCATGTAATATATTCTCCCCTGAATCTGGTTACAATAGGGGTACCATACACATACACACGGGTCAAGGTAGGTGTAGGAAAATGCTTTGTTAAGATGGTGGCGTGGGCTCGTTGGGCCGAAGGGCCTGTTTCCCGTGCTGGGTTGTTCTTTATTCTTTGTTCTATACTGAAAATGTACAATGCAAGCCAATGCTTGGGGTGGGATTATAGCTTTCCATGGACACAGCAAATCAGTTGAGCTCCTAGCCTGCGAACATTACCTGCCACTGCACATTTTTGTGTGGCATAATTTAATGTTGGGCTCTCATAGGTAAAATGAGAGGGACATGTCTCTCATTTCTCCTTTCTCATTGGCCACGCTCAAATGTTTGCTGGACTTTTGACCAGTGCTTCAGGAGCCTGCTTCTAACTCTGCCCCAATGTATAACCAGAGTTTAAGACTAGAAATAATTCTGGCAAGAAAGCTTGAACTTTTAATACATATACTTTCACCATTTGCTGAGACTTTAATATTCCTTAAGTTTGCCAAAAAGTCAAGTCGAGCTAACAAGACTGTCTGTGCATAAATGGTTCTTTTGATTCTCACTGTTCTCTGATTCAACTGAACTGCCAATGTCACATTGCTTGTGGATTGAACAGACACGGTCAATTTGAACAAATTTGGCAACTGCTCCGATGGATGGTTTGCGAGTGTGCAGATCAGATGCATTTAACAGGTGAAAGGCCTGGGCTGGAATGCTTTTAATGCCATGGATTAATAAATACAGAACAGGGAGCACAGGGTGGACAGTCTTCCTATAAAGACAAGCATTCAGACACAAGCACAGCCAAGAAATAAAAAATGACTGCACTTTACACCACAGCTGCACAAAATATATCAATAAATCTTCATATGTACATTTTATATCTACAGTTCGATATAACGTCATCAGCTAATGGGCTCTTTTTGTTTGAACTATTACCAAGAAACTTAAGCAACCCCAGGCATGAGTCTAGACCAAACTTTCAGCAACTTTTATAGGGTGTTAGGTATCAGTGTAAGTTATTGAGAGAAAGAGAATTCAGAAATGGAACCAAAATAAACACAAGCACAAGTTCTCCTGAAGCTCAATGTCTGCAAGGAACCACCTATATGGTTCTGCTACTCCATTCTTCAAATTACAAAGGCAAAGCTCAGAGTGGACCAGGCAAACCCAAATCCATTCCTTGCTTGTTCCAAAGACCAAATTCAAAGTCCAAGTGAATCCAATTCAAGGGAGACGGACAAGATCCAAGCTGACAAGATGGGGTTAAGGCCAACAAGTAAACAATCAGACATTGCATTGACTTGAATAATATGTTGATGGCACTTCTACAGTCCAATTAAACTTTAAGCAGTCTACCTTTTTTGAACAGAAGCAGTCCATTTGTGCTGTTTCTTTATAGCTTTTAATGGGGTGACATCCATGGAAGTCAATAAAAATATTTTAGTGCTGTCTCACTGGCCTGGGCCAAAGAGCCACATAAATCCCTAAGGGAATTCATCCCCTGTGATTTTTACCCTTCCATCTTCTTAACCTTAAAGGGCTGTTAATGGTGATTTCAACGTGTCCAGTTTGTGGGTGAACATGAGAAGAGTGTATAAATGGGTCTGTAGGGTTGAACCCTTCAGCAATGCAGTTTGTAAACAACGACAAATTAAGTTTACTCTCAATTGCACACCAAACAGACATTACTGTTATCATCACCATTTCCCAGAGTTTCATGCTTCCTTAAGGAATAAGCAACTACAATGAAATTCACTTCACCAGGCTTTGAATTCAGATTTGCATGTTAGGCGGGTTTTCTAGCCGTGCCTGCCCCAAGACCAGAAAATCTTACCCGCAGTCAACGGACCTTTGCATGGTCCGTGTCCTGCCCGCTACGATTCTGTGGCACCCGGATGTGAAAATTCCACCCTGAGTGTCATCCCTACTGTACAATCTGTCCCTATCAGAGTGTAAGCACAATAATACTTCAAAGCTCGTGGAGAATTCAAATTACATGTTTTGACACAAAGAACCATTGTTTACCCAGGGCAGACTGACCAAAATAATATTCTGAAACGAGGACTGCTTTGGTGCCCTTTGGAGCAATGGATTCTACAGTGTGTATGTATATGATGCCATTGCACATTATAAACCAGAACACTTCTTTATCCTCAATGGAAACAGCATCACCTTGAGCAACTAATTTCTTTTGAAGATATCATCAAATATATCTAGAAATAAAACCATCAGCTGCTAATGCTGCAGGTTACCGAAGGAAACTGGAGAAATATATTGAAAATATGATTTGGATATGGGGTGGTCCCACAAGACTTAGTGATCTTCCTGCTCCCTTTTGCTTCCTAGTAAATGACCAACATCTCCCATTTTGAGAGTGGGAAGAGAAGACCTGAAGTCAGGCCTCTCAGAAACTAATATCACTCAGTGAGAGAGAATAGCACAGATTGGTTTGTTCCCTCAGTTTCTTCCTACTTTTCTGACTGCTTGACGTTTGCTCTGCATTTTGTTCTCAACAATCCAGCTAAGACTCAATCCATGTTTTGGTGAGTCAGCACTGGAGCATGTTAGAAATTAGGCCATTTTTTCTTTAAACTATATTGAAGGAAAGCTGTGCTAGCCTTGGAGAGGGTCCAGAGGATGTCCATGAGAATGATCCCGAGATTGAAAAACTTGATGTATGAGGAGTGTTTGAGGACTCTGGGTCTGAACTCAATGGAGTTTAGAAAGATGATGGGGGATCTTACTGAAACTTAGCGAATACTAAGTGGATGTGGGGAAGATATTTCCAGTAGTAGAAGAGACTAGGATCTGAGGGCACAGCCTCAGAATAAAGGGACAATCCTTTAGAACTGAGATCAGGATGCACCAGTGAGTGGTGCATTTATGGAATTCATTGCCACAGAAGGCTGTGGGGGCCAGGTCATTAAGTGCATTTAAGACAGAGATAGATAAGTCTTGATTGGTAAGGGGATCAAACGTTACAGGAGAAAGGCAGGAGAACGGGGTTGAGAAACTTATCAGTCTTGACTGAACGGCAGTGCAGACTTGATGGGCTGAATGGCCTAATTCTGCTCCTGTATCTTACAGTCTTATGAATTTAAAGGCCTCATTTAAAAACCAGTGGCTGACTTTTTATTCATTCTTGGCAGGCATCAGTGGAAGATCGCACGGCTTAAAATCAACCAGCAACAGCAGCTCAGTGATAAGATCAGCTACCAAGGCTTTCTGCAATGATCTCGTATAGACAGGGGGAGGGGTGGGCTCGGCTGCATCCGGGGGGGGCCCAAGTTTTGCCTGCATGGCCGCAGAGGGAACATATCTGTTCCTCCTGGCTCCTGGAGGAAAGGAAAACAATGTGATCTGACTCTGATAATCCTGCGAGATTGGCAGGAAACCCACTGCCACTCATGCAAATCACAGCCGGCTCCTCATGGTGTCCACTGACATCTGACATGCTTAAATCATACAGGATCTTGCCCGTTGCACAGGATTTTACCATTCTACCTGTTCAGCTTAGCTCAGTTTGCCCAGGGCAAGCGGGTAACACGCTATTTGAACAGTCCATTTGCCTGGCTTCCTTTGGGCTAGTAGAGTGAGAAACGATGACTGAAAATTTCTACTACACATCATTTACTTCAATTTAGCACAACAATTCTTAATTGACAATGGTTTCAGAAATGCTATGAAAATCTTTGAGAATAACTTCCAATGATAGTCATAAAAATAAACCTAATTGTCAAAAAATAATTAATAAAAGTTATTTGGATTATAATTTAGGTGAAGATTATCATAATTCCCGATGTCCAGGTAATTATTTTCTTAACCTCCCCCATCCCCAGCTCCAACCGGTTTGTCTTCCCTCCATTGTGGAAGTGTTGAGCTCAGATGCTATACAATTCTACTGATCCAGCAGATGCTGTTTTTACGTTACTTGAAGACTTCCTCACTCCCTAAACACCATTCGCCTTAAACAAATCTATCAGCCAAATCCAGTTTATAGTTTCCACACGACAGCAGGAGGATGATGCAGTCTGGGAAGTGTCTTTGCCTGTTCTAGTGAAGCTATTTAAATTGCCTTTATGAAGGGTTCTGCGCTAGCTTGGCTGTAAGACTTTAAAAGAGTTCTCTGCTGTTAGCTGGTTTGCTGTTAGATATTAAACTGATCTTCCTGTGAGATGTTAAACAGGTTTGTCTGTTTCTGCAGGAGTTGGCAATTTTATCCTGGTATTGCTTTCTAAATCTGCCTACGATACTTCAGGAATCTCTCTCTCTCACATTCCTAGACCTTCAGAAATTAGCATCTGTCTGCCTTCATTGACCTCTCATTCATCAGTGTTAGCTATTTCCTTTGATAGGGCTATTTGCATCTGATCTTACCTAGATGTCTGCTAATCTAATTTCTGGGGAAAAGGACACATCCGTCCACTTTGAATATTGGCTGCTGCTGTTGCCAGGCGTATTCTCTCCTATTGCTGGGTATATTACATTCTACCATTCCCTTTATTAATTGTGGGTCCTGCTGTTACCAGGCAAATCCATGACAATGCCCAATATCTCATTGTTCCTCATGCAAGTCTAGATAATCTGTCAACAGCCTAGTCCATCTTCGAAGCAATCCCAGATGAACTGATTCCGTTGTCTTGCAGTCCACTTTTCAGAAAAAGTCACTGAATTGTAACCAGGAATCATCACTGGCTTACTTTCCCCTCAAATAATCAAGTGCATTGAGGTGAATTGCTGTCCTTGAAAAGATTAGATAGTGAAGCAGAGATTCAGACTTTAACTTTGGACCTACTCATCTGTGTAACTCAATCTCTCATTACTAACTTGTAGAAAAATCAACACGTTCCTGGAAAAGTGAAGTTCAGGTTGGCATTATGTCCTTGCTACAGAGGGAGTACAGCAAAGATTTACCAGGTTAATTCCTGGGATGGCAGGTTTGTCATATGTGAAACGATTAAGTCGACTAGGACTATATTCACTGGAATTTAGAAAAGTGAAAGGGGATCTCATAGAAACTTATAAAATTTTATCAAGGTTAGACAGGGGTAGATTCAGAAAGAATGTTCCCAATGGTGGGGAGTCCAGAACTAGGGATTATAGTTTGAGAATAAAGGGATAAACGTTTTGAACTGAGGTGAGAGAAATCTCTTTACCCAGAGGGTGGTGAATGTGTGGAATTCACTGCCACAGAATGTAGTTGAGGCTTAAATGTATTGTAATTTCAATAAGAAATCAGATATAGCTCTTGGGGCTAAAGCGATCAAGGGATATGAGGGAAAGGCGGGATCAGGATATTGAATTTGATGATCAGCCATGATCAAATGAGTGACAAATCAGGCTCAAAGGGCCAAATGGCCTATTCCTGTTTCTGGTTTGTATCTTTCTATGACATCACATGAACATCCTTGGGACTGATTCATGTTTACGTTGCAGATTGGCAGTTACGAGAAAAATGCAGAAAACATTTTACAACTTGTGCATTTGTTCCTCAAGAAACCCAGTCATGAATTTATTTTAGTGGGAAGATCAGGATTACCAGGCCTGAGGAATTCTCTACATCTGTTGTGGAACTGGTGGTCTGGACTGATGCCTGAATCAGGTAAAATTTAAACACTTTTTTTTTGTCCTTTTCATTGAGATAGAACATCTTGCTACCTTGTGCTGATACAATGGAGAATAAATTTCAATCAAGTTCAATGAACATGACAGATGGAAAGAACCTTGGTCAACATTCTTTCTAGCAGGGAATCAAATGCACCTGCAAAGCACTGGCACTTTATGGCAATTGTTAACATTAAGATGAATGCTATTAAAGTATTTGCCACTTCCCCAGACTGTTGTACCTGCTATTACTCTTCAGACTGGTGTATCTGAAGTCATAGACAGCTGATGGAACAAGTTCTGAAAATTACCTGAAATATCAATGAGGATAGTAGGAGAGTAAGCATCTCCAAAATCAGATTTTATATGTCTTCAACAAATTGAAGAACATGATTGCCGTTACATGCCACGCATAGTAAGGTGACATATTAGAGAAAATTACTGGATATCACCTCGAGGAACATTGAAAACAAGGGGCTACAAATCAAACAACCAGAAGGGGCAGAATGACACAAAATGGAAGAATGAGGAGAACGACTTCGCTTCAGAAATCCTCTTATCAACAGTCCACAGGATCACCAAAGTCAGAAGGAGATTTCCTAAAAATATTGTAGATTCAAAAGAAGCCAAACAGCAGACTGACCAATAGTAGCTGTGTGAATTTTTGTCTCCTGTACCAAACATGCTCTAATTGAGTTCAATAACGCATTGCTGACGGATGACAGTGTGACAAATAGCAATGAGTAACACTATTGAAGATTTCTCTGTTAGAAAGGCTTTAATTTGGAACATAAGGGTTGTTGCAAATAATTGTAGTTGAATTTGCACAACTGTTCATTGTCTTATATGCCCATTAAGTGGTTTCTTGTGAGCAGGGACTCTATTTTCTGGGAGTGAATCAATGTCAGCAACAAGGGGATGCAGGTCCAATGAAAGACCTCGACATTTTGATATAATAGAGACATAGAGGTTTACAGCATGGAAACAGGCCCCTCAGCCCAACTTGTCCATGCTGTCCTTTTTTCAAACACCTAAGCTCGTCCCAGTTGCCCGCATTTGGCCCATATCCCTCCATGCCCATCTTACCCATGTAACTGTCTAAACACTTCTTAAAAGACAAAATTGTACCTGCCTCTGCTATTAACTCTGGCAGCTTGTTCCAGACACTCACCAACCTCCATGTGAAAAAATTGCCCATCAATGCACTTTTGTATCTCTCTCCTCACCTTAAACCTATGCCCTCTAGTTTTAGACTCCCCTACCTTTGGGAAAAGACATTGACTTTCTAGCTGATCTATGCCCTTCATTATTTTATAAACCTACATAAGATCACCCCTCAGCCCTCTATGCTCCAGAGAAAAAAGTCCCAGTCCATCAAGCTTCGTCTTATAATTCAAACCATCAAGTCCCAGTAGCATTCTCGTAAATCTCTTCTGCACTCTTTCTTGTTTAATAATATCCTTTCTATAATAGGGTGACCAGAACTGTACACAGTATTCCAAGTGTGGCCTTACCAATGTCTTGTACAACTTCAACAAGATGTCCCAATTCCTGTATTCAATGTTCTGACCAATGAAACCAAACATGCTGAATGCCTTTTTCACCACTCTGTCAACCGTGACTCCACTTTCGAGGAGTTATGAACCTGTACCCCTAGATCTCTTTGATCTCTCCCCAATGCCCTACCATTAACTGAGTAAGTCTTGCCCTGGCTCAATCTACCAAAATGCATCACCTGCCGTTCATCAGCCTACAGGCCCAATTGATCAAGATCCTGTTGGATCTTGGTCTTTTTTGAATGACCTTCTAAAGTTGGAGTTGACAGAGTTGAAGCTAGCCAGAAATCAGATGTTATATTAACAGGATAGATTCTAGATTAAATTCTTTTTCTAAAGGCAGCATGGATTGATAGGAGAGAGTCAGTGCATGTAATTCGCCACATGACAAGTTCTTAACTATGGGTGGCATGGTGGCACAGTGGTTAGCACTACTGCCTCAGTGCCAGGGACCTTGCTGCGATTCCGGTCTTGGGTGGCTATCCATGTGGAGTTTGCACGTTCTCTCTGTGTCTGCATGGGTTTCCTTCAGGTGCTCCAGTTTCCTCCCACAGTCCAAAGATATGCAAATTAGGTAGATTGGTCACGCTAAATTGCCCTTTAATGTCTAAAAATATGTAAATTAGTTGGATCAGCCATGGTAAATGCATGGGGTTACAGAGATAGGGCAGGAGGGGGGTGGGCCTTATAAAATGCTCTTTCAAAGAGTCGGTGCAGACTCACTGGGCCAAATGGCCTCATTGTGCACTGTACGGATTCTGAGGTTCTATACTGTTGTCACAAAGAATTGTTGGGACAATCATTGGGATCTGTGACTGGATGAAACATCAGTACATAGCAACCCTAGGCAACTTTGCTATGCACATCTTGTAATCATTAGATACAAAGTGGTTTTGACAATGGCCTGGAAGCTGGTGTTTGGCTTGTCATTTAAGCTGGTTGGGGGCTGTTTGGGGGTGCAGGATGACACAAAAAAACAGCAAGAGCAGAAAATATAAAACTTACCAAAAAAGAAAGGTTGTCTAGTTTAATTCCGACTTCCTTCCTTTCACTCTGCAGGTACTGTCGGCCACAAGAAACTTGGTCTCGTGCGTTTCATAACATTCAGGGTTGTTTCCTTTTCTGTTGCCAAAAGCCATTTGACATGTGACGAAAACATGTTTGTGGCCCAGAAAGTCAAAAGAAAAATCTTTCATCCTCAAAGAACGGAAGCAAATAATATCAGAGAACGGTCGCAATTATATCTTGTATTAGAATTTCATTAGCAATTTTTATACAGTTCAAATTGTCCTCATGGCTCTAAAATAATCAAATGTAGATTAAATTTAAAATATTTTTAAAAAGTAAAATTTAAATATACTTTACCATTCCTATGCAGTGTCTGTTTTATTCTGTAAGCTTGATGATACTTCTTCCAGATAACTCAAGCTTATACATCGAGACTAACTCTCAGAGACAATTCATTGGATTAACATCCCTGTGAAAAGTTCCAACTCAAAGGTGCAAGAGGGGTGAAAAATTTTTTGATGAAATGTAAGTTGATTTTTGCTTATTTAATTGAGGAAATACTGATGTAATTTGTAGCGCACACATTGGATTTACACTTCAGAAGCTAGCATTATGTCTTTCAGTTTAATTTGGATGATTTGCAGTGTGGGGAGAGACACACTTGGCTCACTCATATCAGGAGTTCCAATCACCTGAACTTTAAATGATCTCACTGGTTCTTAGCCAACACATCATCTCCCTCTAACACCGTACCTCCCACCCCAAAGGACTAATGACGTTCATGCAAGATTTTGCAAGAATGCAATCAGAACATTCCAGTCAGATGCCTTGGTTTTGACTGTTGAAAACCAACGCAACCAACTTCACTTTGCAGCTTCATCAAGTGGAAAGATTCCAACAGCAAAGTTGCTTTAGGGATAACGTCAGCAAGATCCTCCACAGCCCTCGCCCATTACCTAGCAGTTCCTGCAAATACCATGCTAACCATTTCTAATTAAAGATGATTGTTAATTTTCCTAGCTCCGGACTGCGCTCAGTTCCTCCATCGCACGGTAACATTTTAAAGGAATAAAAAGATTTACTGCTCTGCCGCATTCATGGAACTGATATCGTGTGGAAAGCACAATGTGAGTGGAGAACACAACAAGCTGCTGCCTGAGGCGTGCTGAATAAAACAATTAATTACACTATCAACCCCGTGAGGTTCTAAGCAATGAAAAGTAAACAATTATGGCTGGAAATGGAAATAAACAGCGGCAAGAAGTGCAGCGTCCTTTCTAGAATCATCCCAGGCTGACTTCCATGACAAAAAATAAAGTAATTGGAACAAAATCTCACATAGCCAGAAATAGTTTTTAAACGGGTACCATTGTATACATTTAATTTGTTCTTATAGAAATGCATCATGCCAACAAAATAAAAGGGATACTGCAGCTTTAAGCAATCACATGACTTCCCTTTTTTCGAAACTAGTAACATATAAACTAGGAGACACCAAATACACAGCCTGCTGGAAAGGCCTTCCCAGAATGCAGTTCAAATGGCCCTCCACTTCTCCTGTGATTGGTTGTTAATGTGGGCCTAGTTCACCGCAGTGCAGGAAAAGCCTTCAGCAAATCTTATAAGTATATTGGACTCAAAGTGCAGAATTATGGTTATGTGCCCACATAATACACAATCATAATGGAAACTAAAGAGTTATATATTTACCTTAACGTACATGACATATACAATTTTATTAGTTTTTGTTCCACAAATTTATATATGATGGCAAAAGTCAATATGGGCCTAAATGTTAGTGAGAAATACTTCTGGAATAGAATCGCTCTAAGATAAAGATCCTTAAACTTTAATGCAAAACTGCCCCTTTTGTTATAAGTGTGCAGATTATCTGCTTGATGTTCATTTAGCCAGCCAATGGGCGACAATCCACCTGTTAATTAGCCAATGGTCTACAGGCATATTACATTATTTATCTGGTAGCCTACGAATAGTATACAGGTTAAAGTATATCATCCACCCAGTAAAACCACAGACAGCTTTACGTATGTGAGGGGAAAGGTTGATGAGGAACACCTGCATAAATAAACATCATTAAAAGCATAAAATATGTAAACACTACATCAGCTAAAACATGGAGGATTAAAAATTGGAAAATCAACAGTAACTGAACTAACAGTTTTCTTTTTGACAGCAATTATGCACCAGCGCTCTGCAGCCAACAGAGGGGAAATACCAGTATGGACTCACAAAAACAAATACTCGTCAGCACAGAACCTATACGCGATGTTTTACAGCCTGTGCACAACCTGTGCAGGATAAAGTTTATTTGTTCTGTTCGGGTTAGAGGCAGTGCGCTGTTCAATGGCGCCGTGCCACGTCAAAATTTGAAGAGGAAGTGGACGAAGGGTATCACCAGTAGCCATAGTGAGGCAGTCGTTCCCCCGGAAGCTCTGTTGCCCCCATCGAGCACTGCTCCCCGATCTGTAAATGGACAAGGACATTGTTAACAGCTTAGTGACACGTCACATTTTGCAGCTGCAAACTGTAGCTTATGTTGACCTTGAAATGCCTCTGAGGAGGTGATTGAAACCTATGAAGTCACTGCAATAATAAGAGACAGTATCCTCGCGGAAGACTGCTTACTACACTAGCTGCACAATGGGCGGCATGGTGACACAATAGGTGATACGGTGGTACAATGTGCAGCACAGTGGTGACCACTGCTGCTTCACAGCGTGAAGGACCCGGGTTCGATTCCTGGCTTGAGTCACTGTCTGTGTGGATTTTGCACATTTTCCCTGTATCTGCATGGGTTTCCTCCGGGTGCTCTAGTTTCCTCCCACGGTCCCAACATGCGTGGGTTAGGTTGATTGGCCATGATAAATTGCTCCTTAATGTCAGGGGGGATTAGAAGGGTAAACATGTATAGGGACAGGCCAGAACCTGGCTGGGATCATTGTAGGTGCAGGCTCGATAGGCCAGGTGGTCTCCTTCTGCACTGTAGAATCTATGATTCATACAACTTAATGGTTTTTGCTTTAGATTGCCAAATTTTAGATCACATATATCAAAGGAGAAGATAGGGGATACGAAGGAGAGAATAGTTCATGGCATTTTTCAAAATTTGGGACGAATCAGAAACGGGCTACGATATTTTTTATCTGATACATTGCCATTTTATGTCTCTGACTTACAGTGAGAATGATTCATGTGGACACCATGAATGTTCACATTGGTACAGTAGCCGGTGATGCAAAGACTTGGGTTAAAGCATAGTTGTCTGTATCTTGATTTGTAGTGGGATACATACAAATCTTTAGGGATACACAAGTTTAAATCCATATTCCTATAGGTGCTGATAGTATCAAATCAATTACTCAGTAAGAACTTCCCTTTTCAGAACAAGGACATTCAAAAAGGCACTTGGGATTCTCATCAAATGAGCTGCTTTGACCTGGACAATGTGAACTCCTTGAGTGTTCTTGGATCTGCACTCAATCAGGCTTTGGCAAACACTCTAGCAAAGTTTTTTTCTCAGGTTTTTAAAATTTTATTCATCAGTGTCACAAGTGGGCTCACATTATCACTGCAATGAAGTTATTGTGAAAATCCCCAAGCTACCACACTCTGGCACCTGTTCAGCTACGCAGAGGGAGAATTTAGCATAGCCAATGCACCTACCCAGCACATCTTTCAGACTGTGGGAGGAAACCGGAGCACCGAGAGGAAACCCACGCAAACATGGGAGTACATGCAGACTCCACACAGTCAGTGACCCAGGCCGGGAATCGAAACTGGGATCCTGGCGCTGTGAGGCAGCAGTGCTGATCACTGTGTCACTGTTATATTCCTGGCTTGTGCTTTGTGGCTGGCGGACAGTAATCAGAAGGCGAGTTATGCACAGTAGAACTGCTCTTGTAACAACAGTATTTCTGTGTCTGGTCCAGTTCAATTATTATCAATGGTAACCCCCTAGGATATTGATGGTCAGGGATTCAACAATGGAAATGCTGTTGATTGTCAAGGGGAGGTGGGTAAATTATCTCTTGTTGGAGATGGTAATTACCTGGCACTTGAGTGGCATGAAGATTCACTATGAATAACACTTCAAAAAATAAAATTAGTTGAATTTTTGAAATAAAGCATACGTTCCAGTTCAAAAATCTTCTTAGAATCATGTGTTTAGGATTGCCACCAGTTGCTATACAAGAATTGATCTAAAATAACTACACTCTTATTCTCTCTGTCTCAGGTGAATAATCTAGTTACTTTCTGCTACACATTAGAAAATATTAGATTATTAGCAAGACTAATATTTTCAAAAGTGTTAATTTCTTTATTTCTGAAATTATCTCCAAAATAGATCTTGTTATCTTATAAACTAAACTTGCTGATCTCAGAAAGGCACCAATTATTTTGGCATCAGATGATTATTATTCAATTAATTGGTAGTTAACGTTCTCTAAGCAATCATAGATTCCCTATAATGATGAAGGAGGCCATTTGGCCCAATGAGTCCGCACCAACTCTGTGAAAGAGAATCTTATCCAGGCCTTTTCCCGCAACATACATATTTACCCTGCTAATCTACACATTTTAGGGCACTCAGGGGTAATTTACCATGGCCAGTCCACCTAACCTGCACATCTTTGGACTGTGGGAGGGAGATCCACGTAGATACAGGGAGAACGCGCCGACTCCATATAAACAGTCACCCAAGCCTGAAATTGAACCCAGTCCCTGGTGCAGTGAGGCAGCAGACCTACACACTGCGCCACCCATGATGAGATTCTCCCTCTTCCAAAAAGGGGGAAGAGTCAAGCCAATAGGCTCTTGAATCACAAAACATCTTCCTGTGTGATCTTGCTGTTCAATGGGGGCGGTGCAGTGGTTAGCACTGCTGCCTCACAGCAACAGGGAACTGGGTTTTATTCTGGCCTCAGGTCATTGTCTGCATGGAGTTTGCACGTTCTCCCCGTGTCTGTGTGGGTTTCCTCCGGGTGCTCTGGTTTCTTCCCACAGTCATGATGTAGACATGCCGACATTGGACTGGGGTAAACACAGTACGAAGTCTGGCAACACCAGGTTTAAGTCCAACCAGTTTATTTGATAGTAATCGCACAGTTCTGTAAACTGTTTGTGTCTTTATATGCCTTTTTCTGATCAGAACCTTGCATACATCTGACGAAGGAATACCATTCCGAAAGCTTGTGGGATTACTATCAAATGAACTGGTTGGACTTAAACCTGGTGTTGTCAGACTTTGGACCGTGTTCCTCCCACAATCCAAAGATGTGCAGATTAGGTTGATTGGTCATGCTAAAGTGACCTGAGTGTCAGGCGATTAACAGAGTAAATATGTGGGGTTATGTGAATAGGGCCTGGAAGTTATGATGGTTTGTGCAGATTCAATGGGCTGAATGGCCTCCTTCTGCATTGTAGGGATTCTATGACTTTGTAACCTTTGAATGTGAACTTAACGTTCAAAATTAAAATATTTTAAGGACATTTGATGAAATTATGTAACTGTGTTAGGCAAGATATAGGCGGTGACTGACAAATGGCCAGATTTAATAGTAGTTAACAGAAAGAATGGTACTGCAGAAAAGCCTTATGGCACCTATAATGGCAATTAGCACTGTAGACCATCCAAAATGATACTGTCTCTTAAATGCACCCTCAGGAGCATTCCAGTGACTGCTTTTATTCCTTCTTTACTGTCATGTTCCTATCTTTTGGTTAAATTATCTTGTCACCATTAAAATACTACTGGATATTTTTGTGGAACCCACAATCTAGAATGTTATTGTGTAAACTGAATTCTCACCACATCAAAAAAAATGATAGCTATTGACAAGCTGCTTTACAGAGTGATAAACTACACTGGCACTTAATGTTTCATCTTCATACACTAGCCTTAAAACACAGAATGAAAGAAGAGGTTCTGTTTTACTGATAGGCTATGAAGACAAAAAAGTAGCAAGAGTTATTCGAGGCACACAATGAAAGGTGCAAAAAAACTGACAAGCAGACAAGATTATTTAAAGTGCTAATCGCAAGGGGCTTTGAAACCATGCTGTGGTAGCAATGGATACAAATGCAGATAATGCTTGTTTGAAATTCCTTCCTCTGCTTTTACAGCAGAGATGTCAAAATATTTAAATAAAGGAAATAAATTGATGATAAATAAGTTCATGGCTGCTACAGTTGTGGAAAAAGAATGAAGTAAGCATTGCAGCCCATTACTCCACAGCTCAATTTCAAAGCCAATAACCCATAGGCTACAATGGCCCGGCATTAGCTTTAGTGTTGCTTCTGGGGGCAAGCACTGTAAGTTGGATTCTTTTTCACCTCAAATCATATAATTTTTACACCACAAACTGCTGGAAATGCACGTTGATAAGGGAGCAGCAAAGGCCATCCAGCACCTCACACATGTCAGGTCCAAAGGTCCGACGTCTCAAACAATGAAATTAAAAGGGTCAAGAAAGAAACAAAGGAACGAGAGGGAAGAAATCGGGGTTAATTAGAATACAGATGGGGAAACAAAGAGTGGAGGGATTGGGAGAAACTGATCAGGCACAAAAATGAAAAATAAGGCAACAATTTGAAATTACCAGCACCATCCAGCAATTTCTTGACACTCAATGAATGTAAATGAGGAGCTTCATTGGCAAGCTGCTGCTTTTGAAAGGTAACAGGTAGAGCAACACAAATTATCCAGCAATTTGTGGCAATTTGCAATTTTGTCAGCACAAATTGCTACATTTTTTAATGCATCGATATTAACATCCACTACGAATGTGCCATAACTCGTCTTGCAATTTCTGAGCCATAAACTTAAACACGTTTCCGTTTACCCAACATGGTCGGGATTAACCTATGAACACAGGCCTGAATCTGAGCTTAATAACGATGCTTCTTACATACGACATCTGGAAAATACATTTTAAATGACCGAATCGCGTCCGGCAAGATCACTCTTCTCCCTTAAGATGATTGGATGCTCTTGGTTGATCTTACCAGGGATTGGGCCGTATTCTTTTCCACGAGTGGATACTTCTCAAAATAACGTTTCAAAAGAAAGCATCATATCACAATGCATACAGCGAGAATTTCAGTGTACAATTTGAAATGTGCCAAGGCTACTGATGAAACTTGAAACACACACATGCACATGTTTACACTGCATTCAGTACAACAAACTAAACATCTAAACCAGGTCACTACAACTGTGCTAATTGAACTAGATGAATGGAAACACTACAAAGCAACAGACATTTCAAAGGGATCTGGATACCGGGGATTGATTAATGAGAAAATTTATTTAGAAGCTACAAAGAGGCAACAACAGTACTGGTACTGAAGACCAATTTCTTTGGGTTAATGGGTTAATTTATTGGCTTGAAAACCAGCATCTAGTTTAGTATTCATCAGGACTCACAGAGGCTGTTAAGTTGTAGTGCAGTTATAATTTGTTTCATGCATTTTTAATCTTTTTCTTTAATTTTACAAACCTTTCCAATTTGCAAGAACTGTAGAGGTTTTCTCTTCTAAAAAAAAATCGAAGAAAGCAAAAAGCTTATGATGAACAATTTTAATGTAAACTAAGTTGCAACAAGAGAGTGGAGGAAACTTCAATACAGGATTTTCAGTATTAGTCAAGTGATGACTGGATGCTAAATCCAGCTCGAAATACATGCAGTCTGAAATCGAAAGTCCAGTGTTACTAAGGGCTGGCTGAAATCAGTAGAGGTGCTTCAGGCGAAACAAGAGGAACCAACCCCATTCCTCCATGTGGCCCAGCAGTGAAAAATGAAAGAAAAATCACAAACACTTCAGCATCAACCCACCTTTTGTGCTCTATATGTCAGACTTTATGTCTGGATAGAGACACCAACCAATTGTGGACAGCCTATTTCTTAATCTTTCTTCAGTGAGACCAGCCTGTAAAGCAGCCTTGGATAGACAAATTATTCCAATGCTGTGTCTCTGGGTTGCGGATTTGATCAACACTCGGCTGATATCTTCCAATGCAGAGCAATCATACATCATTTAAGGATTCAACTCAGTACAAAGTTGGCCAAGTATTTGGAGTTTGACTGAGGGACATTATCATCATCTAACTTTTGAACAGTGAAAATAATTTGAAAATGCCGACTCCTGTCCAGAACTTCTAGCAGAGAAATTCTTTAGCAGAAGGAGGGGTTGGTGGAATTCTCACGAGCAAATTCTGTGGACCATTTTACTTCGTTCAAACATAAAGAAACATTTTAAGGGGTTGGCAAATTCAAGTGCAGCATCAATTATTCTGAACAATTAAACTATGGGCTCTTGAAAAGTTCTGATCCATGAGTGGATTGTTCCAGCAAACTGATCATGGCTGCAATGTGGGCTTGAAAAATGTAGGTTGCTGAAGTGTCTCAATGGTGTTGAGCCCACGAGTGAATAGTGACCTCTCAGGACTGATATGGCAATAGTTAACAAACTGGATATTCAATTCAAGAAGCATGTATGAATGAGGCTGAAGATTTAATGAAGATTTGTCAATAGAAAAAATAGATTTTCCACTTGTTCAAAATCATGACCATAAAGTTATGGATTAGTTAATAAAAGAAGGTTGCATATCCAGCTATATAATTGTTTTTAACTATGACAAATCATTAAGAAGATGATCGTAACATTATCAATGTAAATGATGCAAACAATAAAACAGCAAAGCTCAAAGCAGTAGACAGCAGCGTTTGCAAGAATTGTTAGTTGAAACATCCAATTCTTTACTTCATCTATTTTCAGCTTCCAGATACCATGGAGTTAAAATCGTAAATATTGTTCTGAACTTTCAACCTTTCTTCAGCACAAACCTTGACATGAATTTGAACAAACTGCACTGCAGGTGCTATTAATTGCATTCTGAGTTTGAACCGACTTCATTTTCTTCAAGGGAGACGTCTAGGCGAATGGACAAATGAAGTGCATGACTAAACAACGTGTGTTTCTCTGGATAATAAAATGGAATTGAACCCTCACTGTATATATCACACTATTTTTTTCTTGCAGCCACCCCCTGTTCCATCCTGAATCAATGTAACTTCCATCTCCCAGTTGACTCATGTAGTTCGAAGTATTATCATGGTTAAAATATGAGATGGTTATTTTGGATCACCTGCTGCTTGCTGGATGGAATGACATTGGACTCCTGGATTTACTGTACAAATTTTTCCCAAGTTTACAAATGGATTGATTGCCATTATATAACTTGTTCCTTTGCTCAAAAATAAGTTAGAGATGTTCTGAATAGAATTGAGATTTATTTTTAAAATTACGTTTCAGAATAATGTTAAACACGGTGTGAATAAAAGGAGGTTTGTTCGTACATAGGGTTGGAACATGTCCACTTGTCTTTGGAACCTATGTATGAATTTTTTTTTATTCATTCGTGGGTCTTGGGCGTCATAGGCTAGCCAGCGTTTACTGCCCATCCCCAGTTCCTGAGGGCAGCTGAAAGTCAACCATAAGGCTGCGGCTCTGGAATCATGTGTAAGGCAGACCAAGTGAGGATGGCAGATTTCCTTCTCTACAGGACATTAGTGAACCAACAATAGTTTCATGGTCATCAGTAGATGCTGAATTGAATATGCAATTCAAATCCCACCATCTGCCGTGATGGGACTTGAACCCGGGTCCCCAGAACATGAGTTATTTCTGGATTAATAGTCGAGCAATGATACCACTAGGCCATCGCCTCTCCTTCAACCAATCTCGAGCTCTGAGAGTTTTCTTTGGCGGCTGACATGAACGGAGCTTGAGGTAGTTGAAGTCAAATTCTTGCTGGCTTATCCATGAATAAATAATTCATGCTTCCCCTTGCCCAATCCAGAGCAGGATGAGGATTAATACAATAATAGAAGGATTCACTCAGTGAAATTTATGTCAAACAACTATCTACGATCTAACTAATGAACACTAAAGAATGTACAAGTTCCACTAATATGTCATAAATGAATGATTCGAAATTGGAGCCTTGCAATGTTTCCAGATCTTGAACAGATGGATCCAATGTACTGCCATTTCAGTCCTCCAATATTTTATTTTCGAGAAAATGAATGAAAAAGCTGACATTATCTTGGCGCTATTTTATGTTCAAACAAATATTAGGAAAATAACTCATCCCCAGTAGAATTTTTCAATGTGTCCTTAGCTCAGGACGCAGATGCAGACAAGGCTGCAAACATGCAAAGTATGTGTTGCCTCCTTTGACTAGCACCCAGCAAGTTATATGCCATTCTGGAGCTGCACAGGAAATTGAGCATAAATTGTGTATTCTACAGTTTTCCTGTGCCCCATGCCAAACTTGCTTGTATCTCTTTTTGCTCCTGTAGATACAGGACCATAACATATACTCCATTCTCAATGGGAACAAAGGTAAGGTGTACGCTATCATTGGAGACAAAAAAAATCTGCCACCTCCCACCCCTCACTTCCCAGATACCTGTTCAAAAGGCAGTGGCAGTAACTAGTCAAGGAGGTCAATGCCAAACTTCAGCCTTAAGGATGAACTCCCACAAAAAGTTCATTGATGTCTCAGCAGTGAATGCCACTTCAAATGTCACATCCTCCCAACTGCACCAGTGGCTGTAAACGCTATTCCAGTCTCCACACCCCCAACATTCCCCCATCAACAACTTCTATCAGCCTGACCTTACATCTAACATTTGTATGCTTCAGCTGACCCTCATAACCTTAGGCCTCTGCGTGTCTCACATGTCGGACTCATTGGATGAATTCTTGTGCCCTCTCCTGCGGTGAATTTGGTGGTAAGGAGGTGAAGGCGTTTATCAGGCGAGATGATGTTGGGTTTAACCTACCGGCTTCCTGCCCCCACCGCAATCACATGGGTGGCAGGAAGGTTTGTGAATGGCCTCCCCACTCTGTCATCATCGAGGACCTTAAGCAGCCAAATTATTGGCCATTGGTGCAAAACGGAAAAAGTGGTCAAAGATTTTCTTCTTGCACCCATCAGGACACATTGACAAGAATATCAAATGTCGAAGGCAGCAATAATTTATGCAGTAATAGGGTGCTGACTGATTGGCAAATGGGCTTTTGATTGACAGAGGCAGTGCCCAGGAAATAGTTGAACTCTACTTAAACTCACAAAACCACACCTAACACTGGATGAAATATTGGTAGAATTCTCGCATTGCAAACTAATTCTGGGGATGGGGAGTGTTTTCTGTTGCGGAGGTGAATGGAAAATTATGCCATGTCTTTCATCGGGGCTGAATTAATTATGCATCATGGGGTTTTGCCCAATATTCTGTGGTGGGGTGGGCTGGACGGGATGTGTACCACCATCATATTGAGATGTCATATTTAAAAGGAACCCAACATCATTGACCCACTGTTGAAGAGAGAAGATGAATCTCGGGTAGAAAGAAGGTGAACCACCAGGAAAACTCTGGGGCTGGAAATCAGGCCTTCCTTTAAAAAAAGAGATGAATACGGTACAGATTACTCCAGATGTGCGCCGAAAACCTCCAACGTTATCGGCGGCTGGGATTCTCCAGTGCTGCTGCAGCAAATGGAGTATTGGCTAAGCGCCAACTTCTCCATTCTCGCTGGCAGTGGGGCGGGTACAGATGAGATTGGACAATCCCGGCATGGTCTCACTGCAGCCACATACAACTCAAGTATAACTTCCCTCCTTTGGTTTTCAATTCCTCTCATCATAAACAATAACATTCTATAAGCTTTCCTAATTACTTGCTGTACTTGAATAAGTAACCTTCTGTGATTTGTGCATTGAGACACCTAGATATCTTTGCATCTCGTGTTCTGGAACCTCCCACCATTTAGATAATACGTTTTTTTGCTTTTTCCTTCCAAAATGAGCAATTTCGTATTTTCCCACATTTTCCTCTATCGGCCAGATGTCTGCCCACTCACCTAACCTATTAATATCCTTTTGTAGCTTCCTTGTGTCCTCTTCACAAGTTACTTTCCTACCTATCTTTGTGTCATGAGCAAGTATGTCAGCCAGGCCTTTACTCCTTTCATCCAAGTCATGTATATAAGATGTAAAAAGTTGAGACCTGAGCACTGATTCCTGCGGCACACCATTACATCTTGCTAACCAGGAAGGGAGCCAATCTTCTATTCATGCCCATTTGTTATCCCCACACCATGAGTTTTTATTTTGCACAATAACCTTTGACATGGGATTTTATCAAATGCCTTCTGTAAATCTAAGTACATCCACAATGTATATTACTTCTTCAAAGAACTCCATTGAAATGGTTATACATGATTTCCCTTTCACAAAACCATTTTGACTCTGCCTGATTACCTTGAATTTTTCCAAGTTTCTATAACATTTTTAATAATAGCTTCTAACACTCCCCCTGTTCTAGATGCTCAGCTAACTGGCGTGTAGTTTTCTATTTTCTGTCTCCCCACCCCTTTTTGAATTGAAGAAGTACCATTCACTATTTTCCAATCTGATGGAACCTTTCCCGAATCTCAAGAAATTTGACAAATTAAAACCAATGCCTCAGTCACTTCAACCCGATTCCCCACTCAGAGGCTGTCAGCCCACAGCTCCAAACAATTCGGTCACTACCATTTCCTTGGTCATAGCATCCCTACAGTGCAGAAGGAAGCCATTCAGCCCATCCAGTCTGCACATACCACAATCCCACCCAGGCCCTATTCCCGTTACCACACATATTTACCCCGCTAATCCCCTGACACTAAAGGGAAATTCAGCATGGCCAATCAAACTAACATCTTTGGAGTGAGGGAGGAAACTGAAGCACCTGGAGGAAATCCACATAGACACAAGGAGAATGTGCAAACTCTGCACAGACAGTGGCCCGAATCCAGATTCCTGGCACTGTGAAGCAGCAGTATTAATCACTGTGCCACCCTGGTGAATGTAATTTTCCTGAGTTCCTCCCTCCCTTCCATTTCCTGATTTACAGCTATTTCTGAGATATAACTTGCATCCTGTTTATTGAAGACCAATGCAAAATATTTGTTCATTTGGCATTTCCCTGTTTTCCATTATTCATTCCTCAGACTTACTTTCTGTAGGATCAACACTCACTTTGTCCATCCTTATCTAGAGTAACTCTTACTATTTGTTTTTATAGTTCCAGTTAGCTTTCTCTCATACTGTAATTTTTTCCTCATTAACTTTTTGTCATTCTTTTTTATATTTTTTTTACATTCTGGCCAATCTTCTGATCTGCCATACATTTTTGCCAGATTCTCTGATCCTGCTGCTGTTAATGAAGATTTGGCTGTGTTCTCCATTCTCGCTGGCAGCAATGACAAGGTGTACATATCCACTTTGGTAGCAAAAGCAGGGAGGTAGATTACTATCTGAATGGCCGTAAATTAGGAGAGGGGAATGTGCAACGAGAGCTGGGTGTCTTCATGTATTAGTCACTCTAGATAGGCGTGTAGGGGCAGTAAAGAAGGGAAATGGACGTCATAACAAAAGGATTTGAGTGCAGGAGAAGAGATGGTTTGATGCAATTATACAGGTTCCAGGTGAGGCCACACCTGGAATATTGTGTGAAGTTTTGGTCTCTTTATCGGAGGAGGGATGTTTCTGCTCTACAAGGAGCGAGGAGAAGATTTAACAGGCTTATTCCTGGATTGGCTAGATTGATGTATGAGGAGAGATTCAGTTGGTTAGGTTTGTATTTGTTGCAGTTCACAGGAATGGGGGGAGAGCTCATAGGAACTGATAAAATTCTAACAGGTCTAGGTAGGGTAGACGCAAGAAGGATGTTTCTGACGGTGCAGGTGTTCAGAACCAGGGGTCACAGTCTGAGAATACAGAGTGGATGGTTTAGGTCAGAGATCAGGAGAAACTTCTTCACCCAGGGAGTAATCAGCCTATGGAATTCATTCCCACAGAAACAGGTTGAGACCAAAACATTGAACGTTTTCAAGATACAGTTAGATAGGGTACAAAAAGGGATCAAAGGATATTGGGGGGAAGGTGGGATCAGGCTATTGAGTTGGATGATCAATCATGGCAGAGCATGTTTGAAGAGCTGAATAGCCTCCCCTTGCTCTTATTTCCTATGTTTCCATGAGACTGGAGAATTCCAGCCTAGACATTAAGTTTGATATCATCTTCAATTTTATTTTAATTAACCATGGATGGTGAGTCCTCACCTTGGAATTTTTTCTTCTTGTTGGAATGCTTCTATTCTGTATATTCCGAAATATCCTCTTAAATGTCAGTCATTCTATTTCCTTATTTGGGTAAAGTCATAAGCTCAGAGAGGTTCAGAGTCCTTGGTTGGATGGGAGAAGTGGTTGGGACATAGGAAGAGTTGGGGGCGCTGTGTCTGATTGTGGGGTGTTGCTGAGGTAGATGTGCTGGAACCATCACGTTAGTGGAATTGAATTATCTCTTTGGATCTGACCGTTCGCACCTCCCTTTCGCCAATGGATTTCTTGCTGGTCATGAAACTCTGCCATCCAGAGTTAAGTGTTAAGTGATTGAAGAATGGGATGCACGCTTTAACCTGACTCAAACCTGACTGATGTCATCAGTTAAATTTCCACCTGGTGTTCCTCAATGATGTTCAGGAGTGAGAATAATTCCCTCAATACCCTGGGTGGATCTAACCTCCTGCTGAAAGCCATTTCCCTGATTCTCTCCAGCTCCCTCCCCCTTCCAGGAGCTGGTCCTGCTTTGTGTGGCCTCTATTCCTCCTCCAAGTCAAACTGCGTTTAAAGGGGAATGCTGGCTGGTGCACCCAGTCTGGGAACAACAGGTTTGTGCACAAGCTTTGAAGTCAGCAAAAAGAAAATGCACTCATATCCGATCATTCAACTTGTCCCTTTAAATAATAGAAAGCAATAAACACTTGTAAAATTATAGCAACATCAGGAACTTGTAAGTAGCTGTTGGAGGATAGCTGGCTGTGGAACAGAGGATAATCTCTCACGTCACTGATGATTAGCTGAATGAGGCTCAAATTGGTTGCTGCTTTGGTGTCAAATCATGCTAGTTAATGTCATGATCTTTTCTGTCAGTCGCTCACTGTGTGCACTGACAACTGTGTCAATATCAACTCTGGTTTGCTTCATCACATAGTATTTGCGGTGCACATGAGAACCTAAGTTGGAGCTCCATGGCATTCTGTGGCACCTCAAAAGGTGCTAAAGGAGTCACCTTCTCCCCCTACATCTTCAATAACTACAATTAGCTGCAATCCTCTGGAAAATGTATTTATAAAATGCAGAGATCTTTAAAATAGGGCAGAAGAAACAAGGAGTCACATTCTTTGGAACATTACACAGCAAACAGTTAACCTCCATCGGGTGGCAATCAGAGTGGGATTACTACGCCACTCCAAGTTACTTGCGCTAAAATGCAATTGCATCTCTGTCACCCGACCTTCCCACTCAGGCTCGGCGAAAAAGTTGCGGTGAAGTGGCTTCCCGAGACCTTGAGATGGGGGCAAGGAAGTCGCATCTCCTTTTTGTCGCATTACCTGCTCGAAAGTAGGCAAGTTCAAAGGTCCAGGCTTGGGAATTCCATTGATGGGGGAGTCTGGGGGGTAATGGGGGAGGGAGATGTGCTTTTCTGGGGAGATGATGGGGGTGGGGGGAAGATGATGATGGGGAGGGAAGGGAGATGATGGGGGGGGGAAGGGAGATGATGGGGGGGAAGGGAGATGATGGGGGGGAAGGGAGATGATGGGGAGGGAAGGGAGATGATGGGGGGGAAGGGAGATGATGGGGGGGAAGGGAGATGATGGGGGGGAGAGAGATGATGGGGGGGAGAGATGATGGGGGGGGAGAGATGATGGGAGGGAGAGAGATGATGGGAGGGAGAGAGATGATGGGGGGGAGAGAGATGATGGGGGGAGATATGATGAGGGGAGATGGTGGGGGGGGAGTTGATGAAAGGGTGTTGTCGTGGGGTAGGGGCTGTGGGGGAAGGAGTAAGAAGTACAGCAGGAGTGGGTGGGAAGTGTGGGGAGGTCAGACTGGATCTGTACTATAGCTATCCATAAGTTGTCTTAATTCTTCTAACTTTTTCTGGGTTACTACTGTGGTATGGCAGTCTGAAGTTATTGATTTAAATCACAGTGCCAGATGGTTCCCATTGCAGGGTCACTGCCCAATGGAAGTTTGAACTTCCCAAGCAATTGTCGTGCAAACCTCAGTGAGGGCTTCCAGGGAACATCTCTGAAAACATTTTGGGGATACTTCCCAGGTACAACAGCTCAAGGAACAGGGATCATGGCCAATGATTTCAACTGTTCATTCCTAGAACAGGATTACAGAGAAGATGCAAAGTTGAATGGAAATGGACAGAAACAACATCAAAATGTGTCGTTTTACATCAAATTTAGTGAGTCACCCTTTCTAATTATTATCGCGTTTTCAGAAATGTCTGGTTTCTAATCTGATATTTTGGTTGGGGAGAATTTGAAGAACAAATTTGAGTAGGAATGTATTGAAACTGACAGTGGGAATAAATGAGGGAGCACAGCACTGTGAATATGGCATTTATTGATGTTCTTGGATTATCCCCTGTAGTTTATAATGCTCCGCTGAAATAATTAGACAAATGTTGAAATCAAATAAGGAGCTGTTTAATCTGCACTTTATTTGCAGATTTTTATTTATTTCCCAGATAACAAAATCACAATGCTCCATTCCCACAAAATGGGGTACTTGGCACGGTGGCACTGCTGTCTCACCACGCCAGAGACCCGGGTTCGATTCCCGGCTTGGGTCACTGTCTGCACATTCTCCCTGTGTCTGTGTGGGTTTCCTCCGGGTGCTCCAGTTTCCTCCTACAGTCCAAAAGACTTGCTGGTTAGGTGCATTGGCAATGCTAAATTCTCTCTTAATGTACCCAAACAGGCGTCGGACTGTGGCGACTGGGGGATCTTCACAGGAACTTCATTGCAGTGTTGATGTAAGAATACTTGTGACAATAATAGATAAACTTAAAACTTTACTGGGTCACTAAATGTCACCAAAATAATTACTTTGTTTAGCTTTTTCCTGTCTGTATCTCAATATCACAGTAACGCATCTGGATAAGTCAGCTATAACTGTGATTACATAAATGGGTTACAATTTTGTATTTATATTGCATAATCTCCACCAATTACACAGCAAAGTCACATCCAAATGGAAATCCCAGACCTAGGCCTGATTACAGGCTGTCAGCCATTTCATATATCATCGCAACAACAAATTTATTTTTTAAGATAATGGGGAGAAAAGGAGGGTTAAGAAGATGTGGCATTATATTCACCGGATAGAACATGCAGAAACCAATTCATGTCAAAAATTTTACCATGGTAACTGTTCATAAAGAGACAGGGCTCCTTTCAATCCAGTTATCATCGTGCTTGTGGTAAGCTGGCTACCATTTTTCAAAAAAGATAAAATAAAACACAGCAAGTCTTTTTAATTACTGCAATTGTTTATGAAACATTAGCTGGTCAGCACCAAACTGAAATAGATAATTTAATAGTTATGGGATAGCTGAAGCAAATTATGTGTCTATTAACACTACATCTAAGATACCAAATGTGTTAAGCACTGAATTAGGTAGCTTGTGGAGTTACGAAAAGGCAGTACTGTCTCTTTTTAATAAACAAATTGACAAATAAAGGAAACAGAACTTCAATAGCTTTCATCAAAGGAAGTAATCCTCGTGGTCAAAGGTAAACAAGCCTGGGTTCATAGGTCAGGGAGGGATTTTTTTTTAAATCGCTTTTTCTTCACCTACTTAACCGCTAATGTAAGCCAAAGTGCACTCCATCCAATTGTAATATGGAATATAATTATTCTTGAGCAACTGAAAGGATATTTTGTCCTTGCAAATTATCCTATTTGGAGGACGTGGGAATGGAATGGACGAACAATGGGGTATAATGAAGATTTTAATGATTACTTACATGATGAAAATGGAAGAAGATAAAAAGCAGAATGCGCCCAGGCCCCATGAGATTGACAGGACAGACAGAAATGGAACAAAATAATTGGTTAGTTGAACAGCAACAAACACACCACCTGGGGTACCACTTTCTGCACTGACAGGGTATCATTACCATGAATTTCAATCAGATACTTTTGGAACTAGAAATAGCTGTAATGTAGCCAAGTTCACTGAAGTAGCTCCTCTGTTCTGATTCCGTTTTCTTGTTCTGAATCAAATGGGTTTCCTTGTTGTCCAAAGGCTGGGTACACACGGTGGTGTGAGACAGCACAATGTTGCACCAGCTTGTAATGCCTTGCAACTACACCCCTGGTCTCAGCTATAAAGCAGTGGCAGATAGATCTCCCATTGAGGGAGGACATTAAATAAAAACAAAAGTCAGGCCATCCTAATGTATTTCCAGCAGCTATTTTTTTTCCCTGCATCTCTGACAAAGGTTTGAAGTGGGGAATTAGTTCCTCTAATGAACACATGTTAGAGTGAAGGTTAAATAAAATAAAATGGCACAAGTAATAAAGGTGAGATTGTGATGCTCAATATTAATGTATGGAAGTGTAATGTGTTCATATGAAAGTCTTCTATGTGGTGTTTCTTATTTTAAGTTACTTATTGGGCCAAATTTCTGACTGGATGTGCAGAGGTATATTTTGATGTGCAAATGACCGCACTTGAATTTCTTTTGGGGTAAGTGGATTTTCCTCTGCATTTCTGACCCAGCGCCAGTTTCCTGTGGCCTATCTGATACAGCTTGCGTGCAAAGGCACACACATCCACATTGAGATTGGGTCGTCCACTCGAAATGGTGACCAAAATTTCCTCCAGCAGATCATTTTCAGGCTTTGGAAGCACATTAAAACATATCAGGTTTGAGAGTTTTTTATATTAAAAAAACCCAGAAAACTTGCTGAGAAGTCTGGAGCATTTTGAAAGGCAAGTGTAAAGTCTGTTCATATCTTTTAATGACACTGTTTAGTGCTGTGTTGCTGTTGTGCTTCTAATAGAATGGTTCATCAAAGGGTTCGAACTTTTACAGGTAGGTTGATCCTTACATTGACCAGTTTTGCATATTTGTTCTCATGCTTTACAGTGCTTTTCCAGTGAAGACAGCATTATAATGCAGTGAAACATGTCACCACATGTCCTGTCTGTCTGTGCTGTCACCTGTTCTGCTTTGATTTCAATAGATCTGGTCGATGAGAACAAAGCCTTGAAAGAAATGTACACTGGAATGTCTAACTCCCTTACATTTCATTGACAAAGATGCTGCTTTGAAATGGAAATGACCCGAGGCAGTGCTGGAGCAGACTCTGTGGGGAACTCTTTTGGAGGGAGAAGGGTGGTTCCCATTACGTGGTGGTGTTGGGAGGACAGCCCCAAGGACTTTGAAGAGGTGCAGGGACTTGGCAGTGACAGGGGAACAGCCATTGAGGGGGGAAACTTGAAAGCATGGGGGTGGGGAACTTGTAGGCATGGGGGAGGGAGCAGTGAAGGAGGGCAGCTGGCATTGAGGCAGGGGAGGGCCAGCAATCCTGTCATGGTGGTTGCTGGGTGTTATTGAGGGGAAGAGGGGGATGCCTGTGTCATGGGTGGAGAAGAGCCCGCAATGACTGTACTGTGAGGAATAGGGGGAAGTAGGGACGGGACCTCCCAAAACCTTTCTAGTGGGGTGGGGTGAATGCTGGCGGGGGAGGTTTCAACTCTCTGCTGATCGGGTCACCCTTTAAAGTCGGTTTAACACTTAAACCACACCTCGGTTTTTTTTTTGTCAGCATTTCAGAAAATCTGGTCTGAAAACTCTGCTATGCGTCTGAAGAGATTGTTTGTTGCCTTCGAAAGCACAGCCCTTGCCGTGGGTTTCCCAGAGGAGTAGGGTGGCTTCAATGGGAACGGGAATGGGACCAGAAGATCCTGCCACCAACGAACGGCACACCATCTCCCACTGCCGAGAAACACGCTGAGGGAAGGCCGGAGAGTCTTCCCTGTAGAAGCGGGCAAGAGGGTTTTACAGGAGTTCCCAGTGCTTTTTTTCGAAGTTTTATTTCACCCCAAGTACTGCAAACCCGATCAAATGCAGTTGCTTCTACAAAGGGAGTGAGGGCGAAATGCTAACTTGTGCCTTTTCCTCACAATCAAATTGCGGATAAAACAAAAGTCAGAATACATCTTTTGCTTGGATCAAGAAGAACTGTACTTTTTTCAAAATGTTCTCAGCAATTCAACAATCTATATTTGTCCTGAGGAGCATTTAATACAAAAAATAAACGCGGCTTTGGTTAATGGTGTTCTGCAGTCTTTTGCTACACACGTGGGTAGTCTGGTCCGCTTCCTTCAATATGGTTTCCTTCTTTGGCCAGCTTGATGCCTCGACCTGATGCCACAGTGGTCAGAAGTTTGTGTCATTGGAGTAACAATACCTTTCTGTTTAAAAATGTATCCATCGGAATTTGTGGGCGGCACAGTAGCACAATGGTTAGCACTGCTGCCTCACAGCTCCAGGGACCTGGGTTCGATTCCCAGCTCCGGTCACTATCTGTGCGGAGTTTGCACATTCTCCTCGAGTCCACGTGGGTTTCCTCCGAGCGCTCAGGTTTCCTCCCACAGTCGAAAGATGTGCAGGTTAGGTTGATTGGCCTTGCTAAAATTGTCCCTTAGTGTCCAGGGATGCGTAGGTTAGAGGGATTAGTAGGTAAAATATGTAGGGATGTGGGGATAGGGCCTGGGTGGGATTGTGGTTCTGCACTGTAAGGTTCTATGGTTCTAATTTAGAACTCGGGCTCAAAAGCAATGCCATTATATCCTACTCAAAATTTGAAAAAGACATCAGGCACGATCTTACCGACCATTTGCCTCATGCTCCCGCTGCAGTGAGGTCTGAGAATTTGGCAGCCAGCCAGCTCTCCGACTGCAGCGGAATGGGAAAATCCCACTGGTATGAATGGCCGTAACATTCCGGCCTTCAGCTCTTTGTTGGATCATCTTGAGTGCTCCCTCTCATCAATCCCTTAAGTTTTTACTTTGTATCTTTGGAAAGTTAACGTAAAAAATTGGAATAGCAATCTAAAATGTGAAAAATAATCACATCTGCTTCAATGGCAAGCAATGATTTTTGACAGATAAGGCAATAAATACGTTAATCTCACTCAATTTGATTCCAACTGTTTAATTTGTGCATATTTCCTGCCCTCCAAACTCAACACGGGTGGCATGGTGGTGAGATGGTTAGCAATTCTGCCTCACAGTGCCAGGGACCCAGGTTCAATTCCCGGCTTGGGTCACTGTCTGTGTGGAGTTTGCACATTCTCCCCATGACTGCGTGGGTTTCCTCCAGGTGTTCCGGTTTCCTCTCACAGTCCAAAGATAAAGTTTAAAGTTTACTTATTTGTGCCTCAAATAGGCTTGCATTGACACTGCAATGAAGTTACTGCGAAAATTTTCGGGTTAGGTGAATTGGCTGTGCTAAACTGCCTCGTAGTGTCGGGGGACTGGCTAGGTTTAATTCCTTGGGTTTATGGTGATAGGGCCTGGGTGAGATTGTGGTTGGTGGAGACTTGATGGACCGAATGGTCTCCTTCTGCACCATAGGATCCTATGTCTTCCAACACTCTGAGTTACAAATGCACAAAAAATGGAAAATAATGGCCCAAGTTCTCCGATGTCACACGTGCCCAAGTTCTCGGATGTCACATGTGCTGTAATGGGACTGGAGAATCCCAGCCATGGGCAAGGTCAGGGAATTCCAGGCAATGAAGATTTTGTTTTTATTTACAGGGTTCCGATTTAAAACAGGATTAATTTAGAAGTTTCTCCCACTCTATTGCTCAAAAAAATCACTGTTGTTGTAAATAAAAATTTATAACACAGGAAAAACATTAGGTCATAAAGTGTAACATGATTAATATGTAATAAATAAAGATTTAGCAACAACTTTTAGTGGTTTGCATTTAGTACCAATCTCTGAGATTATTTAACACGAATTGTATCAATTTCTCATTGGGCTATTCATGTGTTTTTTAACTGATTTGTGTCCTGCTGTTAACTAAATAATTTTTTGTATAGCCGGGGGTAATAATGTGTCTTTGATAAGCATTAAGTGCAAGATACAGTTGACATATAAAGTGAAGCATTATTGATTTTGGATATAGTTTTCTTCCTCAACAGCACGTTGAACTGACATCTGAAACATAATTTCTGCTTCTCCTTTCCCACAAAGCTAAACTCCCAGGAGGAGCAAGCATTAAATGGAGAGGAATTTGCTCGAAGGTGATGAAGTGGGAGATGCAGTTTCAGTGAAATGAGCTTGCTGTGAAATGAGGTCACTTTACTGGTTGTTTCCGACTTCATCCAAACCAATATACTGAGATCCTAAACCCTACTTCACAGAGAATAAAATATTGCTCAATCTATTCTGAAAGGAGATATTCAGTTTAAGATCTTGGCTTTTATTTGTTTCTTCTTCCCTGCCTGTCTAATATGCCTTTAAAGCTCTGGATTGACAGACTGGTCATAGCATCGTAGAATTCCTACAGTGCAAAGGAGGCCATTCGGCCATCAAGTCTGCAGCGACCCTTCAAAGAGCATCCCACTCAGTCTTACCTCCTCCACTCCATTCCCACAACCCAAACACGCCCACCATAGCTAATCCCACCTAACCTATGCACTAGGGGGCAATTTACCCTGGCCAATCCACCTCACGCTCACTTCTTTGGATTAAGTTTACAAGCACACATTTATTTCCAACTTGCACTGACGTTAAACTTGCAGAGTAACCTTGCAGCAAGGGGCAATCTGACTTTTCAAACAATGTATCCTTTCATGGAGTGTGAATGCCACTGGCTCGGCCAACATTTGTTGTTGCCCATCACCAACTGACCTTGCAAAAGTGATTGTAAGCCACCTTCTTAAACCGCTGAAGGTTGGAGATACATAGACCTCTGTGAGGTGGGGGTTGTGGTGAGGGGCTGGCAACGGCGGCGGTATCATACTCTGCTCACTTGAGTTTAACACTAATCCAAATGTGCCAAGTATCCAGTCCTCCTGCTAGACTGCTCAGAAGTTTGAATTTCTGGAGAACAAAGATTTATCTATCCCACAGAATCCCTACAGTGCAGAAGGAAGCCATTTGGTCCATTGGGTCTGCACTGACACCTATCCAACCCAGACTCTCCCCTGACACTAAGGGTCAATTTATATAGCTATATATAAATCAGAGCAGTCTGCGAATCTGCTAAAAATGGTAACGAAATATTACAAAGTGAATGCTCCTGTATTGCCTGCCACGCAAATCGTAGCAGGCGGGGGGGTAGGGGGAGCAGGGGGAAGGGATTGGGCAGGAGAGCTTACTACGCAGAAGTCCATTGACCTCAGGTGGGATCCTCCGTTTTGGGGCGAGCACGGCCGCAGAATCCCACCCTACACATCTGAACGATGAGGTTAATGCTTTCCTCCTTTGGCCCAGAGAAGAACTGAAATTGAACCTTTTTATGGTGGATGCGCTTGCATCAATTTTATAGAACCAGGAATGATCTGAGATATAATACACTCCACTATGGGCGAACAGATGTTTGAACTGAAACAGTTGGCGTTAAGTTTATTTATTAGTGTCACAAGCAGGCTTACATTAACACTGCAATGAAGTTACTGTGAAAATCCTCTAGTTGCCACACTCTGGTACCTGTTCGGGTACACTGGGGGAGTTACTACCTCAGCTGCTCCATCATTATCAGTAGTGGGCAATATGCGGACCAGGGCCACATACAGTCCATCTGAATTCTGACTGCGACCAATGAAACATTTTGTTGACAGTTGCCCGTGCACAGGGTTGCCATATTCTGCTGATTTCCGTAGTTTGTTTTCTACCAGTACGACTGAAGTGATACCCAGGGGCAAGCAAAGGTGCATGTCGATTGCTCGTAACATCGACTGTGACAGCTGTGCACTCCCTCCGCATCCAAAGCGTAAATGTTTCTTTTGATTTTGCCATTTTAAGTTGAAAATAGTTCTGTTGAGATATGAATGGTTTAAGCATTTTCTATAAACTTATTATGAAATATCTGGCATGTCTTAAATGTATTGACTCTTATTCATGAGTTCATGGTTAGTGAACAAGTTTGATTTCAATCTTGTGGCCCACTGAGATGAAGTTGGGGGGGGGGGGGGGGGGCACTCATGCGGCCCACTCAATAGCTTCAGTTGCCCATCACTGATTAATAGTCTATGGAATATAATGGCCTTGACTTTATCGAGACGTCATGCCAAGGAAATCAAAGATGGATAACATAGAATGTAATGGACAAATATTATGGAGTTTTGCTTGCTGTATCTTCGGGAGCTAGTGAAAGATTTGCAGAACCTTTCTCCAGAACATTGAAAGAATTGGATAGAATTCATGATAAGTGAGATTGCACCTGGTCTGCAAATGGAAAGAGCCAAAAGTAATACTTTCTTTCAATCAAATATCCTTTCGTGAAATTTGGAAGGTACTCAGGACAAAAACAGCATCTTTTGGATGCACTCCTTTCCTCTCAAGGTTAGATTGTTTACAATATCTTATGCTTTATTTAACAAGTATGTTTGCTGCTTTTTATTTGTGAGCAGAAGGCAAAGTTTCCCCTGATTGAAATTACATTGTTACCAGAGACCCTGGAACTTGTTGGTTATCTTGAACTGATGATAATTCAGATCCCTTCTTTATAAATGATCAACGTGCCAATTTATCCTTCATAATTAAGAATAAAGAACAAAGAAAACTACTGCACAGGAACAGGCCCTTCAGCCTACACTGACAATGCTGCCCATCTGAACTAAACCCCTTACCCTTCCGGGGACCTTATCCCTCTATTCCCATCCAAATTTTTTTTCAAAACTAGGAATTAATTGGTTGTAAATTGACATAGGAACATAGGAATTGGGAGCACAAGTCGTCAAATTCAGCTCTTCGAGTCTGCTCTGCCAATCAATAAAATCATGGCTGATCTCTCCCAGGTCTCAAATCCGCTTCCCACCTGTTCCCCTTTATCTCACTTTTAAAATTAAAAATACATCTATTTCCTTCTTGAAACCATTCAACGATTCAGTCTCCACCACGCTATGGGGCAGCGAGTTCCACAAATTTGCCACCCTCTGCAGGTAGCTGCTCCTCATCCCAGCTTTAAATCTACTGCTTCTCAACCTCTCCCTGCGACCTCTTGCTCTAGATTATCCAATAAGAGGAAACATTTGGTCTACGTTTACACTATCAATCCCTTTAAAAATTTTACATACCTAACTAAGCTTTGGTAAAACAAACAAAACAATCCTTTAAATCCAGCTACAGATCAACCATTCCATTTTGCTGGTCTTGATGTCCCTGTTTAATGAATTGCTTTGCAGTATAATAAAACCGCGTGATATTTAACTGATAATAGTGGTTGGCAGACAAGAGGTTACCTGACTTGTCCAACAATAAAGGATGAAAAGCGAGAAAATAATTTATTGAATCACATTGCATGATTTTAGACATCAATTCAGGAAGCCGCAGAGATGGGAAGCCATTAAATTTGGTTTCAGTATCCAGCTATTGTTCAAAGTGACAGTTTTTTTTTGTGAAGATTATTCCACTCCTCTTGTTGCAATTAGTAAGAGGTCATTCTCGAGCTGTTGACAAACTGCAATTTGTTGTTGATTCTTTGCTTCAAGGCAACACTTAAATAAAACCGTTTCAGTTCTGATTGAATGAACCCCATGACAGTGCTGAAAGAGGCCCCCCCCCGCCCTCCCTCATGCAGTAGAGAAAAGAAGGAGATGCAGCCACAGAAATGACAGTGCTCTTTACTGACCTTGAATCTGGGTCGAGCTCGTAGGCTCACTTACTTCTATAATCGGAGGAAATGGTGAAGGGGAAAGCGGGAAGGAAAAGAAATGCAAAAAAATACAGTTTACATATCCTTACAATCATGGCACTAAGCAGTAAAAGTGAGGCCAGTGACAACACACATGCAATCAAATGAACCTGAAACAGAATGACGGTTACAGTTTGTTCATGGTGGTGCACTGTGGGGTTGAACTGGGAAGAAGTCACCATGGTTCTAAGCAGCAGCAAAGGGTTAAAGAATATTAATTCAATAAATATCACCGCGCATCTCCCTGGCAAAGTACTCGTTTCTGTCAGTGGTACTAGAACACCACTGAGTGAGGCCCTGCTCAGATTCCTCTTTTGTTATTCAAGCAGGGCATCACTGACCTGGCCAGCCATTTGTTGGTTTTTCCTGGGTCATTTAAGAGTCAACCATTTTGCTGTGGAGATGGAGTCACGTATAGGCCAGATTTTTTCCCCTACTGGGTGGGTTTCTACAACGATGGTTTCACGGTCATCATCAGACTTTTAATCCCACATTTTTGACTGAACTCAAATTTCATCATCTGATCTGGTGGGATTTGAACCTGGGTCCCCAGAGCATTATCCTCATTCTCTGGAAAAACAGTCCAGCGACAATATTGTAATAACGCCACCTTCCCCTCAACTGCTTCACAAATGATTTGTGGATTGATAGTGCATCTTTTGAGAAGAGCTGCGTTTTCCCTGTGCTGACTGCAGATTTAAATGTAATCCCTTAAAAAGCACAGAGGCAGTTTTTACTCCATTTTCTTTTGTCGCTGTAAAGGAGGGAGACACAGTTGGGGGGAAAAAAAATGTTAGGAGCCTGCAAACAATTCCTGCAATACCTCAGTCCCTGAAAAAATGCAAAATGTAGTAAATTATTCTGTGCACATCTAAACAAAGCCAGCATTATCAAGATTAAAGTGTAAACTTCCGTGCAAAGAGGAAGACAAAAGCCAAGTTATCTGTGAATATTTTGAAAGTTGGTGGTGAAGCCACTGGTTAAACCTCCATTGTAAGGTCAACTCAATATTCTGAATACAAAAAGCATCAACTGGGGTGGCACACTGGTTAGCACTGCTGCCTCACAGCATCAGGGGCCTAGGTTCAATTCCGGTCTTGGGTCACTGTCGGCATGGAGTTTGTACTTTCACACCATGTCTGCGTGGGTTTCCTCCACGTGCTCTAATTTCCTCCCACAGTCTAAAGATGTGCGGGTTAGGTTTATTGGCCATGCTAAATTGACTCGCGTGTAAGGGGGATTTGCAAGGCAAATGTGTGGGGTTTTGGGTTTAGGCCTGGGTGGGATTTTGGTCAGTGCAGACTCGATGGGCCGAATGGCCTCCTTCTGTACTGCAGGGATTCTATTCTATGATAACCAACAAACAAAGAGGGTTATTTACGGGCCAGAGTTTTCTGTTTTCTTCTTGCTGTTTCTGTATAAATACCCTGCAGCATATGGAGATCATTGCCAAGCAAACTGTTTCTGTAAAATCTGTCAGTTATTCTCACATCAAGCTGAAGCTTGTAATATATTAAATATATCAGTGCTGCTTGGGGTTCTTCATTACATTTCATTAGGAGGCCAGTAGGGGGTTTTTCTTCCAGATTGCAGCCATGATGCCTCTTCCAGCAAATTCTAGTGTTATATTAGTGTGGTGTCAGTCTGTCTGAATGGTACCTTGTTACCAGATTCCCTTCTGGATTGCATATCAAACCTGTTGTCCAGGTTTTTTTGTTGCGTGAGGACAGCACGAGGTTACTATTTTTCCCATTCACTTTCCACCTTCATAACTCCTAGGACAGCCACAGATGGAGGTCAACATTCCCGATCCCCAGATCAGCAGCATTGTGGTTCTGGGATGTTGGTGGGGTTGGGGGGCTGTTGAGAGAAACATCCTCACTGCTGTTCCATGCACTGGGTTGATGTCACTATGGCTTGCTGGTGGGAAGCAAAGGATGGTGATCGAGGGTTGTTTTTCAGACTGGAGGCCCATGACCAGTGGTGTGTTGTAGGGATTGGTGCTGTTGTTTGTCACTTATACAAATTATTTGAATGAGAATATGGTAAGCAGGGTCAGTTATTTTGCGGATGACACCAAACTTGGTGGTGTAGTGGACACTGGAGAAGGTTATCTGAGATTACAATGTGATCTTGAACAACTGGGCCAATGAGCCCAGGAATGGCAGATAGAGTTTAATTCAGATGAATGCAAAGTGTTGCTTTTTGGAAAGACAAACCAGGGCAGGACTTACACAGTCACTGTTGGGGCCCTGGGAATGTAGTTAAATAGAGAGATCTAGGGCTGCAGGTACATAGTGCCTTGAAAGTGGTGTCACAGGTTGACAGGGTGGGGAAGATGATGTTTGGCACACTTGCTTTCATCAGTTACAACATCAAGTATAGGAGTTGGAACACTATGTTACAACTGTACAAGATATTGGCAAGGCCACATTTGGAGTATTGCATACATTTCTGGTTGCCCTGCTATAGGAAGGATGCTATTAAACTGGAAAAGGTGTAAAAAAGATTTTCAAGGAGGTGACCAGGACTGGAACGTTTGAATTATCAGGAGAGGCTGGGACTTCTTTCTCTGGAGTGTTGGAGGATGAGGGGGTGACTTTATAGAGGTTTACAAAATCATGAGGGCCTTGGTAAGGTGAATGAATGACTAAAGTCTTTTCCCCAGGCTAGATGAGTCCAAAACTTAAGGGCAAAGGTTTAGGGTTGGGGGGGCGAAGATTTAACTGGAGGGGCAACTTCTTCACACACAGGGTGATGGAATGAGCTGCCAGAGGTGGTGTTAGAGGCAGGTTATTTAAAAGACATTTGGACAGATACGTGGATGGGAAAGGTTGAGAGGGATATGGGCCAAACACAGGCAAATGGCACTAGTTCAGTTCAGAAAACCTGGTCGGCATGGTTAAGTTAGGCTGAAGGCCTGTTTCCTTGCTGTATATCTCTATGACTCTAGGGGTGGGACTTTACAGCCTTGCTCATCCGAAACCATAAAATCCAACCCGAGGTCAATGGACCTTCCCACTGTCCGTCCCTCGCTCGCTCCGATTCCTATGGTGAACGAGATGGTAAAATTCAGGCTTACTACTGTATAACAGACTTGTAAACAATAAGAAAGGAAGGAATGAACACAGTTCTCTGCGATTGCTTCATTGTGACAGCTAGGGTGAGGTAGGGGGATAACCATACTCAGACAGTAGTGACTCTAAAGTAACAATACTGGACATAAAGGCATCTGGAGACCAGTGAAGACCAATTTCCTATTGTTTGTCACTAGACTGTTTAGATCCAGGCATATGATGCTGGTGGTGCAGCATCTAAAGAGGCTGGCGGTAAGTGAAGGGAAACGAGCTCCCGATTCTTTTGGTTCTTCTGCAGGCAGCAGTGGTTATCCCAGTCGGGGGAGGAAATTAATGGATCAGGAGAGGGGAGTGGTGGCTGGATGTGGGGGGGGTGTCCAAGGCCAGCAGAAGGCTCAAAACGAAGCCAGTACGAGTAGCGATTCTGCAGCAATCAAAAAAACATTGGCTCTCTCTCTCCCCCCCCGGCTCTGTACAAGCGGGCTGAGACAACAAAGTAAATAACCTAAAATTCGCTTGATGAAGAGGGTGAGCTCCCTGCAGAGATGTGAAAAATGTTGGCACATCACTGACAATGTTGGATTGAGGCCCAAGGCCCAATTTAGGGTCACCTCAGCTTTCTTGTGAGCTGTCCCCAGCATACTCTCTTTCATTCTCGTTCTATGCTCTTAAAAAACTGTACTTTAGCTCTTTTAAACTCTTCAACACTACATTCCGCACCCTATCCTTTGCTTCTCCACTACGTACTCTAGGATGATGCGATACCGTTTCTAACAGCTCACAAGAAACAATATTTTTCCACTGTATTCCAATACATGTGATAATAATAAATCAATGGGGACATACAGCTAGGGCATTGTTGATTTTGGACCCAGGTGAATTTCTACCCGTAGGTCTTACACACTTACTCATGTCCGTGCCCTGTAAAATCTCAGTAAGAAGTCTCAGAACACCAGGTTAAAAGTCTAACAGCTTTATTTGGAATCACAAGCTTTTGAAGCGCTGCTTCTTCATCAGGTGAGTGTTGGACCTGTTGGACTTTAACCTGATGTTGAGAGACTTCCTACTGCGCCCACCCCAATCTAACGCCGGCACCTCCACATGGTGGCTGTAAAATCTCAACCACTGTGGCTGATTTTTTTTCCCTTTCATCATAAGGATAAGATCGCTCTCTTTCTTCACAAAGATACCATCCCGCCATGCGCTGGAACTTTTGTTTAAAGAGAAATAATTTATTTTTATGCCTCTGGTGCCATAAAACACCTGTATCATTTCGTTACGCTATCGTGGGATTAAAAAACACAATGGCCTAGATACTCTGGAGCGATTTGTGTTTGGGAACAAATGAAAGCATTGCAATCATTTTCATGAAGACATTATCCTTCTTTTTCTGAGTCAGATGAACAACAAAATACAAATCAGCATTTTGTCTCTAAGTGTGTTGTAATCATTAATTCATGTGTTTGACTTCCACTGGTTTCTAAGGGTGCCTTGATGGATCCCTTTCACTTGAATGGAAATAACACTTTTGATGAGTATTATTCCTCAGGGTTCCCCAGCAGTTCAAGCTTTCAGCAGTTCAGAATCCCGACCAGAAGGTTGCTAGTGCTTGCACGGGGCCTGTTTGACATTCACTTACCTTGGCTGAGCAATCGCTGACATTAGACAGGGAACCAGGAAATAGCAACGTGTTGTGTTGGGAGCGAGATTGAAACAAGTCACGGAAAAGTGATATCACTATTTACCCAATTTCCTAGCAACAATCGCTGCAAACTCTGGATGTGGTTACCTTGCTGTCAAGACTGACAGAGCTGCAAAGGGAACCACATCCGCAGAGAGGAAATTTAACATGAAAGCAAGACAGGGTCCTTGCTGGAAATCAGAAAACGTTAGAAATGCAGGTCTGGCAGCATCTGCGGGGAGCGAATTAGTGCCTCAGGTTGACGCACTTGCGTTAGAATTGGAATGACATCAACCTGAAAGGTTTTCTCTGATGCTGCCAGGTCTGATGAACATCGGCCCGGTGGCACAGTGGTTAGCACTGCTGCCTTACAGTGCCAGGGACCTGGGTTTGATTCCCAGTTTGAGTCACTTGCCTGTGTGGCGTTTGCACGCTCTCGGCCTGTCCACCAGGTACTCAGGTTTCCTCCCGCAGTCCAAAGGTGTGCGGGTTATATTTAATTGGCCATGCTGAATTGCCCCTAGTTTCAGGGGGATTACGGGGGAAAATACGTAGGGTTACGGGGATAGGGTGGGATTGTTGTCGATGCAGACTCGATGGGCCAAATGGCCGCCTCCTGTACTTCAGGGATTTTTTGATATCCAGCATTTTCTGTTTTTTCAAGATTTTATGAAATGGTCAAGGTTTATTCATTCATTTTTATGGAATGTATGTCGCTGGCTGGGCCAGCATCTATTGCTCAACCCTAACTCTGTTTCACAAGGCATTTGAGAGTCAACTACATTGCTGCGGTTCTGGAGTCACATGTAGGCCAAACCAGGACACTAAAGGACATTAGTGACCAGGTGTGTTTTTAATGACAATTGTTTCATGCTCATCAGCAGATTCTTAATTCCAGATTTTTTTACTGAATTCAAATTTTACCATCTACCATGGCGAGATTCGAACCCAGATCCCTGGAGCATTACTGTAGGTCTCTGGATTGTTCATCCAGTGATAATTCTGCTGCGCCACTGCCTCCCTATGCATCATAGTTCTCTGCCACAAAGTGTTAAGAAGGATGTTTGTGAGTGTAATGCCCCAAGCCAGATAGAAAAAAACAAAAAAAACTGGGAAATAAGCACACTGTTCTGAATTGATCTTGCGTACCTTAAAATATAACACCAGTAAAAACTGGGAAAGAAGGATACTGATCAGAATATTTGTGTTCCATTGGGATGTTTTTGATCTTGGTTAGAATAACAGTGAGAAGCAAGTTGAGGCTGAGGCTCCAACCCAGATGGGAATAGAAAACAAAACTGGATGATTCAAACTTGGCTTCTCACCATTTCTGTATTTGGCAGACGTAAACAACCAAATGACAGGTAGAGGCCTGGGAGCTGGTTGATTCTACATTCATTTAAATGGGAAGAGGACCATATAAAAGAACCTAAGGTTGGGATTGGTGTCCCTAGATGAAACGTTCCCCTGATGGAATCATTAAGTTTCTCCAACTTTTGGTTCGGTGGATTGGTCCAAAGATCACACAATCATAGAATCATACGGCACAGAAGAGGCCCTTCAGCCCATTGAGTCTGCACCAACACATTAGAAACACCTGAACCCCCACCTAATCCCATCTGCTAGCACTTGGCCCATAGCCCTGAATGTCAAGACCATGCCAAGTGCTAATTCAGACACATTTTAAAAGATGTGAGGCAACCCGTCTCCAGCAGCCTCCCAGGCAGTGCAAGCCAGACCATCACCACCCTCTGGGTGAAATAGGTTCTCTTCACATCCCCCCTAAACCTCCTGCCCTTCATCTTGAACCTATGTCCCCCCCTCGTGACTGACCCTTCAACTAAGGGGAACAGTTGCTCCTTATCCACTCTGTCCATGTTATTCATAATCTCGTACACCTTGATCAGGTCACCCCCCAGTCTTCTCTGCTCCAACGAAAACAATCCATGCCCTTGCAGATGTCAGGTTAGGTAAATTGGCCATGCTAAATTGCCCCTTAGCTTCGATGGACCATCCACAGTGAATGTTTCCAGTGACAGGGATAGGGTGGGGTAGAGGGCATGGGTAAAGTGCTCTGTCAGAGAGTTGGTGCAGACTCAATGGGCTGAATAGACTCCTTGTGCACTGTAGGATTCTACAGTTAAGCCATGCAACCAGGAAACTCCCAGGATCAATCGACTTCCATGTTGAATTCACTAATATAAACTTTGTACATGTTAGATGCACCACCTCAAACTTTGGCACCCAGGGTCAGCAATGGTTTTTTTTTAAACAGTATGTAATGAGCCCTGTTGTAAGAATTTAAAGATTTTGTTTGGTTTGTGTGTGGGAGAGAACATCGAATGACTCAATCAGTAAACAGCCTCTGCAGTGATTTATCATGTGGACAGTCACCACAAGCCCCATACTTCAATTATGCTCTTGTGACCAGCACTCATCTACTTCAATTCTGGTCACCACACTACCAGAAGGATGTGGAGGCTTTGGAAAGGGTACATAAACGATTTACCAGCATGTTGCCTGGCATGGAGGGCATTAGCTCTGAGGAGAGATTGGAGAAACTTGGTTCGTTCTGACTGGAACAATGGAGGTTGAGGGGCAACCTGATAGAAGTCTGCAAGGTTATGAAGGGCAATGGACAGAGTGGATAGTCAGAGCTTTTTTCCCATGATGGGAGAGTCAATTAATTACTAGGGGGCATAAGGTTAAGGTGTGAGGGGCAAGAGTTGGATGAGACAAGTTTTTTTTACACTGAGGGTGGTAGGTGCCTGGTACAGATACATTTTAAAAGATGTGAGGCAACCCATCTACATCACCCTCCCAGGCAGCGCATACCAGACCATCACCACTGTACAAAACTCTGGTGCAGCCACGCTTGGAGTATTGCGTACAGTTCTAGTAGCTGCATTATAAGAAGCTTGTGGAGGCATGGGAAAGGGTGCACAGGAGATTTACCAGGATGTTGCCTGGTATGGTGGGAAAGTCTTATGAGGAAAGGCTGGGGACATGAGGCTGTTTTCGTTAGAGGGAAGGTCAAGAGGTGACTTAATAGAGGCATACAAAATGATCCGAGGATTAGATAGGGTGGATAGCGAGAACCTTTTCTCTCGGATGGTGGTGGCTAGCATGAGGGGACATAGCTTTAAATTGAGGGCTGATAGATATAGGACTGATGTCAGAGGTAGGTTCTTTACTCAGAGGGTGGTAAGGGCATGGAATGCCCTGTCTGCAATAGTAGTGGAGTCACCAACATTAAGGGCATTTAAATGGTCATTGAATACATAGGGAATAGTACATTGGAATAGTGTAAATTAGATGGGCTTTAGATTGGTTTCACAGGTCGGCGCAACGTTGGGGGCCAAAAGGCCTGTACTGCGCTGTAATGTTCTATGTTCTACTGAACTCGCTGCTGGGGGAGGTAGTGAAAGCAGATACAATAGTGATTTTTAAGGGGCGTCTGGTCAAATACATGAATAGGATGGGAATAGAGGGATATGGTCCCTGAAAGGATAGGGGGTTTTAGTTCAGAGGGGCAGCATGGTCGGTGCAGGCTTGGAGGGCCAAAGGGCCTGTTCCTTGCTATCATTTTCTTTGTTTTTTATTCTTCAGGAGGGGAGGAATTCGTCAGGTAGAATGAAACATGGAATGGGAATAGTTAAAGCAAGTGATTTCAGTGGCATTTTTGGGGTGGGTGGAGCAAGTGTTATAGATCATAGAATCCCTACAGTTCAGACAAGGCCATTCGGCCCATCGAGTCTGCACTGACTCTGACAGAGAAACTTAACCAGGAGCTCACCCCTTACCCTATCCCCATAATCTCTCACATTTCCCATAGCTAATCCCCCTAATCTATACATTTTGGGACATGAAGGGTCAATTTCAGCATGGCCAATCCACCTAGCTATGTCTTTGGGCTGTGGGAGGAAAGGGGAGTACCCAGTGGAAATCCCCGGGGAGAATGTGCAGATTCCACACAGAGGGTCACCCAAGGCCCAAATCGAACCCATGCCCCTGGCGCTGTGAGGAAGCAGTGCTAACCACTGTGCTAGCATGCCACTCTGTGTTTTTGCCAGCTGCTGAAATGAAGATAGGGGCAGATAGAACATAGAACATAGAACATTACAGCGCGGAACAGGCCCTTCGGCCCACAATGTTGCGCCGACCAGTCTTATTTTTTAAAAAAAAACATTGACCCACTAATCTAAACCAATCCCTTTTCGTCCATAAACCTATCCACCAATCTCTTAAACGCCCCCAAACTAGGCGCATTTACAACTGCAGCAGGCAGGGCATTCCAGTCCCTCACCACCCTCTGGGTAAAGAACCTGCCCCTGACATCCGTCCTATAACTACCCCCCCTTAATTTAAAGCCATGCCCCCTCGTGCTAGCTTTCTCCATCCGAGGAAACAGGCTACCACCATCCACCCTATCTAAACCTCTAATCATCTTATATGTTTCCTGGTATGGTGCCTGGTATGGTGGGAAGATGATGTTCCCCATCCAGTATTTGAAACACTGCTTGCTTCTTAATAAGCACCACAGCATGACAGAAAAATGGAGATCCAAAGAGCTTAATGCAATGGGATATTTTTACCGGCACGATTTCTAGCAATTAAGGGAAAACGTTTTGGAGGCGAGAACACGCAAGGAGAGCTAGAAACAGAGAGGGAGGCTGAAAAATTGAAGAAAAATGTTGACCAATTTTGTGCCTGTGTCACGCTGCGCTTGAATTGAAGTTATGTCCGTAAATCCACAACCTGAGGTCCTGATGAGAACAGCTGCCTGCTCAGGTTGGAGAACCGATACGTTTATCCAGTAGGGGAAAATAAGCGAAGGAAGACAGTGCAGGCAAAGGTAAAGGTAATTTCTTCTGTTGACCCTCTACTTCCATCAGGTGAAACAAGTGGTCTTGAAAAAAACAAAACAGCTGCTAGGTGGAAGGGATTGTTCTCCTGGGGAGGCAAGCAATTAAAAGGAACAGCTTTGGAGAATCGAAGCTGTTCCTCGAAGAATCAGCCAACAGGCTGACATACTTGCTGTGCTACAGCATCTGTTATGACCTTCTCGGCAGAGCTATTTTTGAGGAACGATACAGATAAAATTCCACAGTAAAGATGAAACGGGAGTCTAGGGCGACACTGAATATCAACGAGTCAGGAAACATTGCCTGTTTAGGTTTTAAAACTTGATTTTGCTCAGAGGTTCCTTGGATATTTTCAGCAAATTCACGTTTTAATTGGTGCCCAAGATTACTGTTGACAGTTGACAACATTAATTCTGAACACACTGAGCCTTGGTTCCTCAGTCACTGCAGGATACTGAAGCAAGATTTTGTTCCTGATAATGATGAAGCCCACAATACATCTCATCACTTTTGCCACCTGCCAGGAACATGAGGTTGTTTCCACCACTCTCGCTGTTTAAATATCAGATTTAAATCACAAACATTCTCAATGTCTGCTCCCCCCCGTCCCACCCCAGTCGCCAGATTCTCAGAATCGCTGCAGCCCATTTTTGCATTGAACTCCTCATGGCAACAATTTGAAATCTAAATAATCACAAATATGTTTCCACATTTTCCAAAAAGGACCTCAAGTGCTTAGCTGCAAAGAAGTTGTGTTTTTCATTTTACTGTGCCATTTTCACAAGTGGCAAGGTGGCACTGTGGTGAGCACTGCTGCCTCACAGCGCCGGGGACACGGGTTCAAATCTAGCCTCGGGTCACTCTGCCTGTGTGGAGTTTGCACTTTCTCCCCATGTCTGCTTAGGTTTCCTCTGAGTGCTCCGGTTTCCTCATACAGTCCAAAGATATGCGGGCTAAGTGAATTGGCCGTGCTAAATTATCCCTTAGTGTCGGGAGACCAGTTTAGGGTAAATGCATGGGATTATGGGGACAGGACCTGGGTAGGATTGTGGTCGGTGCAGATCGATGGATCAAATGACCTCCTGCTGCACTCTGGGGTTCTGTAAATCCCCGAACAGGTGCCGCAGTGTGATTGGGGGATTTTCATAGTAACTTCATTGCAGTGTTAACGTAAGTCTACTTGTGATACTAATAAATAAACTTTAAACTTTCAGAAGTGTCAGCCATTCCATGTTACGGTCAGTCCTGCAATATTTGAAATCCTGTCATGTGCACTCAATATTATAATGTATACTTGATCCAGTCGACTACTTTGTCTCATTTAAAACACAGGAAAACGCGTGGAGTCCAAGTACTGTGAAATCACCGATGGTTACACTGCACGAAAACCGTGCTGCATCAATGGACAACTTGCAACATAACTACTTTTCAATAACTTCCATAAAACCAGTCATTTTGATTTTCAAAACCCCACTGTGCTAATAAATTGGCATGGAGTGCAAATGAACTCATTCTGTGTGAAATAGGATTAAATGGCTAATGTGTTTCCCAGCAACACACCTAGCAACATGGAATTCTTCCAATGAAATTTCCCTGCTAATACAATTTCGGTTATTAAAGAGCTCGGAGATTTCAAAGGAAAGCATAAGAAAAGACAAAAATTAATGAGTAATTGGAGCATGTAACCCAGCTTTCATAATCATTGCACGTCCACCATTCAAGGCATTTGTGCTTCTGATAATCAGAACACTATCTTTGTGCATTAGTAGAACCAACATAATTGATATCAATACAGTCAGGGTGAAGTAAATCTATATCGTCCTGAAGATTTGTCAATCTATCATGGAAAAATATAAGTCTTGGGAAGCCAACAGCGTTCAAGAAAATGCCTAGATATATTACAGTTTGCTAGGATTAGTATGCAGTGCGCGAGCAGTATACTGAGGGGTAACATTGTGTTCGAGGCCAAAAATCCAGTTCATGCTGAGGAGAGATCTGCAAGGAGAGGGGGCTATGCAATCTGGGGAGTATTATGCAAAGGGGAGCCGTAGGGGGTTTATTAGGAGACTCATTGGGACTGTCCTGATGCCCCGATGCCGGTGACCCATATTGGTATGAGAGGAGAACATGCCATCGATGACGGGGGGTGGTGCCAGAGGGATGGCGGAGTGGGAAAAGGTGTCCCAGCTCCCTGAGAGATTGGGGTGTTCTGTGCGATGGCGTCTCAAACACTCTGAAGCTGGCATCACCGGTGTGCTTCTGCACTGCCCACCTGCCAGTGCAAATCTCCAATCTGTCAGAAAAACTGTGAGAGAGTGGGAAGACTGCTGAACTCACCCAAAAAACCGGTGTGGAACACTCCCGCAGAATTTTTTTGGGAATATTGGAAGACATCATTATTTGAATGGGTGTAAACTGAAAGAGGCGGTATTTTGCGAGACCTTGGTATCCTTTGCAACAGTCGCTGAAAGTAAGCGCGCAGGTACAGCAGGCAGTAAAGAAAGCAAATGGTATGTTGGTCTTCATAGTAAGAGGATTTGAATATAGGGATAGAGATGTTTTGCTGCAATTGTATAGGGAGTTGGTGAGGCCCCACCTGGAGTACTGTGTGCGGTTTTGGTGTCTTTATCTGAGGAAGAATGCCCTTGCTATAGCGGGAGTACAGTGAAGGTTTCCCAGACAGATTCCTGGGATGGCAGGTCTGTTATATGCAGAGAGTCTAAATTGGTTAGGATTATATTCACTGGAGCTTAGAAGAGTGAGGTGTGATCTTATAGAAACTTAAAAAATTTTTTATAGGGTTAGATATGGTAGATTCAGAAAGAATGTTCCAATGGTGGGAGTCCTGAACTGGAGGTCATAATTTGTGGATAAGGGGTAAACCTTTTAGAATTGAGGTGGGGAAAAACTTCTTCATCTCGAAGGTGGTGAATGTGTGGAGTTCACTACTACAGAAAGTAGATGAGGCCAAAATATTGTGTGATTTCAAGAAGAAATTAGGTATAGCTCTTGGGACTAAAGAGATCAAGGGATGTGAGGGAAGGTGGGATCAGGATATTGAGTTCGATGATCAGCCTTAATCAAAATGAATGGTGAAGTAGGCTCAAAGCGCCAAGTTTCTGCTTCTAGCTTATATTGCGTCTGTGGTCTTTACTACAAAGAACATTTTAAGTAAGGATAAAACTTATTAACCGAATGTGGAACTTTATTCAGGGGATTCAACTGTTCATTTGCATTCAGCCATTATTCTTAAATTTAAAAAAAAATTCAACATTAAATTGTTTTTAAACTGAGAATACAGATAACATCAACCTGCAATAGTCTGGTCCATTGCTGTACTGACTGCTGCACAATTTTGGCAGCAATAACAGAATGTGTGCAGGTTGAGAAATAGATCCACATTAGCTCATTTGCAGATGCCATGCTTTTCACTCAGCTGACAAAAATATCAGCAATGCTGAATTTTAAAGTGAGATGTTCCCGTTTCCAGACTGTCTCAACAATTTTCAGTCCTCGTCCCCTGAGAGTACTGAATGTAATAAGGTGATGTTTCCCTGCCCACTGACTGTCTCTCACTCAGGTCTTGAAGAGCCCTAACAGCCAATGTGAACAGATAAACAGCTGAGGATGAATTTGTCTTCAGCCAACATCCCCACTTAGGCACTTTCACCAGGGTTTCTGGCTAATGATCAGGACATTGAATCCTGACAGACGTTTTCCTCCCTATTACTAGAGCATTAAGGCCAACAGTTTATAAGTTCTTGAAAACTGACATCAGCTATCTCAGTACCAATGGGAAATTGAATCTACGATCTCTTTTGTCTTTACAGGTCAGCAAGGCACTGGGTATAATTGCTCGGCTGTACAAGTTCTGGGATGTAACTCATTTCTGGGGAAACGAGAATCCTATTCAGGGACATCACGGCCACCAAAGCTTAAATGGCATAATTCTACCAATTCTGCACATTGAGAACTGGCAATGCGAAGACAGCTCTTAACTAGAACTCAAGTGTCGATAGAGTTCTCGTAATGATGCTATAATGAACCAGATGGCCAGGACTGAGGTTTTCCTCCTCCACTGTGACTGCTAAAGATTTTCTTTACTAGCACTTCCCTGAGGGGAAAGAAAACAGTAAAACGGGGTAATAAGAATACTCGTATGAATATGGAACACCAGTAAAACAGGGAAATCAGAACACTGTCCAAATATGAGGCCAAATTTATTTTTCCCACAAGGTTGCTGTGTCTGCTAAATGTGGGGGAAATATCAGGACTAATTAGGATTTGTTTAAAACCAGGAGTTCCTGATATAAACAAGCAGGTCACATGATGCTAATCAAGTTGGTTGGGAACTGCAGTCCATTGTATCCTGTTGGTTTCATCCATGCATCATCTTTTAACAATAAGTGTAACAGACATTGTGTATTGTAAGTGTGGGAGTCTGATCATTGACAATGCTCCTGGTAGATTCTGTTTAATTTCACACCTTTCCAGGCCAATAATTATTTTGTTTTATTCTTTCATGCGAGGTGGGCAGAGTTGACAAGGCCAACGTTTGGTGCCCATTCCAAACTGTCCTTGGACCGAGTGCCTTACTTGGCCATTTCAATCAAGAGTCAAAAACATTGCTGTGTGTCTGGAGTCAGGGCAACTCAGTGGCTCAGTAAGTTAGCACTGCTGCCTCACAGTGCCAGGGACCCAGGTTCAATTCCGGCCTTGGGTGACTGTCTGTGTGGAGTTGCACGTTTGCCCCGTGTCTGCATGTTTCCTCTACGTGCTGCGATTCCCTCTCTCATATGCAGATTAGGTGGATTGGCCATTCTCAATTGCCCCTTGGTGTTCCAAGATGTGTGGGTGAGGGTGATTAGTAAGGTGAAAAAGTGGGGTGATGGGGATGGGGCCTGGGCTAAGATGCTCTATCAGGGAGTCAGTGCAGACTCGATGGGCCTCCTTTCTTAACTGTAGGGACTCTATGATTTTATGATATGAAGACCAGACCAGGTAAGGATGGCAGATTTCCTTCCCTAAAGGCATTAGTAATAGGTTTTTACAACAATCCATCGTAATTTTCGGAATGGGAAATACTCGCTGTTGGAGGGGGCTCTTCAGGCATTGACATCAAGAAACATTGGCTGCAATTTTCAGTTCTTCATTCCGGATTTTTTAATTCCAGCTTTTTTGTTGATTGAATTTTAAATTCCACGAGCTGACATGGTGGGGTTTGAACCCTTCACCCCACAGCATTACCGCAGACTAACCCTGTGGCATTACCACCATGCCACCACATTCACTTTCTAGATCCATTGGTAAAGGTGCATGAAGTTGTGGAGACTCCACAAAAAGCCAGCCTTGCTGTAGGAAATGTGAAAATCCTCACATCCATCACGCAGATGGAGAGACAAAACTAATGACAAAGTCTCCATTTTCAAGTTGCATTTGTTGAAGATTAAAATTTTGAAAGTGCAGGTTCTCGGAAAGCAACACTGGAAGGTTTGACGCCAGAGGGAACTCTTGTGAATGTCAGACTTCTGCAGAACAGTGCACACAGTAATTATCAGTTGCTACTTGGCTATTGTAATATGTGAAAAGAATAGATACATCCTGCTTCAAGTCCATACATCTGTGTGTCTCCTGTTCATATATTTGTAGGAAATTTAAGAAAGTTTGTCTAATGAGCTTCAATTAATACGGCACATAGCCTTGCTGCTAAAGGAATACCGGGTCTGTACATTGTTCGGCAATTTGTTCAGACAGAAGCTCACAACCATGGCAATAATTCATTGTGGACTCCTGCTGGTTAGCACTCGAGTAGTTAACCTCTTCCACCTCAAATGTTCATCTCAAAATGAAGCCAATAAAAATTTCTGACAAAATCATAGCATCCCTACAGTGCAGAAGGAGGCCATTTGGCCCACTGAGTTTGCACCAACCACAATCCCACCAGAGCCTATCTCCATTAACCTACACATTTACCCTGATGATTCCCCTGACACTAAGGGTCAATTTAGCATGGCCAATCCACGTAATCTGCACATCTTTGGACTGTGGGAGGAAACCAGATCACCTGGAGGAAACCCATACAGACACGGGAGAGGCGGGGGGACACGCAAATACTACACAGTGGCCCAAGCCAGGAATTGAACCCAGGTCCCTGGCACTGTGAGGCAGCAGTGCTAATCACTATGCCACCGTAGCAAAATCACACAGAATATTTGAAATAGACTGACTAATTTTGCTGCAAATGTTTCACTTTGGGTCTGCTTTAGCTGGCGGGCCTTCCCCTGAATTTTAACGTACAGATGGAAAGATAGGGTAGTGTCCACAACTCCATGGACCTTTAACAATGACAGGCAGAACACGGATCTGGAAGGTGGAGATGGTGGCATGGTGGTAATGTCACAGGGTTAGCCTGGGCTAATGCTGTGGGGACAACGGTTCAAATCCCACCATTCCCCACTCATGGATTTTAAAATTCAATTAACAAAGATCCAGACTTTAAAACCGTACTAGCAATCAGAAAACCATTAAATTATGCCGTAAAATCCTATTAGGTTTCTCAGGTGTGACGTCAAGGAAATCTTCCATCCTTACCTGGTCTCACCTGTGTGTGACTGCAGACCTACAGCACTGTGGTTGATTCTCGACTGCCCTTTACTGTAGCCTAGTAAATCATTGGGTTCAATTAGACCACTATGAAGTCTAAAAAAACTGAGCAGAGGGCCTGGTATTGACTAAGGCACAATAAGAGAGGACAATGGGTAAACCAAGCCCTGCTGACTCTTCATGGTCCTCCTTAACTAACATATGAAGGCTTGTGCCAATATTGGGGAGCTGTCCCACAGACTAGACTAGACTAGACAAGACACAGCCTGACATGGTCACACTCACCAAATCATACCTGACAGACAGTGCAAAGCAGTGCAAATGGTTCATACAATTTTTGTTTAACCCTTGTTTCTAAAAATCTGCTTCAATGCTCTTTCAAAAAGCTGACCTTCCTTTGTGGTTTCCTTGTCCTTAACTTACAACTTTCTCCAGTTTCTCCCTAGCATGCCCCCAGCCACCTGCCCCACCCCTATATGCTCTCTTGGAGCAGGCAGGTAAGTGGAACTGAACCACTATCAGATCAGCCATGATCTTACTAAATGGCAGGGCAGGCTTGAGGGACTCGATGGCCTATTCCTGCTCCCATTTCTTATGTTCTGAACTCACCGTACCCAAGAGACTCACCTTACCTCCTCTCCATCCTATTTCCACTAGACTTGACTTCCGTCATTCCACCTTAGCTGATAATGTTGAAAGCTCTCTCTTGTAGTCTTACCCGAGCGTTCGGTTTACTCACAACAGCACTCTCCTCAAAAAAAAACCCCTTGATCCTTCTGTCCTCCACTGTCTCTTTAATCATTAGATTGTTTGGAAGAGATCCAGTAATGGGGGAGTAGAGATTTCCCCCAATTAAATATTGGGAAGACTGAGAATTTTTCGGTGGTGCTTGCCCAAGTTCCGTTGCACTGAAAGCATCCCTCTTTCTGGCAATTGTCCAAAGGCTGAATCAGACCATTTGTTACTTTGGTGTCACATTTGACCCAGAGTTAAGCTCACGTACTCTCACCATAGTGAAGATTGCCTATTTCCAGCTCTGTAACAATGCACAACTCCTCCCTACCTCAGCTCATCCATTGTTTAAAACTTACAGGAAGACAATAGCCTAGTGGTATTATTGCTAGACTATTAATCCTGAAACTCAGCTAATGTTCTGGGAACCCCAGTTTGTATCCTGCCACAGCGGATGGTGGAATTTGAATTCAATAAAAAAAGCAACAAAAAATATCTGGAATTAAGAATCTTCTGATAAACATAAAACATTGTAAATTAATGGAAAAACCCATCTGGTTCTCTCATGTCCTTTAGGGAAGGAAATGTGCCATCTTTATCTAGTCTGGCCTAGATGTGACTCTGGAGCCACAGCAATGTGGTTGACTCTCAAGTGCCCTCTGAACAAGAGCAACGAGGGATGGACAACAAATGTTGGCCAGCCAGCGATGCCCATGTCCCACAAATTAATAAAACAAAACCTCGTCCAAACATGTGATACTTCCAGACTTGGCTACACCAAAGTATTCCTGGTTGGGCTCTCTCATTTTACACAGCAAGAGTCATCAAATACTATGTGGCCTGTGTCTTTACTCACACACTGTCTTCTTCACCCAATCTCATTGGATCTCCTGATTAAGTAATGCATCAATCTTAATATCCTGATTGTTCTTCTCAAATCAATGCATAGGTTGTCCCCTCTCTATATTGGGTATCTCCTTCAGCCCTACAGCTTTCCAAGGTACAAGTTCTCAACCAATTCTGACCTGTGGAATGTCCAGTTTTAATTAATCCAAAACTGATGATTGTGCCTTCAGTTACTGAGGCCTTAAACTCTGGAATTCCTTTCATAAACCTCAACGTCTCCTTTTAAGTTGCTCCTGAAAGCTTATCTTTTTTCTAATGAGGTTTTTGGACAGCTTCCCTAACATTTCCTCATATTTCCTTGAGCAGACATCACAGGAAATGGCTTGATCTTCCCAAAATTTAATTGGAAAAAATTTCAGTTCATCCAGTGCCAGATGCCAGATAGCAATCTGATGATTTAAGAGACGCTGAAGAACAGAAGGATCAAGAGATTTTTTTTTGAGGAGAGGGGGGTAATGACAGCAATGTCAAATTTTGTTTGATAACACTCTAGAAAAGCATATTTTACCATGTGAAAGGGAAGATTCTGTAAGTTGAAACTGAAGGAGGTAAAAGGAGAACAAAGGAAAGATAGACTGCCCACAGAATCCTACTGGGTAGTGAGTGGCCCTAAGATGGAGCATGGCAGGAGGAGAACATGCACAAAATCTGCAAATTATGGGACAGAGTCCTACCAGCAGAGTCCTGGGACAGAAGAGAGTGGAGTCAGATACCACAGGATCCTGACAGTACAGAAAAAGGCCATTTGGCCCATTCAGCCTGCATCGACCCTCTGAAAGAGCATCTGACTCAGACCCGCTCAGCTCCTCCCCCCATTCTTATCGAAGCTAATCTCCCTAACCCACACATCCTATGACACGAAGAGGCAACTTAGCATGGCCAATGAGCTTAACCCACACATCTTTGGAGGAAACCAGAGCATCCAGAGGAAACTCATGCAGACATGGGGAGAATGTGCAAACTCCACATAGACAGTGACCTGAGATCGGAATTGAACTCGGATCCCTGGCGCTGTGAGGCGGCAGTGCTAACCACTGTGCCAGTGTGCTGACCATCGCGGAACATACGGGACAGTTCATCACCCTGATTGGATTGGGTGTGGAGAAATGGGTGCTTGCGTGGGGGGAGTTGAAAAGAAAGTAAGATGAAATAAAATCTCGTTCTTTGGTCTACTTTTTGCTCCCTGAAAATCTTGTTGTGCTTAAATAGTTGTTTACAAGATTTTATATTGAGATTTCCTTACCTGCCTTAACACTGCAGAAAAAGTTCCCTTTATACTTTAAACTGAGACTTTCTTAAACTGTTTAACTACATCAACACGGTGGCACAATGGTTACCACTGCTGCCTCACACTCCAGAGACCCAGGTTCGATTCTGGCCTTGGGTGGCTCTGTGGAGTTTGTCCGTTCTCCCTGTGTCCGCGTGGATTTCCTCCGAGTGCACCAATTTCCTTCCACAGTCCAAAGATGTGCAGATTAGATGGATTGACCTTCTTAAATTGTCCCCTTAGTATCCAAACATGTGCAGGTTGGGTGGATTGGCCATGTGAATTGCACCGGTTTGTGGGAACAGAGCAGAGGGGAGGGGCTGGGTAGGGTGCTCTTTCACAGAGTCAATGCAGACTTTATGGGCCGAATGGTCTCTTTCTGCACTCTAACACTCACTTGTCATGCATCATCCTCATACACTGTAGCTGCTCTACAATTACTCTGTGATGTCCACCATCTAAATATACCTAGACTGACCCTTCATTCTACTTTCCTCTATTTTGCACCCCCTCCAAAGAGATCTCTGTGGTTTTCAGTTTTGATCAAATGGCTGAAATACTGATTTTCTTCTTTCTGGGTGTCATTGTTTGGAAAGTTCTTTTTGTTCTTGCAAATTCAACTTGCTCTTCATTGGACTGGTCTCATGGTCTGAACATGAAATTTTTAGCATGCATCCTAGGGCCCGCGTTTCAATGATATCAATTTTCTTCCACAGGTCATTATTTACTATCTAAGTTTCTGAGGCATTCAAGAAAACAAACAGAATGTAGCATCCAACAAGTTTTTTCTTTGCTTGTTACAAGCTTGAGTTTTGTTTTTTGACAAAGCGTTCATCTTCACACAGTTACTTCTGGATATCTCTAACTTTCTTATTAACTCCTGCATCACATCTGCCACCTTCCATGGACAAGTCTATTTGTTCCAATGTGATACCATTTAGGTTTAAGTGCGTTTATTTATTCGTGTCACAAGTAGGCTTATATTAACACTGCAATCAAGTTAGAATGAAAATCCCCTAGTCACCACAATACGGCACCTGTTTGGGTACACTGAGGGAGAATTTAGCATGGCTATTGCAGTCTTTTGGACTGTGGAAGGAATCCGGAGCACCTGGCGGCCACGCTGCCATGGGGAGAATGTGCCAACGTTGATGCAAGCCGGGGATCAAACATGTGTCCCTGGCATTCTGAGGTATCAATGCCAACCACTATAGTACCATGCCACCCAATGGTCCAACAAACAAAAGTGGGACTGAGGGAAAGGGGTGGGGTGGGGGAGGAATGGCTACTGAAAATATAATTTGAAAACCTATTCCTGAGGCAATGAGATGAAAACCATCAAGCAGCTGGCTTTCAGTAAGTGCCATCAGACCTAGGAGAATGAACCCTGCTAGGAGGAGGCAGGAAGAATCAGAAATATAAGAAGAAATTTGAATATTTTAACCATTGGCCATATTAGAAATAGTGGCAGGAGAAATGTGCTTGACAACAGCAATTGTGAACATAGTGAAAGGCTTTTAGAATTCCTGCTGTGCAAAAGGACTCAGAAGTCTCACAACACCACGCTAAAGTCCAATAGGTTTAACTGATAGCACAAGCCACAAGCTTTCGGAGCACTGCCCCTTCATCAGGTGAGTGGGAGTTGTGTTCACAAACATGGCATATATACACACAAACTCAATTTACAAGATAATGTCTATCTACATCCTGTTTGCGAACACAACTCCCACTCACCTGATGAAGGGACAGTGCTCCGAAAGTTTGTGACTTGTGCTACCAAATAAACCTGTTGGACTTTAACCTGGTGTTGTGAGACATCTTACTGTGCTTACCCCAGTCCAACGCCGGCACCTCCACATCGCGCAAAAAGAGGCCATTCGGCCCACTGAGCCTGCACCGGTAATTATTCCACAAAGGCCCTATCCCCATATTTATCCTGCTAGTCCCCCTCACACTAAGGGGCAATTTAGCATGGCCAATCCCCATACACCTTTGTACTGTGGGGGGAAACCACAGCACCTGGAAGAAACCCACGCAGACATGGGGAGAACGTGCAAATTCTACACAGACAGTGACCCAAGCCGGGAATTGAACCCAGGTCCCTGGCACCGTGAGATAGCAGTGCTAACCACTGTGCCACCCTGCAAGGGGGCATTTATTTTTTAAAAAATGACTTGGATTCAGAAAACAAATCATAATACACTGCTGACATTAAATAACGTAGTGTGGAAAACCGTGTTGAGGTTTGTAATGGAATGCTGTCGGATATAGAAAAGCCTTCGGGATGAAGGGATAAATAGCAAATGCAGCTTATTGTAGAGCAGTGGATTAGAGGATCAGACGTACTTTAGTATTCAACAATATTAATCATTAAAGGTGGTGGTACAAGTAGATTACACCAGAAAGAAAACAAGAGAAATCTTTGATTTGGTATTAGGAATGCAAAGAAGTGGTGTTGAACTTCTGCAATATCTTATTTCAAGTGCAGTTGGAACAACAGTTCTAGGCACCCACATTAAAGAAGCCACATTCAGACAAATAAAATGGAGCAGCAGAGATTTCACTGGAATATCACCAGAGGGTTGACAGATTTTCAAATTTAAGGCTACTTTTGGTGGAACTCTCTCTTCCAAGCCTTCAATTTGATGGAGGGTTCCCAAAGGGAAAGAGTGAGAGATTGTTTCGCAAAATGCTAATGAGAAGGCATACATTGAAATAGAGTTCTTAAAATAAAGCATTAAGGGGAGGTGGCAAACTTTTTTTTAATACAAAAGGCAACTCCAACTATAACAAATTATTTTTGAAACAGAGCATGGTTCAAATGGAATAAGGCTTTGCGGCTCAAATGAACTAAGTGACCATTACAAACTTGGCATCTCTAAGAAGTCTCACAACACCAGGTTAAAGTCCAACAGGTTTATTTGGTAGCACAAGCTTTCGGAGCACTGCCCCTTCATCCACTCACTTGATGAAGGGGCAGCGCTCCTGAAAGCTCGTGATACTAAATAAACCTGCTGGACTTTAACCTGGTGTCATGAGACTACTTACTGTGCCCACCCCAACGCCGACATCTCTACATCAAACTTGACAGTCTATTCCCTTCCTTGAATTTTCCATAAATTTTAGCACGAGGAAACTGCTGTGAAATTTACAAAGCCAACATTATTGTAATGTTCTGATGTCCCTGCCCCGAGCCCTGAAATTGAACCAGCTTAAGAAAAAGGCTGAATTTCAAGTAACATCGCTGTAATGGATTTCCACGCATTAGACATTAAATTTATTGTTAACTTGCTATTTATACAGCAGTAACATTTAAAAGTGGAGGCATGTCACTGACGGAGAGCAGCCACTTTACATCTGGAGAAACACTACTCTATTGTTACCAAGTTAGAGTGTTATACAGTTGGTTACAGTACACAGGAATGTAGGAACATCAGACCCACAAGATTTGGAAGAGTTTGCACAAATTGTTTTTCCAGCGATCGATCTCCCGGGAGCTCTGAAATTGTCTGATTGATATAGAGTGGCGGGCACTTATCATACAAAGATGGTGAGAAAGGCAATTTAAGGATAATACCACAGAGCATGTAGCTAACCAACAGAAACGTTGTGAGGAATTTCCACCATCATCGAACTCCTGGCTGCCTCCTGGGCATCAGGAATAGGGCAATATGAGTGGAGACGATTCATGTTGAGAAATGAGAGGTGGCGATGCGCATTGGAATTGATGACGTACTGAAGAACAGAATGCAGGACTTGCCACAAAGTTTGGGGGCTTGGGGATTAAATTAAAAACTAGGTTCTCAATGTAGCAAACTTATTATTAACCCCAGAGTCATAGGTTACTTTAGTTAAGCAGCAGATGCGTTTTACAGATGGGGTGGGCTTCAACTGAAGGGAACTGATACGAGAAATTCCTTGCAGAAATGATAAGTTGAACAGTTGATTTGATTTGATTTGATTTATTGTCACAAGTATTGGGAAACAGTCAAAATTGTTTCTTGTGCAAAGCATACTGTTCATTGAATACATTGGGGAGAAGGAAAGGTGGGGGTACAGAATGTATTGTTACAGTCATAGCTAGGGTGCAGAGAAAGATCAGCTTAATATATGGTAGGTCTATTCAAAAGTCTGATGGCAGAAGGGAAAAAGCTGTTCTTGAGTCATTTGGTTATTTGTTCTCAGACTTTTGTATCTTTTTCCCCAAAGGAAGAAGGTGGAGAAGAATATGGAGTTGGGAGACAAGAGAATCATTGAAGTGGTGTGGGTAAAATCTTAATAGTGCTAGTGCAAGCAGAGTGATGGGTCAAAGCAATTTCATAGAATCATGGAATCCCTACAGTGCAGAAAGACGCCATTTGGCCAATCTAGCCTGCACTGACAGCCATTCCACCCAGGCCCTATCCCAGTTAGCCCACGTATTTATCTATTAGTCCCCCTGAACTACACATCCTGGGACACCAAGTGACAATTCAGCATGGCCAATCAACCTAACCTGCACATCTTTGTACCATGGGAGGAAACCCTCATAGACATGGGGAGAACATGCAAACAGTATATGTTTGGCGATATGGAGAGATGCACCTTAGGAAAACAGGAACAAGAAGTCGAGACAGAAGAGGAGGAGCTTACTGTCATGAAAGAAAAATTTTAAAATTGACAGTTTTTTAAAAACTTGATATGAAAGATTAATGAAGGATCTAGTCAAGACTTCAAAGATTGTGAAATTGATTGGTTGGCAAATTGGTGACAAGAAGTTTTTTCCGAAGTTGCTTTAACTTTTATGTTCATGCATGATTTCAACAACCTGTCTGTATCTTAATATAAGGGGTGCAAAGTATGGCTTTAGGAATAAATGTCACTTTGTTTGGGCTGTATGTTTCAGTAGGAGAACACAATGAGGCAGAAAACGCCTTTCTCACTGGATTTAATTTTGCATTATCTGTTGAAATATTGAATATATTTGCATGATCTCCTCTCCCCAGTATTTTCTTGCTCCCGCCACATAAAACATATTCCCAATGATAAATAAAATTGGAAGTTGATCTGCACCCAAGCCCGGGATCAAAGATACCAAAGGTAACTGTACATTAAACAGAATACTCCACTCACCTGTGCAAGGCAGGATAGGCTTTCCAGTTACAATGCTGTTTTTCCCCTCAAGCTTAATAATAGATGAACAATTCACTTTTGATTTCTAACTGATTTCCAGCTTACTATAATCTTTACCATGGGGAAATCAATGGACTTGTGGTAGACTATTAATCCAGAAACTCAGCAAATGTTCTGGGGACCTGGGTTCAAATCCTGCTGCGGCTGACGGTGAGATTTGAATTCAATGAAAAATATCTGGAATTAAGGATCTACTGATGACCATGAAACCATTGTCGATTGTCGGAAAAACCCATCAACTTCATTAACATCCTTTAGGGAAGGAAATCTGCTGCCATTACCCAGTCTGGCCTACATGTTTCTCCAGAGCCACAGCAACATGGTTGACTCTCAATGCCCTTGGACAAATAGGGATGGGGCAATAAATGCTGGCCACAAAGCGATTCCCATGTTCCACGAATGAATAATAATAAAAAAGGTCAACATCTGGGTCCTATATGTGAAAGTAAACCAAAATCCTGCCATGAATGCTGAGCTGCTTCCTCCGACAAGCCAAAAGATGGGACACCGTCATGTCAATAGTCAACTATTCAGATTTTAATAAAGAGCTTCAAGTTATTTGATGGATGCCATCCAGAATGCAGAAACCCAATATGAGTGATAGCAAGAACAATTAAAATTGGAACAATTAGGAATCCTGGACATTGGGACTACCCAACCACAGATTAACCTCTCATTTGACCAACTATTATTATTCCAGAATTGGAATGCAAGAGAGAGAAGTTAGAGGAAAGGAGCAATTCAGTTTTTACGATCACAATAATTATTTTGTCTCCTGCCATAATTTTGGGGGAACATTAATGGAAATCCAACAGAAATATCATAAACAGTTGTTTGAACTGTTCCCCTGATGTTTCCATTTAGAATCCCTCATTAACTTTAGCCAAAGGTCAAGGAATTCAAAGCCATGTTTACTCTCTGATTTTCTCCCACAGTTCAAAGATGTGTAGATGAGGTAGGCTGGCTACACTAAATTGCCCCTGAGTGTCCAAAGATGTGTAGGTTAGGAGAATTAGCCATGGTAAATGCATGGGGTTACAGGGGGTGGGGGTGCCTAGGTAAGATGCTCTTTCGGAGAGTTGGTGCAGGCTCCGGAGACAAATGGTCTCCTTCTGCATTGTAGGCATTCTGTGGATGGGGTTTGTCCAAGTTTATACCTGAGGCATTAAAAAGCAAATTGAGCAAGGGGCTTCCAGTACAGCATCCTTAGTTTTAAATTGAACAGCAGCATGATGGCACAATGGTTAGCACAGCTAACCTCACTACACTAGGGACCTGGGTTCAATTCCTGCCTTGGGTGACCACCTGTGTGGAGTTTGCACATTCTCCCCATGTCTGCGTGGGTTTCCTCCAGGTTTCCCCTCTCAGTTCAGAAGATGTACAGGTTAGGTGGATTGGTGGGGTCAAAACGTGGGGTTACAGGTACAGGGTAAGCTGCTCCTTGAGAGACTTGATGGGCCAACTGGCCTGCTACTGCACTGTAGGGATTCTATGATAAAACTAAACGTATTGAGGTACTCCTCCAACCAAAGTCTGGGAGATATTACATTACGTACAGAAATGATGCATTTTTTATGGGAATCAATTCAATATTAAATTTGGACAAGGGAGCGATAGAAAACCTAAAGTGAAGAAATACTTCAAAATATTTTTTAAAAATTCCTCCATTCAAGCTTCGGCCAGAGATCAAATAGAGGTGCTCAATTCCGAGATGTGGAAAATTTTCCCCGATCAACAGGTGAATCAATATCAGATGAAATCAACATCTAATCCATGTGACAAGGATATAACAAAACTGGGAACTCTGAAGCTATGGTAGCGCTGAAATCAATTCCAAAGATTATAGCAGCCTTTATACAAACAGAAACCTGCTCAGGCCCTTTATAATGATAAATTATTGTCCTCAGCAAACAGGAAATATTTACTCTGAAAACTGTGTAGATGAAAAATGCACTAATTCTAAGATCAATAATCATAGAAATTAGCATTTGTCATCAAATAGAAAAAATTGGCATCAAGTCTGTGGTCCTCAAGCACTAACCATTTAGATCCTGCATTATCCCTGCACTTTCAGAAAAGTGCAATTCTTAGTACAGAATAATTAAGTTTCAGTTCATTTATTAGTGTCACAAGTAGGCTGACATTAACACTGCAATGAAGTTACTGAGAAAATCCCAGAGTCGCCACACTCTGGTGCCTGCCCAGCTCTCCTGAGAGAGAATTCAGCATGGTCGATGCACCTAACCAACACGTCTTTCGGACTGTGGGAGGAAACCAGAATACCTGGAAGAAACCCACGCAGACACGGGGAGAATGTGCTGATTCTACACAGAAAGTGACCCAAGCCGGGAATCGAACCTGGGTTCCTGGCAGTGCGAGACCGTGGTGCTAACCACTGTGCCACCATACGAAAAAAGCAGTAGAAATACAAGTTTTAAAAATCTAGATTTTGGTTCAAGCTCTAACCACTTAGATCCTGCATTATCCCAGCACTTTAGAATACTTAGTATAGAATAGTTATGCAAATGTACGCCTTAAAGCTCTAAATTTCATCAACTAGAACAAGTGAACCAAAGAGAGTTTTGTTTGTTGTCTCATCCAATTAAAATATCCTTTTGGCTGGTGAAGATTTCCATTTGTGGGCCAAAGGACTATCAGAATCCCGTGATTCATTGTGGAGCGAGAAGCTTTCAAGGACCATATGTTAACGACTTTCCTTGTCAGCAGACTTGCTGTGCAGCAGATTCTTGTTTTCAAAATAGCACACAGCAAAATCACTCCGACAATCTGGTGGCTGTTGATAACATAGTGCTGGATAAGCAGCAAGGACTGTGCAGCCTATCACGCATTTGACATCAAGTCTGGTGTTTCAATCCAGAGGAGTTCTTTAAAAGAAAAGCCTTTTGAAACATAATGCATTATAATGCGGTGTCAAAGACGCTGGGCTTGGAATGAGGACCCAGCATTGGGCCTATATCCTGCACTAAGGTCAGGCAGCATGTTACACAACACGACTATTGTGATTGCAGTGCATGTAGATAGGTCACATGTTGAATTGGGGCAATTTGTCAAATGTCACCCGCTGTGCGGAGTCGTTAGCAAGCATGGGAAATAATCTGGAGATGGATCAGGAATAAAAATGTGGCTGCTGGATGAGTGAAATATTTCAATGGAGGTCAGTGCCGATAAGAAAGAATTACACCAGGAATAAAAAAAAAGTTTATTTTTAATAAGGATCAGGCAAGAAATTGCCTTAGGTGCTAATTTGAAAAATTGGATTTTGACAGCTTGCGCATATGGATTCAGCTTGTGTGAAATTGGATCTGTATTCATGTGTTCTTCAGAGTGTTGATCCCGTGGATCACATCTCTCAGAGAATTAACATTTCAACCTTGAACAGCCATTTTGAGGGAGATACTGATTTTTAAAAATCAAAACAAGTTTTATCACCAGAAAAGGATGGAAAATCTCAGCAGGTCCGACAGCATCTGAGGAGAGAGAATACAGCCAACATTTTGAGTCTGGATGACTCGATCTGAGAGCTGCTCTGATGAAGGGTCATTTGACTCAAAACATTGGCTCTATTCTCTCTCCACAGATGCTGTCAGACCTGCTGAGATTTTCCAACATTTTCTGTTTTTGTTTCAGATTCCAGCCTATTTTGCTTCCATTTTATTATAATTCTTTATCAAGTCCTTCGATCAATTCAAGTCATTTATTCATACGCTCAAGCTTAAAGGAATACTTCAACTTTTATGAACCAAATCAGTATTTTCTTTTCTCTACCCATAGAGACAGTTGTTCAAGGGGTTGATTTTGAGGAAGGAATGGCGCATTAAAAGTCGTCCTAACTTGCTTGTTCAGTAAGTGTTGGACTGAAATGACTCTATAGATAGTCTTTCTTGAAGTCATGTTGGCCTGGATATTAATGTTATTGAGTTGAAAAGGTTTTTGTTTACAGTTTGCCAGATCTAATATCCCAGTTGGATGGAAGAGAACCTGCGTAATATCGATTAAAACTCAGAACATTAAAAGAAAAAACTGAAATCATTACAAAGGAAAGCAAGAGTAAGAAGCGTATATGTTTTACAGCGGGACTCAAGAACCCAGTCATGAAGCTAACAGACACAGCATACATCAGAATTCAACTTCTCAAAGGACGAGACGATGGTGTGAATAAAATAATAAAAAGGCACAATAGCTGAGTGGCCTGCATCATTCCAGGAATGTTTTCCACTTGACAAAGGTTGGTTCCTTATATTGCATTTGAATAAAACAGTGAGACAATTAACAGCCTGTGTGTATACTTTATAAAGCTCTCCCATGCATTGAAAAGATTATCAGTTTATTCTAATGGATTTCATTAAAAACAAGTCATCCTGTAAAAGAATACATAACACAGTTCCGTTAAATACACTACATATAAATCACTAACTCTTCATCTCTGCAGGCATGCTTAAACTGGAGCTAAAAGAGATTTAAAGTGCATTTTGTGAAGTGCTCTGTAAAAATGTAATTATTTATTCAATTTATGAGCTTATGCAACAAAAATTTAACATTCAGGATTTAATTTTACTGAAAATCAGTCTGTGCCTGCAAAAGGCAGCTATGAATATCCCCACAAGAGATAGCAACCGTACTCAAGAGGCATAAAAAATGGCACTACAGTGCAGTTTCTGTCAGATACTAGTGTGTAAACTTCTTCCTCTCAAACCCTGTTAAGATGCATGTGAGGGATGAAAGAAGATGTCCTATACTTGGGATGAAGTGTTAAGCATCCTTTTCCCAGTCATTCAGCCCTGTTCCACTGTGGTCTAAGCCTACACACTCCTGAAAATTTCAGTTCAATCTATCCTACGTGATAACCAGGCAGGTACCTACCAAAAAGGAGAACACTTGTATTTGAGGTGCCAAGTTTGTTCATTGCCACACAGGTATAGTTTCCGTAATCCTCTTCCGAGACATTAAAAAACGTAAGCACGGACCTGTCCTCGTTGCTCTTGATTTGAATACCATTGAATCCATTAAGGAGCCTGAAAAGTACAAAATGAATCAATTAAGTTGACTTTTTCCAATAAGCCTAACCTATATTACAGCAGCGTATTTGTGATTAATTTCCTTAACCTCTGCATTATAGCTAATGGAATGAATTCAACCAGTGCTTCTGAATTGGAACATGGGATTGAAAATAAAATAACCAGTGCCCCTGTTCAGGATTGTTAAGAGCCTTCTATTAAAAAGCATTTTCCTTGCGTATTTTCTGATCTAGTTTTAAATTAAGCACATTGGTTTGAATACTCAAAGCAACAGAAGCTCCTTGAACTGGGACTGTAAAACCTCAGGTTGTAAAAGGCACTGCACTTCAGTGTACAGACTGTTGTGCACCAAACAGTTTAGCCTCATTGCACTGTTAACACATACAGACAAGCTTCTTGGACTTTCAGTACATGTTTGAGAACAATAATAAAGGAAAGTCAACTCCCTGGGGTGGTCTTAGCTCAGATGTTTTAACTTGTTCATCTTTTCTTACTACTGTTTTTTCATTTTCAAACCAGTTCAGTGGTGATGTTTGTTCTTGGATTTTGGTTTCCTCAGGGGAAATTAGAAAGAACCACAACATCTCAGATATAACTGACTGGCAGATGTCAAGCAACTGGAAGGCAGAATGACATAGACGAGACAGAAGATCATAGATGACAAAGCACTGCTAATTTTATTTAAAAGAAAAAGCAGTCTATATTCACACCAAAGATAGACCAAGGACGGTGTCTGGTTTGGTTAGGTTTCTCGGCTCCTCATTTTAGAGTAATATATTTTTGTGTAAAAAGTTTTTCCTACACCACCTGATTAGTCATAATTTGGCGAAGCTACTTTGAGGTAACCTAAGGGTCATCTCCCATCGTACATCACCATCCACGAATATCCAACTATTTGCATGCGAGGCTGATGCATGACAAAATGTGCAAGACACATCCAACTATTTGCATGTTAGGCTTAAGGGTGTGACACACATGACTGTAATTTCTGATCGATATCATTTTTGTTGCTAGTTAACAACCCTTTCTATCTCCATATCGAGACATAGACACATATTCTTCTCCACCGAGCCAGGAACAAGCACGGCCCTCATTATTCCAACAGGGCTATGACAACCGACATGCCGACCATGCTATTTTTGAATTATGAAAATAACTAAGCAAATTACATGAACCAGCTTTTATGGTCACTGTGTGGATGCGATTTGTAAATTTTCCACTGAAGGCAAGAAACATATCTCTTTTGCTGACCTTCTTTGATCAACAGAAAGAAAATAATGGAAAAGTCTGTGTTGACAGAATAATTAATCTTTAATATCCTAAGATTACTTAAATTCCTATAGCCTCTACATTTACCATTTTGCAATGATCTGGGAAGTACAATAATTACACAATTTAGCATTTAATGACACATCTTGGCAGGTTTAAATGCATCGCCAAACATCATCTCCTTTCAGACTGAGTTAAAAAGCTGGTGATAATCTTGACTCACAATATCTGTGGGGTTTGCTAAAATCCATTTTTCAACAATTATGCCCACAACAAAATCAGAAATAATTTCTGAACATGAATCGGGTATGACAGATTTATTCAAAAACAAGGCAATTTCTTCCTGCTGGGACGAATAGAGGTTCTTGTTGTCCTACTGGTTTGACAAACATCCTTTTGCAAATCAGCATATCTATTTTCAACCTAAATTCAATTACCATAGTACCAGCTGGCAATCCACCATTTGCCTACTGTGGCAAATTTCAGAACATATCAACTCTAAAATGCATCAACATTTCTGTAACTTAGCTCCATTGGTCCAGTCAGCATATACTTCCAGTGGGCGGCTCGGTGGCACAGTGGTTAGCAATTCAGGCCTCGGGTCACTGTCTATGTGGAGTTTGCTTTTTCTCCCCGTGTCAGCGTGGGTTTCCTCCGGGTGCTCCGGTTTCCTCCCACAGTCCAAAGATGTGCAGGTTAGGTTGATTGGCCATGCTAAATTGACCCCAGTGTCAGTGGATTAGTAAATGAGGGTTATGGGAATAGGGTTTGGGTGGGATTATGATTGGTATAGACTAGATGGGTCAAATAGCCTCCTTCTGTACTGTAGGGATTCTATGATTCTTTGCAATAGTTCAGTGGCAGTTGAGAAATTCAAATCCTACTTGACGGACGTCTATTTTTCTACCACCTTTTATTTTATTCTTTGAAGGTATGTGGGCTTCACTGGCTAGTCCAGCATTTTTATTGCTCATCCATAACTTTCCCAGGTTGTGCTGAGCCATCATCTTGAACCAATGCAGTCCATGCAGGTACAATGGTGCCAGGGAGGATGTTCCAGGATTTTAACCTAGGGACAGTGAAGGAACTTCCAGGTGGTGGTGTCCCCATCTATCAACGTGCCTGTGGCCTTCTAGGCAGAGATTGTAGGTTTGGAAGATACTGGCTAAGTAGCCACGGTGAGTTGCTGTAGTGTGTCTTGTAGATGGTACACACTGTTGTCGCTGTGCGTCAGTGGTACAGGAAGTGGATCTTGGAGCTGGTGTGTGGTGTGGCAATCGAGCAGGCTGCTTTGATTTGGATGGTTTCAAGCTTATCAAGTGTTGAGGCAGCAAAAATGGAAAATATTTTATCTCAGAATTGTGCGTTGTAGATGGTAGACAGGCTCTGGGGAGTCAGGGAGTGATTTAGAATTCACATAATTCCCAGCGCCACACTTGGTCTTGTACGAGTTGTGGGTGTCACTGGCTATGCCAGCATTTATTGCCCATCTCTAATTGCCCTCAGGAGGTGGTGGAGAGCTGTCTTCTTGAAGCGCTGCAATTATATGATGTCAGTACACCCACAATGCTGTTAGGGAGGGAATTCCAGGACTTTGACTCAGTTCTCATGTATATGCTGCCCTCCATAGATGGTAACAGTCATGGGTTTGGAAGATACTGCTGAAGGAGCCTTGGTGAGATCCTCCAGTGCATTTTGTAGCTCATACACAGTGCTGCTACTTGGGCATTGGAGATGGAGAGAGTGAATGTTGGTTGGTGTGCCAATCAAGTGGGCTGCTTAATCCTACGTGGCATCAAGCTTTTCAAGTGCTGTTGGAGCTGCATTCATCCAGGCATTTGGAGAGTATTCCATCACACTCCTGACCTGTGTCTTGTAGATGATGGACAGACTTTGGGAAGTCAGCAGGTGAGATGTTTGCTACAGGACTCTTTGCCTCTGATCCACTCTTGGAGCTACAATATTTATATGGTGATCCAATTCAGTTTCTGGCTCCTGTTGGAGATGTCCGTTGCCTGTCATTTATATGGTGAGCACGTTACTTATCACCTGCCAGTCCATGTTTCTATATTGTCCAGGTCTTAATACATTTGGACATGGATTGTTTGTGTCTGAGGAATCGTGAATGCTACTGAACACGGTGCAGTCATCTGAACATCCCCAGTTCCGACCATATGATAGAAGGAAGTTCATTCATGAAGCAGATAATTGGGCTTAGGACACTACCAAGAGAGTCCTACAGTGATGTCCTGAAAGAGATGACTGACTTCCAATAACTACAATCATCTTCCTTTGTGCTCAATATGATTCCAACAAGTGGAGAGTTTTCCCTAATTCCCATTGACCCTAGTTTTGCCAAGTCTTCTTAGAACAAAGAACAAAGAAAAGAATAGCACAGGAATAGGCCCTGCAGCGCTCCAAGCCAGTGCTGATCACAATACCCAAACTAAACAGAAAAAAAACCTTCTGGTCCATATCTCTCTATTTCCTTCCAATTCATGAACCCTTCCAGATGCCTCTTAAATGTTACTAATGTGCCTGCTTCCACCATCTCCTAGGTTTTTCACCATCTCCTAGGGTAGATAGATTTTTGACAGACAAGGGAATTAAGGGTTATGGGGAGAAAGCGTGAAAGTGGAACTGATCCACTTCAGATCAGCCATGATCTTATTGAATGGTGGGGCAGGCTCGAAGGGCTAGGTGGCCTACTCCTGCTCCTATTTCTTATGTTCTTATGTTCTCTGGCAGCGTGTTCCAGGCACCCACCATTCTTTCCGTGAAAAACTTAGCCCACACAACTCCCTTACTTTCCCCCTGTCACCTTGAACCTGTGACCCATCCACCCAAGGATAAAGCCTCTGACTATCCACCCTGTCTATGCCTCTCATAATTACAGAGGGGAGACTGCCATCAGGCCTCCCCTCAGCCTCTGTCTTCCCAGGGAAAACATTCCTAGTTTATTCACCCTCTCCTCATAGCCAGACCAAGCAGCATCCTGATGGATCTTCTTTGCACTCTCTCCAAAGTTTCCATGTGCTTCCGGTAGTGTGGTGAACAGAACTGCATGTGATACTCCAAATGTGGCCAAACCAACGTTTTATACAGCTGCAATATGATTTCCCAACTCTTGTACTCAGTGCCCCGGCTGATGAAGGCGAGCATGCCATATGATTTCTTAATCACCTTGACCACCTGTGTTGCTACTTTTAGGGAACTGTGGACCTGCACACCCAGATCCGTCTGTACTTTAATGTTACTAAAGGTTCTGCCATTTACAGTATAATTCACACCTAAATTTGATCCTCCAAAATGCATCACCTTGCATTTGTCTGGATTAAACATCAACTGCCAATTCTGTGCCCAAGTCAATCTATCTATATCCTGTTGTATCCTCTGACAATCCTCGGCACTATTAATAACTCCAACAATCTTTGTGTCATCCATAAACTTACCAATCAGACCCCGTCCAAATCAGTATATATACCACAAATACTACTCCTTGATGCCATACTCAATAAGATGCTGCCTTGATGCTAAGGGAGTCGCTCTCACCTCAATCCTGGGGTTGAACTCTTTGTCTATGTTCGAACCAAGGCTGTAATAAGATCAGGAGCTGAATGACCCTAGCAAAACCCAAGCTGAGCATCAGTGAACAGGTTATGTTAAGAAGCTGTGATAAATTGAAAATGAAGGAATCTAATAATTGGGAATGTGTTCTGGTGGGTGTTTGATTCAAAGGGAACAAACTATTTTTAAAATGGAAAGACAGATGGGCTGAGGTGAGAGAACTGAGGTCTTATATGTGTGGATTAGCACTCAACAGATGTTTACCTTCGGCAAGTGGGTGATACTGAGGCACAGCATTTCAGGAATTAAAGCAAAGATGGTAAAAGTTCAAAAGGGGTGAGGGTGAATTTCACTTACGTTCTAAAAGGGTGAGCTCATGTAAAAAATGTAACAAAGTGGGACTTCTAAGAAACATCATTTAGATAAGAAAACGTCCAAAGAAAAAGTAGTACATCAGTGAGAGAGTGGATCTTTATAAAGCTATCACAAGCCACACACAGCAGCTGTGTTCATTCCAATCAAGCAACTACCTGGAGAAATCTTATTTGAACAATCATTTTCTCTCTATTCTAAGCCAGAAACAACCCCATAAGATATGCAGAGTATGACAACTATTGTGGGATTTTGCTTATAGTTTTGAAGTCTACAGGATGCTGTTTGGCAAAGTTTAGCTCTGAGGATAGCAAAATAGAGGGATTTGGAACTGGGTCAATTTAATTATATTAATGGCTGCGCACAATATCGTTAAGTGTATGTTTTACTGTTTGATAAATATTTATTTTTGGTTGAAATTATAATAACAAGACTTGAACATTCTTCACTGGTCTTCATAACTTTCTTCACATTATACCAAATTGCAAACAGAGTTATGAACCTGCATTGCAAGATTCCATTCTGGGATTTGGAATACCCTATCTTTTAATGTCAGCTAATTTCTTAACAGTTATTGCTAAGAAGATGTTGCTTGATAGCACTGTTGATGACTCCTTCCATTACTATTCTGATGACTGAGTAGACTGATGAGGCCAGGCCTGCTTTTTGCTGGGCACTGTTCCACAGTGTCGGGAAGATGTCAGCGTTGTACCTGTACTGGAACAGCTTGGCTACAGAAGTGGCAAGCTGTGGAGCATAAATCTTCAGTACAATTGCTGGAATGTCATCAGGGCCCATGACCTTTGAGGTACCAAGTCTCTCGAGGTGCTTCTTGATATTACATGTAGTGAATCGAATTGACTGAAGACTGTCTTCTCAGATGCTGGGAATGACCAGAGGAGGTCGGGATGGATCACCCACTCAGCATTTCTGGTTGAAGATTGTAGCAAATGTCTTATCTTACGTCTTTTTGCACTGAAGTGCTGGGCTTCTCCACCGAGGTTCATTTGTGGAACCTCTACCTCCACTATGGCTTGCTCCCTCCCCCACCCCCCCAGTGACAACTGGATTTGGCAGGACAGAGCTTAGATCTGATCAATCTGTCATGAAACCACCTAGCTATGTCTATCACTCACTGCTTGTGCTGCTTAACATGCAAGTTTCCTGTGTTGTAGCTTCACCAGATTGACTCATCATTTTTATATATTCCTGATACTGCTCCTGAGATGCCTTCCTGCACTCTTCATGGAACCAAGATCCCTTAGCTTGGTGATAATTGTAGAGTGGGGGATATGCTGGGCCATAAGACGTTATTATGGCCGAGTACAATTCTGCTGATGCATAGTGCCTTGCAGTTGCCCAGCCAGAGTTTCAAAATCTGTTCAAAGTCAGATTTAGCATGGGAGTGCCACACAGTACGATGGTGGATATCCTCAGTGTAAAGGCATGACTCTATCTCCATAAGGACTGTGTGGTGCTCATCCACATGGATACTGTCATGGAAAGATCCAACTGTGGCAGACAGGTGAATGTGAGATGAAGTATATTTTTCTCTTTTGTTGGTTCCCTCATTACCTGCCACAGGCCCAGTCTAGCAGTTATGTCCTTTAGGATTCAACCAGCTCAGTCTATAGTGGTGCCACTGAACCATGACATTCAAGCCCCCTGTCCAGAATACATCCTGTGCCCATGCCACTCTCAGTGCTTCCGCCATGTGCTATTTAACATGGAGCAGTATTGAATCATCAGCTGAGGGGGATGATCGGTGGTAATCAGCAGGAGGTTTCCTTGGCCCTGTTTGGATTGATGGCATGAGATTCTAGAGTCGATGTTGAGGGCTCCGAGGGCAACTCCTTCCCGACAGTATAACACTGTGCCGCCACCTCTGCTGGGTCTGTTCTGTTGGTGAGACAGACATACCCAGAGATAGTGAGAATAGTGCCTGGGAGATTGCTTTTAACATCCGATTCCAAGATTATTGTCTCATGCTGGTGTTTGAGAGATAGCTCTCTCAATTTTGCACAAACCTCCAAATATTAGCGAGGAGGACTTTGCAGGGCTGAGTTTGCTGTTGTTATCTATACGGCTGGTCTTGTTCAATTTCTGGTCAATTGTAAATCTTAGGATATTGATAATGGGGGATTGAGTGATGGCAGTGCCATTAAATGTCAAAGGAAAATGATTGGATTATCTCTTCTCAGAGGTGGTCATTGCCTGGCACTTGTGTGACATGAATGTTACTTGCCACTACTCAGTCCAAGCCTCAGTCCAGGCCTTGCTGCATTTGGATAAGGAATACTTCATTATCTGAAGAGTCAAAAATGGTGCTGAACATTGTGCAGTGATCAGCAAGCATTCTCACTTCTCATCTTATGATGAAGAGAGGGTCATTGATGAAGCAGCTGAAGGAGGTCGGGTCGAGGACACTATCCTGAGGAAGTGCTTCAGTGATGTCCCAGGACTGAAACGATTGATCTCCAACCATCATAATCATCTTCCTTTGAAGATGCAGCCTTGATGTCAATGGCAGTCAGGTACACGAGCTCAGCTCTTTTGTCCATGTTTGGACCAGGGTGGTAATCAGGTCAGGAGCTGAGTGGCCTTGGCAGAACCCAATCTGAGCATGAGTGAGCAAGTTCTTTCCGAGTTAAGTGCCATTTGACAGCAGTGTCGACAATACCTTCCATACTTTGCTGATGGTCGAGAATGAAGTGGTGGGGCAGTAACTAGCTGGGTTCAATTTGACCTGCTTTATTGTGGACAGAATATATCTGGGCAGTTTTCCATATTGTTGGATCGATGCCTGTGTGGGAGCTGTACTCGAGTAATTTGGCAAAGGACGCAGCTCATGCTGGAGCTATTGAGGGAATGTTGTCAGGGCCCGTGGCCTTTTCAGCATCTGGCGCCTTCCGCCACTTATTGATATCGCGTGGAATGAATCAAATTGGCTAAAGGCTGGCACCTATGAAGCTGGGCACCTCAGGCCTAGATGGATCATTCACATCTGGCTGAAGATTATTGGCGGAAGTTAATTGGTCATCTTACGACAATGAATCCCACTGGCAGAATTGGGAAGCTTATTAATCCACATCAATTCCAAGCACTGAAATGTATATGCAACTCTGTTCTTCAGTTATATAATGGATGGGGTTATTGTTGAGCAAGGGGGGGGAATCCACATTCAGTGGATTGTCTCATTTGTGGAAGTCTTCTACAGGAGCTCGATCATCCCTAAACTTTGAGCTTCATAAGAGCCCAATGTTAGAAAAATAAACTCTCAATCAAACTATGGCCTTTGGAACTACAGCATCAGCAGAAAATGCCAAAAAAAACCTACACTTTTGAAGGTGCTAACCTGTCATAAACAGCGCGGTCCAATGTTTAGGTTTTGAAGTTTATTAACTAGTATCACATTAGCAATGAAATTAGCTGAAAATCTCCTAGTCGTCACACTCCAGTGCCTGTTTGGGTACATTGAGGGAGAATTTAGCATGGCTGTTGCATCCAGCCAGCACGTCATTTGGACTGATGGGAGGAAACCGAGCACCCAGAAGAAACCCACACAAACATGGGGAGAACATGCAGACACCGCAGAGAGAATGAACCAAACCCGAATTGAACCCGGGTCCCTGGCGCTGTGAGACAGCAGCGCTAACCACTGTGCCACCCTTAACAAACTGCTCTGTCCAATAAATACCAAGAAATTCAGCACCAGGGAAAGAGACCTCCTTGTTGCCCTCAGTGGGAAATGTGGGAATCATATTCACAGCACGATGAGGAAAACTAATCAATGTAATTAGTAAAATTATAATAAAATGATGTGGATGCTATTGCAGTCTGGTAGAACAATGAGGGTTTTGATTGTTGCAGACTAGATTGAAACTGATGAGATATGCAAATTAACTTATGGAAATAAAACGAGGCATGAACTATATAAAAAAATGATTTTACTGATGTGAAATTACAGGACTGAGTGTGAAACCGAAAGGTCTTAGTTTGATTTCTGCCCTGTATTATCTAAGCTGGTCTCAATCAGCTTTAGGCTTAGCCGGAGACATAATTAAAAATAAAAATCACAGCAAAGACATTTCAGCATTATTCCTCAATCAAAAGGTAATCAGCTGAAAACTAAATTGCACTCATCAGTGAGACGCACTGTAGTCCCATACCATGGCGACACTTGTAGCCTAACGTCACACGCTAAAAACAAATGACCATTAGGGTGAGTTATGTGAAGGTTGCTTGGAGCTGGAACTGTAATACAGCTACGATTCATGTCTCCAGGACACAGAAAAACGTAGAAAACAAATTTGCCAATGTTATATTTTATCCTCATGCTGCCGCAAAGGAAGTTAATCAGTCCTTTCATTACCAATATTTACACCCACAGCATTGTCTGTTATTATTGGGAGGAATGACGACCCAAGCAAGCTCAGGTTTCCAGGCTCCTGGTATTCGATAGCCCTCATTAGAGTGCACAGGTACATACAGAGAAACTGTCATGCCAACAGGTTGACTGTCAGGAATTGGACATTTTAAGCATCCACAATAGCTTTAAACGTACCATTGCAGCAGCGTCGATACATTATAACGTTATCAAACACACGTTTTATCCATTAGTTTAACCATTGTCCTTTAGTGCAATGAAAGACAGCAGCAACTACTGAAGGATATTCATCCTCGGACAGTCCTGAATTCTGAGAACACCTTTTGAACAGCTGAAGAAATAAATCTCAAAAGAATTGCACAACCAATTACTTGTTAACAATGCACTGTTCCGAACATGAACTTTTTCTTCTTTAATATAGAATTCCAAACCAATTATTGCTCTCAACTACTACATACACTTCACTGTTTCAAAAGATACATGAGCCCTCAGATACTGTGGACAGCAATCACCATAGACTGTGCAGATGGGTGCCCACAACGTCTTCATGAGATTAATCAATCACCACCAAATATTTAATTCTATTCAAAAAGTGGACATCCATATTTGCATATTAGTTCAGATGAACAAATCCTTTTAAAGTTTTATAGTTTATTTATTCGTCAGAGCCCACACTGACAACAATCCCACCCAGGCTCTAATAAAGTTTATTAGAGGGAGAATTTAGCATGGCCAATACACCTACCCAGCATGTATTTCGGACTGTGGGAGGAAACCCACACAGACATGGGGAGAATGTGCAGACTCTGCACAGACGGGTCCCTGGACTGTGAAACAGCAGTGCTAACTGCTGTCCCATCTTTGCTCAGACACTTCCACTGCAACAGTCAAGACCGAGACACAGAATGCCATGTTTTCATTGTCCCTGAGTCAAAATCCTGAAACTGCCAAGCTGACAGCATTCTGAGATCAGTTTTGGTAGAAGGCTTGTGTTGTTTGTTAACAAACCTGGGGCAAAATGCTTTGAGACATATCATCACGGCATCTGTATATGGCATAACCATGAAGAAGAAAAACAGATCCTGCCCCTCGAGTCATTTTTGCCTAAGATTTGGTGAAAAGGACTCCGCTATAATGACAGACAGTACCTTCGATCTTCTTTGTACCATTCAAACTCTGGTGCTGGAACAGCAGCAGCTTCACACTGGAGGATGCCCTCCCGGCCAACCGCTACCCCAACGTTCTTTGTATCAGGGATGAATGGAGGGTCTGTCAAGTCAAAACAAAAAAGATAATTCCATCAATATCGCTTTGGAACAACTGATCAGCAATAACTTCACATCAGAAAATGGAGGTGGCTCAGAGGATTCAATTTTACCACCAGCATAGCACATTGATTGGTATTCAGATAGTAATAATGCATCAGACATGGTCTTTAATGATCATTTCCAACAATCAAGAGAAAAGTTAATTCATGTTTCGATTAGTGGCAAGATAGTCAAGCCATCTTTTCTGGCTTTGCCTCAAGTCAGTGAACTTTTTTTTGCATTACTAAGAGTCTGTCAATGGTGAATGTTCAATTTAGCTACAATCAAAGCCAAGAAATATAGCTACCCTGACCTCTCCTGTTCAAGGGCCAGTGGATGTACACATTTCTGTTGTGTGTCCTGTCAGCCACTGTGTTCTATTCACCACATTCTATTTTGATATCTTGGAAAAGTGAAGGTAATACACTATGGCTGGGATATTCTGGCTCTTCCTGCCATTGGGATCCCTGTTGCACAGTGGTTAGGGTCAGGCTCGATGGGTCAAATGACCTCCTTCTGCACTGTACGGATTCTATAATATAGGTTTGTTTTCGTTTTTTAAAAGACACACCCATTCAAATGGCAGAGAAAGGAACTTGTTTATCATATTTCAACAGTAAAATCTACATTCTACAGATCTACAATCTGTAATCCTCCCATCGTTCATGGCAATCTGACTTGTGGCACCATTTTTGTCCAGCAGAATGGTCTTATAAAAATTGGGTCTGTCACACCTGATACAATTAATAACCATGCGTAAACATGTCGAAAGGAAGAGAAGAAACTGCATGTTTTTGATCGAAAAAAAGGAAGCTGTAACAAATGTAACTTCAAAGCATTAAGAATCAGAATCACTACAATGCAAAAGGAGGTCATTCGGCTCATTAGGTCCACACTAACAACATTCCCACCCAAGCTCTGTCCCCATATCCCCACGTATTTATCCTACTAATCTTCCTGACACAATTAAATAATTTAACATGGCCAATCAGTCTAATACTCACATCTTTGGAGGGTGGGAGGAAACCGGAGCACCTGGAGGAAACCCACAAAGACAGTGGGAAAATGTCTGTGTAGGGTTTGCACAGTCACACAAGGACGGAATTGAACTCGCGTCCCTGGCGCTGTGAGGCAGCAGTGCTAACCACTGTGCCACCGCCCTCAATGTCATAGTATTTTACTGAATACATGGTTAAAGTTGACCGTTCTGCCTAATATTCTATGCAGTGCAAGTTTTCTATGGACAATATTTTTCAATACATTGAATAGATTATCAGTTTCTCTTACGATCGTTTCTGCAAGTTTTGTTTTCCTATGCTTTTGTGTAGGCAAGAAAAATGATGCTCAGAAATGCGATCAGAACATTGCCCTTTCCTTCTAACATCTGTGTGTAAATCCTACCCAGAAAAGTCGGAAAGAAGCTCCACTTTTCTTCACCTGAGGTGAAGTGATGAGTATAATATTGGATGAGTATAAGCATCATGGATGGCTATCATTCTATTCTGCAATGTACATCTGCTTTATTTGCCCTCACTTGCCCTGACCTTGTAGAGACCATGAGAACATTCTGTGATGCTTCTGCACTCATTGGGCTGGATTATCCGGCTGCGCTTGCCCCGAAGTCGGCAAATCCTGCCAGAGGTCAACAGACCTTTGCATGGTCCACCCCCCTAACAACTCCAACACCCCCACTCCCACCCCTTGCCTTCCCTCCCCCCACTGCCCATCCCCAACCCCCCACTGCCACCCCCATACCCATACTGCCCACCCCCACCCCTCTCCCCACCCCCACCCCGACAACCCAACCAATACCCCACCCCACCCTCTACCACCACCCCCAGCCCCCAACACCACCCCCCCCCCCCACCCAACCACCACCCCCACCCCCCATCATCATCGCCCCCATCATCATCCCCACCAACCCCAATCCCCACCACCCCCCATCCCAACCTCCCACCAACACCCTGGTTGTAATTGATAGACTGGCTTAGACAAAAAGACAAAGGAAATGTAAATAGTGATGGTAAAGGCTGAGAATGGTGTTAATAAGAGCATCCATCAAGAGAATGGGGTGTGTAAACGGCAGAACAAAGATGCAGTGTGTCAAAGGACAAGGTGATGAGGTGGGCCATAAAGGCCAGTCCAATCCTTTTAGGACTTTGGCATTGTTGAGTAAATAAGAATATTTTTTGAAGCTCAAATGTATTACGCTGTGCTTAATGAATACTAACGCCTTGTTGGTGCAAAGTGATTACTGCAAAAAATTGAATCTCTATTCTTCAAAAGCACTCTTGACAATTGGCTGGAATTTCCCATGAAACTTCTTCATTCCAAACTTGACATGATGATTATTATTTATAAGCGCAGAAATTAGGAGTAGGAGTAGGTCACTCAGCCCCTCGAACCTGCTCTGCCATTCGATAAGATCATAGCTGATCTGATTGCAACCTGACTTGACGTTCCTGCCAACCTTTCAGCCCTTTGCTCTTCAAGAATCTATCCACCTCTGCCTCAAAATATTGAGAGACTTTGCTTCCATCAGCTTTTGAAGAAGATAGTTCCAAAGACTCACAACCCTCTGAGAAAATCATTCTCCTCAACTCTATCCTAAATGGATGACCTCTTATTTTTAAGCCATAAGAAATAGGAACAGGGATAGGCCACTTTGTCCTTCGAGCCTGCCCTGCCGTGGAGTAGGATAATTGCTGATCCAACATTCTGACATAAACAGTGGCTCCAGATTCTCCCACAAGAGAAAACATCCACATTGACACTGTCAAGACCCTTCAGGACCTTATATGACTCAATGAAGTCATTTCTTATTCTTCTAAACTCCAGCAGATGCAGGTCTAGCCTGTCCAACTTTTTCCTCACATGAGTATTTGTCCTACCCAGGAGTGAATCCAGGAAATCTTCTTCGAAAGGCTTCCATTTAAGAAGAACAATAAATTTAAGACTATTCCAGATGTGGTCTCAACAATGTCCTGCGTAACTAAAGCATACCCTCCCTACCTTTGTATTCAATTCCCCTCACAATAAATGATAACATTCTATGAGCATTCCCATTTATTTGTTGTACCTGCGTGCAATTGCCTTTTGCGATTCATGCACTCGGAGATTTGCATTCATCTAATTTGAAAATTGAATATGTAAATTAAATTTAATTTCTACTCCAATAATGTTGCAATAGAAACAAAAGAGTCAAGTTCTTGGGTTCATCTTATTCACAACGTAAACATAGAAAATATCCATCCGGCTGCTTTCTTACAATGTCTGGTATTAAATGGTAAATAGTACATAGTAAAATTCACACAGGATTTTGGTGATATTTTTGCTCAAATATATCATAACTAAACAGCACTGAATTTCAAGGTAATACAGTATAGGAAGCTATGTGGATGCTACATTTTCTGGATAAATGTTTAGAATTTATCTTCACTTTTTTTGCTTCACTGAAACTCTCGGAGGACTAAATTGGAAATTTAGATTTTTTTTTATCAATTGGGCCAACTCACTGAAGCTGAACGTTAGGAAATAAGAGATTTAAAAAAAGGAAATCAGCTTGGACTGCTTGAAGATCTGAAGTTGTTGCAATGACTCCTCTAATGTAGCACCATTAAAATGATAAGAGCCCTGAATGATTGAACAGACTATTGTAATCACCATCAGAAACTCCTAATGAGTTTGCTTCTTTAATGATGTAGCGTGGTAAAAGGGTCACATCGATAAAGAATTAAATGAGAAACTGCAAGCTTTATAATCAGTTCTTTGACTCTAAATATAAATGTAATCAGGCTCCATGTGCTTGCTGCTTTTGAACGATTCATTCCTTTGTCATCACCATCATTTTAGTGGGGTCATTAGCAATCTTGCTTCCTTCTGACTTTCTTCAAGCCTCCCTCAGTCGACATCTTAATGTTATCCACCTGTCCAACTTTTCTTCTTCCTCTCCTGTTTTCACCCTCAATTTCTCCTTCAATCGTTGCCAGGACAAGGTCTTTGTTTCCAAGGTTGAGGGGAGTGATCTGATAGAAGTTTACAAAATATTTACAGGAATGGACACTGATGGATAAGGATAAACAATTTCCACTGGCTGAAGGCCCGAGAACCAGGGGCCATCATCTAAAAATTCGTGGCAAGCCATTCAGGAGAGATGTCAGAAAACACTTGTACACTCAGAGAGTGGTGGAGGTTTGGAACTCTCTTGCTCAAACGACAGTGGTTCATTTGTTAGGTTTAAGTCTGAGATAGACAAAATTTTATTGGGTAGGGGTAGTAGGGGATATGGGCTGAGGGCAGGAACATGGAGTTAGGCCACAGATCAGCCATGATCTTACTGAACGGCAGAGTGGGCTTGAGTGGCCACTCTTGTTCCAATGTCCGTACTTGGCTGTCCTTCTCACTTCAACTCTCTTTCACAACCCTTTTCATTCCTAAACATTAATACTTGATCTAACCCATTCATTTTCCTTTCTGTCCATCCAGCCAGCGACAACTGGGAATGCAGGTTATAAAAATTAGGTGGACATCTCATTCTCCAGTATGATGAAGTACGACAATGTTTACTGCATTAGCCAGCAAATAAAACAAAGAAGGGCCTAATCAATCAACAGCTTAAATTGAAATAATTATTGCCCTTCCCTAATTCTTGACTGGTTAATATCTTGAACAGGATAAAGGATTACTCTTTTCATAACAACATGGAGAAACTCAAACCTGACTGAGGAGAATCAGCAAATGTCGATAGTCTGCAGTGACAGGTTAAAATCTAATTCTCTGGCAAACCTGTTGATAATATGCAGTACTTACAACAATAACATGCAAGATCCATACTCCTTACATAGGAAACAATGGGGGTTCTCATGTGGACATCAACTCCTGCAAGCCACAACATGCACCTTGCATAACTGTTTGGATAACAGCTAAACTGGGCTGGCAAAATTCCAGCTGTTTGCCTATCAAATGGGAAATATGCAAATCCCACAGTGGAATCTGGAGAAAGATCAGCAAGAGCCAAAACTCCCAGCAGTGGATTACCCTTGAACTGCTTGACATTTGGGCTTGTACATTGTCAAAGCAAAAAAAAAAGGGTCAAAGATGTTGGGTGGAATTCTCCCACGCCCCCCCAGTGATGGGGTCAGTGGCAGGTGGGGATGAATTCAGCTGGAGTCCAAAAACAGGTTTCACACCAGTATGAACTTCTTATGGGATCTTCTGCCTGTGCCCTGCCATGGGGGTTTGGGAAACCCGCTAGAAAATGGAGTGAAACTGATTTACATCCCGCTGAGGTGAAGGCCCAGCTGGAAAGCCAAGTGATTAAACCTTCAGGAGTACATTAAATCAGAGTTGACAACCCTGATCTGGAGCCCTGTGACCACCCCCCCAATTCCTCTTCACGGAAGGCACAGAGCCAGGGAACCAGCAGACTGGGACTATTCTTTTGTTCCCACCTGCCTCGATTCCTCATTAGGAAAGGGTGTCAAAGTGAAGCTGCAAACGGTGTCTTCTTTTGTTAACTTGTGAAAACTAAGAGAGGGGGAAAAAAAAGTGCATCTCAACAGCCTGTGCATCACTGACTGCTGTAATGTGGGAAACAGAGTAGTCAATTTGCACACAATCAGGTTCCACAGACTGAGAGCGAGTTCCTTTCAACAAGCTAACTGAGAGATAAATATTAATATCATCATAATATAAATGCAATCACCAGGCAAGATCGTTCTCTTCCTGTTGGGGAACACTTCAGTGGTTATGGGCATTCGGCCTCTGATCTTCGAGTAAGCGTTCTCCAAGGCGACCTTCATGACACATGACAACACACGAGCAGGAACAGATAGCCAAATTCCACACGCATGAGGACGGCCTCAACCAGGATCTTGGGATCACGTCACACTGTCTGTAACCCCCACGATTTGCCTGGGCTTGCAAAATCTCACTAACTGTCCTGGTTAGAGACAATACACACCTCTTTAACCTGTGCTTAACCCTCTCTTCACTCACATTGTCTGTACCTTTAAGACTTGATTACCTGTAAAGACTCGCATTCCAACCATTATTTTGTAAATCGAGGTTGTGTCTTCATATACCCTGTTTGTGAACTGAAATCCCAATCACCTGATGAAGGAGCAGCGCTCCAAAAGCTAGTGGCTTGTGCTACCAAATTAACCTGTTGGACTTCAACCTGGTGTTGTCAGACTTCTTACTGTGCTTACCCCAGTCCAATGCCGGTATCTCTACATCATGGATAAATATTAGTCAGTGCGCTGGAGATAAATCCTCCGTTCCATTTGGAGTTGTGCACGAAGGTGTCAGCTTAAATTATTTACTCGAATGCCTGGGGTGGGGATTTGAAGTTGTTTTCGACTCAAGGGGCAAGAGTACTGCCCTGAGTTGGCACTTTGCACAGCAAGGCAGATTTTCTATTGGACTGTTCCACAGTGGAGAATTCCAGACCTACCCTCAAAGCCTTAGCTGCTTTTGAATAAAATTCAGATTCATCCTCTTTCTCCCCTGAGTTACTGATGACTCTCACTGGACCAAATATTCAGCATGACAAAACAATCATTTTTTTTAGAAGGTGAAACTACACATTATTATGGAGCTTGGCAACCAACTGACAATTTGATTCAGGCATTAATGAAAAACTCTAAATCAATAATTCATTTAGCAATCAACCAGTCTAACAACGCTCACACATCATATGTTGTCACGAGCATTAAAAAAGATGAAATGTGCAGTCAGAGTGCACCAAACCTGAATTAACAATGCCCTTGCAGACAACAAAGTCCGAGGGAGGTCATACAAATCATTAACTGAAGTGACTGCGCATCAAGTTGCTTGGCAATTATGGCAATTTCCAAGACAGAGATTCATAAGAAGCACCCAAAATGCTAATAACAATGATTACCATGCTCTTTACAATGTTGTTATTGACTTCTGAACGTTTGCCCAACATCAAAAGATCAGCTCTCTCTCTCTCTCTGACACTCACAACGATAGCAATACATTATTGCGGCTCCCATCAGTAAGTCAACTGGTCCTTTAGATAAAGTCGAGAGATTTCCTCAGAGTTAAAGAGGGGAGAAAAATGATTTTGTTTTCTTTGTTGAAATGATGTTATTGCAACTTTGTTTTTCAGTAAAGCAGTTTGATCCACAAAACCTCAGGAAGTTTTCTAGCATGGAGACTGACATTCCCAGAAAAACTTTGATCAATAGGAAACTCAGTACATAGTCCGGTCTACCACCCTAACTGAGAAAGGTACGTGACGTAAAGACCTTTCTGTACAGCTACTGATATCAATCACTCTTGGAGGTTAGTGTTTGCAGGCCACAGTTTAGACCTGCCATTATTTTCAGAGAATCATAGAATCCCTACTGTGCAGAAAGAGGCCATTCGATCCATTGAGCCTGCACCAGCAAACAAGCCATCAAGGCTCTATCGCTGTGACCCCATGTAATTACCCTGTCAGTCCCCCTGCCACCAAGGGGCAATTTAACATGGGCAATCCACCTAATCTTCATATTTTTGGAGTGAGGGAACAAATCCACGCAGATGTGGGGAGACTGTGCAAACTCCACATCCACAGTGACCAGAGTTATTTTTCCCGTACTTTTCCTATAGAGTTGAGTAATGATGTACTGAGTGGAGTGCACAAAATCTATTGTTGCAGTCGGACATGGTAACAGTTCAAATTTATCATTTAGAATTGCAGTGGAGAATAAATTCACACTGAAATTAAAAAAAACTTTTCAGCTGCAGTTTTTTGATCTACCATCACAAAAACATTGGCGTTGGGACTTGTTCCAATTCATAGCTAAAATCCAAATTAATATGGTGCCATTTCAGCATTGCTTTAAAGCATCAGTTATAATGTGACTCAGGAAGGATAATCTTTTAAATAATAGATCAAGACTGAGAAATTCCATGGTGCCCACAAATGTTAGGGTGGGGAAGAGGCACATGCTGCCCTGCCTAAGTGAAGGCTTAAATAGCACCTTGTTCTGGTGCTGCATGTTGATTCTAATCCATTAGGTGTGTCACCATTTCCATTCTGCCTTTCACTGGGGAGCAAGTCCCACCCTCTGGAGCTGCCAGGCAACCCAACCGGCCTGCAGCACCATCAATGGCCACTGACGGAACTGCAGGAAAAAGGCGGAGGGTGGAGAATGGATCACTGGAACAGGTTACTCAGTTGGCTGGGACATGGAGGGTTTGAGGTGGTCAGCAAATGGCAAGGATGTGGGGGGAGGGGTGAGAAGGCATTGGTTTAAGACTGCAGCCAGATAGGAAAGGGGTGATTTTGATCTGGGGGGGGGGGGAGGGCATCGCTCAGATATGCAAAGGCCAGTCCCTGAAGAGTCATGCACCCCCGCTTCCAAGCTCCCTGTTCCAGAACTTAAAAAAAAACATTGGGCTGCCTGCTCTCACCTCACTGCCCATGCCAATATTTTGATGGCACAGCAAGAAGTCTCACAATACCAGATTAAAGTCCAGTTGGTTTATTTGGAATCACAAGCTTTTGGAGCACTGCTCATTTATCAAGTGAGCTTGATGGCATGGACGGTGTATTATCAGAGTCAACTGGCTTCAGAAGAAGCTTATGCGATCCAGGGTTATTGATCTGAATGTGGTGGCTGGGCTGCTGATTTTGGCACCCACCCATCCACTGTTATGGGGGGTGAGTGGAAAAGTTGGGGGGGGGGGCGGGGGGGCGGGTGGGCACCCACCCTTTTTACCTGCTGAGACTCCCCCTCCCCACTTCATTGACCCAAACACAGCCAACAGAGGCACCTAAAATCCAACCTCAGGTCTCTCATTTCTACTTTGTGCTATTCCTTCTTGTCCTGCTGATCTTACTATCATTGAGCTGGTGATGAAGACTGATTCATTCTGGGAACAAAGCTATGCAGCAAACAAGACATGGTAACACACCTGGACAGCCTCTCTCAGATGCTGTTGGGAAAGCTCGCCACAAGTAGCCGTGGCAGAGGGAGAATTGCTTGACGAAGCCAGTTGCTTGTTCAGTTTAATTTCTGATAATCATGATGTGGAAATGCTGGCGTTGGACTGGGGTAAGCCCAGTGAGAAGTCACACAACACCAGGTTAAAGTCCAACAGATTTATTTGGTAGCGCAAGCCACAAGCTTTCTGAGCACTGCCCCTTCATCAGGTGAGCTGGTGTTGTGTCTACAAACAGGGCACATATAAATTGAGTTTGTGTCTACATGTTTGTGAACACAACACCCACTTAGCTGATGAAGGGGCAGTGCTCCAAAAGCTTGTGGTTTGTGCTACCAAATAAACCTGCTGGACTTTAACCAAGTGTTGTGAGACATCTTACTATTTCTGGTAGTGCCAGGGCTTTCATTGGCCAGCTCTGCAGCTGCTCTCCCCTCCCTGGTAGGAGCCATAAACCACGTGCAGATGGAACATTTCTCATCACACGTGCCAGCTCATCTTTAACCTGGTGACCTGGCTGCAATGAAAGCCGCAAGATTCAATCATTACCCTCTCCCAGAAGCTGCCGCCTATAGTCACAAAACAGTGGTAACATTTAGGAAATAAGGAATATATTATAATTGATAAAGATGCAGTGGATAAGAGGGAACTGGTGTTGCAATCTGGATACAGTGTATGGCAACCTGAGAAAGTGCTCTCTCGTTCTGCTTCATTATGTCTATGAGGAATTGGGTGCAGTATTGAGAGCAATGAAATATCACTGATCTCATATGCTGTAGCTTAAAGGGAGACAGTTCCCTTGCATGAGGCTTGAGTTGGAGCCACTGTAGATGATGATGGAGTCCAGTTCTTGGTGAAATGAGTGCCTGCCCTGGATGTCTTCAGTAAGAAGTCTCACAACGCCAGGTTAAAGTCCAACAGGTTTATTTGGAATCACAAGCTTTTGGAGCACTGTTCCTTCATCAGGTGAGTGAGAACTCACTCGGCGGACTCACCTGATGAAGAAGCAATGCTCTGAAAGCTCGTGATTCCAAATAAACCTGTTGAATTTTAACCTGTGTCGTGAGACTTCTTACTGTGCCCACCCCAGTCCAATGCCGGCAACTCCACATCCTGAATGTCGCCACACTGAGGAATCGCTACAGGATCTTTAACAGCTTTTTTGTTTTTACACAGGGATGTGAACATCCCCAACTGCCCCTTCAGAACCTAGTGGGGAGCCGCTGCTATATCCATCTGATATAGGTACGCTCAAAGTGATGGGAGGAAGAGAGTTCTAGGACTTTGAGCCAGTGATGATGCACATTCTCCCATGTTTGTGTGGGTTTCCTTCAGGTACTCTGGTTTCCTCCCACAGTCCAAAGATGTGCAGGTTAGATGGAATGGCTATGCTAAATTGCCCGTTAGTGTCGCAAGATTTATAAATTAGTGAGATTAGCAGGGTTCGTACATATTTGGGCCTGAGTAAGGTGCCCTCTTGGTGCAGACCCCATGGACAGAGTGGCCACATTCTGCACTAATGGGATTTGATGATTCTATGGCATCACTAGAAGGAAAGTGTGTCATGTGACCCAACAGTAGTCTCACTTTTGCTTTTCAGCAGAGCACACACACACACACACACACACACACACACACACACACAGTTTTGTTGTTGGTGTCTTCAAGCTGGCTACCCACATACAAATGTTGTCATTGGGTGATACATTTCCCAGTCAGTATGCTGTATGACATGAACGGGCGGTGTTCCCATGTGTCTGTTACCCTTGTCCTTCTAAGTGATTGAGATTGTGGGTTTGAGACGTACATTCAGTGAGGAAATAGGCAATTGTTTCTTGTCTGCCATTTGCAGGCAGTTTAGCATGTGCAAAAATGGTGCTTCTGGGCTAACTTAATCCTTTGTGTAATTCAGGGAAGCTCCAACCGTTTCGCATCAATGTCAAAATGCATCGCTTGATTATTTCCATTTTCATTGCACTGCACCAACTCTATTTCAAGTTAGTTTCGAAAGACGAGTTGAAAGATGAATATCTTTTGATGCGATGCAAAAATAATTGAAGAATCAATTCCTTGATTCCATATCCCACCTTCCTTTATCCAATCTCAACAGTTCGCCTGTCAAAGACTCATTAATTAGCAATCTCTGATAATAGCTGTCTGCACATTGCTGTAGAATCCATTTCATCACAGCAAATAATATTTTACAATTAAAAAAAAACTCCCACTGTACATCAGGGCCGAGGCATCTGGAGTACTTTAAATATAGATGTCATAATTAAATCTCTACGGCTGGAAATTTCGAAATCTCTTTGAAATATCATCTTGTAATTACTGATACAATGGGAGATGAAACAATCTAGAGTCTTCAGAATTTTTTGTGGCTGTGACAATAGCTTTTCTGAACATGCAAAATCTTCCAAGTCTCTTTTGGTGCCTGACGACGGTTGCCATTTTCTTCTGCCTAGTTACTGGACCGCTGGAGAAAACCTCCAACGCAAAATACAGCAGGAAATGCAAAGTAATAATGGATAACTGAGAAGCTGTGGCCTGGGGACTTGGGGGAGTGAATTCCTCAAGGTTCTATCACCCTTTTTTCCACCACTGCCTGGTGCCACAGGAACCCTCTCCTCCTAACTCCTCTGTTAGTCTGTTGCAATCATTTATTCCTCCTCTGGAGCCATCCCGTTTCCATATTTGTCTCACGATCATTTCTTCTTTCCTCGCACCATTTTGTCATTTAACCCCAGTCACCCTCCAGCTTTTCTGATCTTTTCTTTCTTTCGGAAAGTGCTTCAGCTTTTTTTTTGTTACAGCTTCATAAAGCTCACTACCTTAATTGCTCACAAATTCTGTTTGTCCTGTAAATATCTTATCATTTATTCATTACACCTAGATATCGGAGTAGGGAAGAAGTTATGGAATCCTTATAGTGCAGAATGTGGCCATTCAGCCCATCAGCACCAACTCTCTGACAGAGGGAAGTTTATTTATTAGTCACAAGTAAGGCGTCCATTAACTCTGCAATTAAGTTACGGTGAAATTCCGCGAGTCGCCACACTCCAGCATCTGTTCGGGTCAATGCACCTAACCAGCACGTCTTTCAGACTGTGGGAGGAAAGCAGAGCAGCCAGAGAAAACCCACACAGACATGGGGAGAATGTGCAAACTCCACACAGACAGTGACCCAAGGCCAGAATTGAACCCAGGTCCCTGGAGCTGCGAGGCATCTGGGGTGGGGGATGGGATGGAGGGTTTTGGAATAAGCCATGAGGAACAGCAGCATGATATGGCACAGTTGCACAGTGGTTAGCACTGCTGCCTCACAGTGTCAAAGACCCAGGTTCAATTCCAGTCTTGGGTGACTATCTGTGTGGAGTTTGCATGTTTTCCCCATGTCTGCGTGGGTTTCCTTCGGGTCCCTCCTACAGTCCAAAGATGTGCAGATTAGGTTGATTGACCTTGCTAAACCGCCTGTTTTTGTCCCAACATTATACAAATAATGTATATCCCCCACCTATATACAAATGTTGTATTCTAAACAAGTGAACCCACAACATATTTACACACCCTTTAGAAGTGATTGGTGTTTATGTCAGTGTGACAACACAACTGTACAGAGGGAGTGCTTTGAGGTCAGCAGGACCTCACTGTCATTCTTCTGTCTTTGTTTCACACGGGATAGAGGGGTTAGCTGGCCTTGGAACGGATGTGCCTTCAACATCAGGCCACAGGGAGAGTGGAAAGAGGGAGGAGGGGGGAGAGAGGGAGGGGGAGGGAGAGGGAGGGGGAGGGAGAGGGAGGGGGAGGGAGGGGGAGGGAGAGGGAGGGGGAGGGAGAGGGAGGGAGGGGACAGGGAGGGAGGGAGGGGGGATGGAAGGAGGGGATGGAGGGAGGGAGGGAGGGAAGGGAAAGAGGGGAGGGAAGGAGGGAAGGGAGGGAGGAAGGAGGGAAGGGAGGGAGGAAGGAGGGGAGGGAGGTCGGGGGAGGAGGGAGGTGGGGGGAGGAGGGAGGAGGGAGGTGGGGGGAGGAGGGAGGGGGAGGGAGGAAGGGAGGGATGACAGAATTGGCAGCTTCTGGAGAATGTGAGTACTGAAGGAAATTGAAGATCTCGAGACAGGGATAATGCAGTTCTACAGATGTTTAGGTGGCTTTGTGGGGAAAATGGGGAGATTGAGAGCTCAGAAATCTTGGTGGATCAGGGGTATTTGCGGGGGGGGAGGTGTGGTGGGGGGAAAGGTGTGGGGGAGGGTGTGTGTGAGGGGGAGGGTGTGCGTGAGGGGGAGGGTGTGCGTGAGGGGGAGGGTGTGCATGAGGGGGAGGTTGTGGACAAGAGCCAAACAAACTGGGAGGGAAAATGGGAGGCTTCAGACATTGAGCTGGGGGCAGTTGTGGCAGTGGGGGAGATGGACAGGAGGCCTTGACTGATATGGTAGAGATGATTCAGCAAGGGAATTGGAAAAGCCAGAGGACATCTGAGGGGGTGGCGAGGGGGAGGGGGGGTGGAGGAGGAGAGGGGGGGGAAGAGGTGGGAGGAGAGGCGGGGGAGAGGTGGGGGGGGGAGAGAGGTGGGGGGAGAGGTGGGGGGAGAGGTGGGGGGAGTGGAGGGGTTGGGGGTGGGGGGTGGGTGGAGGGGGGGAGGAGTGGCTTCATTCATGGAGTCAAGGTAGGAGAGTGGAGGAGATTGGCACAGTTGATAGTGGTGAAGAACGGAACAGATTGGAGAGTCAGGTAAAGCAAGTAAATTGAATCCAGTCGTTAAGTCAGAAGTTACTCTCCTCTTGAATTGGACAATCTCACCCTGCCCTCCCACAGACATGGAAAACTTGGCAGGCCAGAGTTAGGAATAAAACTGTAGGCCATATGGAGATATAGGCACACGGCCAAATGATGTTATTTAGAGGGTCAATCATGACATGCTCACCCCCCAACTCTTCAAAATTGCTTCCTTGTCCACTCCACATCTCAGACTGTGGAGCATACAGGGGACAGAGAGTGACACACACACACACACACACACACACACACACACACACACACACACACACACACACACACACACACACACACACACAACTTACAGAGAGATTATCACACCACACATTGAGCCATGTAGATGGGTGATTGCCAGAAGAGGCAGGCATGTAGTGCAGGAGTCTCCTGTGGCTATTTCTCTTTCAAACAGGTGTACCATTGTGGATACTGTTGAGGGCGTTAGCCTCTCAGGGGAAAGTACCAGCAGCAGCCAGGTTTGTGACAGCACAGCTGGTTCTGCTGTGGAGCAGGGTTGGGCAAAGAGCAAGCAAGCAGTAGTAATAAGGAACTCGCTAGTTAGAGGCACAAACAGACATTTCTGTGGTCGCAATTGAGACTCCAGGATGGTGTGCTGCCTCCCCGGTGCCAGGGTCAAGGATATCTCTGGCTGCTCACCCTCCCCCTTAACAATGTCCTGCAACCGCTCAAGGTCGTTGAACACATTGATACCAATGAGTTAGGTAGGAAAAGGGATGAGGTCCTAAAGTGTGAATATGGAGATTTAGGCAAAAGGCTAAAGTGGAGGACCTTGAGGGTAGTAATTTCCAGACTACTGCCAGTGCCACATGCTAGCAAGAGTAGGAATAAGAAGATTAGGCAGATGAATGCCTGGCCAGACAGCTGGTGTAGGGGACACGGATTTACATTTGTGGATCATTGAGATCTTTTCTGGGGCAGGAGTGATCTGTTCAAGAGGGACGGGTTACACCTAACTTGGAGGGGGACTAATATCCTGGTGGGGAGATTTGCTAGAACAACTCGGGAGGGTTTAAACTAGTTGGGGGCGGGGGGGAAGCAAAGCAGTAGGGGGACAGAAGAGAAGGTTAAAGACAGCACAGAAGTTAAAGAGAGCTTGTTAAATAGTAAAGGCAGTGTCAATAATCCTACTACTAGACAGGTCAGGCTAGAGCAGGGCAGAGAATAAGGGAAGTTCAATGCCAGAGGCCTAACGGACAAGGCAGAAGAACTCAGGGCATGGATGGGTAAATGGGACTGGAATATTACAGCCGTTACAGAAACATGGCTAAAGGAGGGACAGACTGGCAGCTCAATGTTCCAGCGTAGAGATGATATAGGAAGGGTAGAACAGGAGGTAAGAGAGGAGGGGAAGTTGCGTTTTTGATGAGGGAGAACTCTCCCAGCTTGACTCCATGAATCAAGCCCCCCTCCCCACCACCCACCCACCCCGTCTCCAGCTTCGGATGTCCTCTGGCTTTTCCAATTCCCCCTTTGAATCATCTCTGCCATATCTGTCAAGGCCTCCTGTCCATCTCCCTCACTGCCACAACTGCCCCCAGCTCAATGTCTGAAGCCTCCAATTTTCCCTCCCAGTGTGTTTGGCTCTTGTCTGCCCCGCTCCACCCCCCCGCCCCACCTCACACACGCACCCTCCCCCTCACACCCACCCCCCTCAAACCCTCTTTCTCTCCCCCAACCCCCACCAAATACCCCTGTGACCAGCGGTGTGCCTCAGGGATTGGTGCTGGCTCCAGTTATTTGTCATTTATATTAATGATTTGAATGAAAATTTAGAAGGCCTGGTTAGTAAGGTTGGAGATTACACCAAGATTGGTGGCACAGTGGATAGTGAAGGCGGTTATCTAGGATCACAACCGGATCTTGATCAATGGGGCCTGTGGACTGACGAATGGCAGATGGAGTGTAATTTAGATAATTGCGAGATGATGGATTTTGGTAGATCGACCAAGGGCAGGACTTATTCAGTTAATGTCAGGTGTTGGGGAAGTTACAAACAAAGAGATCTAGGGGTACACGTTCCTAGCTCATTGAAAGTGGAGTCACAGGTGGACAGGGTGGTGAAGGTGGCATTTGGCATGCTTGGTTTGATTGGTCAGAATAGTGAATACAGGAGTTGAGATGTCTTGTTGAAGTTGTACAAGACATTGGTAAGACCATACTTGGAATACTGTGTGCAATTCTGGTCACCCTATTATAGTATAGAAAGGATATTATTAAACTGGAAAGATTTACCAGAATGCTACTACTGGGACTTGATGGAGAGGCTAGATAGACTGAGACTTTTTTTTCTGGAGCATAGGAGGCTGAGGGGTGATCTTATAGAGGCCGATTAAATAATGAGGGGCATAGATGAGATAGACAGTCACCACCTTTCCCCAAGGATAGGGGAGTCCAAATCAAGAGGGCATAGTTTTGAGGTGAGAGGGGAAAGACATAAAAGGGTTCTCAGGGGCAATTAATTCACACAGAGAGTAGTGAGTGTCTGGAACAAGCAGCCAGAGATAGTAGAAGAGGTGGATACAATTTTCTTTTAAAAAGCATTGAGACAGTTACATGGGGAAGATTGATACAGAAGAATATGGGCCAAACGCAAGCAACTGGGACTAGCTTAATGGTGAAAACTGCGTGACATGGACAAGTTGGACCGAAGAACCTGTTTTCATGCTGTAAACCTCTATGACACCTCTTCCTAAATATGAAATTAAGAATTGGAAGTAGGATTCAGATGTTTAACAATTTTAAATCTCATTTGACCCAAATAAATCTGTTTTGATGTTTCACTTAACAATTGCCAGTTTTCAACTTAATTGCAATTGGATAAATATACCCTTGATGGTCTCTTGAATTGGGGATAAAACTTTGGCAAGGGAATGGTTCTTTGATGTTAGCTGCAGTGTTCATTTGTTCTGACTTTGGTCATGAGACTCTATTTACCATTACTGCTCACTGTGTTTGATTGGTCAAACCCAAGTGTGAACTCAGAAAAGTAAACACATTTGAAGAACGTGTTAGAAGCTAGAATCAGAAGCATGCAGCAGATATTTTGAAGCTTGGTGAATAAAACCGGTTTCACGGATAGAAACCAGTGTCACCTCTGTACAGCTCAGGTACAAAGTCTATAAACCTATCATTGTAACATGCCTTTAGGGGATAGCAGTATGCCATCAGTAGAAGGGAAGTGTGTCACATGATCTAGTCTGAGTTTCATTGAACAGAACAGCACAGGAATAGGCCCTTCAGCCCACAATGTTGTGCCGAACATGCCACCAAATTAAACTAATCTCTTCTCCTTGCCTTTGGTCCATATCCCTCTATTATGTGCATATTCATGTGCATATCTAAAAGAACCCTTAAACGCCCTTATCATATTTGCCTGCACCAACATCTTTGGCAACGCATTTGAGATACTTACCATTCTCTGTGTAGAAATCTTGCCCCTCACATCTCCTCTAAACTTTCCCCCTTTTAAGTGCAAGCTCCTAGTATTTGATTTGCCTTATTATTGTCACTTGTATTATTATACAGTGAAAAGTATTGTTTCTTGCGCGCTATACAGGCAAAGCATCTCATTCATTGAAAAAGAAATGAGACAGTGCAGAATACAATAAAATAAATTACAGTCATCGCCAGGATATAGAGAAAAATCAACTTAATGCAAGATAGGTCCATTCAAAACTCTGATAGCAGCAGGGAAGAAGCTGTTCTTGAGTTAGTTGATACACGACCTCAGACTTTTGTAGCTTTTTCCCTGCGGAAGAAGGTGGAAGAGAGAATATCCAGGTGGCGTGGGGGTCCTTAATTGTGCTGCCTGCTTTGCAGAGGCAGTGGGAAATGTAGACAGTGTTAATGGATGAGAGGCTGGTTTGCGTGATGGGTCAGGCTACATTCAAGACCTTTTGTAGTTTCTTGCGGTCTTGGGCAGAACAGGAGCCATACCAAGCTGTGATACAACCAGAAAGAATGCTTTCTATGGTGAATCTGTACAAGTTGGTGAGAGTCATAGCTGACATGTCAAATTTCCTTCGTCTTCTGAGAAAGTACAGGCATTGGTAGGCTTTCTTAACTATAGTATTGGCATGGACGGACTAAGACAGGTTACCGGTGATCTGTACACCTAAAAACTTGAAGCTCTCGACCAGTTCTACTTCATCTCCATTGATGTAGACAGGAACATGTTCTCTATATGCTTCCTGAAGTCGATGACAATCTCCTTTGTTTTGTTGACTTTGAGAAAAAGATTATTGTCGCTGCGCTGGTTCACCAGATTCTCTATCTCATTCTGAATGTATCAGACATTTTAACTATGGAAAAAAGATTCTGACGGTCAATCCTATCGATGCCTCTCATAATTTTATATCAAGTCTCCCCTCAGCTCTGCTGCTCCAGAGAAAACAAAGTTAGTTTGTCCAGCCTCTCCTTATCGCTCATACCCTCTAAACCAGGCAACGTCCTGGTAAACTTCTTTTGCACCCTCTCCAAAGCTTTCACATCCTTCCTGTAATGTGGCGATAAACACAATACTCTAAGTGCGGCCTAAACAAAGTTTTGCAAAGCTGCAACTTGACTGTCTGACTCTTGTACTCAATGCCCCAACCAATATAAGCAAGCATGCAAGATGCCTTCTTTATCACTCTATCTACTTGTGTGGTCATTTTCAGGGAGCTATGGACTTGAACCCCAAGATCCCTCTGAATATCAATGCCATTAATTTTTGCTTACGAGTCGAACACAGTTTACTCAGCTCTGCTGCTGATGTCTTCAAGTTTTCTGCTAATGTATATCTGTTCCCATATGCCTAGTCTAAGTAAATGAACACAAGGTATTTACCTAATCCCTTCTGAGTGATTAATGCCTTTAGATCATTACAAAAACAACACCTACACCCGCTTACAAAGTACAAAACCTGTTTACATTCTAACAATAAAACAGTGGCACAATTAGACTGATTTGTAATTGTAAAACATTTGGCTCGATGCGTTGGCCTCGACTGCTGCTCTTGTAGTGAAAGCATTGTTAGCAACACTTCTCCAAATGTGTTTTCCCATCCTCTCAACAAGAGACTGCTCTGCAGAGATCAACTGAAGAAACCCAGACCATAAAGAAAATATAGTGTGTGTCTGTGTGTACTGTGCACTGACAAGCATTCAAAATGTTTGTTCAAAATCCCTGGCATAATGACCACTGTTGTCTCTGTCTCTCCCCATACCCATGTCTTCCCTAACCCTGACACACACATGTACACACACACACACATACACACACACACACTCTAATAGTGGAGCTTGCATGAAATTGGTTTCAAGTCAGAGGTGCACGTGAATGGTACAGTTTCACAGAATGTAGGTAGTTGCAATTGACTGCATGCAATTTTGTGTCACTTGACACTACCAATGCTGCCGTTTACTGAGTCCCAGATCGTGGTTTAAGAATAAATAACGTAGATGTATTCTCTGAAGAAGGAGCTATTTAAATGCAAAATTCATCAGATCAATGAGAAGGCCTTTTAACAACTTCACTGCAAAATAAATTATGTTATGTTTCTTGTAATTAGATCAAAACTGTGAATTTATGAGAATTTACATTTTGCTCAGGCTCTGAGAATATCTATTGTTTAGGTGACCTATAATGTCTGCGTATAGAGGCAAGAATGTTTCTGTCTTTCCTCCTGGAACATGTTTAACAGCTGAAACCCACATTCAAGCAAAAACACCACCTCCTTTTGGATTTCTTGGAACTAACAGCCACATGGGTGGGTCTGAGGGCAGTATAACTGGCTGTTGTGTCCCTGAGAAGGGAACCCATCAAAGCCACCACTCCCACTCCAGTCTGTTACCCTGTGATCCAGGAAGATTGGCTAAAGGCAAACTCAGATTCAGCAGCAAAGCTGCTCCCTTCCTCACAATGTTAGGAGTGTCAGGTAAAATGATTATTTGGATGAGATTTCAGAGCGTGGAACTGTACTTTTGTAATGTTGGAAATAATTTTGTATGAAGAAAATGTCCGTTATTCAAACAGTTTGACTCTACGTTGGGTTTGTCCAAAACGTGTCCCCAGGGCCACTACCAAGCCCACCAAGCCCTCTCGAACTGACCTGCAGACTTCAAAGCAGCCGCTCCTCCAGTCACAGGCCATTCCACTCTCAGGTTTGCTGCTGCTAGCATCACCCGTGCAGCAAATATGGGCGAGGATCAGTCGCTGATTGGAGGAGAGGGTTCTTCAGCCCGAGGCCCGAAAATGTTGCACAACGGCAATGGTGAGTCTGCTAGAGAGGGAAGGCGATTTCGGGGAGGGCAGCAGTCCTTCAGCGAGGGGTAAGAGACAACGTGGTTACCAAGGTGGGATCAGCATGTGTGAGAGCAACAGGTGCTGGGGGGGAGGAGGGCATGTGTGTGTGTGTGTGTGTGTGTGTGTGTGTGTGTGTGTGTGTGTGTGTGTGTGTGTGTGTGTGTGTGTGAGACTGCGCACACGAGTGAGCTGGTGGGGAGAATGCTTGAGCAGGGGGGTGGTGAGTGTGAGAGTATAAGCAAGAGAGGGTATGTATGTGTATAGGAGAGTGTGTGTTGGTGTGTGCATGAGCAAATGCGAGTGAGTGAGCATGGGTGGGATTTCCCAGCTGTGCTTGCCCCAAAGCCGGAAGTTCTTTACGTAGTCCATGTCCGCCTGCTACAATTCCCGTGGCAGGCGAGATGGTAAAATTCATGTGTTTGTGAGCGAGAGTGAGAAAGGGGGATCTGGCTCACTCCCAGTCTCAGGATTCACACTCTCACTCACTGCCACACACCAACACACTCGCACAAGCTCACAAAATGGGTGTGAGTGAGTAATTAAGTTCCTCAAGACCGAAAAACACTATTTGACCCTCTCACACCCTAATGGTGATCTTCATTAATTACTCATTATTTCAAATGATCGATTTATTGCCTTTACTTTGCTTTATTTTTGCTCAGCAAATTGTTTCTATCCTTCGCCCCTCAACATTTTATCAAAATGCACATTTATCTTGAGCCAAACCTGAACCTTTATAAATCTGCTGATTGGCAACTTGCACGAGGAAAAATTGGAATTTGGCCCCGGCACAAGAAGTTGGATAAGACTGATCTACCTCTAAAATCTGGAAGAATTATGAGAGAAGTGTTACTGAGTTCCACTGTCAGACAGAGGTGATGTGACATTGCTAACTCAGAACTGTTTCACATGCATATTCTAACGTTATGATAGTGTAAATGCCCCACATTGCATAAATTCATCAGAGATAAAGATCTCCGATCACAAAGGGACTGGACTGTTGATTTTCTCAAATATCCTGCACAGACAATGTTCTGACAAGAGGTAATTAAGCCTGAGACCTTGGGCTGGATTTTCCAGCCACATGGGCCCAAGATTGGAAATTCCTGCCCAAAGTCAATGGACTTTAAAACGGTCCATCAAATTTCCTTCCCACCCGCTACAATTCCCGCAGTGGGACAAGACAGGAAATTTCTGACTATTAACTTTATTTATCTCTCTTTCTCTCTACAAATGCTGCCTGATCTGCTGAGTCTTTCTGGCGTTCTCCGTTTTTAACTTCAGACTTCCAGCACCTGCAGTATTTTATTTTTGTCATTACATTTAGGATCCTTACGGCATTAATACGGGAAGAAGCGCTCACCAGCCTGGGTCGAATTCAATGCTCGCCTCCGGAGGTTGGGGGGGAAAGAAAAACTTTAGCCCACTGTGCCACTTAGTCCCTGTGGGAAGCTCCTTCCTTGAAATGTTTCTAACAAATTTTATATTGAATAGCATGTTTCAATTAATCTACATTGCAGAGCTGTGAAAATGTACTGACAGCACAATGGAAAAAAATATTAGTGCAGAGCTATATATAGATGCTCACAGTCCTTAGGGCATTATGTTTAAATCTATTTCATGCTGCTGCTTATGGTGGCATTTTATCTTCTTCACTGCATACCTCAGATATGACCGCTAGCAACTAGTAAATGCTGGAAATAAGTTGCAAAGGAAAGAATAATTTTGGTTTTGAACAGCAGCAGAAGTGGCAGCTAAGAAACTGCAAGCATCTGTCACTCAAGACATTAAAGTCAGGAGCCTTCTTTACTGTCAACAGGATTCAAGCTATGCACTTACATAGAATCATAGAAACCCTACAGCGCAGAAAGAGGCCCGTCGGCCCATCGAGTCTATACCAAACACAATCCCACCCAGGTCCTACCCCCATATCCCCACACATTTTACCCACTAATCCCTCTAACCTACACATCTCAGGACACTAAGGGGCAATTTTTTATCATGGCCAATCAATCTAACCCGCACATCTTTGGACTGTGGGAGGAAACCGGAGCACCCGGAGAAACCCAGGCAGACACGAAGAGAATGTGCAAACTCCACAAAGACAGTGACCCTAGTTGGGAATCGAACCCAGGTCCCTGGAGCTGTGAAGCAGCGGTGCTAACCACTGTGCTACTGTGCCGCATACAGGTGACCTGACAGAGGTGGATAAGATGTTCAGAGGTATTGATCGGGTGGATTCTCAGAGGCTTTTACCCAGAGCTGAAATGGTTGCTACGAGAGGACACAGGTTTAAGGTGCTGGGGAATAGGGACAGAGGAGATATCAGAGGTAAGTTTTTCACTGAGGGTGGTGGGTGAGCAGAATTGGCTGCTGTCGGTGGTGGAGGCAAATTCAATTGGGTCTTTTAAGAGACTTCTGGGACTGAATAGGACTGAGGGTTATAAGTAAGCCTAATAGGTAGCGATATGATTGGCACAACTTGGGGCCGAAGGGCCTGTTTGTGCTTTAGTTTTTCTATGTTCTATTAGAGTTCAATCAATACTGGGTTGCAATGACTGCTGGCCAAAGGACTTAGAATAAATAAAGGTTTACTGTTAACTCTCAGCAGATTTTACATGTTGTGTGTCCGCCCATGTTCTGGGGAAATGTGACCCCATTTCTACCCTCGTCATCTCAGCATCCATTGTGTCAGTCTACACTTACTTTCCATTCTCAATCTATCTCTGTAAAACAATGTGTTTTTTTTTCTCATGCCCAAAAGAGAGGATTCACAACAATTGCCTCCAGAGTCAAGCAGTGCATCATGCTGCAAGATTCCAGGAACAGCAAATGGTGGCCCGTCTTTCTCTGTAACCTTTTTCAACTTTTCCTGTCTCACCTGCCAAACAACATAGAAAATAAACCCATACCTCAAGAAAGCCTGTCAGTGATAAATTTGTTCGATTGTGTAATGCTGCTATTCAATACTAAGTAGTCTTACAACACCCAGGTTAAAGTCCAACAGGTTTACCTGGTCCAAATAACCTGGTGTTGTGAGACTACTTACTGTGCCTACCCCAGTCCAACGCCAGCAACTCTACTTCACAGCTATTCAATAGGCCAGCAGAGAATGGGTGGTAACTTCCCTGATTTTAAAACCATCAGGTTCAACACCATGATGGACATCAGATTGACTGGACTGCTTGATGGGGCAATAGGGATACCTGGTGGTCGGCTGGGACTGAAGAATTGCTGACCCTTCACCTGGTTTGAATGTACAACAGTATTTTCCTGATAATCGTCTAAGTGTTATGATCCCAGACGATGTTACTACTGGAAGGGAAGATCCCAGAATGGAACCCTGGATCAAAGATCTGACCAAAAAAATTCTATTTGCCCAACCAGCATGAAAACAGGAGAGTTTCAGACCTGCTTTGTTCAGCAAGAAAAGAAAATCAAATCTTATGACTCTAAGAAAAAAAAGAGGCAAAGTGTGATTCCCGCCAGTAAGGGGAGTGAATGGAGTCTATTCATACCGGCAAGCCACCTACTGACTGTTAGCGGGTGAGATTGCACACACGACTGATCCAGATTTTTTTCCCCAAGGACGAAGCTGATTACGCCAGCAATTCAGCACTGATAACATTGTGAGGGGTGAGCAACTGGGGATGTAAATAGCATGTTGCCCTTTACTCCAAAGAGATTGGTGTATCGGAACAAAAAAGTCAAAATAAAATGGTAAGGGTTTTTTTGAGACCATACCTGGAATCCTGTGGGCAATTTTGTTCTCCATATTTAACAAAGGACACATCTGCATTGGAGATGGTACAGCTAATGTTCATTAGATTGGTTCCCAGAATAATAGCGTTTTAATATAATGAAAGGCTGAATGAATTAAGTTTATTTTCTCTGGAGTTTAAAAGAATGATTGTTGATCGCATTGAAAAATAGACGATTCGGGTTAGACAAGTTAAATACCGAAACGTTACTTCTCCTGGCTGGGAAACCTAAAATGGTCAAAGTTTTTGGATAAGGGGTGGATCATTTAGGATTGGGATAAGGAGAAATTACTTCCCTGAAAGGTGTGAGAATCTTTGGAATTCTTTATTCAGAGGATTGTGCATTTGGCATCATTGAACATCTTTAAGGTTGGGATAGACAGATTTTTGGCCTGTCGGGGAAGCAAGGGCAATAGGTGGGAAAATGGAGTTGAAGGAAAGATGTGCTGGCCTTGGAGGGGATCCAGAGGAGATTCACAACAATGATCCCAGGAATGAAGGCTTTGTCATATGAGGATTCTGGGTCGACACAATGAAATTTGGAAGGACGAGGGGAAAATCTAATTTAAACTTACAGAATACTGAGAGGCCTAAATAGAGTGGATGTGGAGAAGACGTTTCCACCAGTGGGAAAGACTAGAACTCAAGGGCACAATCTCAGAGTGAAGGGGCACTCCTTTAAAACTGAGATAGGAAGAATTTCTTCAGCCAGAGGGTGGTGAATCTGTGGAACTCGTTGCCACAGAGGGCTGTAGAGGCCAGATCATTGAGCGTCTTTAAGACAGAGATAGATATGTTCTGGATCAATAAGGGGATCAAGGGTTATGAGAAGAAGGCAGGAGAATGGGGATGAGATTCATATCAGCCATGATTGAATGGCAGAGCAGACTAGATGGGCTGAATGGGCTAATTCTACTCCTTTATCTTATGGAATCCCAAGATCAGTCATGAATTTACTGAAGGCAGGGCAGGCTCCATGGGCCATATGGTATTTTACGGTTCTTATTTCTTGCGTTCAGTCAAAGTGACCGATTCTCTGCACTGACACATCTCATCAGCAGAGGGAGAATTGTACAAGAGCGTGTAATGAGAAAAAGTCACCTGGTTTGCAAAACACGCTACTCCTCGCTCACTTATCCTACTTCCTGAGGGAGATGAGTGTCCAGATGTGGAGGACGGAAAAATAAAATCATGAAAATGAACCACGGGAGAGCTCCAGGATATTAAATTCACATCCTATTAGGCACCATTCAACCCTAACCTGGTTCTGCAGACATTCCCGCAGTGCCAACAGGGTCAATGCTGTGCAGTGGTCTGTAATCATTTGATTATTTGTACCTGTACTTATAGCTATAACCTTCAGAACCTGATTACATTGAGGCGGACAAGTCTGCCAATACTGAATGCTCCATCTGCTTCACTTTTTTTTTTCATGAACACAAGAATTCAAAAATGGAATACAAAAATAACGTTGATCAAGGACAATTGCCAACACAATGGCGTCATGCACTACCAGTATCACCACGTAGGGAACCATGAAATAAACAGTGTTGCTGAACATATCTTGTGCTGAAGGCTTTCTGAGGATAAAAAGCTCAGCTTTATTTATGACCACAATCTCTACATTCATTTCCTGAAGGGAGTTTCGAGCGGTGAATCATTCCTCGCAAAACGAATGAAGTTGCTGTCTTTCGGCAATATTAGATAGCAGAGCAAGCAAGGAGATAAAATAGTAGAATGGCCTTTATTTACCGTGAGGAAATTATTTCCATTGTGAAATCTTAATTGAACGTGACCCACCACAAAATGACAATAGCCACCCTGATAACCTTAGGGATGCTTATCCAGGGGAGAACGATGGATGAAACTCAATGCTAAGCCTGGTTTTCAGCGGGACAACTGAACTGTGAACCAATCTGCTCTAGGAGGGGGTATCAGTGTTCTCTGCTGCTTGGTTCGTGACTCTGGTTTTTGGATTAATCCTTCTGTTCAAAGGAGGGATTATTAAGACAAAAACTGAATACGACGATAAAATAATTAAAAAAGGTTCTTGGATCCAAGTGCAGGACAGGAACCTCTTCATTCACTGCCATTCTTTTTGGCAAATCAAATAAATTGAGGGACAAATTAAAAGGGGCAGCCCCCAAAAAGATGGGAAATGCCCCAAACAAAAGACAAAGCATAATGGAAACATGAAATCAAAATGTGGCTAAGGAAGCTCAGTAAAGTTTAAACTTTATTTATTAGTGTCACAAGTTGGCTTACATTAATGTGGAGATGTCAGCGTTGAACCGGGGTGAATATAGTAAGGAGCCTCACAACACCAGATTAAAGCCCAATAGATTTATTTGGTATCATGAGCTTTCAGAGCACTGCCGATGAAGGAACACCACAATGAAAGCTCATGATACTGTTGGACTTTATTCTGGTGTAGTGAGACTTCTTATTAGGCTTACATTAACACTGCAACGAAGTTACTGTGAAAATCCCCTTGTTGCCTGTTTGGGTACACTGAGGAGAATTTAGCATGGCCAATGCATTTAACCAGCACGTCTTTTGGACTGTGGGAGGAAACCCGAGCACCCAGAGGAAACCCACACAGACACGAGAAGAATGTGTAGACTCTGTACAGACAGTGACCCAAACCAGGAATCAAACCCGGGTCCCTGGCACTGTGAGGCAGCAGTGCTAACTGCTATGCTACCGTGCCAGCCTAATAATACAGCCCAGTTCTGCAGTGCCCAACGAGCATGGGAAGTCTCAGCGGTGCCCTCAGACACCCGGCTGTGAACGTAGCCCTGGTAGAGAGGCAGACAGTTGGGCTGATGATCCCCTTGATTGCCCGCTGCCTGAGAAGTGTATAATCAGTGGGAAGTGTGCGCTATACATGAGGTGTGAGGGTGTGGTGAATTTAAACATTGGTTCAGTGATTGTACAGTAATTAATATTCTATCCTTGGCAACCAGCTGCAGGACTCATTAAAATAGAAACAATCAATAGACTGAACGCTGTGGAAGAAACAGTTCTGAGGCTCACGGACTGGATTAATAACATGTCACGAGAAAATTGCTGTGTGCTCTCATGAGGAAAACCTGTTGAGACACACTTTGTAAACAATCTCAATTTCTATGGTACAAGTTCCTTTATTTTCTTTCTCCATGGACGTAGAAGATAGGTGAGAAATTTATTTGGGCTCGCCCTATCAAATACTGGAAAATGCAATTAAATAAACTTGGAAGTTCACGGTCTGGAAGTTTTGAGGTTCAGAGCTGACACCTAAATTAGGCAGGAGACACCTAGCACATTCCACCTTCCCAAAATCCCTCGGTGCCGAGCGCAGCGAGATCAGCATTCATAGGTTTTGACAGCCAATCGAGCCATCCTGGTTTCAGAATGATTCTGCACACTGGTTCAAACTGATTTGTATTTGTTTAACCGCAGGTACCTAGGGCATCTGAAAATGGCATGAAGATCAGGACATTGGCATCATTGGGACCGAACTGCAATTTTGGCCGGAATCTTGCAGCCGTCACGCCGGTGAGATTTTCTGGCCCCGCTGCAGTGAATGGAGATTTGGCTGGATACCAAATTCTCCGTCCTCGCTGCAGTGGCTGAGACATGAACGGCCAGTAACGCGCCCATTAACTTTATAAACTGACAAAATTGAAGTTATCAAAAGGTGAGGACAACGACACGGTCAACTAGGCTGAGAAGAGGCCACAAAAAGAATCTTTTCCATTTACTTTACACAGCTAGGAAGAGCACTTCTTACAGCTCCAGATCTCATAAAGAAATCTTTCAGTTTCTCCTTTCACAGATTACACACTCGTCAAACTCTTTGATTTCATTTGATTCATTTTTGTCACATGTATTGGTGTACAGTGAAATGTGTTGTTTCTTGTGCTAAACAAAGCATATCGTGCATAGAGAAGCAAAGGACAGGGTGTAGAATGTAGTGTTACAGCCATAAGTAAGGTGTAGAGAAAGATTAACTTAATATAAGGTAGGTCCATTCAAAAGTCTGATGGCAGCAGGGAAGAAGCTGTTCTTGAGTCGGTTGGTACGTGACCTCAGACTTTTGTATCATTTTCTTAATGGAAGAAGGTGGCAGCAGGAAATGTAGACAGTGTCAATGGATGGGAGGCTGGTGTGTGACGGACTGGGCTACGTTCACAACCTTCTGTATTTTCTTGCAGACTTGGACCAACTCTGACCAATCCAACTGACTGCAGGATGTTGGTAGGGATGGACCCAGACACCAATACCACCCCGTGATGAACTTAGTTGGAAATTTCTGATTTGCTTGATTTCCCATTGCCTCTTGACCAAAATGGAATGAAAAACAAACCAGGAGGATTTAAATGAAGCCTGGAAGTGAAAATACCCCAAACCCCGTCATAGAACCCTACAGTGCAGAAAGAGGCCCTTCGGCCCATCGAGTCTGTACCGAACACAATCCCACCTAGGCCCTACCCCCATATCCCTACATATTATACCAACTAATCCCTCTAACCTACGCATCCCTGGACACTAAAGGGCAATTTCGTAGCATGGCCAATCAATCTAACCCACACATCTTTGGACTGTGGGAGGAAACCAGAGTCCCCAGAGGAAACCCTCGCAGACACGAGGAGAACGTGCAAACTCCACACAGACACTGACCCAAGCCAGGAATCGGACCCAGGACCCTGGAGCTGTGAAGCAGCAGTGCTAACTGTGCCATCACGGGATCTGGATCCCCCGTTGACAATTAGCCTGGAGTTCAAATTAGGCCAACTATTGAATTAACTCTCCCGGTGGTAGGAGCTAAGTTGAGGCCTGCACCTCGAGCAGCATGGTTATGCATATTCAGAATGAGCGTGACAGATTGCAAGCCCGCTGATTTGGCTCAGTTACTCCGCACAGTGAAAATAGCTGAAGATGTTTAACAGTCCCAGGTTTCATTTCTGGTTTTTACGAAGCAGTTGGTTATTGGAACCACGCGGAGGTCAAGTAGCAATCAGGAGCAGGAAAGCTGTCTTACATTCTCAGGTAAATATACAGTTGATGTTGCTGAAAGCAAGTATTTGTGGGAGTCAGCTGTCACCATGGGTTTGCCAAGTAGGAGAAATAGTCACTTTCAGGCTCAATGCTATGTCTTTGATTAACTATTAAGATTCTATCACTTCTACTATCGTTATCAATATTATTCTTCAAAGACCATGTTGCACACTGGGTTACAATATTTTTAATTTTGGGCTATGTTTTAAGTCCAGGAAGGAATAAAAAGAACAAGAACATAGGAAGGTATAGGAAAGTACAGCACAGTAACAGGCCCTTCGATACGTCAAGCCCATGCCAATCATGATGCCCTAACTAAACGAAAGAAACCTTCTGCCCTTACTCAGTCCGTATCCCTTTATTCCCTCCCTGTTCATGTACCCATCAGGTGCCTCTTAAATGTTGCTAACAGGCCTGCTTCCACCCCCTCCTCAGGCAGTGCATTCCAGGCACCCACCACTCTCTGCGTGAAAAACATTCCCGCACATTTCCTTTAAACTTTCCCCCTCCTTTCTCCCCACGTATGAGCATCCATCAAGAAATTGATGGACAACACAAAATTACCCTAATACATTAAAGTCAAAACTGGCTCTAAACTGGATGGAAATGAACTTCCATCGCGTCTCTCCATCCAGCCTGTCATAAATTTGAAGGAAAGAGCTGCAGAAATCCCAGGGACAAAAACGCGCACAGCAAGACCACAAGGATGGCTCGTGTAGGAAGAGGAAATCTGCCAAAATATTTTCCCCATGGGAGATAATGGGTATTAATACCAATATGATGATCCTACTTTTGGCCTGGCAGTGTTGGCAGACAAGATCTTCAGCGCTCCAGGCCATGATTAATCAAGAGTTGGTATAATTGCCAAAGCAGCCAGTTTAAAAAACCCACCTTCATTCCCAGAAATATTGGTCCAGTTCTTAGTTGCTGTGAGCAGCTCCCCCAGGTCAAGATTATATCAATGTAAAGATCCCTTCACCCCATACCCCTTTCACTTTCCTCAACCCCTCTCCACTCATCCCTTCCTCCCCGACACCCTACCGTCCCTCATCCTGCTACACCCTCATAACCTCCACTTCGCATCTTGTGGTTGCATGGCCCCTTTAAGAGACGATCCTTTGCAGGTCACATCACCAGGTCAGAGCCAATGGAGCATGAGCATGCGAACCTCAGTCAATCGAGAGTGAGGATGTGCATCCCCAGAGCTGGAAGTTGGCAGAGTGAGTTGGGAGTTAGTCAGAACAGACCAGCGTTGTTCTGTTGCAAATCCTTAAGTTGAAAGTAGTTTTTCTCATCAAATAAATCTTCTTGTTTTACACTTGTTATACTGAGTCACCTTGAGTTATTATACACTCCTAATCCATTCGCTCACTCACATTTCCCTACACTGACTACATTCCTCATCCATTATTCACTTTACAATCAGAGCCCAAAAGCCGTGGAATAAAATTTGGAGGTCATTCAAAAGCTCATAAACTCTTCAACCAAAGAAACATCAGTTGACAAGTTAATTGAAAAAGTATAAACCTCTTCAAAATCTCATAAATCTATCAAAATAAATACACATCACTTGAATAGGCATTCTTTCAACACTCATAAATTTGCTAACTCCATCAAACTCTCATTCCCCAGGAGAGGTCACTAAAGATATTCAGTGCTTTTGAAGGTGGTCAAAAGCTTAAACAGCTATCAAAGCTTGCAAACAGCCAAACAGATGGCTAAGCTGCTTTACAAAAAAATGAATGAATGACAGCTACGTTTGAATTGGATGTGCTTAGGCACATTGTTTGGTGAATCAAATAGAGCTTTATTTTGGCCAATGCAAAACTTGCCCAGGTAAACCTTGACATGGACACTGATTGTATCGGATCTAGAAAGGATGTTTGCCTCAGCACCACTAACTTGGTCACCTTGAGCAAATACAAACGAATAAAAAGTTATCACTTACAGTTCACTATTACTTCTACTTTTCGTACATCAGGATCCGACACCTCATTGTAGGCAGTGCACTGATATTCTCCAGCCTGTTTTTTCGTGATTCCTATAATTTCTAAATACTCGTCTTCTACTAAATCTCGACCTGAAACAGAAAACAGAAGCACATATGAAATAGAAACATCCCTTAACTGTACATTTTTGTCAACATCTATTCACATACTGTACAGCTTTCTTATGATTAAGTAATTTGGCTAGACAGGAGTAATTAGCAGTTGCACCTTTTGAATTATTATCTGAGTTATTTCAATGCCCATTTAAAATGCAGCTAAATGTGCTGGTGACCCAAAATTCGAAAGAGAGTACTTTTAGGAGAACAACTTGTCAACTGATCACAGAGAGTCTACAAAGGGATAGAGAAAGGTTAAGTGACCGAAAAGAATTAGGCAGATGGCATATAATGCGGGAAAACGTGAACTTGTCTGCCTTGCCAGGAATAACAGAAAAGCAGAATGTTATCTGAAAGAATGGAAAAAGATTGCAAACTCTATCCAGTATAGAGGGATCTTGGCACCCTGGTACATGAATCACAAAAAGTTGTTATGCAGCTGCAACAAATGATTAGGAAGGCAAATAGAATGTTGGCCGTTATTATAAGGGAAGTCGAGTATAAAAGTAGGGAAGTATTGAGTGCTGTGTAAAATTTTGGCCTCCTTATTTAAGGATTCATTGCTGTAAAAGCAGCAAGCTCGCTTAACTGATTCCGGAGGTGAATATGGTCATCTTATGATCAGGTTGAGACCTATATGCATTAAAGTTTAGAAGAATGAGAGGTAATCTTACTGAAATATATAAGACCCTGACAGAGTTTGACAGGCTGGTCGCTGGGAGTATGGCATAATCTGGAATGAAGAGACGCTGTTTAAAAACTAGAGATCTCACATTTAACACAGAGATGTGGATATTTTCTTTTGCTCAGATGGCTGTTAGTCTGTGGAATTCTCTCCCTCGGAGAGTAGTGGAGGCAGGGTCATTGAATCCATTCAAGGCTGAGCTAGATAGATTTGTGATTGACAAAGGAGTCAATAGTGCGCAGTAAAGGGAGTCGAGTTCGTACCATAATCAGATCAGCTATGACCTTATCGAATGGCAGTGCAGACTAGAGGTGCCGAATGGTCTACTCCTGCTCTTAATTCTTGCATTGTTGGGGTCTTGCATGTGTGTGTGTGTGTGTGTGTGTGTGTGTGTGTGTGTGTGTGTGTGCGCGTGTGTGTGTACATGTGTGCGCGTGTGTGTGTATATGTGTGTGCGTGTGTGTGTATGTGTGTGCGTGTGTGTGTATATGTGTGTGCGTGTGTATGTAGCTGTCTAACAATTTCCCATTTGCCAATCAGCTATCAAACACAACAATTGCCTATTTGTAGGGGGAATAAGTTTTAAACAAATCGGAGGCCGCCTGATGCAGAAACTGGGTTGCACCCTGCCACTTTAGCTCTGGGCATTGAAACCTGCTGGTAATAACAATGCCCTGTGAAGACCAACTCAGGGGCCACAGAACCAATCAATAACATTGAAACGAGTCAGTGACAAGGAAAGGCGAGAGGGACTCTGGCCTTTGGGGCCTGGGGAGGAAGGGGGTGCAGGGACAATTGCGTTATCTGTGAACAAGTAAAAAGTTGTGTTTCCTAATAGCAGCTCTGAAATTAAATCTGACTACAAATGATTAATGTTTTGAAGAACTTTTGGCTAATGTATTCTGGAATTATTAACAAAGAATTGCATTTATATATCACCTGTCACAAGACCAAGAAACTGCCTTGCAGTCAGTGGAGTCACTTTGAATGTAATGAAGGAAACACAACCAGACTGTGCACAGCCAGGTTTCACAAACAGCAAGCAAATAATTAGATACTTTGGGTGGGATTTTCCGGCCACACTCCGCCCCAAGACCAGAAAATCCCACCTGAGGTCAACAGACCTTTGCATGGTTTGTGTTCCGCCCGCTACTGAATTCAAGTGTTTAACGGAATGGAAAAATTCTGCCATTTATTTCAATCTTGTCCTTTGAAGGATAAATATCAACGAGGGTGCAACACAGCTAAAATACAGGATTTAGAATATCAGGTGGCTTCCAGGATCCTAGATTATTGAGAGCAAACATGATCCATTTGCTATTTAATGCATCAAGTTCCAGTGTAAATACAATTCAATCCCACCCCCTCCCCTTGATTGGATTTAAGAGACAGTTAGATGGCGTTACCAGCAGACTAGTGTGACTCCAGTGAAAGGATAAGCTTGCTCATCAGTTCTTAAAACATTTTCATCCGTGGACCACTTGAGAGTCAAAAGACTCCTGGACTATCAATTGCTTTGAATCCACCCGCGTTCACTAACCACACAGGAAGGACTCATCAGAATTGATGTAAAAGTTATTGAAATTATAAATATTTTGCTACTAAATTTGTACACATTAATTATTTTATTGACACAAGTAAATTACTAATTTTCGGCAGAAATAAAAATATAAATATTTAGTACAAGAGGACACATTTCTTGGAAACATTCCAACTTGTTATAAAGAAGCATCATAATAATCTTCTTCCCAGTATTTGCACTCTCCCATCAAGAATAAAAGTTTAAAGTTTATTTATTAACATCACAAGTAGGCTTATATTAACACTGCAATGAAGTTACTGTGAAAATCCCCTGATCACCACAGTCTGGTGCCTGTTTGGGTACACGGAGGGAGAAGTTATTATGGCCAATGCACCTAACCTGCATGTCTTTTGGATAGGAGGAGGAAACTAGAGCACCCGGAGGAACCCACACAGACAGGGGAGAATGTGCAGAGTCTGCACTGACAGTGACCATGCAAAGGTCCATTGACCTCGAGAAGGGTGTTCCGGTTTTGCGGTGAGGACAGCTGGAAAATCCTGTCCATTCACACGATGCGGGGAGGGGGAGAGATAAGGATTCCAGCTCATTCTCTCACATAGCTTTGTCAAGGTGCTGCACGTCAATGACCTGCACTTTGACGCAGCCCAAGGATCACCTGGACGATGCAAAACTGACTTGGGCAAATCGGCCTCGTTTGTATTTATGTTTGCGCATCATCGACCTCTCCCAGTTTCCTTTCTGGGATATTTGCTGCATTCCTGAGAAGCACAGGATGGTTGCCAAAGGACAACTCTTCTTTCCACTCACAAGTACAAAGAGTTTTTCATTGCCACAGTATACACTCCTGATCAACTGCTCACTTCTGCACTTAACTGCATTGCCTTGGCAATATCAACACAGAAAGCTGAAGAAATATGATTGCCTGGTGCAGCCTGGCTGAGAGAATGACCCACTGGCAGCACAAACAGACAAAATGACTTGCTTCATCGCTCATAACTGAAAACCTTCATTAAGCTTAGCCCGCGGATACAATAAAACTGGGATCATCCCTTTCGGGATTCACAAAAGGTGAATGACTTTGCAAAAGGATAAAAGTGAACATTAATTCAATTCTGCCACTTCTGGAGCAATTGTTTATCGCTGGACCAATAGAGACAGTCAATATTTGAGCATACATATTTCATAGATCCACAAACACACACAATTTAAGTATTTGCCCAATGAGGCAGAATAACCTCGGAAACTCGGTAACAAATGAATCAAACTCAGTCCTTCAGAAAAGAAGTTAATATCAAATCTCCTCGAATAGGTTGCCCCAAGATCTGCTTTCTCTCAGGCTGAAAATTTCAGTCTATCCGAAATAAGTACAAAACAGACAGCCACATGTTTGTAAGGAGTTATGTTAACGTACTTATAGAATCCCTATAGTGCAGAAGGAGGCCATTCAGTTCATGGAGACTGCACCGACACCAATCCCACCCAGGCCCTAACCTTCTAACCCCATGTATTTACCCTGTTGGTTCTAGTTGACCCTAGAGTCAGAGGATTAGCAGGGTGAAAATGTGGAGTTGCGGGAATAGGGCATAGGTGGGATTGTGGTTGGTACAGACTCGTTGGGCTGAATGGCCTCCTTCTGCACTGTAGGGATTCTATGATTTGTAACTAAAAACCCCTTTGAAATTAGTTCTTGTCACTAACCTGATCTCTGGGATGCAATTCATTTTGTAATTTCCATCAATTGAAAGGAGGAAATGGGAAGGAAAGGTGTTTGTCACTTGGGGGCATATTTGCAAAGCTTTGATGATGCGTATTGCACGCCTGCTAACCACTGAAATAGAACATGCGCGAAAACGATGGAGGGAATTTTTCCCGTCCCACCCACCATGGGAATTACAGCAAGCGGGGGTGAACCATGCAAAGGTCCACTGAGACTAAGGGGTAATTTAGCATGGCCAATCCACCTAATCTGCTCATTTTTGGACTGTGGGAGAAAGCTGAAGCACCCGGAGGAAACCCATGCCAACACAGGGAGAATGTGCAAACTCGACACAGTTACCCAAGCTGGCAATCGAACATGGGTCCCTGGAGCTGTGAGGCAGCAGTGCTAACTACTGTGCCATCCACTGAATCTGACTCATGGAATACTTTGATACAATACATCGATATAGTCTGTAAGTATTCCACAACGGCGATGACTAGGACAGCAACAGAAAATCAATGCTGCCACATGTGGAATAACTTCACCTTTTATTTGAACACACCAGGAGAATCAGATGTCTTGCTGTGTTGAACTTGGGTTTTGTGGCCTTCAGCCACTCAGCAGGATTTGACTGAGGGAAAAATATCCGGATACACGCGATGGAACAGCTGTTCCTATCAGCTCTGGCGCTACTCATTTTATAATCCTTTCACTTGTCTTAATGCACAGCCCATAAGTGCCTAAAGCTGGGGTGAAAACTCCGTAGGGAGTCCATGGAAGAATTTCCAGTTAAGCTTTTTAGACAAGTCATGAAAATCCTCAATGAAAAGAAACAGTTGGGGTTAGCTGGAGTGGAGCCGAGCACTCATTATGGCGATTTGGTCAGCGAAAGGGCTCTCGGACCCGGCAACATCGAAGGTATTGTTGATGATGGAAGTTATGGAGGACAAACTCGGCTTTTTGAGTCAAGGGGTTTGGCTGGAATTTCAGTGCTCACATTGGTGAACTGCAGGGTACCGATAAGAAGCGTGGGGAAGCAGAGAAAATAATCCCTATTGTTGAGAATGCAGCTTCCTCAAATTGAAGCTCTGCTTTCAATCCTCAGGAAACAAGCTACGGGGTTTGCCAGATATCCTGATTGATGACAAGAACCGGGCCTGGTGGAGGTGGGGGGGGGCGTCCATGTGACCGACTTTCCAATGGGAGCTTAGTTGTCAACACCTTAGTCAGATTGTCGAACAGCTTTAAGGATTCATCAGATGTCACCCTCAGTAACAGGACAAATTGCATTCAGATAGCTTTCAGATGTTTTACAGTTTCATTGAAACCTCTGTGACTGAAACTATGAAAGCTGGAGGAAGAGGTGGGGGTGCAGCAGTCAGGACTGGGAAACAGGATACGATGTGCCCCATCAAGATTAATGCGCCCAACTTTCATATTGAGATTAAGAAAATGTGATAGCCAGTTCTCAAAAAAAAAGTTAGCTACGAGCTCGCCTCGTAACAGATGGCATAGTGGTACTATCACCAGACTATTCATCCAGAAACTCAGCTCATGTCCTGGGGACCTGGGTTTGAATCCCACCATGGCAGATGGTGGAATTTGATTTCAATAAAAAAATCTGGAATTAAGAATCTACTGATGACCGTGAAACCATTGTCGATTGTCAGAAAAACCCAAAGAGAAATTGCTAGAAAATCTCTGCAAGTCTGGCAGCATCTCTAAGAGAAAAAAGCTGACGTTTTGAGTCCAGATGACCTTTTGTCAAAGGGTCATCTGGACTCGAAACATCAGCTTTTTTTGAGGCTGCCAGACCTGCTGAGATTTTCCAGCATTTTCTCTGTTGGTTTCAGACTCCAGCATCCCACAGTAATTTGTTTTTAGTCAGCAAAACCCAACTGGTTCATTCATGTCCTTTAGGGAAGGAAATCTGCCATCCTTACATGGTCTGTGACTCCAGAGCCACAGCAATGTGGTTGACTCTCAACTACCCTCCAAGAGCAACTAGGGATGCCCATGTCCCACGAATAAAAAACTCTGTGGATGGCAATAATTTGGAGTCATAATCTGCAATTTATCATGCATACTGGACTTGACCCTCTACAGGTTTTTGAGTTTGGGATGTTATTAATCATGGTGACAGCAGTAATCTAATATACGGTCACTGAGGTGAATTTTGCCCATTATCCTCTGAAACCCAGGGACATCCATTTGTTTACAATGGAATGCATCCCTCAATGTATTCCTCTAATTACTGCAAGCTTACGACACGGATTTGATCTTTTTATGTCCTCATCCTGCCAGATTGCAAGATGGCATGGGGAACTACCTGCACTGCTTCTGGTCCTGTGTCAAAATTGAAACTAGTAGTTTGATAAGCTTAAAGAGTTTGAGAGTGTTGGGGAGCACATTGGATAGGATGTATGGCACCAGGACTGTGTGATATTTATCAATTTTATTTCATATAACCCTTTCGTTTATAATGATGGTATATATTATGTGGTATTGTTTATTCTCATCATGTCTAATTTGAGTAGCACTGCTATGGCAAGGTGGGTGGCTGGTTTGTTGTAATTGGGTATGTCCCAACAAGTACTCACAGCTGGTGAGGAAAGCCCTCTTAGAACTACTGGCGTCAAGTAATTTCTTTCCGCATTTTTATTACTTTGGGGTCAAAGAATCTCTGATGGACTCCTATAAAGATACAGACAGAGAACATATCCAGCAAAAGACATTGTTTTGTTTTGTATCAATGGTGCCTCCAGTATAGTTGGTAATGGGGAAGAATGCTTTGGTGCACACCTACACGCGGTTCGAGAATTTTTTGGCTGATCAGCCTTTCTATACTCGTGTCAATATCCTATCTTCTCCTTGGCTGCACATGCAATAGCAGTAACTACTAGAAAATCTGGGAATGTGCAGGGAACATAGTGGTATAAACGGAATGCATCCCTCAGCATGCTCCTTTGTTGGAATGGGGAGACAGCCGGAACATCACACTGTCTGCATGACTTGAAGCTTAAGACACAAATTTGATCCTGTTTTATTCTTGTTGTTAGAAGGATGTGGGGTGGGTATCTTGCCTTTGCCTTTGGCCCTGTGTCAATCCATAAGTTTTAGTACGCTTGAAGAGCTTGATGAGCTATCTTGACATAGGCAGGGGAAAATGTCCTTTGCTTATTAGCAGAGGGCTCCTTCATTTGGTTGGAGAGCGAACTGTCTAGCTTGTTTGACACTTATCCTATGCAAGGAGGGAGGAGTGTGGGAGAAGGCATCCTTAATAAGGAGGCTCTTCTCCTTGGTGCCAAGGCTTTCCTGGTGGAAAAAAAAGAGGGGATGTTCTCTGGCCTTCTGGTGGGCATGTTTCTAGCAGTGGGAGGCGGTGCGTCGTTCAACAGTGGTGGGGTCTTCTGGCACTGGGAAACCCGCAGGTGGAGTGTTGTTGTTGGCAGGACTAGGAGCTCCCACTGGCATTAACAGCTGGAAAAAATTCCAGTCAAAACTCTATTGCCTGTGGAGCCTAAGCTTTGCTCTGGATGCTGCAAGAAGTTGAGCTCCATGTTGTCTTGACTTATCCCTAAGGCTTTCCATACATTATGAGGCTCTGTTTCCAATATCCTGTAAGTGAGAGCATGCACTATTTTGCCATGTACCCATGGCTTTATCTGGCCTTCCCCCAATCTCTGAAACATCTTTTCATTGTTTATATCTTTGGAGGCACCATTTGCCATGAATAATTCAAATCAACTGGTGCTCTCATCTTTTTCTGTATGCTTTGAAAAGCAATTACACTGTACTGCACCAATTATTGAGAGTTTGTTGCATTGTTTGTAAAAATGGAGATTTCTTAAAATAAAAATGTTTAAAAATAAGAGGTACCAGGATGTTCCTGCACAGGACATAAAAGTTTATTCGTTAGTCACAAATAAGGCTTACATTAACACTACAATGAAGTTGCTGTATAATTCCCCTAGTCGCCACACTTCAGCACCTGTTCGGGTCAATGCACCTAACCAGCACGTCTTTCAGAACGTGGGAGGAAACTGGAGTACCTAGAGGAAACCCATGCAGATACGAGGAGAACGTGCAAACTCCACAAAGACAGTGACCAAGCCGAGAATCGAACCTCGGTCCCTGATGCTGTGAGGCAACAGCGCTAACCACTGTGCCGCCCTTCGTTCAGAGTAAAGTATGGTGGCACATAAGACTGAGGAAGAAGTTCAACTTTACAAACTGATTGTCTGCTTGTCCCCTGTAGCAGCAGCTGATTCACACACATAACGTTAAGAGTTTACCAAATGGAAGGATTCCGTTGAGATTATTTGCTTCTGTTGGGCACACAGGCAATTGCATATCATTACAGTTTCTATCGTTGTACTAAGTACCTGATGTTTAGTAAAGAAAGGATTCAGGTCCCAGATGATAGCAAATTATATGGGAAATCAACCAATAGAAGTCTCCAGCTCCCTCTAATGTGTTGTTAAGTACAATCATTGGTAGAGAGGGGGTGGAAGAGACCATGATCTTGCCACTTTGCTTTGTGAGAAGGGTTGAGAATACTGCAGCAAGTCTTGCACATCACAGCAAAGATGCACAAGATTCTGTAACGTTATGGTGCACACTGGGGTCCGGCACTCTGTCTTCAGACAACCACCATCTGGCTTTGCTCTTTGTTTAAACAAACAAAAAAGCCACAAAACCATAAGTCTACGAAAGAAGAGACCCTTCTCGCTGTCCCCAACTGAACAATAGGAAAAGAACCCTTGGTTCTTGGGTATAATGTCACACACCAACACACGCACCCACACACAAGTGTCTAATATTTTGTACATTACTAAATGTGTACAAAAAGCCAGAAATGATATGCGGCAACTTAATCAAGGCTCAGTGTAATAATCCAGTGAGAAATTACATCATGGAAATGTTTTCAACACAGTACCCGATAAACCTGACAGGAACATCTTGGTGTCTTACCTTCAGCAACACAAGTGAGAGACAAAATGACTCAAGATATTCAGTGATATGAATATTCAGGTTACTTACAGCTTCAAGTCACAGAAAGCAGTCGATAAATGACAACTTGCGGCTTGTAGGATGTTCCATTTATTCAAATGCATTCAAAACAGAAAAGGAAAACTATGGCTCTCTCAACCAGTCTGTTTGGCATGTTGCTGGCTAAGCCAGGATTTTCCCATGGGCTTTGGGACGCCAGCATTGGGAATAAGTAGGGGATCCAGAGGTTGAACGTGCTGGCGTTAATCCTCATGGAGATCGCCACCTAATTGGCTGTGTTCGTGCTTACTGTCCGACTAAAGGTATTGTCCCAGCTTTCACTACTCCCCCTCCTCTCTTCTCCCCATCCACCCACATTGTCCCAGCTTTCACTACCCTCTCTCCTCTTTTCTCCGCATCCACCCACCCCACCCCTCCATGAGATCACGCAAACTAAAGAAGATCAGAGGCAGAATTTTCCCATCACACCCACCTTGGGAATCATAGTGGGCAGGACACAGACCACGCAAAGGTCCATTGATCTGGGGTGGAGATTCTCCAGTCTAGGAGTGAGGGTGGCCGGAAAATCCCACCTCATATGTTCAATCTTGGTTCTGTGCTGAATTACGTGATGTCAGCCACACTCCACATGATCAAGCTAAATTCTCCCTCAGTGTACCCGAACAGGCGCCAGAGTGTGGCGACTAGAGGATTTTCACAGTAACTTCATTGCAGTGTTAATGTAAGCATACTTGTGACACAAATAAATAAACTTTAAACTTTCACTCAGCAACGATAAGCTATCAAAAGGGAAACTCGCAACAGTGGCAATTCATAGAATCATCGGATCCTACAGTACAGAAGGAGGCCATTCGGCCCATCGAATTATCACCGACCACAAACCCACCCAGGCCCTATCCCCATAACCCATGCATTTACCTTAGCTAGGCCCCCTAAGGGGCAATTTAGCTTGGCCAATCCACCTAACCTGCACATCTTACAATTGAGAAGCTCCTAACATGGACGTGCTTGGGTATTCAGGGAAGACTGAATATTAAAGCAAGAGATGTTTAAGGGATGAGCAACATTAGGAGCTGGTGGTGGACCTTACAGCAATCCCTTTAGAACAGAGTGACTCACTTGGCCTACAGTGCAGTGAAGCTAATTGAAATGGTTCGATTCTGTTCAAGGATCCTTTAGAACTGAAATATTAACCCTGTTTCTGCACGAAGCTGCCAGGCCTGTTGAGTTTATCCAACATTTCCTGCTTTTCGTTTCAGATTTTCAGCATCCACAGGGTTTGTTTTTATATGAAATTACTATTAATTAGGGATGCAAGGATAAATGAGACCAAATGAGCATGAGAAATAGCAAGAGAAATGTGCCATTCGGCCCATCAAGCTCAGTAAGGTCACAGCTGTTCTTCTACCTCAACCACGTCTTCCTGTACTCCTTGGAATCCTCTGCGGCCTAAAGTCTTTTGATCTCTGACTTGAACATTCTCACAGCTGAACATCCACAACTTTAGGAGGCAGAGAATTCCAAAGATCGACAACAGTGAGTGAGGAATTTCTCTACCTCTCAGTCCTAAATAGCCGCTCCCCATTCTGAAATCGCTATTTCCAGGCTCCCCAACCAGGGGGAACATCTTCCTGGTATCCATCCTGTCACGCCCCTTCAGAATTTTATATGTTTCAATGAGATAATCTCTCATTTTGCTAAGCTCTAGGGAATACAAAGTTCATTTATTAGTCACAAGTAAGGCTTACATTCCCACTGCAATGAAGTCACTGTTAAAGTCCCCTCGTTGCCACACTCCAGCGTCTGTTCGGCTCAACACATCTAACCTGCACGTCTTTCAGACTGTGGGGGAAAACTGAAGCAACTGGAGGAAATCCACGCAGACACGGGGAGAATGTGCAAACTCCACACAGACAGTGACCCAAGCTGGGAATCGAACTCAGGTCCCTGGCGCTGTGAGGCAGCAGTGCTAACCACTGTGCCAGCGTGCCTTCCCTGGTCACCCTCAAACCTCTTTTCACAGGATAATGCCCGCTTTCCAGGATTCAGTACGGTGAACATTTACACTCCCTCAGGCAACACTGCAATCCACACACACACACAACACAGCTATTGCTGTGGAAATAATGACTTTTGATACATTACGCTTGAATTCCTGAGTTTTCCGAATGTTGGCCCCAAGTTAGATCATTGGGAGTTGAAGTCTGTATAACTTTCAACTCTTGGCTGTCTTTGACAGACACCAGCTTTAAAAGCAGCCACTGCAGATGAGAGAGAACTGATAATGGTTATCTGTGGGAAACAGGTAATGGAGTCAAACTCTAGTGAGACTAGATTGTGAGGCATCTTCCAAGAGCCATGCTACCATGAATAAAACAAACTGCAACCCATCTGCTTCAATATGCAGACCGTGGGTTAAATATTTCATGAGGTAAAGCAGCAGATAGCATCGATAGCCCCGCACAGCCTTTGCACAAAGGCCTGAATCAAGAGACAGTGACTGTCAGTCACTTGTAAGACACAGAGGTGAAAAACAGGACCTTTCTGCTTTGAGGCAGTACGCCGCACAACCCTCCATCCACGTTGTGAGTAAAAATAGCAATAACACAGCTCACAAATTATGGACTACGTTTGATCATTTTTTTAAAAGTTGAATTTAGAATTTAAAATTCACATGGGAAACAAATTCCCAAAATGGGAATTGTGAATGATTATAGCTGCAGCTCATTTAGCCTCTGATTGCAATTCTTCAATGGTTCACGTAGTGGATTTGGGTGAAGTTTTCAGAACCTGTGGTTAACATGCCTGAAGCCTTCCAGAATGTCAACAAGCTGTCCTTTAGGAAGGGTATTTTCCACAGGACGCTCACTGAATGCAAAATAATCTCTGATTTCATGCAGTTGACTCAAGCCTGTTCCGCCATGAGCATATTCATCGCTTCCACAATGGACAATGCTGGAACTCAGGTACAGAACAACCCCAGGGTCACTCAAGCCAATGTTTCAAGTCTGGATGACCCTTCATCAGAGCTCTGAGGAAGTGTTATCCAGACTCAAAACATTGGCACTATCCTCTCCCACAGATGCCGTCAGACCTGCTGAGATTTTCCAGTATTTTCTGTTTCAGATTCTGGCATCTGCAGTATTCTGCTTTTAACTCCAGAGTCAACAACCAAAACAATAGGCTTCCACTCGAGTGCAAAACAACTTCAGGAATGTTATCTTAATGAGCGCCGTCTATTAGCTATCATGAACCACATCTGCCAATATTTCCACAGCAGAGCAAGAAAAATATCAAGTTAAAGCTTTATTTATTAGTTACAAGTGAGGCTTACAATCACACTGCAATGAAGTTACTATGAAATTCCCCTAGTCACCAAACTCTGGCGCCTGTTCAGGTCAATGCACCTAACCAGCACATCTTTCGGACTGTGGGAGGAAACCAGAGCACTCGGAAGAAACCCACGCAAATACGGGTAGAATGTGCAAAGTCCACACAAACAGTGACCCAAGCCGGGAATCAAACCCGGGTCCCTGGTGCTGTGAGGCAGCGGTGCTAACCACCAAGGTTCAAGGCACCAAAGCCACAAAATGTGTCCATAAACAAATAGCCCCATTTTACAATCATAATGGATCATAGTCAGCCTTTGAAAGATGTTTAATAACTAATGTTGGCTCAAGCAATGATCTGTGAAACGAATGGTAGATGATAGTCATTCCATTCATTGAACATAGGGTGGAATTGTAAGGAAATTTGTACTCAATATGTAAGCATGTTAGTACTTAGAGAATTTGTACTGAACAATTGTACCTAAACTGGGTATGAAATACGGAATCACGGATAGTATTAGAGTGTCTTCCTTGAAGTAGAATTAGGATGGGTAAGTAGAATTGGGATGGGTAATCAAGTATAGCTGATTTGTAACCTAATATAATCAAGTGTAGCAAATGTGATCAGAGCAGGAGACCCAGAGAAGTAGTATAGCAGTTACTTATTAGCAAATGCAAACAGCAGTCACTTGGGGAGACAATGGGTACTATACAGCTGTCCAGCTTAATATATGATCGTAACAAGCAGGAAAGAATAAAGTGAGCATGTTTTTCTTCACATTCGGCCTAAGTCAGCTAAACCACTATTGTTGTACAAGCAGAGTCGTAAAGATAAGGGCAAAGGATGTAACTACCATGGTTTCGAGAGGAAAAGAGACGTAACAATGGGTGACCAATCTCAAGCAAGGTAAATAAGGGGTCAGTACAGAAACAATGGTGGCTAAACGAGGTCGCATTGTAAAAGCGAGATAAGAATCTTGAGATATGGAGCTGAAATGTGCATAAAAAGACTGTAAGCCGAGGGCTCTGTGGAATGCTCCGGACATCCCGGCTTTATTCTCTTGTACTGGAAAATAAAGTCTACTGCTTGGAAGATTACAACTCAGACTCTCTGTTTCAATCGGGTTAAATAAGTAGTCGTCTTGGGGAACCACGACAGAATAACAAACTGCATGATGGAAGAGGCAACAGATGCTGCAGTTGGCATTTTAGCGCAATACAATAAACATCCACATGCAGAATAAGTGAAAGTGCAAAGGTCTTCCTTTCTTGTAATTCACTTCATTATTTTCCGTGAACCATTTGTAAAACACCAGCATTCCATCTTGCTCCAGTTAATCTTGCTATAAAGATGATTGAAGCAGGCAAGTTTGGGAATGTTTTCTGTTGATTTGACAATGGGTCATTTATTACATTGGTCGGGTAGATGGAATGGGTGGAGAGAGGCAATGGCGAGATTACAGATTGCGCCTGACGTTTTGAGAGGAAGCAGAGATCTGAAAATGCAGCATACCATCACAAATCCCTTATCCAAGGCACAATTATCTGTTTAGTTCATTAAGAACACTGCCAGTCTGAAGTAAAATAGCCAGGGCTTCTCATCATATTCCAATTAACACTTGCATGTTCTGACAGTCTAAATATCGGAAATTGCCAGTTAATATCATGCCACATTGACTGCCTACATCCATTGTGAAAGCATTATAATCTATATTTAGTAGTTCTAAATTAAGCAAGTTCTCGCAACATTTAATTAAAAGTAGCAAGGAATTATTTATTCCCCTGAGTTTTAAGGAAAGGCTTTAATCAGCTTCATTTTGTGTTATTCTGCAGAAAAAAAAGTTTCAAGATTAATGATCCTTAGAAGTCATCGACCTCCTGCAGGTAAACAAGATTTCTTTTTAGCTCTTGCTAAAGGTAGTAAAGATTGCTTTGGATCTACTAATGGAAGAGATGAGACAGAGTCCACTGCAGTGAAAATTAATTTGAACAGGGCACATTAAAAATGAACAGAGAGCATTCATAACTGGTCTCACTTCGCTTCATAATATATGACCATCATTCTAGTTTAGAAGCATTCTTCACTTGTATAATATATTATGCCCTGCATTGTTCCACTACTGATAATCTTATCATTCAACTTGGTACGCTATCACTAATAGAGCTCCAGTTTATCTATTAGTGTCACAAGTAGGCTTACATCAATACTGCAACAGAGTGAGTGCGAAATTCCCTGGTGGCCACACTCCGAAGCCTACTCGGGTACACTGAGGGAGAATTTAGCATGGACAACACACCTAGCCAGGATATTTTTTGGATGGTGGGAGAAAACCAGAGCACCTGGGGAAAACGCATTGAGACTCCGCACAGATAGTGACCCAAGCCGGGAAGCGAACCCGAGTTCCTTGGCGCTATGACTACTAACCACTGTGTCACCTTGGTTAAATCATTTATATTAAAAACAACTATGTCACTTCTGACCCTTGCTACTAAATTTTAAAGAGGAGGTTTTTTAAAGAAGAAATTGCACATTTTGGAAAAAGCATAAAAAATGTCAGCAACTATAAATTGTAAATTGGAGCGAATGCCAATATATGATGAGGTCAGTACAATGATCTGATTTATTCAGTGTTCCATTTCACCCATAATTAGATTTTACAATTAGACTGGCATCAATAAGATTGGCCTTTCTATTTGAACGCTCTTCAGAATATATTCCCCAGGAACAAAGGGTCAAAGAAATGTTGGAATATAAGTGTGAGACCCTTGCACTACATAATGTAAAAACTGAGACAACAAAAACGGCTGAGTTTTCCCAGCTTGAAGTTTGAGAGGAAGTGGAAATAGTCAGGGTGGTGAGCAGTGTCAGGATGGCTCCCCGATGCCTTCCCACCTTTCCCAAGGGCAGGCTGGGAAGTGCACCGGCTACTGACTCCATGGAGGCAGGCAGCCAGCTAACATCAGTGAGGCACCAATTCGGGGCGATTTTGTTGCCGGCGACAGAATTGGCCCCTGCTGAGCGTGGTTCAGTGAAGGCAGCCTCACAGCGCATCGCCCAATGAAAATATATTGAGAACGATGCACCTGGAAACAAATTATAATCATTAGAGAAGAAGTACCAGGAAAACTAATAGGATTAAAGGCTGACAAGGACCCGGTGGCCTGGAAACTGGAGTCCATCAAGTGGCTGCAGTGATAGTGGATGCATTGGCTTTAATTTTCCACAATCCTGGATTCTAACAAAGGTAACATTCGAACAATGATTGGAGAGTCACACGTTTAACACCTCCACTCAAGAAAGGAAAGAAACAGAAAAGGCAAGACACGATAGGCTAGTTAGCCTCATACCTGTCATTGGGAAAATGCTACAATCCATCATGAAGAAGGTAGAAGCAAGACAATTAGAAAATTGTAATGCATTGAAGCTAAAGGGGTGATTTTTCCAGAAGGTATTTGATAAGGTGCCATATAAAAAATGTTATTGCACAAGTCCTCATGGTATTGGAGGTGATGTATTGGCATGGATAAAGGACGCTTCACTGACAGAAAACAGAGTCGCGAGATGTGGGTCATTTTCAGCTTGGCAAACTGTAACTAGTGGAGTGCTGCAGGGATTGGTGCCGGGCCAACCTTTTATGATCTATAGTAACGACCTAATGAAGGGGCTGAATGTAGGGTAGCTACATTTGCTGGTAGAGAGATAGGTGGGAAAGCAAATTGCGAGAAGACAGCGGAGTCTGCAATGGGATAAGGGTAGGTTAAGGAATTGGGCAAGAGTTTGACAGATTAAGTAAACAGCGAAGAAATGGGCGGCTGTTCACCACGACAGGGAGAACAAAAAAGCAGAATATTTTTTAAATAGAGACGGCAGAATGCTGCTCTACAGAGGGAGCAGCCCTTGACCCTGGATCACAAAAAGAAAAGCAGCCTGCAGGGATATCAAGTAAGTAGGAAGACATATGGAATGTTTTATAGTGCAAGGGATATGGAGTCTAAAAAGAGTGAAGTCTTGCACAATTATCCAGCACATTGAGGGTGCACCTGATATATCGGGTACAGTTTAAAACTCCTTACTTCAGGAAGGATGTTATTGGAAGTAGTTCAGAGTAGGTTCACTTGGCCAATTCCTGGTGTGAGAGTTTGTCTTATGAGGAACATTTGGGTAGATTGGGTCAATGGAGTTTAGAAAGATAAGAGGTGATCTTAACTTAATCCCCCTAGGATTCTGAGCTATGCAAGCACGTAACTGCTGAGGATATAGCTCTTAGGGCTAAAGGGATCAAGGGATAGCGGAGGGAGGGGGAAACCAGGATTCTGAAAATGATCAGCCATGATCATAATGAATGGCAGAGAAGCTTGGGGGGCTGAATGGCCTCTTCCTATTTTTAGTTTCGAAGCTTCTACGTTTCTTTCCTGGGGGAAATCTAAAACTAGGGGACAATAAGGGTTTCTTATTTTTGGTGGAGAGGAGAAGAAATTTCTTCTCTCTGAGGATCATTAGCCGGCGAAATTCTCTTCCTCAGAGAGCAGTGGAGGCCAGGCCATTGAATATTTTCAGGGTTGAATTTGCCAGATTCTTAGCTGACAAGAATGTCAAGACTTATGGGGTCAGGCAGGAAAGTGGAGTTCAGACCACAATCAGATCAGCCACAATCTTACCGAATAGTGGAGCAGACTCAATGGGCCAAATGGCATTCTTCTGCTCCTATTTATTATGATGTAACGCTGCCTGTTAATTTGCAAAGTATAGGTCCAACCATGTCCAGCTGTTTGAAAATATAGTTCAGCATGTGTTCAATTTAATATTCTCTCAGAAAATGTATCTGTTCTGCAACTTCTGGTTTTTGCATCCCTTATTTATTTTAACTTAATTCTGCTTTAGACAAGAGAGTCATACAGTGCAGGGAAGGTCCTTCAGCCCATCAAGTCTGTGTTGACAATAACTACCACTAAAGGAGCGCTAATCCCATTTCCCAGCACTTGTCCCGTATCCTTGAATGTTATGATATTTCAAATGTTCATCCAAATACTTTTTAAAGGTTTTAAGTTTCTGGCCTCCATTACCTTCCCAGGCAGCACATTCCAGATTTCCACTGCCCTCTGAGTATATGGTACATTTTTTAACGTGCACAATTCTGTGTTTTAATGAGTCTGGCCGGAATCTTATCACTGTTCCTGCTGGCAGAATTTTCCCACCCTGCTGCTGAGAGTGGAGATTTTCTTACGTTTATTTTGTTTTATTAGTGTGACAAGTAGACTCGCATTAACACTGCAACGAAGTTAGTGTGAAAATCCCCTAGTCGCCACAATCCAGTGCCTGTCCTGGTACATTGTGGGAGAATTTAGCACGGCTGATGCAGCTAGCCGGCACGTCTTTCGGACTGTGGGAGGAAACCATAGCACCCGGAGGAAACCCACGTAGGCATGGGGAGAACATGCAAACTCCGGACAGACAGTGACCCAAGCTGGGAATGGAACCCGGGTGCCTGGCACTGTGGAGCAACAGTGATAACCACTGTGCCAATTCTCCAACCTCACTGCAGAGGGAGCGTGACGTGAATGGCAGATGAGATCGCGCCCTCTGTCTGTGTGTCTGGAATTAGAAGTTAAATCTACAGCGCATTTTTTAAAAAAATTTCCTCTCTTATTCAATCCAGCCTGTGGTTTTGTTAAAATTCAGCAACTGGTGCACTTTATCTTGGCTTGAACAACAAGCAAAAGGATGTGTGTGTTAGAATAAGGAGCGACGCAATCAGCCTCACCACATTTTGTGTCAACTCTCTGGTTCATATTCCAACACAGAGGTGACCACAGATTACATTGCAGGATGGGTAAATGTCACACAAATGTTTCTCTCAAATTTAATTTAAGACCTACAAATTGTCTTTTTAGAATGAGGAACCTCGCAAGGGATTAGTGTTCATAAATGTATAATGTATCAATCAGTGCCACCAACTTTAATTAGGTTGCATGTATTGATATTTTGGGCAAATATTATTGCTAAGATTTCAAACCATCAGACAACATGTAAATATTACATTTCTGTCCAGACAAATCATCTGCCCTTCATTTTTATGCAGTCACTGAATTCATTCCATTCCACACGGCCCCTGATTGGCAGCACGATGGAACAAAATCATCTTGCCTCATCGGGGCCATTTCCCTCTGAAAACATGAGATCATTTATCTGGATCTGTCTTTTCACTTAAGAACAACGGGGATCAATTTGACAGATTTTGAATAAGATTATGCTTGCACTGAGCTGAATTATTATTCAAGCAAAGATAAAATAAAGTCTGAAACTGGTGCAGTGTCTGCGTGACGGTATTCTAGCCAGTGCTCCGAGGCTAAGGACGTAATTTTAACCTCACCCGCCCATGGGATTTGATAGATTGTAACCTATTTTAACATCAATGAACTCAACAGAAATTAAAAAGATTGAAGTGTAATATGTCCGTGTATATGTGTTTTTATTCATTCGTTGGACATGGGCTTTGCTGGCTGGACCAATATTTATTGTCCATCCCTAGTTGCCCGTGAGCGATTGAGAGTCAAGCACATTGTTGTGACTCTAGAGTCACATGTCGGCCAGAGCAGGTAAGGACGACAGATTTCCTTTGCACAGGACATTAATAAACCAGATGGCTTTTTCCAACAATTGATAATGGTTTCATGGTCATCAGTAGATTCTTAATTCCAAATATTTTTTATTGAATTCAAATTCCACCATCTGCCGTGGCAGGATTTGAACCCAGGTACCCAGAGCTTTAGCTGAGTTTCTGGATTAATAGTGTAGTGATAATACCAGAAGGCCATTGCCTCCAAGTGAGCGAGAGGGTGAGTGTGTGTGTGCACGTGTGTGTAGTATAGTGGACTATGCATTCTTGTTCACCAACCAATGCCCCCACCCCCGCTTCACCCAACCGAGAGTCCATTTAAACCCCAACAGCCAATTTTTCAATCCAACATTCATTCTGAAAAGCTTAAGTGGAGAAGTTGAGATCATAGGGCTGAAATTTCCAGTCCTCCAAATTTTAGCATAACAATGGACAAGAGCAGTTTGCTCAAATTACCCAACCCTGAATCCCCTCCAGATGTCATTGGTAATGCTGGTTTGGAGACAACTTCATTCTCAAAATGTGGGTATCACAGGCAAGGCTGGTATTTGCTATCTATTTCTGGTCAACCATCCATTGTTGTAGCAGTTTTGAGTTACTTTGGAGACCAGTTATTTCAGAATCAAGCACAGTCAAGGGACAAAAGTCATATCCAAGCCAGAGTAGGTATGGATGACAAGTTTCCTTCCCTAAAGGAAATTAATGAATCACTTGGATTTTTAAGACAATTCAACAGCTTTGTGGTCATTCTTACTGAATTCAAATTTGAGATGCCACAGTGGAATTAAACTCATGTCTCCAAATTACTATTGCAAGTTCCTGCATTAACAATCACTACTCCACCTACCCAAGTTCACAAACAGTCAAATGCGACCTCCTACTCCTCTCAGGCACGTATTTCTGTATTATGTATCCAGAAAAAATGAAAAATATGGACAAACATTGCAAATTATATCATGATGAAAATCAAGATTACACCATCATTATTGAAGTTCTGGTTTAAATCCAGGTAGAGTTGGAACAGATCTTTTACATTCACTGAAAACAGGTAGATGGGGCTTTGATTTAGCATCTCTTGTGAACGATGGCATTTTTAGCAAAACAGAAACCCTACATTGGACTTGAAGCTCCCAGTCGCACTGAGATGGGTTTGGCGGTGGAAGCAGGAGTGAACCTCGAGAACTTGTGCTGGGCGATGCCATGACACAATCCTACCTCCAAGTGACCTCGATAGAGGTGTGGCCTGGTCAGCACAGGCTACCTGTCTAATAATAACCAGTAGCTAATTAAGCTTAAGTACGTCTCCACTTGGTTTCAAATTGGAGGCACCTTCCCGATGGTGCAGGTGCTCCCCATTGTTCGCCAAGATTCCAGCAAGCTCTTTCTTATATCCAGCCCCAGAGGTCGAAAGCCACTGCTGCAGCTGTAGGCCGTCCTGTGGAAAGGTTATTCTTCTATACTGATGGTCTGTAAGCTATTGCCCTAAGAGGGCATCTTCACCCCACCTCCCTTTGGCCACTGGAGCTGCCAGCTGGACATCAGTTTGGATCCTCCTATTGGACCCGCCAGCTTCCGGGCTCACCAGTTTCGATGGGGTCCCAGAGCCAACATCTTAATTGGCCATATTCAGGAAGATTACAGGATCAAAGTCCTGCCATCACCATTTCCAGGTTCCCAATCTGGAGCCTGTGCTAGGTCGAAAGGTCTTAGCAAAATCTAATCCAGTTTAGCAAGTTCAGGTTTGATGTTATGTTCCTGGAGTGGGACTTAAACCCGTATATTCTAACTCAGAGGAAATGCATTTACTCATTATGACAAGCTGCATAGTAAACCATAGTTGGAAGAGCAGAGGGATGCATGACTCAATGAAACTGCTGGGATGAGGTGAGATTTATAAGTGAGAATTCTGAGATCATTGAGCAGAAGAATGGGCAAAGTAACAAGTGAAATCAAATTAGTGTGGGACAGGATACGGCAAATGTTTTTATCATCATTGCTTGTTTGGAAGAAAATAATCAAATCAGGGAGTTACATTGAAATTGGGTCAATTTTTTTCAAATAGGTAAACATAGAAACATAGAAGACAGGAGCAGGAGGAGGCCATTTGATCCTTTGAGCCTGCTCTGCCATTCATCATGATCATGGCTGATCATCCAACTCAATAGTCTAATTCTGCCTGCTCCCCATAACCTTTGATCCCATTCTCCCCAAGTGCTAAGGTCTACCCGCCGCTCGAATACATTCAATGTTTTGGTATCACCTACTTCTCGTGGTAACGAATTCCATGGGCTCATCACTCTTTAGATGAAGACATGTCTCCTCATCTCCGTTCTAAATGGTCCACCCAGAATCCTCAGGCTGTGACCCTTGGTTCTGGACACACCCATTATTGGGAACATCCTACCTGCATCTACCCTGTCTAGTCCTGTTAGAATGTTATAAGTCCCTCTGAAATCTACCCTCCGCTCCCCCCCCTCCACCATTCCCCTGAACTCCAGTGAAAACAATCCTAACCTAGTCAATCTCTCTCATACATCAGTCCCGCCATCCCTGGAATAAGGATAAGTTCTGGGTGGGATTGTGGTCAGTGCAGACTCAATGGGTCAATTGGCTTCATTCTGCACTGTAGGGCTCTGTAAAAAAAAATGATCTGCAAGAATCAGTCTGGTAAACCTTTGCTGCACTTCCTCGAGAGCAAGAACATCCTTCCTCAGAAAAGGAGACCAAAACAGCACAGAATGAGCTAGAACGATTCCCTTGCCCAAATAAGAATCTACAGTAATGCCCATATAACTCAGTTGAACCAATTTTAACATTTGGCACAGAAAGTGGGGTTGCCAGAGGGAATGTGCCCACCAGTACAATAAGGAGAAAAATGGCGTTGCAGTTAAATTTGCAGACAACATAGGTAGGAAAGTACGTTGCAAAGAACGCTGCAATAGATATAGATAGGTTGGGAGTAAATGGGCAAAAGTCTAGCAGATGGAGTATTTTGTGGGAAATTGTGCACTTTTGCATGAAGAATAAGAGTTACTTATTTGTAAAACAGCTGCAGAATTCAGAGATGCAGAGGGATCTGTGTGCTTTTGTGCATGAGTCACAAAGAGTTAGTTTGCAGGTACAGCAATTAATTGAGAAGGCAATTGGAATGTTGTCCTTTATTAATAATAGGAATTGAACATAAAAGTAAGGATGTCACACGTGTGAAACCACATCTTAAACATTATATACAGTTTTAGTTTCTTTAATTAAGGAAAGATTTAAATGTGTTGGAGATGGTTAAGAGGAGGTTCACTAAATTGATATCTGGAATGAGCGGGTTGCCTTTTGAGGAAAGGTTAGGTAGATTGAGCTTGTTTTTACTGGAGTTTCGAAGAGTGAGGGGGTGATTTGATTTAAATATTTAAGACCCTGACCGGTCTTGACAAGGTGGACGTGGAAGTTTCCTCCTCTGGGTGAGTCCAGACTTAGTTGGTACAGTTTTAAAATTAGGGGTCACCCATTTAGGTCAGAAATGAAGAGTTTTTTTTCCACTCGGGGGGTTGTTCAACTTTAGAACTCTCTGCCTCAGAAGGCAATGAAGATGAAGCAGATCTGGAACGATTTCCTTACCCAACAAGGATCTACGATTATCAAGGGTAAATGAGAATGTGCAAACAGGTTGGCCATGATTTTTCTGAATGGTGGGTAGAGTAGACTTGAGGGGCTGAATGGCCGACTTCTGCTTCTATTTTGAATGTTTGCATATACTTACCTGTTGTAAAGCCCAGAATCATTATGAAGGGTAGCCTTGATTTTTATGGATTCGGTCAGCTGAGTGTGCCAACATCGTCTGCAGGGGGCATGAGAGATCAATGCATAGGCTGGCATTGCAGAATGTCATGTCAAGGCGAAATGCCTACCACCTCAAAGTTAAAGTGATTGCAAATTCCAGCAATTCCTTTCCTGGGTGGCATGGTGGCTCAGTGGTTAGCACCGCTGCTTCACAGCACCAAGGATCTGGGTTCGATTCCCAGCTTGGGTCACTGTCTGTGTGGAGTTTGCCAGTTCTCCCTGTGTCTGCGTGGGTTTCCTTTGGGTGCTTAGTTTCCTCCCACTCTGAAAGACGTGCGGGTTAAGTGCATTAACCCGAACAGGCGCCGGAGTGTGGCAACTAAGAACATAAGAACATAAGAAATAGGAGCAGGAGTAGGCCATCTGGCCCTTCGAGCCTGCCCCGCCATTCAATAAGATCATGGCTGATCTGTCGTGGCTCAGTTCCACTTTCCCGCCCTCTCCCCATAACCCTTAATCCCCTCTCTTATCAAAAACCCATCAACCCGCTTCTTAAAAATATTTAGCGAGGCAGCCTCCACCACGTCAACGGGCAGAGAATTCCAGAGATTCACCACCCTTTGAGTGAAGAAGCTCCTCCTCAACTCCGTTCTGAACCGCCCCCCCTTTATCTTGAGGCTGTGCCCCCTAGTCCTACTGTCTTTTTTGAGCGGGAAGAGTCTTTCCACCTCTATCCTATCCATCCCATTCATCATCTTATACGTCTCAATGAGATCTCCCCTCATTCTTCTAAACTCTAACGAGTACAAGCCTAGTTTATTCAGCCTCTCCTCATAGCTCAACCCCCTCAACTCCGGTATCAGCCTAGTAAACCTCCTCTGCACTCCCTCCAAGGCCAAAATATCCTTGCGCAGGTGCGGCGCCCAAAACTGCACACAGTACTCCAGCAACTAGGGGAATTTCACAGTAATTTCATTGCAGTGTTAATGTAAACCTTACTTGTGACTAATTTAAAAACTTTGGCACTTTGACCTTATTGAGAAGGTTGCTTAAAACCCGTACAAATGGGCAGAGGGAGCAAAGAGCACCCTCATGATATCTTAGACCTGCAATTCATGTGTTACACATATTTAGAACATAAAAAATTAATCTGAACTTCCACTGAAGAGATGATATGACAAGATTTTCATTGAAAATCTCAGTCCTCAGTCGTGGCTGGGATCTTCCGGTGCCACCGAAAATGAATGGAGTTTTGGCTGAGATGCCAAATTTCCTGTTCTTACTCACAGTCGAGTGGGCACGGACAAGAATTCCACCCTTTGTAACAAACTAAAAGCATCATTGACCGAAAGGTATTTCATTCGGTAACTTAGAAAACTATAAAACAGAATTTTTTCGACTTTTAACACAACCAAAAACCCACTCCACATACATTATCCACACTATTCTTTCAACATTCAATTCACCTAGAACCATTCAAAATGATTCCACTTCAGGTGGTTGACGTTCATTCTTTTCCTTTCCCAGCCTGGTAACTTTTAACTACATAATTGTCTCCATGAAGGTTTCCTTGGAGATTATCTCTAACTCAAGATAGGTGAATCTTCCAGCTTTGTTTTATGTTCTCAGAAATCTGGACTTCTATCTGAATTGCTCTTAACTACTTTCCTGCATGATGATGTATAGAAACGTGTTGCCTTTATCTGCCCCCTCTCTCCTTCATAGATCCTGGCAGACTCGCCTGCCTGCAAGATATCTTTTTGGAGAACCCTGTAATCTACCAGATCTTCCTCTCCCTCACCCTTTCAAAGCCCAAACGATCATAACATGAATCATATGGGTCATATATTCAGGTAGAAATGCTGATTACCAATCTTTAGATCCCTACACAATTCTATTTTGAAATTAAGTAGACAGCTTAAGTTTAACTGGGTATAAAACCTGACTCTTATCATCTGCCCAGGACTCTGGAGACTAACAGGTTATCCACTGTTAGCACAGATGCTTCTGCCATTGTCTACAACCTTTATCCTGGTAAAAACACATCCCTCTAACATTTAACAATCAAATCACCCAGGTTTACTCTCAGCAGAATTCACAACAGGTCAATGACACCCCCTCATCTCTCCATCATATCCAACATTAAAATACAGTCCCAAAAATAACAATTGAAGAAAACCACAGATTCGTAACAAGTTCTATCAGGATGTATTCCATTTCCTTAGCACTAAATAAATACAAGGTGTTGAAATAAGCTTAGCAATTTCGTATAGGACGTGCGGAACTGAGAGAGGCTGGAATATCCTGTTAAAGAGCATTAAATCATGTCAATATCCAAGATGAAAGAAAAACACGTGAAACAGAACTGGAAGACGTAGCTCATTACTAATTCAAAAAATAATTCTACGCACTTTATTGAGAACCCAGCTCATGTCGTGAACCCAGTCACTCGTGTGGTGATGATTATTGATGACATTCTGATTTTAGCACCTCAGGCACCAGTCACACTGTACTGCAACCTTGCCCACTGGTGCATCACAAATTAAATTCAACAAGATAAAGGAGGGGTGGAAGACTAAACAGCATGAAAATCTGCTTCGTGACAAAATGCAAAGAAAATATATTTCTGGCTGCCGCACAAATAAACTTAATTTCAGTCCCCGTCGAGACAACTGTCAAATACGTGTGCCTCTGTTCAGAACAGAGAGCAAATAACCAACTCTCACTTGGGAAAATGTGATCCATGTCTGTTTATATTTTAGTGAGGACCATGCACTTGGAATCAACTAAATGCATTCTACCTGAATATATGACCCATATGATTCATGTTATGATGCATATGGGCTTTGAGAGAGGGAGCGATATGGGAAGATCTTGCAGATAAGGTTCTTCAAAAGAGATATCCCACAGGCAGGTCAGGCTGTCAGGATCCATAAGAGAGAGAGAGGGAGCAGATAAAGGCAGCAAGTCTCTGTATAAGTTATGTGAGATTCACTTCTAGGATTTTTCTTGACAAATTTTGAGGACCTTATTAAGTTTATGTTCATGTTTGAGTCTAATATGCATGACTTAAACTTTTCATTGCAGTGAGTAGCTACACTGCTTCTCATGTGAAGTTAGGTAGGATGAAACTACGTCTTAATTCTCTACAGAGCCAAAGCTCTCCATGCCTAGAATATTTTCTCATGTTTTCGGAGGTGCTTTGAATTCTTGATCCATTCCCTTCGCACATTCTAGTCTCAAACCTCTGTCTCTCCACTGCAATCTTTGATATCTCTTTTTACAGATCAATATTGCTTTACTCGAGTGCTCCTTTGAAATTTCCACTCATTTCTTGTTAGTTTCAAACTGATCTCCCTGCTTTTACCTCACTCTGAAATCAAGTACTGCATATTTGCCCAATTAATTTAGAATAGAATAGAATTCCTAAAGTGCAGAAAGAGGCCATTTGGTCATTGAGCCTGTATTGACTCTCAGAAAGTGCATCCCATCCAGGCCCTCCCCTCTGTCCTATCTTTAACTCTGTGCGTTTACTATGGCCAATCCACTGAAGATACACATCTCTAGACACTAAGGGGTAATTTAACATGGCCTATTCACCTAACTCACATGTCTTTGGACTGTGGGAGGAAACTGGAGCACCCAGAGTAAATCCATGCAGACATGGGGAGAATGTGCAAACTCTACTTAATCATCCAAGGCCAGAATCAAACCTGGGCCCCTTGAGCTGTAAGGCAGTGGTGGTAGCCATTGGGCCTTCAAGCTGCCCAGGGTGGGGTCCTCCGATCTCATTTTCCCCGCCCTGGTGCCAACGAGAACAGAGAATTTGGCATTCAGTCAAAACTCCATTCACCACTGCAGCACTGCAGAATCCTAGCCACGGGAAGAGGTTGGATGTTTCTGGTGCAGAAATCTGGAGCCCCTTACACCCCTCGGCCTTTTATTCCGATAATCTGCTGGCTTCTAAAATCCAAAAGGCTTAAGCACCACTTCTTGATTTACTTCTCTAATTGTTTCAACCTTGTTAGTGTCTCAACATTATGGACAAAAACACCAAATCACAAATAGAATTCAAATGTCTTCACACCTGAAGTACCCGACACAGTTTTTGAGTCAATGCCAAATGGAAGCCAAGTGCCACTGACTCAAGTTGTCTGGTGCAACTGCCATTCTGGAGCAAAGAAACTTTAGCACTCAACACTTATTTTCAACAGTACATGCATTCAATAACACAACACATGAAATAAAAGCAGGAGTAGACCACCAGGTGTTTCAAGCCTGCCCCTCCATTCAATACAAATCATTGATCTCTGCCGGCCTCAACTCATTTTCTGTGCCATTGCCCCATTGCCCACTATTCCTCCATCTATCAAATATTTATCCACCTTCACTTTAAAAATTTCTAATGATCCAGCCTTCAATACCCTTTGGGGCAGAGAGTTCCAGAGATTCGCTACCCTCTGCAAGAAGAACTTCCTACACACTTCAGTTTTAAATGACCAGCCCATTATCTTGTAGCTAAGCCCCCTTGACTCTCCCAAGAGTGAAAACATCTCACTATCTACCCTGTCAAGCCCCCCCAGAATCTTATATATTTACCCTCACTCTTCTATACTCCAAGGAATACAGGTCCAGAATATTTATGGCCGCACAATGGCACAGTGGTTAGTACTGCTGCCTCACAATACCAGGGACCTGGGTTCAATTCCTGGCTCGAGTTACTGTCTGCACAAAGTCTGCATTTTCTCCCCATGTCTGCATGGGTTTCCTCCAGGTACGCCAGTTTCATAGAATCCTACAGTGCAGGAGGAGGCCATTTGGCCCACGAAGTCTGCACTGACAACAATCCCACACAGGGTCTGTCTCTACAGCCATATGCATTTTCTCTAGCTAGTTCCCGTGACACTAAAGGGCAATTTTGCATGGTCAATCCACCTTACCCTTTGGACTATGAGAGGAAACCAGAGCACCCAGAGGAAACCCATACAGACACGGGGAGAAAACAGGAAAGCAATTTCCCCCCACATTCCAAACAATTTGCTGGTTAAGGACAGTGGGTAGGCTAAATTCTCCTTCAGTATACCTGAACAGGCACCAGAGTGTGGCAACTAGGGTATTTTCACAGGAACATCATTGTGGTGTAAATGTAAGCCTACTTGTGGCACTAATACAGAAAAACTAGAAACTAAGAAACGGTAGGTCTTGATAGGTCAACACTCTCTTCACAGGAATTGGTCTGATGAATCTTCGTTGGACTGCCTCCAATGTCACTATATCCTTTCTAAGTTAAGAGGACCAAAACTGTGCAGTCAATTTGCGTTGCAGAATGAACCAATCCAATGCCAGACACTTCCAATTCAAGATCATTTGTAACAGGTCCTCAGTTACTCTATCTGTAAAGTTAGAAAGCCAGTGCTCAAAATGGACCAGGCAAACCCAAATCCACTCCTTGCTTATTCCAAAACAACCAAAATTCAAAATCCAATTCTATCTGATTCAAGGTCCCCCGTAAGAGAGACAAACAAGATCCGAGCTGAGAGGATGAGGCATCTTGAGCTCAACTGGACACTTGGAAAGGAATTTTCCAGCCACGCTCTTTCCAAGAATGGAAAATTCTGCCCTCGTTCTTAACCACAAAATCTCCTCAGTTATTCTGGGTCCAGAAAGATGTTGAGTTAAAGCACACACATTTTTTTTATAGTTGCTTTAAAGCTCACTGCCTTAAATAATGGAGCAAATATTGCCCACCAAACCATACAATTTCTCAATAGCTTCCTCTATTGCTGGCGACTTTACACAATTAAATGTGTTTTTTAATAGTGGATTAAAAACAAATATTGTCGCCTTTGGAAGACAACATCAAGTCCATTTTCAGCATAGTACTAATTAATGAATTTCACTGTACTATCACAGAATCTTGCTTCACCCTGCAGGAGATTTTCTAATCATTAGCGCCACTCTCCAAAGCAAATTATACAAAGAACTGATTGCAGGAATTGAACTGATTAATTTAACCCACCGAATGATAAATAACTTTCATTGCTGTTGCTATGTTTACCCGGTGTGTCCTTACTTAAAATAATTAGCTGCCACAGCACAATATTTTCTATTAAAAAACAAAAGTGCAGGGAATATCTTCGGGTTCCAACCGTAGCACCGAGCTGTTAAATACAGAATCCAGCTCTGGGAGTCAAGCCCTTGAATTTTTTTATGCAGATTACCATAACCCAGATGGATTTAATGTTCCTGACATGGGCTCCAGGGACTGATTGGAGAAACAATGGGGAACTTGCGGTTGTGGTGGAGCAGGGCTGGCTGGGATTAGGTACAACCAAATTAAGTGTCTGCCAGGCACTTAACTGATCGGAATTGGGCCGTCTCTGTGATTTCTGTCCCCTTATATAGGGCAGCGCGGTGGCTCAGTGGTTAGCGCTGCTGCCTCACGGCTCCATTGACCTGGATTCCATTCTGACCCTTGGTGACAGTCTGTGTGGAGTTTGCACATTCTCTCTGTAACTCCATGGGTTTCCTCAGGGTGCTCCAATTTCCTCTCACAGCCAAAAGATGAGCAGGTGTGATGGGTTAGAAAGAGTAAGTGTGCAGAGTTAGGGATAGGGTGGGTGAGTGGGCCTAAATAGAGTGCTTTTTTTGGAGCGCCAAAGCAGATTTGATGGGCTGAATGGCCTCCTTCTGCAATGTTAGATCCCCCCACAGCACGATCTCCAATAAAACAGACATTTATGGAGCAGGTTTCCTGGCTCTCCTCTCTATTCCTGGAATTGTCACTACTATGTGCTGATGGGTTGTAGTGCGTTTAGTTAGAAATTAGTTCAAGGACTTCTGAGTAAACCCACATTCGCCAATTGGTCAGGAAGCCAGAAGTGGGAAGTTTAGTTGAAGAGCCAGGGCAAAATCAAAATATTTCATCAGGTTCCCAACCTACAAATGATCCTGTTATTGTGACAGGGACTAAATTCTGTCCAAGGAACTGAGCAGGGATTGAGTCACCTTTCAGTCAGTTTTGCTGTCTGGACTGGTGCCTCTTCCTGGCTTCCAAGTTCCCACAGTGATGCATACTTTGTATCTGCTTGCTAAACAGAGCTCATAATGCAATACAAGGTCTACAAGAGGCAGAGCAGAAACTGAGCAAAATTCCTTCAACAGCACTTCCAAATATGTAGGGTGGGATTTTACAACCTAGCTTGGACGAGATGGTAAAATCCCACCTGAGGCCAACGGAGAATTCTATTCTACAAGCCCCGATTCTGGGGCAGGTGAGGTGGTAAAATTCCGACTGTACTCTCTACCATTTAGAAGGACAAGGGCACCTTTTTGACTTGGAACAATATTGCCATTCATTCACTATTGCTGAGTCAAAAACCTGGAACTGCCACCCGGCCAGCACTGTGAGTGTACCTACACCTCATGGGGTGCAGTGGTGCAAGAAGGCAGCTCAACACCATCTTTCCAACGGCAATTAGGTTTGGGCAATAAATGCTAATCTCATCAGTGTTGCTCACATCTCTTGAACAAATAATGAAAATACAACGAAGAGACAAGCTTTTTGGCCAAACTCGTCTGCGTTGGCGTTTAGACTCCACGTGAATCTCCTCTCATTCCGTCTGCCTCCCTTAGCATATCTTTCTGTTCCCTCTTTCCCCTTGTGCTTATCTAGTTCCCTTTTGAAAGTTTCTTAACTATTTGCCTCAATCACCTCGTCTAAGAGTTTGTTTCATTGTGGAGATCATTACAATACGGAATAGAAAGTGAGGGCATATCCTTCTCTATTTGAAGTAAAATAAAAATCAAAATGGGAGGAATACCAGATGGTTAAATGTGTCCTTCAGATCTACATGTCCTCATCCCTCTTGTCTCGAAGTTTGTATCTGTTCACACTGGATGAACCAGTGCTTCCCGAAAGTGATTATTGAATTTCCCATGCTCCTGCAGCCAGAGATGCAAACCAATTCAACACCAGGGACAACTCAATCAGCTACAGTCAAGGTAATCTCAAACTGCAAGGTTCTTATGCTTCAATGACATCCCAAGAACTAGCAACACTTAGCTGTCACATCTTCCCCTGCATATTTATGAATTCCTTCATGAAAAGCAGCCAGCATCACAAGAGAACCCTGCACTCTGAGCATGTTTTAGGATTTCCCCAAAGCTTAGCGCATTATTGATGGCACACAAGTCGCAACGTAAATCCCTGTCCCCACTGTAATCGCTTACATGAACAGTGAAAGGATTCAGCTGTGGCAACATGCAGCTAGCCTGTGACCACAGATACTGCATCACGTACACTAATGCTCATTACCTCAACAGTTGGCATGATTCATTCATTACACGGCAACCATTATCTTAAGGGCCAAAAAGACTGGGCTGGAAAGCTGCCGTGGGACCGGGCTATCTGTTACACTGCGATGGGAAATCCAAGGCCACAATCAGAAGGGAAATGTAACAAGGAACAATTTGCTACCACGATCTTGTCAAGCATCCCATTAGCAATATTAAGTAAAGAATCTTGTGCACTTTACACAATTGGGCGTTATGTGGCTGGCAGCATTGTCTGAGTGTAAAAGATAACTCCAATGAAGAAGCAGAAAACAAGTTTGTCCTCACAACTGGCCCATCAGACAGGATGATAAGGCTCATAAAAGACAATTTCACTAGACATATTTGTACAATGCAGCTAAAGTACTGCTTCACATGGGCAGAGCAAACAAATCAATAAAGCATTGCCCCCCTACTGCCTTTGGTTTTGCAATCGGACAATTTGGCCTAAATTTTAGTGCCCCACATGCCACGGGGGCCAGAGCGGGCAAGGAGCAGAAAATGAAAAGGCCTGTTGACGTTGGGTGGGATTTTATGATTTCAGGATGAGTGAGGCCACAAAATCCCACCGTATATTTTTATGGTGTCACAATGGTTCGCTTGCTGCCTCATGGCACCAGGGACCCGGGTTCAATTCTGGCCTTGGGTCACCGTCCGTGTGGAGTTTGCATATTCTCCCTGTGCCTGCGTGGGTTTCCTCTGGGTGCTCCAGTTTCTTCCCACAGTCCAAAGATGCAGAGGTTAGACTGATGGGCAATACTAAATTGCCCCTTAGTGTCCCAAGATGTGGGGGTTAGGGGAATTAGCGGGTTAAATATGTGGGGCTATGGGGACAGGGCCTGGGTGGTATTATTGTCGGCACGGTCTCAGTGGGCCAAATGGCCTCCTTCTTTACTGCAGATTCTATGATTCTGTGATTTATTCATGGGATGTAAGCATTGCTGGCAAGATCAGCAATTTATTACCAAACTTGAATGGAATTGAGAAAATTATGGTGAATCACCTTCTGAACCTGCTGTGGTAAAGGTGCAGTGTTCTAAGGGAGGACCAGAACTTTGACCCAGCGACAGTGAAGGAACAAAGACATCGCTCTTGAGGATGGTGCTGCACACTTCACCAAACTGGGATCGCTGCCTGACTTGACAATAATGTTGGAGAGATGGACATGTCAAGCCATGAGGTCACAGATTGCAGTGGAATATATGTTTCTGGCCCACAGCATCTCACTGTGAAGCCCAGTTTCAGGGTGCTAGATCTGTTCTGAATCTATCCGTTTAATCGCGTGACGGTGCCACACAACACATTGGATCTTAAGTGAATACAAGAAGCATAACCTGCCTCATTGAAAGAGTGCTGTCAGCACATCGCACAGCATCACAAATCTCACACATTTAGGACCCTGTGTTGCAGTCATATTCAAAGCGGTGTCCCATGGCACTTCCCACTTCCACAACGTGCAGTTAGTCCAACCTGTCACTTCTCCCTCACTTCATTCGTGAGACTGTTATGAGGTGGGGGGCAGAAGCCCTTTCAGAACCGCTGCACTTGCCTCTCAGCACATTGTGCTCAATGAGCAAGGTTAACACATAGGCTGATCTCATCTTAAGGTGAGACCAGTTTATTTCACAAAGGGTGAGCATAATGCCTGAGGAAGAACCATGATGATATCATTGTGCCAATATTACTTTATGAATCACTTTGCTCATGTAATTTTTGAGACTAACAATGGAGGAGACACTCGTGCATCGTCGGTGGAATAATCCACTCTCTCAGAAAGCATTTACTTTCTGTTTAGCAAAATACTTTCCCTTGAAGCCTATCACAGAATGCCACGAAATACAAAGCCCCTTACATGGACTACACCGTACAACAGCCTACCTGACATTGCTCTATTTTGAATGGTTAACATAATAGTCTCATGCAAAACAGACGATATTATCATAAAGCCAAAACCAACACTGCTTCAATCTATGCACCTAATGTAATCCTTCTACAAACACACAGATTGTGAGTGATAAAATATGTGGAAACACAGTCATTAATGTGAATGAGATGCAGACCTGAATATATCAAGTAAAGAAAATTAGCTGCCATTCATGGGCGATACAGTGGGGCAATGGTTAGCACTGCTGCCTCACAGCACCGGAGTCCCAGGTTCAATACCAGCCTTGGATGAGCGTGTGTGTGAAGTTTGCACGTTCTCCCTGTATCTGTATGTGTTTCCTCCGCTTTCCTCCCACAGCCCAAAGATGTGCAGGTTAGGTTGAAGAGCCATGCTAAATTGCCCCTTGGTCTCCCAAGATATGTGTAATCTATGCACCAAATGTAACCTTTCTACAAACACACAGATTGAGAGTGATAAAGTATGTGTATGCACAATCATCAATGTGAACGAGATCAGACCTGAATATATCCAGTAAAGAAAATTAGCTGCCATTCATAGGCGATACAGTAGGACAGTGGTTAGCACTGCTGCCTCGCAGCACCAGGGTCCCAGGTTCAATTCCAGCCTTGCATGACCTAATGTGTGGAGTTTGCACATTTTCCCTGTGTCTGCATGTGCTTCCCCCAGTTTCATCCCACAGTCCAAAGATATGCAGGTTAGGGTGATTAGCCATGCTAAATTGCCCCTTAGTTTCCCAAGATGTATGTAGTTTAGGGGGATTAGCGGGTACATATGTGGGGTTATGGGGTAAGCTTGAGTGAGAGTTGGTGTAGAATTGATGTGCCAAATGGCCTCCTTCTGAACTGTAGGGGGTTCTAGGGGGCAGGATTTTCTGGCGGTGCTCGCCCCAAAACCCGAAAATCCTGCCAGAGGTCAACGAACCTTTGCATGGTCCGTCTTCGTCTGCTACGATTCCCATGGCCAGCAGGACAGGAAAATTCTGCCCGCTGATTTGTTCTCTTAAAAATTACTGAGGTACTCTCCGAGGAAAAGAAAATATTTGATAAATGCATTCGAAAATCGAGAAAATTGCTGGAAAATCTCAGCAGGCCTGACAGAATAGAGCAAATGTTTCGAGTCTTAGCTCTGACAAAAGGGTCATCCAGACTCAAAATGGCGGTTCCATTCTCTCTCCACAGATGCTGTCAGGCCTGCTGAGATTTTCCAGCATTTTCTACTTTTGTTTCAGATTCCAGCCTCCGCAGTGTTTTGCTTTTATGGTAAATGTATTATCTTCTTTGGTCAAGGACAGCACATACACGGGACGTAATTCAGTTGATAAAAGCAGTTCATCCTTGAAAAGCATTCTCGCAGTGGCTTTTTGTTTTGTCCTTGCCGTTATTTCGGATATACGGAACAGTTTGCTATAATTGTATCTCATCACATTTACTGCATGCAAACTACAAAAGCTCAAACTGTTGATGTGTGACAGATGACAAAGACATGCTGGCCCGGACTGATGAGATTAACTGTGTTGAACAATGAAAATACAAATGAACGCGCACCACTTTATGTCTGGATCAGAAGTTCTATGTAATGGGAGCAAATTAGAATCAATCTGGTTCACTGGAAACCTATGCATTTGATTTACGCTTGGAGTGAAGCGTTACAATTTAAAGCATAATGCAAAGAAAAGCCGGATAAAGAAATAGTTGTGTGGATCTGCTGTTCCTTTGCTCAATTTTTCACAGTTGGCAAACATTTTAAAAAGAAAACTGCTCTGGAGAAGTTTTGCTTGAAGTTGGATAAGAGATCAGATTCACTGGAACTCCAGCTATATTAGTTGGCATTTAATTTAAGACAGATTAAAAATGCATTAGCACACAATTGTGACTTTGACCTCAGAATAAATCGAGCTTTAAAAAAAGTGGTGAGAGCTTGAAGAAGAGAGACTTTAAAAGCAGGTTCTTGGCACCAATGAGTGATCAAGTCTTTATGTCTGTGAATCACGGAATCCTACATTGCAGAAGGAGGCCATTGGTCCATCAAGGCTGCACTGCACTGACAATAATCCCACCCAGGTCCCATCTCCCCAACCCCACATATTTATGCTCCTAATCCCCCTGAGACGAAGGGGCAATTTAGCATGGCCAATCCACCTAACCCATACATCTTTGGACTCTTAGGAAAATATTGCACTGGGACATCTTGGATAGAGATTCAAGAACGAATGAACATCAATAATCTAGGGGGTGGGTTTGTGCTGGATGGAAATCATAGAAAGCTACAGTGCAGAAAGAGGCCCTTCGACCCATCGAGTCTGCACCGACCATAATCCCACCCAGGCCCTACCCCCATATCCCTACACATTTACCTGCTAATCCTTCTAACCTACACATCCCAGGACACTAAGGGACAATTTTAGCATGGCCAATCAACCTAACCTGCACATCTTTGGACTGTGGGAGGAAATCGGAGCACCCGGAGGAAACCCACACAGGCATGAGGAGAATGTGCAAAATCCACACAGTGACCCGAGCCAGGAATCGAACCCGGGTCCTTGGAGCTGTGAAGCAGCGGTGCTAACCACTGTGCTACTGTGCTGAAAAGTTAAATATTTAAAAAGCTGAACATTTTGGGTGTGATTTTTTGGCTGCGCTCGGCTCAAGGCTGGAAATTCCCATCCAAGGTCAACGGACCTTTGCATGGTCCAGTCCCACCCGCCGTGATCCCCATGGCGGGCGGGACAGGCAAATTCTGCCCCGTGTCTCCAGCCTGCCCAATTCCAATCTGATGGAGACAGGATGAAGAGGATCAATCCACTCTCAAGAGGCTGCATGTTTTCACTTCAAAGTAGTTTATTGTATATTTTATAAATTTTCAACGCCTGGGGCAACCCAAAAGTTAAAAGGGAGGGAGAAGGACTTGGTCCTCAGGGGCGTGTGATTAACAGCACTGCTTGTGGGCCAAGAGAAGCAGGAATGTTCCCGCCAAGATCAATAAGCTGATCACGTACTTGTTTTCATTCATCATCCTCCCCATCCACTCATAATAAACTTAAAGCAGTCCGGCTCTGTGGACTACTACCACAGGATTTGCCTATTACACGGATACATAGATCATAAAATCCCTACAGTGCAGAAGGTGGCCATTCGGGCCCAGTGAGCCTGCACCGACAAGAATCCCACCCCATAACCCCGTGTATTTAGCCTGCTAATCCCCCTGACACTAAGGGACAATTTAGCATGGCCACTCCACCATACCTGCACATCTTTGGACTGTGGGAAGAAACCAGAGCACCCAGAGGAAATTCATTCAGATACGGGGAGAATGTGCAAACCTCACACAGACAACGACCCAAGTGGGGAATTGAACCAGGATCCCTGGTGCTGTGAGGCAGCAGTGCTAGCACTGTGCACATGCCTGTCAACTGGTCTGGCTTCTGGATGGGAATTTGTTTGAAAAGAAAAAATGACACATTCTGTGGAGTTGAACCTCAGAGTCCAATGTATCCCCATAGCCCCCCCCTTTCTTCTAAAACCATACCGTATTGTGGCTTAGGGCCATTGCTGCCAGTGTGCTCTTTAAAAATGATACCATCATTATGTTGTATTCATTTATCTTTTCCACCTGTATCTGCTGCAGCTGAACAGAAATGATCATTTTGAAGGCTTATCAGTGGCACTTAAGAAGATTGACAACATCGAGTCAAAGTAGCTCATGTAATGAGCTCCATCAGCTCAAACATTCACTCCTTCCACCAAAGCCATCTTGCCATCTACAAGATGCATTGTTTGCCAGGGCTTTGAGGAGTCAGCACATCTCAAACCCACAGCCTCGCCCTGATGGTTGGGTAGCAGTTGCGAGGGAATACCATCACCTCCAAGTTCCCCTCAAAATCAGACATCACTTTGATTTGGAAATACATTGCTGTTCCTCTGTTGTCACCGAGTCAAAATTCTGAAACTCTCTAAGAGCACACTGGGAGAATCTATACCCCACAGACTCCTGCAATGGCTCAACAAGGTCACTCACCACCATCCTTCTCAAGAGCAATTAGGAATAGACAATAAATATTGGTCTTGCTAGTGACACTCACATGCCAGGAACGTACATTCTCTTTACACATTGCAAATTTTTGAACACATCTGTGTTGTACCTAACAAATGGACAAATAAGCATGCAGCAATAAACTGCTTAAAGGGCTTCTGTGATTGGTCAGCCAAGAACGAATTAAAGAAAATAGCAGTCTCAGAATGGACAATCTTCTGAAATTATTGGTCACCGCACTGAAATTTACCTTCCACACAGTGGCTCAGATCCTCCACTGTCTGGATCATGGGAGGCCAGATGTACCCCTGAATATGTGCTTTGGAACCACTCAGAAATCCTCAAGGGTTCTGGGGGAACAGCCCATCAAGTTTGAACTTCTGATGGACAATTCCCCTGCTCCCCAGGACCCTCCAAAAAAGTCTTCAACTCTGTCAGACACTGAGGTTTTCCACTCCTGTCAGACCTGTTTGATGATGTGGTCGGGCAGAATCCAGTATTAGGGCAAATCCAGGATGTGCATGTAATAGCAGGAAAAGGAAGGTGTGAGATAGGGTTAAAACACAGGATCCACCGTAACTGCGGGCAGACATACTGAGTTAATATCTCAGACTGCCAGTACGGTTACTTTACAGGTGAGATCATTTCAAGCTTGGCGAACAACACAGGGTCGATACTGATTGGCAAGGCTGAGTCGAGAGAAGCCATTGTTTGTAGAAACTGGAGAGATGGGACTGTTACCATTGGAACCTATTTATCACACATCACTTTTGTATCACAAAACAGATAGACAAGGATAGCCGGACACAAACGATTAATGTGAAGTACCCAGGACAATAGATCTGCCTAATGTAACCAACTATAATTAATTCAAACTATTCACATCAATGATATCCTGTATTACAATACTCTGAACCCCAGAGAACAGTATGAATAATGTGGATAGCCTTTGTATCTCCAGAATCAGCCTCGATACAGACTGGACTATACAGGGTCCGGGCTGATTCTCCTTCATGCCTGTGGAAATAAAATTGTTTTTCTGAAGCCTGACACGGACTCAAAGACTCCTCGTTTATTCCGTCCTACAGGGCAGGAGTTGAAAAGATTGCGAGACCACCAAAGTCATGTTTCATATTGAGGCAATAGCAGGAAATGATTGTCCTCTTTCCCCCTCCCCCCTCAGTGGCGGACCAAGTTTTTCTGCTGCACTGTCAAGAACCTCATTATAATGTGGTGGAGAAAGGTGCTATTGCAGTCTCGACACTGCTTTTCCCAGCCAACATTGGCCTTTGCCAATATTGGAGATAATCTCACCCAGAGACTGAGGGCAGTTGTTATTTATTGTGTGGTTCTAAAGCAGACCCCAAATTGTTGGTATCCAGTTAGCGACCAGTAACATTCAGCAAAGTTTGAGATTGAGCTACTTACTCAGTGAGCTAAGCCACTGGATTCCACAGGTTTTGAACAAACACAAAAATTTTATTGTACACAGAAAGATAAAACAATATCGAACTTATTCACCAATATTCAGGGTAAATGTGAGGTACAAATGGATTAATAAGCAAACAGCCTTCAAACACACCACACAATAAATGGCAGATACGAACAAGACAGAGTCCATGGATTTCTCAACAACCCACAATGTCATTAGTAACACTAAATCAACAAATCTCAACCAAGGATTCACTTCTTTTAAATATCCAGCCTGGGTATTCTCTCCAAAAGCTGGTCCAACTTGGACAGCATCAACAATAACCCACCTTGCAACATCTCCTGACATTCGGATCCACCAGGTACCCGAGCACTCAATCAAGCATAATTTCACAACCTCACAATTGTAACACAACCTCAGCTCTTCAGCAGTGCTGAGCAGAACACTACTTCTCCAAAGGGGTACCTTTGCCCCAATGACCTGCAGCATGGAATCACCAACCTTAGGCTTCATGGATCTCCAAGGCTTTTCCTGAGCCCTGTTCAATTGCCAGAGCTTCTGCTGCACCTTCTTCACTTAAATCCTGCACCCTGCAGATCTCTTCCTGTTTGAAGTCTGTTTCTCTGCTGATCTCTTTTTAACTGACCTGGGACCTTTGCTTTCACTCCCTGTACCCTGCCTGGAACTCTTCTTTGTCATGGTGCTCCCAGTTACCTGTCCTGGCTTTTTGGACTATTCTTCTTTATGCACAGGTGCATTGAGTCATTCCTCAGCTCAAAGAACTTAAAGATGTAGCTCGACGTAAGTACATTCCACTCCCAATCTACAAGTGTGGGGAAGCTTAAGCCTGTCGGGACTTGGGAGTTCCTGCCATCTGATTTTGATTTGATTTATTTTTGTCACATGTATTTGCATAGAGTGAAAAATATTGTTTCTTGTGCGCTTTACAAATGCGAGGTGATGCATTTTGGAAGGAATAATGCAGGGAGGAGCTATGTGATAAAAGGTAGGCCGATTAGGAGTATAGACGTACAGAGAGACCTGGGAGTGCAGGTCCACAAATCCATGAAGGTTGCGTCACAAGTGGAGAACGTTGTTAGGAAGGCTTATGGGATGTTAGCCTTTATAGGAAGGGGCATAGAGTATAAAAGCTGCCGTCTAATGCTTCAGTTATACAGAACGTTGGTTAGACCGCATTTGGAGTACTGCGTCCAGTTCTGGTCACCTTATTACCGGAAGGACGTGGAGTCTCTGGAAAGGGTGCAGAGGAGGTTTACCAGGATGTTGCCTGGCATGGGGGGACTGGGTTACGAGGAGAGACTGAAGAGACTGGGGCTATTCTCCTTGGAAAGAAGGAGATTGAGAGGGGACATGATAGAGGTATATAAGATACTGAAGGGAATAGATAGAGTTAATAGTGAGAGACTGCTCCCTAGACTGGGTACGAACACAAGAGGTCATCACTTAAGGGTGAGGGGGGGGAGGTATAATTTGGAGGTAAGAGGAAGGTTCTTTACGCAGAGAGTTGTGGGGGTCTGGAATGCGCTACCGAGTAGGGTGGTGGAGGCAGGCACGTTGGACTCGTTTAAGATGCAGTTAGATAGGCACATGAGTGAAACGAGTATGGAGGGATATGGTAGGGGCTATTAAATAGGGTTAAACCTCGGGAGACACCGGAAGGGCAGGCTGTATGATTAATATGTTTTGTCTTTATTCCACAGGTGGAGGTCCACCTCGTGTCAAGCGAGGGGCATGCACACGGCGGGTCGTGCGTGGGCTGCTCTTGGAAGTCCAGGAGTGGCCTAGTACTTCATGTCGGTGTGTGTGCTTGATCCTGGACCGATAGACGGGCTCCACAACAGCTCAGTGACTAGCACTGCTAGCTGTGCAGATACATGGATTTGGGCCTGTGTCTGTGGGAGTTTGCGCATTCTCCCTGTGGTTGCGTGGGTTTCCTCCGGGCGCTCCGGTTTCCTCCCACACCCCAAAGATGTGCTCTTAGGCTAATTGGTTTCCACCAAATTGACACTATTTCTTCCCTGAATCTGACTGAGTAGGGTCCCATTCGTAGACATGCAGGGTAGAATAGGTGTAGGGCGATGCGGCGGCGCGGGCTCGTTGGGCCGAAGGGCCTGTTTCCCGTGCTGGGTTGTTCTTTGTTCTTTGTTCTATACCGTTCATAGAGTACATATAAGTATACAGAGTTCAGAGAGTACATAGAGTGCGTTCTCTCTTTCGCCTTCTTCCATTGGGAGAAAAATACACAAGTCTGAGGACATGTACCAACCGACTCAAGAACAGCTTCTTCCCTGCTGCCATCAGATTTTTGAATGGACCTACTTTGCATTAAGTTGATATTTCTCTACACCTAGCTGTGACTGTAACACTACATTCTGCACCGTCTCCTTTCCTTCTCTATGCATAGCATGCTTTGTCTGTATAGCGTGCAAGAAATAATACTTTTCACTGTACATTAATATATGTGACTACAACAAATCAAGTCAAATCAAAACATGGAGAAGGAAAGGAGAGGGTGCAGAATGTAGTGTTAGTCATAGCTAGGGTATAGAGAAAGATCTGGTCCTGAAGTGCAGGTAGTCATGGCTTTTGTAGAAATCTGGATAGTTACCAAGGAAATGTTAGACAGAAAAATCCTAGTGTAATTCATGGGTAACAACTCAACTGAACTCCAATTGCTCACACTAACCAGCCCTCTCCTCCCACTGCAACCCCTCCCCGACCTCTCAGCTTGGCTTCACCAACCTATCGATTGGAAATCCCAGCAAGAAACGTGGAACTCTGGCACGGCACAGAAAAGTAGGAGTGGAATGAGAATCTGACGACGATTGTCACCCTTGGGAAGATTCAGCCCGTTTGGTTTTATTAAGATCAGTTGAGGTACACGTTATTGAGAAAACAAGTGATTTGGTTCAACAGTGAAACAAACTCCCAACTGAAGTCAGCAAAGCCTGACTTTATACACGGCTTAACACACAGATCAAATTGTTCTTCAAGGGCATTCTGCAGGTTTTATTTATAGTCAACCGCTGAAGCCACACTGTGCAACCTAATGAAACGCGAGACAGAGTCTCCCTCCGGAGTGTGTGAATCCTACAACCGGTCTTTATCTCAAAGTGAGCATTAATTACACTGATCAAGCACTGGGGAGTCATTTTATAATTGATCACTGACAGGCATTGCTGAGTAGTTACTCCCTCATCACTGCTTGGGACCAAGATACTGATAAAACAAGAGGTGCTGTATTCATATACACAAACCTCCATAGCGATTTTTTCTACTGTTCAATTCTCAATCTATTTTCACGTACCCCAGGTAAATATACACTGGGTGCAAAAGTAATTAGATCTGATGAAAGCAGACAATGCCCCCTGCTCATTGACTTGTGCTTTGCACCAACCCTCACCCCAAAGGTAACATTTCTTGACAAACTACCCAGGTGTCTGAACTCATTTTCCTGCTAATTATTAGGCTGTATCGCAGGATGAGTGTCAGATAATATTGAAGTAGGACCGCAATAGAATTACTGGCACTTTGCAAAATGCCCAGCAGTAAATAAATTTTATTTGTCGAGGCATCATGCATCAGCATTGCAGGAAGGAGGCACTGTGGGTAAGCCTTGATCTGACATCTCTATGGTAACACATTCAAATCCTGATGAATCCATCACTCAATCTCACCGAGCAATATGTGCAATTTTTCAGATCGCTAAATGTGATATACCCTGAGAAAGGGATTGGACGAGCTAAATGACAGTCCTTACACCTTAATGCAATGAAAAAGAATTCTCCCTTGGTCTATTACTCAAAACTATGAACTCCTTACTTCCCTAAGTCGGTCCTTGTTTTCACTGCCTCTTGGCTCATAAAAGCTGAATTTGGTGTCATCTAATCATTATCTTCTAATTTACCTTGAAGTCTCGTTCCCAAACTCATTTTAGCCTTGGTAGCAACCTGCTCTAACAGCTTTGGCACTTGAACTCGGCTGTTCAATCATAATATTGTGACAAAATGGAACATTTTACCAGGAGCCAGGCCGCTTATTTTAACTGGATCAAGGAAGGTGCCTTCAAAGGAGGCTCAATAAGCAAGGACAAGTTTTATTTTGAAATTTTAACAACTCAAAGTACAATCAATTCATGCGAATCATAGAATCCCTACAGCGCTGAAGGAGGCCATTCAGACCTTCAAGCCAACACCGACAACAATCCCAACTTGGTACTATCCCCGTAACCCCATGTATTTACCCTGCTAATCCCCCTCACAACAAGGGGCAATTGAACATGGCCAATCCACCTAACCAAACAAGAATCATAGAATTCCTACAGTGCTGAAGGAGGCCATCCGGCCCATCGGGTCTGCACCGACTCTCCAACAAAGCATCTTATCGAGGCCCTATCCCTGTAACCCCACATAATTACTTTGATAAACTCCCTAACCTACACATCTTGGAAGACCAAGGAACAATTTAGCATGGCCAATACACCTAACCCACACATCTTTCAAGTGTGGGAGGAAACCCATGTTGACATGGGGAGAACATGCAAGCAACACACACAGTTATCCAAGGTCGGAATTGAACCCAGGTCCCTGGAGCTGTGAGGCAGCAGTGCTGACCACTGTGTCACCATGGTGAAGGATTTTTCAGATTGTGGAGTTTCCACCCTATCACCCAAAGACTCAATGGGGAATGTATCTCCATCAACCTCACAGCTGTTTAACAGAGTGGACCAAAACTACACACAATCCCCAGGATCGGTATTCTACAATCCCCAGGATCGGTATTCTGCAACCCAGGATCGGGAACTGTGGAGATTCACAAGACGGAAAGGCCACTTCAGGGATGGACATCCCCTTTCCCCACCCAAAGTTCAAACAAGGTTACCAGCTAGGCCTCTCCCCTTATCCCAGAATTCCTCTCGCTCGCCTCAAAGTTGAGACCAGGGTGGGAAACAAATCAATAACTAGCCACTTAAGGGCAAGGGCGGGTGAAAGCGCAGCCCTAAACTTCAACTATCTCTCCTGCAAAATTTTAGACAGGTCATGACTGGGCAGAACAGCAGTAGGAAGGATGCACAGGCTATAAAAGAAGCATGGGGATATGAGTGGGCATAGAGATGGCATGGGAGGCGGAATGTGGGAGTGGCATGGGGATATTAGGACATCTGGAGATGGCATGGATATATGAGGAGGCATGGGGAGTGGGTGAAGGTGAGGTTTAGGGGCATTAAAAACAATGCAGAGAGCTCGCCCAATGTCAGACGCACTAAGTTGGGACTTCTAATTAGCCCAAATCATACAGAAAACATAATACAGAAACTGTCTATATTTGTCACATGGCGAAACACTGCTTTCATCACATTCCCTTTCCCAATGTAATTTTCCAGGTGTTGGAATAACATATCACAGCTCCTCTGAGGACTGAGGGGAGGAAAGTCTTCATTTCCCCACAGTTCTGAATTGGGTGAACTCAACTATAGGTCTCGAGTGCTGCAAGTGACCGTGGACTCAGAGACTAAAAATTAGCTGTAGGTACCATTCCCGGTTGCTATCCAAAGGACTCATCAGAGGAAAGTAGGATCGAGCTGCAACCTCATTCAAACAAACAGTCTACTGGCACATCCTGTTCAAACTTCACACGTGAACAATTGCCAACTGATAAGTTACCAGATGGCTGACAGTGTCTGTGGAAGTGTATCGTGGCCAATGCTAACGTATGCATCTGAAAACAATACAAGAGCGCGTCTTACACCATCTTTCAGTTATGTTTTCACAGCTTCGTGGAAACGATAAAAAAAAACACTCCCAGGTGAGCCTCTGTCTCACAGACATCCACATGTTATAGCACTGGGCACATCATTCTATTTCATCCCCACCCTGGTGAACACACACCCCTTCTTTTAACTTATAATTATCAAAAATATCTTGATGACCTTTTGAGATCAGTGTCTTGCAACTTTTTGCACTTTGACTGAATTGAACAAATATCAGAGATATCAGCTGGACAGACAGGGGCAATAATCACAACAGACACCCAACACCATCCATAAGAATGAATTTACTCTGCTCCAAATTACAAGTGCCAGGTTTCACATTGGAGAAAACCTCATAGGTTCGCCACTAGGTGTCAGTCAAGGCTGCAACAGACAGGGCAAAGTTATGCAAGGTGCTTGAAGAAATTATTGCAACAATCTGGCCCAGTGAAGGTGCCCATTTTAAAGACAAAATTTGTCACTGCCGCTCACTATTAACTGAGGCAGAAGTCGAACCATAAGCTGCAATGTTCCAACTGCTCCCTTTACAGAGCTGGTTAACCTCTGCGTGGATGTGTGAAATGTGTTATCCGTCTGTCTGTGTCAAAGCCTGTCAAACCTCACTTACTTTCAACGACTGTCAACATTTTTTTTGAAAAAGGAAATGATTTTCCGCTGTATCGTTGTTTTAAAAAAAGCTCAACTCCATTCATTTCAATTGGTTTGCAATCTATGTTATTGAAGTCCAAAGTTCTTGGTGATCTCAATGATCTGACCTTGGCAACTCTGTTATGTGAAAAAATAAATTACATTCATTTCAATCGAAGCAGCAGGAGAAAGCTCGAGGAACAGCTGGCAGCATAGGTAAATTGATTTCATTTTCTCAATATCTTTTCCTGTTGGGAGTTGGATCATTTTATTAACCCACCCCACCCTCAATTCAAATGTTGGGCAATTTCTACCTTTTCCTCACTTCACATTTGAAAATCTACAACGGATTGTACATCTCAATGTAACATTCAAATTGCATGGTTCCCCGGACCAGTGTCGGAATGACAGTGGCGTGTGCGTTTCTAGCTGTTATGCATGCTTACATACACTTGGACTGGCACAATGAAACAAGCAAGGCAGCTGGCATTCCAAAGGTGTGCGGGTTAGGTTGATTGGCCATGCGAAACTGCCCTGGGGTGTGTAGGTTGGAACGATTAGTGATCGGGATAGGGCCTGGGGTGGGCTTGTTTTTGGTGCAGGCTCAATGGACAGAATGGCTTCCTTCTGCATTGTAGGGATTCTATGATTCAAACTGAAGGAAGAGAAACAGGGAGAAGGCAACAATAATATGACTAACATTGATGGCTAATAAAGGCTGCAAAGTCTTTACCACAGAGGAAAAGCACACTGTAACCAGTGGTTTCTGGTCTACATCTGTGATAGGAAAGGAAATGAAAAGAAAAGCATTTGATTCCTTCGTAGGGAGCATACGCTCGGACTAAATGCATAATTTGTACAACGTATTTACGTCATCTCTGTGAAGCATATCTAGGATTCACAAAACCAATGCCATAATAAAGAATAGGTTGCTCTGTGCAAAAATACATTTACTATGGTGACATCAAAAATTACAAATATTCTTTTTTGAAAAAAACAGTGAGCCCCAATAATACAACTAATTCTGAGAAATCCCAAACCTCAAGATTTCCAACAAACGTTGGCACACGTTAGGTGTGACCCTTTGTCAACAAGAAGGTAGAATGGTGACACAATGGTTACTAATGCTGCCTCACAGCACCAGGGATCCGGGTTCAATTCCCAGCTTAGAGTCACAAAGTCATTGAGGCTTACAGCACGGAAACAGGCCCTTCAGCCCAGCTTGTCCCTGCTGCCCTTTTTTTTAAAAAAGTTTTAAGCTAGTCCAATTGCCTGCATTTGGCCCATATCCCTCTATACCCATCTTGCTCATGTAACTTTCCAAACACTTCTTAAAAGTCAAAATTGTACCCACCTCTGTTACTACCTCCTGCAGCTTGTTCCAGACATTCACACCTTCTGTGTGAAAAAAATTGCCCTTCTGGATCCTTTTGCGTACCTCCCGTCTCACCTTAAACCTATGCCCTCTAGTTTTAGACTCTCCTACCTTTGGGAAAAGATATTGACTATCTAGCTGATCTATGCCCCTCATTATTTTATAGGATCTATAAGATCGCCCTTCAGCCTTCTTGCTCCAGAGAAAAAGTCCCAATCTATCCAGCCTCTCCTTACAACCCAATCCATCAAGTCCCAGTAGCATCCTAATAAATCTTTCCTGCACTCTTTCTAGTTTACTAATATCCTTTCTACAATCAAGTAACTGGAACCTCTTGGATCATTGTCTGTGCAGAGTCAGTATGTGTCGGCGTGGGTTTCTTCCGGGTGCTCCAGTTTTCTCCCATTGTCCGAAAGACTGGTTATATGCATTGGCCATTCTAAATTCTCCCTCAGTATACCTGAACAGGTGCCTGAGTGTGGTGACTAGGGGATTTTCACAATAACTTCACTGTAGTGTTAATACAATCCTACTTGTGACACTAATAAACAAACTTTAAACTAGTATAAATTGCACCAACAACTTTTCAGACTCTCACTGAAGTGATGATTCTTATGAGAGCAGTGAATACTGGCAGGTGATTTAACAATTGGGAAAGTTCACAGCAGAGTTCTTCCAATTATTGACACTCTCATACTTCCAGTAACAGTGGTCAGGAGCAAGAATGTGTCAAATTTTTCTCCTCTTTCACCAAATTATAGTATCCCTGTCAATACTCCAACTGGGATCTTGCAGCTCGACCAAAAGCAAGAATCGAACCAGCAACTTTCTGGTTTGTACATCACAGCTGGTCATTTTCTTCAGCAGCAGGTTATTCAGAGAAGCAAGCAAACAAACACAAGACAAATCCCTGATGCGTTTTGCTTGTGGGTGATTGTGGGTGCAGGGAATAAATCATTATTCAAGTAAGACAATATACAGTTCACTGCTTACTAGTTATTGGAATACTGCATTAATGGAAATGCTAGGAACTAAACCCACACAAAACACAAAGTGGTTCTGGCAGCGATCTTACCATTGCGTCCTGTTGGCCGATGGGTGGGGCAAGCTGGTAAGATTATGCGAGAGCCGAGAAATTGTATTCACACCCAATTTCTCATCACTCGCGATCTTTCTGGCACCAGATATCGGCGCGATCAGTCTCCCGCCCATTTCCAGCTTGGGGTTAAATAATTTATTTAAATTAAGTTTGCATGTGCTTAGAATGGAATAGGCTGCAGGCCCCCAGGGTAGCCTGGATGGGGCGAGGTGCTTTGTTCACGCTGGCTGAGAGCAGCAGGGCTGTGGTGCTAGAGACCTGCACATGCGCAATTGTGCCCTCTGCTGCTCCTAGCCAGCATTCAGGCAATTTAAGCAGTGCCCCCTCCCCTACAGGTGAGAAACCATTTCTGAATTTTTTTTAACCTTAAATGGATAAGATTGCAGATTTGAACTTGCCAAAAAACAAATCAGAAACTTTCCCTTTTACACACTGGTCATAGACTTAGATATTTTTTGGTCAGATTGCCCCCTCTGTCTTTCCAATACTTTTCATAGTATGTTATTTATTGAGATTTAGCACAGTGGCTCCATGGGAATGGACATTGCAATGTTACACATGGAAAGGTTCAATGTTCTGATGTCCCTGAATTTTTAACGTCAGCGTGGTTATTTGCTTGCGATCTTATTGCTGCATAAGATGGGGCAGACATAGCCCATGAGGGCTAAGGAAGATAAAAGAAAAATTATATTTGTGCTAACAGGTTTCTAATTTTAGATTCAGTGTTGCCTATGCTTTGACATACTCCATTCAATTGGAGTTTTATTTCTGAGGGAAACTGAAACAGTAAGATCAAGTACAAAGTAGGTTGTTGATAATTCAATTCTGTCTGCCTCAGCCTGCTGGAATCGTGGCTGAAAAATAATCTCCAGTTCTGGGACACTGATAGTAAGCTATAAATGGTATGATTTTGAAAAGTGCAAAATGAGCACATTGGCCTTGGTGTCCATTTACACAAATCTTTAAAATGTAGGAGGGCAAACTAATAGTGCAATCAATTCATGGGAAGTGGGCATCACTTTATTGTCAAGAGTTTATTGGCCACCCCTTATTGCCCTCAAGAGCTGCCTTCTTGAACCACTGTAGTCCATGTGGTGAAAAACATATGTGGGTTTTGTTATATTTATTCATGGGATGTGGGCATCGCTGGCTGGGTCAGCATTTAATGCACATTGCCAAGAATCAGCCACATTGCTGTGGACCTGGAGTCACATGTAGGCCAGACCAGGTCAGGAACCAGATGGGCCTTTATGACAATTGACAAGGTCATCATTAGACCTTTAATTCCAGATTTTTATTGAATTCAAATTTCACTTTCTGCCATGGTGGGATTCAAATCCAGGTCTCCAGAGAATTACCCCAGTTCTCTGGATTACTGGTCTTGCAACAATACCACTATGCCACTGCCTCCCTTCCTGGATCTCTGAATAAAGGAATAGAATGTGAAAGCAAGGAGAACCTTCCAACTCTCATGGTTAGGTCTCAGTTAGAAATATTTTGGACATTACACTTCTTAAAAGAAGTAAAGGCTATGGAAAGGGTGTTGCAGAAGCCTACCACCATGTCACCAGGGCTGAGGGACTTCAGTTACGAGGAGAGGTTGGGAAGATTAGGACTGGTCTTCTTGGAACAGGGAACAAATTAGGGTGTGACAGAATGGATGTTTTTCAAGATGTTGAGAGATTTTGATGGAGTAAATAAGAATGAAATGATGCTTTTAGTGAATGGACTAATAACTGGAGGTCATGGATTCAAAATCACTGGAAAAACATTGAAAGAGGAGAAATATTTTCACTCTACCTGAAAAGATGGTGGGAATTCCACAAGAACCGAAAGGTGGGGAATTTACAGGCTTATGGTGACAAGATGGGAATATAGAATAAAGCTCTTTCACAGACCCAACATACTAGACCCACGTTGCCCTGCTGTGCTGTAAGCTTTTATGATTCTTTGATTCTGTCTTGCATTAGGTCGGCTTAAAAGAGGTTTTGTTTTTCTCTTTCAAAAAATTTGCACAAATGGGGCAGAATTTACTGTCCCTCACCCCGAGGTGAGACCAATGGCTGGGATGGGACAACAAGGCCCAAACTGACTCAGTAGAAAAGCAAAGCAAGATTCCTCTTCATCTCCCACCTTCCCCTTGTTGGCTCCTCGCTTTGCTTTATGGGAGAATGGAGCAGGACGTCAGACTCACTCTGCACCTCATGAGAACTATCTAAGTCGGTCAAATGCATTCTTCTTCATTGTAAATAGTAAGCCTTCTAAAATTCCCTTCCATCTGAGTCAACATTTCTTCTTCATTTAAATATCAGCTTGAACGAAAGTGATATGTAACATTGTTTTATAAAAATCAGTTAAACTGCCCCTTTTGGTGCCTTAAACATGTACAGTTTCTCTCCTATTGATCAAATTGCCTTGCTGAGATGAGTAACATTATCAACCAATACGCTTGGAAGCTTTTTTCGAACTTTAGAGTAAATACTCTGAAATAAAATGGAGCAAACTCAGCAAGTACAGACCAGTCAGTTTAACCTTGATAGTGGGAAAATATAATTGGGACAAAATTAATAATTATTAGGCAAATGTGAATAAATGATGAAAAGCCAGCATGAACTTAAGGGAAAAAAACACTCAACTCAGTTACTTGAGGTTTTTTTTAAGCATGAAGTAAGGGAGAGAGTTGATGCAACATGTAATGCTGCAGAAATTAGTCATGATGTGGAATTGCCAGCGTTGAATTGGGGTAAACACAGTAAGAAGTTTGACAACACCAATACCTGACGAAGGGGCAAACCCCGAAAGCGTGTGAGTTTACTATCAAATAAATTGGTTGGACTTAAACCTGGTGTTGTCAGACTTCTTACTGAAGAAATTAGTGGCAGGCCAGAAGATTGGGAGAATTTTCAAAAAATAAGCTAAAAAAAGGAGAAATTTGAGTTTGAGAGAAAACTAGCAAGAAAGATCAAAGGAGAGTAAAAGCCTCTATAAGCAGATGATACAAAGATAGGTGGAGCGACAGGTACTTTTGAGGAGTCAGGGAGGCTGCAGAAGGACTTGGACAGGTTAGGAGAGTGGGCAAAGAAGTCGCAGATGGAATACAACATGGGAAAGTGAGAGGTTATGTACTTTGATTGGAAGAATAGGAGTAAACTATTTTCTAAATGGGGAGAGAATTCAGAAATCAGAACTGCAAAAGGGACTTTGGAGCCCTAGTTCAGGATTCTTTAAGGTTAAGTGTGGGTTGAGTTGGTAGTTAGGAAGGCAAATACTATGTTGGCATTCATTTTGCGAGATCTAGAAAACGAAAGCAGGGATGCACTGCCGAGGCTTTACAAGGCTCTGGTCAGATCACATTTGTAATATTCTGAGCAGTTTTGGGCTAAGGAAGGATGTGCTGGCTTTGGTGAGGGTCCAGAGGAGGTTCACAAGAATGATCTCGGAAATGAAAAGCTTGATATTTAAGGAGTGTTTGAGGACTCTAGGTCTGTACTCTATGGAGTTTAGAAGGTGAGGGAGGATCTCATTGAAACTTACTGAATACTCAAAGTCCTGGATAGCGTGGACATGGAAAATTTGTTTCCATTAGTAGGAGAGACCAGGATCTGTGGACACAGTGTCAGAGTAAAGCCTTTAAAACTGGGGTGAGGAGGAACTTTTTCAGACATAGGGTGGTGAATCATTTATTCACATCAGTCTCTTCAAGGGTGAGACTGGGGAATAATAACAGGAAACAATTGGAATTGGCAAAGACTTTGAACGAGTATTTCACATATTCTTCATTGTAGAAGGCACTAAAAGGATCCCAAAAAGAAGGGACCAAAAAGGGATACAATTACACTCATTAGAGAATAAAGGATTAGGAAAACCAACAGGATTAGAAACTGACAAAGCCCCTGGAACTAATGCTCTGCATCCCGGGGTCTGCAGAGGTAGTCTGTGCATTGGGGGTAATCTATCAAAATTCCCGGAATACTGGAAAGATTCCAGCAGATTGCAGAATTGCAAATGTAACACTCTCTGTTCAAGAAAGGAGGGAGAAAGAAAGCGGGCAACTGCAAGGCCCATTAACTAAATATCTGTCACTGGCAAAATGCCAGAATCCATTGTGAAGGAGGTAGTAGTAGCAGGACATTTAGAATATCATCATATAGTCAGGCAGAGCCAAAGGAAAGTAGCATTTGACAAATTTATTAAAGTTCCTTGAGGATGTAATAAACAGGTTAGATAAAGGGGAACCTGTAGATATATTTGGATTTCCAGTAAGACATTGAAGACATAAAACATTACTGCATAAGATGGGAAATCATGGTATGTTAGCATGGTTGGACAATTGGCTAACTAACAAGAAGAATCTGGATAATTGGATCATTGTCAGGTTAGCAGTGAGTTCTGAAGATTAATGACTCATTGAGAAAAAAAAAATCCTCCTTATCTCTGTCTTATTTAGGAGACCCCTAACTTTGACAAATGTTTACAACTCTCAACAATCTAACATCTGTATTCATGACTTAGATGATGGAATAGACTGTACTGTAGCCAAATTTGCTGATGATGCAAACTTAGGTAAGGAAGCAAGTTGTGAGGACACAAAGGCTCATTACTCTTTGGAATTCTCCTCCCCAGAGAGTAGTGGAGGCCAGGTTAGACATCATTTTTATCCACAACGGAGCCAAAGGTTATGGGATGAGGCAGGAGAGTGGAGCTAAGGTCACAATTAAATCAGCCATGATCTTACGGAATGGCAGAGCAGGCTTCATTGCCCAAATGACCTACTCACTCTTATTTCTTAAGAACTTGTGAGGGTAGTGTGGGTGTTATGATGTACAAAGACTTCAAAGGCATTTGATAAAGTGGCTTTTAAAATGGTTTGACACAAAATTTGGAGGTCATGAAACAAAAGGAGCAGTAGCGGCTGACGTACAAAAATGGCTGAGAGACAGGAAACTGGCCATCGTGGTATATGGTTCTTTTCCAGTTGGAAATGGAGGAAGATGGTTACTGACCTTTCCTAGTGGGTGTTAGGTCTCTGCTTTTCTTGATAGATATTAAAGAGCCTGGACTATAACAGGTAAAGTTTCAAAATTTGCAGACCAGAAGAGTTGTGGGCTGGAATTTTACACTCCCCCCTAGTGTGGCCTGAGGTGGAGGGAAATTGCATAGATGGGATACCTTCCAGACCTTGCAGCGATGTTACACTGGAACATGCAGAGCCTCAGACAGGAAGCCCGCCCTTTCCCTAATTGAGGCACCTAATTAATGGTCACTTGTTTTCCTCCTAACCTCAAATTTTTAGATGAGTGGGCAGATGCCATCCTAGCGGTTAGGGGGGGCACCTCCATCAGAAGTCCCCTTCTTAATGTAGGCACCCTCCCCTTAAACCCTAGTGACCTCCAGACATTCCCCCCCCCCCTCCACCCCCCACACTCCACCCAGCCTTTCCCCTTTCTCACCCCCCACAATCCTTCCCTACATTTCCCACCCTGGGATCCCCGACATACATGTCAATCAATGGCCATCACAGAGTAAAACAACACTGCGCTCTCTGAGTTAGCAGGGACATGTTCCCATCGAACCCTCGGGCCTGCTCTATTCTCAAGATACAGACTGTAAACTGTGCGGAGGGGAGGGATAAACTTCAAGACTTAAAAAAAACTAGCGTAATGCATGACCAAGTGACAGACAAAATTAAATTTAGAGAAGCGATTAAATTTGGTAGGAAGACATAGGAGAAACAAATTACAATAAAGCAAATGTGTATAAAAGTGTACAGGAGTAAAGGGACCCAGGTGTACCAGTGCATAAGCAATTCAAAGTGGCAAAGCAGGTTGCGGAAGCAGTTAATAAAGCACACAGAATCAGGAGCTTACAAATAGGACACAGATTACAAAAGCAAGGAAGCTACAATAAATCTGCAGAAAAATCTGGGATGACCTTGACTGGAGTATTACATTCAGATCTGAGAGTTGATCACAATGCACAGACACGACACACACAGTGGTTAGCCCTGCTGCCTCACAGTGCCAGGGACCCAGGTTCGATTCCCAACTTGGGTCACTGTCTGTGTGGACTTTGCACATTCTCCCCACGTCGGCGTGCGTTTCCTCCAGGTGCTCCGGTTTCCACGCACAATCCGAAAGACGTGCTGCATTGGCCGTGCTAAACTGTCCCTGTGTATCCAAACAGGCGCCGGAGTGTGGCGACTAGGGGATTTTCACAGTCACTTCACTGCAGTGTTAGCTTCAACCAAAGGATATCATTTAATGGTGACATTTTCCCTTTAAATGCAGTTGTAGGATAACAGCACAGAAGTACACCAAAAATTTATTTTGTGACTGTTCACTTAAAAACAAAAGAATTCCATTTTGTCTTCAGATGATTCCCCCCCTCCCCCCCCCAACTTTGATTATGGCAACACAGAGACCCAGACGAAAGCTGTCAGTTGAATGCGCATCAATAAATTTATTAGTTTGGGCTACTTCAATCTCCAAAACATTATTAGTGTGTATATTTAGAATCATAGAATCACTACAGTGCAGAATGAGACCATTCAGCCCATCAAGTCTGCACTGACAACAATCCCACTGAGGCCCTATCCCCGTAACACCATGGATTTACTCTACTAGTCTCCCTGATATGAAGTAGGAAGTTTTCCCGTCATGGGAATCATAGTGGGCGGGGCCGGGGAGGGGTGGTGATGCATCCATGCCAAGGTGTGTTGACCTCGGGTAGGATTTTCTGGTTTTGGGGCGAGCATGGCCAGGAAATTCGATCCTAAGGGGCAATTTAGCATGGCCAATGAACCAAGCCCACACATCTTTACAAAGGACAAAGAAAATTACAGCACAGGAACAGGGCCTTTGGCCCTCCAAGTCTGCACCGACCATGTTGCCCGTATGAACTAAAACCCCCTACCCTTCCGGGGACCATATCCCTCTGAAGAATAAAGAATATAACAGCATAGAAACAGGCCCTTCAGCCCTCCAAGCCTGCACCAACCAAAACATGATTTCAAGATGAAAAGCAAATGGAATAATATTCCCTGCTAATTTAAATATCTTCAGAAAATTGCGCAGTTCTCATTTTATACATAAGTGAAAAGTACAATTTCATTCAAACATATTCTGCTTGAAACCAATGCCTGCATTGTCTGTCTTATTGCAGTCTTAACTGCATTGCATTGTCCTGAAGAACGTGCGCAAAATATTAGCATCTTCATAATTATACTGTTGAAATTATTTGGAAAATGAAGAAGAAAGGTCACTCCCATGACATGATTTATTGATAATATTCACTTAATAAACTGACATTGTCACTTTTCCTGGTGGAGGAGTGTGGAAATGTTCTTTAGTGATGAGAGGATTAAAATGCTTATTAGTGCAAACTCATTAATCTGTTTTACTTACTTCAAATTATAATTCACTTCAAGACTCTCAAAAGCACTTAACGTATGTGCATTCCCTCTTTCCATTAAAGAGGCTTTTTGAGAAGCTGAGAGGGGTGTGTAAGACCTGTCAAGTATCATTCATTCGAAATGACACCCACTTCAAGTGCAATTTTAGTTAATGTAACCAATTCGAAAAAGATAAACGTGTTTAAGTGGCTTTGAGTTTGTGTCACTTTCTTGATCCGCAAGACCTCACCTCCCCAGCGAGACAGCACCAAATGACACAAGGGTTTTGCTGCCACAATCAAGAAATTTAACAATGTCTAAGTTTTGAGAACAGTGTGCTCTGGTCTGCTTCCAAAATTCTTATCTACTGGCTGCAGTGTCAATTTTACATTGGACCACATTCAAAGCTCAGAACAGAGCAAACTTTTTCCACCATTCTGTGCCTTTGTTCGCTTTTTAGCGAATTGTGGAGGGATCATTGAGGTTGTTCCTGTTGCAGCATGCAGGGAGGTACCTGTGGTTAGGCATGTTGGCAGCCCACCTGTTTATTCCTTTTGGGATTGACTCATGCTTTCTCCAACCTATGTTTTGGCATATCTCAACTATCACAAGTAGTCCCTGTGCGTGGAGGGTTCAGCAATGTTAATGCGACCTCTTTTAAGGCTGGGTTGAATACAACCTGGCCTCTAGCAAAGCAAAAGCGTCATTGTTATAATTTCTTGATCATGATCCAAGCATCAGCGCAAGCTTCAACCAGAGGATATTGTCAATACAAGGCCAGGAATTTGGCATTCGAAGAGGGCTGATCCAGCGGCAGTGGAAGATTGAGGAGAACTTCACAAAAAATAATCACAAAGTGCATGTTGTTTTTCTGACTCGAATTGACAAGAATCTGAAATGCATTGATGAAGCAAAATTGACAAGCAAAGTGATAGAACTTAAACAGCAAACAAGACTGAAGAAAACCTGAAGCAGAACAATTGAATAACCCAAAAGAGACTGCAATTTTTTTTTATTCATTTGTGAGACATGGGCATCACTGGCTGACTACCATTTATTCTCATTCTTAGTGCTTGAGGGCAGTTGAGAGTCAACCACATTGCTGTGACTCTGGAATCACATATAGGCCAGACCAGGTAAGGACAGCAGATTTCCGACAATCGACAGTGGTTTCAGTGGACTATTAATTCCAGATTTTTTTTAATTGAATTCAAATTCCACCACCTGCCATGGCGGGATTCGAACCCAAATCCCCAGATTATTAGCTGAGTTCCTGGATTAATCGCCTAGCAATAATACCACATGGCTGTCACCTCCCCTATAAAATAAAACTAAAAAACAGTTTTGTTTATTTAGTCTGCCAAAGTCTGATATACCCAGAAACTCACCATCATTATTGAGATTCGCCAAAGCAAACAAAGAAATCCAAATGGGGAGTGTTCCTTTGTCTGATAGGGAATGCACATTTTCTTCCCAAAGAAACAAGCACTACTTGACTAAGCAATGATTGCCCCTGCTTAGATATCCCTAGCTGTGCATAACAATGATCCTAGAGTTGAACAATACTTATGTTTATTCAACTTCAACCACACAGCTTATCAGCACAGAGCACCTGAAATTTGTCTATTCTCATCAAGCTGGGATCACTCTATTCTTTAAGGTTCTGGCCATGCAACGTTCTCTGAATCATGTCAAAAAATTCTAGTTATGAGCGAGAGATGCTAAGAGACTGGGTAGATCAGTGGTCCCCAGGGCTCACACTGATCTGGTTACCTCACTTATTATTTGATCAAGTCTTCCATTGAAGATCCACTCAGTTTCAATCTCTCATTGGCAGACCAATCATTTTGGGGCCAAATGACTTACATATACAACGTAGAATTCAGACGTGAACTTACATTAAGAAAGAGAGAAAGGCTGAAAGTAGATGATAAAAATTACAATAGTTCTCATTTTTGATGGTGTTACTTTGTGTGCAGTACTGCTAACTCTTGGCTTAGATCCTGTTCAGTTTGTGAAAGTACATTGGGTAAAAAGACTTGAACATTTGAAAGTACAGACATCACGTGACAACTGTGAAAAATAAACCAGACCGCATAATGTATAGGCAGGCCAGGAAAATAAATATTTAAGCAACAGTTGCTGGAGTGCTGAGGGACATTAAAACTGAATCGGAGGTTAAGATGTACTTGTAACAAGATGGGAGTGGTGAGGGGGGTTGATTTGGAGCTCACACTCTCCATCCGTGGGAATGATGAAGTGTGCACAAAATTCGAGAGTGTGTTTAGTACCGGCAAGCTTCCGAGTTCCGATCTTATCAGCTCCTTGCCAGTGGAGCAGTGTGAAAGTACCGGATATTCAGCAAAAGCACGCTGACACCACTTATAACAGATTCACTTCAAGATAAACCTGTCGTTTGGGCCTCCCCAGGGTTATAAAGGTAAATATAGCCCGTGGGGGAGAAGGACACGACCAGGCAGCGGCTTCACAATGCTCCCTGGCACTGCCTCTTAACACAGGGTTGGCCTGCCATTTCCTGGCACTGCCAACATACGCCAAGGGACAGGCCACAATGGGAGATACATTTAGATGTCCAGGAGGAAAGAAGCTAATGATCAGCGTGGTGCAGAGAAGTACTGACTCCAATTGGTGGTTGTGGCGGGGCCCCCGGAGATCTCCATGGAGGGAAGTTTACTCAGGTTCTGATTAGGGCGCCCTTTTAAGATGGCTCCCCAGTCTCTGAGCAGAGTGGTTTTGCCGATGTGTTGAGGCCCCACCCCACTGTATGACTGTGTGAAACACGCCCTTGGTTTTTTTTTGGCAGAGTGTCTGAAGATCTGGACATAAAACCAACCAGTTTCTCTGTAAAGAAACAGTTCGGTTTTGTCGCTGGAAACAACACTGCCATTTTTTGGGGGAAAATTCTGCCCTATGACACTTTTCTGGTGGATCAGTTAATTTTTCTTTGACGGTTGTCTTCCAGCATTTGCAAGGGGCTTTTATTCAAATGCCTCGAGGGTGGGTGTCTACCTGAGCCAATAGCTGCTTCGATGCCAGAACATTGACATCTTCCAGCCAGGGCACTCATTAACCAAGGGAACAATTTGGCCAATCACAGTGTGGATGATCCATATGGATCAGAAAAACCCCTGGTTCTAATTTTCTGCTAAGTCAGCTGTTCTTACATGTGGGGACAGTGGGTGCAATGATTCGTTTTGGCATCTCTTCTGCTGGAGAATGTGGTTGGGGGGCGATATTACTCAGCTACTCCTGTTGGTAAGTATTAGGCATCGAATAAGGCTTAGGCCATGGTAGATGTTCACCGTCTAGACAAAGGGTCTTTACAGCCCTTTGCAATTCATTAAGGACTACTGTGTGGTTCCTAATCTTAACTGATCAAATCCATTTTGATAGCAATTAAGTGACTTTTTTAAAAAACTATTTTTCACATTGTACTTGCAGGAAAGTATAATTTAATTATCAACTTCTTTGTAAAAGGCTTTAAAATATTGTAGGGCATGTCTTAGCCTTGTTTTACATTATTGGCATTCGACAAGTGGCTCTTGAAACATAAGTTTTTGACTAAATTAAATAGAAGTTTCTCTTGTTGACCTCTGAGCCACATGAAGAATAGATCTCATTCAAGTACTTTACCCAGGTGTACCACAACTGAACAATATCTAAGGCAAGAATTAATATTACAAAATAAATAAGAGAAATGTTATTATTGTTATGTTTTTGCAGATGCAATCAAAAGCTGCAAGGCAGAAAACAAGGCGTTATCTGACTTGCGTAATGATGCTTCATTATGAAATGAACCTAGGTACATAGAGATGTGAATTGGCACTCATTCAGTGGTTTGTGTGCTGTCTTGTTCAATTCTACTGGTCCTTCTCATTGATATCTTTTTCAAGACTGACCAATTTATAAATCCTCTATCAAATATCAACTTTTTTTTCTAGCTTTTAACCCTTTATGAAAAGAAAACAGTTCCAAAAATGATCTGCAATCGTCGTAGCTTACCTCATAGCCCGTCATGTGGAACTTTGTCAAATGTCTTTTGAAAGTTAAGACAGTGGAAACATTTCACAGTCTATTTCCTCAAATACATCAAGGGGATTGGTCCAACGGCATCTTCTACATAATAATCCATCTTGACATCTAGTTTATTCTAATCCTCAAATTTACTCCAGTGAATGTGGTGAGTTGAGGTTCTTCTAAATCTCTACTCATTGATTTTCTTCTAGTTAAATGATCGATTCAACTGAATATTGGCTGGCAAATCCAGATTTTTGACAGAAGGGTGGGCAGAATCAAGAAATGGAGATGCAAATTTAGAATACAGAACTCCATGGAATTTGTCACTTAATTGTTCCTCCTCCAGTGTGAAAAAACACTGGACATTTATCCAAATACTGTATTCCCATCTCCTGGCAGGGGTGAAACCGTGATAAGGCAGGTGACAAGACTAACCCATTGCACGGGGGCGTGCTGGTGCCGGCAATGGTGGTTTGCCTACGCTCAGGTAGAATAAAGGAACAGAGTGGCCAACAAGGTTAATCCAAGGCTTTGTCCAACACAATTTTTCAAAGCTACCTTGGCCTTTTGGCTAAGATGAAGTGTTAGATGAAGCCTGGGAGGGGGTGCAATGCCTCATCCTGCTAGCTTGGATCTTGCAGGTGGCACAGTGATTAGTACTGCTGCCTCACAGTGCCAGGAAGCTTGAGACACTGTCTGTGTGGAGTCCATATATTCTCCCTGTATCTGCATAGGTTTCCTCTGGGTGCTCCGGTTTCCTCCTACAGTGAGAAAGACGTGCTGGTAAGTTGCATTGGCCAGGCTAAATCCTCCCTCAATGCATCCCAACAGGTGCTGGAGTGTGGCGAGTCAGGGATTTTCACAGTAATTCCATTGCAGTGTTAATGTAAGCCTATACGTGACACTAAGAAATAAAGTTTGTCCTTCATGTGGGAATCACGTATTGGATTCAGCTTGAATTTGGATGGAATAAGAAATGGGGGACTGTGCTTTTTTTTAATCAAGGGAGTGTAGAAACAAAGTGTTCCGGAGTTTATACTGGTTTAAGCCGGATCTTTGCTGTTCACTTGCTGTTGGAATGACTGAGCTGCCCAGATAAATGAACAGCATCTCTGACCACGGTTATTGGTCTCTGACTCTCTGGAGAATTATGCCCAATTTTCAGTGTATGAAACTCAACTCACTGCACAGCCCTCACCATTAGCACCAGTGCTTGCGATGATTATCGCGGCTGTCAAGGTACTGGGTTGAAACCACTCATCCTTCACAGAATGAATAAAAGATTTGACAGTTGTGTATTCAGTTCCTTAATGCAATGGTCTTTTATGACATCAGTCCATGACAATCACAACCTGTAAACGGAGACTGGAACGTGATGCATTGCGAATCCAAGAGAGAGAAAAAAACATGCATTAGGTGTCCATGTGTCAAAGGCAAGGTGAACAGCACTTCACTTTGCAGTTTCCTATCTGTTAAAGCACTCGAGTTGTCCAGTCGGATAGATACGTGGATTAACTCGAAATGAAAAGTGAAATCAGGAAGGAATGGCACACTTCACTTTTAAACAACTAATCGATATCAGCCTGCATGTCCTGATAATTGCTCTGAGGCGCGATGAAGAAGGTGTTTTTAGTAAATTAAGACTCCTGATGACAGTTACTGAATAAGATTCGTTTACAAGGTTTGGAGTTGCAGCCGTTTAAGAGATGAGTGTGCGATCTGGACCCGTTCAAAGAGAAATGGGCAAGGGATGGATATCCATCAGCCACCTCATCTCAGCAATTTTGGCAGTTGTTGGTGCACCTCCTGCAGTACCACTGGCCAGCTCAGCACATAGCAGGAGGACCCAGCAGCATTGCTGAGGCTCAGGCAGCCTGCTCTTCCTTCAAGGCAGGCTTCCTCTCTAAAAGGGGAATTTGCACGAAAAGATGGCTGCAGTGGGAATTCTGACAAACTGAATCCTGCAGGATCCAGATATAGATGCAACACTTAATAAGGTAAATGACGCACATGAGAAGTAGGAGAGAAACAATAGTCTTGTGGGGTGCCAGGGAAGCCCAACCTCCAGTTTCAGAAGGGAATAGGAGTGGACGGCCAGAAAGATGAGGCAGAACAGTGGTGCAATGGTGAGCACTGCTGCCTCACTGCGCCAGTGACCCAGTTTCAATTCTCAGCTTGGGTCGCTCACTGGAGTTTGTACTTTCTCCCCGTGCCTGCATGGGTTTCCTCCAGTTGCTTCAGTTTCCTCCCACACTCCAAAGATGTGCAGGTTAGGTGGACTGGCCATGATAAATTGCCCCTTAGTGTCAGGGGGACTAGCAAGGATAAGTGCATGGGGTTATGGAGATAAGGTCGGAGTGGGATTATTGTTGGTGCAGAATCAATGGGCCAAATGGCCTCCACCTGCCCTGTGTGACTCTATGATTCAATGACCAACCTCTGGGGTTTGGAACTAAGAGCCCCACAGCAGTGCTAATGGTGGTCTGGTGATCTCATGTGCATGCTCAGCATCAGTGAGTGCTTCATCACATCTCATACCCAACACACCACCAACCTTTCACACTATTCGATATGCCTCACCCCCATCATTCATTCAGCAGCACTGCCTGGCACTCAGAACTCATGGCAAACATCCAAAGCCCACCCATCACCTTAAACTTCCCCATCTGAACTCCTGCTTTCAATCACCTAAGAACTACCAAGTGACCCACCATCGGTATCCTCGGAAGAGGAAAGAGAGCACCAACACAGCATTGATGAGGAGGCCTTGCCAGTTGATTTGACACTGATAGCCACCAGCTCAGACAATGGCACTGTCCTTACCTTTTCAGGCTATAAAGATGTGGGATCAGCAATCAAACATACAAATTAGGAGCAGATCTCTTAAACCAGCTTCACCATTCAATAAACTCATGGCTGATCTGATTGTATACTTAACACCGCATTCCTGCCTCTCCCATCCCTTGGTTCATCAAAAATCGATGTATGGACGGCATGGCTGCACAGTGGTTAGCACTGCTGCCTCACAGCCCCATGGACACGGGTTCAATTCCCAGGTTGGGTCACTGTCCACGTGGAGTTTGCCCACTCTCCCTGTCTGTGTGGGTTTCCTCCGGGTGCTCCGGTTTCCTCCCACAGTCTAAAAATGTGAAGGTTGGGTGGATTGGCCACTTTAAAATTGCCCCACAGTGTCCCGGTTAGAGGGATTAGCAGGGTAAGTATGTGGAGTTATGGGGATAGGACCAGGATGGGATTGTGGTCAGAGGAGACTCGATGGGCCGAATGGTCTGCCTCCGCACTGTAGGAATTCTATGATTTCTACCTTAGAGATTTAAATACTCTGCCTCTTTTAGGGAAGGAAATCTGCTGTCTTTACCTGGCCTGGCCAACATGCGACTCCAGAGCCACAGCAATATGATTGACTCTCAACTGCGCTCTGAACAAAGGCAACTAGGGATGGGCAATAAACGCTGGCCAGCCAGTGACGTCCATGTCCCATGAATGAATAAAAAAGGTAAAATACGGTTCCTTTATCAGCTCCCCAGGGTGCCAGGTGACAAACTGGTAAGATGCTGGGTGCAATGGGCTAGATAGTCTAGTGTCATGGTCAAGGAGTTGGGCTCCAACTTGGCAGAAGGGCATCACACAGAGTTTGCCCTCTCTGCAGTTTCTTCTCCACCTCTCAGCTGTGCTGTAGGGCCCTGTGCACAGGCACTGCTGCCCCAAAAACTGACTGCAGCCTTTTTGAGTGGACTGGTCACCAAGTCCTCTGCCGGGTTGTGAAAACATTCACCAGGAAATTCACCCAACACCTCCAAAAACAATCCAGCATATTTACAGACACTTCTCAATTGAAAAGTTGCAAACTTACTTGCAATTAAGGTGCCCGACCCTTAACCCTATTGCAGGGCCTATCTTGCTGCTTGACACTTAACTTTTCAAGAGGCAACAACTTCCAGGACTGTAAGAAGTGCTTTATAAATTTGAGTATTTGTTTTTTGGCTTAATTCCAAGCACAATTAAGCCCACCTCCTCCTCCTTGCCCCCTACACAATCGAACTCCCCACGTTATCTGGTACTGTGAATAGATTCCGTTCCTCGGCTATTGTTCCCCTCACCTTCAGAGTCATTGTTATCAACTTCTCTTCAAAAATATTTTGATCCCTCCATCATCAAGCACACTCCTATTTCAAAACTCCCTTTCCTCTCCAAAGTCCTTGAACTTGTTGTCGAAACTCAAAACAAGTCAGTGCTGATTTATTTCTGTAGCACGATTGATGAATCTCTTCTATCAGGGCTGAACTGAAATAGCCTCAATCAATGCCACAGCTAACGCTGGCTGTGAATATGATCATTGCGCTGTCCTCTCAACTCAGCTGCAGCTCTGTACAACATCCTTCGCCAATGTCACACCTCTTGAGGTCCAATCCAATGGCATTTCCAAATTGACTGTCATTTTACACATCAAACCACAGTCTGAGCACCTCCATCAGTGATTACTTTCCCATCCTCACAGAACCGTTACAGTGCAGGAGGAGACTATTTGGCCTTTTGGCTCTCCAAAGGAACATCATGAACATTCCCCATAATCCTGCACATTGTTTCTACTCAAGGGATTGTCTGATGTACTCATGAATGCCTTCGCTCATCACAGTTCCAAGCAGCGCATTCCAGACCCAAACCACTTACGTGGGCGGCACGGTGGTCAGCACTGCTGCCTCACAGCGCCAGAGAACCGGGTTCAATTCCAGCCCCAGATCACTATCTGTGCGGAGTTTGCACGTTCTGTCTGTGTCTGTGCGAGTTTCTTTTGGGTGCTCCGGTTCCCTCCCACTGCCCAAAAATGTGCGGGTTTGGGTTGAGTGGCTGTGCTAAGTTGTCAGGGGATTAGCAGGGTAAATATGTGGGACTATGGGGATAGGACCTGGGTGGGATTGTGGTTGCTGCAGACTCGATAGGCCGAATGGCCTCCTTCTGCACTTAAGGGATTCTATGAAAGATTTTTCTGATATCACATCTGCTTCTTTTGCAAATCACTTCCAATCTGTGCCCTTTTGTTTGTGATCCTTTCACAAGTGGGAACAGTTTCTCCCTGTCCACTCTGTTCACCCCTCATGATTTTGAAAGTCTTTATCAAATCTCCTCTTAGCCTTCTTGTCTCCATGGTGAACAGTCCCAAACTCTGGCACATTACCATGTACACTGGATAATCAGCATAATAAGCAGGCTGACATTTTTCTCAAATGTTTCTCATCCCCAACCCACCACAAGCATTCCAACATACTCAGATTAAACAATTCCTATGATCAGGTAAAGTTTTCTGCGATCTCATGCCAACATGTAGTAAATTCTCAATGTCAAACTTTATCAGGAAAGAATCAAACCTGCGGTTCATTCATTTATCGAAGTTGCTCTCGTCATTTCTGAGGGCAAACATGCTAGCAATGACTAACGTGCTAAGTAAAAGTAAAGTTTATTTATTCTTATAAGTAAGGTTTACAGCAATGAAGTTACTGTGAAACTCCCATAGTCTCCACACTCAGATGCCTGTTCAGATCAATGCACCTAACCAGCATGTAGTTCAGACTGTGGAAGGAAACCAGAGCACCCGGAGTAAACCCATGCAGACACAGGGAGAATGTGCAAGCTCCAGACAGACAGTGACCTAAACCGGGAATCAAACCTGGGTCCCTATCGCTGTGAGACAGCAGTGCTAATCACTGTGCCACCGTGCCCCCAACCCCCCAATGCTAAATAATGATGCACTTTTTCTCAACAAAACTCAGCTATTTCTCATCTATTATTTCCACGTTACAGGTGGAAAATAGGCAAATAATAAGTCAATCAGCACAGAGTGATCCAATTCTCTGCATACTGAAACGCACAGTGACACACTCACTATAAAGAGATGTGTAAAGACACAAGTAATTACACAGTCAAGCGTGTCTAATGAGTGTGCCCTTGCTTCTGTCCACGGGCTGTACCTTGACAAAGAATAATCTCCATGCCAGATTTAAGAGAAGTGACAAATCTGTACTCAATTATTTCAGAAGAATCAAAGAATCGACTTGAACCCCCACTATAGTCAGTGGTGGGCAACAGGTCAGCAATTGCACATCAAACCAGGCTGCATGCGAGGAGTGTGCTGTGAATTATAGGAGATTATTCACCCAAAGATTTGCAAAGTCAGCAAATGGCCAGGAGTATCTCATTGATCAAGGTGATAACTCAAGCTGCTGAGGTAGTAAATGAAGTGACAGTGAAGCGACATAGCCCTGTAATCACGGTCAGATAAATAAACGTCAGAACAGGAGCCAAGAACATACAGGAGACAGAAATTTTAATCAGCCCAAGCGTATGCAGTGCTATACCTTGTACTCTGAATTTATGGCCTCATAAACTTATGCATGAGATTTGTAAACAGAAAATGTGTGCAACAGCAAACTGTTAACTTTCCTGCACCGAGAGCATATTTACAAGCTAAATCGTCTTTTTTTAGTGTCTAACAGTATGTTCTCACAGATCTTTAATCTGATAATAAAACACTATTGAGCATTAAACTGTCTCAGTGATTTAGACTTTGCAATTAAACTTCAGCTACTTTTCACCACACGCTTTAATAACTTGCATTCAAGATTTTTTTTTAAACTTGTGTACCTTGTCAAAGTATGAAATTGACACCATTGCAGCCAGAGATTAAATGAGTTTCGGTAACAGACAGGGAAAATGCAATTCTCAAGAAGGGAAGTCAACAGGCAATGTTTCTGTCCCATTGTTCCTCACTCTTGTGTAGTATATATGTGTGTGTGTGTGTGTGTGTGTGTGTGTGTGTGTGTGAGAATGACTGTATATATATATATATATATATATATATACACACACACGCATATATCTAAAAAGGTGTTTTTGACAAACTTATTAAATGTCTGATGTCAACCATGAGTCGCCATGCTGAGATTAATGTCTCTCCAGTGATGTCACTCATCTGGGGGGATTCCCCTCCATCCTGGAATAGCTTCGCTCTGCTCCATTCTAGTTAGTGCCCTTGTGGTATTACCACTAAACTACTAATCCAGAAACTCAGCTAATATTTTGGGGTCCCGGGTTCAAATCCTGCCACGGCAGGTGGTGGAACCTGAATTCAATAAATGAAAAATCTGAAATGAAGAATCTGCTAATGACTGTGAAACCATTGTTGATTGTCTGGAAAAACCTCATCTGATTCAGAGAAGGAGGTCCGCTGCCCTTGCCTGGTCTGGCCGACATGCAACTCCAGGGCCACAGTAGCATGGCTGACTCTTAACTACCCTTCGGCAACAAGGGACTGACTAAGGGGCAGAGCCCTGAAAGCTAGTGGCGTTTGCAACCAAATAAACCTGTTGGACTTCAACCTGGTGTTGTGAGACTTCTTACTCTATTCTCTCTCCACAAATGCTGTCAGACCTGCTGAGATTTTCTAGAAAATTTTTCAATGAGATGCTGAAGCTCTCCTTGAACTGTGGCAGCACTAACATTATTGACTTGGACGAGCTTGCAAATTTTTTTTATAAATGACAAGAACATGTCCATCCAGCCACTTTATACTTGTGAGTCTGGATGCCTTAATGATGAAGCAGAGATGGAAAGAATAGTGAACAAATACTTCACTTCAGATCCCACTACCTTGTGGTGTATCCTGCCCCAACTCCCCAGTGACTTGTAGGTCAAGCTTTGACACATGAAGCCCTGTGGCAGAATCTTAGAAACCTGAGTAGATTTTGTCCTCAAGTCAAAGGACAGCCAATGACAGCACTATGTTAGTGAAATTCTCTTTGAAGGCATAATTGTTGGAAGCACATACAAAGCTGAAGGGGATGGGGGATGCAGGGTAAGATGGATAGTTTCTGCTGGTTGTAATGTGACTATATTGCTTCATCTACTGTTTATAAAAGAAGATATAAATATGTGTCGATGGTTTCGTACAAAGGTGTAAAACCACCATTCGAACAGATTTATGAGATTGTAATCTGGTTAAATAGATAAAAATTATCCCCAATGTAAACACTTCCTCTGGTTGTGTTTATAATATTTTAAACTTCTGAGGATTGGAAGGTGGCACAGTGCTGTCTCAGTGAATTAAGAACTTGGGTTCGATTCCCGGCTTGGGTCACCGTCTGTGCGGAGTCTGCACGTTCTCCCCACGTCTACGTGGGTTTCCTCGAGGTGCTCCAGTTTTCTGACACAGTCTGAAAGACATACTGTTTAGGTGCATTGGCTGTGCTGAATTCTCCCTCAGTGTACTCAAACAGGTGCAGTGTGACGACTAGGAGATTTTCACAGTAACTTCATTGCAATGTTAATATAACCCTATCGGTGACACTAATAAATAAACTGCTTGGAAAAAAATCCTCAGCTCTATTTTGCTGAGGCATTCCTTCAAAACTCTGTCATTAAAAGGCATTCTCCTGAGCAATTTATTGGGCTGATCGAGTTTGTTATCTTCTTCACTGTGCATCCCACATCAGGAAGATTTCCTCTAATTATTCTTCCAGGGGAAATCACAAAAGCAATCTAAACAGGAGCATTTATGACTTTGATAGAAGCAGTGCTCAGAGGAAATCTTGTGATTATGTTCACGATGTTGTGAACACACAACCTGAGGAAATCTTTTACACTGAGGGCAATTTTGACCTATTTAATAATCCCGTGTTAGAATGGCGGCCCCCGAGTCTTCAGTACTGCCCACTGATTTCAACAAAGAGTAAAAATGGACTGGATGGAGAGCCAGTGTTGCATCCACTCCAGCAGGTATCCTGATTGGCAGCTGAGGTTAAAATTGCCTTCGGATGGCCACAGGAAATGATCCCCCTATATTTAGGATCCTGTTCACCAAAGAAAATCATCTGCTAAATAAGATGAATTGAAGGACTAAATTGCAGATCGCGGGAAAAGCAGGATCAAGTGGGATAACATACACATCAGCTGAATAAATTGCAAACAGTTTAACTGCATGGGTTTCAAAGGCTTGGGAAATCTTCTGGGAACTCTACCCTTAAGATTAAACTTTTTAAACCACCATTAAATGTTTATCAGCATCAATATTTAAGTTGACTCCTTGAGGAAACATGCTGGAATATTTAATGTCCCGAATTTTGCAGTAAGAATAATAGTGAGGTTATGAGTGCTCATTGTTATTAAGGCCTCGAGCGGACAGCAGCATCTGGGTTGTGCATACGCACATAAGGCAGACAATTTCTGGATGACAGGCCCTGGTTCTCCACAGCTTTTGCTCAAATTTCAGTAACAGGCGTGATGTTCAAACTCAGTAGGGAGAAGTTTCCCTTTCCGCTCGCCATGGGAATCATAGCAGATGTGGGGCAGACCATGCAAAGATTCACTGGCCTCGGGTGGGATTTTCCATGTTTCGGAGCGAGCGCGGCTGGAAAGTCCCACCCATGAAGTGGCAGTATTAACCCGTCCAACATCCACAAAACATGCCAGGAAACGGTAAGGACTTGCCCTTCAAGTGAAAATTATTATTTTTTCTATTCGTTTGTGGGGCATGGGCATCACCAGCTGGCCAACGTTTATTGCCATTCCAGTTGCCCAAGGGCAGTTGAAAGTCGCTGTGGCTCTGGAGTCACAAGTAGGCCAGACCGAGTAAGAATGACAGATTTCCTTCCGTAAAGGACATTAGTGAACCAGATGGACTTTTCTGACAATCAACAATGGTTTCACGGTCATCAGTAGGGATTAATTCCAGATTTTTTTTATGAATTCAAATTCCACCATCTACCTTGGTGGGATTCAAACTTGAGTCTCCAGAACATTAGCTCAGTTTCTGAATTAATAGTCTAGTGAAAATAACATTAGGCCATCACCTCCTCATAAGGGCAGCATGGTGGCACAGTGGTTAGCACTGCTGCCTCACAGCGCCAGGGACCCGGGTTTAACTCTGGCTTTGGGTGACTGTGTGGCGTATGCACATTCTCCCTGTGTTTGCATGGGTTTCTTCTGGGCGCTCTGGTTTCCTCCCACATTCCAAAGATGTGCAGGTTAGATTGATTGGCCATTGTCCTTAATGTCAGGAAAACTAGCGGGGTAAATATGTGGTGTTAGGGAATAGGGCTTGGGTGGGATTGTTATCAGCACAGATCTGATGGGCCAGATGGCCTCTTTCTGCACTGTGATTCTATGATTCTACTCAATGAGTTAAAGTTAGTTTTAACAGTTTGAAAGATCTTATTTACAAGAAAACACTTTTGCACTGAAAATGTATTTTCACAAGTGTTCAGTTTCTTTCCTCATATTTTAATTGCTATTGAGTTTTTTTTTAAACCTTTTCTTTGCATATCTCCATCTCTCTTCATTACTGTTTCTCTTGCCCTATTTCAGTTTCTGTACATGATTTCCTGTTGTGTTAAATACTCATACACTTTCTGGTTTAGGTTCTGCATGTCTCACTAAATATTCTTCAGTTTGGTTGATTGGTTGAAGAGACACACTAACTCTTCGCTGGTTCCCAGGTGACCTGCAGAGGACACTATGCAGCTTCAGCTTTCAACAGCCGAGCTTTGCCACTCGAGACAAGAGTTTGCCTTCTGGCTGTACACTGTAGAAGGGGCTAATTAATAAATTACATCTACATTCACGGTGCAATGTGTGGCGGGAAGGTTCCAGAACCAGGAGTTGCAACAAGTGCAGCTTATTGTAAGGGAGGGGTTGATAGCCTTTCTTATGACTAGCAATGTAGCTGCTTTCTCTTACTATCTGGGGCGCAGACATTATGAGAACCCCTCATGATGCCAGCAAAGTTGCTGTACTGCCGCAATTAGCACCATTAAGTGGTTCCTTAATGAGTCTTGCATTCCCTCCATTCTCAGGCACAGAGCATGACTAGTCTAATAATTAACAGAACTGCTGTAAATGCATTTTAATGAAGAGGACTGCACACCGAAGAATGCTAATTTGTAAGAAATAAAAATAATCATTACATGAAATTAGTGTAATGAAATGCTCAAGGATTGCAAAAGTTATTAAAGTGTATTTTTATCCTATACATTTTAATAGTTTTATAATTCCCTTGAATGTTTTAGAGTTTGTACGTGGTACAAGTCATTTTTCAGTAAAATGCAAAAACAAAGACATTTTCATTCCAGTTAGATTTGAGTTCACTTGTCCCAATTTCTCCCAGCCTCTTGCTAACATGAGCTTGGTCATTATAGGCCTCTCACTCGTGCTACAGCCTCATTTCACTGGTGCACATATCTATCAGCAAGGATCGTGTCACAATTTGGCAGCCGGGGATACTGAGTTCAACTTGGAACTGCAAGCAGCGCACAAGCTGAGACCAACTCACTCAGCCAAGGCTAATGCCTTGATTTCAAATGGGACAACATTGAGAAAGGACAGAAATCCCTGGCAAATAACTCAATATGAGGCCGGAACCATTTCAATTGCCATCTATCTCACCACCCAAAATGAAGGCCGAGTTGGGGCTGCAGGTGAGATGCCGTGGATGCCCAACCAATGTCCTAGCACATGGGCAGGGACAAAAATTTCACTGGGATCCTAATTTCATTGGGGATCCAAGAGTGTGCAGTCACTTCAAGGGAGAGCAAAGGCTCAAATTATGAAGGATAAAGTCTCATTGCATATCCTGGGATAACCGTCCTGTTCATCCCAGCCCGTAAGAATTTCTATCACAAATTAAGAAATAAATGTACTTTGGCCCAATCCCACCATGTTTCACCGGTGAGAAGTGGAAGGATTGATGGGGCAGGTTACTGATGTACAGGTCTCACAATCCAAGGAGCTAAAGCTGTGTTGAGGCAATGATAACAATGGACCACAACTCTGCATCTTGCATCAGCCTGGTAAGTGTCAGCTGCTCTCCTTAATTCATAGAAGCCATACAGTTCAGAAGAGGCCATTTGGCCCATTGAGTCTGCACTAACTCTCTCTCAGTGCATCTCATCCAGGCCTTGTCTCCCATCTCCTATCTCCGAAACCTGTGCATTTCCCATTACTAATCAATCTAACTTACACATCTTGATATACTAAAGTGCAATTTTAGCACAGCCGATCCACCGAACCTGCACATCTTTGGACCGAGAGAGGAAACCGGAGCATCCAGAGAAATCCCACTCAGACACAGGGAGAACATGCACACTCCACACAGTCACCCAACGCCAGGATTGAACCGGAGTCCCTGGACCTGTGAGGCAGCAGTGCTAAACACTGTTTCGCTTGTGCTGACTGCATTTTACACAAAGCAACAGGTGAGATTTTTCCTGCTGCTTTGTGCAAGAGCAGTTTGTCTTTGCTCAGCGCATGCAAACTGTAACAAAATTCAACAAGAACCAATAGCACATGAAGGAGTAAGACTTCAATTTTATGACTGATCACTTTTTGGGCAGGAGACATTAATTAGCCATCATTAACAATTATCACAACATTAAGAGTACTTGCTGTTAATTTAATTGCCCATTAAGCTAGTCGCAAAAAGTTATGCACAAATGCAACAACTTTCATGAAGGTTGGAAACAACATGGTGCTTTGGAGTTATGCAAACTGGTTTACAATTTGCAGTGGTTTACAATTCCTGGGACATCTCTTCCTCACCACAGGTTTTTGGCTACTTTGAGCTCTAATTGCAGTATGTGTCAATCAGATGCTTGATTCTGCTTTTCAATCAAATCCAGCCCATAATTTTGAACAAGTTTATTTATTTCTCTGGAGTACCTTGGCTGCTGTCTGTGAGGCCAATACCGTATTATCACAAAGCTACCCTCTCATGCAAAACTGCAACCCATTGTTGCTGTCACCCGATGATCTTACCAGCTGTGATATATGTGATGAAAAACATGCCAACTCCGTCATTATGAAGCCACAAACGTCACAATCAAGATTTCCAAAAAATGTTGTGGCTCAGCTCATCAAGGGTGTCGGTAGCACAAAAACTGTCAGCACACTCATTCTGTTATCTACTTTGATCTGATCAGCACCTTTTTTGTTTCAGATGGAGAACTTACTGTTCCATAGAGAGCAGCATAGTCTCAAAATTTTGACACTATTTGTATAAAATCATGAATGACATAGATAGGATAGCATAGACAGCACACATGGGGTGGGATTTTATGGCCTCACTTTGTTCCAAAACCATAAAATCGTGCCCGAGGTCAACGGACTTTTCTATGTTCCACCTTTTGCCCGCTCCGATTCCCGTGGCAAGCGGGGTGGTAAAATTCTGGCCTTAGCTCTTTTTCCCAAGGGCAGGGAAATTGGAAACTAGAGCGCATAGGTTTGGGGTAAGAGGGGAAAGATTTTAAAAGCACTTGAGTGACAACTTCTTGCGGCAGAGGGTAGCGTGTATATGGAATGAGTTGCCAGAGAAAGTCGTTGAGGCAGGTTCAATAGCAACACTTAAAAAGCATTTGGATAAGTACATGGATGGGAAAGGATGAGAGGGATATGGGCCAAACATGGGCAATTGGGACTAGCTGGGAGGGCACCGTGGTTGACATGGACAGCTTGGGTCAAAGGTCTTGTTTCTGTGCTGTATTTCTTTGTATTCTATGGTTTTAAAAGAAGAGTAACGTGATCCCACATCCACTCCACACTTGTGACTTCTGAGCATTGCGTACGTCCAATTAAGCAGATAATTTGGGTGGGGGGGAGGGGTAAGGGCCTGGGTGGGATTGTTGTCAGTGCCGATTCAATGGGCCGAATGGCCTCCTTCTGCACTGCAGGGTTTCTATGATATAATAAGAGTTCCTTCTTTTCAATGAGGCTGACACATGATCTTCGACTCAATGTCCTCTATCAGTTGAAAGTTGCCGCTCCGACTATGTGGACCTGGAAGCATTGTTGATAATACCACAAATTGGATTCAAGCTTTGCTAATTGCAACTGGCTACAACTGACGGCAGCAGCAGCTAAATCACCACAAGGTTCACAATCTGCGATATGACCAATAGCTGCAACTCTGATGTATAATCACGACTGATGACTTGTCCTTGTGTGTAGTAAACATGTTGCTGCTGTTTTTTTAAAATAAAGGAAGCACTGTGTTGAATGGATGAGGAAGAAGCTAATTCTTCAGAAAAGGTTTTGCAGACCAACTTGTTAAATCCTAATCATGAGCCTAATGGCTCAATCATTCCACTTAATTGGAAAGTATGATGGACCTTTCAGCTAATACAATGCTCAACATTGTCAGTCCTGATCAGAGGAATGGCAGTCATGGGTGTACCAGCCTTGATACAGATCAACACATCCACCAACGTGTGGAGGCCAATAGTGCAGTTTGCAACAAATTCCAACACGCACTTGACTTTTCAGATGGGCGTTCAGCAGAAATGATAGCTGGCTAAAATTTTACATTGCTGTTTTTGCTTCATGGTGAGAGCTTCACCATTCTTTAAATTCAACTAACACCGTGAGATAACATAACTGCTTTGACAAGGCATAGCAATCAGCAACACAAGATATGAGCTGCTTAGGCCAAATAAGTTTTCCATGGTTTAAGTAGTGGATTTGTTGCCCCAGGCTAGAAATTTCTTGGCTGAGGTCATTCTAATCTAGACTGTAATACTTTGTGTTTTTTATTCATTGATTTCATAATTCTGTAAAGACCAAGTTGTATTCAGATGTATCACCTGCTTTTGACAATGCCTGATACTGTAACGTGATGAAATTTTAGACTGGAACATGTAAAGAGACATGCACCATTCCAATCTGACAACAGAGGAGTTTTACTATATACAATTCAGATTCATCAGTCTAACTTCTTATTTAGTGCAACAAAATCGAATTTCTGAACATGTTCAAAAGCAAGTTTATCACAAAAACAAACCTACTCCTTCTAGTTGTGAGGAAGGGTCACGTGGACTTTAAACATTTGCTGTTTATGCCAGTGGGGTCGCACTGGCAGGATGCGAGAAGGAGAACTGGTGAGCATGATATCATCATCTTTGGTTTCAGCTTCTCCACTGACCACAGACTTGCAATGAGCATCCCAATAATGGCCAGCGCCACCGGGAACCCGGTCAGTTCCTGCTGCCACTAGTTCACATCCTGCCACTCCCTCCTGCAGGTTTCGTAGTGGCATGGGTTTAATTTTCAGTACATTATGGGGTTTTACTTGGAGCTGGTGTACTTGGTCACCACCTTTGTCCCCTCCGATACAGCGTGCTTGGCCAGTTTCCCAGGCAGCATCAGGCACATGGCAGTGTGAACCTCCTGGGTCTTGATGGAGCTGTACTGGCTGCAATGGACCCAGAGAGAAGCCTCACCTGCGATCTACTCAAACATGTCACTGACGAATGAGTTCATGATGCTCATGGCCTTGGAGGAGATGCCAGAATTGGAGTGAACCTGCTTCATCACTTTGTAGATGTAAATGTAATAACACTCTTTCCTGGACCACCTCCTATTCTCGCTGCTCATGTTGGTGGCTTCTTCAGGGCTTCCTTAGTGCCTGTGTTGAGGCTTGTACGCTCTTTTTGTCAGATATGCTAAATGCAGACTGAAGGGGAAATCCAACCAGAGAATCCCACCGCCACCAAACAGCACATCACCTTGTGCCGCTGAGAAATAAGCCAGAGTGAGGCCAGAGAATTTTCCCCCATTCATTCTGTTTCTCTCTCCATAGATGCTGAATTTATCCAGCATTTGCTGTTTTTATTTCAGATTTCCAGCATCCGCAGTATTCTGCTTTTACCTCGCCTGTTCTTTAATTGATTCCAGCATCCAGCCAGTGCTAACTGTGCTGTTTATTGGCTGGATGCCTGAGCAGGGAATCAATATTGAGAGAACCACTTGAAGTAAGCCCGATTGCTTCAAGTGAACCTGCATCACTTAAAGGGGAGCTGACTCGGAGGCTAAAGCAGGTATTAGCAGTTATGCAGAAAGAAAATCTGACCTGTAAAACATTGGAGAATGATTTAACATTGTGCTGGTAGCCTTGGTGCAGACGTTGGAAAGAGAGAGAGATACCCAGCACCCAAAGTGTGCCAGGAAACCCTCCAAACACACTCACAAGGCATTGGGAGCCACACTGGTCAATCCCAGCACCAAAGCCAGTAAGACCTGGGAGCAGTGCTGAGTTCAATGACCTCACGTGAGGTGAGTGAACGTATTTTAAAATTATATCCGACCAATTACACCACTAGTTTTAGAGGTTCCTCAATTGGGGCAGCACTGTGGCCCAGTAGTTAGCACTGCCACCTCAAAGCACCAGGGATCCGGTTCAATTCCTGGCTTGGATCACTATCTGAGTGGAGTTTGCATGTTCTCCCCGTGCCTGCGTGGCTTTCCTCTGGGTGCTGCAGTTTCCTCCCACAGTTCGAAAGATGTGCTGATTAGGTGCATTGGCCATACTAAATTCTCCCTCAGGTGTACCCAAACGGGCACCAGAGCATGGTGATTCAGGGATTTTCACAGTAACTTCATTGAAGTGTTAATGTAAGCCAACTTGTGACATGAATAAATATTAAAATAAAAAATTACAAAATCCCCATCATTCATCTGCAAACAATCCCATCAATCAAAACTCATGTCTAACATTCATATGCTCCAACACCCTCATGTACTTCCCACTCCCAACTCGTTTGACACCCAGGTGTCTCAAATTGTACACACTGCCAGCTATTCAGCCACATAACCCAAATAGATAGTTTGACTTTCAATGACACACTTCCCTTTCTCTTACAAGACAAGGTGGCACATAACTAGTGGCAGCAGGAGCTAACAAGCATGCCAGTTTGCCTTGGTTCCTGTGGCGACAGTGGTGCTGGCCATTATTGGGATGCCCATTGTGATTCTGTGGTCAGTGAAGAGGCTGAAACTGAACATGATGGTATCTTGATAACCAATTCTTCTCGTCTCATCCTGCCTCTCCCTCATCTCACACACACTTCTGAGTTATGAACTTCTATGTTAACCATGTTAAGTATGCACCTCTTATTATCCAATTCTCCCACAAACTTACTGTTGTGCAATCTTGCTTTCAGGTATCAAAGAGCAGCAAGTTGGCCCAGCCAAGGACGAAATGGCTTGAAGAGAGTGAGGATGAACACTTGCCATCACTTGTTTTCAAACTTACAGCCACTGGCTCAGACACTGACAAAGTGTATCATTTCGAGAGTAGCTTAGAGATGAGATCTGTGTGTGTGGAGACACCAGTCACGAATGGCCTGCAACCAGGCTTGTGTTAAGGACAGCACAGGTTTCAGCTCACAATGGGGCAAAGCCACACAGAAGGCTTATTGCAGAGGACTCAACTCAGCATTTTAATAGGGCTGCCAACAGAAGAACACTGATGCGTTTGGACAGCAGATTGTGTGGTGCATTGGAAAACCTGCCAGAAGTACTGAGTCAATATTGAGGAGTGCGAATGAGTCCAACTACAGACTCAGGTCTTTGCGCAGAGCTTGGAATCCATCATCATCAGGGACATAGTGATCTAAAACTCTATGGATACATATTTGCACCTAGCTATCAGCCTCCATTGCTGTACCAAAAACAAGAAATCTGAGTGCTGCAGTGCTAGCTCAAACTGAAGTCACGGATGGGCAGCAGGCTGCCATGGAAGCTCAGGCTGCCACCATCACGGAGTTACAGTGCACAAAGAGGCATGTACTACATCACAGTAGTCCTTTACCTGTCCCCTAACAGGTAAGTAGGATTGTTGAGTTGTTACCCCAAGGGAATGACTCCATGGAGCATGAACCTGCCATTTCTCTCAGGAAGACAGCATTTGTTAACCAACCTCATTTATTAACTCACCCGCCAGCCTCAGTGTCCTTGCTTTCTCCCCCCATCAACCTCCTGCCTAAATCACTATTTCCCATGGCTGCTACTGGCACTCACTAATGCCCTCACTAAAATGGCTTCTGGCATCACTCATAGATGTCCTTTCGTTCCATCAATGACACCTAGTGCGCCCAGGCAACTCAATGCTGATAGCAATTGTGTGCAATCATTTTTTAAGCTGCAATAAATATCAGAAATTGAACTTTCACGGCTTCAAAGCAAAGCATTGATAAAAACATTTCCAGGCACAGTGGTTAGCACTGGGGCCTCAAAGCACCAGAGACTTGGATTCAATTCTGGCCTCGAGTGACTGTGAGGAGTTTGCACATTCTCCCCATGTCTGCATGGATTTCCTCTGGGTGCTTTGGCTTCCTCCCACATGCCAAAGACATGCAGGTTTGGCCATGCCAAATTGCCCCTTAGTGTGAGGGTGATTAGCAGGATGAATATGTAGGGTTACACGGGTGGGGCCTGGGTGGGACTGACGTTGGATCAAGCTCGATGAGCCAAATGGCCTCCTTCAGTGCTGTATGGATTCTATGAATCTATGAAATGAAGTGGACTGAAACTTCTTTGAAAATACACACACATTTTATGTGATTTTCGTAAGTATATTTGTTCATTTAAATTTGCTCTCCAACCCAGCAAGTTATTTGTGATAATAAATAATGTAAATCCAAATCAATTACATGGGCTGTAAACCTTCATTTGATCTGGAATAAGTCAAACACAAACCAAGATTATAAATTAGAATAATACAGGCAACCATCATGTATCAATATGTCCCCCTAAAATGTCACCAACTAATCAGAAATTTAGTCCCAAACTTGACTGTAATTTAAAAATGGATGCATCCTTCATTGTACCACAGTTGAATTTTAGTGAAAATTCAGGACACCCAACTTTGCATCAACAGGAGTTCTTCCTGTAAGTCAATTACAAGGTGGCATAGGTTCAAAGTGAGAGGGAGAAAGTTTAAGGGAGATGTGTGGGGGAAATTTTTCATGCAGAGTGTGGTGGGTGCCTGGAACGTGCTGCCAGAGGAGGTGGTGGAAGCAGGCACAAGAGCAACATTTAAGAGGTATCTGGATGGGTACATGAATAGCGAGGAAATAGAAGGATGCAGGCTGAGTAAAGGTAGAAGGTTTCTTCTTCAGTGAGAGCGTCATGATCGGCACATGCTTGGAGGGCCAAAGGGCTTGTTCCTGTGCAGTATTTTTCTCTGCGTTTTGTAAGTGTGAAACATCTAACAGAACATTGCGACCAGCTTGGGCAGGTAGAACTTTGTCTCATTTATTTTATGATCAGAATAGTTGCAATTCACCTGAATTCAGCCAATATCACAAGTTTTCTCAACGCATCTAAAACGATCCAACATACCACTGAAGTTAGCATTCATTCTTCCTTGTTGGGGCATTAAAAGGGGTCTGTTGCTCATGGGAAGAAAGAATGCCATTGAAAGACTGCACAAAACAGTTGCATCTTCACCTTGTGTCATAAATCATCATATGATTTATCAATGTAAAGTATGCAGGGAAAAATATTGATCATCACAGCAATGAGTCACCTTCTTTCTGAACAGTGCTTTAGAAATTGCTTGGAGCATTACTTGCACTTTTAAAAATGAATCTATTTGTAAACCAGTTGTTTTGCAATCATATCAATATTAAAACTACTAGAAAGACCAGCAATTGTGGTCAACCGTTTGAACGCAGCAACTGGTTACTCCAATGCCTTCCATCCTAGATTATTAGCAGGGTTTAGATTTAAATGGTTAGATTTACAGATTCAGCAGATTGCCCTTCTTAACTAGGTAGCAGAAAAATTGCCTTCCAATGAGATGCACGATTATAATGCAGAATGCTGGCTAGCTGACCTTTGCAAATCCCGAGATAATTAAATCCATAACACAAACCTTCCCATTCATTATCGAAGGGTGACTGATTACTCGGAGCTGATTGTTCTCGGTGTCTGAGGAATATAAACCAGTCCCTCGCGCCACAAAGCTCATTAATGTGCTTGACACGAGGGGTAAGTAAACAACTTTGGAGCGGTTGATTTGTTCTTTGGCCGAGTTCGACAAAGCTCAATAATTTCGACACGATGCAGTGGCTATTTCATCTCCCTGCTTAATTACAAAACAAAAATGGAACTAATGTCACCTGCAATTTGTACATCCCCTATTAAAGAACTGCATCCAAGTTGCTTGTCCTACTCCATCTATTTACTGGCCAGGTTCCAAAGACAGGACAATTGAAAACTGTGTCTCTTGGGACAAGATAACATTTTAGTTAAGCCACGTTCTTGCAAATATTGAGCGCTCCCTTTCAACCATGCTAAACTCTTCACTTCACTCTCCTACAGCTTCCCAACACACAGTGGCACGGTGGTTAGCACTGCTGCCTCACACCAGCCAGGGAGACTGGTTCGATTCCTGGCTCGGGACACTATCTGTGTGGAGTTTGCACCTCCCCCTGTGTCTGTGTGGGCTTTATCCGGGTGCTCTGGCTTCCTCCCACACTCCAATGATGTGCAGGTTAGGTGGATTGGCCATGCTAAATTGCCCCTTAGTGTCAGGGGGACTGGCTAGGGGAAATGCATGGAGTTTGGGGATAGGGGCTGGGTGGGATTGCGGTCGGTGCACATGTGATGGGCCAAATTGCCTTCTTCTGCACTGTACAACTGCATGATTCTATGATTCTATAAGTAGCGACTCACTCGACGATGTCCTTGGTTCTGAATGTCCACTGCTTATGTTTTCTGCTCTTGCCCCATTGCCCCCCCCGACCTGAAACAGCTGTTCCAATCCAGCTGTGATCCCTTTCCTAATCTGACCAATTCTGTCAATACCACAGATAACCCTCCTGTCTCGTTAACCCAAACTCCTGATGTAGCAAACCCTCCCCCAGCTTATAAACGATTGAACCAGGTATTATATGTGAAGTTAAATTAAAATCAATACAATGTGTGCACCTGCTTTTTTTTCTAATTTTGTGGGTGCACTTGCAGGGGGAGATGGTGGCGTAGTGGTAATTTCATTGGAGTAAAAACTTGGATGCTCTGGGGACACAGGTTCAAATCCCATCGCAGCAGATGGTAGAATTCATATTCACATAATAAAAAGCTAGTTTCGAGAGTGATCAGCATAAAACTGTCAGTGATTGTCATAAAAAATCAACTTGGTTCACTCATGCCTTTGGAGGTAAGGAAATCTGCTGCTGTTACCTGGTTTGTGATTTCAGACTCTCAGTAATGTGTTTGACTGCCCTCTGCAGTCACAGAATCCCCATAGTGCAAAAGAAGGCCATTTGGTCCATCGAGTCTACACCCACCCCAATTCCACCCACGGCCTATCCCCATGCATTGACCATAGCTAGTCTGCCTTACACTAAGGGGCAACTTAGCATGGTCAATCCACCTAAACCCGCACATCTTTGGAATGTGGGAGGAAACTGGAGCACCCGAAGGAAACTCACGCACACAAAAAGAAGTGTTTTTTTTTGTTCTACATTGGCACAGCAAAACTGCAAGAACCAATTCCCAAATGTTTCTGATTTATTTTTTCTGAAGCCATTTGCTCTTAGACATGTTAAACAATCTCTGTGGCCATGCTTTCATCTTCATCTGATCATACAGCTTGCAGTTTTGAGGCATATGTCTTTATCTCATGTCTTTTGTTGAATAATCTTTTGATTTGTTTCCATAAGGATGGATACTCAAAGAAAAGTTTTCCATATTCAAGCCAACCATTTAGCTCTGAGGGCAAGATCTGGAGGGCATTTACAATGCGCAAATGAAGTGTCTAATTTTGTTTCAGCCGAGTTGCTTTTTGAAATTCTTTTGTTTACATTGCATATATGCAAACTCTGGCAGCAACATCAGATCAAGTGTACATAGCCAACCATGAACATGACCAATTGGTTAAAAGTTACATTTCGTATTTCTCTTGGGTTTGTGGTGTCAGATCATTTCTCCTGTAATCTGGAGTATGCCTGATCATCCAAATTCTATGTGATTTATGGCAGATCGATGAATCGGGCAGGAAACTCTCGTTGACTATTTCACCTTATTGGTTCCATTAAACATCCTCATATAATCTTGCTCGACTTTGGAGGGCACAGAATAAATATTTCACCAGCTATGGTCTCAGAATAGAAGCTGCCAGACAGATTTATCAAGTGGATGAAGGAACACGAGGTGTAGTGATCAACGCAAAGTGCTGCGGATGCTGGAATCTGAAACAAAAACAGGAAATGCTGGAAAAACCCAGCAGGTCTGACAGCATCTGCGGAGACAGAATAGAGCCATTTCAAGTCTGGATCACCCTTCATCAGACTCAAAGCATTGGCTCTATTCTCTCTCCACAGATGCTGTCAGATCTGCTGCGATTCTCCAGCATTTTGTGTTTGTGTGTGCAGTGATGAAGATGTTCACACAGTGCAAATGTGGAAAGTAATTAAGTCATTTTTACTGTGGAAAAAGGCAAATGGTGGTGGGCTGGACAGAACATTGGACTAGTTAAGAGGCCGTTCAGCCCATCTTGTCTATGAGAGCTTGAGGATACCCAGGTACCCTTTGTAAACCCACCTTTCTGCACTCAGTCCATAGCCCTGTAGCTTACAGTGCTTAAGGTGCAGATCCAGGTACTTGTTTAAAGAGTTTAGGGCCTCTGCTTCCACCACCAACTCAAGCAGTGAATTCCAGACTCCCACCACTCTGCGCGCAAAAAAGAGTCAGAATTTCAGAATCTTCCCAGCCCCACAGCAGTGGTCTGGGAAGGGGTGCGGCTATTGAAATTGCAAATAAGGGGATTTGGGGAAACTCACTGATGGCTTCCCGCCTCTGGGAGCTATTTCCCAGCAGCAAGTTGATAGAGGAATCAGCTGCTCACTTGTGGATGGACAGGAGATTTTCAGTTGTTGTCTGGGCCACTCACCTTGTCAGGACTCCCTGGCAACGCAATGCAAGGGAGGAACCTTCAAAGCAAGGGGTCAGAACTGCGTGAACTGAGGCTGCTGCCCTCGATGTTTCGCCTTGCCAAGCAGAAAGCAGGCCATCATAGTCAGTTCATGGGAGGTTGTCATCTCTGCTACCGCTCCACCTGCTGCAATGTTGTCATTCCTCTCCTACACAAAGCACCTCCATTTGCACAGCTCCTTATTTCTGCTGCTGGCCTCTCGGCAGCATTCACATCACAAAGGTGGTCATATTGATGAGCATCAATAAAATCTCACCAATGGTCTCAGACTAAGGAGAAGGCCGTTTCAGACTGAAACGCGGTGGAAATTCCTCAGGACAGTGCCAAGGGAGTCGGATCTAAGGGGGCAAAGCCTACTGGGAAGGGGTGGAGCCTGTGGCAGAGGCAGGCAGGGGATTTGTTAATTAGGTTTACCCAACATATATATAGGTTGCAATTGGCACGGTGGCACAGTGGTTAGTGCTGTCGCCTCACAGGGCCACAGACTTGGGTTCGATTCCCAGTCACACTGTGTGTGGAGTCTTCACGTTCTCCCCATCTATTCTACGCGGGTTTCCTCTAGATGCTCTGGTTTTCTCCCATAGTCTGAAAGATGCGCTAGTTAGGTGCATTAACTGTGCTAAATTCTCCCTCAGCGTACCCGAACAGGCTCCAGAGTGTGGCGCCTAGAGGATTTTCATCGCAACTTCACTGCAGTGTTAATGCAAGCCTACTGGTGATGAATAAATAAACTTTACTTTTGATTACAATTTTACCCTTGTTACACACACTTGAATTTCCTGACTTATTCTGTGATTAACTACCGCTGTTTGGTGGCCTATATACAAATCCCACCAATGTTTACTGCAATTTGCTGTTTTTTGGTTCCTCCCATTCCTAATTCTGCATCTCAATCATTGGAGCTAAGGTCATCTCTTCCCACAGTCCGACTGCACGGTTCAATTAAAAGCATCTTTTCCCAGTTTTCTGTCTATCCTGAGTGTCACATACGCTTGGAAATTTAGCTCCCAGCTTTGGCTTCCTTTTCGGTGATGAGTATCGGGTCAAACATATGAATTTCCGATTGAGCTGATATTTCATTTGTTTTACAGTGAATGCTGCAGACTTTCAGGTAAATGGCCCTTAAAGCACTTTTTTTTACTGTTTTTGCAAATAGATTACACATTGATGAGTGGGCTGAGACCTCACACTGGTGTAAAACTATGGGATTAGTCAGGCATCATAAGGCAAGTCAACCTCAGAAATGACTCCTTCCACCTCATGACCCAACAGTGAAACATCCAGGATGTTTCAAGTATATTGACAGTTTCAAGAGAGCTGCAATATTACCTCAATTGGTTTCCATTTACCTTCTGTAGAATCCTGGATGTGAACTTCCAGGAGGAAGCAAGTCTGTCAATTGATCTGGTGCATTTTGTGATTATATAAATGCCAGGGTTTGAGAGATTATTTCCCCTTGTGGGAGAGGCTAGTATCAAAGAGCATAATTGCAGAGTAAGGAGTTGGCCATTTAAGAGACAGATAAGGAAGAGCTTATTCTCTCAGAAGGCAGTGAATCTGCAGAATTCCTCACCACAGAAGGTGCTAAAGGCTGGGTCATTAAATACGTTCCAGGCTGAGTGGGACAAATTTTTAATCAGTAAGGGAATAAAAGGTTATGGGGATAAGGCAGGAAAGTTGAGGATTATATTGGATCAGCCATGATCTCATTGAATGGTGAAGCAGACTTGATGGGCTGAATGGCCTACTTCTACAAACAGAAGTTTTATGGCTTCAGCAACCACAAGAAGCAACAGCAAAATATTCAACACAACAGAAATTATGGAAAATCATAATTTAAGAATGGCCTGATGCAATTTAGCATCTCCACAAACACAGGGGCCTTACCAGGACAAACAAGGCATCTCGTAGGGACCCATTTTTAAAGGCAGGCAGCTCATCAGACCAGAATTGTTGTGACCCGATATTCTTCAACAACTTCATCACTGGCGTATGAGCGTAGATTGGATCAGAAGACTTGCAAGCAAGACTGTCCTTTGATTATGAAGAGCATATGTCAAGTCAGCACAAAGAACCAGTGATTCCACATGATTTTCCTATATATTCCTGATCCAAAATTATATCCAATCCCTTTGACATCCATGGCACTGCTTTCATTGACCGCGTTACCACGTACCCCATTATTCAACAATTGCACAATATGTCAAGCACAACAGTAACTCATATTCTTAAGTGCTATTCTCAGTCTGCCTGGAGAGATCATTATGAATAACAGTCCACAGTTTATTTGTAAGCCATTTCAGGACATGAATGAGAAGTGGAGTATTAGTCACACTACCTCTCCTCCTCATTACTCTATATCTACTGACCTAGCTGAATAAATGATTTGTATGGTGAAATTTCTACTTCTTAAAAGGGGACAGCCCAAGGAAGATCTCCACACTGCAATGTTACATCTGAAAGCAGCACTTTTAAATATAACTATTCCATCACTGCTGCAGCTTATGTTACCTAGATGTGTACAAATTTACCTACTCTTACTCATTCAAATCTCCAGAAACCTGAAACAGCGAGAGATGACTATTGTGCATGATAAAAATACAGGTACAGAATTGACAAATGTGCAGTTGGAACAACCCAGGATCCTACAGAAGGCACATGGAAATCAATCGAGATGATGACCACTCGTTCTAAATGTTCTAAGCTAAGATCCTGTGAAGTCATTACACATAAAGTCTCAATGGTCAGTCATATCCAAGGACAAATCAGATCCATTGCAGCTCCTCAACCACCGAACACCATAGTCTGAAAACTTGGCTGTGCGTCTGGAGAAATACACGCAGTCTCCCTCAGCGCCTGACACTTGGACAAATTATGGGAAAATTCCACCCTTAAACTCAAATATGCATTTGGCAAACCAATCAGATGTTTACACCCCAATGGAAGTTGATCCCTCTCTCAGAGTACTGACAAGCCCTAAAGCTGAGTTTTTATAAAATGCTCGACCGTATTCTGAGCGCATGTGGTTATTAACCCTGTAAAATCAGCACGCTTAGAAAAAAATCAACGGCCAGAGTTCTCCGGTCTTGCACATGATCATGTTCTCTGCAGATATAAGCAGGCTCTGAGCTGTCTGACTCGATGTCCTTTTGTTGCTCTGGATTGATTTCATGGGTTTTTGTTTATTTTTAACCGAGGCCTAAAGCACTCTCTTGGAGTTTATGATCTTTTTGGAATTGTTGGGGGAAAATAATTGACAGGTCAGGTGGGACAGTTTTTCTTTTCAGAAGGGTTCCATTACTATCAGTTTTGGCTGCTGGCTAGTTAGAAGGTGTTTGAACTCCAGGCTGAATCCATGTGTTTGTCCCTCTCCCTATATTAGAAATTCTGCTGGCAAGTTGGAAACAGTTTTACTTTTCTGGAGTGAAAATTTTGCTGTCAATGGTTTGCTAGCTAGGGGCAAATGGTGGCTCTATCTTTACCTTGAGGTGGTCGGAGTTTCAGAATGGAGAAGCCAGAGTTTCAATTCTCCATTCAAAGGACTAATTCACAGCAGATGTTGCACAGCTGAAAAATCATGTGAGCATCCGTATTTTCCATGGTAAACTGAAACCGGGGGTATACGTTGGTAAGAATATTGTGTTGGAACAGTACACTGAGCTTTTAAGGTTCTTACAAATATCATGGTCATTTTTTTTCTCTTGTTTTTAATTGGTGGAAGTTATTGCTAAACTTCTTTCTACATGTTAACTGTATTCTTAAATAAACTTTGCTTGATAAAAGCTCCCAAGTGGTTCATTTGAATCATATCCAGATGAAAACATCTTATGCTTACCCATGCTAAAATTCAAAGTGTATATCTTTTGATCTAGGCTGACTTCATAAAATATCTTATATTATAACAATAGATCTTTTTGTATGTGACTACCTCTCCTTCTTAAGACCAGATATCACTACCTGAGGTGTCTCATGCTTTCAGAGGCAGTGGTTTATAACACAGCATTGGTATTTTGCTTCCAATGCCACAGAGATACGCACAAAAAAACTGAGCTAACGCCTCTGAATTCTACATTGCCACCATTTCATTTCAGCATGTATGAAAATATCTCAATATAAATATAATTCTGCATCAGGCACTTGAGTGGAGTCATTACATTTTCAATGAAACAAAATAATATATTGGTTGCATGTTATTACAGAAGAGAATATAAATACAAGATTTATGTTAAAGTGAGAATTTGAATTGATAGCTATTTTTAAACATAAAATTGATTTTTGAACTGGGTTGTAGACGACTAAAATATTGGCTGTAAACATTAAACCAAAAACGTCACGACACAAAGGGCTGAAATTTCAATGCCAGGGTTGCAGGGGAGCCGCAGAAAAAAAAACGGCACGTACATCACCACCAGCTTTGTTCCCTAGCTGGTCGGTTTTCGTAAGTGTGGGAGGGAGTGGGAATTGACATCGCCTGCATTATTAACTGGGAACATGAGATAATTAAGCAGCTCTTTGAAGAACTTGCCTTCTAAAATGGCAACGTGCATGTGGGGGTGGGCAGTCATTGCATACAAAGCTGAACAGCTCCAGCCATTTGGGTACAGGGTCAGCAGCGTTTGACAAAGTTCTACTCGAGTTTTATTGTGCTACGTTGCACCGCAGTGTCCCAGGTTACGGGGATTAGCGGGGAAAATATGTGGAGTTACAGGGCTAGCGTCTGGGTGGGATGGGCAGTTGGAGAGCCGACGCAGGCTCAGCGGGCCAAATGACCTGCTTCTGCACTGTAGGAATGCCATGATTAAAGAAGAAAATGGAAATTTTGAAAAAATAAATCCATGAATGTAAATACCACAAACATTTCTTTAAAAATTAGTGCAACGGGATAGGAGAATCGCCCTCAACAGCTGGGACATGGAGTTTGATACAATCTGCCAATCTTCAAGCCTATGCATGGCATCACACTGGCACTGGAATTTATATATCACTTTACTCGTTTTTGTGATTGACAGAGACTCTTCTTGGCAACACCACTAATGAGAGGTATTCATGCCATTGTTATTGCAGTGGTATTAATGCCAGTGTAATGCTAAGCATGTAGGCTATATGTTCCAGTGACTGGTGGTCAGAGGGGTGGGACGGTCGATTGGTCAGGCTGGGATCAGATGTTCAGGGAGATAGGTTATTAGGATGGGATGGGACGGGTGTTCAGGGAGGGATAAAATGGTCAGGAGAGGTGGTGCACGTGGTCGGAGGGGTCAGCTGGTCAAGATAATTTGGGGTCATGTAGATCTGGAAGGTTAAGGGGGTGAGGCTGCAGGTGGGTGGTCGGGTGGAGTGAGAGGGTATTCAAGAGGGTTGGGTTGGGCAGTGATGTTCGGAGTTTAGGAGGTCAGTAGGGGAGGGTGGGGTGATACTCGGTGGGGGTAGGATGATATCCGGGGATGTGGGGGCACTGTTAGGATTGGTGAGAGCATTGTCATGGGGTTAGGGTTTTCAGGGGAATCAGGGAATAGTCAGAGGGATATCAGTACTGTCGTAATCCTTTTAACATTTTCTGGGTAACTATTCAGCTCAGGTAGTCAGAGCTAAAAAGAAAGTACAAAGGGTCATGAACGTAGCACAGTCCATCACACAAAGTAGCCTCCCATCCATTGACTTTGTTTACACTTCCCGTTGCCTCAGGAAAGCAGCCAGCATAATCAAGGACCCCATGCCCCCCCCGGACATACTCTCTTCCACCTCCTTCCATTGGGTAAAGATATACAAGTCTGTGATCACGTGCCAGCCAACTTGAAAACAGTTTCTTCCCTGCTGCCATCAGACCTATCAAATATTAAGTTGATCTTTCCCCACATCCCATCTTTGACTGCAACACTGCAATCTGCATCCTCTCCTTTCTTTCTCCCCTATGAACGGTATGCTTTGTCTGTATAGCACACAAGAAACAATACTTTTTATATCCCAATACATGTGACAATAATAAATCAAATCAAACTATCCAAAGTGTCTGATGTAAATTGGAGTGTCAGATGGTTCCAGGTGGAGGACAATTGTCCCTCTGAAGTTTAAACTTCCCGGGCAAGTATCTTGCAGTCCTTGCGTGGGGACTTCTGGTGGGGGCCGGGCGGTAGGTCTTCAACTCATTTGCTTGGGCACCTCTGGGGTGTTTGAACCTCTAGGTTGCAACTCAGTAAAAGGAGACGCGAGTCCAGCTTCTTCAGAAACTGCCTTTATTTCCCTGATCCAACCCCGCATTTAATCTTCATCAACACCCAGTGCCAACTGAAACACCTTTATATATCAGTGATTTCTATTGGGTAACTGACATCAAATTAGGACTTAACTGGAAGGTCTGTTAACCCGTTCTTAACACGGCGTACGACTAACAACCCAAACCTCATCCAGAAATTGGAAGCTTGGGCCAATTGATGAGTCCCATGTATAAAATGGATACGTATTTCTGGTGCAAGACAGAAGGCATTTGGAAAGGCAGCTCAAAAGGGACAATCCCAATGGTAAGTTAGAGGGGTGATGAAGCAAGAGGAAAAAAGAATCTCCCAGCTCCAAAAATCCTTGGTTTGTTTAAAGCTCCAGAACAAGGAAATCCAGTACGAAACTATGGTTCCATCTGTGACCATTTTCCTTCTTCAGCAGGGTGGGCACTTTTTTCAGCAGAATATGTCTTTTAAATAACGTGGCCATTTTGTGGCCACTGTAGTATGACCAATACCTTGTGAAAAAGTACAATGCTTTCACATTACATGGTTTGCATATACTTTGATTATATGCTTGAACTATAAGAAATAAAGGTACCAAAAGAATCATGAACAAGCTTGATGTTAATCCTCTGCAGGCAAGGTGAATGGTAATTTTTTTTCATTGCCAACACAAAAACAAGACACCATGGCTGACTGCATGCCTAGCAGCCATAGAGGGACAGAGATATTAAAAAAAAGATCTTGCTGTGTTGATGGAGAATGAAAATAAATACAAAGTAAGTCTCCAGCAATAGGAGATTGCTACACACAACTATATAATGACCTTAATAATTCCACTGCTATTCAGTAGCTGACTATCTGCCAAAAGATCTATCGAATATGATTGGAATGGAAAAAAAATAGATTCAACAACCTTCAGATGGAAAAAAGCATAAATAATGGCAATATTTGCCTGAAGCAATGCAGGAAAGATAAGGTGCATCTGTTACATTAGTTAGATTATCATCTACACACACAATAATAGATACTTTCATTTCAAAGTCTATACAACAGACGACTACTCATCAATCATACTTAGGTGGAATATGGAAGCAGAGCTTTAGCCCCTGGTCACAAAACGCGAAAGTGGGAAAAAAAAGTAAATACCATGTGGAATTAACCCACAAAGTGAACAAAGCCACTGGATTTCTCTGAAAGCATTCGACTCAAACGCTGATGACAAATGTACAGAACAAGAAATAAGTGGGAGATGAAAAGAGGCTCAGGAAAAAAGCTTGTGAGTGGCCTTGTAATTGTCAGCTAAACATCTTCTCTTCAGACAAGATTACTTTTCAGTATAGTTCTGCACCTTTGGTTTTAACCATTTCTTTGGATATCCCATCGAAATATGTATTAAAAAATGGCAACATGATCCTTGTCTTTGCTGCACAGATTTGTTACATCTGATAAAACTACAAAATTATGCTGGACTGAAGAAATAAATTAGTTAATAGTTGTTGTTCCAATAAGGCATAGAAATGGATTTGTACCCAAGTGATAAAGCACAGATGATGAAAGCCTATCCACCGTGGACAGCGGGCGATGGTAATGGGCATCGTGCTTCAGTGCCCCTGGGACTGCACAAGGTGGGATGTGGGCGTCGTTGCCCTTGAGACGCTGGTGACGAGCTGTTGTTTTGAACCTCTGCAGACCATCTGTGTATGGACACCTGTAGTGCTGTTAGGAAGGGAGTTCAATCTCATCATAGAATCCATACAGTACAGGAGGCGGCCATTCCGCCCATCACGTCTGTACCGACCACAATCCTATACAGGTCCTATTACCTTGCTAATCCTCCACACATTAGGGTCAATTTAACATGGCCAATCAACCTAACCTGCACATCTTGCCCTGTGGGAGGAAACCAGAGCATCCAGAGGAAAGCCACGCAAACACGGAGTAAACATGCAAACTCCACACAGACAGTGACTGAGACCGGAATTGAACCTGGGATCCCTGGCGCTGTGAGGCAGCAGTGTTAACCAGTGTGCCACACAAGTTCCAGGATGATGACCCAGTGACAGTGAAGGGATGGCAACGTAGCTTCAAGTCAGGATGCAGTATGACTTGGGGGAGAACTGGCGGTGCTCCCGTGTGTCTGCTGCCCTTGTCCTTTGAGGTTGCAGAGGTCACGGGTTTGGAAGGTGCCGTCCAAGGAGCTTTGGTGAAATGCTGCGATATATCTTGTAGATGATGCTCACAGCATTGTTTGTCAGTGTTGGAGGGAGTGAATGTATAAGGTAGCGGATGGAGGACTGTTTAAATTAGCTGCTTTGTCCTGGATAGTGTTGAGTTTCTATATCTGTCTCATTATCAATCACCTCCACCTTGCACCATCTTCCCATTTGTCATCTAATTACAGTTGCCCTTCACTTGATCATGGACATTCTCTATTGTTCTTTCCTGCCTCCATTCCACACTCCCTTTCCCTGTCTCTGAATTTGCACAGCTCATCAAATAAGATGCAAGTTCTGATGAAAGATCACACACCTGAAATGTTAACTTTTTCTCCACAGACACTGCCTGACCTACTGATTGTTTGCAGCATTTTCGGGTCTGTATTTGCAATCCTTTATTCTTGATAAATCTTTGATTCAGGGTAACATACATGAAAAAAATTCTCACAGCGCATTTATCATTAATTATGTTCAAGAAGCAACGGAAATTTCTAATTCCAGTCTACCTATATATTGTTATTCATTCCACGTACTAACAAGCACACAGATGGATGGAATCATTGCGGAGTCAAACTGAGTTCCGTGATGTGAGCTCCATCAGTCTCAGTGGGGTCCACGCTATTAAAAATGGGACATCTTGTGCCTTCTTGAACTGCAGCAGTACAGTTGGCTTATGGATTTCGCTACCACAGGAAGTAGTTGAGGACAAAATCTTGAATGTTTCCAAGAATCAGTTAGAAAGAGCACCAGAGGCCAAGGGGATCAAAGGGTTTGGGGGAAGGCAGGATCAGGCTATTGAGCTGGATGATCAGTCATGATCATAAAGTTTATTTATTAGTCACAAGGATAACACTGCAATGAGGTGACTGTAAAATTTCCCAAGTCGCCACAGTCCAGCGCCTGTTCAGTCAATGTGCCTAACCAGCACATCTTTCAGAATGTGTGAGGAAATCGGAGCACCCGGAGGAAACCCACGCAGACACAGTGGGGTAGAATGTGCAGATTCCACACAGACAGTGACCCAAGCCGGGAATCAAACCAGGGTCCCTGGCGCTGTGTAACAGCAGTGCTAACCATTGTGCTACCGTGCTATCCCACAAATGGTGAATGGTGAATGAATGGTAGAGCTGGCTAGAAGGGCTAAATGGCCGCCTCCTGCCCCTATTTTCTATGTTTCTTTGTGGTCTAGGTATACACAATATGCCTTTTCATGCTGCAGCCTGCAAAGGTGGCTTTCTAGGCCATCTCGAAGGGCAGTTTTGGAGTCAACCATTGCCTGGTGTCACATGTCGGCTGGACTGGGTCAGGAAAGAGTAAGGAGTTGCTTCACAGAAGACGAAAACAGCACAGTGGCACAGTGCTATTCCCTATAGTAATACAGCATAGTCTTATAGTTCTGTGCTATGTAACTAGGACAGCAGAGTGACACAGTGGTTAGCGCTGCTGCCTCACAGCTCCAGGGACCCAGGTTCGATTCCCGGCTTGGGTTACTGTCTGTGCAGAGCCTACACGTTCTCCCCATGTCTGCGTGTTTTTCCTCTGGGTGCTCCGTTTCCTTCCACAGTCTGATGGTTATGCATTAGCCCATGCTAAATTGTCCCTCAGCGTACCTGAGCAGGCATCGGAGGGTGGCGACTCGAGGATTTTCACAGTAACTTCATTGCAGTGTTAATGTAAGCCTACTTGTGACAATAATGAATAAACTTTAAAAAAATGACTCAACCAGATGGGTTTGCTTTTCCAACAATCCAGTAGTTGATGAGCATTATTACTGAGACCAGCTTCCTTCTAAAAAAATTGAAGATTCTATGAATGAATTGAGTTTAAACTCACCAAGCTGCTTTGGTGGGGATTTGAACTGTTTCCAGGGCATTAATCCAGGCTTCTGGATTATTAGATAGTAACACTACCACGATGGTGTCATTAATGCCATACCCACAGTATTATTCCCATGCTGAGCTGTGACTGAAAACTGACAGGCACATTCCAGTCCACAAAGATTCATCCACAAGCTACAATTAATTGACAGAGTTTACTTACAGTAATTTAACTTTGTAGCGACAGGAACTGATATAAAACTGCACCTTAGCAACACGTTAATAAATTGTGCATGATATACGTGATATAGTACTCCTGCATCAATCAATTTATAACGACAGCGACATATGAGATATAAACATTGAGAATAATTTTAGGACTATCTCAGTAAACTATGATAAACAGTATCAGAAGGTGAAAATTATTTACGGTGCAGAGAAAATGCTGTTGATGGTTTTTAGTCGCGCAAGGATTGATATTCTAAAGCTAGGCTCTGGATTTGGTGGCTTTGACTGTCTAAACCACCCACTGTTGGCATGGTGGGTGGAGTGTACGCTGGTTATTAATTTACAGCTGGGGTGCAGACACCTTTAAAACAGAGTTTCGGATCCATTAAGCCAATAATCATACAATGTAATCTTTATATTCTGTACTATGTAACCAGGACAACACAGTGTGGTTAGCACTGCTGTCTCACAGCACCAGGGACAGGGGTTTGATTCCAGTCTTGGCTCACTACTTTTGTGGAGTCTGCGCCTTCTCCTCGTGTGTGCATAGGTTTACGCCGAGTGCTCCGATTTCCACCCAAAGTCCAAAGACACACGGGTTAGGTGGACTGTCCAGGAGAAATTGTCCGTCAGGGTGTGGGAGGAGTGAGGGTGGGAGGAGTGAGGGTGGGAGGAGTGAGAATGTGTGTGTGTGCATGAGAGAGAGTGAGGGTGTGTGAGTGCATGAGAGAGAGTGAGGGTGTGTGAGTGCATGAGAGAGAGTGAGGGTGCGTGAGAGAGAGAGAGGGTGTATGTGAGAGTGAGAGTGCATGTGTGAAAGAGAGAGTGAGGTGAGTGAGAGTGTGTGTCCTGTGATGGACTAACATTCCATCTTGACTCACGCTCGGTGTCTATTGGAATAGGGTCCCACACCCCTGACCTGGGGTAGGCGATTGAATGAAAGTGAAGACTAAGGGTGGAATCTTCCCATTGTGCCCACCGCAGGGATCGTAGTGGGCAGCACAGGACCATGCAAAGGTCCACTGACCAAGACCTTTCTGGTCTTGGGGTAAGCATGGCCAGAAAATCCCACCCAATGTTGCCAAGCTTCGCAACAAAGATAGAAAATGCTGGAAAATATCAGAACTGACAAAAAGTCATCCAAACTCAAAACATTGGCTCTATTCTCTCCCCACAGATGCTGTCAGACCTGTTGAGATTTTCCAGCATTTTCTGTTTTTGATTCAGATTCCAGCATCTGCAGCATTTAGCTTTTAAAGTTAGGGGTCATGTTAATATCCTGAAATAAATATTTTGAAACTGGATAGCCAAAGAAATCATTAAAACAAAAATTATTCCTGCATGATTGAATTTACTTTTTTCAATTTTTATTGAGATGTGCCATTTTCTTCTCTTCCTTTCCTTTCCGAAAAGCACTGAATCTTTGCTGGACTACAAGGGCCCAGACTCCGGGTTCAGTCTCCGTGTGTACAGTGGATGCTGAATGTTGGCAGGTTTACTGCCGCAATCATTAGAGCCAAGTTTGATCCTAGCCTGATCTGACATCTATCACAGCCATTTCTAACAGGTGTCATTGCGTAGTGATCAGCTGGGACATTAATAACAATTAAAGTGAGTGTATTGTCTGGGCAAAGTTACCTAACTTTGTTTGGCTTTACTCACATATTCAGCCAGTTGAGCCATTAGGGAAATTATAATTGAGAATTGAATAAATGTAAGCTATATAATCAGCTAAGCAATGTGTGAGAGACTAAAACCTCACACTGTATAAAACATATACGGGCAACCTATTGAAACTATTGAAAGGCTGCAGAGGAGATTTACAAGGATGTTGCCTGGATTGGGTGGCATGCCTTATGAGGATAGGTCGAGGGAGCTCGGGCTTTTCTCCTTAGAGAGATGAAGGATGAAAGGTGACCTGATAGAAGTGTATACGATGTTGAGAGGTATAGATCAGGTGGATTCTCAGAGGCTTTTTCCAAGGGCTGGAATGGTTGCTATGAGAGAACACAGGTTTAAGGTGCTGGGGAGTAAGTACAGAGGAGATATCATAGAACATAACAGAACAGTACAGGCCCTTCGGCCCTCAATGTTGCGCCGGCCAGTGGAACTCAGCCAATGACCCTCTAACCGAAACTATTCCAATGTTATCCATATGCCTATCCACTGACCATTTGAACACCCTTAAAGTTGACGAGTCCACAACTGCTGCAGGCAGGGTATTCCACGCCCTTACAACCCTCTGAGTAAAGAACCTACCTCTGACATCCGTCCTACAATTACCACCACTTAATTTAAAGCTATGTCCCCTCATGTTAGCCGTCATCATCTGAGGAAAAAGGCTCTCACTATCCACCCTATCTAACCCTCTGATCATTTTGTATGCCTCAATTAGGTCACCTCTCAACCTTCTTCTTTCTAACAAAAACAACCTCAAGTCCCTCAGTCTTTCCTCATAAGACCTGCCCACCATACCAGGCAACATCCTGGTAAACCTCCTCTGCACCTTTTCCAATGCCTCCACATCCTTCTTATAATGCGGCGACCAGAACTGTACGCAATACTCCAAGTGTGGCCGCACCAGAGTTTTGTACAGTTGCAACATGAAATATCAGGGCTAAGTTTTTCACTCAGAGGGTGATAGGTGAGTGGAATCAGTTGCCGTTGGTGATGGTGGAGGCAAATTCGATAGGGTCTTTCAAGAGACTTCTTGATGAGTATATGGAACTTAATAGATTTGAGGGTTATAGGTAAGCCTAGTAGGTTTGGATATCATCGGCGCAACTTGTGGGCCAAAGGGCGTGTTTGTGCTGTAGTTTTTCTATGTTCTAACCTCATGGCTGTTGCTACAATTTACCAAATTGTGAACAACAAAATGTTAAATGGCTGAAACTGGGTCCGTCTGTAACTTTAGAACAAAACAAGCCACTTTGCGGTGGCAATCTTACACCTTGTTATCTCTAAGGAGCTGCTAATGATCACCTTGGGACTGCAGAACCCAACATCAAAGCAAGTCACGTTGAGGGCCTTGATAACTCAGGGTGGCTCATGAAGATGGAACTTCTATGAAGACAATGACCTCTCACACATTCATTTCAACAAAAATCAATCTTGAAGACAAAGTCAATTTCCAAACACTGGATAAACATCTTACGTTCTTTGTCGAAGAATTGTGGAGAGGTAAAGTCACATGACTTTGGCCTCTGGCTTGTTGAACAAGTCATTTTGACTTTCTGGGCTGAATAGCTCACCTCCATGATACAGGAGCATGGATGGGTGCCAAAATCAATAACCCATCATATTTAAATGAACGATTAAGGGTGATTTGTTATCAAGTCAATTGATCCTGATAACATACTGCTCGCCTCATAAAATGCTCAGTTGTCACACAGTCTGTGTAACTGGTTTAACCAAAGAACATAAGAACATAAGAACATAAGAAATAGGAGCAGCAGTAGGCCATCTAGCCCTTCGAGCCTGCCCCGCCATTCAATAAGATCATGGCTGATCTGTTGTGGCTCAGTTCCACTTTCCCGCCCTCTCCCCATAACCCTTAATCCCCTCTCTTATCAAGAACCCATCAACCCGCTTCTTAAAAATATTTAGCGAGGCAGCCTCCACCACTTCAACGGGCAGAGAATTCCAGAGATTCACCACCCTTTGAGTGAAGAAGTTCCTCCTCAACTCCGTTCTAAACCGCCTCCCCTTTATCTTGAGGCTGTGCCCCCTAGTCCTACTGTCTTTTTTGAGCGGGAAGAGTCTCTCCACCTCTATCCTATCCATCCCATTCATCATCTTATACGTCTCAATGAGATCTCCCCTCATTCTTCTAAACTCTAACGAGTACAAGCCTAGTTTATTCAGCCTCTCCTCTTAGCTCAATCCCCTCAACTCCAGTATCAGCCTAGTAAACCTCCTCTGCACTCCCTCCAGGGCCAAAATATCCTTGCGCAGGTGTAAAATGGTGTAAAGTGGTGTAAAATATTTGGTATGGGCAGCAGAATGGGAGTGGGCACAGATTTGTTGCACTGAAGACTGAACTCATTCATCCAACATATACCCAGTATATCTAATCTGATAATCGGAGGCGTGAAACACTCAGGGTGACCAAGTTAATGATTTTCCAATCTACCTTTACAAAACGGGGACATCGATGGCAATAGATTCAATGTGAAAAACATCAAATGAGTCGTTAATCTATCCTGACGAATGCCCAATTAATTTTAACAGCGGCTAATATCACAATTATTTTATGATTGCCACTTTTTCAAACTTTTCAACTGCCTTTGATTGACATAAAATATTTGTTTAAATATTCGACTTCACATCACTTGTCACATTGGGTAGGTTAAGGACCATTAAGAAAACTTCTTTATTGCAGACATTTTAATGAGCTCATTAATTCTAGAGGGAATTCACAAAACCTGCATTACTCTCAGTCCTCGAGTGGGCAAAGATATACAAAAGTAACACTGGACTTAAAGGGTATGGAAAGCTTATTAAACTCATTAAAATGCCAGGTATAATAAGCAATGAACTTATTTTGGGTAGAAAAGCACAGCATCCTTGTTTAAGCAAGATTGTGGTGGCATGGTGGCACAGTGGTTAGCGCTGTGCCTCACAGTATCAGGGACCTGTGTTCAATTCCTGGCTTGGGTCATTGTGCAACTCGGCACTGTCATTCTCCTACCGTGTCTGCGTGGGTTTCCTCCGGATGTCCCAGTTTCTTCCCAAAGTCCGAAAGACATGCTAGTTAGGTACATTTGGCTAAATCCTCCCTCAGTGTACCTGAACGGGCGCCGGAGTTTGGCAACTAGGGGATTTTCACTGCTGTAACTTCATTGCTGTGTTAATGTGACACTAATAAACACATTTAAACTTTAGATTAAGTTCAAAGCAAAACCAATTCCATTCAGAAAGCCTTAGCGATCAAAACAAGTTGAAAGATATGAAAAATGGTTGACTGCAGCTTTTAATTTGGAGTTCAATTCCATCGACCTACCTATACTTCCATTCTGAAACTCAGAGTAGGGAACACGATGAATAATCTAAACTTTCCACTAAATTACCTCATACAATTCAATGCGACTTTCTTGTCTACCTGACATTCCACTTCAGTGATAATAAACTATATTTCATGATTAATGTTCACTACTCTTTATGATTTAATTAACACTCAACTCAAGTACCTATTTAGTTCCATCTCATTACCATTCTTAAATGCACAAGCAAAAATGTAAAAGTAATTTCTCATCATTTGGCAACTTTCTTGCTGGTGGGTTTTCTTAAAATGTCAGCCAACACTTACTATTTCTTTCAGAAATAAAGATGTCGGACATGGAGAAAGGACTACCACAATGAGATGGTGAGTTTGTTCTATTTTGGGAGGGAACACCATTGTTTCTAAGTTATGTTGAACTGAACAAGTTTGAATGACTTTTGGGGAAATTGGCCCATTGTTGGATCACTCAATGGATTGGATGCCCTCCTCTGTGCCACTATGGCTCTCTGGGCACAATTTTTGTTCATGGAACAGGAAGCTCAAGGAATTTCCAAATTTTGACAACCCATCTCCAAATCACTGGTCCCTGCACACACTGGATGGAATTTTCCATTCTCTGCATAGAGTGATCTTCGGGTACGCGTTCTCCAATGAGGCCTTCACGACACACGACAACGCAGAATTGCCGAGCCGAAATGGATAGCCAAGTTCCGCATACATGAGGACAGCCTCAACGGAGATCTTGGGTTCATGTCACACTATCTGTAACCCCCCCACGACTTGCCTGGGCTTGCAAAATCCTACTAACTATCCTGGCTTGAGACAACTCACACCTGTTTAAACTGTACTTAATCCTCTCTCTACTCCCATTGTCTCTCCCTGTAAAGACTTGATTACCTGTTAAGAGTTGCATTCCAACCATTATCTTGTAATTGAGTTTGTGTCTATATATGCCCTGTTTGTGAACCAAATTCTGCACTCGCTGATCAAGGAGGAGCACTCTGAAAACTTGTGCTACCAAATAAATCTGTTGGATTTTAACCTGGTGTTGTGAGACTTCGTATTCTGCACTGAATACTGGCTAAGGAGAGAAAATCGGCGTGCAGCTTTACTCCTGGCACTGCCCTCTGGCAGGGCAATGCTAGGAGGCAATATCAGTGTACTGTAAGCTGCACAGTCAGGCTTTCTTTCCAGATAATCCAGTGCTCTATGCAGAAAACATCTGGAAGTGTGGCCCATGCCATCACAGTTGTAGGGCAAGAGCCAGCAGCCGAGAATCCAAAGATCGGAGCGCTCTTTTCAAAGCCCTGATCTCCAAAGGCAACACCCCAGCATCCACAAGAGGAACCACCCCCACAACTGATAAAGTGACTCCCATCCCCCACCCCCTTCAATGGAGCTCCCCTGAAGCACCCTCTCAGCACTGCCCTCTGGCAGGGGCAAGGCCAGCATACTCAGGCATTTCCCCCCTCCTCCCAGGGGCTACCTTTGTACCCACGCAGACATAGGGAGAACATGCAGACATGGCACAGACAGTGACCCAAGTCGGGAATCAAACATGGGCCCCTGGAGCTGTGAGGCAGCAGCGCTAACTACTGTTTCACCGTGTGCCCATGTCTCCCTTTTGAGGAAATCTTTTAGATTCTACATTCTACTCACATGTAACAAGTAACATCTACTTGTCACAAGTTACTAACATATTATTTCTTTCACGTAGCCTGTTTTAATCGCCTGCACAAATTACTCCCGTCATTTCACTTATAAAGGGAAAATTATACTCCACGTAAGCACTTCCCAGGTCACGCTGTTTCTTTCCCTGTGTAGTTCCTTGTTTCAACGTTCCTGAATTTACAGTATGTTGTTCTTTTATCACGTGTTATGACAAGATGCAAAATTCTCTGTGCGCAATGATTGGATACCTTGGCACATAATAACTCCCAGACCACGCAAAGAAAAATCGGTATGCTCCTAATAAAACTATAAAATGATTTTTATAGAATCTTGAAGCTAATTATCTCGCAATCAACAATATTTTTCAATGATACAACTGGAAAGCAGTAGATCAATTCAATAGCAAATTGGGCAGAATTGGCAGATATTTTTCAATTACTCCTTTGCCAGTTCATTAGCTTGTGAAGGATCAAATGTAATCTATTGCTCAAAGTAAAATAGTTTGATACTGGCACAGATTTAGCATTTTTGCAGTTTATTTGCTGTTCCTCAGGTACAGTCGTCAAGTAGGAATCATTGTTAAAAGTTATTCTTCCAACAATTTATTTGAATGCAAATGCTTAGACATGTAGGTGGATCAAAATTGAAATGAAAAAACTCTTAATGCATCTAAAAATAAAAGTTTATTTACCAGTGTCACAAGAAGGCTTACATCAACAACGATGCAATGAAGTTACAATGAAAATCCCCTTGTCGCCATATGCTGGCATCTGTCTGGGTACACTGAGAGAGAATTTAGCATGGCCAATGCACGTAACCAGCATATCTTTCGGACTGTAGGAGGAAACCAGAATACCCAAATGAAACCTGTGTAGACACAGGGGGAATATGCCAACTCCACAGTCACTCTAGGCTGGAAGTGAACCTGGATCCGTGGTGCTGTGAGACACCAGTGTGCTACCATGCCACACCTGGTTTTGTGGAGCAAAGTTATTAACATGTTCCTGGTGAATGCATTTACATAGCACCCGATATCATGACGCGGGCCTAGGTCTATTCATTCCCCAAGTCAAGTTGCCCAATGTGAGGGAGGCAAAGCTGATTCTTCAACATCAGGGCTAGAGAGTGATGTTTCTTTCTATTGATATGCTTAATCAGGCACAGATTCTTCACACTCACATTTGATAAGCTTAGTTAATATATTAATATATTAGGAAACAATTAGCATCATCCAAACCTATATTGAGTGCAATGAACTATTGGAAAAGTAATTGTGGATTGGGGTGCTTGTTCGTAATGAAAGTCACAAATTTGTGACAAAAAAGATAGGCAATGACTTCCTGTTTCCAAAAATTGTTGCAGGAATATTTTAAGAATTGCAACCTTGTATGAGCCTCGCAGTGAAACTGAATTTGGATCATGACTTTTTTGGGTTTGCATCTTTTAGGATCTGGTAATTTGTGACATAAGGACTGTGTTAATGTGAGCCTTTGGAAGAACAGAAAGGGAACAATGAAACGATAAAATTTCAGATCCACAGAAAAACTCTTGCGCAGGTCTTATGATTCATACATTTTAAGATACAGCATACAAGTAATTTGGGACATAATGCAAGTGTAGTACTTGGGAGGAAACATGCGTTCAAATTGGACCTCTTCAACACAAGTGCTTTCCTCACCTTGTGCCTGGGTCTGGTGAGGACTAATTGATAAAGATTGATGTTTATGATGAATCAAAAACTCCATTAACATTGCACTGCACAACTACCAGGATGGTAGGGTGAGAATTGACTAGATCGTGATCATTTTTTAAATCAAATAATTTATTTGAAGCACTTTCACATTTCCTGATCATGATAACTATGGTAGCCCAATGCTTGCAGGCTCAAGAATATGTAGATAGTCCACATACCTTCCATGCCATTCAATCTGAGCTTCTCATTATAGCAATTCCCCCAAAAAAATTAGGTCACAATATCCCCTCCTTCTGATTATTTTTCTTATCTTATCTTTTCTATCACTTTTCTTTCACCCTCTCTCTTTCTTCAGCCTCTTTCTTGGCTTCACTTTATTTCTCTTTGTCTTTAATTTGACTTCAATTTTCTATATTTCTCTTCTCAGTCAGTTGCTCTGTTCCAGTTTCTTTCCTTTTATTTCTCTGGTAAAGGAGATAGACTCTTAGGTACTTGGTTCCTGAGGCAGCATTGGCTTCTCTGCACTGTTATCGTATTGCAATTCCAATAATTTGTGGTGAAATAGAGTGAAATCTTAAATATAAATTCATAGAATCCATACAGTGCAGATGTAGAACATTCGGCCCATCAATTCGACACTGACTCTCTGAAAGAGCATCTTACCCAGGCAAATCCTTCCACTTTCTGCACTGTAGGGATTCAAATTCAAATCCAAAACAGGAAAATTTGAATGGTTTGAGATCAGAACTCTTTTTGGCCAAGAGATCTGAGAAGTGACACATTGCAATTAATAAGCAGGACCTAGAAAAGCTTAAATCAGCAAGATAATAAACCTGGAGAAAACATCTCTATATTGATTCTGCTCTGTGGCATAATGACCGGAAAACTGCAAAGAGGTTCTGTAAAATTTAGGTGTGATCACAGACATGTTGGAGATATCAAGTGAGAAGTAAACAGATTCTTATTTTCAATGGGACTGGAGCGAGTCTCAGAGACAGGGAGCTTATCAGAAGTATTGACATCGGAGTGACCAATGAATCAAACCTGTTTATGACTTCTCACTTTGAAATGATCGAGTCTAAGGCGTATGTTGATCCAAGATTTCATCTCCATGTCCTACTCTAGGTAGAGCTTGAGAGAAGAAAGAGAAAAAATGCCAAAGCCGATGAAAATGTCTCCAACATCTGGGGAAAAAAGTAACTGCTAGTCCCTGACTAACAAAGATATGCTGATTGATGTCTGACACCCTGTACATTGCTTCCAGGCTTTTCATTTTTAAATCTTTCATTTCTGTCACAGTTCTACTGTCAAGATATTAACTTTTGGGACAATGTATTCTCTGAACTTTATACTTTCGTTGTCAGTCTACGTTTCCCTTTTAAGTGCTCAAAAGGTCGAATGCAGATTAAGTTCTGTCAAAACTTCAGAGTCAACTGATTCTGAAGACTGATTCCTATTAAGCAAAAGTGTATCAAGTGAAGCTGCACTGTCTTCAAGGATAATTCACCAGTTTTGGCATCTCTGATTAAAGCTTCATAAGAGTCGGTGGGAACCTTCAAACTCTTTAGGGTTCAGCGCTCAAACTCTCACTAAAAGGCTTCAGCAACATTCAACTTTATTGCAGAAAAAAATATATGGTGGCCATGCCTATACAATTTAAAGCCTGCTTTTGGGTGTGGCATTCAGACACTAAGACATTTTTTTCTGTAAATTCAAGTGTAATAAATTACGCTTGTGTGCAGACGGCAGTCCCAAAGATTTTCTCAGGAGATGAAACGAAAATATCACTGAAGGGAAAAGCATAGAAACGTAGAACCTAAAAGCAGGAGTGGGCCATTCTATCCTTCACACCTGCCTCCACCATTCATTTTAATCACGGCTGATCATCAAATTCAATATCGTGATCCCCCCTCCCCTCCATATCTCTTGATCCCTTTAGCCCCTACAGCTCTATCATAGAATGCTACAGTGCAGAAGGAGGCCATTCAGCCCATCAAGTCTGCATGAACCACAATCCCATTCAGGCCCTATCCCCATAACCCCATGCATTTACCCTAGCTAGACCCCCTGACATTGAGGGGGAATTTTAGCATGTCCAATTCACCTAACCTGCACGTCTTCAGACTAATATCTAATTTCTTCTTCTAATCAGCCAGTGTTCTGGCCTCAACTACATTTTGTGTTAGTGAATTCCACACATTCACCACCGACTATGTGAAGAAATTTCTCCTCACCTCAGTTCTAAAAGGTTTACCCCTTATCCTTAAACTATAACCCCCAGTTCTGGACTCCCCCACCACTGGGAACATTCTTTCTGAATCTACCCTATCTAACACCCTGTTAGCATTTTAGAAGATTCTTTGAGATTCCCCCTCACTCTCCTAAACTCCAGTGAATATAATCCTAACCAACTTAGTCTCTCCTCATCTGATTGACCTGCCATCCCAGGAATCAGCCTGGTAAACCTTCACTGTTTTCCTTTTAAAGCAAGGACATTTTTCCTCAGATAAGGATGCGAAAACTGCACACAATACTCCAGATGTGGCCTCACCAACACTCTATACCATTGCAGCAAAACATCCCTATTCATAGCTATGAAGACCAAAATACCATTAGTTCTTTTTTACTGCCTGCTGTACCTGCGCGCTGACATTCAGTGACTGATGCGCAAGGGCACCAAGGTCTCGCTGAGTATCCAATTCTCTCAATTTACACCCGTTCAGGTAATAATCTGTCTTCCTATTATTGTTACCAAAGTGGATAACCTCACATTTATCCACATTATACTGCATCCACCATGCATATACCCACACACACAGCCTGTCAGAATTACTTTGAAGCATCTCTGCATTGTCTTCAGAGCTTACCCTTCCACCCAACTTTCTATCATCTGCAACTTTGGAGATAATACATTCAGTTCCCGCTTTGAAATCATTAATATATAATTCCCTGCAGAATCCCGCTAGTCACTGACTGCCAATCAGAAAAAGATCCAACTCTTTGCTTTCTATTTGCTAACCAGCTTTCTATTCATCTCAAGACATTGCACTTTTCCAATGTGCAAAAGTTAGAACCCACTCAAATTATTGTACAACTCAAATTGTTTTTGTGATCTTTCCCTAATCTGGCAGGCGATCATGCCATTGGGGAATGGGGGGAACCAACAATTTGGACTGGATTTTGGCATCCGGGGTTGGTGGCTGGAGTCAGGAAATTTCTGGGATTACCAGACCTCTCTTGGTAAAAATTGCCCAGAAATGTCTGATTTGTGCTTGGGGAGGGAGAGAGGACAAGGGGGCGAGTGAGGGATGTAGTCGGACCTGCAGAAGCAGAGTGTAGGTGACTATAGGGGATGGTCGAGTGCTGAGGTGGGCTGGTTAGAAGGGCCATCTTTGATTCTTTTGGATTCTGTCCAAGGTGCTTTCGAAGTTGTTCGAACCTCCAGCCCTCGCCCCTCTCAAGAAACCTTTAAACAATGTTGGGAGCTAAGCTGCTTTGTTGGAGAACTGAGATGGGGTCTCCTCACCAGCTCACCTTTGTACCCACAATCGTCATGGATTCCATCATGGCTTCCAAAATGAGGCCTATAGGAAAAGGCAAAAATTCCTCTAATTCCTGAGCAAAGCCACTTGTGGGTTAGGCGTGCATTTCAGAAGGCGATTATGTGTGCAAGTCTGCCTGAGCCCACGCAAAAAGCCAGGCCAGGGGTAGATTTTAAGGAAGGTCTTAAAGGAGGAAAATGAGGCGGAGAGGCGCAAGGAAGGTTTCCAGAGTCAGGGGCACCTGGAAGCACAGCCGCCAATGGGGGGAGTGATTAAAATAGGGGATGCACGAGATGAGAGAATTGGGAAAGTACAGATACTTCACAGAGTTGTGGGGCTGAAGAAGATTGAAGGGATGGGGTGGGGGGGGGGGGGGTGGTGGAGGGGAGGGGAGGTGGCGAGGTCAGGGACGGGCTTGAAATCAAGGCCGAGAGTGTTAAAATCAAGCACTGAAAATGCAGAAATGAGTAAATTATGGCAAAGTAGCTGGGAACCAACTGCAGATTAACCACAAAAACCAATTCATTTCTACTGTAAACAGCGAAGATGCTTTGGTTACAGTTTTTTACATTATCCAGCATCACTCTGAGCTGTTCAAAATGCAGAGTGAGACCTGCAGTCAACACAAGCTCATTTGCAATGAAATATAATATTGCAACCACACACAGTTTTTTACTTTGAACAAATAAAGCAAATATCGAAGATAAGAATGATGACTGGCAGATTCCATTCTCCTCCGGCTTGCAAGCTATCTATTCCGCATAGAGGTAAGCATTCAAGTCATTTTACTTTTAATTGTATTTTAGCCGTAACATTTGCCAAAGGACTGTTTCTGTAAAATTACATATTGGATCTGACTGATGACTAATATTGCCAATAAAAGAAAATAAATAGCTCCCGTGTAAAAATCTATTTTCTGAATTTTGAAACGCATTAACGGAGATGTGTCGAGTACTTGTTTCACCACATGTTTTGTACTTTATGGTTAGGCAGGGTCTGGCCCTACTGTCAGGCCAAGTGGTAATCTCAGAGCTCATTCCAACATGTACTCTGGGTCTCAGTACCTCACAGGGCTGGGGGACTAGAGGAGATGGTGGGGGAGCAACGAGGGCAGGGAGGGATTTGAATGCAAGGTTGAGAAAGATGAGAAATGGAGGAGGATGAAGAACATGTCAGATATTTGAGTGTTGAGGAGACTTTCAAATACCTGAGTGAGCAACGGGGTGCCAGAGAGTGACATCCACGCTGACATATTATGCAGTACAAATGTATTCATTCCTGATTTGCAGTTGATGTAATTTTATTTGTTTTGCTTTCGGTCTTGCACTTATTTTCATCACTATTTCTTGAACCACGTTTTTCTTCAACTCACCAGAAAGTAACAAAATACTTGGTCCACGTACCTCTGGTATAGGCATCTCCTTGATTTTACTTTGCCAAATCGATCTTTGACTCCTCATTTTGATGGGGTAATATGGTAGCCGGGATCCCTTCATCAAAGTCATTCGCCGGAACACCAACGCCTCGCTCGCCACGGAATCAGAGCAGGCGAGCAGGCTAACAACGGAAACACCCATTGACCTCAGGTGGGAATTTCCGGTCTTACTCGAGCATGGCTATACAATTCCAACCATTGTGTTGAAGTGCCTTTTCTCTGGGCGAAATTCACCCCACCCGCTTTTGGCCTCCTTACAGGCCATATTCTTTGGCAGTTGGCACTGCCAATGTGCCAGGCCACTTTGCCAGGTCACTGTCCAGCCACGTCCCTGACCACCCAGGGGCTCTAATGGCCTCCAGGCCCCTGGCGTGGCCATCACTTCCACCCGGAGAATTCAACAGTGGTTGTGAGAAGTTCCTCATTGAGGAAAGGTTGGACTGTAATATCTAAACAGCTGCTTCTGTGGTGGAAAACTACCTCCAGCTCTGCCCATTCTGAAGGTCAAATCAGCTGCTCTTTCTAGGAAGTACTTTAAACTTGAAAACATCCACTGTGATAAAAATAAACATCATGAAAAAATTACAGGCAGAACACCTGCTCAGAAAAGGAACCAGTTCAGCGTCAAAGAACCGTGAAGTGCTATAAAAACAGACAAAGCTAATCCCTTCTTTGAAATAGCCTGCAGCTGTCAATCAAGTGGCTTGTAACTGTTAATGGACCATGGAATGGAATGTAAACAGTACAGTTCAAAGCTTTTCGGCATCTCAGCAAGCCCAGAGGTTTGTAGAACTTAATGGTGCATTACGTAGAATACGAACAAAGCACTTCAAAGCTTTTTAAAGCAACAGAGAGAAGATTTTCAAATTCAATCAGATAGCTCTTCGAAGTAGACATGCGAGCAGAGTGTTCAATGCTTTCCAAAGCAACAGACTAGCAATGCACCCCCATTCTGGGGGAGACCCCTGAACTGAACCCCTCCAGCTCAGCCACAAACACAGCACCTCCCAAAAACTCTCCCTCTCTTTAAGCACCCCTGCTCTGCAGTCTTGGAGTGGCTACTTTGCCCATGGGTATCTTGGAGGTAAGTGTGCAGATGGTATTCATCTCCTTGCTCCCTTTCAGAGTCCATCACGCCGGATGCCACTTTTAAGGCCCTGTGCTGATTTGTGCTTGGGTGACTTTTCATTGAGATCCCAATTATGCAAGCTGGAGTGGGCTGGGAGCATCATGATCTGATCAATGCTGGTAGAAATCCAGTTTTGGGCCTCTTTGCGAAGTTACTAGCCCAACAGGATTTGCGCCTGGGACTGACGAATCACTGCCTTTACTTGCTACTTATTTTTTTAAACTAATCTACCTTATTTTCTCCGATGTAAAACTTTCTCACTCAATTCCGGGCTGCACCTCTGTTTGGTTCGAGCCGAGGTATGTTGAATTTAAATATAACAAACTGAAATTAGTAAACTGGGCGAGTGCCTCAAGAGATTTTGCAATCATGCAAATGCTGAAATGTCGCATATTGAAGGTGACATGATGGATTATTGTGGTGATGAGGACCAGGCAGTAACTGATACACAATTAAGCCTATGATGCTAACCATTAGGTTAAGTCAAGGAACCTTGAATAAATGAGTCAAGTAATCAACTTACAAAAATTTAACACTTAACAGAAAATGAGAAAGGTGGAAAGATGTGTTTTGATTCATCTCGTACATATTTTGAAGAACCACGATATGAAGGATAAGAAACTTGAACCAAATATGCACCATTTACAGATCTCCTGCGCGAGTACTCCTGGTGTATGAGAGGCTACATTGGCTCATTTAGCTTTGCACTTCATTTTTAGTTCTTTATTTTTCAAAGCACAGCATTCACAGCCAAGTGGTACAAGGCACCTATTTACAGACTGGAGTCCCACATTTAGGACTATGATATAAGTGGGTCTGGTGATTTTAGAGTAGGGTTGTTTTGGGAAGCTCAGCGCAAAAAGGTCAACAGTAGGTTAGTGCTATATATTTCACTGGATTGCAAGGTTGCTTTCAGAGCCAATCACAGGATTTAATGGCGATGCCATGAGATTGTTTGCACGGTTTGCTGTTTTACTTTCAGTTTCGCATATTGTGCAGAGCAGAGAGCAGCTTTCAATAAAACTTGTGTTTATTTGAATTTACATGTGCAAACCAAGTCTTTTCTTTTAAAGTTCGAACCCACAACCTCTCAAACTGGGCAGCACCAAGGAAATCGAGCCAGAGGGGGGCAATGCATAGTGGAGGAGTGAGAACTACTGGGGGAGTGATCAGTGGGGGTTCAGGGGCTGGATTGGGAGGCTAGCGATCATAGGGCCAGTGTGCGTGCACCGATCTGCCCACTGACAGATCATTGCATGCGCGGTGGTCTGCTCAGTGCGCTGATACCAGCCTCACCGGTGGGATGATGCCCCACCCCCCATCTTTTTGGCATAAATTCTCAAGGCACTCTATGATGCTCAGAGCATCGGAGATTCGTTCTGTTAAGTGTGTCCAAAAATCAGGTGGGAAAATCTCCCATTTTCCAGTTCTTTGGGCACTTAGTCTTTTTTGGGAGAATCCTGGCCACATTCCCTTTAATTCTTTTTCCATCTGGCAATAAAATTCAAGGCTAGAATCTAAAACAATCAGCTAAAGGTTCAACAACCTTTTCCACCTGAAGAGCCTTTTGTTGAAAAGAAACATCTGGAATGTTAATTATTGGGAGGCGCAAGATGAAAATTGGGCATTCCTTATATAAGTTCATGGCAAATTGCCACTTGCCTCTGGTAGAATGTATCATCTGCACAGATAATATGCAAATATATTGTATTTCTGTATCAATTGAAAAAGAAAAACAAATAGACCTAAAACTGAAATATCATTCAGTTAGCTGGATTGGCCATGCCAAATTGCCCCTTTTTGTCCCAAGATGTGTAGGTTCGAGGATTAGCGGGGTAAATGCGTGGGGTTAAGGGAATGAGGCAGGGGGAGGCTGAGCCTGGCTAAGATGCTCCAAGATGTTGGAGAATTGGTGCAAACACGATGGGCCGAATGACTTCCTTTAGCAACGTAGGGATTCTATGATCTTGCCAGTGATGTTTTTTGTATTTTTTTTTATGCGTTGCCAGTATAAGCATGTTTAGGTGCTTAGATTCACCATTTATCTTCACTATAAAAACATGGCTCTTACGTTCCTTGACTTAATTTTCTTCCAGGCTTTTCTCATGGTAATTTGATAAAACTAAAAAAAAGGTCAGGAGCAGCAAATATAATGTTAAAGAGCTATTTGCCAGCCTGGATTGGACCAAACAACTCAAATTTCAAACACTACATCTCAAGTGTGCAATATATTTCTGCCAAAATGCTCCAGAACTAGACATTAGGAATTTTTAATGTTTCATTGTCTTTGAGGAAGTTTCACCCACCCTACAAAAGAACCTAAAGTAACTTGAAAAGTAACATTACTGTAGAAACAACATTTGGGTGGCACAGCGGTTGGCACTGTTGCCTCTCGGGACCTGGGTTTGATTCCAGTCTTGGGTGACTGTCTGTGTGGTGTTTGCATGTTCTCCTGACATCCGCTTGGGTTTCCTTCAGGTGCTCTGGTTTCATCCCATGGTCCAAAGTTGTGCATCTCAGCTGGGTTGACCATGCTAAATTAACTTCAATGTCCAAAAATGTATAGGTTGGGTGAGTTAGCCATGGGAAATGTGTGTGATTATGGGGATGGAGTGCGGGGTTGTGGATTGGGCCTGGATGCTCTTTCAGAGGGTCTGCACCAGACTCAATTGACTGAATGGAAGGCCTCTTTCTGCAGTGTGGGGATTGTATAGATTCTATACTTAATGATAGAACTTTCTTGGTATGGGAATTGAATTCTTGTCATTATTAAGCCCGGGGTGTTATTATTAGTCTTGGGGAACATCAATTTCTAACGTAGTGCATTTCAGATGAGATGTGGAATCTGCCTGTTGCAGGTCTGCTTGCACAACCCCACAAAGAGGAAAGGAAGTTCTGGCATCCTGGTTAACATATAGCACTCCCCCTGTCGCACCAGAACAGATCATTCAGTCAGTTTCCTCATTCTTGGTGTGGGATACTGCTGTGCAGCAATTGGTTGCTATATTTACCTCCGTGACAGCAGCAACTGTGAGAAGGAATCTTCTGTCCTTCACAGAACTGAGGAAAGCGGTGGGAGGCCTTGAGAATTTGGTGGGTTGGCATCAGAACAAATAACTGGTGGGAAGTTCTGGTCAGGAAGGCCCACTGTGGACTATCCCACACATCTCTATTTGTAATCCTCAAGTGGCTAATTAAAGACCACTATAGGCTATGGGAGTGCTAATATTTTTATTATTTTCTTTATGTGCCTGCATTTTTATAAATGAAACAAAAGCAGAAAATGATAGAAAATCATGAAATTATGGAATCCTACAGTGTAGAAGGCGGCCATTCAGCCCATAGGGTCTGCATCAACCACAATTCCACTGGGCCCAGTGGATATTCAGAACCAAGGATAGCACCGGGTGAGCTGCTACTTTTAGAATCATGCAATAGTACAGTGCAGAAGGAGGCCATTTGGCCCATCGAGTCTTCACCGAGCACAATCCCACCCAGGCCCTCTCCCCATAACTCCATGCATTTACACTAGCTAATCCCCTTGACACTAAGGGGCAATTTAGCATGGCCAATCCACCTAACCTGCACATTTTTTGACTATGGGAGGAAACACACGCAGAGCTGAGGAGAATGTGCAAAGTCCATACACTCAGTGACACAAGGCTGGAATTGAACCCGGGTCGCTGGCGCTTTGAGGCAGCATTGCCTCCCACTGTGCCACCCAATAGTTCTCACTGCATCTGCCCGTATAATCCCACAAAGAGGAAAGGAACAACTGACATCCCAGTCAACATGTGGGCGGCATGGTAGCACAGTGGTTAGCACTGTTGCGTTACAGCTCCAGGGACCGGGGTTCGATTCCCAGCTTGGGTCACTGTCTGTGTGGAGTTTGCACATTCTGTTCGTGTCTGCATGGGATTCCTTCGGGTGTTCTCACAGTCCAAAGATGTGCGGGTTAGGTTGATTGGCCACGCTAAAAATTGCCCCTTAGAGTCCTGAGATGAATAGGTTAAAGGGATTAGTGGGTAAATAGATAGGGATATGGGGCTGGGGCCTACTTGGGATTGGGGTCAGTGCAGACTCGATGGACCAAATGGCCTCTTCCTGCACTGTAGGGTTTCTATGATTCGCTACTCCCCCAGCAGCACCAGACCAATCAGTTACATTAACGTGAACGTTTCGAGCCTGGGTGACTCTTTGTCACAGCTCGAAAGGTCATCCAGACTCAAAACATTGACTCTTCTCTCTCCACAGATGCTGTCAGACCTGCTGAGGCTTTTCTGTTTTTGTTTTAGATTCCAGCATCCCGCAATAACCTGCTTTTATTTTTCATTAAGGAACCTTGGGGCAAATTTCATAGCCTTTGCACAGTCAAAATGAACAAATGTTGAGTAGCCAGTCGAATTGCATCTCTCTGTCTAAAATCAAATGAAAACACAAAAGGTACTCAGTACAAATAATCACAGCCACAGCAAAGATTTGTGTGGTCGATTGATCTGAGATAGGGCATTGCTGGTTTAAAATGCCTGACGATAAATTTAGTAAATTTATCTATTGTAAAATGATTTTGCAGGGCCGAGCCAGTTCTGGGAAAGATGTGCAGCCTGCAGAAGCTGGGGACAAGGAAAATGGAGTTTGCCAGTATTATCATTTAATCAAGATTTCAATAACTTGTAGATTGAGGTGGGCGATTTGCCATTTCTTAAACCTCAAATTTATTTATTTATGAATTCAGCAATTCATTCTCAACAAAGTCAAACATGAATGTTGAACGCAAACACCTGAGACAACAGCAGCAGTCTCTTCCCACTGTGTCAAGTGGATACTGTGTGTAAACTACCAAGCAAATCAAAACATAAAATATTGCATTGAATCAGAATCATCTCTTTAACGTGGCATGACCATGAAGCATTTTAATTTCCATGCCAATTCAGTGAAGAGCTGTTTCAGGTTTATTTATAAGTGTCACAAGTAGGCTGACATTAACATTGCATTGAAGTTACTGTGAAAATCCTCTAGTTGCAACACTCTGGCACCTGTTTGGGCGCACTGGGGGAGAATTTAGCACAGCCAATGCACCTAACCAACACATCTTTCGAACTGTGGGAAAAAAAAACGCAGCATTCAGAGGAAACCCATGCAGACATGAGGGAGAATGTGCATACTCCACGCAGACAGTGACCCAAGGCTGGAACTGAATCCAGATCCTTGGTGCTGTTAGGTTAACACTGTGCTGCAACTGTGATCAGTAATTGCCCCTGCCAACAAAAAGAAAAATCAGTATCATGTAATGCATCTTAAAAGGATGGCACGATAGCACAGTGGTTAGTACTGCTGCCCCACAACTCCAGGGATCCGGTTCCATTCTGGCCTTGAGTGATTACTGTAAGGAGTTTATACATTCTCCTCGTGTCTGCGTGGGTTTCCTCCAGCTACTCCGGTTTCCTCCCGCACTCCAAACATATGCAGGTTAGGTTGATTGGTCATGTTAAATCACCCCTTCAAGTCCTAGCATGTGTAGGTTAGAGAGATTAGCAGGGTAAATGTGTGGGGTTGTGGGGATAGGGTCTGGGATGGGATTGTTATCGGTGCAGACTCAATGGGCCGAATGACCTCCTTTTGCACTGGAGGGATTCTATGAATACCATTCACTACACCAGATATGAGTTTAGTTACATCGTAAACTTTCTCCCCCTCCTGCAAAAAGCAAAACAGCGAATGCAAGCCTGTTGGCATGGATGAAACATTAACTGCCTTAGGAGTAAGTGTGTGGTGGTTAAATTTATTGGAATTCTATTCCAGGTTTTCTGTTTGGAGCAGCTTATTTTTTTTACCTATCTGAGAATATGATGATTTTGAATGAACAACAAGTCAATACGGCAAGACCCAGAGAGGTATTTGGTTGGATTTAGACCTTCCATTGCAGATATAGTAGTGTGGCTCTTTTAAGGGACCATTCCCGGAGGGCCACCTGATCAGACTGGATCCAATGGAGTGTTGAATTGGGAAGCTGAGCCAATCGAGTGCGAGACATGTGGCCCAGATTGGGGAGGAACTTCATTTGTGCCAGGGAAGAGTGTGGTACAGTCACACATTTATGCTGTCTGACCCTTTTAGTGTAAATACTTATTTATTTGTTGGCAATGTTTGATACTTTAAGTCACGTCAAATCACCCTCGATTTATTACAACAGAACCTGCGGGAAATCTGGTGTAGGTCTGTTGACTGCACCTGGTTATGTGGCAGCAAGCACAAGAATGCAGTTGGCACAGGTTTGTTGCAGTGACAGGAGGGCGAGGGGGCAGCTCTGGCATCAGGAAGCCCTGATGGTTACACACAAGCTGCTGCCAGATTGAAAGCAGAGTCTGAGATGTCATAGTCCAGCTGGTGTATTTCTTGACTCAAAGAGTGGTGAGTCTGTGGAATTTGTTACCATGGAAGTAGCTGATGCCAAAATATTGAACGTATTCAAGAGGCGGCTAGATACAGCACTTGGGGCGAATGGGATCAAAGGTGATGGGGAGAAAGCAGGATTAGACTACTGAGTTGGACCATCAGCCATGAGCATGAATGAATGATGGCACAGACTTGAAGGGCCAAATGGCCTCCTCCTCCTATCTTCGATGGTTCTCTGCACATTACCCCTCCGGCACTTCAGGATGGAGGAGGACAGGGCGGATGCTGAATTTGAGCATGTTATGACACATCCTGATTAGCTCATCAGATTGATTCTGGGGTTGACGTATCAGGAGAGATTAAACAGTTTGAGCTGAGACTCACTGGAGTTCAGAAGGATGAGAGGGGATCTGATCAAGGGATATAAAATACTGAAAGGGATTGATAAAGTCAATGTTGACCAAATGTTTCCCCTTGTGGGGCAATCTAGAACATATGGTCACAGGTATAGTTTGAGAGGCGGTAGGTTTAAAACTGAGATGCAGAAGGTGGTGAATTTGTGGAGCCCACTGCCTCATCGCGCAGTGTGGTCTGAATCACTAAATGGTTTGAAGACAAAGATAGATATATCTCTGATATATCTGGGGATATGAAGATCAGGTTGGAGGTGGATTTGAGGCCTGGGAGAGATCAGCCATGATTGAATGGCGGAGCAGGCTGGAAGGGCTGGATTGCCTACTTCTGCTCCTAATTCCTATGTTCCAATGTTCCTATTCTTACAACTTGATGCCAAAGAGGTGGTTGCCGGTTGATAAGAATGTACTGGAGAGATGGGTGTACTCAGTTCACATACGGAAGCTGACCCTGACAGAGAGGGAGAGCACTGCCTCAGTGACTGTGTGAGGGTAAGAAAACAAGCAACTGCTGGAAATGTGCTGGTGACACATGACAGGTAATGGTAATAAAATGAAAAATAAGAAATCCAGTAATTGAGACTATGTTCTGGTGGTTATATAGGAAAAGAACAAACTATGGAGAATGGAAAATTGTAGAAAGACTGACTGGCTGGGATAGTAAAACAAGTCTTTTGATTTGATGATTAGTCCCAAAACAATGTAAACAGATGTTTACCTAAGGCAGGTTGGTAACAATGGCGTGCAGAGTGTCAAAAGTTAAAGATGGTACAAGTTTACAAGAGATGGGTGTAAATTTCACACTTGCATTCTAAAAGAAGACCTCATGCAGTTATGGTAATTAAGAGTGACTTCTGAGAAAGGGAAGATCAAAAGGAAAAACAGCATATCAAAGGCAAGTTTGCCCTGTCCAAGGGAGCAGTTTAGAGGCTGAAGCCCAGAGCAGTGAGCTGTGCCAACAAGCTGTGCCTGAATGAAGCCTGCTTGAGAAGCCAGACATCTGTCTTAAGTCAGACTCGACCCCAAAAGATATAGGTGCCTGATGTTGTAGTTAATTATTACTGGATTTCACTTACAGCTTTAAAACCTATGGGATGGTGTTTGGGGAGGTTTAGCTCTGGGGTTATGAAAGCAGAGGGATTTTTTAACGGGACAACTTTGAAGATACTATGTATAGCTTAAGTGTATATCTAGTTGACTTGTGTGCATTTTTACTCTCTAATAAACATTTATTTTGTTTAAAATCATCACAATAACATCTGCAACATCCTTCACATCTTTCCTCACTGTAGCAAATTGCGAAATACAGTTGAAAGTAGGCATTCCAAGGGAGTTGGAAGACTCAACTATGAAACATCAGCTGTGTTCTTAACACCTTCAAGCAAGTCAGAGTGGAATCACAGTAAGATAGCCCTCTGGATTTTGAGAACGGATGAAGGCTGATGAGGTTGGATGGCATGGTCTACCACCTCAGACCCTGCAGGAAGGTGAGCACAAGTGAGGACAAACTGTCATGATGATTACATTATTTGTAATTTGTATTGGAAATTTTGGGGCATAGAACTGGAAGGAATTCATATATTCGAGGACTCGAGGCAGGAAAGAGAAGTTAAGAAAGGTCTAGCAGATGGACTTGGACACAGAATTAACAAAGAACAAAGAACAAAGAACAACACAGCACGGGAAACAGGCCCTTCGGCCCAACGAGCCCGCGCCACCGTCCCATTATTTTATTTTACATCACTGTTTCTGAGTGGGAGAGGGTTAAAGCCTGAGGAAGTGGAACAATGAATAATCGGAGCTCACTAGGGTAATTAGTCTCCACTGGGGTATCTGAATGGTTTGCAGTTGTGTCTGGAGGAGATAAAAGTAGCAAGATGCAGGTCTTGGGGATAAATTTGTGTTTGGAGAGTGAAGTGAGATAGATGGAAGAAAAACTACCAGGTGCTGGTAAATCTGCGCTAGGTTTGGTGGGAGTCTGAGTGACGTCTGCAGTAGGGATGGAGATGAGAAGCTAATTAAAGGGGCATTGCATGGATCGTATCAGTCTTGGAAATGAAGAAATACTCAAGTTGCCCACACGCGTTGAGGAAGTCAGCACACACAATTTGAATTTGACTATGATGGATAAAAGACAGGCGTAGAGCACACAACAAGAATCTTGAGTGGGTGTTGAGAATGAAGTGGATAACTGGGTCAAAAGAGGGTAGGTTTCAGAGCAGTAGAAAGATGTGCTAAAATTGAATTTGGCAGTAAGGAAACTGCAGCCATGATTGAAGTGAACACTGATACAGGGTGGGATTTTAAGGCCTTGCTCGTCCTGAAACTGCAAAACTCCGCCCAAGGTCAACAGACCTTTCCATGGTTTGCCCCTCATCCGTTCCAATTCCCACAGTGGGCGGGTCAGTAAAAATTCCGGTCATAATGTCTAGGCAGATGGGTAGGACTCAATGAGAGAGAAGAATTGCTGTCCATAAACCATATTTGTATCAGCACAAGATTGGCGATATATCCATGAGGTCTTGTTTACAAGGGAGAAAACACTCTGCACACTGATATGAAGCAGGTCAGTGACTGATGATCTACTCCAGCAGAGGGAGTGTTTGATGGAATCAGATAGTCAGAAGAAATAGAAGGAGTCAGCCATTCAGCCCATCGAGCCTTTTCCAGCATTCAATAACATTATGGTTCATTTGATAGTGGCCTTAACTCCACTCTGGTACAAAAAATAATAGAGGTATGAGAGACAACTGCAAAGAAATGTGAAACCACACAGTAAAAGCTTGGACATGGATATAAAAAAATGAATTTTTATTAAGCAAGGGGGTAAAAGGTTATCAGGGGCAGGCAGGAATGAGGTTAGAATCAGGTCAGCCACAATGTTATTGAAGGATGCAGCAGGCTTGAGGGGCTGAGTGGTCTACTCCTGCTCTTTGTTCTTGTGTTTTAATGAAAAGAGAAGCAAAAGTAAACATTAATTCTTGAACAGGGTGAAGTTGGGAAATTTATAATGGGGAACAAGGAAATGGGCAGAGACTTCGAACGAGTCTTACGAAAGGAAAGCCACAGACTCGATCATGACGTGCTTGAGCCTGAGATGGCAAGACACGAGGCAGCTGTGGAATCGGTTCAATAAGAGGAGAGATTCAGCGAGACATAATGCTGAAAAAGGGGCAAGTGAAATGTGGTGGGATTCATTGGAAAGTGGGAGGGGACGGTGAGAAGAAAGAGATGAAAAAGGAGGGGCGAGATCCTTCGGCCTCCCAGCTGCGTGTTTCCTGCCAGCGGGAGGTGGCATGTTGTTTGCTGGCTGCAAGATTATCTGGTCCCACTGCTGTCAATGGGAATTCCCACTGATATCCCCCCTCACAATGGGAAACCCCGTAGGTGGGGGTGTGCTGTCGGTGGGACTGGAGACTATCGCTGGCGTGAACGACCAGAGAATTCCAGCCGAGCAAAGTGGAAAACAGGCAGGAAATGTCTGGAAAGCAGATGGTGTCAAATTTGCACAGAACATTATCATCGATTGTGAGTGTGCTTTCGGGCTACAGGTATAAAAGCCGTCTCTGGCTTTCATTTCTCTGAAATTTGTAATCGTGTAAGCCTCTAACTCCCGAGGATTACCAGTGGCTGTCAACAGACTTCATCTTGGGTGACTCAGGATGAAACAATCAACTCACAGACTTAGTGAATCAATCCACCCACGGCAGCCTAAACCTGCTCTGTTTTATGATGTTTGGACTCTGTGGAATTGCTCGAACTGAATAATTGAAAATGCAGTCGGTGAGATTTGTTCTATTGACTTTGTGCAAATCAGTAATCTTCTTAGAGCCAGACTGAAAACAGGCAGCCATTATTAGATCTTAACGAGGCATCCTTGGAGTACTTGAGAGACCTGCCACTGGCAAATCTTATGTAGCTCAGCACAGTGAAATGTGAAAACCAGAATGTGTAAAATATATCCAATATATCCTTAAAAATGGTCATTTTTTTTCCCCCCTTGCTATTGTTTTGGTTCAGGTCAGAAATTCCAAAGTGTTTTATGATTCTGGGAATTGTGGGATTGATGTATGAGGAGAGATTGAGTAAACTAGATTATTTTTGCCAGAGTTCAGACAAATGAGGAGGGGGGATCTCATAAAATTCGAACTGGACTAGACACAGTAGATGCAATGAGGGCATTCTCAGTGGTGGGGAAGTTTAAAACTAGGCAGGGGGGTCACAGTCTGAAGATTCGGGATAGACCATTTAGGACGGAAGTGAGGAGACATTTCTTCACCCAAAGAAGGGTACAAAGAACAGGAAGTAGTTGATGCCAAAGCATTGTATTTGAGAGGCGGCTAGATCTCACACTTGGGGCAAATGGAATCAAAGGTTATGGGGAAAAAGCAGGATTAGGCTATTGAGTTGGATGATCTGCCATGATCATAATGAATGGCGGAGCAAGCTCAAAAGGCCAAATGGTCTCTCCCTGCTCCTATCTTCGATATTTCTACATTTATGTTTCTATGGAGCCCGCCTGGATCATAAATTTTGCACTTTGAATTTGGTTAGAATAAGCATATATTTCACTTCAGGTATGATTCAAATGACCCACTAGGGAGCTTTTATCAAATAAAGCTTATTTAAGAATATAGTTAACATGTATGAAAAGAAAACTAGCAATAACTTTTATCAATTACAAACAAAAACAAAACAACCATGGTAATGTATAACCCTCAACAAATGTATCTAAAATCCAATCAAACTAAATCCTTGCCATAGACAAAACCCTTTAAATAGGTTCAACACAACAAAGACTAAGGGTCATGTGATACTGGAATTGAATCCTTTGGTTGAAGAATTGAAAACTCTTCTAAGTTCCAGTAGTCTTTTTGGGAACTCCTACCGAACAGTGCTGTGGTACACCTTCATCATAACTACTGCAGATGTTGAGAAATGTGGCTCGCTAATATCGTCTTGAGTGCAATTAAGCACGCGCATGACATGCTGGCCTCGCTTGTGAGTTCTACAACCCAGAAACAAGATCAGAAATACTAATTGACTTCATAGCCTGTTGTTCATTCCTTCGACAGAGAGGCTTCACAGGAAAACTAACGCCTTAAAATCAGAAGATTGCAGATTCAAGCCTCAAACACATAACCAAGGCTGTCACTTCAACGAGGCAAACTGCATTATTAAACATAGAAACCCGACAGTGCAGAAAAAGGCCATTAGAGTAGCTAGTTTTCAGATGAGACATTTGAAGCACTACTTACCAGTTCAGATGGACACAGAATAAATCATGGCTCTACTTCAAGGAGGAACAAAGGATTCTTTTGATGGCTTAATCAACAGTTAATCCCTCAAGCTTTACCATAAAAAATAAACTATTGAATCATAGAACAGAATCCCTATAGTGCAGAAGGAGGCCATTTGGACCATCAGGTCTTTACAGACCACAATCCCACCCAGGCCCGATTCCCATAACCCCACATATTTACCCTGCTAATCCCCCTGACAGTAGGATCAATTTAGTATAGTCAATCAACCTATCCCGCACATCTTTGGACTGTGGGAGGAAACTGGAGCACCCAAAGGAAGCATGGAGAGAAAGTGCAAACGATGGACAGATGGTGACCTGAGGCCGGAATTGAACCCAGGTCCCTGGAGCTGTGAGGCAGCAGGGCTAACCACTGTGCCACCGTGCTGCCCCTGGCTATTGATCTCACTGCTGTTTATGGAAACTTGTTTGCAAATTGGCTTAGCATTTATCAACATTAAAAGTGACTATTGAAGTGGGGGTAATTGAAATAATGTGACATTAAATATTAACAGCTTTGAAATACGCAAATATAGTTATGATCATAAACAGATTGAAAGAATAGTAATTAGAGCCCTGTAGCAGGTTGTTTCACCCGAGCACACTGTGAATGAAAGTCTCTGTTATGCAGCTTAGAGACTTGAGTGATTTCAATCTTTTACCAAAACACTAGCTTTTAAAAAATAATTCCTTAACTGTGAAGTTGGGGGTCATCTTGCCAGCCTGGGAGGTACTATCCAAATGCAAGATTTTTATACGAAATTCAGTGCAAAATAGGTCACTGGACAAATAGTCTCAGCTGGGTGTCAGTATGCTAGGTCAGAAATCATTCCAACAACCAGATTTATAATATTTGGTGCATTCAATTTGTATTAATATTTCTCCTTCTAAAGTAAGGCTTTATTTAACATATTTGCAGGATTAAGTTTTGATGTAACAAGGGAAGTTACAAAATTACTTTGTGTTGAGAAACAAAGATCTGGAAAGAAATAACTCCCAAGACTAGCGGTCACATTTTTATTTGACCTCTCCCTATAAATGTGCACACAATTCTGTCTCACTCAGAAGGTTATTTTAAAGCTTATTTATTAGTCACGAGTGGGCTTACATTAACATTGCTATGAAGTTACCTTGATATCCCCCTATTCACCACAATCCGGTGCCTGTTCGGGTACCCTGAGGGAGAATTTAGCATGGCCAATACACCTAATCAGCATGTCTTTTGGACAGTTGGAGGAAAACAAAGCACCCAGAAGAAACCCAGGCAGACATGGGGAGAACATGCAGACTCTACACAGACAATGGCCCAAGCCGGGAGTCGAACCCAGGTCCCTGGAGACGTGAGGCAGCAGTGCTAACCAAGGTGTCACCATACTGTCAGAGGAGTATCTGTGTTCACATTGGACATGGTTCTATCTTTTGAGTAAAAAGATATGAAAAATCAGAGGTAAGAGCAAAATTGCAATGTTTTCTGATCTGTATTCCACGTGATGTCTGAAACACATCGTTGAGAAAAATCAGTCAAGATCCAAGATCCTGCTGATCGATCCTGACACTTGGACTGGAATTTCACCACCCCACCCGCCACGGGAATTGGAATGACCTTGGGCGGAATTTTACAGTTTTGGGTCGAGCGAGGCCAAAAAATCCCGCCCTTTATTGTCCTATCTTTCTTGGCCTTGGATCTTCATTGCAAGTCTGGCTGCAATTTGCTAGAAGAATATTGGCAGAGTTCGTATGCAGCTCTGGGTGTTAAAAAAAAGCACATCAATGCTTCAGACAAGTCTGAAAGTCTGAGACTGGAATTGGTCAGGTAAAGTATCCTAACTGAGACACGGGCTTGCATGTAGCACAGACTTGTATGATAGAAGACCTCTTTATCTCATGGATATGAATCCTAAATGAAATAAACTCAAGCTGTACAGATGGATACAAGTACATAGTTGAAAACTCTCTGGAATAAAATGTCAAATTATGACAAGAAATATTTACGGGCAACTTTTACCATTCCGCCTGCCCCTGTTGGAATTGGAGTGGGTGATGGGCGAACTATGGAAAGGTCTGTTGACCATGGGTGGGATTTTATGGTATGGGGATGAACATGGCTGTAAAATTCCACCCTTAGGCCTTGGATTTCTGTGCTTATAATTGGCATGGAACATGTTATGTGCTGATTTATAACTATAGAGGTACTAAAAGTGAAGTTAGATACTGTCAGTTCCCTTGTGCTGGGGAAAGTGCTTGCAGTTGAATGTTGAGGCTGTAAATGTACCAGCTCTGTATTGTAAATGTGGTTTTACAAGAGCAATACTTGGCCTCAGAGTATTTAATGCTGATACTGGGGATGGAAAGCGCTCAGCTAGTGCATTTGCAGAATTTATCATTATGACCTCTCAGGAGTGAAGTTGAGCTGTGCTATGTTTGCAGAAATAGTAACACAACATTTTTATGTTCGCTATTACAACAAAGTCCTCAAACCTGGCTTTGTCCTTGTTAAACCACCAGATGGAGGTCAAAAAATAACATAAATCCATTTGTTTCACTTCTGAGGAGGAAAGATTGGATTTGTTAGCATCTATTTCTGGAGCTACAATTTCACTCAGAACTCCAAAATGGCAACCACAGCCCCAGTGACCCCAGCACAAAGGTGAAATGCGTAGTTTCTGAATTATGGCAGCTTCATCAGACAAACAGATTGCATGGCAGTCACTGACACTCGTCCTTCCCTCAAAGGAAAAGGCGTCACACAACTCGAGAAAGCATGAGCTAATGGTTCGGATAATCTAAATCCCACGAGGAAGAAGGAACAAGCCATTACTGGGAATAAAGTACAGAATCGGAACAGCCCTCTAAGCCTGTGCCAATCACGATGCACTAACTAAACTAAACAAAAACCCTTCTGACCTTACTGGGACTGTATCTCTCTATTCTCTCCTGATTCATGCACCACCATATCGAAGGTAGTGTCCGTGGTGAGGTTGAGACCATTAAAATTGATGGTATTCCACATGAAGCTCAGATTATGGAGAACAATTAAAACTGATTTTAAATTTTTCTAATATCTCATGGTTGTGAAATGTTACCGTTTTGACTAACAAAGATTAAAAAATCTCCAACTTCCATTCCAGCCACACTTACATGGTGAAAACCGCAATGCAAAGCTGACCAGTGTTTGTGGCTGATCCCTTTGCATGATTAATTTCGGGAGACATTTTGTCAAGTATTAGTGTAGCATCAAGCTATTACTGCAGCCTTTCACTTGTAAAGGCTTCTCTATTTGTTGATTGCTCTGTAAATTCAAGTGGGAGACAATGACATATTTTCAGGTTCATTAATACCCTCTGTCATTAATTAAACAGACCTTTTTGCTGGAGTCGTGTTTATCACATCTTATTTTATTTATTAATCACAATTTAGCTTACATTAACATGTGAAGTCTGCACATCGCCCCGTGTCTGTGTAGGTTTCCTCCGTGTGCTCTGGTTTCCTCCCACAGTCCAAAAATGTGCGGGTTACCTGGATTAGAAATGCCTAAATTTCCCCTTTGTGTCAGGGGGATTAACAAGGGTAAATACATGGGATTATGGGGATAGCACCTGGGTGGAATTGTGGTTGGTGCAGACTCGTTGGACCGAATGGTCTCCTTCTGCACTGTAGGAATTCTATAACACTGCAATGAAGTTGCTGTGAAAATCCCCTCATTGCCACACTCCGGCACCTGTCTGGGTACACTGAGGGAGAATTTAGTATGACCGATGCACCTAACTAGCACGTCTTTCGGTGGGAGGAAATCGTGGCACCCGGAGGAAACCCATGCAGATACGGGGAAAATAAGAACATAAGAACATAAGAAATAGGAGCAGGAGTAGGCCATCTAGCCCTTCGAGCCTGCCCCGCCATTCAATAAGATCATGGCTGATCTGTCGTGGCTCAGTTCCACTTTCCCGCCCTCTCCCCATAACCCTTAATCCCTTCTCTTATCAAAAACCCATCAACCCGCTTCTTAAAAATATTTAGCGAGGCAGCCTCCACCACTTCAACGGGCAGAGAATTCCAGAGATTCACCACCCTTTGAGTGAAGAAGTTCCTCCTCAACTCCGTTCTAAACCGCCTCCCCTTTATCTTGAGGCTGTGCCCCCTAGTCCTACTGTCTTTTTTGCAAACTCTGCACAGTGACCCAAGCCAGGAATCGAACCCAGGTCCCTGGCGCTGTGAGGCAGCAGTGTGAACCACTATCCCACCTTGTTGCCCTTTTGCGGAATCCAGTGTGAACTAAGTACAGATTTCACAGTCTGGGACATGTATCTATTTTTACTGAGGACTATTCAGGCACTCTGACTTTCTTCAGATTCAATAATCCACCAGATTGAAAAGCGACCCACGCTTGTGACAAGTATGAAAATGTAAAGCTGAAAATGCACTCCAAAATCCACTGAAAAAAGATGCTTAACAAAGTGCTTTCCTCTTCTGTTTCGGGTTCCCTCTGCTCAAAACTGTGGTATCGATTTGTTTCTAAGATAACATAAGAAGCACTCTGTCACAAGATCAGAGAGTGCTGGAGACGCCAGTGTTTACTAATCTTCCCTACCTCCCCACCATCAGCTTGCTGAGTTGGGATTAGCCATGTAAAACAAACCAAGGTCAATGGCTGCAGTGAGCAGTCACTGTCACAACATAGGTCTGTAGTATCAATAAACATGCAATGACATGCATCCAGCATGCGTGGCACCAAAGCTGCCCGAGTGCGTTTGGATATGCAGTCTGCGAGCCATGCTTGCGCCAGGTTCATGAATGAAACCTGAGCAAAGCAATAAATCATAATGGAAAAAAAAATCTTTAAAATGGGTTGAAAGGAAAGAGTCTGGCAACCCGATCTCTATCCTGGGACAGGCCAAGCACAATACGGTGATAGTAATTCACCTCCATCTGACCTCACCTCCCAACACTTTGTGGCTTTGAGCTTTCCTTAAGCAAACCTATTTATGTTTATCAGGAAAGAAATATCAACATGTAAACAATTCCTCTGTTGCAATATCATCATAGCTGATAGAACAGAAAGTGGCTGTTTGACCAATTCTGGATTGTCAGAGGTTTTTTCCCCAGGGTGGAAGAGTCAATTACTAAGGGGCATAGGTTTAAGATTTGAGGGGCAAGGTTTAAAGGAGATGTATGAGGCAAGTTTCTTTTAGTAAGAAGTCTGACAACACCAGGTTTAAGTCCATTTGGTTGGACTTAAACCTGGTGTTGTCAGACTGCTTACTGTGTTTACTCCAGTCCAACGCCGGCATCTCCACAGCAAGTTTCTTTTACGCAGAGGGTGGTGGGTGCCTGGAACTTGCTGCCAGGGAGAGGTACTGGAAGTGGATGCGGTAGTGATTTTTAAGGGGCATCTGGACAAATATATGAATAGGATGGGAATGGAGAGGTATGGTCCCTGGAAGGATTGGGTTTCAGTTCACACGGGTAGCTTGGTTGGTGCAAGTGTGGAGGGTCGAAAGGACTGTTCCTGTGCTGTAATTTTCTTTGTTCTTTGGCCCATTTGTCCTATACCGGCTCTTCGAAAGAGTCAAATAACTAACCTTTGCATTTCAGTCATTGCAACTTTTCCTTTTCCAAACATACATCCAATTCCCTTCTGAAAGTTACCACTGAATCTATTTCTAATCACCCTTTCAAGTAATGAATTCAAGATCAGAAAGACTTTGCTCTGTAGAATAAAAATTGGGTCTTTTGCCAATTGCCTTCAATATATCTATAAAGGTAAAATATTGCAATGCTGGAATCTGAAACAAAAACAGAAAATGCTGAAAATCTCGGCAGGTCTGACAGCATCTGTGGGGAGAGAATAGAGACAACATTTTGAAACATTGGCTCTATTCTCTCTCCACAGATGCGGTCAGACCAGCTGAGATTTTCCAGCATTTTCTG